>NC_142475.1:64731126-66134189 GCF_049115385.1 Moschus berezovskii
TGTTTTCAACAAATAAATGTGGTGTATCAGTATCAGTTTAGTTCAGTTGCTTGGTCGTGTCCGAATCTTTGCACCCCATGGACTGCAGCATGCCAGGCTTCCCTGTCCATCACCAGCTCCCAGAGCTTGCTCAAACTCATGTCCATCAAGTCGGTGATGCCATCCAATCATTTCATCCTCTGTTGTTCCCTTCTCCTCCAGCCTTCAATCTTTCCCAGCATCAGTGTCTTTTCCAATGAGTCAGTTCTTTGCATCAGGTGGCCAAAGTATTGGAGCTTCAGTTTCAGCATCAGTCTTTCCAAAGAATATTCAGGACTGATTTCCTTTAGGATAGACTGGTTTGATCTCCTTGAAGTTAGTCTTCTCCAACAGTACAGTACAAACGTATCAATTCTTCAGTGCTCAGCTTTATTTATAGTGCAACTCTCATATCTGTACATGACTACTGGAAAAATGTGGTGTAGGTGATGCTATTTCAGAGGTTAGATCATAAAAACTATATACCCTATGGCCCTCCACCCCTATTGTTCTGACTGGGGGATGACAGCCACCATACCAATAAGCTTTTCAAGCAGCCCTGTGAAGACACCCACATGAAGAGGGAGTGATGCTCCCCATCAGTAGCCAGCACCTAGGTAAGAGGCCCATGTGAGACAACCACCTTCAAAGTGGATTCTTCTGCCATAGCCAAGCCTTTACATGACTGCAGGTCCAGCCAGCATCATATTGCAACCTCATGAGAAACCCCAAGCCAGAACAGCCCAGCCAAGCTGTCCCTGCATTCCTAAGAAATGGAAACAGTGAAGGATGATAATTATTGCCGCTCTAAGCCATGAAGTTACACAGCATTAGATAGCTCATACAAAGCCTATACGCATCAGGCTTCACATACATTATCTTATTTAATTCTCACAAAGTAGAACATTTCATTTTACAGATGAGGAACCTGCTGCCACGAATTATTGAAGAATTTATCACACGGTCATGGGAGCTGGTTCACAGCCCAGCTGAGGTTGACACTCAGGAGAGGTTATAATATAACGTAGGTCATAAGACTGGGTGTCAGGACCCGAGAACACAGTCATGGAAACCGGTGAAAGGTGTGTTGATCAGAAGGTGAGGCTCTTGAACAGGAGGGGAAATATCATCAAATTCAGTTGGAAGAATGAAGGAGCAACTTCAGTAGAAAGTCTGAAGTTCAGGTCAAACTTCAGGGGAAGCCATGAGAAATCTGGCAAAGAGAAGTCAAGTGAGGTTAAGAAAAGGCAGAAATGAGGTGAGAAAAACGACCGTATCTTTTTAACAGCAAATGAGAGGGTACCCAGGGACACAGTAGGAATCAGTCAAAGTGGAGTAAGAGTCTATCAAAACGACACTGCTCCTTTTTATGTTACAGTTGCCCTGGCAATAGGATCCCCACCTTACTGTAATGATATTTAAATGAGAATTCAGTTCAGTTCAGTTCAGTCGCTCAGTCGTGTCTGACTCACTGCGACCCCAAGAATCACAGCACGCCAGGCCTCCCTGTCCATCACCAACTCCCGGAGCTCACTCAAACACATGTCCATCGAGTCGGTGATGCCATCCAGCCATCTCATTCTCTGTCGTCCCCTTCTCCTCCCGCCCCCAACCTTTCCCAGCATCAGAGTCTTTTCCAGTGAGTCAACTCGTCACATGAGGTGGCCAAAGTGTTGGAGTTTCAGCTTTAGCATCAGTCCTTCCAATGAACACCCAGGATTGATCTCCTTTAGAATGGACTGGTTTGATCTCCTTGCAGTCCAAGGGACTCTCAAGAGTCTTCTCCAACACCACAGTTCAAAAGCATCGATTCTTCGGCGATCAGCTTTCTTCACCGTCCAACTCTCACAGCCATACACGACCACGGGAGAGAATAGTGCATGCAAATGAAGTGACTGGTGAATCTATGGTTGCTGATGCTCACATGTGTCTAGTTACCTTCACCTGATCAGGATAGCTGAGTAAAATGTGGGAGGGGTTTTGTCACAGAAAACGGATGATACATATGGTCTGGAGCTGCCAAGAAGATCTTTCAGATACCATTGATCTGTTTCTTTCCCTCATAACCCTGGATGGAGTCAGCTTGTCATAAAGCTTGTAATTTTCCATCCCTGGTTCATTCTGGTTTTAATCTAAAGGAAACCATTTAAATCAGGGCTACAACCTGACCAGCTGCTTACTCCCTGGTCGGTGTAAGGGATTAGAATACTGTAGGTTCTCTGCTGTTTGGACAGCTCTGTCAGCTTTGACCCTTTCTGAGAGTTGGGCTGGCCATAAAGAGTACATTTGTTTCCCTAGACTACCATGACAAAGCACCACACACTGGGTAACTTACAACAACAGAAATATCTTACCTCCTAGTTCTGGAGTCTAGAGTCTGAAATCAAGATGGCAGGAGGGCCGTACTGTCTCCGCAGTCTCATGTAGGGGGGAACCTTCCTTGACTCTTGCAAGCTTCTGGTGGTTTTCTGGCAACTTTGGGTGGTTCATGACTGCCTGCTGTAGCAATTCAACCCCTGCCTCCATTGACACATGGCCATCTTCTCTATACGTGTTTGTGTGTCTTCTTATAAGGACATCTGTCATATTGGAATAGAGCCCACTTGGCACCTGCAATCTCACATCAAAAATCAGAGAACTGGGTGATTCCTGTCCCCAGATGATGACTGATGGGAGTTGCCACACCTCAGTAACCACAGGGTTCACACAGAACTGTGCTCAGGCCTCAGTGGCAAAAGCCTTTGCTCAGAACAATACACTGTCAGTCTCTCGGGGTTTGCAGCAGTGACCAGTTTTGCTGATAAATTGGCATACTGTCCCAGAGATAAAGTAGATTAGCAGTGGGGAAAGTATATATATATATATATGTCTAAAGGAAAAAGAAAACCCACCCCGAAGTATTATTTTGCTAACAGCCTCAACTTTGCAATAAACAAAGACTGCAAATGGGAAGAAAATGCATAAAATGAAAATAAGCTGAGTGAATCATGGCACACACTCTGTACAGTATATAAATATTCATGTTAAATTACTTTTTACTCCAACTCCATGGTTCTCCTGTGTATACTTAGGGCTGAGTGCTTTCAGGAGGCCTTAGTTACCGACACAAACGCCTGTGACTTTGACGAGAGTGTTGAGGAGTAACTAAGAATGATTAGCACAAGCCTGAGTAATGTCGAATTCCAGTATAAGCCGCCCCAGAGCTCAAGTACCCTCTCCACATTTGGCAAGGGAACAGTAATCCATCTCTTGGTCCTTCTCAGTCAACGGAAACTGAGCTGAGGGAGAAAACGAGGAGAAAATCCTTAATCTTAGCAACAGCAGGATCTGGTATTTTAGCTGTGGAGCTTAAAGGAAAAAAAAACAACTAAAAACAAAAAGTCTTGTTGAAAAGTTCAAATCTAGGTAACCGGTTGCTGAAAGAGTCTTTTGTGTGAGCAGGGAGATGGTCTGTGTGAGCAAGAAGGAAGGAGGGCCAGCCAAGGAGGTGCCCTTCTTTTCTGCCTGCGGGGGCAGTGGGGGGTTCCCCTTCCTGTGGGGAGAATGCGGCTGCTGCGTTGCTAAGGGCTGGTAGGGCTGGTACGGACTATCACAGCGCTGACAGGCAGGCCTGCAGAGGGAGGCCAGTGTGCCCGGAGGCTCAGCTGGCTCAGGGGTCAACATTCTTTCCAGTCATTTGGCTCTGGCCTCCCAGTGACCTTGGGGTTAAACTACAGTCAATCCCAAAGGCCTTGATAACATTCGTCTTTCTGTGCAGCCATGAGCTGCTTCCCACCAAAGGCAACATTCTAAAATGTAAGCTGCTGGAAGTTTCTTACAAGGGCATAAAGAAATCTGTTGGAATCTTATTCTCTTAAGTTATCCCAGCTTGTCGCTACCTGGGAAACGTATGGTGTGGGTACTTTGTGTGTGAGTCTTTTTATAACATGTTAGGTAATAGCCCGTGAGCAAAAATGGAGCCTATATAAACTAGATTACATATAAGTAATCTAGTTTAAAAGTCTGACTTTAAAGTGTTAAATCTGAAGGGAGAGTTAGGGAGTTTGGGACGGACATTACACATACCACTACACAGCGCGGGGAACTCTGCTCAATGTTGTGTGGCGAGCTGGATGGGAGGGGACTTTGGGGGAGGATGGATACATGTATATGCATGGTTGAGGCCCTGCACTGTTCACCTGAAACTATCACAGTGTTGTTAATCAGCTCTACTCCAATATAAAATAAAAGGTTTTATTTTTAATGTGTTAAATCTGGCTTTTTCCTGTGCCTCATGGATATACATTCATTATATAGGAAGAAAGCCAGGCCCTTCCTTCACATAAGGGGCTATAGTTCAAGGAGTTAAAACTTTTAAAGTATAGTTCTGTGTGTTTACTCCAATTAATTCAGTAAGCACTTCCTGAACACATTTTATGGAGTAGATGTTACTCTCAGAGCTAGGAATGCCAACACAGCCAGGGTAGAGAAGACCAGTGACTCTGCAGTCAGACTGGATTCAAATTGTGGCTCTGCCATTTGGAACTTGGAGAACTATAGGTTAAAAAGTTGAAACTTTTTGCCTCAGTTTCTTCATCTGTAAAGTGGGGCTAACAATGCCTCATAAGGCGGCTATGAGGATTTATTAAGATGCAAGTAGGATGCATTAAAAAAAAAAACCAATATCTGGAATCCAGGAGTTCTTTGCAAGTGTTTGCTGGTATTAAATCTTGGATGCTACTTGCAGAGAAGGCATAACCTAATTGGGAGCACGTTGGCAAGTGGAGGCCTCATTTCCTGCCTCCAATAACCAAAAAAACTCTTTATTGTTTCAAGAACGATTATTAAAGTTACTGGTAGTTTAAATCACATTGTCTTCAAAATAGCATGTTCACATGCAACTCAAAATGTCACAGAAAAGCTGGCAGGGACAGGTTGCAAGAAGGGTCTGAACACTCCTCAGGAAAGGAGAAACTATACCAAAGACTCTTCATTACTTCTGACAGGCCCTACTTCATGGGCTCAGCCCCAAATCACTGACAACTCTACAGTCCATGGGGTCGCTACTAGTCGGACAAGACTGAGCAACTTCACTTTCACTTTTCACTTTCACACGTTGGAGAAGGAAATGGCAACCCACTCCAGTGTTCTTGCCTGGAGAATCCCAGGGATGGCGGAGCCTGGTGCGCTGCCGTCCATGGGGTCGCACAGAGTCGGACATGACTGAAGTGACTTAGCAGCAGCAGCAATTCTAGTGGTCAGACTTCTGAGTCTTTGTTCTAAATCACTGCTTCCCAAGACTTAACACTCACCAGCATCACCTGTTATTGTTGTTTAGATGCTAAGTTGTGTCTGACTCTTTGCAGCCCCATAGACTGTAGTTTGCCAGGTTTCTCTGTCCACGGAATTTCCCCTGAAAAAGTACTGGAGTGGTGATCTTGTTGAAATGCAGATCCTGGTTCAGCTAATCAGGGGTGGGGCTTGAGATCCCACATTTCCCAGCATGCTCAGCTCCCAGGTGAGGCCCATACTGCCTGTTGGTAACCACTATTGGAGAAGCAAAGGTCGGTCTGACCTAGCCCTGCAAAGTGAAAATGTGAGTACCTCTGTAGATCCACCAACTGCTGTCCACAGACAAAGAACAGAAATCGAGACTGAGCTGCTAGAAATTTTATAACTATTTGACTTTTATTTTATGTATGCTAAAGCTAATAATTATTTTACAAATTGGTCTTGAAAGTCATTTTATTATATTCTTACTTCATTCTTCTAATGATTTATATACATTTTATAAGGGTGTCAGTTCAAAAAAAGCCGTAAGTTATAAAACAAACAACCTGCCCCCCCCTTTTTTTTTGCAGATTATTTAAAAATTGCATCTCTAAACTACTACACTGTCCTTGGGAGTCTAGGACCAGGGTGATTGTGGATCTGTGTGTGTGTATGTCTGTGGGTGTGGGTAGAGGTACCTGTGCATATCTGTCTGTCTGCCCCACCTCAATTCTCATTTCATGTAGTTTCCATTTCCTTATGGTTTTAGGGTCATTCCTTTCTATATAGCTTCATATGCAGATGGAGACTACCATCCATAAAGCTCCTCAAGTAACGTGGATTCTAGTTTGCACTTTCCTAGTTTTGGAACCTTGGCCAAGTCACTCAACCTCTCAGTGGCTTATCTGTAGGGTAAATTGCAACCCACGCCAGTATTCTTCCCTGGAAAATACCATGGACAGAGGAGCCTAGAGGGCTACCATTCATGGGGCCACCAGAGTTGGACACAACTGAATACCCACAGCACAAAGCCCACTTACTGCATGGCAGGGATACAATGATATAAAGCATGTAAAGTGCTTGGCACAACACCTGGAACCATCCCTAGTGATCAATCGAGCAGATACAATTATTATTAGGGGGAAAAAAAAACGAACAGCAATAAGTAAATTCATATCAGACATTCATCGACTTATCAGCATTTTTGAGGCAATGCCTTGATACTCTGCTAAGCACAGGGAAAGCAAGATGCTTCTCTCAACAAAATTAAATTAAAATTTCTTCTTCAACTTAGAACAGTAAAGGGCCCCATTTCTCACCAAAGTCGACAACTAAAGTGAAATTTTAATCCTAACCATTATGCAGAATAGTGCCCCAAGGCACTGCAAGATGTCTGATCATCAAGCAAAAATGTAATTATTTCCTTTCTGCTCCAGAAACTTAGGCAGGTGAGCGAACTAACACAGTTTAGAAAGATTTTTCACTAACAAGGCCTGAAACAAGGAGGTTTTATTTAACCTTCGGTTAAGCAGAAGTCCAGTTAACTAGAGATTGTCAAGGTGGGAGGGTTCCTGGTCGATGATTTTAGATTCTGCCTGTAAGTCATTTACATAATAACTCAGGAGGCAGAAGGCCCTGGGGCTTGAGGATGAGGAAGAAAAAGGCCTGAGGGACTGAGGTCGGTATTGGTAAGTGTTGATCTAGTCCTTCACCATGGGAACAGAAATTTGTAAATTGCTAGGTGAGGGAGAATTCCCCTGATGGGAAAGAAATCTTTTTGACCTTGCCAAAATGGCAGACATCATGCTCAGGTTAGTGTTGTGTTTAAGCACCTGCAGGGATGTAGTGATTCAGTGCAACACGCTGAAATCCAATTTATTTATCTTAGTTGGCACATCCCCAAAGCTCTAATGACTCAGACCCTCCCATGGTAGTACATTCATTTGTCAAATTAGTCAGGGTCCTGAGGTTGTTCTTTTTCCCGCTCCCTGGGCCATCTTTATATGGAAAGTTCAGGTTCCTTTTCCTAGTGGGGCCATCTTCCATCAGTTTGTTTCTGCAATCAGTATGCATGTGATAAATTCTCAGAACCCTGTCTGAAACCCTTGGACTTAACTGCTCTGGGGAAATCATGGCCCAGTTAAAGGAGGAGGAAGAGGAACAGGAAACAGTTAGTGGCTGCATTTTGCTTCAGCAAGCAGCTCTGTCCTATTGTGTGCGTCATTGGGACACGCAGTGGTTGGAGTGCAAAGAAGACATGTCTCGTGGGACGTGGACACAGACATGCCTGGGTCCATATTTGTAACCAAGTGGGACCTTATGGGGCCTTCCCAGGACAGGGCTTCCCCCATATCCTCCATTTGAACTCCTCTCTTGAGTACCTCGATAATAATAGTGTGTGTGTGTGTGTGTGTGTTCGGTCGTCTTTCTTCAACTCTTTGCGACCCATGGACTACAGTTGTCCACCAGTCTCCTCTGTCTAGGGAATTTTCCAGGCATGAATACTGGAGTGGGTTGCCATTTCCTACCCCAGGGGATCTTCCTGACCCAGGGATCAAAACTGGATTCTTTACCACTGAACCACCTGGGAAACCCTGATAATAATAGTATTTGACGCAAATTTCCTGAGTTGTTTTGCACATTTTAAAACCCCCCACCAAATGGGGAAACAGTGGAAACAGTGTCAGACTTTATTTTTTTGGGCTCCAAAATCACTGCAGATGCTGATTGCAGCCTGGAAATTAAAAGACGTTTACTCCTTGGAAGGAAAGTTATGACCAACCTAGATAGCATATTCAAAAGCAGAGACATTACTTTGCCAACAAAGGTCCGTCTAGTCAAGGCTATGGTTTTTCCCATGGTCATGTATGGATGTGAGAGTTGGACTGTGAAGAAAGCTGATCGCTGAAGAACTGATGCTTTTGAACTGTGGTGCTGGAGAAGACTCTTGAGAGTCCCTTGGACTGCAAGGAGATCCAACCAGTCCATTCTAAAGGAGATCAATCCTGGGTGTTCATTGGAAGGACTGATGCTAAGCTGAAACTGCAATACTTTGGCCACCTCATGCGACGAATTGACTCACTGGAAAAGAGTCTGATGCTAGGAGGGATTGGGGGTGGGAGGAGACGGGGACGACCGAGAATGAGATGGCTGGATGGCATCACCGACTCGATGGAGATGAGTTTGAGTGAACTCCGGGAGTTGGTGATGGACAGGGAGGCCTGGCGTGCTGTGATTCATGGGGTCGCAAAGAGTCAGACACGACTGAGTGACTGAACGGAAGTGAACTGAACCAAATGGAAGATGTTAACTACTTGATAGCTCCAGGCCTCCTGGAGCCTGCTGCTGCTGCTGCTGCTAAGTCACTTCAGTCGTGTCCAACTCTGTGTGACCCCATAGACGGAAGCCCACCAGGCTCCCCCGTCCCTGGGATTCTCCAGGCAAGAACACTGGAGTGGGTTGCCATTTCCTTCTCCAATGTGTGGAAGTGAAAAGTGAAAGTGAAGTCGCTCAGTCGTGTCCGACCCTTAGCGACCCCATGGACTGCAGCCCACCAGGCTCCTCCATCCATGGGATTTTCCAAGCAAGAGTACTGGAGTGGCTTGCCATTGCCTTCTCCGTCCTGGAGCCTAAGGACTGATAAAGTTCACCTCTGTGACACCACCCATTTCCTTATCAGCCAATCAGAGAATTGTGTAGAATCTTTTCTGGTACCATGTGACCACCCACCCCTCACCTGGCTTTTGAAAATGCTTTGCCAAAACCCTTTGGGGGAGCTGGAGGCTTTTTAGGACATGAGGCATCTCCTTGCCTGGCCCTGCGATAAAACTTTCTCTGCTCCATTTTCAGTCGTTTTGGTTTGTTTGACCTCACAGTGCATCAGACATATGAATTTGCATTAACATATCCAGTTGAATGTCTTGCCAGTTTTGTGATAGGCACAAGTCTCCTCTGACATTTCACCTTCCCCAGCTCTAAAATGGGAGTTAGGGTGATAATAGAACCCACCCTGTGAAGTTGTGAGGAATGTTGACCAGGTAATAATTACAAGTAGTTAGCACAGTATCTGGCACAGAATAAATCCCCCTGCCATCTCGGAGAATAGGACCTCATCTTTTTGCTAGTTCATAATGAAGAGCGATAGAATATACTACCCTCAAATAGGCCACTTTGGTACAAGGATTATTTTGAATTGAAGGCAGGCAAATAACTCATTTAGTCAACTGGAATCAACCCCTCATGCAATGAACTTTAGCAAATTCTTTTCTTCGTTCTCTTTAATAGGCCCTTATGGCTTTCCTCTTCCTCTTTTTCTTTTTCAACTTCCTTCCTTGACCCACTTTATCATCAAGTTTCCTCCTGGTTCTACTTAACACCTTAGTTTCGCAAACCTGAGCACATCCCTGAAACTCAAAATCACTTTTTGAAGAAATATTTCTCTTGACACATACAGGATGAGAATATCAGTCTAATCCAAAGAAGGATTCATTTATTCAGTACTTATTTGTTAAGCCCCTATTGTGTTCAGGACTTGACATTGGACACTGAGGGTGTGACAGTGACATATCAAAGTCTGGGTTCCTGGAGAAACAGGCAGTGATGAGCAAATAAGCAAATAGCATCACTACTGTGATGGGCTTCCCAGGTGGCACAAAGTGCTGAAGAACCCGCCTGCCAGTGCAGGAGACACAAGAGACAACGATTTGATCCCTGGGTCAGGAAGATCCCCTGGAGGAGGAAATGGCAACCCACTCCACTATTCTTTCCTGGGAAATCCCATGGACAGAGGAGCCTGGTGGGCTATAGTCCACAGGGTCACACAGAGTTGGACACAACTGAGCGACTAAGCACTCGCTATTGGTACTGTAATAGGCATGTATAGGAAACAAGAAGAGGCTGAAGAAGAGTGAGGTGGGTAGCAGGCTGGTTAGCAAAGCTCTCTTTAAAGGAGGGGTTCCCAACCTCTAGGATCTAATGTCTGATGATCTGAGATGGAGCTGACGTGACAGTGATAATAAAGCGCACAATAAATGTAATGTGCTTGAATCATTCTGAAACCATCCCCACACCAAACTCCGGTCCGTGAAAAAAATTTTTTCCATGAAACTGGTCCCCAGTGCTAAAAAGGTTGGGTACCACTGCTCTTAAGACTTGACTTAATTGGACGCAGAAAGAATGAGAGAAATTTAGCTTTGTGAAGAGTGAGTTAAACCAAGGACTGGAGTGGCTGAGACATAGAGGGTGATTGGGAAACTGGCAGAAAACAAGGCCAGATGGATGATGAAAAGTCAGACTTGTGAATGAATGCAAAGGCAATGGCTTCATCAGCCACAGATGGGACCAAGAGAAGTGTGGAGTATGAAGAGAGGGGAACTCAGCCATATGGGTTGCTATCTTGGGCAAGGTGGCTAGTGGGAGGTTACCCTCCTCACCAAGGCACTGTCCTGTACCTGAATTTTGGCTCTGCAAATCACTAGCGGTGTTGCCATCGACAAGATGCTTAAATAGACTATTCCTCTGCTTTTGATTCTGTAAAATGTTGCTCTTACAACCGTTGAACTTCATCTTCTTCAGCATTAGTGGTTGGGGCATAGACTTGGATTAGTGATGTTCAATGGTTTGCCTTGGAAACAAACTGAGATCATTCTGCTATTTTTGAGGCTGCACCCAAGTACTGCATTTTGGACTCTTTTGTTGACTCTGAGGGCTATTCCATTTCTTCTAAGGGATTCTTGCCCAGAGTAGTAGATATAATGTCATCTGAGTGAAATTTGCCCATTCTTGTCCATTTTAGTTCAGTGATTCTTAAAATATCAATGATTCCTAAAATGCCCACCTCAAAAGTGAGGATTAGATGAGTGAATGCATATAAAGCTATCAGGATGGTGCTAGATACAGTAAGCACTCAATAAATATTAGCTGCAGTGGCAAGCCACTCCAGAACTATTGCCTAGAAAATCCCATGGATGGAGGAGCCTAGTAGGCTGCAGTCTGTGGGGTTGCTAAGGGTTGGACACGACTGCGCGACTTCACTTTCACTTTTCACTTTCACACATTGGAGAAGGAAATGGCAACCCACTCCAGTGTTCTTGCCTGGAGAATCCCAGGGACAGGGGTGCCTGGTAGGCTGCCGTCTACGGGGTCGCACAGAGTCGGACACGACTGAAGTAACTTAGCAGCAGCAGCAGCAGTTCTATCCTCTTTGTTTAGTAACACCCCCGTGAATTCTCTGACCCTGAGGCTAGATCCTCAAGCATGAAGGTTCAGAAACCCCAAAATAAAGTATATAAAGTACTAAAAGGTGATAAGTGAGTTGAATAAGTGAGAGAGAGAGCAGGAAAGGGAAAAAAGGGTATTGTGGATGAAAAATGTCTCCTGCCATATCAGTAAACAGACGATGTTGCAGAGATCAAGACATCAGCCACTGCAGCTGCTCTGCTCTGCACCCTGAGGGGATTCAGGAAGGAAAACAAAAAACAAACCAAAAAAAAAAAAAAAAAAAAGGATATTGTCCCTACATAGTTAAGGTGCATATTAAAGGAAGGATCTCAATGAGTCCAGGCTCTTGCATCTTCCCATAAATAGAAAAATGTGAAATTCATTAACTTGAGATATTCAGTTTTTCTTTAATTAACAGTAATTTTTTGGTTTTTGACTACCTAGGTTTTGTTGCAAAAGTTCCTATCTAGCTTGGCTCCACTTTTATCACTTTTGTAACCGTCCCTCAGAGCTATATGAGAGGTTGTCTCCCGGGCTTAAGTCCTCAGCAAGTCTGTGGAATAAAACCTAATTCTCAACTTTTAGGTTGTACTTTTTTTTTTTTTTCCCCCAGGGGACAGTATATATAAAAGGACGTTTGACATTTTAAATAGGGCTGTCAGGGACAGCTCACCAAGAAGCTAACCTCTGAGGCAAGACTGAAGAGCATGCCATGAAGTTTTCTGAGGGAAGACTGTTCCAGGTAGAAGGAGCAGCGTATGCTGCGGATGCGGGGGCGGGGGAAGCATGCCAGCCACTGGGGAGGAACAGCAAGGGGACAGTGCGTCTGGAGGTGTGAGCGAGGGGGCATCAGAGAGGTAATGAGGGAGGCAGGCAGGGCTGTGGGGCTATTTTAGGGACTCAAACCAAGCAAGACCCTGTGGGGCTCCTGGGCACAAAAACCTTTCTGTGACCCTCATTTCTTTGATTACAGGAAACAGGCTTCATTCAGCCTTCATGCTCTTCACTGAGTTCCAATGGGAAGATTCAAGCCGAAGTTAAGGAAAAGAGGAGATGCAGAAGCAAGAGAAGAACCAGTGGTCCTGAGAAACTACGGGGCAGGGTCCTCATTCTCCATCTAGGGACACACATCTTTGAGCTGTTCTGGAGACACTGAAGTGACAGTGTGCTGCCCGCAAGCGCACAGAACCCAGACTGGTTGCAACTAGAAGGTTGACGATGCTGACTCTCACTTACCTCCACCCCACCAAACAGAGGACTGTCCACCAGCTGATCATGTGCTCCTCGCTACCCTGGGCATTAGTCTGCTGTGGTCCCCTTCGCTTGGCAAAGCAATAAAGCCATTCTTTTCTACTTCACCCCCAATCTGTCTCTGAGATTTAACTGGGTATTAGAGTACAGAGGTCAGGTTCAGCTTTAGGACTTTGGCTTTCCTCCAAGGGAAATGGGGAGCCATGAGAGAGCTTTGAGCAGAAGAGTGACATGTCTAGGTTCCCAGTCTCACAGGATGGCTGGGGGATGCTATGTTGTGAATAGACTATGGGGAGGTCAGTCCTCAATGGGAGTCCCTTGGCCCCAGGCCTTAGAAGTGATTTGAGGAAAGTAGACAGAAACAGACCAACCAGATTCGGTGAGCCCAACATCCCAATTACTGGGTGCGGTGGTCTCTTTAGACCGTCCTGCAGAAAACTGTGCTGAGCAAACACTGCCTTCCTCTCACTGAGGCTCTCCTTCCCTGGAAGCATGTGCTGTGCTTAGCTGCTCATTCTCAGTCGTGCCTGACTCTCTGCAACCCCATGGACTGTAGCCCGCCAGGCTCCTCTGTCCATGGGGGTTCTCCAAGCAAGAATACTGGAGTGGGTTGCCATGCCCTCCGCCAGGGGATCTTCCTAACCCAGGGATCGAACCCAGGTCTCCCGCACTGCAGGCAGATTCTTTACTATCTGAGCCACCTGAAAAATGGCCGAAGAGAGAAAAGAAGGTGGGGTTTGCTCTGCTGAAGCTTCTCTTGTAATTGACAGCCTTGTCTCTTCTCTGAATAGCTCATCCCTTCCTTCTTGCACAGGAAGTGCAAAATAAGATTCTTAGAATTTAGATTTTTTTTTTAATTCCCTACATTTGGATTTGCAGATATGCCAATATTTGGATTTGTAGAGCTGTAATTTAAGCTGGTCTCTCCCCTGGAACTGCCTGGTTGAAATGCATCTTTCATGAGGCTTCTGCAGGAGCCCAGCTACAAGCTCAGACTCCCGACCACAAATCAAACTCCGGTTCAACATCAACCGTATGATATCAGGGGCATCCTAAAACAGCCAGCTTCCAGGAGGCACAAGCCTTCATGTTTTTCGAACTGGTGAGCCCTCTTCCAGGAAAGGGTTAAAAGCTTTCTCACCATTTAGGCACAGGATTAATCCAGGGAGAGCTGATGGTTTGGGGTGGGTAACAGTCCCTGACCCCTTCTCAAGGCATCTCCTCCGTACCCTAACCCGCAGGGCAGACTAGCAGCCTGTCCTGGGGATACAAAGAGGGAAAGGCAATAAAATGCAGAAGTCAAGATAAAGGATGACACTCAGCAGCCTCTGTGCTCCCTTCTTTACTCTAAAGATGGAGGAATCATGCAGCCAACGTGCAAAACTCTTTCTGCAGGTTTTAAAGTCTAAGTCAGGAAGGCTGGGGGGATGGAGGTAAAGAAAGAGGGAGTGGCTGCAGGCCAGTCCTCTTAAAGGGATGACAGGCCCTGCCCTCACCTCTTGGAAAGAATCCAAGTTAAAAAAAAGAAAAATAATGAATGCCCAAAGCAGGTTGTCACATTTATCGTCTCTTTTATAGGACGCCCCAGTTTGCATAGCTACTGCTGTATGTATAACCTTGTTGGGGATGGAGGCCCTTAGAGTGAGGTCTGGACTAAAACACCTGACTCTCCTTTCCCCCCTCTTCCTTCCTTGATCCCCCTCAGCAACATCTCTGCCACCCCTCTGGGGCAGAGAAAGCAATGACTAGGATAGGGAGCCACCAAGGTAGAGCAGCCAAGCGGCCCAGTTTGCCGAGCATGTGGGGCTTTCAGCGCTAAACCAGGACAAACTAGGACAAGTTGGTCACTCTACACCTGGAAGATATATCAGGCCCCTGGTCCTCAGACTGGCCAGTAACTGGACGAACAACACATATGCTCGTCCTCCTTAGGGCAACTTGGTGTGGTGTGAAAAACTATGGGCTTGAAGCCAGCCAGATTTGGATTTGTATCCAGCTTCTCCCACTCACAATCCATAGTATTCCTAGCCCTGGGCCTTTGCATTTCTATCTGCTCTGCTGTGTGCGCTCAGTCGTGTCCAACTCTGCGACCCCATGGACTGTAGCCCACCAGGCTCATCTGTCCACGGGATTTTCCAGGCAAGAATACTGGAGTGGGTTGCCATTTCCTTCTTCAGGGGGTCTTCCCAATCCAGGGATCCAATTTGTGTCTCTTGGTCTCCTGCATTGGCAAGTGGATTCTTTACCACTAGTGCCACCTGGGAAGCCCCTTCATTGACTTGCTATCTGTAAAAGAACAGGATTGGTAAAAAGCAGCATTGGCATGGAGATTTAGTACTGGTATTGCTGGTGGCTCTGCCTTCTATGAGGGAGACCTGGGTTTGCTCCCTGGGTTGGGAAGATCCCCTGGAGGAGGGCATGGCAACCTACTCCAGTGTTCTTGCCTGGAGAATCCCCATGGACAGAGGAGCCTGGTGGGCTACAGTCCATGGGGTCGCAGAGAATCAGCCACAACTGAGCAACTAAGCACACACTGGAGATTTAGTAAGTTGATACCCATAATAAATGGTTATCTGTCCTTTGACCCCCCATATTAAAATCATCTGGCCCTAACATGCCTCTCATCTAGGGTTTGGTGTCTTTAAATAACATGTGGTATCTACATGGCCTTTAGGATTTTCCAGGCGTTTCCACATACACTGTCTCATATGAGGGTTCCCAACTGAGAGAAAACAGTAATATGAGCCCCACTTTAGAGACTAGAAGAGGAGGCCGAGAGCAGGTGAGAGAATCTAGCAAACAGCACGTCAACCCAGGTCATACGTTTTCACTCTGCTACTACCCACCTCCTATGTCTCAACAAAACCCCAGCAGAGGGTCAGAGGCACAGGGAAGTCTGGAAGTTTTCCAACACAAGGAAGGTACGGAGGAACCTGTTTTCCAGCAAACTCTTTCAGCTATCTGCGGCTGCCAGGAACCTGGGGCTCAGCGCTCGCAACAGACAGATTTCCAGACTGCCTCGTCAGGTAACTGCCCTCGTGCTCTTGTTTGGTACTTTCTTGGACTGAGCCATGTAAATCGATACCAAGCACTACACTTGCAGAGTCAGGGAGGCTGATGCCTTGTCAGGTTGTTGTTGTTTAGTCACCTCAGTCCTGTCCGACTCTTTGGGACCCCATCCATGGACTGTTGCCCATTAGGCTCCTCTGTCTATGGGATTTCCCAGGCAAGAATACTGGAGTAGATTGCCATTTCCTACCCCAGGGAAACTTGTCAGGTAGAAACAATTCTCGATTATTCCCCTTGGCTCAGTACAGGAATACTGTGAGAATGACTAACTGGCATTTGACACAGCTTGCTTTGATTGAGTGCCTCCTCCACCTCCTCCTCGGAAGTGTGTGGAATGTGATACTTGGGTCACTGGTGAGGGAAGAGGAAGCCACAGGATGGCTGAGAATTGAAATCTAACTCAAGTTTCTCTACGGCTGCTCTTAAGGAAGGTGCCTTGGGGGCTTCACCCTTTGATCACTAGGCTCCATCTGCTGGAAGGTCTTTCCTCCCCATATAGGACCTGCTTCCTCTCTAATCGCTGTACAGTCCACTTCCCATGGGGCAGCCAGTGACAAGCCTAAACCCCCAAAGCTTTCCCACGGCTCTAACTGCACATGTATCACAGACCTTCTCACTGACAGAGCTGTTACTGTTGTTCAGGCTCCTCCATCCATGGATTTCCAGGCAAGAATACTAGAGTGTGTTGCCATTTCCTTCTCCAGGGGATCCTCCTGACCCAGGGATTGAACCCAAGTCTCCTGCATTGGCAGGTGACTGCTTTACCACTGAGCTGCCTAGGAAGACAGCCATGCTCCAGTCGTAACCTTTTTTCCTGATCACTCCAGTGCCTCACCATGAGCCTCCGCCCTTGGTGCTCCTCCTGGAGGGAGTGCCAAGGCCACCTCCATCTCATCCTTTAAGTCCCAGCTCAAGTTTCATTTCTTCAGGAGCCGATCTCTGGCCATTTTATCCAAAGGCCCTCCCACCTCCCCATCCCAACCCCTACCCTTTCTGTAGCCACAGTTACTCAACCCCATCACCCTCGTCTATATTTTGATGGCCTTTATCTCTCTCAGAAATGAATATACATGTACTTGAACTTGTCAATTGTCTCCTCCCATCAACATAGAAAAGCCATTGAGAGAAAGGACTTTGTCTACTGTGTCCATGGCTTTACCTCTGGAGCCCAGTAAAGCCAAACACTCAGATATTTTTAAATATTGAATAATGTATTTGTCCCTATTTAAAACAAAGAGGTTATGAGCATGGGGCTTGAAATCAAGCAGGCCTGTGAGATGGTCCTTCTTACCAGCTGGAAAGAAGTCACTTAGCTTCTTTAAATTGAATTGTCTTTTATAACAGAACGAATAGGTCACTCAGCGGTAGACGCCATTGTTGATTTTAGGGCTGGTCACCCTCGCTAGTACAAGCTCCTGATGGCAGGCACTTTAACATTCACCTTTGTATCTGCATGCCTTGAAACTTCCCTTGAGCATCCTCTACTTTCCTGTCCTGTAGTACATTTTATATTGTCCTAAGGGCTTCCCTGGTGGCTCAGAGGTTAAAGCGTCTGCCTCCAATGCGGAAAACCCGGGTTCAAACCCTGGGTCGGGAAGATCCCCTGGAGAAGGAAATGGTAACCCACTCCAGTATTCTTGCCTGGAGAATCCCATGGACAGAGAAGCCTGGTAGGCTACAGTCCACGGGTTCGCAAAGAGTCAGACACGACTGAGCGACTTTACTTACTTATTTACTTTAAGGAGTCTGTGTATCTCATGGTTCATGAATACCTGCAAAACCTAATGCAGCGTCTATTATACTTGTAGAATAAATGAATGGTGTTTAAGACTAACAGGTACCTAGCAGATTTTCAAAAGATGTAGTTTGAATTAAGCTCTCTTTAGAAAAGACATTTTAAATATATGAATTAAAGCAAAAACAATTTGAGTGAACTCTGGGAGTTGGTGATGGACTGGGAGGCCTGGCGTGCAGTGATTCATGGGGTCGCGGAGAGTCGGACACAACTGAGCGACTGAACTGAAAGGACAATACCAGATGATATGTGTTCAAGTGCTGAATTACATAGAATCAAGTGACACAACATACAGCATAAAAGTGGATGGCAGTGGTGGCTAACACAGAGGTTCCCAGGGCCAGTCAAGACACTAGGAAGGTGGGATGAATAGAAGAGAGACTGGGGCCAACTGGAGGCTACATCTCATCTCAAAGGCAATTTCTGCTCAGCTCTGGCTTCTCGTTGCTATCCTGGAATGTGGGCCCAATGGTCTCATATCACTGACACTTTCAAGTGAATCTGGAATTTTGAATTTTTGGTGAGATTTCCCAAGTCTCCAAATTATCAATTAATCTAAGCTTATTAAACAAACATTTGAGATGAGCAAAGCACGTCTGGGAGAAATTTTGCAACCTCTGACCAAGAGCCCTCCGGGATCAGATGGAGGTCCTAACCAGGCATTTATGGAAGAAGCTACACGGGAAACGGGCTATTGATATGTTCAGGAATTCCCCTCAAGCGTCCGTCAAGCATTTACTGAGCACTTACTGAGTGCAGGAATCGGGATATAAAAATAACTCAGAACCTGTTCCCTCTGAAACTTTATAGCTGTCAATTCAAGAACTGTTGTTGAGGGGTGGGGCGGGAAGGGAGGGAGATAGGAAGGAGTATATGTATACAGCCAATTCACTTTGTTGTACAGCAGAAGCTAGCACAGCACTTTAAAGCACATAAACTAGAAATGCATAGTTGAAATACAGTAATATCGGTTCATTACATTAGGATGGTTCTATGTATTTTGGAATTTATTGAATATCTATTTTGATGATAAAACCATCTATCAGTACTTTTTAACAAATCGATTGAAGTTTTCAAGCTTGTATTCAAGATGATTGTTTCTTAAAACACAGATAATGTTTTATATTCAGGTTATATCAAGAATATTGTTTTGCTTCCCTTAAGGTTTAAACAATACTTTATGTAAAGTCCAATAATTGGACCCTTTATTATTAAAAACAAAACAAAACAGAAGAACTGTTGTTGAGTCACTGTTGTGAACAGAGCTCATCAAGGTAATAGGCTAGAAACCTGGACAACTAGGTGTTGCTTCGTGACTCATTAGATCTGTGCCCTGGGGTGCTGGTTGCAAACCACCATACTACTGTGTCCTTCTATGGATTCTCCCATCATCAGGGAGCCTACCTAGTACCACCTAGGGACAAAGTGGCCTACCATAGCTGATGGCAGCAGAGGTTTCACGGTCTAACAGACATGAGATGACTGGTCATTGGTTCTCATAGTCTAACACTCCCTCTCCCTCCTCCCTTGTAAAATGGGTATTTACATGAGCTCTTATGGTGGTGGCAAATACTATTCAGGTAAAACAGCACCTCCCAGAGCATGTGTTATCAAAAAGTCCAGGGAGGGGACTCCTCTGGTCACACATGCCTGAGGCTGGTCAGAAAATACTTAATCTACACAGCAGACACACAAAAGTCATTTTTGGTCTAACCTGTACTGTGATCTTAGACTTGCTGAAGGACTAACTCCCATCACAGCCCTGCCAATATTGATTGTTGGTGTTCAAAAAAGTACATAAGTAGATTGATTTCTCCCCCTCTACACTCCAAACTAAAAAAGATCGCAGTAGTGTTAGTATACTCGTTTCCACTGGTCAGAATACACACTGAATAAATAATTGTGTTACCTGGAAAAACTGAGTCAACAGACACAGTGTGGAAAGCAGAGTAGAGGAGGTCTTGAGCTGCATTCTTAATTCCAAGAATTACTCTGGGTGTTTCAGTGAAAGTCTGTTTAGTGTCAACCCTCCACCACCCAATCTGATCCATTATTAAAAAAACAAAACACTTTGGTAACTTTCATCTTAGATACAAGAAACAAAACCAACCTGGAGGGGAGAGAGAGGAAGTATCCTCCTGTAGTTTAGGTTAATAGGCAGTACTGGCCTCCTGTCACTTCCTTCTGTAAGTTAGCAGGAAGGAAATAACATTCACTGAGGGCCTCTGCTAATATGTCCTTAATTTAAAGACAATTAGGCAATTCCTACATCCTCTACCCGCAAGATAAACGACCAAAGCTGAATGACCAGAGCTGAATGACCAGAGCTGAATGCCCTCTTTCACTATTCGCTGGATGAACCCGTAATTCTCAAAGCAACAACGGAGGTTATGAAAAACTACTTTGCACTAATTTAGAAGGACATTAGTAACAGCCTAGGTCTTAGAATTAAGTCCCTAGTCAAGTCTTCGTTCTGCTTTGTTTCCTTTCTGAGAATTTTTTGTTTTCCCTACCTGAAAGTTTCATAGGACTTATTCTGGAAATACCTCTAAACAGAAGTACTTCTCCAGTTGTCCTAGTAAGAAATTATTTTCTGTGACCTTTGGCAAGAAATTGATTCTAGGGAAGAAAAGAAAAGAAGCAAAACTCTGTTTGCTTTCTAGTTGACTGTTCCTCCCTCTCCAGGTACTCTGGAGATGAAGAGGCAGAACAAACATCAAACTCTTAATCTCTCTCTTCTCTCTACACTGGTAGGTGGCCATTGCTTTCCAACTTCATTTTAAAACTCACAGCTCCGAAAAACATGATCGGAGTAAGCAGCGCGGACTCCACTACAGGTCTTACTCTAAGAAGGTAAGTAAGGTCCCCATTACTTAGGTGCACACAACCGCGCGAAGACTACCAGCCCACTCAAGCCCTTCGGTTATTTACCAGCGCGATTTAAACCCGCTCGGAGGCGGGGGCGTGGCCTGGGCGGAGCCCCGTGGCCTGGGTGGGCGGGGCGGAGGCGGGGATGCCGGAGGCTCAGCGCCGTGCGAGAAAGACCGGAGCACTGGGAGCGAGCCCCTGTCTCTTTAAATGCTAGGGGCTGCGCTCCCGCCCTGGGAGCTCGGAGCCGGATCTACAATCCCGTCCCTCCCGCTCCGGCGCTTGTTGCTCGCCCGGCCCGAGCGGGAGCTGCCGCCGCCGGGCACCGAGGCTGCTTCCTTCTGCTTCTTCTAGAGAACCCCACCTCCCCCCACAAACGAGATCCGGGTGAGGGGGTGAAGCAGCCCCAGCAGGAGGGAAGGGGTGCAGCGTGAAGAGGCGCCCCTCCCCGCCTTCAAGTCTGGAGCCGCTACGTAGCCGCGGGGGGCAAGGCATGTTCTGCTCCCTCCCGCCCAGCCTCGCAGCCGCCGGCGCCCGGAGAGGAGAGACTGCAGAGCCCACACCTGCAAACTCGCCCTAAGAAGTCTCAGGGTGCGGCGGCGTAGGGGGCGGGGGGCTCCCAGTTCCCCACGGCCTCCACTTCTAGGCGGGTGAGTTTGCGCAGGTAACACGAGCCGGAGGGCGGGTGCGCGGGGGAGGGGCGGGCGAGACGGTAGGAGGAAGCGCCGCAGGTGAGCCAGGTAGGGCGGCTCACCTGCCGGGGCTGCGCTGCTGGATCCTCGCCGGTTTCCTTAGCGATGGAGGTGGGGCGGGGACGTCTCTGGAACCGACTTAGGACCCTGAGATGAAAGGGGTGGGGGGATAGGAAAGGGGAATTGGAGTAAAGTTTCTTTGCCCCCTTCCTGCTTGGCATTGGCAGGTATGGCCCTGGCGGAAGCAGTAGGAGTCACTGATGCAATGGGCTTCTGCCCGGGCGAGGTCAAGGGCTGGGGGCAGGGGCGAGCTGGAGTTGCCCGGCCTCCTGTGACCGTGGCCCTAGAGGCAGAAAAGTGAGAGAGAAAGCTCGCTGCATCTGAGATTTCCCCGTAAAATGACTCCAGGTGCCCGGCCCCCAATTTTTCTTCCTCCTCTTTAAGAATAGATCGCCCATATCACGGAGGAGCGCCTCCTACACGGCTTCCTTGCCTTCCTCTCCCAACAGGTGGTCTCAACCCCTGTCCGGGGACCGGTGCCAATGACCCTAGTGGTGGTTTCGCTTTCTCCTCTGCCGGCGGCGTGAACGTGTGCCCGCAGCGTGATGGGCAACCAGGTGGAGAAACTGACCCACCTAAGTTACAAGGAAGTGCCCACCGCCGACCCGACGGGCGTGGATCGGGACGATGGGCCCCGCATCGGGGTCTCCTACATCTTCTCCAATGACGACGAGGACGTGGAGCCGCAGCCGCCGCCCCAGGGGCCGGATGGCGGGGGCGGGGGCTTGCCCGACGGCGGGGACGGGCCGTCGCTGCCCCCGCCGCAGCCCTACGACCCGCGGCTGCACGAGGTGGAGTGCTCCGTGTTCTACCGCGATGAATGCATCTACCAGAAAAGCTTCTCGCCGGGTTCCGCGGCGCTGAGCACCTACACGCCCGAGAACCTGCTCAACAAGTGCAGGCCTGGCGATCTCGTGGAGTTCGTGTCGCAGGCACAGTACCCACACTGGGCCGTCTACGTGGGCAACTTCCAGGTGGTGCATTTGCACCGGCTAGAGGTGAGCAACAGCTTCCTGACGGACGCGAGCCAGGGCCGGCGCGGCCGTGTGGTGAACGATCTGTACCGCTACAAACCGCTGAGCCCCAGCGCCGTGGTGCGCAACGCTCTGGCGCACGTGGGCGCCAAGGAGCGCGAGCTGAGCTGGCGCAACTCCGAGAGCTTCGCCGCCTGGTGCCGCTATGGCAAGCGCGAGTTCAAGATCGGCGGCGAGCTGCGCATCGGCAAGCAGCCCTACCGGCTGCAAATCCAGCTCTCTGCGCAGCGCACCCACACGCTCGAGTTCCAGAGCCTGGAGGACCTGATCATGGAGAAGCGGCGCAACGACCAGATCGGGCGCACCGCGGTCCTGCAGGAGCTGGCCACGCACCTGCACCCCGTCGAGCCGGACGAGGGCGACAGCGACGCTGCGCGGACTACGCCGCCTCCCGGGCGTCCCCCCGCGCCGGGCCGGGAGGAGGAGGGGGACCGAGAAGCGGTGGTGCACTGACCGGGGAGCCGACGAGCTGTTTGCAGCAGCCCCGCTGCCCGTGCCGGCTCCCTCCTCTCACTCCCTCCTCCACCGCCTTCTGGGCCCCATCTGGGCTCCTGGGCCATTTGGAAAACAGAGTTGGCGCAGAGCGCAGCCAGCTGTGGCTTGAGTTTGTTATCTTGGACCGAGGAGGAAGAGGGAGCAGGTAGGAGCACTTTGGCCGGGGGCGCTTCTCGGCCTCTTGCCCACTGGCTCAATCCGCCTTCTTTTCCAGAGGTGAGACAAACTGTGGACTTGCCAGACCCTTGAATCCCTGCTGGACTTGGGTCCAAAAATCAGCTCTTCCGAATTTAGGGATGGAGACAAGTTCGGAATGCCAATGCCTACCGCTGCCTTCTGCCCGCTTCCCTCCTACCCTGGGCTTGGAGGATGCCCTGTAGTAAGGCCAGAGCAGGTTTGTGGTGTGCTTCCACCCTCCCCCGCCACCCCCGGAGGAGCAGTGTGAGGGATACGGGAAGCTGGGGTGATTGATTTATTTATCGTTTTCCTGGGGTGCAAGGCTGGTGAAACCTGAACCAGGTCTGGGATCAGCAGACTGAAACCAAACAAGCCCCTGTGAAGTGTGACAAATAGTTGAGTAAACTTGGGCTGCAAAACAAAGACTTGGCTACCTCAGCCCGCCCCATCCCCCTGCGATTTGTCTTTTGGAGCTGGCTTCTGGCGGAGTGTCCTGAGCGGCTCACCGCTTCCCAGGTTTCAAGTAAATCGTTGTCACAGGCCAGCTAAGGGAAGGATTCTGTTCTGGTTCGGTTTTGCGGCCTTTGTTTATAGCCTGCTATTGTAGGCACTTAAGAGCTGCTGTGTTTGTCATCAGAGGAGGGAAGAGCCCTTTGTGTCCCTGATCTAATTAAACCTGCGTGGCCGTGTTCATCCTCAGGTCAATTTCCTGTCAATCCCCCAGCCGACCCCCTTCTGGTATAGTGAAGGTAACTTGTTTTCTTAATTTAAGGCTTTGGTGGTGGTCCTGTGAATTTTTTTCACCTTTACTGCCTCACCCCCTTCACTCACTCTTGTTTTGCCAGAGGTCAAATTTTTGGCTTGAGGCATATTTCAGTGATAAGGTATTGCTAGCCACACTTGATACAGTATGTAAGTGAGAGTCGTGTCACTGAGCTCAGCCACTTTGTGACTCCGTGGACTATACAGTTATTCTGTGACCCAGTTTTTACCTGCGTTAGCGTAGGATCATATTTGAATGATCCATATTTAAGTAATACAGCCATGGCCATCCTCAGGCATCCTGCCTGGAGATCTTTAAATCAAGGCAGCAAAACTTGAAGGATTTCCTTGTATTCTTACATTTTTTTTTTCAAACTTAGGAAGTCGAGGCCATAAGTTTTAAAAGCCTAGACCTTCTTCATAGCACCACAACATGAATTCATTTAATTACAAGGGAGTAGGCTATGTTCCCTGTTTTCGCAGGAATCCCCAGACATGTCCTATCACTTTGACTGTTAAAGATGAACCACACTCAGCTCTGGTCCGGGACTTTGAAGAAACATCCGTCTTCCTGTTGAAAATGTTAATCCAGTTTCCTTCTTTAATAATTTCAGCTTTGTGTTTGTTTTCTTTTGCTTGTGGAAAAGCGGAGCAAGGCAAAGTGGGTAAAGACATTTAGGAGAGCCTGTTAGATTTGAATTGTCTTTTGTGTTGAACACAGTCAAGGGAAAGTTGAATGTAATGACCATTGTGTAGGCATCAGAAGGGAAGAACAGAACAGCACTGTCTAGCAGCTCTGGGCCAGCTCTCTCTTCCAGTCTTGGATCTCTGTCTCCCTCTTTCAACCTTCAGTGGAAAGTGAATGTCATTAGGCCCAGGGATAGCAATGACTCTTTGTTGCAGCTTTGTGAGAAATCTCAACTTGAAGGAAAAACTAAAAATCCACATCCATAGTAGCAGTTCTGCCTCTCAGGAGGAGGTTTTTGATAACAGGACTTGAAATTTAGCTAGAAGAGTTAAGAGATCTTCGGCTGCAGCTTTTTCATGCGATTTTACGGAGCAACGGAGATGGGAAGTACGTACATAATGCTTTTGGAACCGTGATTCTGTTGGAAGTTTTATTAGGGCCGTCATAGTTAAAATAAAGCATCAACCAGCCAGTGGAAGTTGCAAAGAAAGGGGATCGAATCAACTGTTGGCATCTTTCTTGAAGATGTGGATAAGAGTTTTGAATGTCCAGACAATGGCTACATCTGGCACTTTAAAAATATATATATATATACATTTAATTTTTGTTTCTCCTTAGGACTAAGACTCTAGAACTCTTTTGTACTGTGAATTATGGATGCTCTTTGAAGGCAAGGAATATTGATTCTAATGTTCTTCAGAAGCTCTGGCAGGGATAAGCAAGACACTCAACTGGAACGGATGCTAAATGTAATCAGACAAATTCTATTTTCTTACTTAAGCAAATATTTTATTGAGACTGCTTATGTATAGCAAAGGAGCCCACAACTTGAGCTACACAACTTTTTATATTGAAAGAACTCATACTTTTTCTAGCTTTTATTCCACATTTAATTTAAAATGACTTTATAGCACTAACACACCTAGCAGAAGACTTTACTCCAGACCTTTAAGGAAATTTTTAGTTTTTATGAAAAAATGATACTTCAGTGGTTCCATTTCTCATGTCTTTGGTGCTTCTGTCCCTAATAGCACCAGTCAACAACACCACAACCACATGGAAACATATTTTTGGAAGCAAAACTTTAATTTTCTACAACATAATATGGATAATGAAAAAAATTTAAGGACTACTTGTTTCCTATATTTTTTTTTCCCTTAGAATGGAATCCACTGTGTTGAAGACTTGTTATTATGTGATTGTCTAACCTTTTTTTTTTTTAAAATTAGAATACAATCTATTGTGTCATGATCATTGAAAGGGTTTGTTTGGGAAGTTATGTTTTATTTGTGAGGTTTTTTTTTTTTTAATTAAGGTAACTAAATAACTGGTTTATTCGACTTTTCATCATATTGTCTTGTTCTTACTGATAATACTTGTAACCCATGGAGAATTATTTATCATTTAACTTGATAAATTCCACGTGCATTTATTTCCTGGTGAATTGTGTAAATTTTATTTTTGTTGACGATTATATGTTAAATCAATATTATGTTCTCATACCACTTCTTGAGAAGGAGGTTCCAATTTGAAACTATCATTTCCTTCAAAATGAAGGGCAAGTGCTTAGTTAAATAAAAGATTGATGACATCTTTTAAACCATTTCTTCCTAACTATGTCTCATTACAATAAAATCTGTCAAATCCTTTTGAAAAATGCTCTGAGGGTTTCCAATAAACCATCTATTAGTGTTAACTACATTTATTTCTATTTTTTTTTTTGTATACTTTTTTCCTGCCATTTTTTTTTTTTGTCCAAAGCCAAGCTCGTCAGCTTAACTGCAATTTTTGCATTACTCAGTAAATATTTTGATGAATTCATTTAATGACTGAAAACCCTCCCTGCATTTACCATGTGAGAATCACCCATTGCTTCTGGGCTCCTTGTTCATGAAGAATGTCTTGTAAACATAAATTTTCAATACACATTGATTTTTCAGAATCAGTGCAAACTTTCCTGGAAACCACACTCACATTTTGGAATCTGTATTGGGGAAGGTAAAATCAGTGACCATGTTGTGTCTTAGGTGGTTTCAGAATCCCAAACAGAGAATTGGTTCGCTGAGTGATTTTAATTACAGAAAACAGGCAGATGTGCCCTGTTGACACGATAAAGGATGCAGGTGTCAGCAGTAGATACGGAGCAGATGTGGCCTCTGGGACTGGTGTGCAGGAGACCAGCAGTGATCTTAAGGCCAGCACCCGAAGCCACTACCGCAGTCCTGTGAGGCTCAAAAATCTGGGCTCTATCAATGGGCTTCCATGAGGGTTTTAGATAGGAAGATTATTGAATGGTGAAAGTTATCGAAAGCTCAAGCAGCAGTGAGATGTTTTTCCTTGGAGCAGTAGTCCTTAATTGATCGAGGTTCTTATTGCACAAGAAAGTGAAGGGAGGGGCGCCTAATGTGGAATGTGCATCAGTTTGGGGGTAATTTTGGTGGAGGCTGCTGTTCATGTTTCTCTTAAGTGGATTTAGTTTGCTTAATGTAGGAAAATGACATGTTTGAAAGTGTTTTAAAGGACCTCCGAAATGAACAGGCCCTGAAAGTGTGCAAAAGGGCTTTTATTTCCTTTTACTGAATTTCCTGGAAAAACTACTTATTAAACATATATAGCACTTTTATCTGCAGAGTAGATGCAAAAAAGGTTAGTGTCTGTATTTGCAATCACAGCAAAGCACTGAGTATGAAGGGCTCCGTGATGCTGAGCCTTAGATGAGATACTGGAACATAAAAAGTTTACAGACAAAACCTTAGATAATCCCCTGATCTTGTTTCTAGTAATTGTGTGTGCTGAGTCCTGTCTGACTCTTTTCGACCTCATAGACTAGCTCGCCAGGCTTCTCTTTCCATGGAACTTCCCAGGCAAGAATACTGGAGTGGGTTGCCATTTCCTCCTTCCCCATTCAGGGATCGAACCTGCCTCTCTTGCATCTCCTGTGTTTGACAGGCAGATTCTTTACCACTGTGCCATCTAGCTTGTTTCTAAGGGGAAATAAACTTTCATACATACAGAGCAAATATAATGAAAGGTGGCCCTGTGAAGCATTGACAGTTGGTCAGTATTCAAATAAAGCAGATGTGTGTAGGTGTAACTCGAGTGCTCAAAGAAATTGGAGAAGTCAGATTAAAGCCCTCAAAGTACAATGATGATAGAGGAAAGGATGTAACTAATACAACTAATATTCATGAAGTACTTAACCGGCAACAGAGGATGAGATGGTTGGATGGCATCCCTGACTCGGTGGACATGAGTCTGAGCAAAGTGGGAGATGGTGAAGGGCAGGGAGGTCTGGTGTGCTATACAGCCCATGAGGTGACAAAAAGTGGGACATGACTTAGCGACTGAACCGTGACAACAGCAGTTAAGTTGGAGTCTCCTAAATTCCATTGCCTAACATATAAAGATAAACCAGATCCATGATGTCTGTCCTCATGTAATTTACTTTCTAAAACTACTTACTACCAAAAAAAAAAAAAAAACAACACTTTACAAGAGGGGATTTAGAAATGTGATAGGAGCAGTGAAAAATGTGCTGGGTGTTGGGAGAGGATCTCTCTCCATCAAGTCAGGAAGGCTTCCTGAAGGTGAATTTATGCTGAACTTTGGAAGAGGTGGAGGAGAAAGCCAGGTGCTTTGGAGTGCACACAGATTATATTATTTCAGGGAAGAAGAATGGGGAGTGAATAAATGAAGATTGAGTGTTCTCAAAATGTCTTTGCTTCATGCTTCAGTGATAGCCATTTCTTTTTGGGGTTCCCTTCTGCAACCTGTTGTCTAATTCAGTGTATCTGACACTTAACACAGGAACAGGCAGAGATACTCTGTGTTTTGAGTGAGTGAATGAATTTGGAGGTTGGGATTTGCTAGACTGGAAAACTTAGTTGCTCAGTCGTGTCTAACTGTGACCCCGTGGACTATAGCCCCCCAGGCTCCTCTGTCCATGGGATTTCCCAGGCAAGAATACTGGAGTGGGTTGCTATTTCCTTCTCCAGGGGACCTTCCCAACTCAAGGATCAAACCCCAGTCTCCTGCATTGCAGGTGGATTCTTTACCATCTGAGCCACCGGGGAAGCACTAGACTAGAAAGCCTTGTTATCTCGAGGTGATGTCAGGACTGCGGTTTTAGAGAGGTAAAGTAGCAGAGGCTTAGGATGGATTAAACAGGGAGAGCAAATGTGACTCTCCTCCCACCTCCCAGAATTAGAGGCTGTGCTGCTCATTCTACTGATGGCTCTTACTGCCAGTTAGGTAATGATGTGGAATTTGAATTCGGGCCTTTGCATCGTGCAAATGAAAGGGGAAGTGGCCAGGCCAGGCTAGATGGGAGCAAAGGTAAGTGGGAGCAAGAGGTTTTACATCCTGCATGTCAAAGCCTTGGTGCCATGATTGAGAAAGAGGTTCTTCTGTATAGTAAACCAACACAAGCCACTGCTATAATACAGTCTCTCTTGCCTTGTCTAGTGTGGCCATAATAACTCAAAAGATGAACTCTCTGCTCTTTTCTTTGGGGAAACTTGTGCAGCAATGTAATTAACTCCCAAGGTTGGAGTATCAATTTTCTGTGCATTCTTTTTAACCTGACAACTTTGAGTCTTCTCAGTTGTTAGGCTAAACTGGAGGCAGAGAATCTGATCTTAGGCCCATAGGATCAAATAGTGGTTAAGGTTAATAGTCAAACTACCAGAGTTTCTCTACTTCTGGCTCTGCTGGTAGTCTTGGCAGAAATTAGGCACCCCCTTGGAAACAGTTTCTTCCTATCTGCAGTGTGGTTTTATTTTCTTGGACTCCAAAACTACTGCCAATGATGACTGCAGTAAAAGACTTGCTCCTTGGAAGGAAGGAAAGTTATGACAAACCTAGGCAGCATATTAAGCAGAGACATCACTTTGTCTACAAAGGTATAGTCAAAGCTGTGGTTTTCCAGTAGTCATGTACACATGTGAGAGTTGGACTATAAGGAAGGCTGAGCTCCAAAAAAAAATGATGTTTTGGAATTGTGGTGCTGAAGAAGACTCTTGAGAGTTCCTAGAACTGCAAGGAGATCAAATTAGTCAATCCTAGAGGAAATCAACCCTGAATATTCACTGGAAGGACTGATGTTGAAGCTGAAGCTCCAATACTTGGCCACCTAATGCAAAGAGCCAACTCATTAGAAAAGACCCTCATGCTGGGAAAGATCAAAAGCAACAGGAGAAGGGGTCAACAGAAGATGAGATGGTTAGATACCATCACTGACTCAATGAACATGAATTTGAGCAAACTCTGGAGATTGTGAAGGACAGAGAAGCCTGGCATGCTGCAGTCCATGGGGTCACAAAGAGACACAACTTAGCAACTGAACAACAACAGCAGTGTGATTTATTGCTTTGGTCAATTCACTTACCTCTCTGAATATCTATTTTATTTGTAAAATAACATAATTAATATATGATAAATATAATATGTGCTCATAATGTGTGCTCAGTTGTGTCCAACTCTTTGTGACCCTATGGACTGTATGTAGCCTACCCGGCTCCTCTGCCCATGGGATTTTACAGGCAAGAATGCTGGAGTATGTTGCTATTTCCTACTTGTATAATATGTTATAATATAACTCAGATGGCTGTTCTTGAGTCTAAAATGAAACAGTGTACATAAAGCCCAGATCAGAAGCTACTGAGATTAACTAGAGGAAATCTGGGATATTATAGGTATCCAAAAGCTTATTCAAAATACTGTCTGGAGGTGAGAAGTCTTCCGTTTACTCTTGGAGAATTTCTTAACTAAATTCAAAGAAACTGGTAAGAGAAAGAAATGACTCTAGTTAAGCCTTTAGTTTTTAGCTACTGCTATAGTGTTTGAAGTATTTCTTGAGCTTCGATCTTTAGTAAATGAGCCATTTAACATGTTTCTACATGTTATATGTTTACTCATTAATTCAACAAGTATTTTCTGAGAATGTTTAAGGTGCTGGAGAGCCAAGAGGGGATAAGAAGAGAGATTGCAGTAATAATATGGACAATTGTGAGGTCACCTTGCCTGCTCGGTTCTATTTTAATAATCACAATAACCTTTCTGGACAGAGGCTAATATCTTCATTTAACAGTTGAAACAGGTTTAGAGAAATGAGGTGATTTGTACATGGACATACAGCTAATAAACGACTGCTGGTGGCCTGTAAGATTTCCTTGGTGGCTCAGCAGTAAAGAATCCACCTGCAATGCAGGAGACACAGGTTTAATCCCTGGGTCAGAAATATCCATTGGAGAAGAAAATGGCAACCCACTCCAGTATTGCCTGGAGAATCCCATGGACAGAGGAGCCTGACGGGCTACAGTCCATGGGGTCACAAAGAGTCAGACACGACGTAGCACACACACCTAGTTGGCGGTTGTGGCCTGGGAACAGGAATGCTGGTCTTCAAAGCCCCAGGCTATGGCTCCTCCACCAAGAGAGCATCTGATCACTCCCACCCCTTGAATGCAAGGTACTTTATTCTGCTCCAGCTTTTAGCATGCAGCATAATCTGAACAGCACAGGAATTTTCACTCTTGTTGTAGCAACTTGGGAGGAAGTGACACTGGAGGCAAAAAGAGGCAGGCAAAGAGAAGAGGCAACTTTCAGCTAAGAGGAAGTTTCCATTCTTATCCTGCGTCACAGTGACAAGGCTATGGTGAATATTGGCCAGACCTTCATTTCGCCTCTCTCCTTGTGGCTGGGCACTGAAAATTCCTCAAACTGCCCCTCTTCTCTCTGCCCTTCTGTGTGACTTCCTTTGACTAAAGCACTCCCTTTGATGTAAGCTAGTGAAAAAGCTCTATGTTGGAGGCACTAATTTTTAAATAAGTCAATGTGGCTTAAAGAAGAACCTAACTTGGCAAGGTCACACAGCAGTTCAGCCAGAAACAGGCCTGTGTGACTTGACCTCAGTCTGAAAGGGATAAAGGGCTTACATGAGACCAAGTAAATCAAGTTCATATAGAACATTTAGTTGGCTCTGCCACGGATAGCTCTGTTAAGAATAAGTGACCTTGAAGTTTTTCTGCACTCTAGGACCCTGGATCCATAGTTCTGTGTGTGAGGTGCCAAACTCCAGCAGGAGTCTATGACAAGATTTCAAGTGCAACTTTATCCTCGGACATGGTTATAGTAGCTGTTAGTTGATCTACTTAATTAATTGTAATTAATTAATACTAATTAATACTGGTTCCTTGGGGATAACCCTAAACCTCATTCATAGAAAAAATTAATATGTAAAAAAGTTAATACTGATAAAGTGAAAGTCAAAGTCGCTCAGTTGTGTCTGACTGTTTACAACCCCATGAACTATACAGTGCATGAAATTCTCCAGACCAGAATACTGGAGTGGGTAGCCTTTCCCTTCTCCAGGGAATCTTCCCAACCCAGGGATCAAACCCAGGTCTCCCGCATTGAATGCAGATTCTTTACCAGCTGAGCCACAAGGGAAGCCCTAATAATGATAAGATGGAAGAATTTCAGGGAGTGCTTTTATTGTGAAAACCAGGAACTGTACACAAAACTTTTGCTTGAGAACTGGCAAATTTTATTATGATCTTTAACATTGGAAATTCAAATCTGGGTCATGGATAAGGAAAAAGATGGTGATAGAAATAAACTAATCCATATCTCCTTTGTTTTGGAAAAAGTGTTTAGAATTTTTGTTTGTTTTTGCCTTATGAACACTGATTTCCCCCCACCCCCACCCAAACACACATACACACACTTGAATACATTTCTGTTTGCTACCTGCCTCTACTCTTAGCCAATACATCATACCTGTGAGAAAATTCTGTATTTCTATGGATAGGCATGATTTATTCTACTTTATTTTAATGGGGTCTATTTCTTTTTATATTTCAGAAAGAGCAAGGTTGTTCATAAAGCCATAAAGCATCACAGGTTGGCAGTTCTTTGTGCTGACATCTATTTTACTACTTAAAAAAATGCTAATAGACTTTTTTTTGAGCGGTTTAGATTCATGGAAAAATTCAGTGGAAAGCATAGAGTTCCAATATAAGCTCTCTCCTAACCACACAGCCTCCCCTTCTATCAACAAGGGTATCAGAGTGATGCCTCTGTTACAATGGATGAACCAACATTGATTCATCACTATCAACCACAGTTTAACTAGTTTTCACTGTTTGTCTTGTATATTCGTTGGTTTTGACAAATGCATCCACCATCATAGTATCATACAAAGGGGTTTTACACAAGACATATTCATTACTTCTTTCCTCTCAAGCTCAGAATTGGACTATTTGCAGCTGCTCTTATCAAACCTTTAGAGACACTTCTCTGCTGGGTCCTTCTACTTTCTTTGCCCTTCCAAATGACATTCCTGCCTGGAACGGTATGCATTCTTTAAGTATTCTGGGGGGACTACCAGGCAATGTGCTGCTCACTAGGACTAGAAAGAGGACTGTAGTGACAGACCTATGCTATAGGTGCCTGCCCACGTTCTGCTGAGGAAAACGGACCAGCAAGCAATGAATGCAATATCTTGTGCTTAAAGTGTGACGCGGAGGACCAGCAGGCATCAGGAACTATAGCCCTGGAGGGCAGGGGCTCTGGCAGCTAATCCCACATGGCAAAGTGGAGAAGGTCCAGGATAGGCTTCCTGGGGAGACTTAAGCGCGTAGGAGGAGGTATTATCAGAGAGAAGTTTCTGGCATCATCCTGCCATCTCATCATTCTTTACTTTAGGAGTAAAACACATATCTGTCTGTCTGTGGCTAGAGTGAGGGCAGGGGGAGGTGTTTTGAGAACAAAATTCCTTTTTTCCATAGGTCTGATATAGATTTCAGCCAACTAGGAAACATTATCAAAACCTCTGGAAGCATGTTCAGTTTACTCTAGTAAAAATATCCTCTTATCTTTAGCACCGTCATTCAGCTGAATTTAGGCATAGCCCAGCAGTTCCGACATGGTTAACACTGAGCCTCCTCTCTCTGTTTCGAGGGAGCTGAGAAGCAGTCAGGAAAACATTGAATGTAGTTGAAGTTAAGCCTGGGCTGACACCCCAGCACCTCCCTTGCTATCCCGCCTGTGCAGATGACCTCCTCTGGCTTGGGAAGCTGCACTGTATTCATTTGTAAAATGGGCATAGTATGTCACCTACCCAGCAGGGTTATGGAGTTAGTAGTAATATATGTAAATCACCGAGAAGTGGTCCTGGTAGGAAGATCAGTGCTCAGGGATTGGTCACTGCCATTATCCATTTTCCCATTTCCTGTTTTGTCCAGTGTTCATGACTCAATTCCAACATCTCACAGATGAATTTCACTCTGGAGCAGGTTAAGCCAAACAAATATAATTGGAGTTAAGATGGTCAGAGGCACTGTAGCATTTGGTTTTATAATAGTTAAAACCATCTGGCCCAGGTGTTTGGGAGAATATTATAAATATATGTGTATGCACATACATACACACACACACACCAAGCCAAGTTCATCTGACTCTGGTTTCTACCCAACCTGACAAACGCTCTGGGCATTGCCGTCATCACAAAGCTATGACACTTTCTACCTCCCTAGCTAATGCCTCTCTCTGCCTGCCCTTTAAAGCCTGTGAATATTTTTGTTAATGTAGTTTTTTTTTTTACTGTACATTTTATTTTTTTTACTGTACATTTTAAAATGTATGTGCTTAATATAAAAGAAGTTTAAATACCAAAGCATATAAAGTAGAAGTGAAGGATAACCCCCATTCTGTTTTCTCACCCTGTTCCACATCTAACCAAGGATTATTAATATGAAGCATATTGTGTGTTTCTTGTAGACTTTTTTCTGTGAATATTCAGACATGCTTATCTTCATATATTTCCCCAGTTTTTAAAAAATCAGGTCATGCTCTGCATGTGTCATGGGTGCCCATTAATACACGTGTTTTTCTTATTTTTGAATGGTCTGCAAACATCTTGCTACACCTGTTCTTGGAATGTATGTGAATGTTTCTGAAGGATGTAATCATTGAAGGGGAATTTCTGGCTTAAACATCATGCAAAATTTAAATTTTGATAGGAACAACCATGTAGCACTCTATAAAAGATGGTGCCAATTTACAGTAATATCAAAAGCTCTCAAGTGTTTGAAAATATTTGCTTACTCAAAGATAAAAATTAGTAGATTGTGTGTGAGTTTCTATGAGAGTTTTATTTTTTTCACCACCTGAGCTAGTCTTATTGGTATTTCCAAGAATTTATTTCAGTGGTTTAGCAGTCTTATTCTGTTATAAATATTCTTTTTTTCTCTTTTTGGCTGTGCTATGCAGCATGCAGGATCTTAGTTCCCTCACTAGGAACTCATTGCCCCATTACCCATGCCCCCTACAGTCGAAGCTTGTGGAATCTTAACTACTGGACCACCAGGGAAGTCCCTGCTATAAACATTCTAATTCCCTGCAAAGCACTTGGTTATTGGATTAGCTTGGCAAATTCTAGAATCCAGTCTATGAACTTGAACAAACAATAGAAAGGTAGTCGTGGAAGGTATCCAAAATTATCCTTCTTTTAAAAATGTAGATCAGGGACTTCCCTGGTTGTCCAGTGGTTAAGACTCTGTGCTGTCAATGCGGGGAGCACAGATTTGATCCCTGGTCAGGAAACTAATATTCTGCATGCTGTGTGAGGCAGCCAAAAGATTTTTTTAAAAATAAATAAAAATGTATATCAGTGTACAGCTGATTTGCATCCTTTAGTGGCTTCCAATAATTCTTAGAATGAGATCTAACTTCCTTGCATTAACCGTTGGCCTGCAAAACCTGGCCTCTGCTTATGCTTTTTTTTGACTTCTCTTCTTATCACTGCCCCTCTACGTCAAGGTTTAATCTAACCTCATCAGACTATATTTATTTTCCTAAACTCACCAAGGTTTTCCTTCCTTGCTTTAGAACAGTATTTTTTGGCCTTTCTATTGACCTGCAATAAGACATGCCCTGTGTGTCACAACTAACTAAATATCCACATATATATTTGTGTGGGTATGTATGTATGCACATATATGAAACTAAAATTTATAAACAGATAAACTAACATTTTAGCAAATAACTTCTAACTGTACTATGATGCCACATACTAAGATGATGTGGTAGGCAGAATAATGGCCCTTGCCTCCCACAAATATGTCTGCACCCTAGTCTTCAGACTTAGGATTATGTTTCCCGACCAGCCTAAGTACCCAAATTGAGGATTCGCTTCGATAGGGAGCAAATACACAGAGCCCCTCATGTTTTTATCAATTTATAGCATCATTTTGGACAAGTCTCACTTTATATTGCCTATTATATCCTTAAGTGTAAGTAAGTGTTAGTTGCTCAGTCGTGCCCGACTCTTTACAACCCAATGGACTGCAGCCCACCAGGCTCTTCTGTCCGTGGGATTTTCCAGGCAAGGATATTGGAGTGGGTTGCCATTTTCTTCTCCAATTATATTCTTAGACTTCACTTTGGAAATGCAAATGTTTTTGTGTTTGCAGTGTCCACAGCCCTGGATTAAGCACTTCAGGGAGATGGGAATTATGTTCAGAGGTATAAATAAATTCCATAAATTTATAAATAAATTCCACTTATTGGAGAAATCCAGATTAAAGAATCAGGAAAAACTTGAAAGTAATAAAGATGGAATGAAACACTCCTCTTGAGAAGCAAGAGGACGTTTGGATTATGTTGGTTATCTGTGGCAATAACAACACTCATTTGTAATAGGTTGCCTTTTCAAAGCATGTTCCACAGCTTATCATATTTGATTTTTGCAGTCCCTCCTTAAGGTATGATTACTGTTTTTTCTTGAATAGGTGTGGAAATTGAGCCTCAGAGAATGAGACATAAAGTATTTATTCAGCACATACTATAGGCCAGAAAGAAAAAAAGTGTTAGTCACTCAGTTGTGTCCGATCCTTGCAACTCCATGGACTGTAGTAGCCTTCCAGTTTCCCCCATCCATGGGATTCTGCAGGCAAGATTACTGAAGTGGGTTTCCATTCCCTTCTTCAGGGGATCTTCCCGACCCAGGGATCAAACCGTAGTCTCCTGCATCGCAGGCAGATTCTTTACTATCTGAGCCACCAGGGAAGCCCCACTATATGCTAGAGCCCATGATTAAAACCTTACAAGTGGTATTTCATTGAATCCCTAGCATAAACTGGGAGTTCACCACTATGATTCTCATTTTACAGTTGAAGTTACGACTTGTCCAGACTCACTGAGCTGAAAAATGTACCAAACAAGATTCGGTCCACGGTCATCTGACTCCTGGGTCAATGCTCTCCCTGCTACGTTGCATGTTACACTCATTCTCATTGGCAAGCATTTCCAAATCACATAATCACAACGGCTTCTCTTCAGATTTCTGCAGTACTGCTAAACATTGAGGAGGTGGAATATTAGACTTGGATTTTCCTTTATGGCCCTTGTTGCTCTGAAAAATGAGTTGATGAAGGCAAGAAACTGAATAATCCAACTGAGAGATGACAAAGAGCTAATGGTAGACAAAGTCCCGTGTGCAAAGGACTTTACTTTTTTACTTTAACTTCTTATTTGGGCACAATTTCAAAGTAACTTGAATAAAAGCAAAGTGCAAAAGAACTTCTGCCTACCCTTTCCTCAGATTCATCTATTGTCAATATTTTATTGCGTTCGTAAGTGCAAGTGGCATAAATGTTTTTAATGTCATTCTTGCCCAAGGACTCTGGGTGTCTTGCAACCTCTTTATCCCTTATTTGAATTGTCCTGCAGCCCAGCTTTCTTCTTCCTCCTTTCCTACCCCTATTCTCAGATTCAGCTGTGCATTACAAACCGGGATTCCCTTTGCTCTCCCGTTGTGCATACAAGTCTGGCTCTGCTGCAAGTCAGCTTGAATTCGGATCACCGTTTTGCCACTTACCAGCCATTGTCACTTTTATAGAGTGTTAGAACTTCCTTATCTGATCAAAGGGACCTGAAGTAGCACTTTCCAGAATGTTTGTGTAGATTATATGGAATCATCAGTAAGTTAGCTGTACTACCAAACACAGAGTAAATTCCCCTAGAAATGCATATTCACATTGCAAAAGACACATATTCATTTACCAGCTGTACCTATTGTTAAAATATGGAAACGCTTCCGTATCAGTTGATAAGTAACTGCTTCCCTGAAACCCTCACCTCACCACCAGAGCACTCTTATCTTCCTGACCACCTGGCCACTGCCCTGGGACCACTATGGATATCCCTACAGTCCAGTAACAGGTACCTGCCTGTGAAACTGGGGCATCCAGCACCCTGCTTCAGCTCTACGTGCAGCATTTTGATTAGTTGTTGACTTCTGAAAAGTGTTAATTTGATTGCAGAATGTTAGCTTAGTGCCTATAAGTCCTGTAACCCATGTTTACAAACGACAAAGAAAACTGAGAGAGAGAATGAGTAACCTTGTCTAGGGTCATACATAATGACTTAATCTGAAACTATTTAATTTTCGAAACCATGTGCAGTCTCCGTGGAGTCAAGTCACAGTCACCAAGTGTGGTTCAGCCCCTATGACCTTGAGCTGGGGACTTCATCTCTTAGAGGGGAGAGAGAGTAAGAAGATTCTTCTGACTTCCCTTCCTCTCCAGGCATTGAAAAGTGCCTATGTAGGGAAAATTTCCTTGTCTTTTTGTTCAGGGCAAATAATCAAGTTGAACGGTCAATTTTAGGCCAGAGATCAAACTCACCTCGTTAATTATTCACAGAGTTGATCCGTCTGCTCTGTTCTTGAAACTGCTAAACCAACTGAGACAAACCAGAACTACGAAGCTGGTAAAATAAACTTTTCGAAAAGAACTTGTTGAAGCAGAGCAGACAAATATTTTTAGAGCGGGCCTGTGAGCCAATGAAAGCAAACACACAGTGAAGGATCACAGCCTTGGAAACCAGCAAGACGCCACTTACGAGCTGTGCGCTGTTGGCAGATCGTGTAATAAGTAACCTTGGTTTTGTCATTTGGAAAATAAGAATAAGTACCTTGAAGAGTTATTTAGAGGCAGAAACAGTAGGTGCACAGCCCCAAATTTGGTGCCTGGCACCAGGAGTGGGAGTCAAATATTTGCTGGACCTAGACTACAGAACTGTAAAGAAACCAGAATTACTGTGAACCAACATCCCAGGGGCTCCTGGAGGGTCTCAGGGGTTAGGACACCATGCTTTCACTACCATGGCCCCAGGTTCAATACCTGGTTGGGGAACTAAGATCCCACAAGCCTCCTGGCATGGCCTAAATAAATAAATACATTTCTGTTGTTCAAAACCACCAGCCTATGGTATTTCATTAGGTTAGCCTGAGCAGAATAACATACCTACCTTATAAAAATTTTTTAAAGATTAACAGAAACAACAAGGTAAAACCATCTAGACTAATTTCTTGCATGAATTATGGAGTTATCACATGTCAGGTGTTGTTCTAAGAGCTTCACATGTGTATTAGTTTCATAGTGTTGCCATAACAAAATTCCACAAACTGGGTGACTTAAAACAATGGAAATGTATTCTTTCACAGTTTTGAGGCTAGATGTCTGAAATCAAGGTGTTGACAGGACAAAACTCCCTTGAAAGCCTCTGGAAGGGTATCCTTCCTTGCTACTTCCTAGCTTCTGGTAGCCCAGGCATTCTTTGACTTGTGGGAGCATCACTCCAGTCTCTGCCTCCATTGTTACATGGCATTTTCCCTGTGTGTCTGTGTCTTCACGTGGCCATCTTCTTATAGGGACATCAGTCCTATTGGAGGGAGAGCCTACCTTACTCCACTATGACCTCATCTTAGCTAATTATATCTATTGTCGTAAGTTGCTAAGTCATGTCCGACTGTGACCCCATGGACTATAGCATACCAGGCTCTTCTGTCCTTCACTATCTCCTGGAGTTTGCTCGAATTCATGCCCTAACCTTATTTCCGAATAAAATCCCATTCTGAGATATTGAGGTTTAGGACTTCAGCATCTCTTCTGAAGGGATCATGCAAGACAGCTTACCTCAGTTAATCTCTTTCCATGGCAACACAGTGAAGCAGACATTATTACATTGATTTTAGAGATGAGGAAATGAAGACTCTAGAGTGTTCACATAACTTGTTCAAGGTTACAGAGTAACTTAGCAACTATATGCTTTACTACTTCTTGTCTAGTAGAGTTTAGGGGCATAGTAAGTGAGAAGGATATGTGAGATTATTGTTCTTTTTGTTTGTTTTTATTTTGAAATGCCTTATGCATGACCATGTACCCTAGATTATGGGTAAGCAACTTTTTCTCTGTAAAGGGCCAGACAGTAAGTGTTTTAGTTTTTACAGGTGATATGGTCAGTCTCTGTTGCAACTACTGAGCTCTGCTATTGTAGCATGAAACTAGGCAAAGATAATATGTAAGCAAATGAACATGACTGTGTTCCAGTAAAACATTATTTGCAAAAATAGACAGGACTTATATATCCATCAAACCTAAAGGAAATTAGTCCTGAATATTCATTGGAAGGACTGATGATGAAGCTGAAGCTCCAATACTTTGGCCACCTGATGAACTGACTGATTGGAAAAGACCCTAATGCTGGGAAAGATTGAAGGCAGGAGGAGAAGGGGACGACAGAGGATGAGATGGTTGGATGGCATCACCAACTCGATGGACATAGTTTGAGCAAGTTCCGGGAGTTGGTGATGGACAGGGAAGCCTGGCGTGCTGCAGTCCACGGGGTCACAAAGAATCGGACACGACTGAGCTGAACTGATATATCCATCAGTTGATGGACATTTGGGTTTCTTCCACATTTTGGCAATTATGGTGAATATTGCTACTATTTGATACCATCTTTTGAAGCACAAAGCTTTTTAATTTTGATGAAGTTCAATTTATCTTTTTATTTCTTATGTTTTGGTGTCCTATTTAAGATTGCATTGCTTGATCCAAGACCATGAAGACTTACTCTTATGTTTTCTCCTAAGAGTCATATAGTTTTAGTCTGATATGTAATATTCTTATCCATTTTGAGATAACTTTTGTATATGATATTAAGTACTTTCATTCTTTTTTCATGTGGATATCTGGTTGTCCTAGCCTCATTTGTTGAAAACACTATTCTTTTTCCCAAGTGTATTGTCTTGGTACTCTTGTCAAGAGTCAATTGACCAGAAATGAAGGGGTTTATTTCTGGACTCTCAATTCTACCCCATTGATTTGTATGTCTATCAGTAAGCCAGCTCCTCACTGTCTTCGTTACTGCTGCTGTGTTATAAGTTTTGAAATCAACAAGTGTGACTCCTCCAACTGTGTTCTTTCATTTCAAGATTATTGCAGCTCTCCTGGGTCCCTGTATTTCCATATACATTTTAGGATCACCTTGTCAATTTCTTCAAAAAAGCCAGCTGGGATTTTGACAGGGATTGCAATGAATCTTCAGATAAAATTCGGGAGTATTACGTTAACAACATTAATTTTTTAAACCATGAGCATGAGGTAGTTTTCCATTTACTTATGTCTTCATTAATTCCTTTCCATAGTGTTTTATAGCCTTTAGTGTACAAGTATAGTACTTCTTTTCTTAGATTTATTAAGTATTTTATTCTTCTTCATGCTATTGTAAATTGAACTGTTTCCTTAATTTTATTTTCAGATAGTTCATTGTAAGTGTATAGAAGTATATTTGATTTTTATATACTGATTCTCTGTCTTATAATCTTGATGAATTCATTTATTTGTTTTACTATATTTTTAGTCTACTCCTTTTTTCTATAGACAAAGTTATGCTATCTTCAATAGAGATAGTTTTCTTCTTCCTTTTCAGTCTGGATGCCTTTTATCTCTTTTCCTTGTTTAAACTTTCTGGCAAGAACCTCCAGAACAATACTGAATAGAAATGGCAAGAGCAGATATCTTGTCTTATTCCTAATCTTAGGGGGAAAAGGTTTCAGTGTTTCATAATTTTGTAAGATGTTAGAAGTGTTTTTTTTTTTTTCACAGATGTCCGTTATCATTTGAGGAAATTTCTTTCTATTCTGAGCTGGAGTGTTTTTATCATGAGAATGTTGGATTTTGTCAAATTATTTTTTCAGCGATTGAGATAACATTGTGATTTTTAAACTTTATTCTGTTGATATAATGGGTTATATTAATTGCTTTCTGTATGCTGAACCAATCTTTCTTTCCTGAGATGCTCCTATTCATGGTGTACAATCATTTTTATATGCTGGTGAATTCAGTTTGCTAGTAATTTTTGAGAATTTTTTGTCTATGTTCATATGGGATATTGATATGTAGTCTTCTTTTACTGTGGTGTAAACTGCAAGCCTTACAGAATGGTGTCTTGAAGGTTTCTATTTATTTTCTTTTATTACTTTTTAATTTTAGTCTTTATATTTAGTAGCCCCAATCGACATGTTTTAAAGTTTACTAATTCTTCAACCTGCTCAAGTCTGCAGTTGGGCAGACTTTTTTTTTTTAATTGATGGTCTTTAATGACACATTTTTCTTATACTTTCCTTTAACCCTTTAGAAATAGTTTTTTTTTAGTTCTTTTAATATATTTATGATTACTGATTTGTCTTTATCTAGTAAGCCTAATGCCTGGGCTTTCTCAGGGACAATTTCTGTAAACTACTTTTTCTCCTTTGTGTGGGTCATATGTCCCTATTTCTTTGCATCTCTTTTATTTTTTGCTATTGTTATTGAAAATTGGACTTTTTCCTAAAACAAAAAGCATTTTATTGAAATATAGTTGATTTATAATGTGTTCATTTCAGGTATCCAGCAAAGTGAATCAGTTACATAGCTAGCTGTCTCTCTCTATTCTTTTTCAGATTCTTTTCCATTATAGATTATTGCAACATATTGAATATAGTTCCCATATACTGCCATATAGTAGATCCTTGTTTATCTGTTTTACGTGTAGTACTGTGTCCGTTAATCCCAAACTTCTAATTTATCTCTCTTTCCCCCTTCTCCTTTGGTTACCATAAGTTTGTTTTCTATGTCTTTGAGTCTATTTCTGCTTGAAAATAAGTTCATTTGTATTTTTTTTTAAAGATTCTACTTATAAGTGATATCCTATGATATTTGTATTTTTCTATCTGACTTAGTTCACGTAGTATGATAATCTCTAGGTCCATATGATAATCTCTAGGTCCACCCATGTTATTGCAAATGGAATTGTTTCATTCTTTTTATGGCTAAGTAATATCCCATTTTATATATATACACACACACACACACACACACCACACCTTCTTTATCCATTCATCTATTGATGGGCATTTAGTTTGCTTCCATGTCTTGGCTATTGTAAATAGTGCTGCTATGAACATTGGGGTGCATGTATCTTTTTAAATTAGTTTTCACCTTTTTTAAACTGGACATTTTAAATAATACTGTGTATAAACTCTGAAGTCAGATTCTCTCTCTCTCTTGTGCTTTGTTGTTGTTGCTGCTGTCTGTTTTTTTGTGACTTTCTTGGACTAATTCTGTAAAACCTGTATTCTCTTATATTATGTGGCCACCAAAGTCTCTATTCAGTTTGCTTAATGGTTAGCTAATACTGATGCTAAAGCTGAAACTCCAATACTTTGGCCACCTCATGTGAAGAGTTGACTCACTGGAAAAGACTCTGATGCTGGGAGGGATTGGGGGCAGGAGGAGAAGGGGAAGACAGAGAATGAGATGGCTGGATGGCATCACCGACTCGATGGACATGAGTTTGAGTGAACTCCGGGAGTTGGTGATGGACAGGGAGGCCTGGTGTGCTGTGATTCATGGGGTCGCAAAGAGTCGGACACGACTGAGCGACTGAACTGAACTGAACTGAAGTGAATGACCAGATAGAGATTTCCTTAAAACTCTTTTAACTTATAGTCTAGCATTTTTAAGGACTTCACATGTGTGCACACACACACACGTGTGTGTATGTGTGTGTGTGTTCTAAGTACTCTAGCAGCCAGTATACAGCCCCAACTTATCCTAAGTTTCTTGCTCATACAGAGACTCAAGATAACCATAGGTAGGAGAGTAGACTTTATCAAGTCTTTCCTGGACATATGCACACAGGTTTCTAGATTTCCTAAGAATACACCGAGGCTTTACCAAAGACCCCTATGGACATCTTACTAACCAGTTGCTCTTTTTAAAAATTTTAGTTAGCCTTCTGTTAGCTCCAACTGTTAAAATATCCTCAGGCAGCTGTGATATTAAACAATTGCCACTGATTATATTTGACAAATACTCTGTGGGCAGGGCTCTTCACAAAAACAAACTCTGATTAGGTCAAATAAAGATAAGCCCTGAAAATGGAGCTTTGTCCTGAACTGTCCAACAGGGCAAACAGTGACAGTTCTCTGAAAATGGGGCTTCTGGAAAGCTCTGAGCGCATTCTGTTTCTTTCAGTAGCAGCTAGGCTGCTGTTTTCACACACTATAGTTGTCAGCCTGTTGGCTCTCAGTGCCACTGAAGAGTTGGGGAGAGGGTGATGGGCACAGATTCAAAAGCCATGAAACTCACTATCCTTGCTGAGATCCAGTCATTCCTCTTGAGTAAATGCTACTTGGATTGTTGCAAACCTTTGGTGATTTTTCAGACTTCTAAAAAAGTTTATTTTGACAGTTTTCACTAGTGTTCTCATTGCTTTTATGGAGGAGTGGATTTCGGAGGTTGCCCTCAATGTGCCATTTCAGAATAGTTGATTGTATACTTGGTTTTTATAGCTATATATCAAATTATCACAAACTTAGCAGCTAAAACTACCCCCAGGTATTATGTCATAGTTTTTGTAGGCTGGAAATCCTGGCACAGCGTAACTGAGCCTTACAAGGCTGAAATCAGCATGTAGGTTGGACTGTATGTTCTCTTGTTAAATTCAGGGTCTTCTTTCACACTCATTCAGGTTGTTGGCAGAGTTTAAACTGTTGTTATAGGACTGAGGTTTCTGTTTCATCACTAGCTGATTCACCTCAGCTCCTAGAAGTCACATTTAGTCTAAACCATGACCAAGAAGCTTACTTTCTCACAATCAGCAGGAAGAATGTTTTCCCAGTCGTTAAGCTTGAGTCTTACATTACATAAGCTAATCATGGTAGTAAATATCTATCATATTCACAGGACTTTCTCAAGGAAAAGGGACTATGTGCTGTGCTTAGTGTCTGACTCTCTGTGACCCCATGGACTGTAGCCTGCCAGGCTCCTCTGTCCATTGGGATTCTCCAGGCAAGAATACTGGAGTGGGTTGCCATGCCCTCCTCCAGGAAACCTTCCCAATCCAGGGATCAAACCCAGGTGGATTCTTTAACATATGAGCCATCAGGAAAGCCCAAGAATACAGGAGTGGGTAGCCTAGCCCTTCTCCAGGGGATCTTCCTGACCCAGGAATCGAACCGGGGTCTCCTGCATTGCAGGCAGATTCTTTACTAGCTGAGCTACAAGGGAAGTCCAAAGCGGGTATGTAAGGTATGCTTACTAGGTGGGGAGATTCTTGGGGGCCATCTTAGAATTCTGCCTGTTGCTGCTACTAAGTCACTTCAGTCGTGTCCAACTCTGTGTGACCCCACAGACGGAAGCCCACCAGGCTCCCCCGTCCCTGGGATTCTCCAGGCAAGAACACTGGAGTGGGTTGCCATTTCCTTCTCCAATGTGTGAAAGTGAAAAGTGAAAGTGAAGTCGCTCAGTCGTGTCTGACCCTTAGCAACCCCACGGACTGCAGCCTACCAGGCTCCTCCGTCCATGGGATTTTCTAGGCAAGAGTACTAGAGTGGCTTGCCAGCCTTCTCCGTAGAATTCTGCGTACCATAGGCTTAATTGTGGGTTTTTAAGCATTTGGCTAAAATACGTCATTTCCAGCTATACTTCCTTTGTGTAGAACTGTATCATATATACTAATAAAATATTTACAACTCTGTGAGATAGGCAGGGACAGTGTTCCTAAATACATTTTAGAGAACTGAACCAAAAGTCTCAGAGAGATAATAAGATTTGCTTATGAGAACACCACTAGTGAGAGGCAAATTAATTCCTCTGACTCTTGGTAGGGCACCCTCTGCCCTAACCCACACCTGCCTTCTGTGGTAGAGGTCAGTTCTTTGAGTTTTGTTACATGGCTGTGAGGATATTAGTACCCGAGGCTTCTTTAAGGGACTTGGGAACAGTCTTCCTTTGGACTTCTGCATCTCCCGTATGTGTATTTGGGGAGAATACCTGAGCATGGAAAATAATATTAACCAGGATTTTTGATAAAATGGAGCTTTCAGGGGTGAATTGCAATTTAAATAGCAGAGAAAATTCCAATTACTTCCAGAAATGTATTTTGAAGGCTTCTTCTGGCCCAGATAGAAGTGAGCAGACAGTCATCTTCTGCAGAAAGTAAATGGAATTTTTATTTTATTTTTTTGAAGTGCCTTGAAATCAGCAGTCTCAAAGCTGGCAATGGGATCTCAGTGAAGACATCATCAGTAGGAACATCAGAAGGTTCTGTAGGTGGTCAGGCATTGACCAAACACACTCATATATGAATTTGATGGTTTTGCAAGTGGGAAAAGAAATTAACCATTTAAGACTAGCTTTCCACCTTTCCTGTACTTAATCTACTGGTTCAGGGTATCCAATCATTTAAAAGATAGTAGGTTCTCATTAGTTCCAATTCAACCCTTTAAATTATTCTGTCTTTCTACAGCAGTGCAGATGGCTGTCTGTAGCCCTCATCAATCAATCCTCCAAATGTCTGAGGGCAGCAGAGAGGGAATATTGGTTTTCTCTCCAGTTTCTCTTTACCTGGGAATTCCCCATCTGCTGGAAGAAGATGGTTCACACCTTCTACAAAGGCCAGCCCCTTTGCCTCAAGATGGCAATAACTTGCATGACTTTCATGTTCCAGAGCTCCCTATGTGGTCAAGCTGAGGCTCGATCCAGCTGAGAACCGCGTACTTGCTTAGCTGCCTTCCCTGCCCATCCTGCTTCCTGCATTTCCTCTTTCCTGAGAGCCTTCTCCATCAGTGAATCACATTCATCCTGAACGTGAATCACTGTCTCAGGTGCTGCTTCGATGGCAGTCACCTCAGACAAATAGTAAAGAAGTTCTGGTCTGCCATTTCTCTAATTTTTTTCTTTTAAAGTCATCCAGGAATTAAAGACTGCTTAATCCAAAGAAATATCCATTTGAATAATATGGAGGTCATTTACCTCTCAACCTCAGTTATCTGGAATGTGGCCATGAATATAGAACAGGCCAACATGGAACCAATTTAGATATTGTAAGATGGAAAGCAGTCTGTCCATTCATCACTGAAAACAAGTGCAGGCTTGGATGCCTGATAGATAAACAAATGAATGAACCCTATTGCGCATGCTGGACAAGTGAGCCTGGATAAACTTGTGACTTCTCCAGCTCAGTTTCCTGTCTGTGATACAAGTCTCAATCTGCACACTCACAGTGGTTCTGGGAAAACAAATGGTACAATATGTTAAATGGGTTAATACATATCACAACTTCAAAACCCGGAGCTTTCTTTTATTGTGTGTGTATACTCAGTCGTATCTCTTTGCAACCCCGTGAGCTGTAGCCTTCCAGGCTCCTCTGTCCATGGGTTTCTCCAGGCAAGAACACTGGAGTGGGTTACCATTTCCTACTCCAGGGGATCTTCCTGACCCAGGGATCGAACCTGCTTCTCTTGCATCTCCTGCATTAGCAGGCAGGTTTTTACCACTGCCTGGGAAGCCCATTTCTTTTATTATAAGGTCTTTATGTGACAGAGAGCATGGTATTTTAGTTCGGTTACAGGCCAATTTCTGTTCAAAGCTGAGGCTGAAACAGACCCTTTTTCACGCATAAAACAAACAAAACTCACCAGCTGCAAGCAGAACAAAATTGAACTTGGATGCTGCCTTTTCTTCCTGTCATGACAGGACTCTGACTAGTTCCTACTTGAAAGAATTAGATACTAAAAGGCAGGACCAAACAAGGTAAGGCTACCTTACCTTACCAGGTGAGCAGAACATGTGGTGGACAGATAGAGCCAGGAAATCAACAAAGAGGGAACCAGCTGAAAGGAACCTGGAGAGCGGAGGCAAACATTTCACCTGCAGCCTGGAGGTCAGCCCAAGGGGAAGAGAGATAAGAGATGCAACGTTCAGAGTTGAGATTGACATAGCTCCTTAAGAAATGGGTGAAAGATGAAAGTGACTTTGCTTTAATCCAATAAAAGCGGCTAATATTTACACAGTGCTTTAGTGGTTAAAGCAAATTCCCAAATATTTTACTAGACTGTGGGCTTCCTGAAGGCAGTGCCTTTCCATTTTGATATCCCAACCACCATGCAAGGTGCCAGGCACCTAATAGCCAATATCAATAATCATTTGTTAACTAAGTGATTGCAAATAGAGTAAAAATGGAGCTATGAGGGGTTTGGGAGCCAATAACATCAGGGACATAATTCTGGTTTTATTGATTATTGGGTGAGAGTCCTTAGGGTGATCTAGTCTTTTTTGAGCTTTAGTGTTTTGATACATGAAATGAAAATTTAAAATTCATGTATTTGCAGGGTTGTTAGGAAGTTATACACACATACTATACACAAAATGTTGATATACTGTTTGTTTTATATATATATGTCATATAGATATTTATATCTACATACACACACACGCAAACCACACTCATACACACTCAACACCACCTTTGCATCCAGCAAGGTAACCATGATGATATGATGCCAGTGACCATGATGATGAAGGAGTAACTTCCCACGAGGGGTTCCTACATTTCTTTTTTGCCACCTCCATTGTTCGAGCAAGTTAATTTCCAGGCAGCTCCACCCAAGTAACAAATAGGTCGTAAGCTTCCCACTTGAGACAAGAGCAGATGAAAAAGCTGTGTGTGTGGCAAGCTGACCTCTGTTATTAAATCAACACAATAGTTCCAGCTCACTCTCCTCTACTTATAAACTGTTCTAAAGGAAAGTCTAAAAGCCCTGCCATCTCATCCTCTCAGAGGTAAAAGCTCTCACTGCAGGGGTTTGCTGAGCCTTCCCAAGTCTGGGTAACGCTAGGCCATGAACTGGGTGCTTAAACAGTTCATCTCTAGGTTAGATGTGATTTTTTTTTTTTTTAATCTTCCCAGTTAACCTTTCTCAGTCTGTAAAAATCAGAAACTTTTTGCCTTCATCCCGTTGTTCATTAGAGGTCCATACCTTTGCTCTCGTCTCCCCAGCTCTCACCCTTCATTCCACAAAAATTTCTTTGTACGCCAGGCGCCTCTGTCCATGGGATTCTCTAGGCAAGGATACTGGAATGGGTTGCCATTTCTCCAGGGGATCTTCCCAACCCAGGGACTGAACCCACTTCTCTTACATCTCCTGCATTGGTAGGCAAGTTCTTTACCACTAGTGCCACCTGGGAAGCTGAAAATCTGTTTAGTGATATAATAGAATTGGTTAAGATGGCATTTAATAGAAAGAATGACAGCTGACTCCCCCTCACTCTCAGTACCAGCAGTCTTGCTGAAACAAGCACACCCACCCATGGTCTGACAAGAGGCCGCAGACAAGAGCTCTCCTTGCAATTGCTGTGTTCCCAACCTGCGCTTGTCATCTCCTGTGCAACCTGGAGGGCGGGGGAAGAAAGAGCATGCTGAAATCAAAGGCCATGAAATATGACAGATGGCAGCTTTCTTTCAAGGAGTTAGCCAAACATGATTTTGAAATATTTATATAAAATTCATCAGCTGACAAAAGTATTTGGTCCACGTGCACTGTGATGGTCTATATTAACATGAGTCCTTTGGACTGCAAGGGGATCCAACCAGTCAATCCTAAAGGAGATCAGTCCTAAATATTCATTGGAAGGACTGATGCTGAAGCTGAAGTTCAATACTTTGGTCACTTGATGCAAAGAGTTGACTCATTGAGGAGACTCTGATGTTGGGAAAGATTGAAGGCAAAGGGTGAAGGGGCAGGCAGAGGATAAGATGGTTAGATAGCATCACTGACTCAGTGGACATGAATCTAAGAAAACTCTGGAAGCCAGTGGAGGACAGAGGAGCCTGGTGTGCTGCAGTCCATGGGGTCGCAGAGAGTTGGATAAGACTTAGCAACTGAACAACTGCAACATATTAACATGAACCACAATCATGTACCCAAGCTGGACTTCAAGCAAACTTCAAGTTTGAAACAAATGCTCAGCATCAGTTTGCCATGGGTGAATGGAAGTAAACCATTACAGCACACCAGTACTATAAGACTCTTTGGAAGAATCCTATTCTCTCTAAGGAAGCTTCTTCTAGCCTGCCTGTAAGCAACCTCTTAGGAGTATAAGATTTGGTCTCCAACTAGCAATTCTCATGTGGAGGGGTCTAACTCCTCTCTTTAGAATTCATGGCTACTTAGCTTTTCCCCTTCTTTGGGGTCTCAGCCAAAACTATAAAGATTTTTTTTTTTAATTGTTGACTGTTTGTTTGTTTATTTTTAGCTTTGTTAGGTCTCTGTTGCTGTGCATTGTTTTCTCTAGTTGGGACAAGCAGGGGCTACTCTTCATTGTGGTACGCTGGCTTCTCCTGTGGTGGTTTCTTTTTCTTTTCTTTTATTTTATTTTAAAATTTTATTTTTAATAGAGGATAAGTTACATTACAATGTTGTATTTGTTTCTGTCATACATCAACATGAATCAGCCATAAGTGTACATATATACTCTCCCTCTTGAATCTCCCTCCCACCCCACTCATCCTGTCCATCTAGGTTGTCACAGATTACCAAACTGGGCTCCTTGTGTTATACAGCAGCTTCCCACTAGCTATTTTACATGTAGTAGTGTATATATGTCAATACTACTTTTTAAATCCGTCCCACCCTCTCCTTCCCCCGTTGAATCCACAAGTCCTTTCTTTACATCTGTGTCTCTATTCCTGCCCTGCAAATAGGTTCTTGTGGTGGTTTCATTTGTTGTGGAGCAACAGCTCTAGGCTGTGTGGGCTTCAGTAGTTCTGGTGCGTGGGTCTAGTTGCCCTGAGGCATGTGGAATCTTCCTAGACCAGGGATCGAACCCCTGTCCCCTGCATTGGCAGGCCAATGCTTATCCACCGGATCACCAGGGAAGTCCCAAAACTCTAAGTTCTATAGGACATTTGTTGTAATCCTTTTACCCACAAGGAACTGTGTCACAAAGAGATTTATTGACAATGCTGGAGATTACTCAATTTGTAAGAGCAAAAGTTGGATTTAAACCCTGACCCATTCTTCTCCCATGCTAATAGTCTTTCCTATCTTCCAGTTCAGTTCAGTTCATTCTCTCAGTCGTGTCCGACTCTCCACGACCCCATGAATCACAGCACGCCAGGCCTCTCTGTCCATCACCAACTCCCGGAGTTCACTCAAACTCATGTCCATCGAGTTGGTGATGCCATCCAGCCATCTCATTCTCTTTCGTCCCCTTCTCCTCCCACCCCCAATCCTTCCCAGCATCAGATTATTTTCCAGTGAGTCAACTCGTCGCATGAGGTGGCCAAAGTATTGCAGTTGCAGCTTTAGCATCAGTCCTTCCAATGAACACCCAGGATTGATCTCCTTTAGAATGGACTGGTTGGATCTCCTTGCAGTCCAAGGGACTCTCAAGAGTCTTCTCCAGCACCACAGTTCAAAAGCATCGATTCTTCGGTGATCAGCTTTCTTCACAGTCCAACTCTCACATCCATACATGACCATGGGAAAAACCATAGCCTTGACTAGACGGACCTTTGTTGGCAAAGTAATGTCTCTACTTTTTAATATGCTATCTAGGTTGGTCATAACTTTCCTTCCAAGGAGTAAGCATCTTTTAATTTCCTGGCTGCAATCAGCATCCGCAGTGATTTTGGAGCCCCAAAAAATAAAGTCTGACACTGTTTGCACTGTTTTCCCATCTATTTCCCATGAAGTGATGGGACCAGATGCCATGATCTTCGTTTTCTGAATGTTGAGCTTCAAGCCAAACTTTTCACTCTCCTCTTTCACTTTCATCAAGAGGCTTTTGAGTTCCTCTTCACTTGATGCCATAAGGGTGGTGAAGTGTCCTCTTTAAAGTTGCCTAGGACCAGAAAGAAGGAACTGTACTTAATCCCATTTTACAGATGAGATAATAAAAGCTTAAAAAGTTAAAACAAAACAAAACACTTGCTTAAGATTACCCGCATGGACTGCTTAGAGTCCCAACAGAAAACAGATGGCTATGCAGGGGAGATTACTTTAAAAACAATTTAATAAAAAATTATTTGAAAAGGTAAGAGTGGTATTAGGAAGCCACAGGGATTAGTGTGGTACTTCAGGACTAGTTAGCAACAGGGTTGTTACCCGTAGGACTAAAGGGAGGAGAGGAGAGGATTGTGTCCCAAGGGACACCTCGAGAGGAGCAGGGACCTAAGGCGGTAGGAGACAGCTAGTCCTAAGTCACACTTCAGAAGGAAGCTGGCCCACCTGCATCTCCTCTCAACTTCCAACCTCCTCTGGGGGATAAACCCAGTGAGGAGCCAGAGGGCACTGGAGCTTGTTGAAGTGGTCCCTGCAGGTTGGTCTCCCAGAGTAGAGAGCCCATGAAGGAGGGAGAGTGGATCTGGCCCATTCAGTTAGTCATGACAGAACTGGGAGTTGAAACCACGTCTGCCTGCACCAACCCCAGTGCCATCTCTTGTTGCCTCTGCTCTTACTTCCTCACCTGGCTGTGACACTTTGCATTGTAAGCATTCTCAGGGAGGGGACCTTTATTTATTTTTTTAACCATCATTATAAATGGTGCCATCCTGAGCACACAAAGACTTTCAGTTTGTTGACTGAATGAATTAATGGGTGGAGGGACAGGTTACAGATAAACTTGAAACACATGGGGACAGTATAAGCAAAGTGAAAGGAATAGTATGTATTGCAATAATTCCCTCTTTTACACCTGATATATATCACCACTTGAATTCCTTGGTGAGTCACCCAAGTTCATTTGTGTAATGACAATAGCTTAAGCCAGATATGAGCTCAGATCACTAGCTCTAAAGTCAGTCTTTCTCTTTACTAACTCCAGTAGGGAAATCTCAGGGAAGGACTCTGATTGGCTAGACTTGGACCAATCACTACAATCAGGGAAGAAGGGCTGTGTTATTGGTCCACTTAGGTCACAAGTCCCTCCTATGACAAAGATGGCAGGGCCCATTACTATAAGAAAGAAATTAATCACATAGGTGAGACCATGGGGGGATTGTGATCTGGGTAGTCACTCCATCTCCATTTTCCTTAAATTCTTATTAGGTACAAATTGCAACAGTTGATATTTGGAGGCAGACTCTGGGGTGACTGGAAAAAAAAAAAAAGAAATGTAGGGGGAAGGAAACTGAAGTTTATCAAACACCCTCATGTACTATGTAATATTCCAAGTGCTACATACTAGCTCATTTCATTTTCACAACAGTACCACAAACTCTATATTTTATTCTCAGTTTTTAAAAAGAATAAACTGAATCTCACAGAAATGCAGTGATCTTCCCAAGATTAAAGTTAGTGAATATAGGCTAAGATTGAATCTAGGTTTTTATAGTTCTAATATCCATGCCCTTTCCTATGGACCCAACATCTCTTAGTCCTGGAGGCATTGAGGATGGATGAATAATACCCATTTGCAGAAATTTTGTGTATATCAAGCAGATGTTTCTTCACAAAAATGAAACAGAGCCCTATATATGTATGGGTCACTTGGTCAGAGCAGAATCAAAATCCCGGCATGTATTGCAGAATAAATACTGTTTTTCATCAGACAAATCCCAATAGAGAGACATTCTAAAAAATATCTGACCCATAGTCCTCAAAACTGTAAAGGTCTTCAAAAACAGGAAAAGACCGGTTACAAACCAGAAGGGACTAAAGAGACATGACAGCTACTTGCAATGTGTTATCATCCTACATTTGGTCTTGGAACAGAAAAGAGGTGTTAATGAAGAAATTGGTGAAATCCAAATAAAGTCTGGAGTTTGGTTAAAAACAGTGTACCGATGTTTGTTCCTTACTTTTGATAAACATACCATGGTAACATAAGATGATAGTGATCTTGAACACTGGATGAAGGATATTCTTTGCACCATCTTTACAATCGTTCTATCAGTTTAAAATTATTCCAAAATTTAAAGTTTATTGAAACAAAGTTGCATTTTGTTTTTCTCCCTCAGGTGAAAACAGGAACACTTGCAGAGCCCTGGGGCAACCTGTTGGTGGAAGCTCATTACTGACTCTGATGAAGGGTTCTCTGGAGCTCCTGACATAGGGTGTTATGGACTGAATGTTTGTGTCCCACCAAAATTCCTTTATTGAAAGGAATACCCGACGCGATGGTATTCTGGAATGGTGCATTTATGAATTGGTTGGATTTAGATGAGGTCATGAAGATGAGGCCCCATGATGGGATTCATGTCTCTATAAGAGGAAGAGAACCAGAGCTGGTTCACTCTCCATTATGTGAAGACACCTGCAAAGGTGACCATCTGCGTGTCAGGAAGAGAGCGCTCACCAGGACCAAATCTACCAGCACCTTGACCATGAACTTCCCCACCTCCAGAACTGTGAGAAATAAATGCCTCTTGTTTAAGACACCTAGTCTGTGTTATAGGGTTATAGCGGACTGGTCTAACTAAGACACAGGGGGTGACATATGCATTATGGGTCTCAAGCTAAAGGAATAACACCCTAAAATAAGATTGCAGCCACATGATGGAGTTGATAATGGTTTAATTTTGCTCAAGTCTCAGGTTCCACCTAAGCACATTTTCCCCCGACACATTCCCTGCTAATATGCCTTCAGTTCAGACTATGGCATCTCTAAATCTCACTTTCTTCTGTGACACGTTCGAGTCGCCCATCTAGTGTGATACCTAAACCATGCTGATAGACGAACAACCCTTGATGAAGGTGTCCCAGCATCCCCCTCCCCAGATGCTTCTCATCTCCACTCCTGTCCATGGCGTTTCTTTCAGTTTAGAAACACTGCAGACAAGAGAGAGGCTTACTAATATGCCTTACTAATGATTCCTGGCTGCAAATGCACCACTTAGATGACTTACTGAAAATGAAGAATGTCCCTCCATTACAGTTTTTACAGATGATAAAACTGCACAACCCCCTGATTATATTATGGCTCCTCACTCTTGTTAATGATGTCTAATTTTTTATCCAGTAGAACATGGAAAGAAATGACATGTACCACTTCCTGATAGTCTGGCCTGTAAAAACCTCCCACGGACAATCCTCTCTCACTTAACCCCCTCCCTGGCTTGATGTTGCAGTCCAGGGACTGTTTATGGCATTGAAACCTCCATAAATCTGGCTCTGTGTGAGGCAGAACTAACTGGAACTCTAACCCACAGCCCTACCCCTTGCCATCAGGATCATCTCATGGGGGCTTACAGGAGTGAAAAACTTTGTATACCTGGGAATTAAACTTTATGTGAGTGAGAAATAAACTTCCATTGTATTGAGTCAAGGATATTTCAAGGTTTATTTGTTATAATCACTGGCCTTATTTTAATTAACATAACCATCTCCTTGAGGATTCCTTTTCCACTCTTTCTGATCTTGCCTTCCTCCAAATCTCTCTCCTAACTATAATTAACAATGTAGATTTCAGCTGCTTACACACTTACACCCAATGTATTAATAATACTCAGCAAAGAAACTTTTGATTACAAAGAAACACCTCTTTAAAGGGAGGAGTATATTAAATACTATATTAAATAATGGGCTTCCCTGGTGTCTCAGTGGTAAAGAATGCCACTGTAAATGCAGGAGAGGCAGATTTGACCCCTGGGTTGGGAAGATTCCCCAGAGAAGGAAATGGCAGCACATTTCAATATTCTTGCCTGGGAAAGCCCATGGACAGAAGAGACTGATGGGCTATTGTCCATGGGGTCGCAAAGAGTCAGACACAACTTTGTGACTGATTACACACAATATTAAATAATATTTATTTTCTATGGCATATCATTTTTCATTCAAGCCACAATTACAAGACCCCTACTAAGTTCTCTGGCCTACTGTAGACACTAGAGAGAGAGAGAGCAATGAAAGTCAACTGCTGTCATCAGCACCTCTTGGTCTAGTGCTAAAATAGATAACAGTAGTTTTAAAGTCATAGGATTTCATGTAAGTCAAAGAAGGGACATCTAATTCAACTTGGACTTGAACCAGGTAAGTCTCCCTAAGCAAGGATCTGATTTGAATCTTAAAGAATGAGTATGAACCAAACAAAGTTTCCTTGGAAACTTCATTTTACATCAGGCCAGAATGAAAGGCATATGACTGGTGTATGGGTGTGGTGAGAGATAAACTGGACATTGTAGCTGGGACCAAATCCTAAAGGTGCATCAAGTTAAAGGTTAACGTGTATCTAACACTATTTGTTCTTGTCTTTTAGTAAGATACCATGCCATGATTGATTTCCCAATCCCTACATCAAAGATAATCCCTGTTCCCTATACAGAGGTCTTCCTGTGTGCTAACCACAGTCCCTCAGGTAGAATCATGCCAATGGGATGATGGACCCTCTCACAATTGCTCTGAATTGTCACTGTCTTGGCTGTATATTGTCACCTTGCTTATTTAACTTATATGCAGAGTACATCATGAGAAACGCTGGGCTGGAAGAAGCACAAGCTGGAATCAAGATTGCCGGGAGAAATATCAGTAACCTCAGATATGCAGATGAACCACCCTTATGGCAGAAAGTGAAGAGGAACTCAAAGAGGAGAGTGAAAAGGTTGGATTGAAGGTCAACATTCAGAAAACAAAGATCATGGCATCTGGTCCCATCACTTCATGGGAAATAGATGGGAAAACAGTGCAAACAGTGTCAGACTTTATTTTTTGGGGCTCCAAAATCACTGCAGATGCTGATTGCAGCCATGAAATTAAAAGACGCTTACTCCTTGGAAGGAAAGTTATGACCAACCTAGATAGTATATTGAAAAGCAGAGACATTACTTTGCCAACCAAGGTCCGTCTAGTCAAGGCTATGGTTTTTCCCGTGGTCATGTATGGATGTGAGAGTTGGACTGTGAAGAAAGCTGATCGCCAAAGAATTGATGCTTCTGAACTGTGGTGCTGGAGAAGACTCTTGAGAGTCCCTTGGACTACAAGGAGATCCAACCAGTCCATAATAAAGGAGATCAATCTGGGTTTTCATTGGAAGGACTGATGCTAAAGCTGAAACTCCAACACTTTGGCCACCTCATGCGACAAGTTGAGTCACTGGAGAAGACTCTGATGCTGGGAAGGATTGGGGGCGGGAGGAGAATGGGACGACAGAGAATGAGATGGCTGGATGGCATCACCGACTCTATGGACATGAGTTTGAATGAACTGAGCGACTGAACTGAACTGAACTGGGTGTTCCTAGGATCAGACTCATTCTATGTGGATTTGCTGGGGAGCTTTCATAAAGGAAAAACCATGGGACTTAGGAGACCTCAATACAGAACACTAAAAATCTTATTTCTGTGTGTGTCAAGAGCCTTTTTATCTTAAGCCACACTATCATCGCTGTTGCGTTTTGTCCTTTGTACTTATAAAGCTCTTTACTGTTTATAATGGCTTTTGCCTAAATGATTTCATTTGTTCTTCCTTGCCATCCTCTACCATTCGCGGGATGGATTCCATGATTTCATCATATAGGTAAAGAGCCTGAGGTCTAGAGAGTTGAGATAATTTGCCTCTCCTCTTCTGTTGGAAGTTAAGCCTCAGGATTAGAGTTGCAATTGAACTAATATTTTCTAGGCCTTGATTTCCCTGAGACCAAGCATGACATCTTCTAAATATTGTCACTTTCAGTTCAGTTCACTTCAGTTCAGTCGCTCAGTCGTGTCCGACTCTTTGCGACCCCATGAATCACAGCACGCCAGGCCTCCCTGTCCATCACCAACTCCCAGAGTTCACTCAAACTCATGTCCATCAAGTCGGTGATGCCATCCAGCCATCTCATTCTCTGTCGTCCCCTTCTCCTCCCACCCCCAATCCTTCCCAGCATCAGAGTCTTTTCCAGTGAGTCAACTTGTTGCATGAGGTGGCCAAAGTATTGGAGTTGCAGCTTTAGCATCAGTCCTTCCAATAAACACCCAGGATTGATCTCCTTTATTATGGATTGGTTGGATCTCCTTGCAGTCCAAGGGACTCTCAAGAGTCTTCTCCAGCACCACAGTTCAAAAGCATCAGTTCTTCGGCGATCAGCTTTCTTCACCGTCCAACTCTCACATCCATACATGACCACGGGAAAGACCATAGCCTTGACTAGATGGACATTGGTTGGCAAAGTAATGTCTCTGCTTTTTAATATACTATCTAGGTTGGTCATAACTTTCCTTCCAAGGAGTAAGCGTCTTTTAATTTCATGGCTGCAATCAGCATCTGCAGTGATTTTGGAGCCCAAAAAAATAAAGTCTGACACCGTTTCCACTGTTTTTCCATCTATTTCCCATGAAGTGATGGGACCAGATGCCATAATCTTCATTTTCTGAATGTTGAGCTTCAAGCCAAACTTTTCACTCTCCTCTTTCACTTTCATCAAGAGGCTTTTGAGTTCCTCTTCACTTTCTGCCATAAGGGTGGTGTCATCTGCATATCTGAGGTTATTGATATTTCTCCCAGCAATCTTGATTCCAGCTTGTGCTTCTTCCAGCCCAGCGTTCCTCATGATGTACTCTGCATAGAAGTTAAATAAGCAAGGTGACAATATACAACCTTGACGTACACCTTTTCCTATTTGGAACCAGTCTGTTGTTCCATGTCCAGTTCTAACTGTTGCTTCCTGACCTGCATACAGGTTTCTCAAGAGGCAGGTCAGGTGGTCTGGGATTCCCATCTCTTTCAGAATGTTCCACAGTTTATCGTGATCCACACCGTCAAAGGCTTTGGCATAGTCAATGAAGCAGAAATAGATGTTTTTCTGGAAATCTCTTGCTTTCTCCATGATCCAGCGGATGTTGGCAATTTGATCTCTGGTGACTCTGCCTTTTCTGAAACCTGCTTGAACATCTGGAGGTTCACGGTTCACATATTGCTGAAGCCTGGCTTGGAGAACTTTGAGCATGACTTTACTAGCGTGTGAGATGAGTGCAATTGTGTGGTAGTTTGAGCATTCTTTGGCATTGCCTTTCTTTGGGATTGGAATGAAGACTGACCTTTCCAGTGCCTTAAATAGCTCCTTAGCCTAAATTTGCTGTTTAACATCAAATAGTAATTAAAAACATAGGCTTTGAAATCAAAGGAAACCTGCATTCAGAACCTGGTTCTTGGTACAGTGGGCAAGCCATTTAACCATTTAAGCATCAGGTTATTTATTTGTAAGTGGGCCTATTAATGTTTTTCTCATAGGGCTGTTTTAGGAATCAAATGAGATGATGTAAATGAGGCATTTAGCATAGTGCCTGACACATAGAATCGCTCAACTTATGCTGTCTTCTGGTCCAAGTTATTTTGATTTTTGCGTGCATGCTAAGTCACTTCATTCACATCCAACTCTTTGCAACCCCATGGACTGTAGCCCGCGAGCCTCCCCTGTCCGTGGGATTCTTTAGGCAAGAATACTGGAATGGGTTGCCATGCTCTTCTCCAGTTTTGGTATTTAGTTTATAAAAATTTTCAATATATTCAAAAGTAAGTAGAACGGCATAATGTAGTGAACCATACATATCAGACTCACAGATTCAGAAATTCCCCGGTGGTCCAGTGATTAGGACTCATTGCTTTCACTGCTGTGGCCAAGGTTCAGTCCCCGGTTGGAGAACTAAGGTCCCATGAGCCACGAGGTACAGCTAAAACAAAAAAAATAACCTCCTTACATCTTCAACAATTATCAGCTTATGGTCAGTTTTGCTTAATTTCTCTTCATCTTCTTTCCTTTGTATTATTTTGAAGGAAATTTCAAACACCTATCTTTTCATCTGTAAATTGTACAATATGCATCTTTGAAACATAAGGTTGAAAAATAATAATATCCACAATGTAATTATCAGTTCCTCCTGCAAAAACACAAACAGAAACAAAAACCTAAACCAAGATTTGTAGCAAGCAAAATAATAGCTCCCAAAGATGTTCACATCCTGATACCCTGAACCTGTGAATGTGTTACATGCAGTGGAGAATTACCATGGCATATGAAGTTATGGTTGCTGATGGGCAGACCTTAAAATAGGGCAATTATCCTGGATTATCCAGGAGAACCCAGTGTAATCACGAGGATCCTTAAAGAGAAAGAGGGAAACAGAGGAAGAACCAGAGAGAGGGCAGCATAAGAAGGATTCAGCCAGATGCTTTTGGTCTTGAAGATGGAAGAAGGGGGCCCTGAGCCAAGGAATAGAGGTGACCTATAAAAGCTGGAAAAATCAAGGAGAGAGATTCTCCCCTTGAGTCTCCAAAAAGAAGGCAGCTCTGATGACTCATAATGCCCAATGAGACCCCTTTGAAATCTCAGAACTGTAAGATAATTAATTTGTGTTGTTTTAAGCTACTACATGTGTGTGTGCTAAGTCGCTTCTCTGTGACCCTGTGGACTGTAGCCCATCAGGCTCCTCTGTTCTTGGGATTCTCCAGGCAAATATGCTGGAGTGGGTTGCCGTGCCCTTCTCCAGGGGATCTTCCTGACCCAGGGATTGAACCCAGTTCTCTTACATTTCCTGAATTGGCAGATAGGTTCTTTACCACTGGCGCCACATGGGAAGCCCTGTAAGCTAAGTTTGTAGTAATTTGTTACAGCAACAATAGGCGACTAATACAACAATAATCACTTAGCATCATTAAATATTCAGTCAGTTAGCTTACTATTTGAACTAACCAGCTTATAATTCTGGTCATTATACTTTAATATTTGGACTAAAAGTCTGAAGTACTGCTTAAAGTCTGCGTTTGACCAGCTATTTCAGTCGAAGTACATTGCTTCTTAAACGGAAGTTTATTCTTGATGAAAGGTCTTTTATTTACTCATTTGCTCATTCTTTTTTTTTTTTTTTATATGCCCTTTCTTTAGATAGCACATAGTAGTAAGGACCTACTATGAGTTATTGCTTGTGCTAGCTCTTGGGAAGGTAGATTGACTAAGACCCATCCTTTCGTCCTGAAGACAGTAGCAACAGGATAGTACAAAGATAAAAAATACACATTCTGGGAACATACTTTCTGGGTTAATTTCAGCTCTGCTCACTACCAGCTGCATGATTTAATTTAAGGCTAGTTAACTAACATCTCTGATTCTTAGCCTTTTCATATAAAAAATGGAGTCAAAAACGTTACCTATCTGCTAGAAGTAATATGAAAATTAAATGACTCCATTAATATAGATAGAACCCACAGAACACTGCTTAGAACACATTAAGCATTCTGTAAGGTTTTTGCTTATTATTCTATACCAAGGATTGATGGTCTTGGGTCAGACAGATTTTGCTCAAGTTCCAAATTCTCACTTTCTCATCTACAAAATGGGATTAATAATAGGAACCTATAATATTTAATGAAATAAATATTTGTTACAGTGCATAGAGCTCAGTAAATAGTAGATGTAAGTGGTATTAACTTTTATTGTTCATTTGGTTTCTCATTTTACTTAAGAATTTCCAAGATCAGTAATGTGATATAAAATTCTTTGAACTAAATGGAGAAAAACCAAACAGTGCTCCTTTATTCCACCAAGTCAGTCACCCATTTTTGCTTCTGTGCTATGGAAGGAGGAAGCAGAATACTACTAGGGGTTCAAAATAGTTATAAGAAGCATGGTGTGGAGAAACACCCTAAGGTAATTCACGTTAGTAGTTGCCCTTTATGCAATCCCCTATGTGCATAAAACCTCTGAATTGATTCTAAGCAACAGAATATGGGAAAGGTGATGGATGTCACTTTCTTGATTAAGTTATGTTGTATGGCAAAGAGCGTCCCTCCTTTCCAAGGCCTAAGAATAGAAGCTTTTTTTTTTAAGGAAAATTCCCAGTTAGCTGGAAAGTCATCCTTTGCTCTGAGTCATAGTCTTCTTCTGGCATGACCTGACTTTTCAAAGATGCACTTTAAGTATCCTTACAATCTGCTGAATTTGACTAATGGGGCTGATCAAGAAGAGGGCGTGCCCCCCACCCCCTTGTTCTCTGCAGCACTATCCAGAAAAGCCAGATCATCAGTTCAGTTCAGTCCCTCAGTCACGTCCGACTCTTTGTGACCCCAGAGACTACAGCATGCCAGGCCTCCCTGTCCATCACCAACTCCTGGAGTTTACGCAAACTCATGTCCATCGAGTCGGTGATGCCATCCAGCCATCTCACCCTCTGTCATCTCCTTCTCTCCCCTTTAGTCTTTCCCAGCATCAGGGTCTTTTCCACTGAGTCAGTTCTTTGCATCAGGTGGCCCAAGTATTGGAGCTTCAGCTTCAGCATCAGTCCTTCCAATGAAGATTCAGAACCAATTTCCTTTAGGATGGACTGGTTGGATCTCCTTGCAGTCCAAGGGACTCTCAAGAGTCTTTTCCAACACCACAATTCAAAAGCATCAATTCTTCAGTGCTCTGCTTTATTTATAGTCCAGCTCTTACATCCATACATGACCACTGGAAAAATCATAGGTTTGACTAGATGGACCTTTGTTTGCAAAGTAATGTCTCTGCTTTTTAATATGCTTTCCAGGTTGGTGATAGCTTTTCTTCCAAGGAGCAAGCATCTTTTAATTTCATGGCTGCAGTCACCATTTGTGGTGATTTTGGAGCCCAAGAAATAAAGTCTGTCACTGTTTCCATTGTTTCCCTGTCTATTTACCATGAAGTGATGGGACCAGATGTCATGATCTTAGTTTTTTGAATGTTGAATTTTAAGCCAACTTTTTCACTCTCCTCTTTCACTTTCATCAAGAGGCTCTTTAGTTCCTCTTTGCTTTCTGCCATTAGAGTGGTGTCATCTGAATATCTGAGGTTATTGATATTCCTCCAGGCAATTTTGATTCCAGCTTGTGCTTCATCCAGCCCTGCATTTCGCATGATGTACTCTGCATGTAAGTTAAATAAGCAGGGTGACATGATACAGCCTTGATGTACTCCTTTTCCAATTTGGAAGCGGTTCGTAGTTTTATGTCCAGTCCTAACTGTTGCTTCTTGACCTGCATACAGGTTTCTCAGGAAGCAGGTCAGGTGGTCTGGTATTCCCATCTCTTGAAGAATTTTCCACTGTTTGTTGTGATCCCCACAGTCAAAGGCTTTGGTGTAGTCAATAAAGCAGAAGCCAGAGCATAGAAACAACCTAAATGTCCATCAGCAGAAGAATGGATAAAGAAGATATGGTACATATGAACAATGGAATATTGCTCAGGCATAAAAAAGAATAAAATAATTTCATTTGCAGCAACATTAATGGACCTAGAGATTGTCATATTGAGGGAAGTAAGTCAAAGACAAATATATGATATCATTTATATGTGGAATCTAAAATAAGGCTATACGTTATCTACAAAACAAAATTAGCATTACAGACGTGGAAAATAAACTTCTGGTTATGGAGGTGTATGGAGGGCAGGGGAAATTGGTAGGATTGGGATCGACAAAAACACATGGCTAATATGTAAGTAGATAACTAATAAGGACCACCTGTATAGCACAGGGAACTCTAGTCAATACTCTGTAATGGTCTACATGGGAAAAGAATCTAAAACAGAGTGAATATATGTATTTCTATAAAAGATTCACTTTGGGGGCTTCCCTGGTTCCTCAGTGATAAAGAATCCGCCTGCCAATGCAGGAGACACAAGTTCAATCTCTGTTCCGGGAAGATCCCACATGCCGCAGAGCAACTGAGCCTATGTGCCACAGCTACTGAGCCTGTGCTCGAGAGAAGCCACCACAAAGGGAAACCTGCACACCACAACTAGGGAGTAACCCCCGCTCACCGCAACTAGAGAAAAGCCTGCACAGGAAGGAAGACCCAGTACAGCCAAAAATAATAAATAAATACAATTAAAAAGAAAAGATTCACTTTGCTATAAACTTGAAACTAACAGCATTGTAAAGCAATCATATCCCTATTAAAAAAAATAAAATAAAGGTGAACAAATTGAGGCAGGTAGAGGGGACGAGAGGGCCTGGAGAGATGTAGGTCAACTTACCCAATTTCTTTCCAAGTATTAGCAAAGAATTCCTCTTAGGTGAATGCTCCTTTTGAATGGATTAGGGTGATGCTATCAGTTGTAGCAGAAAGACTTTCAATTAGGAGTGAGTGCTGTAGAGAAGATCTAGGTACTAAGTAAAGTGACACCAAATTATACTCTTATCAATAATAGAAATGAATAGGCCACCCTTAGCATAGACAATACAAAGGAGTCCCGAAGCACCCACTTTTCAAGGCTTAATTACACCAAAGAAAAAGAGAAAACTTGCTTGGGATACCAGGTAAACTGAGGCACAGGCACACATATACACAGAGTCAGACCTACAGAATCACAGAAGCTTCAGTGAATAATCAAAGATGTTTTTATAGGCAGAAAATCTTTTATTTTTAGCATCCATGTAATTTTTATGCCTTATCATTTACAGAAGAGGGTAAGGAACAGGCACTACAAATCTTTCTTTGTTTAGGGTCTCTAAAGGACTGTAGAGAACCTGCTTGGGTTGCACACCTAACAGCACCCGGAGGCACTCACTTTCCATGACTTCCAAGACCCCTCCTGGCTCTGCCAATGACAATGGCACAGACAAAAGCTCAATTCCTACAGTCATCTGTGGTTAATCTCTGTTTGGCTCCCTTTAGCCTCTAGATATGCACAGACTTGTGAATACTTTGAACACTTTGAAGGGAAATCTTAAAGAACACCTAGGTCATCATCCTTTTGCAGAGAAAGTCACTGAGCCCCAGAGGAGTGAAGAGATGTGTCAAGGTCACATGACCAGTCTGGAGCAGGGAAGGATAAGCAGCCCTAGCCTGGCTCTCTTTCCAGCTCTCTGTGTCTGGCTTTTCCCTATTGCCATTCTGCACATGCTGGAGGAAAGAGGTGGGTGGACATTCAGGGAATGCAAACTCATGCTAATGTTTGAATATTAAAATTTAATATTGTAATTTTAGCCTAAAACAAAACCAAATTAAAAAGGTACATCTGCTGCAAAAAATTGAATAATGCATTTCTGGCCCCAATACACATGATTCTGAATAATTTGGCTTGTGGATTTATTCCTAGTAGCAGGGTTGCCATGGGCAGCATGGGTAGAAAGTTAGCAGGGCTTTGTGGGGCCTCTAGTCTATTGGACATTTCTTCTCTTTCTTCCATTCCACTCTTCAAAGCCTTCTGTTTCCATATAGTGGCCCCAAATTTTCCTGCAGTCTTAAGAACATTCTTTCCGCCATCAAAACTGACATCTCGTGTGCTTAATTGGTGACCACTTGTATTCATCTGCTATGGTTGCCATCACAAAGTACCACCGATTGGGTGGCTTAAACAGAAATTCATTATCTCACAGTTCTGGAACTCAGAGCTCCAAAATCAAGGTGTCAGCAGAGTTGGTTCCTGGTGAGAGCCTGTGAGGGAAGGATCTGGTCTAGTCCTCTCTCCTTGACTTGTGGATGTTCTTCATGTTCACATGGTATTCTTCCTGTGTTTTCACATGGTCTTCCCTACGTTCTTGCCTGTGTCCAAGTTTCCCCTTTATATAAGGACAGCAGTCATATTGGATTGAAGACAATCAGAATTGTTACTGAATGCAAGTTCATGTGCCCAATGCACAGTGAGGCCAAACAATTCCAAAACGTTGGAGTTTAGAGCAGAGAAAGGTTAATTTCAGGACTATGCAAGGAGATGAGTGGCTTGTGCATAAAAAAAAAAACAAAACCCAAATTCCTCAAAGGATTTCAGCAGTCTTAAAGGCAAGGTGAGGGAAGGGTGTGGTTAGTTGTTGCAAACTTCTGGCTATCAGAATCTTTTGTTCTTTAGCTAGCCAGTGTGTCAGGCCCCAATGTTCCTATAAACCTCTAACAAGATAAGTGTTATTCTCTGTTCTACAACTCTATATCTCTCTGTGAATGGACTCTTAAAGGTCAGAGGCAGTGTGAATAAGCACAAGCAACAGAGCACAAAGATTAAAGTGAAAAAGGAACAGATCTAATGGAGACAGCTTTGTTCTTCCCTATTACACAAGGTTTTCATAGCTGGTGAGTCTCCAGTTTCATCTCCTGCCATTTTCCCTCTGCATCCTCACACATCTATACCACACTGCTTGGACTCACTCACTCTTAGACTCATCTCTCTGACAATTCTAGCACCTTTGCCTATGCTCCCTTAGCCAGGAACACCCCTTGCCGCTTCACTATCTAGCCAACACTCTAGTCACCCTTCTGTTCTCTACAGAAAGTGAAAGTGAAGTTGCTCAGTTGTGTCCGACTCTTTGCGACCTCATGGACTGTAGCCTACCAGGCTCTTCTGTCCATGGGGTTTTCCAGGCAAGAGTTCTGGAGTGGTTTGCCATTTCCTTCTCCAGGGGATCTTCCCATCCCAAGGATCAAACCCAGTTCTCCCACATTGTAGGCAGATGCTTTACTGTCTGAGCGACCAGGGAAGATCTTATTCTCTACAGAAGCAGTAACAAAAGTGTCCCACATTGTGAAGCCCTCTCCTGACTCCCAAGCCACTCTAAAGCCACTTTCCCTATGTCCCAATGACCTTAGAAAATTACTGCCATTAGATGATGACAGAGGGCTATAATTATTTGTTTGCACTCCTGTTTCCTCCCTAAGACTGTGTGCTCTTGGAGGACAGAAATGGATTTTTCATTCTCAGTTCCTTTTATCATAGAACCTGATAGTTTTCTTTGCATTCAAACAATAAAAGAAGCTTAAATAATGTCAACTCTGGGACTTCCCTGGTGGCTAAGCCTCTGCACCTCCAATGCAGGGGACCAGTTTGAACCTTGGTATGAGAACTAGATTCCATCGTTGTTATCATTCAGTCACTCAGTCATGTTTGACTCTTTGTGACCCCGTGACTGCAGCACATCAGGTTTCTCCGTCCTCCACTAGCTCCCAGAATTTGCTCCAATTCATGTCCATTTAGTCCGTGATGCTATCTAACCATCTCATCCTCTGCTGCCCCCTTCTCCTCCTGCCCTCAATCTTTCTCAGCATCAGGGTCTTCTCCAAAGCGTCAGCTCTTGTCATCAGGTGGTCAAAATATCGCAGCTTCGGCAACAGTCCTTACAATGAATATTCAAGGTTCATTTCCTTTGGGATTGACTGGTTTGATTTCCTTGCAGTCCAAGGAACTCTTGTCTTATTCCCATATTCTACAACTAAAGATACCACATGCCACAAGGAAGACCCTGTGTGCCCTAAGACCCAGTTCAGCCATATAAATAAATAGTAAAAAAAGAGACACAGAAAATGAACTCTGAAAAACAGAACTAACTAAAGGGCAATCTCGTGAGATGTAGGTCTTGCCCGCTGACCGTCATTTAGCCGTTAAACTGCCATCTTCCTCCTGGCCGCTGAGGTGGAACAATTTCCCGAGTTTTCTGAGTTTCAGAGGTGGAGGCTGTTGCTGACTCCTTCTCCTGCCCATAGGTGGCAGGTGGTTGTTCGAGGTGGGCATGGGAGTCTGCAGCTTCTGGCCGGTTTTTTAAAGGTAAGAGCAGGTGTGCCTGGTTCCTTTCCTGTCACAGGATGACCTGGCTTTACCTTGATTACCTTTGTAAAGACCCTGTCTCCAAGTACTGCTATGTTCTGAAATGCTGGGGGGTTAGGACTTCAGAGCATGAATCTGTTGGGGAACACAATACAAACCATAACCCAAGCCGAGCTGGTAAACCACACGCTGTGAGCTCCAGGAGGACAGACCCAGTTCTCAGGGCGCTCAGCCCCTTTCTCAGCCCCACCGCCATGTCCCTGAGAGACCTCGGGACCTGTCACCGCATCTTCCCCAGCCTCGGCTGCCCAGGTTTCCAATGACCGGAATTCACCCCACGTCTCAGAGCTGTGGTGACAAAGTCCCAGGACGACATGCATCAAAGCATAATTAACCATAATTGTTTAGGTTCCTCCTTTTGTCCACACCCAGAAACTCTTCACAGATAAGGACTTTTTAAAATCATTCAAAGAGGAAACTGAGCAAAACACAGGCACATATCACCCTTGGGATCTTTTGTCCCAAGGAAACAACGAAACCTCAATGAAAGCAAATGAAATTGATATGTAAAACAAAGCAGAGTGGTAGAAGCCAAGATGGGACCACCCAGATCCTTCCCTCTTTTCTCCAATGTTTATACATTCAGCCAGAACACTCAGGCATAATTTCTTTAAAAAAAAAAAATTATTTATTTATTTGGCTGCACCAGGTCTTCGTTGCCGCATGCAGGATCTTTAGTTGCAGTACGTAAAGTCTTGGTTGTGGCATGAGGGATCAGTTCCCTGATCAGGGCTCGAAACTGGGCCTCCTGCATTGGGAGCAGAGTCTTAGCCACTGGACCTCTAAGGAAGTCTTATATTGTTATTCTAATCATACAGGGCAACTGCTTGGGTAGTTCTATTTTATATTAAAATAACAACAGTATTATATATATTTATATATATGTCAACTAATCAGTTACCAAACCATTGCTGAAAAATTCTTCTAGCAGGACATTCCAAAATGGAAAGAGAAAACAGAATAATTAGACACCAGAATAATTAGACACCAGATGAGTGCAGAGGAATCTGGAGAGGGTTTTCAATTGGAGGTAAGAAGGGTTGAGGAAACAATGAGTGAAGATTGAAAGGACAGCAAACCTTCACCATAAAATTCAGCATAAAGGGCGCTCTTATGCAGTAAGTGTTGCATGCAATCAAAAATAATTCCTTGATGCGAAGAACTGACTCATTGGAAAAGACCCTGATGCTCAGAAGGATTGAACATGGGAGGAGAAGGGGATGACAGAGGATGAGATGGTTGGATGGCATCACTGACTCGATGGAGGTGAGTTTGAGTAGGCTCCTGGAGTTGGTGATGGACAGGGAAGCCTGGCATGCTGCAGTCCATGGGGTCGCAAAGAGACACAACTGAGCGATTGAACTGAACTGAAGGATCCATCTTGTGATTTTGGGTGCTTTTGTCTTTATAGAGCTTTGCGGAAAAGGGCAGGGAGATACATAGCCAGGATTTTGGTCCTAGAATTTCAGTTGATTTTGTTGTGCAAATTTAAGCAAGTCTGTTACTGCCATTGACTGAGCTTTCTAAATCTGTAAAATTAAGATGCTGGATTAGAAAATGAATAAGATCCCTCTTAGATTCAATTTTTAAAAAATTCCTGAACCTTCCAAGATTTCACAGGTAAAAAAACCCAACATCTTAGTGAATAAGGAATCACAGAGGCCAGGAGGTTAAAAGTGCAGAAGTCAGGGCTTCACCAAACTTCATTAAGCATCCACTCCCACCTCAAGTATAATCCTATCACTCTGTCCTCCCTTCTGGGTCCTGTCAATTTACTATTCAGATCAACTAATTTTCTCTGAAAAGGGAATGGAAAATCTCCGTGTCATCGGATACACTTTAGATTTGATGGATGAGGCTTAAGTTCCAAAGAGAGTGTTAGGCAGGAAAATCCAGCTCTTTCAAACTAATTACTGTATATCTAATTTATTTCCCTTCTTAATGCTGTTTATTTTGTTTTTATTCAAAATATAAAATTGCTCCCTGAGTTCGCAGATTGATGGTTTTCTTCTCCTTTAGCAACAGATCATTTCTGCATCCAGTTTATAAATAGGAGGTTAGAATCCATGACTCATTGTTTTTTCCTTTTTCATACAGGATGTCCCCTGAGATTAACCTTTGATTTTTTTTTTTTTTTAAGTTACAGACCTTAATGTCTAATTATTTTCAGGCTGTTATGTTGCAGGGTTGTGTTTTTAGGAAAATATAAGAAAATGTAATGGTTTTCTTTTGTGCCATACTCCTGGAAAAGTTTATATTTTTGATAAACTAAAATTTTTAACATTATTGAGCTGTGGTTTGATGGGACACAATTTTGCTTGATTCATTCATTCATTTAACAAACGTGCAAGGTAAATTGTTGTGTATAAGGCATGTGGATATTCAGTGTCTCAGATGCAGCGAGGCTCTGATACTGAGGCAGGCAGGAAGGAATATAAATGGAGGGAATCACTTCTCAGGTTGATTTGCTGTGTGCTTGGTGCCTGCCTATTCATTTGTTTATTATATATCCCCTAACTGGAGTGCTGTGATTCATGGGGTCGCGGAGAGTCGGACACGACTGAGCGACTGAACTGAACTGGTCTATCAGACATCTTCTGCAGTCACAGATCCTGCTGGGGTTTTACACAAGTGTGTTACACTTAGCATGCAGGCATTCATTCATTTAACAACAATGACAGCACAGCACAATTTCCTACTAGGCGTCGTTCTCCAGCTGGTCTATGAGGTGCGGATGGAGAAAGGGAAATAATTATGGAGGACTTTGATTGACATGCTTAAGGAGCTTTGACTTAATTTAGTACCTTTTTTCCTTTTATCTGTGTTTTCTGGCGCTTCCTAGCTGTGTAATTGGGACAAATCATCTAACCTCTCTGTGCCTCAGTTTGCTCATGTGTTAAATGGTGTAGATGTCAGTGTGCAGTCAAAAAAGAGGGTGCATCACAGATAACTCTAGCAGAGAGGGGTTTAATGCATGTGATTAGTTGCAATCTTTTGGAAGAGGAGTAAAAGGGAGAAGAGAGTGAATCAGAAGTGAGGAAGTACTGACCAGCCTTTGGCAGGACCCCAGCCTGCAAGTACTGCTGGTGTTCAAGGGAGGCGCTATTGCTCTTACTGATCAGGAAGTCCCTGTAGCTGTGCAGCTGGGCAGACCAGAAACTACACTCATGCTAATGCTGCTACCACTTGGGGAGGGAGCGGAAAGAAAATCAAAACAATGCAAGAACAAATTTCTCCCTTTCTCCAGCTTTCCAGTCTCTCCTCAATACCTCCCACTGGCATAGAACCCAACCAGAAGGCAGCTGACCAGTGAGCCTGGGAAATGTAGTTTACAGGCTTCTTTCCACATGCCCTGGGGTACAAGAGGTCATAGGAGGGCAGGAACGAAGACAAATAACCAACATAAATGGGGACAATATGGCACCTTAGCTTACATGGTTGCTGTGAGTTATTGAGTTAAGTATGCAAAACCCTTTAGAACAATGCCTGGTGCACAGGAAGAAGTTGCCATTAGTAATTATTATTGTTATCTAGTGTCAAGGGAATCAGGGAGAGCATATCAACACCACAATAACAGAATAGGATTTACATTTAAGAAAGCTCAGCTGGTGGCCATGGGAGAGTATGAACCTTAATAAAAAAGGTTGGCATATCTCTGCAATAATACAATGAAGAAGAGAGTTCACTGTTACATGATTCTTTAGGCAATAGAATTATCTAAACTTTGTGATTTATTGGAGGATACACTGTCCAAGATGCTTCCAAACTTTGGCTATGAGTGATTGTATAGAGAGTGTGTGGTCTTATTATTCATCATTATGTCATCAGGACAGGGATGGAGTGTCCACCAACCATGGACTTCCTGCAACTAGCATAGTGCATGGTAGTATGTGTGTGAGCTTCCTGAAAGGACATGCCTGAGAAATTCTTCCTCTGACCTCCTCAAGCCAGGATCTTCAGCTATTAGCTTGCCACTGATTTGATCCTTCCCTGAAAGCAAAAGCAGACTCTCTCCTCTTTTAATATTTTTTCCTTCCTCTGGGCCCTCCTCCTTGTGTTATGCATGTCTGTCTGTTTGCCTGTCTTCCCACTAGCCTTTCTTCACTTGATGATGGCATGAGTCACTGTCTGATTGCAGTTTCCAAGTCCCTAGGTGCGTGGACCTGCATTCAAGTCCATGAATGTACTTTGCCTTCTCTTGACTCTAAGCATGTTTACAGCTAGTTCTCACTTGACCAATCTCTCCACATCTTTGTTTTGTTATTTCTGAATCATCTTCCTAAACAACCCAAATGAATTTTCTTCCAGGAATCCTTTCTGCAGCTCTCACACAGCCAAGGTTCTTTGTGCTCCCCTTATCTGAGTGATTCTCTTTATATTGTAGGTTTCTCTCTGTTTATCAGCCTCTTATCTTTTACGCTGGACAACTGAGCGACTGAACTGAACTGAACTGAACTGTACTCCTGTGATGGGAGGGAATTGAATTGGGTTTTCAGTACCCTGAGATTCTGGTCTGTAAAATAAGTCATGGAGTTAAAGGGCAGCAGAGCTGACCAGCTAATTACATGTTTTGTTCTCTGACACATGAGATGATTCTGTGTTCTGGGGAAAGAGGGGGATGAACTTTTACCCCCTAGCCATGGTGCCAATTTTACACATCTTTTGTTTCTGGGCAATGTGTTCTTTATCCAAGGGCTGGGTAAGCCTTGCATTTTTGTTTCATTGGGTGAAGAGGGTGTTAAGGGTGGAGGGAAGATTCCCACCAGGGTCCAGGGTCTTCTCTCCGCCCTAAGTAACTTAACCCTAGAAAGTTTTTCCTTCTCCAGTTACTGCTGAGGACACACTTCCCTACTCATAAATAGCAGCTTGTTTCCAACACACTCAGTCATCTGTTTTCCAGGATTTGGAGCGGAATTAATTAGCTTGGAGAAGCATGGGGACAAAGCTAAGTATTATTAATGATACAATTAACAGTTCCTTCCTGCACGGGATGGGTGGTTCCTGGCTCCCTTGGCATCTCTTTAAGATGGATCCTGTTCTTTCCATTTTCACTCTAACAAGCTCTGCATGGTGCCCTGGTCTCTGCTTCCAGTCACTCCCTGGTCACATGTACCAGAACGGAGCTACATGGCAGAGGAAGTTGATGGAATAGGCGTATCTCCTAGGCAAGGTGGGGGCAGGGGGAACCTAAAGGATGCAAAAGGGAAGCAGAAATAATATGAATTTAACACTTGTTGTGTCCCAGAAACCATTTTTGGTGCTTTACACACTTAATTTCAATTTAATCCTTATCTCACCCCATAATGTAGACATTACTAGCCCCATTGAACAGATGTAAAAATAGAAACTCACAAAGGGTTAAATGCATTGTCCAAGGACGCACTTCTAATGACTGTCAGAGACTAGATTTATACCTGGCTTTGTTTCACTTTGAAATGACTAGTGCTCAACCAGTGTAGCATTGCTATAGATTCTCTCCAAGGACTTAATGGCAGAAATCTGCTTTATTGCAGATCCTGAACACTAGAATTTTCCCCATCCCCACCCCAACCTCCTGTGCCCTCCGTTGTCCTCTCAGGCCTTAGGACTTGGCTTCACCGTGGAGCTTACAACCCATACCTTTCCTGTTCATTTTCTTCGTCCTGTTTGTTAAATTTCTACCAGATTCACTTCCTTGTCTGGATTGCTATGGCAAATGAAAGATAATTCCAGCTAATTTTAAGACATGTTTTAGAATTAGTGTGCATTGAGATGAAATATCAGCTCTGTTAATTGATAACTGTGTGCCATGGGAAGTGTATTTAATTGTTCTGTGCCTCAGTTTCTTCATCTCTAAATTGGAAATAATGATATTTAGCACCATTATTGCTGCCTCCCAGAATCTCCACTCTCTTTATCTCTCCAGCTGTGTTAAGCATCGGTCTGCCAGGAAGCCTTATATGGCCCAATATATTGAGTTAAAAGTTCCCCCTCTGTGCTCTGTATACCCTGAGTGCTTGTTTGCATGATTATATTCACATTATAAGTGCCTGTTGCTCTTGACTAGATTGTAAGCTTTTTAGAAAACAGAAACCATGTATTTTTCACCTATGGGTTCCCCCATCACCAATATGGGTTCTGGCATATGGTGAATCTTCAATAAAATTGGTTGAATAAATAAAAGAATGCATACATGAATGAAGTGATCATTAACTTGAGTTTTGAAAGATGAGAGGTGCTTGCCAATCAGATAGAAAAGGAGAAGGAAGGAAGGGCAGTCTAAACAGAAGGGGCTGTATGAGCAGAGACTTGGAGGTATCAAGCTTCAGGGACCTTTGGGGAACTGAGAGTAGCTGAAATTGACTGAGATATAGGGTGTAAGTCAGGGAGGCAGAGCATCAGGAGTTGAGGGCCATCTGCTTCTAGGATCAACACTTCAGAAGCCTTCAGTCTCAGGATCCACTGAGGCTTGAAGGGAACAAAATATTCGTTCAGCTCAAAGGATGTTTTGTTGTTTTGGTTTGTTCCAGTTGAGTCACTTCAGATAATGCATTGATTTGGTCACACTTTGAAACCATTCCAGTACGTGTATTTGTGGAAAAAACAAACAAAAAATACTTTTGATTCAAGTCACAGTTCAAGGAAAAAAGCGCATTTCTTTGACAAAAAGAAGCACTTTAAACTACTTTGCTGTTTCACTGCCATCTGTCACTCAAACTATTGTGTCTCTGTTGCCCCAGGGAAGGGTCAGACTATCTTTTCCTTCTGACATTTCTGGAGCTCCTAGAATGTGAGTTGTATCCCCCAGTGAAGTATTAGGAAGGGGATGTCTGTTCTTCCCTTTACTTCCTGCACTCACTCCTCCCTAAGGGAAAAAGAATAATTTTTCTGAAAGAGTAGGAGATTGACTTCCATTGGTTCAGAATATTTCACACCAAGTTGGTGACTAATTAAAGGTCGTGAAATCAGTAAAGGTTGAGATTTACTTTATATAAAGATAGAGAACATTGTAAATATAGTTTCTGAGAAATTTTATTTTCAGTTTGTGTGTGTGTGTGTTTACCACACAATTGCACTTATCTCACACGGTAGTAAAGTCATGCTCAAAATTCTCCAAGCCAGCCTTCAGCAATACATGAACCGTGAACTTCCAGATGTTCCAGCTGGTTTTAGAAAAGGCTCAGGAACCAGAGATCAAATTGCCAACATCCACTGGATCATGGAAAAAGCAAGAGAGTTCCAGAAAAACATCTATTTCTGCTTTATTGACTATGCCAAAGCCTTTGACTGTGGAAAATTCTGAAAGAGATGGGAATACCAGACCACCTGACCTGCCTCTTGAGAAACCTGTATGCAGGTCAGGAAGCAACAGTTAGAACTGGTCATGGAACAACAGACTGGTTCCAAATACGAAAAGGAGTATATTGTCACCCTGCTTATTTAACTTATATGCAGAGTACATCATGAGGAATGCTGGGCTGGAAGAAGCACAAGCTGGAATCAAGATTTCCAGGAGAAATATCAGTAACCTCAGATATGCAGATGACACCACCCTTATGGCAGAAAGTGAAGAGGAACTAAAAAGCCTCTTGATGAAAGTGAAAGAGGAGAGTGAAAAAGTTGGCTTAAAGCTCAACATTCAGAAAACGAAGATCATGGCATCTGGTCCCATCACTTCATGGGAAATAGATGGGGAAATAGTGGAAACGGTGTCAGACTTTATTTTTTTGGGCTCCAAAATCACTGCGGATGCTGATTGCAGTCATGAAATTAAAAGACGTTTACTCCTTGGAGGAGAAGGCGATGACACCCCACTCCAGTACTCTTGCCTGGAAAATCCCATGGATGGAGGAGCCTGGTAGGCTACAGTCCATGGGGTCACTAAGAGTCGAACACGACTGAGCAACTTCACTTCACTTACTCCTTGGAAGGAAAGTTATGACCAACCTAGAGAGCATATTCAAAAGCAGAGACATTACTTTGCCAACAGAGGTCCGTCTAGTCAAGGCTATGGTTTTTCCCGTAGTCATGTATGGATGTGAGAGTTGGACTGTGAAGAAAGCTGATCGCCGAAGAATTGATGCTTTTGAACTGTGGTGCTGGAGAAGACTCTTGAGAGTCCCTTGGACAGCAAGGAGATCCAACCAGTCCATTCTAAAGGAGATCAGTCCTGGGTGTTCACTGGAAGGACTGATGCTAAAGCTGAAACTCCAATGCTTTGGCCACCTCATGTGACGAGTTGACTCACTGGAAAGGACTCTGATGTTGGGAGGGATTGGGGGCAGGAGGAGAAGGGGACGACAGAGAATGAGATGGCAGGATGGCATCACCAACTCTGTGGACATGAGTTTGAGTGAACTCCGGGAGTTGGTGATGGACAGGGAGGCCTGGCGTGCTGTGATTCATGGGGTCACGGAGAGTTGGACACGACTGAGCGACTGAACTGAACTGAACCGAATGCTGGGTCACAATATAGAGCACATCTCTTGTTGTGAGTCTTGGCCAAAACTTTTCAAACCTCTGCACTCGTTGGTGTCCCTTGACTTGATGGACCATTATAAGGCATTATTCCTGCACGCTTCACCTATTTTCACTTTTTCAGTCCAGTTGGCCTGCTTAACTAGTGTGATGTTTACTCTGTTTGCTTTGTTTTCAACACAGTAAGATTATTTGTATCCAAGGAGCATTCTAGAGGCAGGTATAGAGGCCCATGGTTTTCCTGGCTCTCTTGATCAATAGGTTGAAGCCAGCAATAAGGAATTGAATGGCTAGTGTCCTGACAAAAGCCCCTGGCCAACCATGAGGAGCAGTGGGGACTGAAATGCAGCCCTCATTTTATGTGCTGAGCCGTGCACCCATGGAGCTACTCTCATCAGAAAGAGCACCTTTTCCTATTGCATTTAAAGGTTCCCCTAAGGGCCCTGCTGCTTTGCGACTCAACCAAAGCTAAAGTAGTAAGCTAGACTTGGGCGGCGGGGTGGGGGGCTGGGGGATATGTACACAGCCTCCTTTATGACAGCCCATCTACGTTGTATTTCTCCAACCCAGTGTCATCCATGATGAAGCTGATATTTCCTAGATGACACCAATATCAATTCTCTATAAGGTCCGAACTCAGAAAATGAAAGCTTGTAATGGTAACTTCAGAGCTTCTCTGGTGGTTCAGTGGTAAAGAATCTGCCTGCCAAGCAGGAGACATGGGTGTGATCCCTGGGTTGGGAAGATCCCCTGGAGAAGGAAATGGCAACCCACTCCAGTATTCTTGCCTGTAAACTCCACTGGACAGAGGAGCCTGGTGGGCTACAGTCCATGGGATTGCAAAAAGAGTCAGACATGTCTTAGTGACTAAACAACAAAAACAAATGATAATTTCTGAGAAACCACAACATCCATCTGCCCATTTAATGAAGGGTAAGTTCCCTGCTTCCTCACTGCTTCTGGAAGTCTGTTATCAAATCAATATGTGTCTTACACTCAGAAATGTAAGCCATGATATTTCTGTGGGTGTTTCCAGCTTGGACTTGCTTTTCCCTACTGTTGTCAACTCAGAACCAGAGCCTCCGAGTTAATGAGAGACTTTGTTCTTTCCTATTTCTTTTTCCTTCTTTTCCTTAAACCTGTTCTTTTGTTCTTCCTCTTTATCCCCTTTCCTTCCCAAACTCCCTCAATTCTCTCTTTTTCTCTTGTATTTATTGAGGATCAGCTCTGGTTAGTCCATGTCATTATTCCATGAGGGTCGTACCATTCTGTACAACACACACAGAAACAACAAAAATTGAATGCAAAGAAGGGGGTTTAAGTCACCCTGGTTATTTGTGTCTAGCCTATCCTCTTTCTATTTTATATATTTAACTTGGTCACAACTGCAAAGACTCTATTTCTAAATAAGGTCACATGCACAAGTACTAGGGGTTAGAATTTCAGTATACCTTTTTAGAGGATCCATTTCAACCTACCTCAGTTTCAAGAGGGTAGGTGGAGTTAAGACTAATGGGATGGCCCTGACAACTGTGACAGAAGTTGAGAAGGGGCATGATTCTTGCAGGTTTGTAGTTCATGGATACTGAAGTCCCATCCTCCTGAGTCTGATTTGTAAGGGAGACTACCTTTTATTTCTGGGCCTGAGCCGAAAGAACTGGTAATGAAGCAATCCTGCCTGAGCTTTGAGCCTGTTTTGATGTGGAGTCCTTATCACAGAGTATAACCTTGGGGAGTTGACCGGTTCACACCTCAAAGAATTATTGTCCTTGTTTTAAGGACTGTGGCTTCTCTGGAAGCCAGGGCCTCTGATTCAGCTTTGCATTTTGGACTTGACCTGCTGCCAGACCATCTTCTGTTTAACAACCAATGTTCTTTCTTCCTTTTACCCCTCTTTCCCATCATAGACATCATTTTCAGATAGCACTGAAGTGCCAACTCTTGGTTTTACTTCAACTTCCTCCATTAGAGAATAGTAACAGTGACAATATTAATAATTAACATGCCAAGAAATCTTACCACAATGCCACATTGTTCAAAGTGCTTACTCTGTATTAATTCATTTAAGCCTCATAAAATTCCCTTGAGATAGGTGCTGTTGCCATTCCCACTTTTCAGTTAAAGGAACTGAGATGAAAGGAGGAGGTAGCCTGGGCTCTGATGGGCCCCTCCTGTCTGCAGATAAGAAAGGGAGGTACAACCGTCTCTGCCTTAGCCTCCACCACCCTCTGCCCAGGGCTTCTGCTCCTCAATGCAAAGTTTCCTGCAGGCAGAGTGGACTGTGGTGTGGCAGAGAAGCCCTGAAGCCACAGTTTATTATTTACATGGACTCTGCCCAAATCGGCAGAGGGCACCAAGGTCTGTTGTACTCAAGACCTTCCTCTTGGTACCTCTGTGCTAAGCTTAATTCTTTCACTCCCAGACTTCCCCTCAGGCCTTCCCTAGGGGGAGGTTGCTAAACCACTTGCCCGTGTATTTTTTTTTTTTTTTCCCATGATAACATCATGATCCTCAAGAAAGGGTTACCAAGGTAACCAGGAATGGTGCACATACAGTCTTTATGGAGACTTCAATTCTCCTTAATCGGATTATGCGTTCTTGGCTTATTCTGTTCTTATAGCAAGAACACAACATTTTCTTCTTACGTAGTTTTCTTCTTTCTGTTTTGTATTTTTCTCACAATGTCTTATTGACTTTCAAACTTTTTCCATGATTTTCTAACAACTCAATTTTTCTGTTATCTAAACTTGAAAGCTACCTAACCTTCAATGAAATAAATAACCCCTTTGTGCCAAGTTTCTCCTCAACATCAAACACCTGGGGATTCCTGCATGTGTGAAATGGGGATGCCTTCATGCCTTAGAATGGGACAGACCAGATATTTGGTCTCTCTCTTATACTACTGTATACTGTAAGAAGTGAATTGGGAACATTATCGATAATTCAGATAGCAAAGGGGGACATTCTTGTTAAAAAAGATAATCATCACCTCCCGTTTTCCTGATGATTAAAAGAGGCCATGTTTTGAGCTCCCTAAGTTCTTCTGCCTTCTATCATGTCATTCTTTCCTTGAGTATCTAAATAATCTAACTCAAGGCCTCATTCTATATAACTAAGAGAAGTACAACATCCTCCCCAAGATTTCTGAACATTCTTACCATTCTCCAAAGTACTCCATTAAAAGGCTATTCTTGCCTTTAACGACCTTGTTTTTAAAAATAATGGCAAGTGGTTACTGCAAAGAACAAAAGACATCCATTAAAGTAACTATCTGATGTCACTTTCTAATTTCCTTAGCTATTGCCAAGGATGGAATATTTTCAGCCTGGTTCTTCTTAGGTCCCAGCCTACCATTATTTCCTGGGATTTAGCCCCCCCACCCACCCCCAACCCCTCCCCCATATAGCAATTCTCTTTTGTCTCTTCTTTTTTCCCACTTCCAAGGACTCAACCTCACAGTCTCCTGGGTTGAGGATTGGGGTGTGACAAAAACTGTTTTTCAGAGCACTTTATCTCTCCTTTTTTCAACTTCCTCCTTTCAGATCACAGCTAAGACTTGCCTTTCTTAACCATAAAGGACATTGGAGGGCTTTCTTAAATTAGTGAATCATTCATCATCATATACACCCACTTTAAGCAAGAGGGAGCTTTGAAAAAAAATTTTTTAAGTTCTCGTATGTCTTATTCTAAAAAAGGGTCCAGGACAACTCTTTTCCTATTAGCAGCTTATAGAAGGGGGAGAAAAGAAAGCTGAGTGCCAAAGAATTGATGTTTTTGAATTGTGGTGTTGGAGAAGACTCTTGAGAGTCCCTTGGACTGCAAGGAGATCCAACCAGTCCATTCTAAAGGAGATCAGTCCTGGGTGTTCATTGGAGGGACTGATGTTGAAGCTGAAACTCCAATACTTTGGCCACCTGATGCAAATAACTGACTCACTGGAAAAGACCCTGATGCTGGGAAAGACTGAAGGTGGGAGGAGAAGGGGATGACAGAGGATGAGATGGTTGGAGATGCACATGAGTTTGGGTAAGCTCCAGGAGTTGGTGATGGACAGGGAAGTCTGGTGTACTGCAGTTCATGGGGTTACAACGAGTTGGACACGACTGAGCAACTGAAATGAACTGAACTGAACTGAGAAGGGGGAGAGAAGTGATGAAAAGGATTTATTCTCTCTATGCAGGGCAAACCATAGAGGTCATGGGCTTTTACCTTTTTATTTCTTTCTGTTTCAGGTAAAGCACATGGTGGATGATGGCAGTGAGTCAGTAAATGTTGGTCTTCTTCAGGTCCGACTTACCCTCCTTAGTTTCCCTGCAAATACAGGGAAAGCAGAATAGGGCCCTGGTGCTAAGTTTCTGTCAGTTATGACGTTGGCTCACTCCTAAATATGGAGCCCCATTATTTTACCAGAAAATTTCAAGAGAAAGTCAGACACTTTTTTGCACTTGTCCTTGGTATCTGGCATCAGGCTGAAACTTACTGCAAAAGTCTTAAAGGCAACAGTAATGTCAGCATTTCTGCAAAGCTTACAGTAAGGTAATTTATGCTTCTTTCCTGTGACTCTGCCTTCTAAATCCCCAGCGCATCTTCTTCATTTTTTTGAGACCAAGGTTTCACTGGAAGATTCTGAGTCATCTATCACCATCTTCCAGATTCAGCAGGTTTTAAAGGAGTCCAGGAACGCAGTGTGCAGCCTAGGAAGGGGATGATGTGAGAAGGCAACTTTAATTCACCAAGTCTGGGTGGTCACAGAGAGGGAGGTCTGATTGACTCTGTGCCTTTTAAAATTTAGTGTTTATTTTTATTAAGATGCCCATGAAAATGGTTTAAAGAGTCACATTATCCTACAAGATTTGTAGAAATAAGTCCAAAAAGCTGTGTTCCACTCCTTTCCAATCCCCAAGTTCATAGTAACAATCACTTAGATCATTTTAGTCCCCTTTGGGGGGGCATACTCTTTCATATTTCATTTCTAAGTACTACTGTTTAGTTTTGGGGTTTCGGGTTTTCTTCATCTGGTATGCACTCTAGGAATGAGGCTTTAGTTATCTTTCTCACCTTTTCTCAGACTCCACTGTAGACATGCGATTTTCCCCTTTCCTACCTTCCCACAGGTGTTATCTAATTGTAGTGAAATAAATAACCAGTGTTTCGTTGTTGTTCAGTCACTAAGTTGTATCTGATTCTTTGCGACTCCATTCACTGGGGTGTGCCAGGCTTTTACATTATTTAAAATACGTAAATGTTGCTCTCTTTGTGCGGCGAACACGCGCGGAATGAAGGTGGTACTGAGGCGGTTCCCTCGTGGTGTGCTGCGGAACCTTCCCCAAACTAGGGGGAGGCTGCAGCCTGCGCCGTCTTTGCACAGCTATCGGCATGCAGGCTCCTGATTCTCGAAGGAAGGTCCGAGGCACCACGAGGGAGTTAAAACGTCCACCGGTGTATTCTTAAAAGAAGGCGTGAGAGCTTTGGAAGCCCAGCCAGGGCAGTACCCCTTCACAGAGATTCCAGGCTAGCCTGGTGACTGAAGGCCTAAGGTTTGCAATTCTCTTGGAGAAGCACTTTTGGGGTGGCTGGGATGTTCCTGCCACTTTAGCAACAGGCTCTGACAGGAAGTGGAGAGCAACGTGCTTCTGCCTGGGTACTGTGTTTTAGGATTTTGCTGACGCAGAGGATGTCTTACCTGGTGTTGGTCAGATCCTTGGAGTTTCACATGTTTCCTGCGTGAACCTGTGTGAGCAGCTGTCAAACTCCGGTGGAGAGGGGGCGGGCTGCCTAGAAATTTGGGGACCAAAATCTATTAGGCGATCTTGATTAGAAAGATTGCAATAAAATGTTTTAAAGCAAATAAAAATGGGTGGGTCTGAGTAAAAACAAGAGGGTACAGAAAGATTTAGGGATGTGAAAATGAATGAGCATCTCTGTTGACATCTAGCTGTACCTCTTTCCAGCTACATTACAAAAAACTAAAATTAGGTTTGTCACATATTGACACCAATGTTGAGGCTTTCTAGATGGAGTACCATAATATTTTTAACATTTGAGCTTTTAATTATACTATTAACACAATCATCCAGTTTTCTTTTTGATGAATTGGTGAAAACATAGGTTGTTTGGATACATTTTTAGAAGAATAATACTCCTGGTCGTTGTCCGGAGCTGGGAATGAGGAAGTGAAGTAGTATTTAATGGGTATTGTTTCAGTTTTGCAAGGTGAAAGAGTTCATGGGGTTGGATGGTGGTGATAATTGCTCAATTGTTATTAACATAGTTATTACCACTGAACTGTATGCCTAAATGTGGTAAAGATTCGGGGAGGGATAAATTGGAAGATTGGAATTGTTACATACACACCACTAAGTATAAAATAGATAACTAATAAAGACCTGTATAGCACAGGAAATTCAGTCCTCTGTAATAGGCTATAAGAGAAGAGGATCCCAATGTGTTTGTATGTACAACTGATTCAGTTTACTGTATACCTGAAACTAACACATTGTAAATCAACTATACCCCAATAAAATATTTTTAAAATGGTAAAAAAAAAAAAAATACGTAAATGTTATTTACAAGTAAACCCTGTAGTATATGAGGGTTGCATTTCTTTGGGGCACAGAGGTTTATTTTCGCTGAAGTTATTATTTGCCTTTTGTGTTTGTTTCCTTTGCTGTACATCTCACTAATAATCCCCAGACTCATTTGCTTGAATGTCCTCTGGCACATGAGGGGAGCCTCTCAGTTTCATCTACTTGAAGAAATTCATCTAGAACCTTCTCTATTCAGAGACACAACCTTCCTTCTGCCTCTCCGTCACCATCATCTGGGACTCTCCTGCTTTCTGCTATTAGATCTCTTGTCTCCTGTGCTCCTTGAATCTCTTCCTTGTCTTATTCACTTCTTCTCGTGGAACTCATCCTCAGCTAAGTTCCCAAGGAAAAGTGCATGAGGGTTAAATGAACATTCTTTAATTCTATGTGTCTGAAAATATCTTCACTCTACATTTATTCTTAATTTATAGTTAAGATGTGTCTTGAACACTTGGAATCATCTGATTTTCTTAGAATTTTGAAGTTATTCCTTCTACCCTCTTTTGTTAAAAGCTGGGTAGTCCAAAGCCTTGTTGATTCTTGATACTTTGAAGAGAAAATACTTTCCACCTCTCTCCGGAAATTTGTAGGATTCCCCCACTTCCATCCCTTATTTTCTTGATTTGAGTTTGGGGAACCTTTAAACAGATCTTTGGGGGAAAAATCCATTTGCTAAGTACTAATCAAATGGAGTAAATTTTACTCTGAAAGCGCGTGTCCTTCCATCGTGGGCAACTTCCTTCAGTTACTTTAGTCAATACTCTTCCTTCCGTCGTCTCCAGTCTTGCCTTCTGGAGTTGCCGTCATTTGGATGTTGCATCTCCAGGACTGAAACTCAGGTTTCTTCCTCTGTTTTACCTTTGTTTCTCTCACTTTTCTCTTCTTTTTCATTTTTACTCTAGGGACTGAAAAATTGTCTCAACTTTAACCTCAAACACTTTGGTTGTGGTTCTTGACAATAGCTTACTGGTATCATAATTTCTGAGAGCTTTTTATATTTCTCTGGTATTTTTTGCACTGCTCTTCATTCCTGGGTACAACATGTTGATAAGAATCATATTGTATAGCCTCTTTGTTTTAGATCGTACTTTCATACTGAACTTTTTTCTATAATGTTCAGTGATGCTTAGGGGTTTGGGAACCCTAAACAAGACTGGGAACTGACTGTGGCTCAGATCATGAACTCCTTATTGAAAAATTCAGACTTAAATTGAAGAAAGTAGGGAAAACCACTAGACCATTCAGGTATGACCTAAATCAAATCCCTTATGATTATACAGTGGAAGTGACAAATATTCAAGGGATTAGATCTGACAGAGTACCTGAAGAACTATGGACAGAGGTTTGTGACATTGTACAGGAGGCAGTGATCAAGATCATGCCAAGAAAAAGAAATGGAAAAAGGCAAAATGTTTGTCTGAGGAGGCCTTACAAATAGCTGAGAAAAGAAGAAAAGTGAAAGGCAAAAGAGGAAAGGAAAGATATACACATCTGATTGCAGAGTTCCAAAGAATAGCAAGGAGAGATAAGAAAGCCTTCCTCAGAGATCAATGCTAAGAAATAGAGGAAAACAATAGAATGGGAAAGACTAGAGATTTCTTCAAGAAAATTAGAGATACCAAAGGAACATTTCATGCAAAGATGGACACAATAAAGGACAGAAATGGTATGGACTTAACAGAAGCAGAAGATATTAAGAAGAGGTGGCAAGAACACAGAAGAACTATCCAAAAAACATCTTCATGATCCAGATAATCGTGATGGTGTGATCACTCACCTAGAGCCAGACATCCTGGAATGTGAAGTCAGGTGGGCCTTAGGAAGCATCACTACGAACAAAGCCAGTGGAGGCGATGGAATTCCAGTTGAGCTATTTCAAATCCTAAAAGATGATGCTGTGAAAGTGCTGCACTCAATATGCCAGCAAATTTGGAAAACTCAGCAGTGGCCACAGGACTGGAAAAAGTCAGTTTTCATTCCAATCCCAAAGAAAGGCAATGCCAAAGAATGCTCAAACTACCACACAACTGCACTCATCTCACACGCTAGCAAAGAAATGCTCAAAATTCTCCAAGCCAGGCTTCAACAGTACCTGAACCATGAACTTCCAGATGTTCAAGCTGGTTTTAGAAAAGGCAGAGAAACCAGAGATCAAATTGCCAACATCTGTTTGATCATTAAAAAAGCAAGAAAGTTCTAGAAAAACATCTATTTCTGCTTTATTGACTATGCCAAAGCCTTTGACTGTGTGGATCACAATAAACCTTGGAAAACTCTTAAAAAAATGGGAATACCAGACCACCTGCCCTGCCTCCTGAAAAATCTGTATGCAGGTCAAGAAGCAGTAGTTAGAACTGGACATGGAAGAACAGACTGGTTCCAAATCAGTAAAGGAGTGCATCAAGGCTGTATATTGTCACCCTGCTTATTTAACTTATATGCAGAATACGTCATGCAAAACGCCAGGCTAGAGGAAGCACAAGCTGGAATCAAGATTGCAGGGAGAAATATCAATAACCTCCCTCAGATACACAGATGATAACACCCTTAGGGCAGAGAGCGAAGAAGCACTAAGGAGACTCTTGATGAAAGTGAAACAGGAGAGTGAAAAAGTTGGCTTAAAACTCAACATTCAGAAAACTAAGATCATGGCATCTGGTCCCATCACTTCAGGGCAAATAGATGGGGAAAAAATGGAAACAGTGACAGACTTTTCTTGGGCTCCAAAATCACTGCAGATGGTGATTGCAGACATGAAATTAAAAGGCACCTGCTCCTAAGGAAGAAAAGCTATAACCAACCTAGACAGCATATTAAAAAGCAGAGATATTACTTTGCCAACAAAGGTCTATCTAGTCAAGGCTATGTTTTTTCCAGTAGTCACGAATGGATGTGAGAGTTGGACCTCAAAGAAATCTGAGTGCCGAAGAATTGATGCTTTTGAGATGTGGTGTTGGAGAAGACTCTTGAGAGTCCCTTGAACTGCAAGGAGATCCAACCAGTCCCTCCTAAAGGAAATCTTCCCTGAATATTTATTGACAGGACCGATGATGAAGCTGAAGCTCCAATACTTTGGCCACCTGATTCGAAGAACTGAGTCCTTAGAAAAGACCGTGATGCTGGGAAAGACTGAAGGCCAGAGGAGAAGGGGACAGCATAGGATAAGATGATTGGATGGCATCATTGATTCAATGGACATGAGTATGAGCAAGCTCCAGGAGCTGGTAATGGACAGGGAAGCCTGTTGTGCTGTAGTCCATGGGGTGGCAAAGAGTCGGACATGACTGAGCGACTGATTGAACTGAACTCAGAACCTCTTCAGAAGTCTGAGTGTGTGCTTCAGGTTCCCCCATTGTCTGCTTCACCACAGAAAGTGCTGTTTTGTTCATTTCACTGGGAAACCACTGTTATGTTTAGGTGTTTATATCTTGGGGCCTGTTGAACTTCGGTTTGCCTGAACTAGCCACTGAGACAAAACTGGAGTGCAGGATATTTTTCCAGGACACTGTGAAAAGAAGAAGCAGGATTGGGCAACGGGAAGAGAAGCTGGGATGCAGGCCACTCTGGTCGGTGCTCTGGAGGGAGTGCTGTCCGCCAGTGTGGCCCATATTGGGCTGAAATGGCCATCTCTGCACCCCCACCTCAATTGATGAGCCACTGGATGCAGGCTATCCCAAGAAGGACATGGTGTTGGACAGGGCATTCTCTGCAGCTGAACCAGACACCTGAAGGAGTTGGCATGACTGCCTGCAACAGTGAGGTCAGTCATTCCATCTAGGTGGAGCATCTCTGTGTTTACATATCCTCTAGGAAGTTTCCTCCAATCTCCTGCCTTTTTTCAGGATAGAAGCTGGTTCTGAGAGTTGAATGGGGAATTGGGCGGGGGGTGGGGGTGGGGAGAAGTCATATTAGCCTGTAAGCTTTCTCATTATAACTTGTTTTGCAATATGGAAGCCCCATCTTTATCTGTGTCGGGTATCCTGCAAGCCAAGACCCTTTGTTTTATCCCTTCCAAAGTATAAATTTCCAGGATTTTTGCTGCTGTGGAAAAGGGACTGACACTTGATTGAGATTCATAGAGAAAGAAATGTGGGGTTTAACTGCTTCTTAAACCTATAAAAGAGAAACCCTCCTGCTGTTAGCCCCCAATCTTCCTGTTTGTGGAGGTACACAGTACCACTAATTTCTGATACTCTGGGGACATGTATGACATAAAGCAGCTTTCCAATGCAGCCTTTGAATCAGCACTTTGCAGTCACCAGGTCCTATCACTCATCCATCTGCTCTGCAGCTTCTAAGACTTTGTTGCTATTATGTCCTCTTGTGTTTTCTTTGTCCTTGAGGGTTTGTACTTCATCTCTTTATTCTCTTTTGACTGAATTTGGGTAGTTGAAGTTGCCATCTTTGACTTGATTTTGTTTTTTAAAGAAACACAGTATGTACATTTTCTCTTCACATAATTGTAGAAATTCCTCAGCATAAATTAGTGAAGCAGCATGGAATTATAAAATTAGCAAAGGTTTATATATTTACCTCCTAAGCACAATCTTTACCCATATGAACCTTATTTAACTGTCAAATGGGATCAGAGTAGCTCTCTGAAAGTTACATGAAATCAAGTGTTTAAAGTATTTGTGTTGCAGTAAATATGTACTAAATTTGGTTCCTAGCTTTCTTGGAATCCTCAAATGAATGTGTTATATAATTAAAACGTGAAGAGGTCAAATGAAACCTTGAAATTGGATGGTGGATGGGCTTGTTTATCATCTCAGCCTGTTCTTTCTCAGAGACTTTCACAGCAGAGTGCAAACTGGCCTTCCAGAACGATCCTGAACCCAAAGATGGTGGAGCCTCAGTTCCCCACCTCTGGTTCACCAGTGGAACACTGGTTTCTTGGCATTTCCTGTTTCCACTTGTCTGACAGCTCATTTGTTTTATTTCCATTCTTGGCCTGGGTTTCAGACTAATAAGAGAAATAGCATGTACATAAATTCACTATTGTCATAGACCCTGGTAGCTTCGCTTCTGTGGTTTAACGGTGAGTGTAAGAAGTGAAGAATAAATTACAGTGGGTGGCTAAGCGGTGTGCATTATTCATTTATGACTTTACTTTTAGGTTCCAGAGGGTGACATTCTTTGCACTGAGCTTAACAAACATTTTGGGGAAGACTTGCAAATTAGGTGGGGCTGACTTTCAGTCTCATTTTCATGCGTCATTATCTCCAAACTTCATTTTGAAATCTCAATTCTTCTACATCAGAAAGATGTACACACATACATAAATACACTCATATGCACACAAACACACACACACAAACATACAAATAAACACACTAACATACACTCACATACAATCCCCCTCCCCCTGTCACATACACATATACACAGACATAACCTATACTAAGTTTGGTCCCTTGGCAGACTCAGGACCTCTGTTTCTCCCAGAACAGAAATTCCCTTGTCCAAGTCAGTTGGAAAGCCATCTTCCTTTTTAACTTCTCATCTCCTACAGTGTGAGACCACTGGCACTAGAAATACCAGGTTTGCATATTAAAAGTGTAGACAACTGGTATTTGCTCTCTGAGAAGTCATTAAATTTTTTTGCCACAGACCTTTTTGGCCTTTGGACTCACTTCTTGTGAAACTAGTTTTAAATGTACACAATTAAATATGTAGGATCACAGAGGAAACTGGTTATACAATTTTCTATCTCAGTAACTGTATATAACTTTCCTGATATAGTAATATATATGCTAATTTATTAACACATAAAATAGCAACATTTGGCATCAAGTTTAATAACTTCTGTTATTTCAGCATAAACATTATTTGGAGATATCTGAAACAATGGTAACGAAACATCAAAATATTTGTGGTTTCTGTCACAAATATTGCTAATACTAAGCTAGTAGTCTGTTGCCTACCTTCAAAATGCTAAATTTCTGTTAGAGGTTAGTGAAAATAAAGATGTAAAATGTGTCCCATTCAAGGGCAGGGACTTCCTGAATTCTAATTATGTGTATCAAGTTAAAATGAAAAGGGAAAATAAAACAAAAAACCTTCCTTTAAGCCTATTGAAGTAAGAGTCTCAAGGAGAAGGCCTAAGAATCTGCATTTCAGCAAGGTTCCAGAGCAGTGTGCTATTTTTTAAATAGGTCAGTCTTTTGAATTTCTGTGTGCTCACAAGGCTTGCCTCAGGACTAGACCAGCTTTCCAAGCCTGGTGACAATTGTTCAGCTGCTCGTATCTGTCAAGTCTTTCCTGATAATACTCCTCATCCTCTACACCCTTTTGTCAGTAGATGTAGTGTCTCTTTTACCTGGACTACATAGCATTTCTGGAATGTACTCATCCCTCTGCGCCCTGCTCCACCCCATTATGGAAGAAAAGCGTGGGACAGTGTGTTATGAATGTAGATGTTGTTATTCAGTTGCTAAGTCATGTCTAACTCTGTGACCCCATGGACTGCAGCGTACCAGGCTCCCCTATCCTTCACTATCTTCCAGAGTTTTCTCAGATTCATGTCCATTGAGTCAGTGATGCTATCTAACCATATTCTCTGCCACCCCCTTCTCCTTTTACCTTCCATCTTTCCCATCATCAGGGTCTTTTCCAATGATCTGGCTTTTCACATCAGGTGGCCACAGTATTGGAGTTTCAGCTTCAGCAACAGTCCTTTCAATGAATATTCAGGGTTGATTTCCTTTAGGATTGACTGGTGTGATCTCCTTGCAGTCCAAGGGACTCTCAAGAGTCTTCTCCAGCACAACAGTTCAAAAGCATCAGTTCTTCTGTGCTCAGCCTTCTTTATGGTCCAGCTCTCACATTTGCTCATGACTCCTGGAAAAACCATAGCTTTGACTATCTGGACACTTGTTGGCAAAGTGATGTTTCTGCTTTTTAATACATTTAGGTTTGTCATAGCTTTCAAAGGATTAAGTGTCTTTGAATTTCATGGCTGTAGTCACTGTTCACAGTGATTTTGGAGCCTCGTAGTTTGGAGACAAATATACAAGAAAATAAAAGGTCACTGTTTCAACTTTCCCCCTTCTATTTGCATGAATTGATGGGACCAGATGCAGTGATCTTAGTTTTTTGAATATTGAGTTTTCAGCCAGCTTTCCACTCTCCTCTTTCAGTTCAGTTTAGTTCAGTCACTCAGCCATGTCCTACTCTTTGTGACCGCATGGATTGCAGCACGCCAGGCCTCCCTGTCCATCACCAACTCCTGGAGTTTACTCAAACTCATGCCCATTGAGTCAGTGATGCCATCCAACCATCTCATCCTCTGTCATCCCCTTCTCCTCTCACCTTCAATCTTTCCCAGCATCAGGGTCTTTTCCAATGAGTCAGCTCTTTGACCCTCATCAAGACGCTATGTAGTTCCTCTTTGCTTTCTGCCATTAAGATGAATCATCTGCATGTCAGAGGTTATTGATATTTCTTCTGGCAGTCTTGATTCCAGCTTGTGATTCATCCAGCCCAGGCTGTCACATGATGTACTCTACATATAAGTTAAATAAGCAAGGTGACAATATACAGCCTTTTTGTATCCTTTCCCAATTTTGAACCAGTTAGTTGTTCCATGTCTGTTTCTAATTGTTGCTTCTTGACCTGAATACAGGTTTTTCAGGAGGCAGGTAAGATGGTCTGATATTCCAGTCTAAGAATTTGCCACAGTTTGTTGTGATCCACACAGTCAAAGGCTTTAGAGCAGTTGATGCAGAAGTAGATATTTTTTCTGGAATTACTTTGATTTCTCTATGATCCAACTGATGCTGCAATTAGACCTTCGGTTCCTCCACCTTTTAAAAACCCTGCTTGTACATCTGGAAATTCTTGGTTCACATACTGATGAAGCCTAGCTTGAAGGATTTTGAGAATAAACTTACTAGCATGTGAAATAAACTCAGTTGTGTAATAGTTTGAGCATTCTTGGCATTGCCTTTCTTTGGGATAGGAATGAAAGCTAAAAAGTGAAAATGAATGTTATTATCAGCAGAAAAAATCCAAAGTGCATGTAAAGTCCTGGACAATGTATTTCACATCTCTATTAATATAACTCAGCCAACAGAGTATCCATGAAAGGACGGGCACTTTGGAGTGGTCTTTTTGGACCATTTACCAACAAAGGTCCGTCTAGTCAAGGCTATGGTTTTTCCAGAGGTCACGTATGGATGTGAAAGTTGGACTGTGAAGAAAGCTGATCGCCGAAGAATTGATGCTTTTGAACTGTGGTGCTGGAGAAGACTCTTGAGAGTCCCTTGGACTGCAAGGAGATCCAACCAGTCCATTCTAAAGGAGATCAATCCTGGGTGTTCATTGGAAGGACTGATGCTAAAGCTGAAACTCCAATACTTTGGCCACCTCATGCGACGAGTTGACTCACTGGAAAAGACTCTGATGCTGGGAAGGATTGAGGGCGGGAGGAGAAGGGGACGACAGAGAATGAGATGGCTGGATGGCATCACCGACTCAATGGACGTGAATTTGAGTGAACTCCGGGAGTTGGTGATGGACAGGGAGGCCTGGCGTGCTGTGATTCATGGGGTCACAAAGAGTTGGACACGACTGAGCGACTGAACTGAACTGAACTGACTGATCCTGTCCCTGAGCTCCATTTCATGAGTTTGTGGATTTTGTCCTAGGAATTCCGATCACATCCCTTGGTTACCTTCATTCTCTACAGAGTGTGATCTGGGGCACTTTCCCACTTACCTTTGTTTCCCTCCCAAACCAAGACCTTTACCCTTCCCTTAACTGCATCACTCCCCCTAATCTATTCTTAAGCAAAGTCCACTTTTCACTGTGACTTATTCTCCTATCTGTTTGTTTCTGCAGCTGAGGGAGTCATTGCAGGGGTTTCAGCTTTGAGATTAGAGGTGAAAGGACCAGAGAGGGCCTCTCAGTGCTCTGGTCTCTAAGTGGATTATATTTTTTAAAAATCAGATTTTTTTTTCACAAAGACCAGCTCCATTAGATGCATCTTCTGTACCTTGTTATGCTGGAGAGAGTCTATCTCCTCTTTTAGTTTTAGTTACATTATCCAGAAGGACTGATGCTGAAGCTGAAACTCCAATACTTTGGCCACGTGATGCAAAGAACTGACTCATTGGAAAAGACCCTGATGCTGGGAAAGATTGAAGGCAGGAGAAGAAGGGGATGACAGAGGATGAGTTGGTTGGATGGCATCACTGACTTGATGGACATGAGTTTTGAACAAGCTCCGGAAGTTGGTGATGGACAGGGAGGCCTGAAGTGCTGCAGTCCATGGAGTTACAAACAGTAGGACATGACCAGGCAACTACACGACTGGACAACTGATCCAGGTCACCAACTCCAGGAAGGTATGTGGTTGGGGAGAATGGTTAGGGAAGAAAATCCCATCAACCCACATTAAAGCTATTTGTTCACGTGCTTATTTTATCTTTCCTGTTAGACTGATTTCTTTCACAGCGAAGTCTCCTATTTAAAAGAAGGTGATTTTTTTTTTTCTGTTGGTCAAATTAAACTCTTTAAGTTGAAATTCTCTGATTCAATTATAATAATAATAATTGGATATTTAATAATAATAATCATTTCTGTTACAGGACTATATTATATAAAGCGTTTCTTGATATCACACTTGTAGTCAGTTTTCAATACAGAAGAGCTTTAATGTTATTTGTCTTTTATTGCCAACATTCAACAGAGTGCTGGCACATAATAGGTGCTCAATAAACTCTTAAGGACTTAAAGGATAAGGAGATTAAAAAAAAAAACAACCCTGAAAATCAGGAAATTTAGGTCCAAGTCCTACCTCTGTTACTAACTTGCTTTGTGACCTTGGGCAAGACTCTTTTCTTTTCTAGAGTCAGTGACCTCAGCTATCAACAGAAAGGATTAGTTTCTCTAACTTCAAAAGCAGGCATCCCAGTGTTTTAGAATCAACAGAAGAAACTTAATAATAATGAAAGCAATTTTCACAAGGAAATCTTTTAGTTTTTGAGTGTGATTTTGGTCATCAGCCAGCTTGAGAAATATTGTCTCAATGTTCTCTTACTTTATCTCTCAAAAACTTTTTTTGAACTGTGTAAGTTATATAATTAGAATTGATGCTTTTGAACTGTAGTGCTGGAGAAGACTCTTAAGAGTCCCTTGGACTGCAAGGAGATCCAATCAGTCCATTCTAATGGAGATCAATCCTGGGTGTTCATTGAAAGGACTGATGCTAAAGCTGAAACTCCAATACTTTGGCCACCTCATGCGAAGAGTTGACTCACTGGAAAAGACTCTGATGCTGGGAGGGATTGGGGGCAGGAGGAGAAGGGGACGGCAGAGAATGAGATGGCTGGATGGCATCACCGCCTCTATGGACATGAGTTTGAGTGAACTCTGGGAATTGGTGATGGACAGGGAGACCTGGCGTGCTGTGATTCATGAGGTCGCAAAGAGCTGGACACGACTGAGCGACTGAACTGACCTGAACTGAACGGGAAAATAAATGTGGAATCTTTCCCGTACACTGAATTGTTATATCATGAGAGCATCTTTTAATCCTGTGGGATCTACCCCTTCATTTAGTCATTAAATATCTGTTTTAAGTACACTCTATGTCAGGAGCTGTGAAAGAACTAGGAATCCTAGAGGAAACAGCACCTGATCTTTTCCTTGGAGAAATTGAGCGGCTAGGGAAGGGGGAGAGACAAGAAAACCGTGATCTCAATACAAGTAAGTATCCTTGTCAGGATACAGGGGAAGACAAGATGCAGTGGCTCCAGGTGGATGTCAGAACTCAGTCTTAGGTATTTAGAAGTGACCTCCTGAAGGATGTTGTACTAGCTGCCTTCTCTCTTCCTTTTCCAAATACAAAGGGAAGCCTTCCTTGAAGTATCACAGCTTTTTAAACCACAAACACGCTAAACTGAACCACAACCTGTAGATTGATTAAACATCCAAAACTCCCCTCTGTGAAATGGCAAAACGTAATTAAAACTTCCATGCTATTAAATTGTGTGTGGGGGGGAGACCACTTCTTTTTTTCCTAAGTGGCAGTTGAATAGAATTCTTAAGCATCCACCAAGTGCTCATTATAGACTCAAGCCAAGCTTCCTTTAGGCTTCCAGAGGAGTGGGAGGAAGTCACTCTGGAGCTGCCAGTTCCATCACTGGGTAGCTTAGGGGTGGGGTGGGGTGGGGGGTCTCTCTCCTGACTGCATCATTAAAATTTCCCTAGCGTGGACAGAAAAGTTATTAACTCACCAATGAAAAATACTTAAATGTCATTAAAAAGTTTCAACTCTCTCATAATTCTCCTTAATGGTGTGAAAATCAGCTCTGGACTCCAATTCTGAGATTGCATTTTCAAAGAACCCTGCGAGGGAAGTCTCAAATTACCTAATTACCATATTTATTGCCAGATTCTGTTTTCTAATCCCTGATGACTTTGTCAGATATATTTATGTGCTGTTCCTTTTCTTCTTTGGCCTTAGGTAGTGAGCTGGGTTTGTTCAACTTGAATAGGAGGGTCTTTTGGTTACAGATAATAGAAGGAAGCCGGGGCTGGAATGACCTGCAAGGCACACCCTGCCAAAGCCAGACCAAGAGGGAAAACCATGGCTGGCTTCCAAGCAATCATTACTGGCATCAGTCACACCATACTGTATAATGAATATAAATTAAGCTACGCAAATAATCTGGCTCCTCTCCTGCTTAGAAGACCTGGGCCAGAAGTAACCCCCCCAATTCAGCTCCAGTCCAGAGAGAAGCAGTTTCTCTTCTTTCTTTCGTTAATTGAAGTTTAACTACACAAAAAGTTTGTTATCAAGAAAAAGGAGCAAATAAATTAAATGGTAATCACACTTAGGTGTCCTGTGGTTCTATCCAAGAGAAAGAATGCCTGTGACTCTGAAGTTTTTAAAAGAAATGTAGCTTGATTTATGGATGCCAAATTCAGTTTTACAGTTCAGTGCACAAAGTAGTTCTGTTTTTGTTTTTGCTTCTCAGGAAGTTGGGCATTATTAAGAAAAACAAAATTCCGCTTCAACTCATTTCAGACATTCTCTGTGTCACGTGCTTCCCTGCTGAGGGGGTGGGGGGGAATGCCTGATAGGCTAAAATGAACATAGCTTGACTTAGCAGTTCCTAGTCTATTTTCTTTTGCTTCTTCTTATTAAGATAAAATAAATCACACAGACTAATCAGAATAAAATAAAAAATGAATTCTTGAGAATTTTTTCTCTTTTAATGATCAAATATAGTATCTGAAAAGGTTTTGTGTTTACATACTGGTTATGGCTAGATAGTTTTAGTATTACTTTTGAATTAAGATATTCTTAGTAACTTTTCCTCTAAACTAATGCAATATTTTCATATATTCTTTTCCTCCCCTTTTCGGTTAAAGACTGTCTTCCTATAATGGCTGGTGGTTTTCATACCTCATTTAATATATTCTTATCTACGTTCTCCCTAAATTCTTGCAATATGCTGATGTATTACTCCCCCCAACTCTGTCTTCTTTATATATCTTTTATTTGTTTCTCAAAAGATCCAATTGACTTAATTCCAAATAGATCCTCTACTTAACACTTAAATATTCTTAGCAAGGAGACCCTTTGATTACAATATGCAAATAGAGATTTGATTCTTAGAATATATTGTAATACCATGATAAGCAATATGCCTAATAGTGAAAAGCACAGGAAAAAAACGTCCAAATCTTCTTAGTCCAATTATAGCAGTAAACCAACTCATAAGCCACAGAAGGTCTCCATTAGAAAATGAAGGAAGGAGATGTAATATTTAGTGGGCATATGCAAAGGTGAGAAACTGTGTGCAGTGCTTTCCCAAAGTTCTCTTACTTACTTTTCACAAGAATGAAAGGTTGCCAGGTGGCCTTATTATCCCAACTGACTATTCATCTATTGATCCATTCCTTATTTGCACACATAAGCATGCACAACCATTCTAAAATATTTGCTGGTTGCTGGTTTTAGCCAGACATTCAGTTGGACTCTGCTGTGCAAGGTGAGTCAAGCCTGTGTTTGAGGTACATATAGTTTAGTGGAGCAGGTGAAGGTGAGGGTAGAAAGAAGCAGTAGGATAAATCCTGAAATGCTGAGTGCCCCTCCAGAGATATGAATAAAATGTCAGTGGAGCTCACAGCAAAAGCTAGAGTCATTGAGAGATCAAGGAACTTTCTCTCCTTTTCCCCCACTAGATAGAGACTACAGAAAACAAGGGCCTTTGGCTAAAAATTTAATTTAATTCTTGGAAGGGCAAAAATTGCACTGATTTTCTCCCAGTAATGAAGGAAGCAGGCCTGGCCTTGGGCTCTGTTCTTTTTCCCTGCAAGCTCTAAGAGACCTAATTTGAAAAAGGGGGAGTTTGAATAAAAGGACTAAACTCTGTAGGTTAATGAGAATTTACAGATTTTATCGGTAGAGATGAATGTTTCGAATTATGAAGCACTTCCAAAGTTAGTGTCTTCAAAGATTGAAGGCAAAAGAAGTAGGGGATGGTAGAGGATGAGATGGTTAGATAGCATCATTGACTCAATGGACATGAATTTGAGCAAACTCCAGGAGGTAGGGAAGGACAGGGGAGCCTGGTGAGCTGTAGTCAATGGGGTCACAAAGAGTTGGGCATGGCTTAGTGACTGAAAAACAACAACTTATGATTGAGACTTCTTTCCAAAAATTTTTTCTTAGGAGGTTATATATTGAGTGAGTTTTGCCCAATAAGTGTGTCTGTACTTTCACTTGTGGGAGGTTGTAAAGGGGCGGGATTTGAAAGGTCTGAGAATGCTTAGACCATGCTGGGGAAATTTCTCCCCCTGTTCTTTGAACTGTCAAGGGCAGTCAAGGAAAGTTGTTGTGTGGGATTTTCTGACATCAAATGTGTGTTCATTTTTTTACGCTGCTTCTCTAATTTTCCAGGGTTAACTGGATGTCCAACAATTCAATTCAAGTTCTGACACTAACTTCCCAGAGTTAGTGCAGATCCCACAAGACTGCCCCTGCTTCAGATACCAAATGCAAAGAGGATGCCCAGGCTACCCATACTTCTGCCCAAATTTGGAGGTTCCCACAAGTCCCCCATCTCTGGTTCTATAATTCACTAAAATGACTCACATATTTGTGTGCTGTCGCTTCAGTTGCATCCAACTCCCTGTGACACTATGGACTATATATCTCGCCAAGCTCTTCTGTCCATGGGATTCTCCAGGCAAGGGTATTGGACTTGGTTGCCATGCCCTACTCTCTGGGATCTTCCTGACCCAGGGATCATCTCCATGTCTTTTACATCTCCTGCACTGGCAGGTGGGTTCCTTGCCACTAGTGCCACCTGGGAAGCCCCAAATGACTCACAGAACTCAGAAAATTGCTTGCTTACATTTATGGTTTATTGTAAAGGAGAGAAATTAGAAACAGCCAATTGGAAAATATGCACAAGACAAAGTATGTGGAAAGTGAGGGATATGAACAACTTCCACGCACTCTCCCAGCACATTAGTATGTTCTCCAACTTGGAAGCTCGCTGAATCAAGGTATATTTTTAAATTTATTTATTCATTTGGCTGTACCTGGTCTTAGCTGCAGCATGTGGGATATTTAGTTGTTGCACATAGGATTCAGTTCCCTGACCAGATACTGATCTCAGATACCCTCAGTGAAAGTGCAGAATCTTTGCCACTGGACCACCAGGGAGGTCCATGTCTAAGAGTTTTTATAAAGCAATCTCCAGCCCTCCTTACCCTTCCTGGAGGTCAGGGGTGAGGTGGGTAGAAGCTGAAAGTTCTCACTCTTTAATCATGTGTTTGCTTGTTCTGGTGACTAGCCCCCATCTTGGAGCTATTTAGGGAGCCCCAACTCTGTGTCTCCTCATTAGTATCGACTGAGATATGGTCAAAAAGGGCTGCTTAAGAATCATGAAAGACACTCCTCTGTTCTGTTCAGTGGCTCAGTAGTGTCTGACTATGCAACCCTACAGACTGCAGCATGCCAGGCTTCCCTGTCCATCACCAACACCCGGAGCTTGCTCAAACTCACGTCCATTCAATCAGTGATGCCAACCAACCATCTCACCCTCTGTCGTCCCCTTCTCCTTCTACCTTCAATCTTTCCCAGCAACAGGGTCTTTTCTTCACATTAGGTGGCCAAAGTATTGGAGCTTCAGCTTCAGCATCAGTCCTTCCAATGAATAATCGGGACTGATTTGATTGACTGGTTTGATCTCCTTGCAGTCCAAAGGGACTCTTCAAGAGTCTTCTTCAACACCACAGTTCTTCAGTGCTCAGCTTTCCTTATAAAGTCCAGCTCTCATATCCATACATGACTACTGGAAAAACCATAGCTTTGATTAGATTGACTTTTGTTGGCAAAGTAATATCTTTGCTTTTTAATATGCTGTCTAGGTTGGTCATAGCATTTCTTCCAGGGAGCAAGTGTCTTTTAATTTCATGACTGTAGTCACCATCTACAATGATTTTGGAGCCCAAGAAAATAAAGTCTGTCACTGTTTTCATTGTTTCCCCATCTATTTGCCATGAAGTGATGAGACCAGATGCCATGATCTTAGTTTTCTGAATGTTGAGTTTTAAGCCAACATTTTCACTCTCCTCTTTCATTTTCATCAAGAGGATCTTTAGTTCCTCTTCACTTTCTGCCATAAGGGTGCTGTCATCTGTGTATCTGAGATTATTGATATTCCTCCCAGCAATCTTGATTCCAGCTTGGGCTTTATCCAGTCCAGCGTTTCTCATGATGTACTCTGAATATAAGTTAAATAAGCAAGGTGAAATAATATAGCCTTGACGTATTCCCTTCCCAATTTGGAACCAGTCTGTTTTTCCATGTCCCGTTCTAACTGTTACGTCCTGACCTGCATACAGATTTCTCAGGAGGCAGGTCAGGTGATCTGGTATTCCCAACTCTTGAAGAATTTTTCACAGTTTGTTGTAATCCCCACAGTCAAAGGTTTTGGTGTAGTCAATAAAGCAGATGTTTTTCTGGAACTCTGTTTTTGGAGATCCAGCAGATGTTGGCAATTTGATCTCTGGTTCCTCTGCCTTATCTAAATCCAGCTTGAACATCTGGAAGTTCATGGTTCACATACTGTTGAAGCCTGGCTTGGAGAATTTTGAGCATGACTTTACTAGAATGTGAGATGAGTGCAATTGTGCGGTAGTTTGAGTACTCTTTGGCATTGCCTTTCTTAAGAATTGGAATGAAAACTGATCTTTTCCAGTCCTGTGGCCACTGCTGAGTTTTCCAAATTTGCTGGCATATTGAGTGCAGCACTTTCACAGCATCATCTTTTAGGATTTGAAATAGCTCAACTGGAATTCCATCACCTCCACTAGCTTTGTTCATAGTGATGCTTCCTAAGGCTCACTTGACTTTGTGTTCCAGGATGTCTGACTCTAGTTGAGTGACCACACCATCATGATTATCTGGGTCATGAAGATCGTTTTTGTACAGTTCTTCTGTGTATTCTTGCCACCTCTTCTTAATATCGTCTGCTTCTGTTAGGTCCATCCCATTTCTGTCCTTTATCGAGCCCATCTTTGCATGAAATGTTCCCTTGGTATCTCTAATTTTCTTGAAGAGATCGCTAGTCTTTCCCATTCTATTGTTTTCCTCTATTTTTTTGTATTGATCACTGAGGAAGGCTTTTTTATCTCTCCTTGCTATTCTTTGAAACTCTGCATTCAGATGGGTATATTTTTCCTTTTTTCCTTTGCCTTTTGCTTCTTTTCTTTTCTCAGCTATTTGTAAGGCCCCCTCAGACAACCATTTTGCCTTTTGGCACTTCTTTTTCTTGAAGATGGCCTAGATCACTGCCTCCTGTCCAATGTCATTAACCTCTGTCCATAGTTCTTCAGGCACTTTGTCTATCAGATCTAACCTCTGGAATCTATTTTTCACTTCTACTGTATAATTGTAAGGGATTTGATTTAGATCATACCTGAATGGTCTAGTGGTTTTCCCTATTTTCTTTAAGTCTGAATTTGGAAATAAGGAGTTCATGATCCAAGACACATGTGTGCACATGTGTGCATGCTGCATTTTAAGTCACTTCAGTCATGTCTGACTCATTGCAACCCTATGGACTATAGCCCTTCAGGCTTTTCTGTCCACGGGATTTTTCAGGCAAGAATACTGGAGTGGGCTGCCATTTCCTTCTCCAGGCGATCTTCCCAACATAGGGTTCGAACCTGCATCTCTTGTGTCTCCTGCATTGGCAGGCGGGTTCTTTACCTCTAGAGCCATCTGGGAAGCCCAGACTCCATAACATGCATAAATTTAATTAGATCAGAGTCCTTAGACACTTGGTTATAAGAGTCCCATATGCAGCTTTCCTATTATCAGAATTTCTTTAGACTGAAGAGCCTGAAATGGAGTTTTGCATGCTTTCCTGATATCAGCCTTCTTCTGGAAATAACTATTCCTGTGGAGGATCCAATTTGGAGGGATTTGGAGTTTCAAAACTGAGTTTTAGAAGAATTGCTGTAGTAATAATGGCGAAGATAAGAGGGATGACATAGACACTGGTAATAACTAATGTTTACTGACTGTTAGGTATGCGCCACCACATGCTAAAGTGCCTTACATGCATCATCTCATTTAACACCCAGAGCAGGGTACGTTTGCACAGCAGGTTCCATTTTCTTCCCATGAAAAAACAGATGAGCAAGCTTGCGAGACATATGTAACTTGCCCAGAGTTACCCAGCTCGAATCACCGTGGCTGGGGATTCTACGCAAGTCAGCTTGATTCTAAGACCTGAGTTTTTAACATGGCATTACAGTTTTTTTATCTATAGGAGGCAAACTTTGTATGTAAAAAGCCAGATAGCAGGTATGTTAGGCTTTGTGAGCCAAAAGGCAAGACTGAGACTATTATACAGGCAAAAGAGAAAAAATGAGTTTCTAAGAAGTTTTCATTGATGAAAGTCAAATTTTTATTTGTGGACACTGAAATTTGAATTTCATGTGTTTTTCCTAAGTCAAGAAACATTATTATGCTCTATTATTTAATTATTTATTTTCAACCATTTGAGAATACAAGAAACCATACATAGGAAAGCAGAGTGCGGGAGCATAATAGTTTGCAGACTGCTAGTTAGCTGAAATGTCCTTGGGTAGGCAGTTGTAGAGAGAGTGAATAGGATGCTTAACCAACAATTAAAGGGAAAATGGAACCCTGGGATTTTGGCTCAGAAAACTGAAAAGATGCTGAATGCCAAGAAGGAAAACTCTAGTCATGTTGCCATTCAGCTGGAGCCTCTCTGGTACAACCTTCAGAAGCACTACCTACCTTTGCTGTGAGTAGTGGAGTTTCCATTTTTAATTTAGCACTATGAAAAACTCTTAAGGGAGAGTGACTGAAATATTTGAAATTGGAACTTGCCAATTTCAAGCAAGCATATGTTTGTTTAGCTGTAGGTTAAGTTTAGATGCAATAATTAGTTTGGAACTCTGCCCGCTTCTCTCTCTTTCTGACTGTAACCCACTTGCTCAAGTAGAGGAAAGAAGGGGAAGAAAAGAAAGAGAGCAAAAGGAGAACAAAGAAGAGAAGAGAAAATAACTATACTTACGGCACGTGTATGTGTGCTAAGTTGCTTCAGTTGTGTCTGACTCTTTGCGACCCTATGGATTGTAGCCCACCAGGTTCCTCTGTTCATGGGATTTCCAGGCAAGAAAATGGAGTGGATTGCCATTTCCTCCTCTAGAGGATCTTCCCGACCTAGGGCTCAGACCTGGTCCCTTATGTCTCCTGCATTGGCAGACTTTACCACTAGTGTCAGTTGGGAAGCCCATCCTTATGGCACATATTTCCTTTATTCTGTCTTCAGGAACTCTAAGAGGTCATCATATTCCTTGGGGAATTTATGTACTTACACAGTATTCTGGAATTCAGCCACTGTAGTGGAGGCCAAGTCATGGAGAGAAAAGGCACTGAGAGGACATTCAGGACATGACCTCCTCCCCATCTGGCTGGGTAACCTTCAGCAGCTGATTAGCTACCTGGATCTCTGTGTCATCTTCTATAAAATGAGAGATGAACTCAAAATGTAATCCTTATGAACTGAGACTCTTCAGTTCAGTTCAGTTCAGTCGCTCAGTCGTGTCCGACTCTTTGTGACCCCATGAATCACAGCACACCAGGCCTCCCTGTCCATCACCAACTCCCGGAGTTCACTCAAACTCATGTCCATCGAGGCGGTGATGCCATCCAGCCATCTCATTCTCTGTCGTCCCCGTCTCCTCCCACCCCCAATCCCTCCCAGCATCAGTCTTTTCCAGTGAGTCAACTCGTCACATGAGGTGGCCAAAGTATTGGAGTTTCAGCTTTAGCATCAGTCCTTCCAATGAACACCCAGGATTGATCTCCTTTAGAATGGACTGGTTGGATCTCCTTGCAGTCCAAGGGACTCTCAAGAGTCTTCTCCAGCACCACAGTTCAAAAGCATCCATTCTTCGGAGATCAGCTTTCTTCACAGTCCAACTCTCACATCTATACATGACCACGGGAAAAACCATAGCCTTGACTAGGCGGACCTTGGTTGGCAAAGACTGAGACTCTTGGTTATCTCCAAATCGGGACTAGAAATTGCTTCTCTAGGAAAAATATCATGAGCAGAGAGTACAAATAATGTAAGTGATCACATTTTGTCTTCCAATGCTAGAACAGTCTTAAAATAAATTCACTTTAAAAGAGATAAGCTCTTGGAATCCTTTGAGGACCCTGCATCAAATTTTAGGAAAGAATATGGGGTTCTTATAGTTAAAAGACTCAATACCAAATGCATTAACCTAAGTCAGAACACTGTAGTTAAGACCCACATGGTATCAGCTGAATCCAGAGAAAGAGTGAAGATGGCACAACAACCTGCAGATACTAAGGGATTTATATACATCACTAGGTAGCAGGCATGATGCTACCAACATGATGTGTTTTCAGATTTTAAGAATAAGTTGAAGCTGAAAAGAAGGATGTGATCAAAAGAACTGGGATTGAGTCTGGGCTCTGCCCTTACTAACTGTGTGACCTTAGGGAAGTTTTTTAGTATTCCAAGCCTCAGTTTCCCATTTTCGCAACAGAGATAATATTTACTAGTTAGTGTTATGAGGGTTAGACTTGTCAATTCATTCATTTATTCAATAAGCATTTCTTAAATTTCCTCTATGTGCTTGATGCTAAAGATAAAAATATATATAGCTCATGATCATGTTTCTCAAGAAGCTCACAGATGAGAGCAGGGTGATAGGGCAGAAAGTGTTCATGAAGCAGTGTGCCAGTGGTTTGAGTTGGCTCCTGTGGGAACAAAAAGTAGTGATTCCCCATCCTGCCTGAATAGAGAGTGAGGGACCCACAAGAAATATAAGTAAAGTTTGAACTAAATATTGATGAATGAGTAGGGCTAAGCCCAGGCAAAAGGAGAAGCAGCAGCATGTGTCAGGCAGAAGCTGCAGCATGAACAAAGAACTAAAGGGAAGAAAAATGTAGAATGTTTTGCAAACTCCTGGGAATTGTAGTGAGAAGAGTTTTGGCAAAGGAGGTGATTTCTGACACATGATTTAATAGTTGTGTTATTTTTATTTAGTCCAGTTTTCAGTCAGGTGGTTAAAGCAATCATCAGCGACACTCACATTAGTCACGTGTACCCTTGACATGACATGGTAAGAATGACACTTCAGTTCTGTGGTCTTCCTCCCCCAAAACCCCAAATTCCAATCTAACTGTGTAAAAGATATATGACAAACCTGTGTGTGAAACCTCTAAGCAGCAGCCCTCAAAAGGGTTCAGTTCAGTTCAGTTCAGTTCATTTCAGTCGCTCAGTCATGTCCGACTCTTTGCAACCCCATGAATCACAACACGCCAGGCCTCCCTGTCCATCACCAACTCCTGGAGTTCACTCAAACTCATGTCCATCGAGTCGGTGATGCCATCCAGCCATCTCATTCTCTGTCGTCCCCTTCTCCTCCCGCCCCCAATCCTTCCCAGCCTCAGACTCTTTTCCAGTGAGTCAACTCGTCGCATGAGGTGGCCAAAGTATTGGAGTTTCAGCTTTAGCATCAGTCCTTCCAATGAACACCCAGGATTGATCTCCTTTAGAATGGACTGGTTGGATCTCCTTGTAGTCCAAGGGACTCTCAAGCGTCTTCTCCAGCACCACAGTTGAAAAGCATCCATTCTTTGGTGATCAGCTTTCTTCACAGTCCAACTCTCACATCCATACATGACCACTGGAAAAACCATAGCCTTGACTAGATGGACCTTGGTTGGCAAAGTAATGTCTCTGCTTTTTTTTTTTTTAAGTAATTAATTTATTTTTATTGGAGGCAAATTATTTTACAATATTATATTGGTTGGTTTTGCCATACATTGACATGAATTCGCCCTGGGTTTACATAAGTTCCCCCTTCTGAACCCCCCTCCCACCTCCCTCCTCCCTTTATCCTCCCTCTGGGTCATCCCCGCACACCAGCCGCGAGTATCCTATAACATGCATCGACCCTGAACTAGTGATTCATTTCACATATGACAACATATGTGTTTCAATGCCATTCTCCCAAATCATCCCACCCTCACCCTCTCCCACAGAGTCCCAAAGACTGTTCTATACATCTGTGTTTCTTTTGCTGTCTCGTATACAGGGTTATCATTTGCATCTTTCTAAATTCCATATATATGCGTTAGTATACTGTATTGGTGTTTTTTTTCTGGCTTACTTCACTCTGTATAATAGGCTCTAGTTTCATCCACCTCATTAGAACTGGTTCAAATGCATTCTTTTTAATGGCTGAATAATACTCCATTGTGTATATGTACCAAAGCTTTCTTATCCATTCGTCTGCAGATGGACATCTAGGTTGCTTCCATGTCCTGGCTATTGTAAACAGTGCTGCAATGAACATTGGAGTACATGTGTCTCTTTCAATTCTGGTTTCCTCGGTGTGTATGCCCAGGAGTGCAATTGCTGGATCATATGGCAGTTCTATTTCCAGTTTTTTGAGGAATCTCCACACTGTTCTTCATAGTGGCTGTACTAGTTTGCATTCCCACCAACAGTGTAAGAGGGTTCCTTTCTCTCCACATCCTCTCCAGCATTTATTGCATGTGGACTTTTGGATAGCAGCCATTCTGACTGGTGTGAAATGGTATCTCATTGTGGTTTTGATTTGCATCTCTCTGATTATGAGGGATGTTGAGCATTTTTTCATGTGTTTGTTAGCCATCTTTCTGTCTTCTTTGGAGAAATGTCTGTTTAGTTCTTTGGCCCATTTTTTGATTGGGTCATTTATTTTTCTGGAATTGAGCTGCAGGAGCTGCTTGTATATTTTGGAGATTAATCCTTTATCAGTCTCTGCTTTTTAATATGCTATCTAGGTTGGTCATAACTTTCCTTCCAAGGAGTAAGCGTCTTTTAATTTCATGGCTGCAATCAGCATCCGCAATGATTTTGGAGCCCAAAAAAATAAAGTCTGACACTGTTTCCACTGTTTCCCCATCTATTTCCCATGAAGTGATGGGACCAGATGCCATGATCTTTGTTTTCTGAATGTTGAGCTTCAAGCCAACCTTTTCACTCTCCTCTTTCACTTTCATCAAGAGGCTTTTGAGTTCCTCTTCACCTTCTGCCGTAAGGGTAGTGTCACCTGCATATCTGAGGTTATTGATATTTCTCCCAGCAATCTTGATTCCAAAGGGTCAGGGTCATCATAAACAAAGAAAGTCTGGAAAGTGTTATTGACCAGAGAAGGCTAAGGAGACTGCATGACTAAATGTAATAACATGGTATTCTGCATGGGATCCTAAAACAGAAAAGGATGTTATGTAAAATTTAGTGACATCCAAATAGTATATAGTTTAACTAAAAATGATTGGGACTTCCCTAACGGTCCAGTGGCTAAAACTCCATGCTCCCAATGCAGGGGGCCCAGGTTCAATCCCTGGCCAGGAAACTAGATCTGACATGCTGCAACGAAGATTGAAGATCCCATGTGCCACAACCAAAACATGGTGCAGCCAAATAAATAAGAATACTGGAGTGGGTTGCCATTTCCTTCTCTAGGGGATTTTCCCGACCCAGGGATTGAACCCGCGTCTCCTGTCTTGTAGGCGGATTCTTTACCCACTGAGCTTAGGGAAGCCTAATAAACAGATGCATAGAAAAAAAGAAAGAATCTCTCTTTAAAAAAGTAATGATTACTAATATTGTTTCCTTAGTTATGACAAATGTACCATGGTTATGGATGATGTTAGCAACAGGGAAAACTAAGTGAGGGATATATGGGAACTTCTAAAAGTAAGCCTAAAATTATTCTGAAAATAAAAAAGTTTATTTTAAAAAACATACAATATTCTACTATCTTTGAGCACATTTAACAACCTTACCATTATCTGGGAGGAATCTCCAAGTCTTCTTTCAATATAAGCTGTGCTGAGAAAAATGAATATTTGTGAGATCAGCTCTCATTAAACCTTATTTGAAGGTCAAAGAGAAACTGAGCAAGTTAGGAAGAAGTCCTTGGGTTTAAGATTCCTGTGAACTCTTTTTATCTGACACTTACTTTGATGTGATCATGTTGTAATCTTCCTTTTGACATCTTAGAGTCTGGGAAAAGGTCACCAGAGCACTTTTCAGTTATCTTCATAGATCCTATCCTATAACTGGAGGGAAAGTTTTACAAAATTCAGAAAGACAAATCATCTACAGTGGGCAAGCTTGGGAGTTCCCTGGTGGTCTAGTGGTTAGGATTCTGGGCATTTATTGCTGTGGCCTGGGTTCAGTCCCTGGTTGGAGGAACTGAAATCTGGCAACCTGCACTGCTTGGCAAAAAAAAAAAATTACAGCAGGTGTGGGCAAGTGAAATGCAGTATGGGGGGGTGGAGGACCCTGACACAGGAAGGACAGGAGTGGGTTGTAGGCTTGGCTTGGGCGGACCACTGCTCTGTCTCCTCATCTACATTATAAAATGAGGAAGTCTCCTTCTAGCTCTAATATTCTAGGATTCATTTTTTAGATAGTTGAAAACATGATCAGGAGTATGGCATCTTTCTTTGCATGACTGAATTTTGCAGAGCCAAGAGGAATTCCTAAACCCTGATTTAACACAATTGCATATATTTTGAAAGGCAATTTATTTTTCAGACTAATGAATTTGGATGGCTCAGCCTAATGCAGCATATTTTCACAGAATTAACCAATCTATCCACCTCTTCTTTGTGTTTGCTTATATCAGCTGAGGTAGTTTTAGGTAAAGTTTATTTTTTTCCTTTCCAGAGTTTCCCTTTCAAAGTATTTATTTCTCAGAATCCTCCTGTGGCCCTACTGCGGAGCATAGACAGTCAGGTCTCCCCTCCTCCTCCTCAGGATATAGTTACAGGCCTAATGGAAAGATCACTCTTCTAGACCTGAATGTCTCAAGAGACCTGGAATTTAGCCCTTATTCTCCCACTAATTTCCAGTGCGGCCCCAGAATAAGGGCTAAATTCTAGGTCTGAGTATCAATTTCCTTATCTATATAGTCAAGAATAAACTACATCCTCCCCATGGCTCCTCCTGGAGATGCATAAATATCTGTCTCATTCCAGAGGAGCCTAGGAAGGGAGGGGAAAACCTTCACACATTTATTCATTTTGTCAATCATTTCATTACTCGTTTATTGATTTCACTCTTCATACACTCAAATATATAGAGGGAGTCATGTTTAGTTAACCCTGTTTAGTTAGTTCCTATCAAGAAGGTCATATTTAAGTAGAAAAAATAAAGAACATTACAATTCAGTGTAATAAAAGTATATGGAAGGTACGAAGTTGCCTAGAGGAGGAATAACTACCTTTATCTGGTCAACCAGGGAACGCTGTCTCTGTTTCAGAATGTTTGCACTTACTGTTCACTTGTCCTGTCATATTCTTTCCCCCAGACATACTCATGGCTTGCTGTGCCACCTAAGCCAAGTTTCTGCTCAAAATTCCCCCTTTGTTGAAGATTTCTTCTACTACCCCATCTCTCCCTTATTGGGCTTCATTTTTTTTTGTTTTGTTTTTGTTTTCAATTTGCTTCATCATGTTATATATTCAGTTATTTATTTGTCATCTCCTTGTCCGTTAGATGTAAACTCACAGGAAGGCAGGAACTTCTTTCCTGTTGATCACAACGTCTCCAGTACTAGCTCTGTGTCTTGAGAATATTTGTTAAATGCGAAATGACTGAGTGAATGGTGAGTGGTGCACAAAAGCTTCCTGGAGGAGATAGGTGCTAATCCAGCTGAACAATGGAAAGCATGAATGGGAGTTACTAGGGAAAGGGACAGACGAAATAGGAATTCTAGATAGAAGAAACGTGTGAGCAGGAGCCTGTGGGGATGAGGAAGCTCGGATTGTTACCCAAATGGCAAACAGTTTGGTGCTGCTGAAGTTTAGGACAAGATGGTGATGTGAGTGGCCAGCCGTGAAACTGATGTCAGCAGATGGATCACATATGACTGTGCATGTGCCAAGCAAGGAAGGAGAGTACTGGGTAATGAGAGTGAGGAGCTTTTGAAAAAACCCAGAAGCCCTTTATTTTCTCAAATCATATTATGACTTTTCTTTCAAATCCCCATCAACTCCAAACCCCTCCTACTGGCATTCCTTTGGGCAGGGTTTTTTCAAACATTTTTAACTATGAACCTCAGTAAGAAATAAATTAAACATGGTGTCCCAGTTCAGATAAATTGATAGATAATAGATAGGTATGTGGATCATAACAAACTGTGGAAAATTCTTAAAGAGATGGGAATACCAGACCACCTGACCTGCCTCCTGAGAAATCTGTATGCAGGTCAAGAAGCAACAGTTAGAACTGGACATGGAACAACAGACTGGTTCCAAATCGGGAGGGAGTGTGTCAAGGCTGTATATTTTCACCCTGCTTATTTAACTTCCATGCAGAGTACATCACGAGAAATGCTGGACTGGATGAAGCACAAGCTGGAATCAAGACTGCTGGGAGAAATATCAATAACCTCAGATATACAGATGACACCACCCTTACGGTAGAAAGCAAAGAGGAACTAAAGAGCCTCTTGATGAAAGTGAAAGAGGAGAGTGAAAAAATTGTCTTAAAACGTAACATTCAGAAAACTAAGATCGTGGCATCCAGTCCATCACTTCATGGCAAATAGATGGGGAAACAATTGAAACAGTGACAAATTTTATTATTTTGGGCTCCAAAATCACTGCAGATGGTAACAGCAGCCATGAAATTAAAAGGCACTTGCTCCTTGGAAGAAAAGTTATGACCAACCTAGGCAGCATATTAAAAATCAGAGACTTTACTTTGCCAACAAAGGTCCGTCTAGTCAAAGCTATGGGTTTTTCCAATAGTCAGGCATGGATGTAAGAGTTGGACTGTAAATAAAGCTGAGCACTTAAGAATTGATGCTTTTGAACTGTGGTGTTGGAGAAGACTCTTGAGAGTCCCTTGGACAGCAAGGAGATCCAACCAGTTCCATCCTAAAGGAAATCAGTCCTGAATATTCATTGGAAGGACTGATGCTGAAGCTGAAACTCCAATACTTTGGCCACCTGATGGGAAGAACTGATTCATTAGAAAGGACCCTAATGCTGGGAAAGATTGAAGTTGAGAGGAGAAGAGGATGACAGAGGATGAGATGGTTGGATGATATCACCCACTCAATGGACATGAGTTTGAGTAAACTCCAGGTTTTGGTGATGGACAGGGAGGCCTAGCATGCTGTGATTCATGGGGTCATAAAGAGTCAGACATGACTGAGCGGCTGAACTGAACTGAACTGAGAGAGTTATGTGGATAGATATTGAATACAACTCCATGCAACCTTTTCTATTTTATTCTACTATGTGTGTCAAAATGAAAGTGTTAGTCACTCAGTCTGGTCTGACTCTTTGCAACCCCAAGGACTGTAGCCTACCAAGCTACTGTGTCCATGGAATTCTCTAGGCAAGAATACTGGAGTTGGTAGCCAGTCCCTTCTCCAGGGGATCTTTCCGACCCAGGGATCGAACCTGGGTCTTCTGCATTGCAGGCAGTCTTTACCATCTAAGTCAGCACGGAAGCCTCTATTCTACTCTATTCTATTCTAATTGATTTTTAAAATATTAGCTGCTCTTGCTAAACTGATTTCTCTTCCCACTGTTTTCAAACTCACCTGTAACTGGATCATGATATAAACATATATACACACATACATACACAGACACAAATACATACACAGGTTATAAACAAATATATATATATGGATATATATTTTTGTAACTGAGAATTCTCTTCAAGAAAGTCTAAGCAATACTGCTTTATGATGCAAAGCCCAGGCCCAGACATTTATGCATCAGAGAGCACACCCCAGGCAAATAGCCTTCGACCTTAAGATCACTCAGATCCCATGCTGGGAGTATTCTGTGATGAAGAGCTAGTAGGCCAGTTAATGGCCCTTACCTTCAGCAGCCAAAACTCAAGGAGTGGGCTGCCTTGTGTTAGTGTGCTCCTGAGCGTTGTCTTTCAAGGCATAGATGTATTAAATGAGTTCTTAAAATGACCTGATTCCTGGCAGGAAGCTCCAGGGGATGTGTGAGAATTTCTTGTGAAGATCATCATTGTTGATATCGGTCATCCTTGTGAAAAGGCATTAGTAGACTTGCATTTGTCTGGCATGGTTGGAGTCTGCCTGGTTTATGGATTGTTGGTTTTAACTTGCAGTAAGATAGATTTTTGCAATAAATCTTTGCCTACAGCAGCCAGAGGCCTTCCAGATCGCCTTTAGTGAGGGAGGAGGTGATGTACCAATGTGAAAGAACAAAGCATTGTGAATTTGAAGACCTGGGATTGAGTGTAAGACTGTCTTCATGGGTGGCCATGGGCAAGTCATCTAACCTCTTCAGACTCAATTTCCTTACACATAAAACAGGAGTAATGATAACTTCCCTTGACGTCACAAAGGCATTTTGGTGATTAAAAAAAAAAATGCATGGTTAAAGTAGTGCTTTGCAATATCCCACACTTTTATACAAATGATCATGGTTTCTACTGAACATGAATGACAATAAGTAATAAATAAATTATTGCTTTCAAGCAATAATAAAACTATCATCTTATAAATGAGGAAACATAGATTAAAATCTTGACAAATGAAACAGCAATAAGTGATGATGCCAGGATTCAAACCCAGGCCATTCTGTTTTAAAGTCCTTGCTGTGAACCATTATGTTGGAAAATTGGCATTTCAGAGAATGGATGGATTCCAAGGCTGCGTGATCCTTGATGGAAAGACATTGCTGCCTGTTTCTTAGTTCTGGCAGTGGCTGGTAGAGAGAATATACTCTGTGTTGGTTGAAAAGAAATATAGTGTCACTTGTCCTCCTCTTCCTCTTTCTTTTTGGGATTCTTAAATTATTGTTGTAATTTTTTTGGATGCAAAATTTGCTCTGTCAGCCCACATAGCTCACTGAAGCATTTGGAGTAGCAAATAAACAAGCAAAGGCTGGGCTGGCTTCAGCAATAAAATTTGTTCATGTTGAAAAATATATAATTAACCAAATGCCTGTTTTGTTCATTTTCAAATATGGACATCAACAAGGAACACAAGACATCAAAAAGTCACACAACAAAGGCTCACACTACCACTGCATTTTTACACTGCTAAAATGAACTTGAAGACTGAAATTGTAGTCAAGCTTAGTTGAACTCAATTTGGAACAAGCTCATTTGGAATTTTCTGCCTTTCCTATAAAAGGTAGAAATCAGGGCTTCCCTGGTGGCTCAGTGGTAAAGATTCCACCTGCCAATGCAGGAGACATGGGTTTGATTCCGGGTTGGGAAGATCCCCTGGAGAAGGAAATGGCAACTCACTCTAGTATTCTTGCCTGGGAAATCCTACAGGCAGAGGAGTCTGGTGGGGTAGTCCATGGGGTCGCAAAAGAGTTGGACATGACTTAGCGACTAAAGAACAATAACAACAAAGGTAGAGATTAGAGCCTTGCAGTTAAGACTTTTACCTGTATTTACTCTGTACACACTACAGGGAAGTCGTGAGAGCCATTCCGTAGTTTCTAAGGGGTACTGGTTCCAGGACCTCCCCCCACCCTCTCAGGCACCAAAATCCAAGGATGCTCAAGTCCCTTGTATAAAATGGTGTAATATTTGCATATAACTTAAGCACATCTTCTCATATACTTTAAATTGTCTCTGCTGCTGCTAAGTTATTTCAGTCGTGTCCGACTCTGTGCGACCCCATAGACGGCAGCCCACCAGGCTCCCCCGTCCCTGGGATTTTCCAGGCAAGAATACTGGAGTGGGTTACCACTTCCTTTTCCAATGCATCAAAGCGAAAAGTGAAAGTGAAATTGCGTGTCTGACTCTTAGCGACCCCATGGACTGCAGCCTACCAGGCTCCTCTGTCCATGGGATTTTCCAGGCAAGAGTACTGGAGTGGGTTGCCATTGCTTCTGTCTTACTTCTAACACCTACTACAATGGAAATGCTATGTAGATAGTTGTTCAGTTCAGTTCAGTCGCTCAGTCGTGACCGACTCTTTGCGACCCCATGAATCACAGCACACCAGGCCTCCCTGTCCATCATCAACTCCCAGAGTTCACTCAAACTCATGTCCATCGAGTCGGTGATGCCATCCAGCCATCTCATTCTCCGTCATCCCCTTCTCCTCCTGCCCCCAATCCTTCCCAGTTAGTATGTAGCAAATTCAAGTTTTGCTTTTTGAACTTTTGGGATTTTTTTCCTCATATTTTCTATCCACAGTTATTTGAATCCATCCACTGGAACCTGTGAATATGGAGAGCCAACTTTACAGGAGTCTTTTAGGGCTGCCATAATGAAGTACCTCAGGCAAAGTGGCTTAAACACCAGAAACTTATTTTCTCTTAAGTCTAGACCAAAGTTCAGGCATCTGCAGGGTTATTTTTTTCTGAATGCTTTTTTCTTGGCTTGCACATTAAGTGTTTTCTATGTCTTCACATTGTCTTCTCTGTATGTCTGTGTCGTAATCTCCTCTCCTTATGAGCACACCAGGTAGATTGGATTTGGGCCTACGCTCACTTAACCTTGATTATCTATTTAAAGACCCAGACTACATTGGAATGGACATGTACACACTGCTGTATTTTAAATGGATAACCGACAAGGATCCACTGTAGAGCTCACAGAACTCTGCTCAATGTTATGTGGCAGCCTGGATGGGAGGGGAGTTTGGGAGAGAATGTGTGTGCATATGTATGTGCAAGCTCAATTGCTCAGTCGAGCCTGACTCTGCAATCCCATGGACTGTAGCTCACCAGACTCCTCTGTCCATTTAATTTTCAAGGCAAGAATATTGGAGTGCATTGCCATTTCCTATTGCTGGGGATCTTCCCGACCCAGGCATCAAATCCACATCTCCTCCATCTCCTGCATTGGCAGGCAGATTCTTTACCACTGTGACACCTGGGCAGAATGGATATATGTATATATATGGCTGAGTCCCTTTACAGTTCACCCGAAACTATCACAACATTGTTAATCAACTAGACCCCAATATATATATATATTTTAATAAAGACTCTAACTCCAAATATAATCACATGCTGAGGTAGTGGGATTTAGAAATTCAACATATGAATTTGGAGGTAGAGTGAGTGGGCAGGGACATATAATTCAGTCCATTACAGTCACAAAGTAGGACAAAATTTTAAAAAATGAAAAATAGATCTATAAATGACACTTCCAAGCTTTAATAAAAATCTTGGGACCTGTAAATGAAAGGTAGAAAAACAAAATTATTTAAGTGTGTATTTTTCACTTTCAGCTAAGGGATTTATTTTAATTCGTTTTCATGCTTCTGTTAATATAGTCCCTTTAACATTTGGGAATTGTGGCTTATTTCCCAAGTAAAAGGGTTGTTTGGTGACATTGGTGATATGTAGGTTCTCATTTCATTCCGTGAGAACCGTGCACTGCGCAGACACATGCAGTTCTCGCGGGAGCCAGGAGGAAGACGAATATTTCACCATCAAAGGGATGGTGACTACCAGCAGTCAGATTGATTTTGTGTTCCTCTAGAGCCTACTGGATTCAGAGTTGAAGGCAGGACCTTGTGAAGGCTTCAGATAAAACTTATGCTTGTGGGTAGGACCTCTATCCAAGCTAATGTGATACCCACCTCTCTGTCCAGACTTCATTGCCTGAGAATGTTCTTCAGACTTGTCATCTGACTCAGCCTGCCTTCTTGTCTCCCAAATAGTTATGCCATTTCTTTTCTTCCTTTGTCTTTCTTTAGGTCTGATGTAGTATAATTTACATAGAGTAAAATTCACCTCTTATTTTAGGTGTACAATTTGTAGGATTTTGAAAAATGTATATATTATGTACTCGCACCATACTTCAGATACAGATGATATCTGCCCACCTCCAAAACATCTCTATTACTCTTTTGCAATCTTTTTTAAATGCTTAAATAGCATTGAAAAGTGAAACCATCTGGGCCACCTGGTAAGGATGTGAGTTGTAATTCAACTTCTCCAACAGATATTAGACTATTGAGGTTATCTACTTCTCTTTTACTTAACTCTGAAAGTTTGTGTCTTTCAAGGAGTTGGTCCATTTATCATCACATTTATTGGAATAAAGTTGTTTAAAATGGTCCCTTATTATCCTGTTCATGTCTTGGAGTTGTAATCTTGTTCCCTCTTTCACCTCTGCTATTGGTCATTTGTGTCTTTTTTATTTGATCAGTCTGATTAGAGGTTTATCTGTTTTATAGATAAAAACTGCATTGAGCACATAAGATAACACAAGGGCAAGCAGATGAGATGGCTTTAAGAGTTTGCCTTATAATCCCAGGATGCTCTTCAAACAAGCAATTGCTGAAGTATAAAGGAACACTAGTGAAAAAATTGGTTTCAAAGATGAATCACCAGTCATGGCAATGATGATGATTATAAGTATCTTAATAATAAATAAGGTTTTTTGTTTACTATAATCAGTCTTTGTGATTAATAGTTTCTGTGGATTATTTCACAACTATTTTAATTTGACATTTTACATATAAAAATGAGATAATAAGTAGCCCAAAGCTACATTAAGCCCAAACACTATCTACATGTTTCATATACTTTCCATTCATGGTTCCTCTTTTTGCAGGAGGGAAAGGCAGGTAAGCTTATTTTTAAAAAGCTATATGTAGACTGTGCTGGGTCTCTGTTGCTTTGCACAGGTCATTGCTTGTATTGTTTCTGCTGTGGGTGGTGAAGCTTCTCATTGCAGTGGCTTCTCTTGTGCAGCATAGGATCTAGAGTGCAGGCTCAGTAGTTGTGGTGCAAGGGCTTAGTTGCCCCACAGGATGGGGAATCTTCCTGACTGAACCCATATCCCCTGCATTAGCAGGTAGATTCTTAACCAGCGGACCCCCAGAGAAATCCCAGGAGATTTACTGATGGGGTGCAGAAGAGTGGTATTGCTATACGATTTGGTAGTATCTTACTCAGGCATCAAATTAGAAAAATAGCAAATGAGTGAAAACCAGTTAGTGATCCCCAGTCCCTCTTCTGAAACTATATGGTCATATGTGTCTTATGTGTTCTGAATTTTCATACTTTATAAAGGTGATATGGTGCACGTGTTCTCCTTTGACACCCTCAGTGGGGATCTGGGGCAGCATCTCATAATCAAATACACTGGAAAGAAAATGACAATAAATAACCTCACAGAATTTGCTGCCAAATGAGTTACTCCAAAATGCTGGTTTTCAAAGATTCTCTTTGGATTTTGAGACTGAAGATAAGGAAGGACTATAAGCATACATGGTCAAAATGGCCCATGAAAAATATTCCAAATCTGCCATAAAAAATGGTATATTGGTCTTGTGTATAGTGTTTCACCTTTCCACGGGAAAGATGGCTTTCCTGGAGGAACAGCCAATTAATTGTTCCTCCAGGGTAGAACAGACTGCTCTTGCTTTAGTTGAACACCATATGAAGTTACTGGCTTGCATTTAGGGACACATGTTGAATGAAAATTATACTTTCTCTCTTTATCTTTTGGCCAAGCTCATGTAGTTGAATTTGAGGAGATTAAATCAATGTATGTTTGATACAACTGTACCATAGTGTACTTGCTTGAACAGTTTTACATAAGCCAACAGGAATAGACAAGAATAAAAATAAACACCGGTACCAAACTACAGCCTTCTGAAGCAGCAACACATTTATCAGAAGTTAAAAGATATGCATAGAGATGGCAGAAGATGATGTATTCCGAGGTCTGTACAGAAGCATGTTAACGTGACAACACAAGCTAATGAATTGGTGGTATCCAATGTGTTAGCACTTCTTTGTGTGTGGTTTTGTACTGCAATTTTAGAAATAATCCAAATATGTTTTAAAAATGAAATCCATATCAAATTCCCTAATACAGTTTGTCTCCATGATTTATTCTAGATCTAGACAATAACATAGCAACAATAATAAAAAAAATAACACATTGATCATAATGAACATTTCTTGAGTACTTACTATATGTCAAATACTATTGTATGTGCTAAAGACATTAACTCATTTAACATTCATTTATTCTTTCAATAAATACTCACTGAGCATTTGCTTTCATTAGACATTGTTTGGGGGCTTCCCAGGTAGCGCTAGTGGTAAAGAACTCACCTGCCAATGCAGGAGACATAAGAGACTTGGATTTGATCCCTGAGTTGGGAAGATCCCCTGGAGGAAGAAATGGCAACCCACTTCAGTATTCTTGCATAGAAAGTCCCATGGACAGAGGACCCTTGTGGGCTACAGTCCACAGGGTTGCAAAAAGTTGGACACGACTGAAGGGACTTAACACACAGACTCGCAGACATTGCTTTAGGACTGATACTCAAGTAGGAGACATTTTGCCTTCCAGGGGACACTGGGCAGTATTTAGAGATGTTGTGTTTGTTATAACTGGGGAAGTTCTATTGGCATCTGAAGGACAGAGGTCAGGGATGCTTTTAAACTTCCTACAATGCAGGGTAGCACTGACAGCAAAGAAGTATCCTGCCCTAAAATTCAATAGTGCTGCAGCTGAGAAACCCTGTTCTGGGTGACAGACACAACAGTGAAAAAAGTAGATAAAATGTTTGCCTTCATGGAACTTGTATTGCAGTAAGGAGGAACAATCCCTTTCAAACTATTTATCAATTGTCTTAGAAGGTGGTGAAGGTTTTCTACTATGAAGGAAAAAAAAAACTGGGGGAGGAAGATATAGGAAGTGTGTGTGTCTGTGTGTGTGTGTGTGTGTGTGTGTGGTTGGCAGCAGGACAGGAAGTTGGACATTTAAATAGTACTTAGGAAAGAACTTTCCTAACAGGTGACCTGGGAGGAAAGTCTTGTAGGGTGAGGGAGCCTGTATGTGGATACCTGGGGAAGAATTATTTCCAGGCAGAGGGTTGCCAGAGGGAAAGGACCCAAATAAGAAATGGCAAAGAGGACGCTGAGACCTAAGGAGAGCATAGGAGGGGACATGGGATAAGAGGGATGAGGGAGGGACATTGTGTAGGGTTTGTGGACAGGTGTAAGGATTTGAGTTTCCTCTGAGTGAGAAGGGAAGCCATGGCAGAGTTCATTTTTGTTTTAAACTAGATAAATAATATTTTAATATAATCTTACTTTAAATACAAATTACACTTATTATCACAATGAACAAGATATCAAAATTTAATTTTTCAAATTTTTAAAGATAATATTGGCAACACTGTACTGAACCATGTTGGAACCCAAGGCAAAAGGAAAAACGCAAGCCACTATGCATCATTGGCCCTTGAACAACCAGAGGTTAGTTGCACCAACCCTCCAGATAGTAGAAAATCTACATGTAACTTTACAGTGGACCTTCTCTATTGGTGCTTCTGTATCCATGGATTCAACCAACCAAGGATGGTGTAATACTGTAGTATTCACTATTGATAAAAACTTTGGTAGAGTTTTGAGCTAAGGAGTGTCATGAGCTGTTTTATAATTCTAAAGGATCCTACTGACCACTACATTGAGAATTTGACCATTGAGGTCCAAGGACAGAAACAAAAAGCCCATTAAGTAGTCATGGCAACAAACCAGTGAGAGATTGTAGGAGCTTAAACAAGGGTTCCAACAGTTACAGGTGAGGGGTGGTTGGATTCTAGACATACTTTTCAAGGTTGAAATGACAGAATTTTGTGAATACATATGAAGTATAAGGGGAGAATCAATAAAGCTGAATTTTGTTTGCTTGTTTTCAAACTGAATCCCTTGAAGAGTGGAATTGTTATTTACTGAAATAGAGAAGGCTAGGGTTGGAGTAATTTGAAGAGGAAATTAGAATTAGCATGTTTAATTTGGATGTTTCTAATATGAGGCTTCTATTCAAGCTTTCAAGTACAAAAACCCCCAAAATTGTATCCACTCTGTGAAATAAATATTACCATTAGCCCCATTTTGCAGCTTAGGAACCAAAAGTTAAATTGTCTAAGATCACCAGCTATTAAGTGATAACAGCTTAGATTCTGATGATACAAACTGACTTCTTGCTGAACATCTCATCAGCCCTTTTTCCTGGGATGGTACCTCCTGGTCTCCATTTTAATGGATGGCCTTAACCAGCTATTAGAAAAATTCTCTGCACTAAAGTGAAATCTTGAGATAGAGCCTTTTATGTAGTGGGTACCTGAAAATTAAGCTGTTGTCTCTGCCATTTTTCTTTGATTGATGTGCTAAAGCAAACCACGATGTAAAACCTGAAAGAGAAGAGGAGGATTCTACAGTTGCAAGCAGCTTAGAAAATGACCATTTATTGAGCATCTACACTAGTTGGCCCCAGATCCTGATTCTGGGGGTTCTACAGACAAACTTGCTTTAAAATACAGTCTGTGTAACTCACTAGAGGTGATTTCCTCGGGCCAAAACTTAACTTTTCTAATTCTGTGTTGAGCAAGTAGATAATGTGTGTGAGGGCAATATCTCTGTAATATGTCTATGTAGACCATGTATTTGGCTTTTTCACCCCAGAGGTTAGGCTTATTCCTGATAAGCCCAGTTGAGAGGTCCATTCTTAACTGCTTTAGTGGCCATAGAGTCTGTATGGTTTTTCTATGCTTTTGTTTATTGTCTGTTCCTCACTATAGAAAGTACGCTTCCTGAGGGCAGGGATTTGTCTGCTCTGTTTACTGTTTAGGACAGTGCCTGGCATATAGTAGGTGCTCACTGAATACCTTTTGAAAGAAGAAATGAATAATCCTCACTGTCATTATCCCTGGGAGCTTGGTTCTATTTTTATCCCTATTTCACAGATGTGAAACTGAGCCTTAGAGAAATGGAGCAAGGTACCCCAAGCTACCCAGCAGCAGGAGGAAGAACCCAGTCACATGTTATGAGATAAATGTCAGTCAGTTCAGTTCAGTCATTCAGTTGTGTCCAACTCCTTGTGACCCCACGGACACCAGGCTTCCCTGTGCATCACCAACTCCCAGAGCTTACTCAAACTCATGTCCATCAAGACAGTGATGCCTTTCAACCGTCTCATCCTTGGTCAACCCCTTCTCCTCCTGCCTTCAGTCTTTCCCAGTCTCAGGATATTTTCAAATGAGTCAGTACTTCACATCAGATGGCCAAAGTATTGGAGTTTCTGCTTCAGCATCAGTCCTTCCAATGAATATTCAGGACTGATTTCTTTTAGGATTGACTGATTGGATCTCAAAACAACAGAATAGGAAAAACAAGAGACCTCTTCAAGAAAATTAGAGATTCCAAGGGAACATTTCATGCAAAGATGGGCTCGATAAAGGACAGAAATGGTATGGACCTAACAGAAGCAGAAGATATTAAGAAGAGGTGGCAAGAATACACAGAAGAACTGTACAAAAAAGATCTTCACAACCAAGATAGTCACGATAACGTGATCACTGACCTAGAGCCAGACATCTTGGAATGTGAAGTCAAGTGGGCCTTAGAAAGCATCACTACAAACAAAGCTAGTGGAGGTGATGGAATTCCAGTTGAGCTATTTCAAATCCTGAAAGATGATGCTGTGAAAGTGCTGCACTCAATATGCCAACAGATTTGGAAAACTCAGCGCTGGCCACAGGACTGGAAGAGGTCAGTCTTCATTCCAATCCCAAAGAAAGGCAATGCCAAAGAATGCTCAAGCTACCGCACAATTGCACTCATCTCACACGCTAGTAAAGTCATGCTCAAAATTCTCCAAGCCAGGCTTCAGCAGTATGTAAACCGTGAACTCTCAGATGTTCAAGCAGGTTTTAGAAAAGGCAGAGGCACCAGAGATCAAATTGCCAACATCCGCTGGATCATGGAGAAAGCAAGAGAGTTCCAGAAAAACATCTATTTCTGCTTTATTGACTATGCCAAAGCCTTTGACTGTGTTGATCACAATAAACTGTGGAAAATTCTGAAAGAGATGGGAATCCCAGACCACCTGACCTGTCTCTTGAGAAACCTGTTTGCAGGTCAGGAAGCAACAGTTAGAACTGGACATGGAACAACAGACTGGTTCCAAATAGGAAAAGGTGTACATCAAGGTTGTATATTGTCACCTTGCTTATTTAACTTATATGCAGAGTACATCATGAGGAACGCTGGGCTGGAAGAAGCACAAGCTGGAATCAAGATTGCTGGGAGAAATATCAATAACCTCAGATATGCAGATGACACCACCCTTATGGCAGAAAGTGAAGAGGAACTCAAAGGCCTCTTGATGAAAGTGAAAGAGGAGAGTGAAAAGGTTGGCTTGAAGCTCAACATTCAGAAAACAAAGATCATGGCATCTGGTCCCATCACTTCATGGGAAATAGATGGAAAAACAGTGGAAACAGTGTCAGACTTTATTTTTTTGGGCTCCAAAATCACTTCAGATGCTGATTGCAGCCATGAAATTAAAAGACGCTTGCTCCTTGGAAGGAAAGTTATGACCAACCTTGATAGTATATTAAAATGCAGAGACATTACTTTGCCAACCAAGGTCCATCTAGTCAAGGCAACGGTTTTTCCCGTGGTCATGCATGGATGTGAGAGTTGGACTGTGAAGAAGGCTGATCGCCGAAGAATCAATGCTTTTGAACTGTGGTGCTGGAGAAGACTCTTGAGAGTCCCTTATACTGCAAGGAGATCCAACCAGTCAATTCTAGAGGAGATCAATCCTGGATGTTCATTGGAGGGACTGATGCTAAAGCTGAAACTGCAATACTTTGGCCACCTCATGCGACGAGTTGATTCACTGGAAAAGACTCTGATGCTGGGAAAGGTTGGGGGCGGGAGGAGAAGGGGACGACAGAGAATGAGATGGCTGGATGGCATCACCGACTCTGTGGATATGAGTTTGAGTGAACTCCGGGAGTTGGTGATGGACAGGGAGGCCTGGCGTGCTGTGATTCATGGGGTCGCGGAGAGTCGGACACGACTGAGCGACTGAACTGACTGACTGACTGACTGATTGGATCTCCTTGTAGTCCAAGGGACCCTTAAGAGTCTTCTCCAACACCACAGTTCAAAAACATTGATTCTTTGGAACTCAGCTTTCTTTATAGTCCAACTCTCACATCTATACATGACTACTGGAAAAACCATGGCTTTGACTAGATGGACCTTTGTTGGCAAAGTAATGTCTGTGGTTTTTAATATGCTGTCTAGGTTGGTCATAGCTTTTCTTGCAAGGAGCAAGCATCTTTTAATTTCATGGCTACAGTCACCATCTGCAGTGATTTTGGAGCCCAAGAAAATAAAGTCTGTCAGTGTTTCCACTGTTTCCCCATCTACTTGCCATAAAGTGAGGAACCAGATGCCATGATCTTAGTTTTCTCAGTGTTGAGCGTCAAGCCAACCTTTTCACTCTCCTCTTTCACTTTCATCAAGAGGCTTTTGAGTTCCTCTTCACTTTCTGCCATAAGGGTGGTGTCATCTGCATATCTGAGGTTATTGATATTTCTCCTGGCAGTCTTCATTCCAGCTTGTGCTTCATCTAGCCTGGCATTTCACATGATGTACTCTGCATTTATTAAATAAGTAGGGTGACATTATACAGCCTTGAGGTACTCTTTTCCCTGTTTGGAACCAGTCTGTTGTTCATGTCCAGTTCTAACTGTTGCTTCTTAACCTGCATACAGATTTCTCAGGAGACAGATCAAGTGATCTGGTATTCCCATCTCTTAAAGAATTTTCCACAGTTTGTTGTTCTCCACACAGTCAAAGGTTTTGGTGTAGTCAATAAAGCAAAAGTAGATGTTTTTCTGAAACTACCTTGTTTTTTTTGATGATACAATGGATGTTGGCAATTTGATCTCTGGTTCCTCTGCCTTTTCTAAATCTAGCTTGAGCATCTGGAAATTCACGGTTCACATACTATTGAAGCCTGGCTTGGAGGATTTTGAGCATTTCTTTGCTAGTGTGTTAGATGAGTGCAGTTGTGTGGTAGTTTGAACATTGTTTGACATTGCCTGTCTTTGGGATAAGAATGAAAGCTGATCTTTTCCAGACCTATGGCCACTGCTGAGTTTTCCAAATTTAATGGCATGCTGAGTGCAGCACTTCCACAGCATCATCTTTTAGAATTTGAAGTAGCCCAACTGGAATTCCATCACCTCCACTAGCTTTGTTCATAGTGATGCTTCCTAAGGCCCACTTGACTTTGCATTCCAGGATGTCTGGCTCTAGGTGAGTGAGCATACCATCATGGTTATCTGGTTATAGATGTAGAGCTTAGAAAACCTATAGCTGAGTAGTAGTTATCTGATTATAGTAGTGGTTATAGTAGTGGTTATCTGGTTATAGGTGTAGAGTTTAGAAAACCCATAACTGAGTAGTAGCAGTAGCAGAGTCTAATAATTAAATCTTTCTGAGTTCAATGCCCAGTTCTATTTGAACTGTCTGCATCATAATTCCACCATAAGTGGGAGATAACAGTAATAATACACCTATATTACAGAGCTACTGTGAAGATTGAATGGTCCTCACACTCAATATATAATTGATTCAACCAGTTATATAATATAGATCAATATATATTCAATATGGGGGCTTCCCTGGTGGCTCAGAGGGTAAAGCGTCTGCCTACAATGTGGGAGACCTGGGTTTGATCCCTGGGTCGGGAAGATGCCCTGGAGAAGGAAATGGCAACACACTCCAATACTCTTGCCTGGAAAATCCCATGGAATGAGAAGCCTGGTAGGCTATAGTCTACGGGGTCACAAAGGGTCAGACATGACTGAGTGACCTCACTTCACTTCATATTCAGTATATAATACAAATATACTGCAATGTAACAAGTGCTATTATAGGTATTCAGTTCAGTTCAGTTCAGTCGCTCAGTCGTGTCCAACTCTTTGCGACCCCATGAATCACAGCATGCCAGGCCTCCCTGTCCATCACCAACTCCCGGAGTTCACTCAAACTCACGTCCATCGAGTTGGTGATGCCATCCAGCCATCTCATTCTCTGTCATCCCCTTCTCCTTCCGCCCCCAATCCTTCCCAGCATCAGAGTCCTTTCCAGTGAGTCAACTTATAGGTATTAGGTAATATTAATATATTTTGTTTTTTAACTTGTAACAGATATACACCTTGTTCCCATCTTTTACCTCAAACTTGATTATTTTCCAGGTATGTACTAACTTAGGCAAGGTATTTGCTTTTACACATATTTAGCTAATTTCAGGGTGTCTTATATTACCCATTATGAAAATAGCTTTGGTTTCAGTTCAGTTCAGTTCAGTTCAGTCGCTCAGTCGTGTCCGACTCTCCGCGACCCCATGAATCACAGCACGCCAGGCCTCCCTGTCCATCACCAACTCCCGGAGTACACTCAAACCCATGTCCACAGAGTCGGTGATGCCATCCAGCCATCTCATTCTCCGTCGTCCCCTTCTCCTCCCGCCCTCAACCTTTCCCAGCATCAGAGTCTTTTCCAGTGAGTCAACCCGTTGCATGAGGTGGCCAAAGTATTGCAGTTTCAGCTTTAGCATCAGTCCCTCCAATGAACATCCAGGCTTTGGTTTAGTAAGCAGAATATGCTAAGATATGGTTAATGGGAAATTGTTTTGTACAACTTAGAAAACAGAAGAATCATAACAAAATCCTCTAGAGAGAGAGTTTGATGAAGGTGTAACCAGTACATTTTCAAGTTTTTATTTTTAAATAATAACCAGTCACTGATGCATTAATGGCTCAGAGCAGAGAATTGATTTCTCTACGGCAAGGTGGATTGTATTTTCCTGCTACATTGCCAACTCTCATCTTTGATATTAAGCTGCCTCCCTTCCATCCAATATCTGTCAATCTGGCTTTCAAGAAAGAAGCTTCAAAACAGTGTGGAGGCTTTGTCATTTTTGTGGATGTGTGATAGAAGATTTTGTGTGTGTGCTTTATTTGATTGGAGCCATTTACTTTTTGTCATGAAGTCTCTCAGTCGTGTCCGACTCTTTGTGATCCCATGGACTGTAGCCCACCAGGCTCCTCCATCCATGGAATTTTCTAGGCAAGAGTACTGGAGTGGGTTACCATTTACTTTTTAGCTGAGCTGAAATTTAGCTTGATATGATGCCCTGTGCAGTTAAATTCCTTAGCAGACTGGTGAGGCTCTTAAATTCTTTTAAAGAGAAGGCTCTTGGAGTTGGTCCTTTTTCAGGTGCCCTGTGATGCCTTAGGCAGAACTGCTGTTTGATCTGTGCAAATCTCCCTCCAGCCTGGAAGAACTGGCTGGTCTAGGCTGAGGGGGAATAGCATTGTTCAACTAGATCACAGTAGAACAAATCCCTGAGGAAACTTTAAAAACTCAAAAACGAAATCTTGAGTGTCCCTAACATCTTCTTTCCAAAAAAAAAAAAAAACCACCAAAAATAAACAAATGACAACCTTAGCTTGATGTGTAGATGTCAGAGACTATTAGCTGGGCCTCGTGAGAAATTATTCCATTCATTCACTCACTCACTTGTTCACTTAACATTGTTTATCATGAGTTCATTATATGCTGAGTATTTTGCTGGTGACAGAGGTGTGAGGTGGCTAGAAAATTAACAAAATCAAAAAAGCACTTTCCTTATTTTCTTTATGAAAGCTGAGATTTCAAAGCACATGTCCCCCTAAAACCTCTTTTTTTCTCTATTTAACAATCCATGTTAAACACCTTAATATGCAAAGAATTGTGCTAGGCACTGTGGATATATATATGTGACCCTCAAGTCTTAGGAGAAACAGTGTATGTATTCAAAATTCCTCTCCAACAGGTTTATGATCTGTGGTAGGCAGATTTCTATTTTTTTTAATTTTTTTTTATTGGAGGCTAATTACAATGTTATGTTGGTTGGTTTTGCCATACATTGACATGAATCCACCCCGGGTGTACATGTGTTCCCCTTCTTGAACCCCCCTGCCACCTCCCTCCTCTCCTTATCCTCCCTCTGGGTCATCCCCGTGCACCAGCCCCGAGCATCCTGTATCGTGCGTCAAACCTGGACTGGTGATTCGTTTCACATATGATAATATACATGTTTCAATGCCATTCTCTCAAATCATCCCACCCTCACCCTCTCCCACAGAGTCCCAAAGACTGTTCTATGCACCTGTGTCTCTTTTGCTGTCTTGTATACAGGGTTATCATTTGCATCTTTCTAAATTCCATATATATGCGTTAGTATACTGTATTGGTGTTTTTCTTTTTGGCTTACTTCACTCTGTATAAGAGGTTCCAGATTTCTAAAATGGCTTATTCCCCAGATATTTAGTCCTTATCCCCAAGTATGTGAATATTGTGAGATATCACACTCACGATTATGTTACATTTTATGGTAGAGAGTTTTTGTGGAGTAGTTAAGATTGTTGATTAGTTAACTTTGGGTAAATCAAAAGAATGATTGTTTTGGTGGACCTAATCTAATCGCTTTAAAAGCAAAATTCTCTTTAACTGATAGTAGAAGAGGAAGTCAGAGGAACAGAATTTGGTGTAAGGGAGGTTACTGAGATGGAGGAGGCCACAGGGCAAGTACCTAAAATCAGCCTTGAGACGCTGAGAGGGTTACCTTGCTGACAGCTGGTAAAAAATGGGGGACTTCCTTCCTACAACTTAGGGAATTGAATTCAATCAACAATATGAATGAGTTCTGAAGCAAACTCTTCCTCAGAGTCACCAGTTGACACTTGCCCTCAGCCTTGTGAAATCTTAAGCAAAAAATCCAGTTGAGTCTGCCTGGACTGCTCCTCTCTAGAACTGTGAGATAATAAATGGGTGTTGTTTTCAGCAGCTGAGTTTGTGGTTGTTTCTACACAGCAATAAACGTGTAAATTTCCTCCTTGATTATTTTGCATTTTCAGAGATACTTTGTAGTTAAGATATCTTAACACTTGAGTGAATGCTAAGTGATCTATGTAGTTCTTTGTGACTGATAGTAAAATTACCTCCTTATAGTTGCACAAACCCATTTATTTAGTACTTTCACACATAATGTTCTCATTTGATTTTCACAGTTTATGAGAATCCTTATCCCCATGTTAAAGATGAAGATCTTAAGTGGTAAGAGTGGGATTTGGATCAGGTGCTGGCACTTCTATTTCACTTGGGCATATACATAAGCAAATTGGTGTGTATGTGCTCAGTCATGTCCGACCCTTTGCCACGCTATGGGCTATAGCTTGCCAGGCTCCTCTGTCCATGGGATTATCCCTGCAAGAATACTGGAGTGGGTTGCCATTGCCTCCTCCAGAGGACATTCCAGACCCAGGGACTGAACCTGAGTCTCCTGCATAGCAAAGTGGATTCTTTCTGCTGAGTCACATGGGAAGTCCCAGAAAGTTGGTAAGGTTACCTATATAGGCTCTTTTTTACCTGCTTTCTCTTCATTCCTCCTAACATCATCATCATTGCTGTTATCAGTATTGAGGACGTTCTCTTCCTTCTGCTTATTACTAAATGTTCATTAACTAAATAGTGGCAGTTAAAACAAAAATTTTTTAAAATTTTAAAGTCAAAATATTTATTGAATATCTATTATGTATCTATTTATTAAATATCTATTATAATAGATAATATCTATCATATCTATTATGGCACTTGCTGTCCAACATGGTAAACAGAATGATGAGTGTCCTTTTATTTATATACCTGATATTGAGTCTGAGAAGTAGTCATTAAGGGGATGCATTTCTGATGCATGTAGAATATATACAAGGTAGAAATGGGCTTCTTTTTCTACAGCCAGCTTACAAAATAAGACAATCCAGCAATCTTTTCTCTGCCTCTCTGGGAAAAAATTTTCCAGTTTTATTGAGATATAATTGACATACAGCATTATATAGATATAATATTGTATTAATATATAATTATTATATATAGAAACAATTGTATAATATTATAGTTATTAGAATTATTTTATATATATGTAAAGCAGTTGTAACATAGTTAAATTTTTTTCTTGTGATGAGAAATTATAACACAGTTACAATTCCACCACTGACCCTCAAGCTGAAAAGAACTTCTAAGATCTGTTCTCTTAACAACTTTCAACTATACAATGCAGTGTTGTCAACTATAATCAAAGTCACCATGCTGTACGTTAGAACTTATTTATTATATAACTAGTAATTTGTTTCTTTTGGTCACCTTCATCTATTGATCTCATTCTCTCATATCCTCTCCTTCCCCCAGCCTCTGACAACTACCAATTTGTTCTCAGTTTCTATGAAATCGGGCGTTTTAGATTACGGATATAAACGAGATCATACAGCATTTGTCTTTCTCCATCTGATTTATTTCACTTAGCATAACTCCATCAAGGTCCGTCTATGTTGTCATTAAAGTCAGGATTTTCTTCTTTTTATGACTAAATATTACTATTATTTATAATAATGAAACAATTATATTTCATATAATTTATAATCATACATATGATTAACATATAATAATATAATTTATTTATCATATAAATAATATTTCATATTATTTATAACAATTAAGTAATAATATTTCATTGTGTATGTGATATTGCGTATATATATACACACATTTTCTTTATCCATTCATCCATTAATGGACACTTAGGTTGTTTTCATATCTCAGAAATTGTGAATAGTGCTGCAGTAAACATGGGGATACAGATAGCCTGTGGATATGTACAAATTTTCAATTTCTGTATGACCTTGTTCTTTTCTCTGCAAAAATGTTTCTTTGGGGCTTCCCAGGTGGCCCTAGTGGTAAAGAATCTGCCTGCCAATGCAGGAGATGTAAGAGACAGTGGGTTTAATCCATGGGTTAGGAAGATCCCCTGGAGAAGGAAATGGCAACCCACTCCCGTATTCTTACCTGGAGAATTCCACAGAGGAGCCTGATGCGCTACAGTCCATGGGGTTGCAAAGAGTTGGACATGACTGAAGCAACTTAGCATGCACATTCTTATTTCCAGATTTTTCTTTCAGAAAAATGTCAGGGCATTTTCATTTGTTCATTTACTGGAGAGACTGGAATCTGGGAGAGCATAAGGTGAATCTACAAGTTGTAATCCTACCAGTTTCCTAAACCAGTAACCCACCCCTCCCAGCCTTCCTTCCACCTCACCAACCCCTTGAGGATGGTGGGACAGAGAGCAGGCTTTGGGAGGGCAACAAAACCCTCACTCTCCTACACAAGACTGCCTTTTGTCCATTTGAATCAATCCAGCTCCCTAGGGAGCCTGTCCGATCGTGACCAAAGGCCGAACTGCTCTCAATATAGTGCAGAACACCTACTCAGTTCAGTTCAGTCGCTCAGTCCTGTCCGACTCTTTGTGACCCCCTGGACTGCAGCACGCCAGGCTTCCCTGTCCATCACCAACTCCCAGAACCTGCTCAAACTCATGTCCATCAAGTTGGTGGTGCCATCCAACCATCTCATCCTCTGTCATAGGGTAGTAGATATTATATTGCATCACCAACTCAAGGGACATGAGTTAGAGCAAACTCTGGGAGATGGTGGAGGGCAGAGGAGCCTGGCATCCTGCAGACCATGGGGTGGCAAAGAGTCAGACACGGCTTAGCAGCTGAACAACAACAAAGTGAAGGCAGTGGGCAGGCCTACATAGAACTGACTTCAAGATGAGTCCCAGCACCTGCTGCCCTCTGCTCTAGTTCCTCATTGTATTTTTCTCTTCCTTTTTAATTTTTTTTCCTTTGAAGGTAATTTTTGGATAGGAAGAAGTAAAGTCCCATAGTAAATTAAATTTGAAATCTGGTTTGAGAAGCTATCCAGCTATATTTGTTAAGCTCAACATTCAGAAAACGAAGATCATGGCATCTGGTCCCATCACTTCATGGGAAATAGATGGAAAAACAGTGGAAACAGTGTCAGACTTTATTTTTGGGGGGCTCCAAAATCACTGCAGATGCTGATTGCAGCCAGGAAATTAAAAGACGCTTACTCCTTGGAAGGAAAGTTATGACCAACCTTGATAGCATATTAAAGAGCAGAGACATTACTTTGCCGTAATCCAGGTCCGTCTAGTCAAGGTATGGTTTTTCCCGTGGTCATGTATGGATGTGAGAGTTGGACTGTGAAGAAAGCTGATCTCCGAAGAATGGATGCTTTTGAACTGTGGTGCTGGAGAAGACTCTTGAGAGTCCCTTGGACTGCAAGGAGATCCAACCAGTCCATTCTAAAGGAGATCAATCCTGGGTGTTCATTGGAAGGACTGATGCTAAAGCTGAAGCTCCGATACTTTGGCCACTTCATGCGACGAGTTGACTCACTGGAAAAGAATCTGATGCTAGGACGGATTGGAGGCGGGAGGAGAAGGGGACGACAGAGAATGAGATGGCTGGATGGCATCACCGACTCGATGGACATGAGTTTGAGTGAACTCCGGGAGTTGGTGATGGACAGGGAGGCCTGGCGTGCTGTGATTCATGGGGTCGCAAAGAGTTAAACATGACTGAGCGACTGAACTGAACTGAACTGAATAAAAGAATCTGAGGCTAGCTGGACCTAACCAGTCCTTCAGTGTTTCTTGTAATCTGTCCATATATCTACTATTGTCAAGGGAATGAGATTATGTGGGGGAGCCCCCTGTCCCAAAGAACATTTGGTGCACACACTCTAAGATCTCTGTTGGCAGTTAATGGGATGGCTTAGAAAGGACATGTTGTGACCAGGGTTAGCTCTAGAAGGCCTCTTTAGGAGGGGCTTATGGGCTGCAATCTATTGGGACTCATCTTGAAGTCAATTTTGTGTGGCCTGCCCACTGCCTTCACTTTCTTGCTGTTCAGTCCCTAAGTTGTGTCTGTTTGCGATCCCATGGACTGCAGCACGCCAGGCTCCTCTGCCCTCTACCACCTCCCAGAGTTTACTCTAATTCATGTACATTGAGTTTGTGATGCAATATAATCATCTCATCCTCTGCCACCCTCTTCTCCTTTGCCTTCAATCTTTCCTGGTATCAGGGTGTTTTCCAATGAGCTGGCTCTTTGCATCAGGTGTTTCAGCTTCAGCATCAGTCCTTTCAATAAATGTTCAATGTAGATTTCCTTCAGGATCAACTGGTTTGATCTCCTGAAGCCCAAGAGACTCTCAAGAGTCTTTGCAGCATTACAATTCTAAAGTCTTCCGTTCAGTTCAGTCTCTCAGTCGTGTCCGACTCTTTGCGGGCCATGGAGGCACAGCAGGCCTCCCTGTTCATCACCAACTCTCGGAGTTTATTCAAACTCATGTCCATTGAGTAGGTGATGCCATCCAAATAACTCATCCTCTGTTGTCCCCTTCTCCTCCTGCCTTCAATCTTTCCCAGCATCAGGGTTTTTTCCAATGAATCAGTTCTTCATATCATGAGGCCAAAGTACTGGAGTTTCAGCTTCATCATCAGTCCTTCCAAAGAATATTCAGGACTGATTTCCTTTAGGATAGACTGGTTGGATCTCCTTGCTGTCCAAGGGACTCTCAAGAGTCTTTTACAACACCACAGTTCAAGGGACTCTCAAGAGTCTTTTACAACACCACAGTTCAAAAGCATCAATTCTTCAGCGCTCAGCTTTATTTACAGTCCAACTCTCACATACATACATGACTACTGGAAAAACCATAGCTTTGACTAGATGGATCTTTGTTGACAAAGTAATGTCTGCTTTTTAATAAGCAGTCTAGGTTGGTCATAGCTTTTCTTCCAAGGAGCAAGTGTCTTTTAATTTCATGGCTGCAGTCACCATCTGCAGTGATTTTGGAACCCAAGAAAATAAGGTCTGTCACTGTTTCCACTGTTTCCCCACCTATTTGCCATAACGTGATGGGACTGGATGCCATGATTTTAATTTTTTGAATGTTGAATTTTAAGCCAAATTTTTCACTCTCCTCTTTTACTTTCATCAGGAGGCCGTTTAGTTCTTCACTTTCTGCCATAACGGTGGTGTCATCTGCATATCTGCGGTTATTGATATTTCTCCTGGCATTCGTGATTCCAGCTTGTGCTTCATCCAGCCCAGCATTTCTCATGAGGTACTCTGCGTATAAGTTAAATAAGCAGGGTGACAATATACAACCTTGACGTACTCCTTTCATGATTTGGAACCTGTCTGTTGTTCCATGTCCAGTTCTAAATGTTGCTTCTTGACCTGCATACAGATTTCTCATGAGGCAGGTTGAGTGGTCTGGTATTCCCATCTCTTGAAGAATTTTCCACAGTTTGTTGTATTCCACACAGTCAAAGATATTAGTGTAGTCAATAAAGCAGAAGTAGATGTTTTTCTGGAACTATCTTTCTTTTTTGATAATACAATGGATGTTGGCAATTCTATCTCTGGTTTCTCTGCCTTTTTAAAATCCAGCTTGAACATCTGGAAGTTCATGGTTCATGTACTTTTGAAGCCTCGCTTGTTGGTGATGGACAGGGAGGCCTGGCATGCTGTGATTCATGGGGTCGTGGAGAGTCGGACATGACTGAGCGACTGAACTGAATTGAACTTGGAGGATTTTGACCATTACTTTGCTAGCATGTGAGATGAGTGCAATTGTGCAGTAGTTTTAGCATTCTTTGGCATTGCCTTTCTTTGGGATTGGAATGAAAACTGACCTTTTCCAGTCCTGTGGCTACTGCTGAATTTTCCAAATTGCTGACATAGTGAGTGCAGCACTTTCACAGCATCAACTTTTAAGATTTGAAATAGCTCAAGTGAAATTCCATCACCTCCACTAGTTTGTTCACAATGATGTTTCCTAAGGCCCACTTGACTTCAAATTCCAGGATGTCTGGCTCTAGTTGAGTGATCACCATTATCCAGGTCATAAAGATCTTTTTTGTACAGTTCTTCTGTGTATTCTTGCCACCTCTTAATATCTTCTGCTTCTCTTAGGTCCATACCATTTCTGTCCTTTATTATGCCCATCTTTGAATGAAAAGTATCCTTAGTATCTCTAATTTTCTTGAAGAGATCTCTAGTCTTTCCCATTCTATTGTTTTCCTCTATTTGTTTGCACTGATCACTGAGGAAGTTTTCACTTAAATTATAGCAATGTCTGTGGTAGGTGAGGGTAATCGTCCCCCTGGTCTCCTGCTCAGCCATCACCGATCTTATTGTTTGTGAGACTGAGGAGACTATTCCTATGTGCCTCTCTCACAGCTGCTCCTTTGGGTCAGATGGAAGGGACCTGGGGGCCGTAACCTGTATCGTGTCTGGGCGATCAGTAAAACAAGACCCTGTCTGACAGACTCCCAGTTCCTGGAGGGATTGTTGAGCAAACAAGGAGCAGGAACCCAAGAACTATCAGTGTTAGCTGTGCATGTGATAAGAGGGGAAAAAAAAAAAGCTGAAATTCTCCTTTCCCCTTAAAAAATCCATTATGTCTACTTCTCTTCTATTAAGAACAGATTAAAAAAAAAAACTCAAAGTCCCATCTGGTCTGTGTCAACATTAGAAATGGTACATTGTGTTTCATCACAGGCAGGTTTGCCATGGCGGTGAGAGTTGTATTTTTGGAACGTGCTTGAAAAGCCAGAGTAACTGAAAACAGATCTCGGCCCTTTAGGACCTCAGCAGGAGCTCCCTGTATTTGGGTTTTGCCAGCAATTGATGTTTTTAATTGATTTATTTGCTGATGAGAACACTGGAAAAATAAGCAGATAAAGGCAGCTGTATAGGCACACAGGTAAGAAGAGCCCCATGGTCATCAGCTTAGCGGAGCAGTTTTCCTGCTTGAATTTGTTCTCTGAGTTCACAGCAGCAGTCTTGCTAGGCCTGCAATGTCAAGGGTTCACATTTAAGGGATGCTATTTAAATCTCGTCATGCGGTAGACATGTCTCCCTTCTAGAGCCTCCCTGGAGCCTCCCTTTTGTTCTCCCTTATCTCCTTCCTGGGATCCCCTCCGCTGGTCCGCTGATAAACACAGGTAGGCTGGCTCCTGATTTCTTGGCTTCCGGGCCAGAAGAGGAAAAGGCAGAGAAAGCCATCTACTATGACTCCCCTCTTGCTGCCTTCCCTTCCTTCCCTGACCAGTTTGCCCAGTGTCGACTCCATGCCCCTCTGAGGATGGAACACATCGTTACGTTCTGATGAAAAGGAAACGGCTGCCATCCCACTCATGCCCTTCAACACTTGCTTTCTGTGCACACTGCTGCTCTCACATCGATGAGGGAAATCCTGAAAAATAATGCCAGCCTCTTCTCAAACTAGAGGTAGTGACAAAAGTCCCAGAGGAATCTCTGTTCAAAGGAGAGTCATAAAATCACTCCTTCAGTTGCATCGATTTAGAATGAACAGACATTTGTGAGGAGAAGTGATGATTGGACACTTTGACCAAGGTTATACCCTTCTCAATGCTGAGATCCCTGACAGGGAATACTGATCCCTCAGGAAAAGAGGACTGCTGCTGCTGCTGCTGCTCAGTCGCTTAAGTTGTGTCCGACTCTGTGCAACCCCATAGATAGCAGCTCACCAGGCTCCCCCGTCCCTCGGATTCTCAAGGCAAGAACACTGGAGTGGGTTGCCGTTTCCTTCTCCAATGCATGCAAGTGAAAAGTGAAAGTGAAGTCGCTCAGTCATGTCCGACTCTTAGCGACCCCAGGGACTGCAGCCTACCAGGCTCCTCCGTCCATGGGATTCTCCAGGCAAGAGTACTGGAGTGGGGTGCCATTGCCTTCTCCCAGGAAAAGAGGACTAGTTTGCATTAATAGTACAAGGACTAAAAGGACAAGAAAATTTGAAACTAAGAAGGTGGGCCAGAATGGACTGGTGGTCCAGCAGAAAGCCCAGTGATAGTGATGGAGAAAATAAAGATCCTCAGGGTTTCCCTGGTGGCTCAGTGGTAAAGAATCCACCTGCCAGTGCAGGAGACATAGGTTCTTAGTCAGGATCCCTTTAATCCCCATAGAGATTCGTCTCAATAAACTGGGTATTGTCTCTGCCTTGAGAACTGTGCTTGCTCTCTGCCGGTCTGCTGAGTAAGTCTCCTAGAATTGAAGGAATGCAGCAATGGTAGGTCAGTGCATTCTTCAGATGACTACTGGTGTTTTGAACCAATCCTCACAAAATGTCTTTGAAGGATGCCTTTGGTCAGACATTCCACACCTTCTCCCTGTCAGAAATATCTCAGAATACACATTCCCCATGTATTAAGGATAAGACAGATGAGACTGCAATTACAAAAAGCTAAAGATGGAGTTTTAGTCCTAAAATAACTCTTAAAATTCAGCTATAAATCTCACATGGATGATCAGAGACATCCCTGATCTGGGAAGACCCTATGTGCCTTAGAGCAACTAAGCCCATGTGCCACAACAACTGAACATGTGCTCTAGAGCCTGGGAACCACAACTGTTGAGCCCATGTGCTGCAACTACTGCAACCCGTGTGCCCTAGAGCCTGCACTCCTTCACAAGAGAAGCTGTTGCAATTAGAAGCCCGCCCACTGCAACCAGAGAGTAGCCTCCGCTCTCCATAACTAGAGAAAAGCCCCTTCAGCAGCAAAGACCCAGCACAGCAAAAAATAAATAAATAAATGAAAAAAAAAACAAAGGAGAGACAGAACTATAGTGGCATCATGAGGAAGGAAGTGGTCTTAAAATACAATTCCTCAAAAGAAGTAGCCCAGATAGGTGGCTGAGGCTCATAAGTGGATAGGGGTAGAGGTGAGATGATTTTGGCAAATTGTGGACCAGGCACTGGATGAGCTTTGGGATCTAGTGGCCAAGCTTATCATCCAACATGAGGGTTCTCTTGTCAGCGACTTATATCAACAAGGTTTTCTTAGTAACCATGATGTGCATCGTGACACATTATGTAAGACCAGTCTGATAATGGCATGATGTGGCAGCAATAAGAAATGATAATTGACAGATTAGACTTGATTTCTCTCTCCTCTTGCTATTTAGAAGCAGAATCAACTACCTCTTTTCTAGGTGGAATGAACATGATGATGTATTTCTATAGCAATTGTTGGGAAGGTTTCAAGTCTTAGCCTTTCTTGTTAGTAAGTTAGGTGGGTATTCTGGTGATTACTTTTTTTAAAAAATGAAAGAACTATAGCCATATTTGGAAGTCACATTGTTGAAGGAGGAATATTTTATAATTTCACCTCATATACTCTCAGCTTGATTGTAAGATTTATAGCTGAATTTTAAGAGTTATTTTAGGATTAAAACTCCATCTTTAGCTTTTTGTAATTACAATCTCATCTGTCTTATCCTTAACACATGGGGAATGTGTATTCTGAGATATTTCTGACAGCAAAGGGAGAAGGTGTGGAATGTCTGATCAAAGACATCCTTCAAAGACATTTTGTGAGGATTGGTTCAAAACACCAGTAGTCATCTGAAGAATGCACTGACCTACCATTGCTGCATTCCTTCAATTCTAGGAGACTTATGCAGCAGACCGTCAGAGAGCAAACATAGTTCTCAAGGCAGACAATACCCAGTTTATTGAGACGAATCTCTATGGGGATTAAAGGGATCCCGACTAAGTTTGTGCTAGTGAAAGTGACTGAGCTTGAGGTTATCTTAAATCAGGCCAGCACTGCTGACACCGGTGGAATGGAATGCTTCTTGGCGCCTCTTCATGGCAGTGAGTGGAGGAGGTGGGGGTGGATAGGGCATTGGAGAGTGAACAGGCCTCACTTCAGTCCTTGATTGATGGATTCTCCATATGCTCAATTTGGAATGAAAGTGATGGGCTTGAAGTGGTTTGGAAAATGTTTTCTCTGGACTGCAATTATTGATTCTTCCAGAGAAAAATAATGTATTTTTCTTCTTTTCACTCTCTACCAGTAAGTAGTAATGTTTATGCAAAGAAGGAAAGAATGAAAGAATATTGATATCACTCAGAAGGCCTGGATTTTAATCCAGAGTCCACCATTTTTAATCACTTCTGTGTCATTGCTACACTTGGGAACCTAATACTTTTTTTATCTTCCTGAATTGTGACAATCCTATCAATTTCCCAAACTAGTTGGGAAGGAAAATGAAATTAGTTTCCCAAGCTAATTTATGCACTCCATAAGGAGAAGGATGTGTCTGTATCTTATTTAGCTCAGGAGCTCATTGTTTAGCACAAAGCTGTGTTTGCTCTACCATATTAATGAGAACATGGGCTCTGGAGCGAGATTTCTTGGTTTTACATCTTGACTCCTTCATTTCCTTGCTGTGTGACCTCAGGCAAATTACTTAACTTCTCTGTGGCTTAGAAAAAGGGTAACAGTATCACCAACTTCACAGAATTGTGAGAGAATTAAGTGACAAATACGTTTAAAGTGTTTGGAACTGGAATATATACTCAGCAAATATTAACTACCACTTTCCTTATTACCAATGTATCATTTTTTTTTAAGCTGAAGTATAGTTGATTTATAATATTATGTTAGTTTCAGGTGTACAATATAGTGATTCAGTATTTTTCAATATTTGAATCAACATTTGAAAATCTATTCAATATTTTCAATATAATTCAATAGATTATACTCCATTTAAAGTTATAAAGTAATGGTTATGTTTCCTTTTGCCTATTATTATCATTGTTGGTAATATGTATTTGTCAGTGAAAACAACACTCCACCTCAGTGAACCTGTTTTCTTACCTATGATCTGGGGGCTATGATACAGTAATAACAGTAGCATCCTGAAGAGCTGTTGTGAGGATCAAATGAGTCAACAGCTAACAGTCCAAATGTCTTTTCGAATACTGTATTTTGAAACACTCTGTTGCCATTATTTATAATATTAACTGCAGCACAGAGAGGAGAAATGATTGTCACAAAATTCTGCAGTGTGAGTGATGCAGACAGAGCTGGAATATTCTTGGAACTTCCTTCTGTTCCCAGAGTGAACTGCTTAGCTGTGGTGCACATAGCCAAAGCCTCTGGGATTACTGAGCCTTTTTCAGTATTTACATTAAGATACAGCCAAAGGTCTTTCAGCAAAGCATTATGTTTTAATCAAAGCCACCCTGGCTTTACTGTGTGCATCCTCACTGCCCTTGCACAAAGGTCTGACAACTCTATCTTGGTTTCTGAGATACTCAATATCAACAGCCAGCTCTTTAAGTGAAGACTGGATGCTCTATGGATAAATTGCAGTTGGTACTATTGAGTATCCAGAAGAGGTAGAAAAGGGCCTGAACTAGAAATTGGAACACATGAGATGAAGGTGTAATGTTTATCACTTATGAATCATGGTGCCCCAGACAAGCCCCATTGGTTATTTGGGATACAGTTTTCATATCTACAAATTAAAAGCTATCAGATTATTTCTGAGATTCCTGCAGAGTGAATGTCCTTGGAGTCACAAGTCCTGTGTTTTGTCATTCTCCTGCTCTATGACCTTGGGCAAGTCACAATCTCTCTTCCATCTATAGTGTCCTCATTTGCACAGACTTCTTCCTGAAACAGACAATCTTTTCGCTGCTGGTATGTCAGTCACTGTATCAGGCAATGAAAATGTGCGTATATACAAAAACAGGTGTACACACATTGGGCTTCCCTGGTGGCTCGATGGTAAAGAACCTGACTGCCAATGCAGGAGATGCATGTTCAACCCCTGGGCTGGGAAGATCCCCTGAAGAAGGAAATGGAAAACTGCTCCAGTATTTTTGCCTGGTAAATCCCATGGCCAGAGGAGCCTGGCGGGCTACAGTCCATGGGGTTGCAAAAGAGTCAGACACGACTTAGTGACTAAACAATAACATACATACATTAATGCATGCTGATACCTATTGTATACAAAGAATTAAGTCATAGTTCTTTGCGTACATTATTCAATGTAACCTTTATAACAAGCTTATAAGAATGACATTTCTGTCCTTATTTTACAGATGAGGCAACTGAGTCTAAGACAGAGTAACTAACTTGCCCAAATGGCAACCTTAGTATAGCTAGGGATTGAACCTAACAAATCAGACTCCACCCGACCATGAGGTTACATAGTCACCTATCAAAGATAAAGGAAGTATCGTATCTTCCCTAGGCTAACCTCACTTCTTTTGTATTCCAGCTATTCAACTAGTGGACATTTAGGGAATTTTGACTCATTGGGTGCCTAGATTTTAGCCTGAAATGTAACACAAGAGTTAGCTGGATTCATGGCAAGTTGAAAGACTATTCCTGTTCATTGAGCATTCTACCTCTGAACTCAGCAGCATCCTGAAGTGTTCTGCCCTTTAATTTGTTAGGATTTTAAGCAATTGACATGAATGAAGGTGTGAACTGGACAGATTCTCTGTGACATGAATTTGGAAGGGTTGGCAGATTTACCAAATGACAGACTAAAAATGAGAAAAAATATGACCTGCTAAGAACTTGATATGCATTATCACATTTTAAACTCAATTCTCAGTAGGACTGTTATTATCTCCATTTTATGCACAAGGCGACCCAAGCTTAGCATAGAGACCATCCAAAGATGACACAGCCTATGAACTGACCTTTTTTTCCAAAATAAATTTTATAGTCAAAATACCCCACGAAAACCACAAAAATCCATAGCTTGCAAAGCTGGCACACAGCATTCTTGTCATACTTACCTTATTTACCCTATTGTCAACATCTTAAATTATGGTGATATACTTACCAAACTAAGAAACTGGCATCAATACACTATTATTAATTAGACTCTAGCGTTTATCTTGATTTTACTATTTTTTTCATATTCAGTTCAGTTCAGTCGCTCAGTCGTGTCTGACCCCATGAATCACAGCACGCCAGGCCTCCCTGTCAATCACTAACTCCCGGAGTTCACTCAAACTCCTGTCCACAGAGTTGGTGATGCCATCCAGCCATCTCATTCTCTGTCGTCCCCTTCTCCTCCTGCCCCCAATCCCTCCCAGCATCAGAGTCTTTTCCAGTGAGTCAACTCGTCTCATGAGGTGGCCAAAGTATTGGAGTTTCAGCTTTAGCATCAGTCCTTCCAATGAACACCCAGGATTGATCTCCTTTAGAATGGACTGGTTGGATCTCCTTGCAGTCTAAGGGACTCTCAAGAGTCTTCTCCAGCACCACAGTTCAAAATAATGTCTAAGGTTGCTACAACCAAGTACTACAAACTGGGTAACTTAAAACAACAGAAATTTGTTCTTTCACAGTTCTGGAGCCTAGAAGTCCAAAATCAAGGTGGTCAGAGGATGGTGCTCTCTCCAGAGCTTTTAGGGAAGAATCTTTCTTTGTCTCTTCTAGCTTCTGGTGGTTTCTGGTAATCTGTGGAGTTCTTTTGTGCTACAGTGTGATGTTCGTGTCTCCTATAAACTCATAAGTTGAGATCCTAATGCCCAGTGGAGATGGGGTCTTTTGGAGGTGACTCTGCCCTCATCAATGAATGAAATTGATGACCTTATAAGAGAGGTCCAAGAGAGCTCTCTCACTTTCTGCCATGTAAGGATGCAACAAGAATTCTAAGAACCAGAAAAGTGCCCTTACCTGACCATCCTGACACTTTGGTCTTGAATTTCTAGCCTCCTGAAGTGTGAGAAATAAATTCTTGTTGTTTAAAAACCACCGATCTGTAGTGGTTTTTATAGCAATCAAAATTGCTATAGTCTGAATAGGCTAAGACACTTGGCTTGTAGTTGCATCATTCCAATCTCCATCTTCAACTTCACAGGGGCTCCTCTCCTTGTGTCTGTGTCTCTGTGTACAAATTTCCCTCTTTTTATAAGGACACCAGGCATACAAGTTTTATGGCTCAATCCAATCAAGTATGATCTCAACTCAACTTGATTATATCTCCTTGTTGTTCAGTTGCTAAGTCTTGTCCAACTCTTTGCAAACCCATGGACTGCAGCACACCAGGCTCCTCTGTCTGCCACTATTTCCTGGAGTTTGCTCAAATTCATGTCCATAAAGTCAGTGATGCAATCTAGCCATCTCAAGTTCTGCTACCCTCTTCTTCTATTGCCTTCAATCTTTCCCAGCATCAGGATTTTTTTTTTCCAATAAACTGGCTCTTCACATCAAACATCCAAAATATTGGAGTTTCAGCTACAGTCCTAATGAATATTCAGGATGATTTCCCTTAGAGTTGATTGGTTTGATCTCCTTGCAGTTCAAGGGACTCTCGAGTCTTCTCCAGCACCACAATTTGAAAGCATCCAGCTCTTCAGCACTCAAACTTCTTCATGGTCCAACTCTTACATCCACACATGACTACTGGAAAAACCATAGCTTTGACTAGATAGACCTTTATTGGCAAAATGATGTCTTTGTTTTTTAATATGCTCTGTATGTTTGTCATAACTTACCATTTAAGGAAAAAGCGTCTTTTTAATTTCATGGCTGTGTCACCATCTGCAGTGATTTTGGAGCCCAAGAAAAGAAAATCTGTTACTGTTTCCACTTTCCCCCCTTCTATTTGCCATGAAGTGATGGGACCTGATGCCACGATGTTAGTTTCTTTAATGTTGGGTTTCAAGTCAGCTTTTTCACTCTTCTCTTTCACCCTCATCAAGAGGATCTTTATGGTACTAGTGGTTAATAATCCGTGTTTCCATTGCCCAAGACACTGGTTCGATCCCTGGTTGGGGAACTAAGACCCCACATGCCTCATGATGAGGCCAAAAAAAAAAAGTCTTAGGGAGTGGGACATCCATGGTGGTCCAGTGACTAAGACTCCAGGGCCTTGGTTTAATCCCTGGTCAGAAAACTAGATGCCACATGTGGCAACTTAAGATCCTGAGTGCTGCAACTAAGACCTTGTACAGCCAAGTAGATTATATATATACATACATATATATATATATATATATGATAGGCTCTTTAGTTCCTCTTCACTTTTTGCCGTTAGAATGCTATCATCTGCTTATCTGAGGTTGTTGATATTTCTCCCAGCAGTCTTGATTCCAACTTGTGGTTCATCTAGCCTGGAATTTCAAATGCTGTATTCTGCATAAAAGTTAAATAAGCAGGATGACAATATACAGCCTTGTTGTACTCCTTTCCTAATTTTGAGCCAGTCAGTTGTTCCATGTCTGATTCTAATTGTTTCTTGACCCATGTACACGTTTCTTAGGAAACAGGTAAGATGGTCTAGTACTCCCATCTCTAATTTGTGGTGATCCACCCAGTCAAAGGCTTTAACATAGGCAGTGAAACAAAAGTTGATGTTTTTCTGGAATTCCCTTGTTTTTTCCATGATGCAATGAATGTTTCAATTTGATCTCCTCTTCCTCTGCCTCTTTGAAACCCAGCTTGCACATCTGGAAATTCTCAGTTCACGTACTACTGATGCCTAGCATGAAGGATATTAAGAATAACTTTACTAGCATGTGAAATGAATGCAATTGTGTGGTAGTTTGAACACTGGAATGAAAACTGACCTTTTCCAGTCCTGTGGCCACTGCTGAATTTTCCAAATTTGCTGACATATTGAGTGCAGCACTTTAACAGCATCATCTTTTAGGATTTTAAATAGCTCCACTGAAATTCTGTTACCTTCACTAGCTTTGTTCATAGTAATCCTTCACAAGGCTCACTTGACTTCATACTCCAGGATGTCCAGCTCTACATGAGTGACCACACCATCATGATTATCTGGGTCATTAAGATCTTTTCTGTATAGTTCTTTGTGTAATTTTGTCACCTCTTCTTAATCTCTTCTGCTTTTGTTAGGTTTCTACTATTTCTGTCCTTTATAGTGCCCATCTTTGCATGAAATGTTCCCTTTGTATCTCCAATTTTCTTGAGGAGATCTCTAGTTAGATTGTCTGGGTTTGTCTGCTGCTTTTTCTCATGATTAATGTGGTCTTATAGAATTTTGGGAGAGAATACTATGCCCTTGTGAATTGGCCTTTAAAGTCCAGAGCTCAGGTTTCAGTTATAAAACATATAACTAGACATTTCTCCAAAGAAGACATACAGATGGCTAACAAACACATGAAAAGATGCTCAGCATCACTCATTATCAGAGAAATGCGAATCAAAACCACAATGAGGTACCATTTCATGCCAGTCAGAATGGCCGCTATCCAAAAGTCTACAAACAATAGATGCTGGAGAGGGTGTGGAGAAAAGGGAACCCTCTTACACTGTTGGTGAGAATGCAAACTAGGACAGCCACTATGCAGAACAGTGTGGAGACTCCTTAAAAAACTGGAAATAGAACTGCCATATGACCCAGCAATCCCACTGCTGGGCATACCCACCGAGGAAACCAGAATTGAAAGAGACATTTGTACCCCAATGTTCATCGCAGCACTGTTTATAATAGCCAGGACATGGAAGCAACCTAGATGTCCATAGGTAGATGAATGGATAAGATAGCTGTGGTACATATACACAATGGAATATTACTCAGCCATTAAAAAGAATATGTTTGAACCAGTTCTAATGAGGTGGATGAAACTGGAGCCTATTATACAGAGTGAAGTAAGCCAGAAAGAAAAACACCAATACAGTATACTAATGCATATATATGTAATTTAGAAAGATGGTAATGATAACCCTATATACAATATAGCAAAAGAGACATAGATGTATAGAACAGTCTTTTGGACTCTGTGGGAGAAGGCGAGGGTGGGGTGATTTGAGAGAATAGCATTGAAACATGTATGTTATCATATGTGAAATAGATCGCCAGTCCAGGTTCAATGCATGAGACAGGGTGCTCAGGGCTGGTGCTCTAGGATGACCCAGAGGAATGGGATGGGGAGGGAGGTGGGAGGGGGGTTCAGAATGGGGAACACTTGTACACCCATGGCTAATGCATGTCAATGTATGGCAAAAACCACTACAATATTGTAAATTAGCCTCCAATTAAAATAAATAAATTTAAAAATTAATAAATAAAATAAAAAATAAAATTAATATGACTGTCAACAACAAAAAAAAGACAAAACATTTCTTAGAATCAGCTGTACTGTTGGCTTACTCTTTTCTCTTTCTTTTGGGGGCCTTGCATTGCCTCAGACATATAACTGGAGGCCCAATAAATTCCTGATAAATTGAATGATACAGGATCCGCTGTCACGTGCAGCCCCAACTCCATTACCTTTCTCCAGATGTGGAACTGCTACCTTCCCTCTCTCATATACATGACAAACCTATGCACGTTGCTAATGTTAATTTACATTTTTTGAGATCCACTAATAGATCCAACCAGTTCATTCTAAAGGAGATCAATCCTGGGTGTTCATTGGAAGGACTGATGCTAAAGCTGAAACTCCAATACTTTGGCCACCTCATGAGATGAGTTGACTCACTGGAAAAGACTCTGATGCTGGGAGGGATTGGGGGCAGGAGGAGAAAGGGACGACAGAGAATGAGATGGCTGGATGGCATCACCAACTCGATGGACATGAGTTTGAGTGAACTCTGGGAGTTGGTGATGGACAGGGAGGCCTGGCGTGCTGTGATTCATGGGGTCGCAAAGAGTCGGACACGACTGAGCAACTGAACTGAACTGACTACATAAGTGATCACTGAAGACATAGAGTTCGACATGACCCCTTCCTGGGAGGTTTGAAAATCCAAATGGCAGGAAAGAGGAGGTCACCTGCAAGAGCTGAGTGGTGTATAAAGGTTCCTCAGCTTCTCGGGGCCCAGATGAATTGACAAGTGGGAAAATTGGAACTTGCTCTTCTCTTGAAAAGGTGGATTATGTGATTCAAATCCTCTCTTAAATATTAATGATAACCAAACAAATCTCTCTTATTAAACACACTTCAGCCTTTACTTCAATTTAGTAGTAAGGGAAAGTAGATATAAATTAGTGGATTAAAATTTTGGAATTCTCGTCTGGCCTTGTATTTTTTGCTTGCTTATTTACATATTTACTCATATATTTATTTATCCTGGGAGTGGGCAGGCTGATGCACAATGGAGTGGCTAGAAAGAGTTCATCACTTTGAATTAGCAGAACTTTTTATAAGTCCCAGGTCTCTTATATTACAAGCTGTACCTAAAACTAAGACCCAGTTTCCCCAGCTCTGTCAGAATGACACATCCCACTGCAGCACTACTTTCCACTATTCAGCATTTACTCTCCCGTGTTTAGAGACAGTCCCTTAACTCCTTTCAGGGCACTACCCACCCCTGTTGGATGCAGCCTTATTCCAAATGTCCCAGATTTCCTGCACCAAAGAGTGGACACGTGCCTTGGTTGGACTTCCTGTCCCAGGAAGTGCTATAAGGGCAGAAGTGACTGTGGTGAATTCATTCCAGAAGAGGCATCCGGAAGAGGCTCTCCATTGGTTCCCGATACCTGCTACTGCTGCTACTGCTGCTGCTGCTGCTACTGCTAAGTCACTTCAGTCGTGTCCGACTCTGTGTGACCCCATAGACGGAAGCCCACCAGGCTCCCCCGTCCCTGGGATTCTCCAGGCAAGAACACTGGAGTGGGTTGCCATTTCCTTCTCCAATGTGTGAAAGTGGAAAGTGAAAAGTGAAAGTGAAGTCGCTCAGTCGTGTCCGACCCTTAGCGACCCCACGGACTGCAGCCTACCAGGCTCCTCCATCCATGGGATTTTCTAGGCAATAGTACTGGAGTGGCTTGCCACTGGCCCCTGAAAATGACTAACTTCCATTTATTTTTTTCACAAGTCAGGTTCTTCCTCTTTCCCTTGCATTATGAGACTCCTCCTGTTTTCCCTGATATACATATTCTGTCTGCTTGTAGAAGACACAGTTAGTCTTTGCTACCTGTGGCCAAGAGCCCTGATGCATATCCCTTTAACTTTCTCAGAGCTCTGCCCCATTCTTGGAGCTGTTCCTCCCTCAACTTCCATATTAATTTATCCATTCCTGAGAGCTTACATAGCTCCTTCCCTTACGTTACCAATATTTTTGTATTACCCTTGTCTAGCCATGAAATAGACAATCCAGCACACTGGTTGTTATGGGGTAGATTGCGTTACCCCCAGTTCATATATTGTAGTCCTAATGCCCAGCACCTCTTTAAAGAGGTGACTAAGATAAAATGAGGGCATTCAAGTTGGCCTTAATCCAGTATGTCTGATGTTCTTAGAAGAAAAGGAAATTAGGACACACACACACACACACACACACACCCCAAGACCATGTGAGGACACAGGGACAAGATAATCATCTCCAAGACTAGGAAAGAGGCCTTAGAAGAAGCCAACTCTGTCAACACCTTGCTCTTGGACTTCTGGTTTCCAGAACTGAGAGGAAATAAATTTCCAATGCTTAAGCCATGGTACTTTTTAAAAGCAGCTCTGGTAAACAAATGCAAAGATAGAGACTCTGGGGTGAGCCCACCTTGATTCATATCTGTGCATAACCATGGACAGGTTACTTTACCGTGTTGTGCTAGCATTTTTTGGTGGTGATGTGAAGGGCAGAGAGAGGGCAGGGAGGAAGACAGCAGGAGATGTGCTTGGTCACTTGGGTAAGTCTCAAGAGGAAGTGAGCGAAAAGGACTAGGTATGTAGTTTCCCTTTCCATATGGCTGGTCTCCTCAAGTCACCTTTCCTCCCCTCCACATGCTCTGCTAGTGGAGTTTCTGCCATACAAGAGGAGCTGTTAGGGATGGGAAAGAGGCTCCCCTCCTAACAAGATAATGGTGAAAAATAAAAGCAGTTAAGAGCAGAAAGGAGTTGCATTCATATGCTTTGGGTGAGCCACCTAACCTTCCTAACTGTGTTTCCTAATCTCTAAAATGGTGAATATGACCCCTGCATCTTACAGCACTGTTGCAAGCAACTCAGGGCAGGAAAAAACCTCTACCAGTCTATAAATTCCTTAAAGGCAGGCACTCTGCTTATATTATTCATCTTTTTATTACCACTTTACAATTCAAGACTGGATACATGGTAGGCATTCTGCTTATATTTGTGGATGACTAAGAAGTGGCTGTTGTTATTGAGGGAGAGAGTAGACAGATGGACAACTGCTCAGAGCTGGGGTTACTGTCTCTGGGTTTTATGTGCCAGCCCCAGGCTAGTGCAGGCGATGACAGAGTAGGATTTAAGGGTCAGAATGGAGCATACACTAAAACAGTGATAGAGAAGAATGCATATAGTTTTCTAAATCTAGAGTTTTCTGCTTGAATGTTCTTGTCTGGAGTAGGTGAGAATTCCTAAGCCAATTACAGTGAATAAGTTGTAAATGAGGGAGTGTGTCCATTGGGTTGGAGTTGGGAGAGCACTACTGAAGTTACCTCTCTACTTTATCTCCCCCACAAATCCCCTAACAGATACACACACACACACACACAGAGCAGCCAATCCATACATTACAGCAGATATGAAGACATGAATATGGATACTTTCTCTGCTGAAATTTACTCATTGCCTCCCTTTTCCTATGGGGTAAAATTCAAATCCTCATTCTCATATTTAAAACCTTTGCATCAGGCTCCCTGCCTACTTGTTTATCCCATTTCCTCCCTCCTGCCTTGCATCCCAGAATCAGAACACTATTTGCTCAGCCTCCACATATCTGCACATGATTCGCCTTCTGCCTGGATTTGTCTTTTTCCACATGTCTGCCTGGCAGACTCTCCTTTTCACCCTCAGCTCCAGCATCTCCTTCTTACGTGCAGACCATGTTGGTCCCCTCCATCAAAGCTCTTTGCATCAAAGTTTAATCACTTGTTTCCATGTTCAGCTCCCACACTGAGCCTGGGGCTCCCCCAGAGCAGTGTCTGCCATCTTTGTCTTTGCACCCATAGGTTTCAGCAAATCTGATGACCGAGTGAACAACTTTTCTGGTTTCCATTAATTGAAAGTTTACTATGTGCCATTCACTTTGCTAAACAATTTGCATACACTCATATCTCATTTAGCCTCCTGATATGAAGAAACTAAGGCTAAGAGAGGCTAAATAACTTGCCTGAAACCTCCCAGTAATTAAACCGAATGTGAGGTCTGGGACTCTGCAAACTGACTCAGTTTCTCTACTGTGAGCATCTAATGCATTTAATGAGCACCTACTATGTTCAGGATTAGTTGTAGGGTTTGCTGGCTTTTGCACAAAATATTTTAAAGCATCCTCTTTTTAACTAGCAGGGCTGGGAGAGGAAAGGTGATATTGTTTATTCAGAAAAGTCAGAAAACTAAGCAGAGGCAGAAAAGAGGAAGAAGACAGAGGAGAGGCCAGACTGATAAACACTCCTGATGGGAAGGTTTCTTTACATTCATTCCCATAGGTAAGAAAGAAGCGGGCTTAACAGCCCCAGAAGAAGGGCCCTGAGTACTAAAAAAGGAAACTCTTTGACTTCAAGATCTGGAATCTGTTGATGAGGTAGGTTGCGGTTCTGTCTCTGATGTTGATTGCTGGCTTTTCCGTGATCCAGGGCTCAAATGGTGTAAGTCAATAAGAAATGCTACTCTAAATATTCTTTCCACTTAAAAACATAATTTTAATCATAGCAACCAATGCACAGGTATCCCAAATTGATACCCCTCCTCCCATCCTGCACTCTTGGCACAGGCTTCTGCCCTTCTCTGGACCATTCCCGACCCCATTTCCCTGGCTAACTACTTACGTTCCTTCAGGCTCAGTTCATCAGTCTCCTCCTCCAGGAAGTCTTCCTGATTCTCAGGTTTAGTGCTCCCATTTTGCATTTATTTACATCATTATATATACCATGCATGCATGCATGCATGCTTAGTTGCTTCAGTCATGTCCAACTCTGCTATTGCATGGACTGTAGCCTGCCAGGCTACTCTGTCCATAGGATTCTCTAGTGGAGTGGGTGGCCATTCTCATCTCCAGGGGATCTTCCTGACCCAAGGATCGAACCTGGGTTTCCTGCGTCTTCTGCGTTGCAGGTGTTCTTTACCCGCTGAGTCATCTGGGAAGTCCTTATAAATACCAGTTACTCTCAAAAGTGGATTGACTTTGAAGTTAATGATGCCTAAGTTTTAGAACCCTTCCCCATGTGGGTCTCTCTGGGTACTAGGCATCATTTATGACATAGAATGTTCTACGTGGTGAAGAGAAGGCAGTGAGCAGTCAAGGAGAACTTATATGTATGTTTATTTATTGTAAATTGTGCAAAGGGATCTCAGAAGAGAGGGACCTGCATGTGAAAAGCTTTAGAAATTTGTCGATTATTCTCATTCTGAATAAATATCCACTCATTTACTTCTGAACCTTCTTTTGTGAATTGGTCTTAATATTCTTGTTTTCCAGAGGACCCCACTAAATCAAATAAGCTTCAGGCCTCACAAATCTTACATCTCTATTCCGCTGCCCCTCCCTCTGCATTGCAACCTTCTCAATTTCTTTATCTCTCCCACTCAGAGCCATCCCTCATGCTTCACGGATGCTGTATTACCTTTGTATTTTTAGGGAACAGTTAATAACATGCAGTCACTGATCACTGAGGATCGCTGTGGAAGTGGAAGTAGTCGTGAGAGGCCTGGAAGGAGCAAAGCTCTGCCTGGTCGTTTCATTTGTCAGCGAAGAGCTGTCACTCTCAGATCCTCCTCTAGACTGTTGTCTATAAATTTAGGCAGCTGATTAGGAATAGCTCCAAGGTGCCTGAGAAAAGATTACCAATAAAAAGGCTAAATCCTGAGTCATCAAGGAAAGATTATGTTATGTTTTCTCAGTTTAAAATCAAAGGGGAAGTGTGGTTTTTTTTTTTTTTGGTTTTGAAAAATATCTTTAAAATTAGCATTTCCCAAACCTTGACAAATTTTCATTCGTATGTGGAGACTGCTCCTTACTTCAAACAACACTGACTAAGCGTTAAATCATGCTGTGTTCTGGATTCTTCTTTCAAAGCATTTTTAAACCTTTTGAGAATAATATACAGGACAGTCGCCTCCTCTGTGAAGCCTTCTCTAAATCCTAGCAGACTCTGGAGAACTGATTACTTCTGCCTCTAGGAGGGAATAGTGTGTGTGTGTGCATGTGTGTGTTTCTAGGAGGGAATAGTGTGTGTGCATGTGTGTGTTTGTGAATTGTACAGGTTATGTGTCAAGTACTATTCTAAACCTTTGCTTCTATAAACTCATTTGATCCTCACAACAACCCTTTGCTATGTTATCATGTCCACAAATTTCATGAGAGGCAGTCAGACTCCGACACCCACTGCTTCCTGTTTGAGTATATCTCTCTTTCACCACTTCTCTGTTCAAAGTGACATTGTCTGAGGACCAGCTGGTAAATGGGAGCTCTCTGGGTTAGGTGCTGCCTCTAGGTTTTGTATCCCTGGGGAGAGGGGTTACCCAATGGGTTGAGGAGAGAAGAGCTCAGCAGGTGACCAGGGCCCGTGAGTCAGTTCCTTCAGGGATTCATCTCTGTTCCTGAGCAGAGGATTTAAGGCTCACTGATCCAGTCCTTTAACACATACACAGGGTGCTACACTAGATCCCAAGTTTTCCTTTTTACATTTGTGAAATCTGAAAGATACCATGTGTCCTTTACAATCCAGGAGTAAATATAGGAGCCTTTTATAAAGAATAAAGTATGCCACAGATTCAAAGTATTTTAATAATTAGCAAGGCTTTAAAAATACATAAAAGGCTGCATTACAACACCACCAACTAAACTGTGCTGCACAAATCAACTAATATTGCTACCAATTCATTCATGTAATGCAATAATCTTCCCTCTCAAATCTATCCATTACACTGTCATTGGTATAATCCCCTTTTTAAGGCAATAAGCTGTAATAAATTCCATTTTGCCTATTTGGGGCAGTTCTAACAATAACAAAAATGCCCCTAATCCTTAATGAGAACCTACTTTGTACCTGGCACAGGGCTGGTTGGGTTGGTTGAAAACACAGCGATGCCTCTTGGAATAATCTCAACCAAATTACTTAATGTCTGAGCACTTCGGTTTTCTTTTCTGCAGAAAAGGGATAGCAATCATAGCTACAGGTGTGCTAGATGCAGTTGTGCATATTGCAGAGGGAACAAAGGCACCAAGTCTAAGGGAACACCATACACATCACTAGTATGACAGACTGGTATGCTTACTGCCCACAGTTCCCAGCAGATTCTAATAGGCTTTTTCATTCTAACAAAAATAGTTTGTTAGGACAATTTTCCAATAGATGGAAGTAAAATGTCTTGAAGAAAGGGAGGCTTTTATTGCTTTATACATAGGCAAAGAGCCACCTCATGTGCCTAACTCTTAGGTTCATTATGTGGTTTTATTGAATGGATGTGTAGAAAGCACATGGAGCCCATAAGAGATCACAAATGGTAGCAATTCTAGTTTTTCTGCATTTTCTGAAGTTATCCCCTTTATCCCATCACAACCTTAAAGGGAAACTATTTTTAATCCTTGTTTTACAAATAAAATGAGAATTGGAGAGATTAAATAATATGTTAAATTTCAATTAGGTGGTGAGTGACTGAGTTTAGGATCCTAGTCAAAGCTTGCCTGAGATGTTAACCACTGTGCTTAATCGCTCAGTCATGTCTGCCTCTTTGCAACCCCATGAACTGTAGCCCGCCAGGCTCCTCTGTCATCTGGTTTCTCCAGGCTAGAATACTGGAGTCGGTTGCCATGCCTTTCTCCAGGGAATCTTCCCAACCCAGAGACTGAACCTAGGTCTCCCACATTGCAGGCAGATTCTTCACTGTCTGAGGCACCAGGAAAGCCCTGTTAACCACTGCCTTGCGCTAGTCTATGTGTGTCAGGGAAAATCCTGCCCCCGCCATCTCCCTTAATTCTGACCTCTCCCATGGCGTCCTCATCCTGAAATATCATGGGAAAGACAGGGCAGCCAAGTCCCTTCTTTATTGCTCCCCAGAGTTTCAGTATAACTTGTATTCCCTCCATAGTATCCTAGCCTCCAAGGGTTCTTCTCTGCATAGATAGGTTAAGACAGTTTTCTGGAGCCTGCTCCTGGCTTACCTTTCCCCACACAATCCCCCTGAATCCTACTTGACCTTCCAAGGGCAGGAGTTGGAAAGGGGGCTGGGAGGACTGGAAATAGATTGCAAGCTTTCTTTAAATTCTGGCCCTTCATACTGCCTTGTTAAGTGAGAAGGAAGAGCACAGAGAGAGGAGACTCCTAGGATAACCTCTCTGAGTAGAAGGGAACAATTGTCTCTGTCTGATTTCTGCTTTGAACACTTACTCCTTACAGTGAGTCTCTGCTCAATCCCATTTTCTTTCTCCTCATTCCCACTCTTACACTTCATTGCGCCCTTGACATTTCTTCTTCGACTCCCAGCAAAATGCTTCTGTGCTTAAGGAGGAATCAAGGTAGGGAAAGTAATGAGATCCCTGGGTTTCTCTGGAGGTCAGGAGGGTATGGCAGCTAATGCTGGCATTGGAAGCCAGGTCCATGGGTCATGCAGATGAATGTAGTGCAAACATATGCATGTAAGTACTTGGACTGGCACAGGACAATGGACAAAGTAGTGGAGAGATGTTTTGAAACTTTCTTTAATTTTTTATGTCTTTAAAAATTCAAGAGAATTTTCTATTCTCTTCCTGGTTATATCTATTTATCTTAATATAGATGTAATTTTTCAGATTTACAATCATAGAATAAAGTCGATAGATCAGAAAGATAATATAGTCCTGAGACTTTGGAAATAACTTGTGTTGTGGTTAATTTTACGTGTCAACTTGGGTAGGCTATGGTGCCAGCTGTTTGGTCAGACAATAGTCTAGATGTTTTTATTTTTTAGGTAGCATTAAGATTTGCAATCAATAGACTTTAAGTAAAACACATTACTCTACAGAATGCAGATGGACCTTATCCAGTCAGTTGAAAACCTTAAGAACAGACAGGTTTCTTGAGGAAAATTGAATTCTGCCTCCAGTCTGCAACATAGAAATTTTATCTGAGTTTCCAGGCTTTGGACTCAAGACTGAAACATCAGTTCTTACCTTCTTACCTGAATCCCCAGTCTACCAGCCTGCCCTTCAAATTTCAGGTTTACCAGTGTTCACAATCACATGAGCCAGTTATTTTAAAATACATCTCTAACTTTCTGTTTCACACACACAGAACACACACACACACACACACATTTCTGGACACGTGTATATAACATAAAGATCTCAAAGGCCAAACAAATATGTTTATATATCTATCTCCTTTTGGTTCTCTTTCTCTGGAAACCCCAGGCTAATAACACTACTTGATACAGAGAGTCTCAAGAGTATGTTATTTCCCCATAGATTATACCAGTGACAACAGAGAAGCCCCCTGTATTAGTCACATAGACTGGCTTTGCAGTGGCAATAAATAAACCCTAAATCTCAGTGGCTTAACACTATACAGATTTATTTATCCCTCTTATCACTGCCCATCACAGGAGACACAAACTCAAATGACTACCAGGTCCAGACAGGTGCAGTAAATGCCTGACGGAGACTCGGTACTGTAGTAACTTAGAGAGCAAATATCTTATCCTAAATTAGGAAATTGTTCTTACTTTGTGGGAAAAGGAGCTCATGGGTCCAAATATCTCAATCTTCCAATAGACAGAATACACTGGGATTTTAAAATATGAAATGTCTGACTTTGATATCCTGATAATATAATACATTCCAATTAAAAAAAAAAGTTCTGGGTAGTACAAACAAAATCTTTCTGCAGGTTGCAATAGGCCCAAGGTCCTCCAACTGGCAAGTTCTGCTTGAAAATGATTGTCCAACAACATTCATTCTTATTTATTTTGAGCTCAGGCTCAGCTTTGATCAAAATCATAGTCTAGGAAACGGCAATGAGGTTCTGCTTATGAAGCACAGGGAACTTTATCTGTCAGTACTATGTGGAAACTCAAGACACTCATATGATAAGAACAGAAAACCAGCCAGCATGGATATTCATAAATATACATGTGACTAAGTATACTGATCTAGAGTGAACAGACCAGGAAATAAGCGGAACCTTCAAAAGATCACTTTATCACTTGCATAGATTGGAGCCCTCCTTTGTTTAAAAGTTCTTGCCAGAAACATTTGAATTGGAGTTGGTTCAGTTCAGTTCAGTTCAGTTCAGTTCAGTCGCTCAGTCGTGTCCGACTCTCCGCGACCCCATGAATCACAGCACGCCAGGCCTCCCTGTCCATCACCAACTCCCGGAGTAAGTACAATATTTTCTATTTGTTTGAGTGACATTATCTTAATTATCTTCAGAAAAGGGATATTGAGTTCCAGGAAGAGAAGACAAGCTGTAGGCCTGAATCCCTAGGCAGGGAAAGGCGGGAGAATTGTGTTGTGTTGGTAAGGCAACAAGAATGAATTAAGTACCATCTGCAAGTTTTTTTTTGTAAACCAGAATCATTTCCTCAGAAATCATCCTGGACAATGGCCTTTAGTACTTAACCAGGTGACAAAAAACACTTGGAGTGTTTTCAACAGAGGAAAGTCATGGTATAGAAAGAATTACATAGGAAATGAAAGGGCTTGATGATGAGAAGGAAGGAACCCAGAAATTAGCCACCCCGAAAGAACAGGAAGCTACTACTACCCTTAGATGGGGGGCGCTAAGGGTCAGGGTCCCCTACAAGAAGTCAGGACAACGGCAAACCATCGGCAAGCCAGAGCTAGAGCTGCAAAGAGACACAGTTGCTGCCAGAAATGCGACCATAGCAACAGGAGAAAGAATTTTCTTTTTCCTTTTCTTTTTACCTCCTAACCCTTCCAGCACTTTCTATTGACCATACCCCAAAACTAGCTGGTATTGAGAAATGCACTCTGAAGAGGTTTGGTGGGGGTGCAAGAAGGACACCTAGAAGTGCACAGGGTCAGGATGAGCATGGTCACAGCTGACACCCAAATTCAGCCCCACAATCTCTCCCCCACAGCACATGGCCAGGGCAAATCACCAGGGGCTTTTACTCATCACAGTAAGCCAAGGACCCAGGCAGAGGGAAGCTCCATGTGCCACTTCCTTCCACAAGCACGTCCCACTCATCCATGGGAAAGAGTGATAATGGTGAATCAGGCACTGTTTCTTTACACCTTTACCTAGAAGTGACTGCCTTACCTTTCTCAGCTTTTATCAGACACAGCAAGACATAGTGCTCCCTAACACCAAAGGGGGCAGGGAAATACAACCCTACAGTATTATCAGAAGGTCGGGAGTGAGAAATAGTTGGAAAATAGAGATAATGACTACCATAGGGGCCAGCTCAGAGTATAAAAATATAGGCTCTACAAAGCATATTCACAGTGATAGATAGTGGGGTTTCTGGAGGGCCCAATGAAGGGTTGGAGCTTGTAAAAGTCAGAGCTTTGGGTCCAGGCAAAAGTGAATTCAAACCCCTGCTTCTCTTCATCTTAGATGTGAGATCTTGGATAAAATGCTATTATTTCTGAATTTCAGTGCCTTATCAGTGAAGTGTGTATGTTAGAGTCTTAGAGTTAAGGGATTCATTCATTCACTCAGTGAGATGACTTGGCTTAGCACATAGTTGGGAGAGGAGCTTCAGTGAGGTTAGTTACTATTTTGTTGACAATTTTTTCCCAGTCAGTCGCACAGAGATCTGGGAGTTGGATTAAGCTCTGAGCAGCTCTAAGACACACAGAATTCTCAGAATGGACCCACCAATCCAGTCTCAGAAACTCACCCAGGCTTTGGCACCCTCCCATTCTGAAGCAGGTACCACCCTTACACAGTTAAAGTGGGTAAGCCCATCTAGGTCAGATTTGCCATCTTTATTCAGAGCAAATCATGGGCAAGTCACTTTCTATGACATACCCTATTCCCTTCAACATTAAAATCTGAAGTTAGGTATGAGTGCTTTGTTCAAAAGGGAAAAATGAAGCTTATAGAGACTAAGCAAGGCTCACACAGTTAACGAATGAGCCACCTAGGCATAAACTAAGTCAACGTGTGCTCATCCTGAAGCCTGTTCAATATTCATTCCTTCATTTACCTACTGTCCATTATTCGTTAGGCATTTACACTGCAGTATTGCAAGTATATCCCAGGCTCTGTTGAGAAGTACAGAGTAGTATAATATAAACCTATGTTTGTCCTCAAATATTTTAGGGAGAGTGAGCCTTTTAGGACGTAAGTCATATCATGTTCACTGCTCTGCTGAAAACCCTGGAGTGGGTTGTCAGTTTACAGAATTAAATTCAAAGTTTATCATAGTCTTCCAGTCCCTACAGACATCTCACTACCTTATTAATCAGGTACTTCCTCTGTTTCTTTTCCTTGCTGCTATTTTTCATCTTAATGCTAATCAGGCTATGGTATTTACATGTTTGTTTATTATTTATCTCCCTCTACTAGTACGTATGTTTTATGGATGTAGAGACTTTATATGTTTGCTCATTGCCCTATTTATTAATCATGCTTAGAATAGTGGGCCTGTCTGTATTTGTATACTAGGGCTACCATAACAAAACACCATAGATTGAGTGGCTTAAACAACATGAATGTATTTTCTCACAATTCTGTAGGCTAGAAGTCCAAAATTAGGGTTGATACCTGGGGAGGCTGTTCGTCCTGGTTTCTTGCTGTGTAGTCACATGGCCTTTCCTCTGTGTTTATGGAGGAAAAGAGACAGAGAGAAAGGGAATGAGAGCTCTGATGTCTCTTGGATTATGGTCCAACCTTTATGACTTTAAGTCAAACACTTAGCTTTTATTATCTCCTCACAGGCTTTATTTCCAAATCCAGTCACATTGAGTGTTAGAGCTTCAGTGTATGAATCTTGGGGAAGTACAATTCGGTCTATAGCACTGGTGCATGGTGAGTTCTCAATGCTTATGGAACTGAATTGCATTTCTTTTATCCTATTTCATGTTGTACCTTCTGCATTGGCTTTAAACACTTTGCTATCATGCAGAAACCTTTCTAAATTGTCATGGGGGTTACTCTACTCTACAGTGAGATGGAATTATTGAAATACTAAAGGGACTTTATCCCAGGTGTCCTTTCATTAGCCACCCTAGGCTTCCTTGGCCTTAGAGGAGCAAGGCACATCTTTTCAAAGTATATCCTGAGACAAGTTCATGTTCATCTTACTACCAAAAATGTGTAATGCCACCAGAGATGTTGAGTATGAAGGAGATGAGAATATCATGCAATTCATCCACATAATACTTAGTAGAAGGAGTATTTGGCAGCTTTGTATTGAGTGAAAAAGAACATGTATTTGGGAGTAGGTATATATCCATGAGTAGAAACTGGAGAACACAGAAGTTGAAAATGCATGATATGAAATCACTCTTTTGTAGGTATGAAATAGTGGAAAATACATACTGGTCTGTACCGTCATTTGCTGGCAAAGAACCCCTGAAACCCTTGAAATTTCCTAAGTGGTAAGAGCACTAGGAGCATCTTTTGTTCTAATATTTGGTCTTTTACTCTGGCTCCTGACACAAGCTTCCTGAAAACCTTGTAATTTCCCGGATGACAGAGTGTCTTTTGTTCTGAGGAGACTCTGGGTAGACTTCTGGATGAGGGCTGGTCATCAGAAAGACCAAGCCCTGATTAGAGGCTTGGAATTTTCAGCCCCACCTCCATACTCTCGAGAGAAGGGGCTGAAAATGGAGTTAATAATCTATCTTGCCTCTTTGATGAAGCCTCAATAAAAATCACAATAGTGTGGGGTTTGGAGAACTTCCAGGTTGGTGAACACATGGAGATTTGAGGAGACTGGAGTGTCTGGAGGACATGGAACCTCCAGGCTCTTCTGCACATACCTTGTCCCATGCATTCCTTCTATCTGGATGTTTATCTGTGTCCTTTATCTGGATGTTTATCTATATATCTTGATTATCTATAGCCTTTTATAATAAACCAGCAAACATAAGCATACTCTTTTCTTGAGTTCTGTGAGCTGTTCTAGCAAATTAATCAAATCCAAGGAGTGGGTTGTGAGAATCTCAGATTTACAGTTGATCAGTCAGAAGCACAAATGACAACCTGAACTTGTGGTTGGCATCTGAAATGGGGTGGGAGCAGTCTTGTGGGATTGAGCCCTTAACCTGAGGGATCAGGAGGCAGAATGAGAGTAGGAAAGAGAGAGGAAGGGATGAGAAGGGCAGAGATTCGAGGAAGAGGAAGAAAGGAAGAAGCAACAAGGATAAGAGAGCTAAACCAAAAGTTAGAGGTAGCGTGAGAGCAGAAAGGAGAGGAGGGCTCTGGGAGAAAAGTTAAATGCTCACTGTATAGAATAGTTTGAGACCTGGGAGGTAGCGTCTCTCCGAGGGAAATAATGTTGCTTGAGTAGGTCTACACCTGTCTGTCAGAACATTCTCTGAGAAACTGAGAACTAGACATGGCTTTGAAGGGGGTTGAATGTTCCTCCATCACCTTGCTAATTTCCCTTTGTATCCTGAGTTAGAGCCCTGGGACACCACCTCATTCCCATCTGAAAGCAACTTGATTTTACAGCCCCTGGGCCCATGATGTGACTGCTCTGACTTTTTTTTCATGGGTTTTCCATCTGCTCCAACGATTGCAAATCCAATTTCATATTTGGCATGAAGTAAATCAGTTTCAAGAAATATCTTGTCATCATCCAAATCAAAATGCCACATTGAAAATGCTCAATGCCAGCTACAAATTGTCAGAAGGAGTTGAAGAAAGAGGAAAAGACTTTTGCTCTAGACAAGAGGGGGAGAAAAAATACATATTTGAATGCATCACAGTGGCTCTGCGGTACCTAAATCATTCAAATAAAGCTGGAAAAAATATTTGAAAGCTTGACTAATGCGTTCTTTTATTAACATAGTCTTTCCCCTTCCCAGAACCCCACTTTCCTCTGTTCTAACAGCATCTTAACAAGAATGACTTCTGAGTGTGAACAAGTCTATTTCTTCTGAGTTTCTGAAAAAGTAAATCCTATTTGCTGCAATTACAGAGGCTGTTCAAGTAACTCTACTAGGTTTCCCCACATCTCTCTGTCTTGCCACTCACCCAAGCCCTAGAAATGGGAATTCGTGGTCAGCACACAATCTCTTAACCCATTGTTACTTAACCCACTTCTTACTGGATTGTCTTAAACACCCTTAATTTCATTTGTCAAATTCTTTAAAGCGTTATGTGCATGGCTATCTGGAAGAGAGTCTACATTAGCAAGTTACCAAATAAAAAGTTGATCTTATTTACTGTGATGTAGAGAAGCACCACAGGAAGAGGGACTGAAATGTTTTGAGAAGAAGGGAGAAGACAGGAAAAACGGAAGACTAACGACAGCCCTTTTTATTTGCCTACATTCCTTTATATCAGTCACTGTCTTTGCCTTTGAATTCCTCCTCCCTTGATCACTTAGCGAGCTCAGTCAAGCTCTAGAATGTTCAAGGGTATATTCCTAGAAGGTCCAGGCTGTGCTTGGCATTTAGTGAGTATTCAAAAATGTCTGCTGAAAGAATGAATGCAGGAAGCAAACATTCCTCTTTCATGTTATTTTTGCCAACTTCCCATCTTTCCCCATAAGGTTAAGTTGAACACTTCCTTTTAACTCTCAGTAGTCCTCTACTGTGTCTCTTACCCTCCTTGCTGTCATGAAAGAATCTCTTGTTATGTGAGTTCCTTAAATGTAGAAATTTTGTCTTATTGATCTTTTCATTCCGAGCATGTAGCACAGTGTTGGCATCTCATAGATACTCAATACATGTTGAGTAAATTGTGAGTGAATGAAGGGTATATAAGCAAATTGATGGTTGCATGAAGGTACTGAACCTGCCTGATAAGGGATTACATCAGTCAAAGAAGCTGCAAGGCCCCCAAATTTAAGTGACAAAACCCTAAGAACAACCTCAGGGTCATCAATCAAGATATCAGATATGGACTATATTCATATTTAGTATTGGAGAAGGTGATGGCGCCCCACTCCAGTACTCTTGCCTGGAAAATCCCATGGAAGGAGGAGCCTGGTAGGCTGCCGTCTATGGGGTCGCACAGAGTCGGACATGACTGAAGCGACTTAGCAGGTTATTCAGTATAACCTAAGAGCTGGACTGAAGAGCTGGAAATGAGGGGCAGAGTGAGCACCAAGCAAGCCTTAGCAGTACTTGTGAGTTACCCCTAGGGGCTCCTAACCTTTTTAGACCCAGATCACCAGAGCTACCAGGCACTAAGCATAAAAAGTTGGGGGTTTTGTGCTGGCAATTAAGGCAGATAGGCTTCTTAAGTGATGTGATTGAGGGACACCGAAGTCCTCCTCTGTCCAAATCTCCTTCCTCACTCAACATTTGCAAGAGGAAAATGTCCACAGAGCCCCTCTCATGTGGAAGCAACAGATTCACATCTTGGTCCTTTTAGAAGCTCTCATCATGACCATTGATTTTGTTAATTAGGTACCCAGAAGCCAGTAGGGGTCTGAGGAAAGGAAGTAGGCATTTTTGATGAAGAGTGGGACCAAATCTTCAGAGCTTAAAGTTCGTTTCACTAACTCAGTAACTGATTCATTCAAAAAGATTATTGAGTTTCATCTGAGTGCCAGATACTTTGCTAAGCACTTGGAATACATGATCATTGTATTGGATTATAGGCAAGAAATGAGATCCTTTCCTCTTGGATTATAAGCAAGAAATGAGAACCATATAGTATCAATTGTATCCACTCAGTTTTGGAGTTATAACATAAAGTTGTTTGTGTGGTAATGTACCATGCTATAGAATCTCTATTCAAGGCAATCAGTTCAGTTCAGTTCAGTTCATTTCAGTCGCTCAGTCATGTCCGACTCTCCGTGACCCCATGAATCACAGCACGCCAGGCCTCCCTGTCCATCACCAACTCCCGGAGTTCCCTCAAGCTCATGTCCACAGAGTTGGCGATGCCATCCAGCCATCTCATTCTCCGTCGTCCCCTTCTCCTCCCGCCCCCAACCTTTCCCAGCATCAGAGTCTTTTCCAGTGAGTCAACTCGTCGCATGAGGTGGCCAAAGTATTGCAGCAATAGATGTGAGTAAATTCTAGAGTGCACACAGTAATAAAAGATGGTGTATAATAAGAAAGTGATGGGTTTGGAATGTTTATTAACCTTTGTTTTTCTAACGTAATGTACAAATTTTAAATTTGTGTAACTTAAAATGGCTGTCACAAAATTCCTGAACATATAACAGTCGACTGTCCTTATCTGCTGCAAGTCATTTCATCTTCTAAGGGAGGTGAAATTGCAGACATATAAAAAGACTTATGCTCTTACAAATTAATACAAAATGAAATTTGAACTTCCCTGTGACAAATTTGGAGACTGGGAACAAAAGAATAAGACTGAGCTAAATTTTCTATAGCTTCTTCCCATACAAAGTAAGTTTAGGTCAGTTCAATAATGGGATCATATGTCATTTTAAGAGGGCTTTTAAAAGTCTAATGTTTTCTTTTGTTTTTTTAAATACAACTGACATATAGCACTGTATATGTTTAAGATGTATAGCATAATGATTTAACTTATACATACTGTAAAATTATTACCACAGTAGTTTAGTTAACATCCATTATCACATATAGGTATTAAAAAAGAGAGAAAGAATTTACTTTTTCTTATAATGAGAACTCTTAGGATCTACTCTGAACAGCTTTCAAATATCCCACATGGCAGTATTGACTATTCATCATGGCAGTCATCATGTTGTATATTATATCCCTAGAACTGACATTGTATCTTTGACCACCTTTATCCAATTTTCCTTCCCCCTCTAGATCTTAACACAATCTTAATTAAGTCACTGGATTTCCCATTGCCTCCATTCTGTCTCTTGGGAACTCAGGAAAAGTGATTCTGATCCAGATTTTAGAGCCTAGATCAGAAAAAGAGACCATTCCTTCTGGGAGGAAAGGACAGCTCCTTTCTAATGTCAGACATTAGAGGGGTTTAGTGAGTGAAAATTCTTGAACAACTGTGGATTGGGTAAATAGATAGTGCCAATGCATTTCCTGTCTTATTTCCGAAACTAAGAGAGAATTCGATTCTTTTAGGTTAGACCCTCTTTTTTTTCCCCATTAGAAGTCTATGTAGAGTCCTAAGAAGTGGAAGCTTCCACTTCTTAAACCACATTACCAAAACTTCTTATCTCTAAACTCTTTTTAAATCTACCATGTTACAACAGTGCCTTTTGAAACTAGGTACTAACAATGAAATGAAAAGTCATTTACAAAAGTATATTATAATAATTTTTCTTTAGTTGTAATTTTCACTTATATAATATTCCTTTATTTTTTTCTCCACCTAGATATGGAACCACTCAAGTTCAGTTCTCAGTTTGGGAGAACTGGCTAAACTCTGTAATATTAATACTAATGTCATAAGCACAGCACTAATAATAGACTTACATGCTGAGTTTTTTTTTTTTAATTCCAAGATACTGGACAGCAGAAGACACTACTTTATGTAATATAATGTAATATAATATATGTGACCTTCATCCAGTGAAACAAAATTTATCATGTACTTATTTGCCTTGTATCAAGTCGAATAACAAATGAAAAAAGTTTAACCTTCAGTTCAGCTCAGTCTCTCAGTCATATCTGACTCTTTGCAACCCCATGGACTGCAGCACACCAGGCTTCCCTGTCCATCACCAACTCCCGGAGCTTGCTCAAACTCGTGTCCATTGAGTTGGTGATGCCATGCAACCATCTCATCCCCTTCTCCTCCTGCCTTCAACCTTTCCCAGCATCAGGGTCTTTTCCAATGAGTCAGTTCTTTGCATCAGGTGGCCAAAGTATTGGAGTTTCAGCTTCAGCATCAGTCCTTCCAATGGATATTCAGGACTGATTTCCTTTAGGATGGACTGATTGGATCTCCTTGCAGTCTAAGGGACCCTCAAGAGTCTTCTCCAACACCACAGTTCCAAAGCATCAATTCTTCAGTGCTCAGTTTTCTTTATAGTCCAACTCTCACAAGTTTAACCTTAGTAGTCTTCAAAAATGCAAATAAATATGAGCTACCATATTTTCTCAATCAAATTTGTAAATGTCAAAAATTCTCTGTGCAAGATAAGCATTATACCAGAGAAAGAAGAACAAATTATAACAGCATTTGTGAAACTAGCTTATCAGTTTGCATCATTGTAAAGCTACACAGATGTTTTCCCAAGATTATTTATATTAGCAAACAATGAAAATAACCAACATATACAATAATAGGAGTATGTTTAATTAGATTTACATACTTATACATTTTGATATCATATAAAATGGAATATCATGCAGCTTTTGAAATAACATTTTAGCAGAACTTTTAAAATATAGGTAAATACTTTCCATTTAAGGGAAATGAGCATTCAAAGTTATATGTGCTGCATAATCTGAATTATATTGTCAAGTCTGAAAGGAAATAAGTCCAAATATTAATCGGACTTATCTCTGGATGATGGAATTATAAATGACTTTCTTTTTTCTTTTTTGCTTTTCTATTTTTCCCCAAGAATTCTATTATGGACAAGTATTACTTTCATAATGCAAACATAGTGCAGCCCCTGTCCCTGGCTCTCTAAAATCCCTGAGGCAATCTAGAAATAGAACAAATAACCCACCAATCCATACATTAACAACAACAAAAAAGGTTGAATAAATCATGTCACCATTCAAGTGAGCAGGTGCAGAGCAGCCTCAGAGACATGGATTGAATGAAAGAGTGGTGGGAAGAGAGGGCAGCGCAGACCAGAAGGAACAGTTTTGGGTGCAGGGTTGTCTGCTGAAGGAGGAAGTGGTCAGATGATAGAACCACAGCCTAAGGGGAGGAGAGCACATCCTGCAGGAATATTAGCACATTCAAGGAACTGGAACTTAACATAATTAGACCAAAGAAAGGAAGAGGGGATTGCTGTGGAGTTGAAGTGGGAGGAAGTCAGGCTTAATGGCAAATGCAACCTAAGGAGTGGTGGGTCCTTCAGATGGTGCAGCTCCTATGCTGTTCATTTCTCTGGTGTAAGATAATCTTTCATCTCTGTTTTTCTCCCTTCTCCCCTTTTTATTAATAGATAACTACATTTCTCTGCACATTTATGGTTTCTGCTCCTTCATAACTTCAACTTGCTTTTGCCTATAGTTTGCACTGCTGCTACATGGTTTTTGAGCTCAAATTCTGTAGATCAGACTTATTTTCTGTGTTTGAAATTCATGGGAGAGAAACTTGACTGATCCTGCTTAGTTCTGGTGTCTAATCTTAGTCTAATTGCATGTGACTTGGGGTGAGGGTAAGAAAGGGTAAACGTGAGTGCCTAGGACCAACTTTTCAACAAAGAAAGTGGATGGGGGGATTCACTAGGAACTTGCCCAAACATTTCTGGATTGAGGCAAAAGGATGCTAGGGGAGACTGATTCATAATGATGAATGTCGGGGGAATCCTGTGACTCTAGTGTCAGCTACTGACAGCTGATGGCAAAGGAAGGCTGACAAACCACTCCTAAGCTGACAATGATCTCTCTGTAAATTGCAATTTCTACTCCCTTTTACACTTCAAAATTCATGCAAATGACATTCACAAGCCGGCCACCTAACTTTGACTCATCTGGTTTACCAGCAATTCCTAGTCTTTTCAAGCAAAATCTTCCTTTTAGCCTCTTATTCTTGCAACCTCTCCCATCACACGCAGTCCTCTTATTCAAGAGTGGCATTATTTTAGTGAAATAACACTGAATCAGTACTAATGAATTTTTTTCCCAAATATTAATCTTGTAGTTTCAAACATACAGAAAAGTTGTAAGAATAGTACAACAAACCATATGATTAATTCATTTAGATTCACAAAATATTGACATTTTGCCACATCTGATCGATCTTGCTCCTGTCTTTCTTTTCTCTGAACCATGTAAGAGGAAGATGCACATATAAAAAAGACTCTTAAACCCTAAACTCCTCAGCATAAATGTCCTCAGAAAAAGGATTTCCTTCTACACAAACACAATATAAAGTTTACACTTTAATTAATTTAACACCAAAGCAATTCTATTATTTAATATACACAGTTCATATTCAGATATATCTCAGTAATCACTTCTATAGATACCTCCACTCCCATGCAGTCTATTTAGGATTCAAAGGTCACAGAGTATATTGAGCTAGCTTGTTTGTGTAGTCTTCTCTAATCTCTAACAATTTCTCTTGGTTTCTTAGACTTCCAATTTGATCCAGGTTAAGGAAATGGCAACCCACTCCAGTGTTTTTGCCTGGAGAATCCCAGGGACGGGGGAGCCTGGTGGGCTGCCGTCTATGGGGTCGCACAGAGTCGGACACAACTGAAGTGACTTAACAGCAGCAGCAGGCATCTTTAGGTAAGCAGGTACTAGAGGTGAGATTGTGTCTAGGTCAGAATATTGTCACAGGTGGCATATCATGTCCATTTGTCCCACTATTATTGGTATGCTTGATCACTGTGCTTAATTCACATTTTAATTGACCCACAAAATTGTATTTTAATCAATGATAAATTGCCTTCTGCAGGCTAGGTGGCTGATGGGAGATTGCACTGCTATAATAGTGAAGCTATTGTTGAAAACTGTAGCTCTAGCTAACTTCCTTGAAGCACAGTACTCCGTTTAACTCTGCAGGATGTTTACTTGCTTGGATGAGAAAGGCAGCATAGAATACTAATCAGTTCAGAGTGTGAGCCCTGGTATCACATTCTCTGGGTTCAGACCCTGGAACCATCACTTACCAGCTAAGTGACTGTAAACTTGTTCATTGATTTCAGTAAACTTCTCTTCCCATTCTACAAAATGAGAATAATGACTGGCCACCTTTTAGAATTGTTATTTCAATTAAAATAATGAAAGTAAAGTGCTTGGTACTTTACCTGAGACAGAGCTGCTGCTGCTAAGTCACTTCAGTCGTGTCCGACTCTGTGTGACCCCATAGACGGAAGCCCACCAGGCTCCCCCGTCCCTGGGACTCTCCAGGCAAGAACACTGGAGTGGGTTGCCATTTCCTTCTCCAATGTGTGAAAGTGAAAAGTGAAAGTGAAGTTGCCCAGTTGAGTCCGACACTTAGCGACCCCACGGACTGCAGCCTACCAGGCTCCTCCATCCATGGGATTTTCTAGGCAAGAGTACTGGAGTGGCTTGCCATTGCCTTCTCCGGAGACAGAGCTAGTATTCCATAAATATTGTTATAGTATTATTACATATGTGTTCTTTGTAAAAGCAAAGGATTTTAAAATCACTGTAAATCAAAACATCCCCAGAAGCATAGATTTGTGGATGTCCATTGCTTTGTGAAAGATCCATATTGTTTACTTTGGTGCCCTAAATCACTAGTTCTCAAACTTTGCATTTAAGTAAGAATCATTCCTGTATGTTGCTAAATGGCAGATCCTGATTCAGTAGTCATAGGGCAAAGCCTGAAATTTTTACAAGTTCTCAGGTGATGTCAATGCCACCAGTCCATGGGCCATACTTTGAGTACCAAGTCTGTAAATTACTTCCAAAAGGAAATGCCCTGCCAAACTTCTCAACTTGTACTCTCAGGTATAGGGCTGTGTTGTTATATCGAATCATCACAGGAAGCTGCCACTAGGCTTGTTTGTTTTCCTTTTGGGGACATTTCTAGCAGCTATTAGCCAGACACTACACTGATTAAACCACCATTACTATGACTACTCATCACTATGTTTCTACAAGCACACCTTACCTATATCTATATTCCTCTATCTAACACACGCCCATGAAGGATGAAATGGTGAAGAATTCTGTGGTTTGACTGGAGTTTAAGTGCTCATTCTTACCTTTTTTAAGCTGGTAATCTAAGCCTTGTTATTTAACCATTTGTAACCTCAATTACTTCATCCAAAAATGACTATAGAGTCTCAAAGACTGTTCTATACATCTGTGTCTCTTTTGCTGTCTCAGATACAGGGTTATTGTTACCATCTTTCTAAATTCCATATATATGCATTGGTGTTTTTCTTTCTGGCTTACTTCACTCTGTATAATAGGCTCCAGTTTCATCCACCTCATTAGAACTGGTTCAAATGTATTCTTTTTAATGGCTGAGTAATACTCCATTGTGTATATGTACCACAGCTTTCTTATCCATTCGTCTGCTGTTGGACGTCTAGGTTGTTTCCATGTCCTGGCTATTATAAACAGTGCTGCGATGAACACTGGGGTACACGTGTCTCTTTCAATTCTGGTTTCCTCAGTGTGTATGCCCAGCAGTGGGATTGCTGGATCATATGGCAGTTCTATTTCCAGTTTTTTAAGGAATCTCCACACTGTTCTCCATAGTGGCTGTACTAGTTTGCATTCCCACCAACAGTGTAAAAGTGTTCCCTTTTCTCCACACCCTCTCCAGCATTTATTGCTTGTAGACTTTTGGATAGCAGCCATTCTGACTGGCGTGAAATGATACCTCATTGTTCTTTTGATTTGCATTCCTCTGATAAAGAGTGATGTTGAGCATCTTTTCATGTGTTTGTTAGCCATCTGTATGTCTTCTTTGGAGAAATGTCTGTTTAGTTCTTTCGCCCATTTTTTGATTGGGTTGTTTATTTTACTGGTATTGAGCTGCAGGAGTTGCTTGTATATTTTTGAGATTAATTCTTTGTCAGTTGCTTCATTTGCTATTATTTTCTCCCATTCTGAAGGCTGTCTTTTCACCTTGTTTATAGTTTCCTTTGTTGTGCAGAAGCTTTTAATTTTAATTAGGTCCCATTTGTTTATTTTTGCTTTTATATCCAATATTCTGGGAGATGGGTCATAGAGGATCCTGCTGAGATTTATGTCAGAGAATGTTTTGCCTATGTTTTCCTCTAGAAGCTTTATAGTTTCTGGTCTTACGTTTAGATCTTTAATCCATTTTGAGTTTATTTTGGTGTATGGTGTTAGAAAGTGTTCTAGTTTCATTCTTTTACAAGTGGTTGACCAGTTTTCCCAGCACCACTTGTTAAAGAGCTTGTCTTTTCTCCATTGCATAGTCTTGCCTCCTTTGGACTCTGTGGGAGAGGTCGAGGGTGGGATGATTTGGGAGAATGGCATTGAAACATGTATATTATCATATGTGAAATGAATCACCAGTCCAGGTTCAATGCATGATACGGGATGCTCGGGGCTGGTGCACTGGGATGACCCAGAGGGATGATATGGGGTGGGAGGGGGGTTCAAGATGGGGAACACATGTACACCTGTGGCGGATTCATGTCAATGTATGGCAAAACCAATACAATATTGTAAAGTAATTAGCCTCCATTTAAAATTAAAAAATAAAAATTAAAAAAAAAAAAGGAAATCACATCCTGTGGGAAAAAAAGGAATGAAAAAAAAAGAATAAAACCAGTTAACAAAACAAACAAAAAAGAATATGAATGATATGCTTTCACATTTTAAAATGGTAATAATGAATGCTATGTACTTAATTTTCATAATCATTTGGAAACTTTCTTGCCTGAAATTTCACTTGGGCATTGTATTTTATTTTCTTTGGTTGACTAAAATAAGTTTAATAAAAAAGAAAGAAAGAAAATGACTGTAATAATGCCAACCTCATGGATCCTTTGTGTTATATTTTATTTATATCTATCTATGCGAGTTGACTCACTGGAAAAGACTCTGATGCTGGGAAAGGTTGGGGGCGGGAGGAGAAGGGGACGACGGAGAATGAGATGGCTGGATGGCATCACAGACTCTGTGGACATGAGTTTGAGTGTACTCCGGGAGTTGGTGATAGACAGGGAGGCCTGGCGTGCTGTGATTCATGGGGTCGCGGAGAGTCAGACACGACTGAGCGACTGAACTGAACTGAACTGAACTGATACAGATCAGTTCAGTTCAGTTCAGTCGCTCAGTTGTGTTAGACTCTTTGTGACCCCATGGACTGCAGCACGTCAGGCTTCTCTATCACCAACTCCCGGAGCTTGCTTAAACTCATGTCCATTGAGTTGGTGATGCCCTCTAACCATCTCATCCTCTGTTGTCCCCTTTTCCTCCTGCCTTCGATCTTTCCCAACATCAGGGTCTTTTCCAATGAGTCAGTTCTTAGCATCAAGTGGCTGAAATACTGGAGCTTCAGCTTCAGCATTAGTCCTTCCAATGAATATTCAGGACTGATATCCTTTAGGATTGACTGGTTTATTGAACTATCTGTATATAGAGAGATAAGGAGAACAGAGAGAGAGGGAAAAAAAATAATGCTCTAATTAATATATCCTGGCATGTAGTAGGTTTTCATAATAGCTATTTTCTCTTACTATTACTTGTGAACCTGTTGGGGTGTAATTTCTATTTTCATCAAGTAATTTTGAGGGATGACAGGGTCACAGACCCATTTTAAGAGCTGCAAGTAAGCTCTCAGTGTTTCTCCAGGACTTGGCCTGCCCTGAAGGTACATGCATCCTCTCTCTCTCTTGAGCATTCAGCAGAGAGAGAACATCAGTCCTGAAGAGCTCACAGGCACTCACGTGCCCGCATGATGTCTTCAAATTATTTTTCCCACTTTCATTCCTTGTGGTCAAGATTCCAATTTGCTTCAGACTCAATAAGCAGAGATGTGTGCTTAAAATTCATATTCACACACATTCCAAATGAGGAAAAGTCCATTAGTCTCTAAAGTCTCTGAAAAGTGAAGTTGTTTTTACTTCAGTTTCCCTATGGGCCACAGGGAGCCTTTAGTGAGTGATTCAAGTCTGTATCCTAGGGCTCGTGAGCTGACTTATGGGGAGAATGACATTTTGAGATGCATATGTCATTTTGATTAAAATTGGATTTCTCTTCGGGATATACTGTGTTTTCCTTGGGACATTCAATGCCTTAGGCTCACTTAGTTGAGAGGACAGAGTGCCACATTATGTGACAGAATTAAATGGATTCTTTGAGTGCTTTGGGCAGATTGTTAGCTTTGGCACAGGGAGATATCCTCTCTCTCCATGCATGATGGCTGCAAGAGGGGAAGCTATTTCCCATTGACTCAGATACATGACAAGAACCTCAGACCTAGATCCCAATGCCTCAGAGGGAAGAACTACAGAAGTACTATACTACCAAAGTTAACATCTTAAAGATGAGAGCTCTATGACAAATTCAATAATTGGTTTCATGAATGAGAGTCAAATTGGTGAAGACTTATTCCAGATTCACAGCTTCACATTAGGGCAGAGCTGGATCTAGGAACTGAACTCCTGATTCCTAGGAAGACACTTTTTAACACAATTCTGCTTTTCCAACAGGCCTAGCATTACATTCTTTCTCATTTGCTGCAAGGGTGATCAGTTTGTAAATCCACGTGTAGCTACTGTTTTCCATTGCACACCAGCTGGAAGTATCAAAGGGTTCCAATAGGTGAGCAACAGTTTCTGACTTGATCCTTTACAACAAAATCTATGGAACCGTGCTCCATCCTAACCCTCCCTTTCTGGTCTTAGGGTCTTTTGGATGGTCTTTGGTAAACTCACAGAGGGCATTGATTCTCCAGAAATCGTAAGCATTTCTGATTTATGTAATTTTGCCTTATGTCTCTCTGATTTTTTTGTGCCTAGGGATAGCTGCATCTTGAGACCATATCCTTAGTTGAGTCCAACCCTCTAGTCCTTCCAATAATGTTATCTGGTATGGCCACTGCCTTGAATGAAGGAAAGACTTTTCTCTCATTGTTAGTCAGTTTTGACTTAGAACAGAATTGTCTTGGTCTCAGCATTTGACAGCCTCTACTTTTAGAAAATTTTTGTTTAATGGGCGCCTTCTACTGAAAATAATCCTCCTTCTGGAACTTTGTCCACACATCCTTGCAGGGACTGAGCCAGAAGGTAATCCTCTGTGAAATTAGAATTATTCCATGTTTTCAGAATAAGACACTAATGCTTAGAGATGGTAAGGGTCCCACAACAATTAAATGGAAAAATCAGAGTTTGATTCCATGTGCACCTGTCTTTATTGACCACAGCCTACCCATTGTTTGATGACCTCAGGGTCTTCAATATCCATGAAATCTCAGCCTTGGCTTTTCAAGGAAAGGAAGGGCAGGGAAGCCTGTACCCAATTTGCACAAGCTACCCCATCGCCTTCCAGACCTTTGAACTAGGTCTTTGTGGAAGCTACTGCTATCCACTTAGGGAAAGTTCGCAAGGCCTGGACTTCTAGAGACTTTCCTGCTTATCTCTAGAAATAAGAAGCCCAAGGAAAGTTCTTCCTCTCCCCTCAATATCCTATGAAAAGAATAGAGTCTTCTTGGCCATGAAGAGAGAATACAGCCCATAACCACGAACCCATTCATCTCTCTAAGAAGAGATGATGACAATCATGGTGATGATGGTGATGAAAGTGATAATGAGGAGGAAGAAGAGGAGGAGAAGGGAGAACACCTCCATGGACCAGGTAGCATGCCAGGCACTTGACATAGTAGATTTCTAAAACTTTTGATGACCTTGAGAAAGAAATATGATTGCTCTCATTTTAAATGTGAGAAAACTGAGTCTCTGAGGGGGTCACACTAAAAAGCAAGTAAAAGTCAGTACTGGGATTATTTCAGGAGAGGGGTCATTCTCTTCTCTCCACAATTTCTCCCATAACCATTTGCTACACTAATGCTAAATTATTTTGGACGCATGACTGTTTCATGACAATGGAAGCTCGTGTCATATTTCACATGTGGGAATGATTCTAGCAACCATTCTAGCAATTGAAGAAATGCAAGGTGCTGTCGGAGGATTCAATTATTTATGACCCAGCCTGATGGGAGGCAAGGATTCTGGGTCACACTTCTCACTCCAGGAGACATACCTTTTTGTGTCCCTTCCTCCAGAGAACCTGAGAACTGTGCTTGCAGTGATTCGATCACAATTAGTAAACTTAACACAGGAGGAAAATGTCAGTCAAATGTGTTCCCTTCACATTACATTCCTGTCGTTGTTCCCTTGGCCCAGTCCATCCATCTTCTATTCTTGAGGGGCATGAAGGGGACAGCCATGTAGAGGAGAGGGCTGTTTGGCTGATTGATGTGGGGTTTTCGTGCAGAAAGCTACCAAGATTTTTGAGTGGAATTATTGAAGTCTGCCTGCTTCACTGATGAAGGATCTGAATGAAAGCTGCCTTTAAAGAGTTCTAAAAAGGGAGATTAAAGCCAGTCCAAAAAAGAGAGGACACTTATTTATAGTTTCCACATTAATTCAAAACAATCTGATGAGCAGTTTTGCCCATGCATACGCTTTCCACAAAAACAAATGCCTCTCAGGTTTCTTTTATTCTGATATAATATCAGTGCCCAAGGCGGGAAACTTTCTGTGCTTCACTGGGCAAAGCCTGTCCAAATTTACAATTAAATGGAACTGACACAGCTGATCATGCTGGAGCTTGGTTCCTTTTCAGCTGGGGCCTTTCTTTCAGATTCTTGGTTATTACGTTGGCTGTGTTCCAAACTGATGGAACTCACTGTACCATTTTCCTCGCAGGCACTGGACACTGAGTGAAGTTAGAGCAGTGGGTCTCCAGCTGGGGAGATTTTGTCCTCCGGGGAGACACTTGTTAATGTTTGGAGACATTTTTGACCGTCACCACTGGTGGTGGGAGAGTTGTTACTGCTATCTCTAGTGGGTAGACGTCAGGGATGCTATTAAACATCCTACAGTGCATAGGATAGCTTTCCCTTCCCTGCCTGATATCTGGCCCCAATGTCAATAACACTGAGGTTAAGAAGCCTTGAGATAGAGGACAGCTGGCTGGTAGGGGAGATCGGAGAGGCTCTCATTCCTGAAGTTGTAGGAGTGGTATCATCAGTGGACTTTGCTGGTCAAAATTCTCCATGGGAAGGATGTACAGTAAGCCCAAGAGGGAAACCAGAATGTCAGACAGAAACAAAAGAGCTGTAAACAGATATTTGCCTTAAGATTATGGAACCACACTGGCAGAACCATGGAGATGCATGAAGGAAAGGAAGCTGAGTAGGTTTGAAGCATTGTCTGCCAGGAGGTCTTGCTGTCTGTCTCCCAGTGTTATTGTTCCTGCAAGGTAGAATATGAAAACATGGCATCTTTTGGAGGGCTAGTCATGAGACAGACGCTTTTGGAATATTTCCACTATTTTTTTCTTATGTATCAGGATGTCTTGAAAGGGGTCTCAAAGGAGTGACCAACTGATGAATTAACCATGTTGTAGGTTAGTCTTTCATTCTGTCAACGTGACATTTAGGAAAGAAAGAAGGAATAAGTGAAAGAAGAAGGAAAGAGGGTGGGAGTGAGGAAGAAAAGGAGGATGGAAGGCAGGCAGGCAGGCAGAAAGAAATAAAGAACAAGAAAAATAAAAGGAGGAAAGAAAGAAAAAGCAGGAAGGAGAACAGCAAGAGGGGATGGGGGACAGAAAGAGGAGAAGCGGGGAGATTGTCTGTAAGCTTACGGGCGCGGCGCGACCCCAGCTCTCTGTCTCTGTCGTCACACCTGGCCTCAGCCTCACATTTACGTTACTAGCCTGATCCCATAAACATTTCAACTTTGTACTCTTCTGCTCTCAGATTTCATCATTACCTCCCAGATGTTTAGCACTAGAAAAAATTCCTCAAACCATACTATGACTTTGTCTGTCCACATAGCTGGCCTTGGTTTCCTCTGCTACACAAAGAGGAACCTTAGCATTTAGATCACTTTTCATGAGAGGTGTGGGAAGCCAGCCAATTGCTTTATGGTCACTTTAAATAAAGGATCATAAAATGAATATTAGATGAATAACCACAAGCATCATCTAACCCAGTGGTAATTTCCTATTAGAATTACCTGGGAGCTTTTGTAAAATACCCTTCCTCCAATCCTACCTCCAGGATTGAGGTAGGATTTAATTGATTTAATTGGGCAGGAGCAAGCCTGGGCACATGTAGTTTTTGAAAGTTCCCAGATGGTCATAGATGTAGCCAAGGTTGAAAACCTTGATTTAGTTTGTCTTCCTCTTTCTCAGAATAGGAAAGTAAAGGTCAGAGAGGCATAAAGTTTGCCCATAACCTGTCTGCTAAATGCATATGTTTCTACCTCTTTTGCATTCTTTTGTCCAAGCAGGGCTAAGTATGCAACAGAAAGATAAGAGGGAAACCCAAGAAGTGTGTGCTAGGAGTGTTTCCAGCTCTTGCTGGCAGAAAGACCAGTTGACTGGCAGCTTTTGGAGGGATCCAGCATCTCCTGAATTTTGCAGTTGAGCAGAGGCCTGTGGGTCTTCTGGTTCTCAGAAATACCCCCACAGACATGGTGGGTGGCTTGCCATGTTGTCTTAGCTTGAGAAACCCCTTCTTTTGCTCGCTTTGGTAGAGTCCAATATTTTCTTCGCTTAGAATTTCAGCCATATCATCATTATCTAAGGCAAGAATGGGGATTTGCTTGGAAGGATATAAAGATGTTTGTTCTTCCTTGAAAAAATAAAAAATTTAATTGGTCATTATAGTAATGTTTATAGGAAAGGAAACACCAGTCAAATTTCTGTTAAGCAAAACAAGAGCCTGGAGTGTGTGATGAGGGATGTAGTGAGCAGTGTTCATAAGAGGGACCAATGCCTGGTGGTGGCTTGACTCAGTTGTGCAAAACAGTAAAGGCATCACACCTCCTGGGTCCAGATTCCAGCTTCACCAACTATGCATTTTGCAGATAGGCAAGGGCTCAAGCTCACACACAGAGTTAAGGCCATGGAAACACAGTCTCTCAAAATCCTACCTCTTCCAAACATTTTAAATACACCAGGCACTTTCTGTATCTGTTCTCATTTACTCCCACAGTGTCCCCTATGTGGGGTTGATTTTCAAGTCCACAGTTTATGAAAGCATCAACTGAAGATCAGCGTGATGAGGAATCCTCTCCAGAAACCACATGGGGTTTAGCAGAGCGAGAATTCAAAGCCAGTATTCTTTAAACTAGAGATGAACATATGTACTTCTATGCTTCATGGGCTTTTTTTGAAAGCTTGCTTGTGCTTGGAAAGTAGGTTTTAGTTCTTTGGAATGAGCTAGATTTGAAAGCATTAATCAAGAAATTGAGGTATGGAATATTCATTGGAAGGACTGATGCCGAAGCTGAAGCTCCAATACTCTGACCACCTAATACAAAGAACTGACTCATTGGAAAACACCCTGATGCTGGGAAAGATTGAGGGCAAGAGGAGAAGCGGAGGACAGAGGGTGAGATAGTTGGATGGCATCATTGGTTTAATGGACATGAGTTTGAACAAACCCTGGGAGATGGTGAAGGACAGGGAAGCCTGATGTGCTGCAGTTCACGGGGTTACAAAGAGTCAGACATGACTTAGTGACTGAACAACAAAAATTTTCATATTGTCCTCAAATCCACTTTCTGTATGTTCATTCCCATGTTTGACTGCATTTCAGATGGATCACAAGGCTTTTCTCACCTCCTTCTAGTTACTTTCAATTATTATGAGTCTCATTTTCAGATATTATAAATAACAGCAGTTAATCTCTAATTCAATTCAGTGCTTTTCCCCTCCCCATTCCTTCCAAACCCTTTGATCCTTTTCCTCCCCACCCCTGCTCAGGTCAGACTCACATTTTTATAATCCGCAAGTGAAAGAGGTATTTCCTGTGTCCTACTTGCTTGTTTTCCCTCCTTTTCATTTGGTCTTTCTTCCCTTCTCTACTCCCCATGGTGCTTCTACTTTCCCCAGGATCAGTTCAAGGAGAAAACTGAGAAATTAAAATCTAAAAATGGTTTTACATGATTGATGCTATCAGACCCGACACCTGTGCCCTCTTTCCGGCAGACACCCAAATCTGGTATTGCCTCTCTTGTGGGATATGGCAGGTTCTTTGGAGGCACCCTTACGTTTGGTGCCTCATCAGGAAGATGCCCAGGACTCTGCAAACAGTGGTACACACAGCTGTAATTTATTATGACAGAAGGATACAGAGCAAGATCAGAGGAAGGAAAAGACATGTGGAGCAAAGTCAGGCACAAGCTTCCAAAGACCCTTCTCAGTGGAGTCACAGAGGACACACTCAATTCTCCAGCAATGGGCTGTTACATGTATGAAGTGTTGCCAACTAGGGAAGTTCACTGGGACCACACATCCAGAGTTTTTATATAAAGGGCTGGTTGGTAGGCAGCCTCTGCCTGGCACATGCCAAAATTCTAGATTGCTAGAAGGAAAGCAGGTGTTCAGTGTAAATCACGTGGTTTTGCACAATTTAGTCAGAGGGAGCCAGAACTATTCTCAGTTCTGGGAATAGTGGGAACATTCTGAGTTCCCAGACACACTCAAGGTCAGTCAAGGCCAACCTTGTAAGCAGGCCTTTCATAGGAGAGCAGTTGGGTCTGCTGTGTTAATATTTTTTGCACACACACACCCACCCTCTGTTCAAGGGGCCCTCATCCTGCACCATTCACCAGTCTTCTCTCACTAGCATGTTGAACCCCAACTCTCAGTGCAAGGCCAGCCAACTGCACAATTCTGGCCTCTTCCTCCTGGGAAGTCTCGGCCCAGGCAGATTTTCTCTGAACCGGTGGGGACAGTGGACACCTTTGTCTGTGAGCTCTGAAGTTCCAGGCCTCTCCTGCTGCAGCTTCTAGCTTTGCTGGCAGTTCCAGGCAGCCTTCTGCCAGAGTTAAGAGCCTGACAACTTATTTTGTCCCACCAAACTCTAAGACATACCTGTATGTCCTCTTAAGGATTTTCTCCCTACTCTGGAACCCTGTTAACCTGGAGGTCACTGAAGCTCACTTTCTTGGGCAGCGAAGACTTTTCCCTCTATCCTCAACAATGTTGTGTGAAGAAATCGCTACTGGGAAAATTTTCAGGTTGCTCATATATAAAGAGTGGAGGTGGGTGATGAGCAAAAGGGTTCAGGAAGGGACTTGGCCACTACTTAGTTTCTTTGTTGATATTTCCAGTGCTTCTTTTAAGAATTTTCAAGTACTTGCTATTTTATCGTTTAGAGCTTTAGCTTTTGCCAAAATTCTGAGAAACAGGAACAGTGCCAGTTGGCGTTGTGCTACTCGATTTCTGTTCCCATATCTTTCATCCTGTTCCCATGGCCACTGCTCTGGTCCAGGCTTAATGACCTCCCAGGCTGCCTGGACATTTGTGGCTTTTCTGTTTCTCTCACCTACATTCTCTGTTCCACGCAGTGTTCAGAGTTATCTTTCTAATATGCTTTGATTTCATCATTCACCTGTTTAATCTCTGATGGCTGTCCTGAGGCTGTGGAAATGTTCACACTCCTCAGTATGGCTCACAAAACCCCTCAGAGCCTGACCTACCTGCCTTTCCAGTTCCATGTCTGGACATTTCTGGTTTGCCTCCAGAATTCTTGTTTCCTTTATGTTGGCCTCTTTCTTTTTCTAGACATTTGCTCTTGCTGTTTCTTCTGCTCATCTCTGCGAGGAACTTCTACTCACTCCTAAATGGCCCCAGGTAGAATGCCCTGGTTCCCTTGCTGTGCCTCATAGCACTCTGTGCAACCCAGGTCTACCCATTAACACTATGTCAGTTTGGGCAAAAATACTTGTTTGTGCCTCAGCTTTATCATCTGTAAAATGGGGGTGACAATATTATCGACCTCATGGGGGCATTAGAAGGACTACACTAAATAAGTAAATATTATAAAACATTGAAAACTGTGCCTGGCATAGCTCACACTCTACAGTACTTGTTACATAAATGAATGTCTCAAATTTACATATTTTAAGATCCATGTGCCCCTTCAAGACAATGAACTGTAAGGGCAAGGAGTCTTCCCTGTTTTTGCCTGCCCAGTGATAAGCATATATAGAAGGTGGTCAGTAAAGATCTGGGAAGAAATACTATGGATTAAATGACACAGTGTGTGAGATTTTCCTTAAAATAGCACAAGAGGGAAAGGGGTGAGTATGAGTAGAGATAGAAAAAGGCTGGATAATCATTGAAAGTGGTTATGAACACATGTGAATTCACTGGGCTATTCTACTTTTATACACATTAGAAATTTTCCACAATCCAAAGTTAATTAGAAAAAAGGAACATTTAAAAATCTGTTCAATTAGTGAATTAATGTTCTCCATTATTTTGATTCCTCTCTTTCTGTACTTCTTTCTTAGTATTTAGCTTCAAGCTCTGATTTTGGAGGGAAAGAGTAAAGTAAGTAGGAAGATGGGAAGATTTCCTGGGTATGGAATGTTCATTTTCCCCTTCCATTTTGGAACTAGAAATTGCACTGCCAAGTATGTCTGGAAATGTTCTTTCTCTGTACAACAGGTTGCTCTCTTACTTGGAATGAGACAGTCATTTATGAAAGCTTTGTCAGGAATTTATGGGTTTTTCTTGTTTTCATACTTGGTCAGAGTCACCTAGTCATCTTGGAGCATCCCAGTTTGACAATTGATAAAGTCATTTCAAAATCCTCACATTTCCCGATTTGCATTTATTGCTGTCTGCTAAGGACATGGCCTCTGGACGGGGCTGTTCTATCAGACTACAATCTGTCCCCAGTGTTGGCAGCCGGCTGACAGCTACGTGTGGCTGCAGGAGACCCCAGGTACTTACTGCTGTCCATCAAGCACAGCAAAGGACCACCTCAACTGTCGAAATGGAGCCGGGTGTTGTCAAAAGCCTGTGTAGCCATGTCAGTAGGGGGCTTTCTTCTGCTCTCCTGGAGAATAGCAATGAACTACTGTGCACCAGAAGAGGGGGCGTTTAGCAGAGACAGAAGCGAATTCACTGAGTGACTGCTAAGTGTCTGGAACTGTTGCAAATGCTCAGCATACATCTCTTTATTTCATCCTCACACGACTGTCAGGCATATTTAAATTCTAAACTGCAGATTAGGACTGAAGTTCAGAGAGGTTAATTATTAATAACTTCACTTTCTTGTTAGTAACGAATTTGGGATTAGAACCCCCAGTCTGGTTTCAACGGTTGAGTCCTTTCCATGGTGGTTTCCGCTGCTTTCTGCAGGTTTCTTCATCCAGAGGGAGCGCGGGGGCTCTCTCCGGCACTGAGGGAGAGGGAAGGGGTGCATCTGAGTGGCAGCTCTGTGAGTCCCAACAGTGACATCAGCAGACGGAAATTCCTGGTGCCGTGAAACACTTTTATTCACCTATTCCCTTCCTTAAGCTCCATTTTGGATTTTCGCTTCTTTTGTGCAGAAGTGGCTTCATTTTCCCTTATCTTTTTAATGCTCCGTATGCTGGGTCAGTGTTTCTGCCTCCCATTTTTCTGCATAAATGTCACTACCTGTCACCAGGAGTTTGTTTAGGGCAGTTTTGCAGCTAATGGCGGCTTCTGTCCTTGTTTGGATGACTTGTTTGGCTTTGCTTTTAATCAGAGTGCTGAGTTATTTCTTCTCTCTGCCTCTCCCTCATCTTCTGTGTCTTTGATGCTTATGTTTGCACCCAGATGTTTTTGCTAACAGAAGAAAAAATATTAGAGATAAAGAAGGTAGCAAGCATGATTAGACTTTCTCAATCTAAAACTCAGGAAAAAACCTGTGGCATTTCACAGTGACCAGACTTACAGCTTATTGTATACTGGAAGGGGCTGCAAAGTTCCCCAGGGGGTGTGGTGGGTGGGTGGAGTTTCCTGAGAGAAGAAAGCCCCAGGGATTCACCCTGATGGCATACCTTGGGTAGGATTGCAGAGCAACCTCTCTGTACCACAACCCAGGTTCTGCTTTGCAATCTTGATGCTTGCTTTGCTATATAAGCTTCATGTGGTGAATGCAGCCCATGCCCTCCCAATTCTGTTATCTGAAGGTATCAGGGTTTCCTGAGCCAAGTCAGACTTACACTGGTCACCAGTGGGGTAGGAGTCCCCTCTCCACAGTAAGAGGGAGTTTAGAAGATTTCTGCTGACCAGAGCCTGCTAGGACCCACCCCTCCCTAGACTCTGCTTCCCAAGACTTGCCCCTGGGCCCTCCCCACCAACCCCTCCTCCTTCTGGTCCTCCCTGGCAACCTGCACACCAGACAGTCAGCTGTTCTCCTCTCCAGGACATTTGCTTTCTTAGAGAGGAAAAATATATAATTTTGTCTTCCCCTTCCCCAAACCAATTCTGCCTAAATCAGAATGAACTCATGCATGTCCTCTCATTTTGCTAATAGAAAGCTGAACCTTTTAGAAAGATGGGCTTCATCATAATAGTCATTAAACCGCTTACCAACTCGGCCTTGGCTTCTAGTTCTTGGATGGAACAGAACCTTCACTGAAACAGGAAGTAAACACAAGGCAGGTAGGGTCAGGGCATCTTTAAGGCTGTGATATAATTGTTGTTGGTTCTTTGTGGACTCCTATTGAGGCCTGCTTCCCTGAGAAGAGCTTTGTCTTGTTTACCTCCAACAGTCTGCTTTTTCAATCAAACAATAGGCATCCTATTGCCCAGTTACCAGAGGCAGTCACTGTTTACTTGGCTTCCGGAAGACAGATCAAGGGAAAATGGCTCTTATGTTCCCACATCAAAGACTGAGGCTTTGTTCGCTGAGATAATGAGCTGCTCTCAGGCAGGGGATGAGGCATTCATTTGTCTGGATCTCTCCTTTGCATCTAGAATAGTACCAGGACTTAATAAATTCTCAATAAATGTCTTCTGAAGGGAGAAATGCACAAATATCTGGTGCTTCCAATACCATTAGTGTTAATAAAAGCTGTTGTGGGACTTCCGCGAAGATGAACTAAAAGAACCTAGGAGTGTTATTGTTTGTTCCCATTTTATTTAGGAGTACCTGAAAGAGGTTCAGTAACCTGTTCACGAGCACGAAGATTGTAAAGGGCAGAATCAGGATTTAAACTCAAGTCTGTCTGTTTCCACAAGACACTGAGTTTGGTGCATGTCACTGGCAAGTGCCAGGGCACTGACTTCACGCAAATAACTACGGAAACACAAAGGGAGTCCCTGCCTACTCTGCCCCGTAGAATTAGAATGTTTCTTTTCACAAAGAAAACACTAAGTGATTTGTGATTTGAATATTGAGATTTATTCTACAATGTGGAGAAGGGCAGGAGAACGTTCAAGCTGGACAACACTATACACACAAAGGCAGAGGGCGGCCAGGAGGTGTATGGCTGGGGTGGGGTGGGGAGATGTTCCCAGTGGAGCAGAGAAGAGGATGGAGGGCAGTTAGCTGGAGCCAGAGTGTAGGGGAGGCACGACTCTGTCTGACTAGGACAGCTTCCAGAGAATTCCATGATAAACTGGACAGTTGAAACATAAATTTGTCTTCTCAGAATTCAGCAGTGGAAAAATCTTCCTGGGAGAAGTTTTACTGGAAGGGTGACCTCCCTACTTTTCTACTAGCCTGGTGGAACTTCCAGCAGAGCACATTCTAAAAGAAAATATTTGTTCAATTCCCTTAAGGAACTTAAAACAATGCAACAAGTTGAACCCTTAAGTCTTTGGGTTTCCTCCTTGTAAACGTTCTGCCTGTTGATGCCCTCACTGTTAGTTGCAACTGAACAATTTGTGTAAGTTAATAGCCCTTTTCTTATCTCTGCAGATTGAGGGAGCACCACAAAGGAACCCTTAGAATGTGAAGTCGTAAACGACATTTCTAGTAACAGATTCATATTTATGGCGTGCTGGTCGACAGTGAGGCAGTGGCTTGGCTACAGGTACTGTCCCACGTGCCTATTTCCCTGTCATCTAAGTAGATCTGTATCACTGTTTGAGATTATCAAACTCTGCTGACAACTTCCAACCAACTTGCTAAAGTGAGAGGCAGTCCCTTGCTGTAAAAGTGAGCTTAACTTTGTTGATGATATGTGTCCATAAAGTATTAAGGTGATCTAGAAATCCTCTAAGCCCAGCCCTCATTTTACAGAAGAGAAAAACACATCACCTCTTTGGTGACCTGACATACCCAAAGTCACACAGGAGCTCTGCCCTGTCCAATGCAGTAGCCACAGGTGACTAGGAAGCTTGAAATGAGACCCGTCTCATGGGAGTGTGCTATTGGCATGAAAGGCATGGGGGATTTCATTGACATAGTATGAATATAAAATAGCTGATGTTTTTATATCAGTTGCTTGTTGTAAAGATAATATTCTGGATTTATTAGGTTAAATAAGGTGTATTATTAAAATGTATATCACTTTTCTTTACTTTTTTCGTGTGGCTATTAGAAAATGTAACATTGATGCTATGTGACTTAAATTACGTTTTTATTGGACAGAGCACTTCTAAAGCTTGAATGGAGCACAGGTCTCCTAACTTTGATGTAATTTAGTGAGGGATGGAGGGCACTGGCTGGATCAGGGGGAGTTAGAAGCTGAGAGATAGATTAGGAGGCCACTACAGCAAGCACACCAGGGCAGGGGCTTGGGGGCTCACTGTTAGTCACTGGAACAAGTTCCTACCACACTGCCAGCTGTCCCCCTCACACCTCCCCTCTCTCCCCTGCTCCTTTTCTAATTATCCAGAACCCTGAAGCTTGCATTCTCTTTTTGTGTCACTCCAGGTGTGCAAGATGTGAAGTAGTGGGTCTCAACGTTGATCTGTTTCTGCCAGCTTCCCATCTGCTTCAATTTCCGGCTGCTCTCTCACGCCCCCTGTGGTTCTTCAGCTTTAAACAACTTTTCATTTCTCTTCCCTACAGCACTTTCACTTAGAAATCATTTCAAAACAGCACTTTACTTTGAAAAGAGGTATAATGAGCACTTAGGAAAGGAATGAGAACTTCTTTTCACTCCCTTCCTCGCGTTATCTTAACCCCAGCTGCTGAAATCTGGGTTCCAAAAAACACAGAGGAGTTGGTGGAAGGAGTGATCAGGCTGCTTATGGGAAACAGCTTTGAGTATTTGTGTGGAGTACTAAGCAGTCTGTTCCCCTGCTGGCTCCAGATCCTTTCTGTGGAAGAGTTCTAAGCTCAACTTCTATAAACAAGACACAGGAACTCTTCCTTCATTCACTCAGTAAGGGCTTAACAAGCATCTACAGTTTCCCAGGCACCGTGCTGGACTCTGGAGCTACGATGGTGCTCACGGCAAACACAGCCTTATAGCAAATAGAGGAGAAGGATACAAATCAGTGGGTTGGGATGGCTGATGCCTGTCAGTTCCTGCAGACTCTGGTGGCCTCAGCATGAGCTGGCAGCTCATTTCTTTGACCAGGATAAAGTTGCTGATAGAAATGTGGCCCTGACAAAACCTGGAGTCCTATTCCAGTCTGGACACTAACTATTTCTGAGTTCATTCAGAATTTTGAAGGCTGTATTTCAAGGTCAGGGGGGTGGCCTTGAGGAGATACCCCTTGTCCAAGGTAAGGTGTAGCGGCTGTGCTTTCTTGGAGTAGCTGTGAAGAGATATCCCACACCCAAGGTAAGAGAAACCCAAATAAGACGGTAGGTATTGCGAGGGGGCATCAGAGGGCAGACACACTGAAATCATAATCAGAGGAATCTAGTCGATCTGATCACATGGACCACAGCCGAATGTGGTCCACTGGAGAAGGGGATGGCAAACCACTTCAGTATATTTGCCTTGAGAACCCCATGAACAGTATCAAAGGGCAAAATGATAGGATACTGAATGAGGAATTCCCCAGGTCGGTAGGTGCCCAGTATGCTACTGGAGATCAGTGGAGAAATAACTCTGGAAGGAATGAAGGGATGGAGCAAAAGCAAAACCAATACCCAGTTGTGGATGTGACTGGTGATAGAAGCAAGGTCTGGTGCTATAAAGAGCAATATTGCAAGGGAACCTGGAATGTTAGGTCCATGAATCAAGGCAAATTGGAAGTGGTCAAACAGGAGATGGCAAGAGTAAACATAGACATTCTAGGAATCAGTGAACTAAAATGGACTGGAATGGGTGAATTTAACTCAGATGACCATTATATTTACTACTGTGAGCAGGAATCCCTTAGAAGAAATGGAGTAGCCATCATGGTCAACAAAAGAGTCCGAAATGCAGTACTTGGATGCAATCTTAAAAACGACAGAATGATTTCTGTTCATTTCCAAGGCAAACCATTCCATATTACAGTAATCCAAGTCTATGCCCCAACCAGTAACGCTGAAGAAGCCGAAGTTGAACAGTTCTATGAAGACCTACAAGACCTTTTAGAACTAACACCCAAAAAAGATGTCCTTTTCATTATAGAGGACTGGAATGCAAAAGTAGGAAGTCAAGAAACACCTGGAGTAACAGGCAAATTTGGCCTTGGAGCACGGAATGAAGCAGGGCAAAGGCTAATAGAGTTTTGTCAAGAGAACCCACTGGTCATAGCAAACACCGTCTTCCAACAACACAAGAGAAGACTCTACACATGGACATCACCAGATGGTCAACACCGAAATCAGATTGATTCTATTCTTTGCAGCCAAAGATGGAGAAGCTGTATACAGTTAACAAAAACAAGACCAGGAGCTGACTATGGCTCAGATCATGAGCTCCTTATTGCCAAATTCAGACTGAAATTGAAGAAAGTAGGGAAAACCACTAGACCATTCAGATATGACCTAAATCAAATCCCTTATGATTATACAGTGGAAGTGAGAAATAGATTTAAGGGACTAGATCTGATAGATAGAGTGCCTGATGAACTCTGGACGGAGGTTCATGACATTGTACAGGAGACAGGGACCAAGACCATCCCCATGGAAAAGAAATGTAAAAAAGTGAAATGGCTGTCTGAGGAGGCCTTACAAATAGCTGTGAAAAGAAGAGAAGCGAAAAGCAAAGGAGAAAAGGAAAGATATAAGCATCTGAATGCAGAGTTCCAAAGAATAGCAAGGAGAGATAAGAAAGCCTTCCTCAGTGATCAATGCAAAGAAATAGAGGAAAACAACAGAATAGGAAAAACAAGATATCTCTTCAAGAAAATTAGAGATTCCAAGGGAACATTTCATGCAAAGATGGGCTCGATAAAGGACAGAAATGGTATGGACCTAACAGAAGCAGAAGATATTAAGAGGTGGCAAGAATACACAGAAGAACTGTACAAAAAAGATCTTCATGACCAAGATAGTCACGATAACGTGATCACTGACCTAGAGCCAGACATCTTGGAATGTGAAGTCAAGTGGGCCTTAGAAAGCATCACTACGAACAAAGCTAGTGGAGGTGATGAAATTCCAGTTGAGCTATTTCAAATCTTGAAAGATGATGCTGTGAAAGTGCTGCACTCAATATGCCAGCAGATTTGGAAAACTCAGCAGTGGCCACAGGACTGGAAAAGGTCAGTCTTCATTCCAATCCCAAAGAAAGGGAATGCCAAAGAATGCTCAAACTACCGCACAATTGCACTCATCTCACACGCTAGTAAAGTCATGCTCAAAATTCTCCAAGCCAGGCTTCAGCAATATGTGAACCGTGAACTCCCAGATGTTCAAGCAGGTTTTAGAAAAGGCAGAGGCACCAGAGATCAAATTGCCAACATCCGCTGGATCATGGAGAAAGCAAGAGAGTTCCAGAAAACCATCTATTTCTGTTTCATTGACTATGCCAAAGCCTTTGACTGTGTGGATCACAATAAACTGTGGAACATTCTGAAAGAGATGGGAATACCAGACCACCTGACCTGCCTCTTGAGAAACCTGTATGCAGGTCAGGAAGCAACAGTCAGAACTGTACATGGAACAACAGACTGGTTCCAAATAGGAAAAGGAGTATGTCAAGGCTATATATTGTCACCCTGCTTATTTAACTTATATGCAGAGTACATCATGAGGAACGCTGGGCTGGAAGAAGCACAAGCTAGAATCAAGATTGCTGGGAGAAATATCAATAACCTCATATATGCAGATGACACCACCCTTATGGCAGAAAGTGAAGAGGAACTCAAAAGCCTCTTGATGAAAGTGAAAGAGGAGAGTGAAAAGGTTGGCTTGAAGCTCAACATTCAAACAAAGATCATGGCATCTGGTCCCATCACTTCATGGGAAATAGATGGAGAAACAGTGGAGACAGTGTCAGACTTTATTTTTTTGGGCTCCAAAATCACTGCAGATGCTGATTGCAGCCATGAAATTAAAAGACGCTTACTCCTTGGAAGGAAAGTTATGACCAACCTTGATAGTATATTAAAAAGCAGAGACATTACTTTGCCAACCAAGGTCCGTCTAGTCAAGGCTATGGTTTTTCCCGTGGTCATGTATGGATATGAGAGTTGGACTATGAAGAAGGCTGATCGCAGAAGAATTGATGCTTTTGAACTGTGGTGTGAAGAGAAGACTCTTGAGAGTCCCTTGTACTGCAAGGAGATCCAACCAGTCCATTCTAGAGGAGATCAGTCCTGGGTGTTCATTGGAAGGACTGATGCCAAAGCTGAAACTGCAATACTTTGGCCACCTCATGTGAAGAGTTGACTCACTGGAAAAGACTCTGATGCTGGGAAAGGTTGGGGGCGGGAGGAGAAGGGGACAACAGAGAATGAGATGGCTGGATGGCATCACTGACTTGATGGACATGAGTTTGAGTTAACTCTGGGAGTTGGTGATGGACAGGGAGGTCTGGCGTGCTATGATTCATGGGGTCACAGAGAGTCGGACACGACTGAGCGACTGAACTGAACTGAACTGAACCCCATCCTTTCTAGTATTTTAATCAGCTCCTAGCCTCCTGGACTAAGGTCACCTCTTCTGGACTCAGTGCTGCAAAAAACATAGACTTTTCACTCCCTTATTTCACCAGTGCCCCCATCTGCTCTTCTGCAGGTTGCTCTTTACTCTGTCACTCCTATACCTCTGCACCATGGTATTTCAGGACTAGCTTCAATCTCATCCTGAGGGACATGACGTAGTGACTAAACCACTACCACCCAATGGTCATATTGTTTCGCTCAAAAGTACTTTAATGTTTTTCTCAAAAAGTTAAGAATTCTTCTTGAAAACAAAATGCCATAATATTATCATACATAGAATAAAATTAGCAGTATTTTCTGAATTTTAAAAAAGTCAAGCTGATGTTCACATATTACTATCATCTTAATTTTTCATACTCTCAGGATTGAAATAAAATGTATAAATTGCAATGCAGTGGTTTATATTTCTCTTAAGTAGCTTCAGTTTATAGATTGCTCATTCTGCTTGCTTGCTTATTCTTTCTCTTTCATGATCTTGATCTCTCCTTATACTCACAATTTGTTTATTTCTTAAAGAAACCAGATCATCAGTCTCTAGAGTTCCTCACAGTTTGGATTTTTCTGTTGTTAACATGCACTTCTGTCTCTCATGTTTCCTTTACACTGGTGATTGGTTTTAGAGCTTTATTCCATATTTAGTTTGATTTTTGGCAAAAATCCCTCATAGGTGGTGTTTTCCATCAGCAAACTGTCTGAGATGTCAGACACCAGTGATCATTGTTTCCTAGATGATCCATCATCCATCCTTGCTTCTATTAATAGCATCATGAGTGGCAATATGGCAACATTCCATTTCTACCACTCCTTCGTCAGCTAAAATGCTTCTATAAATAAATGTTTCCTTATTTATTTTTTGGTTCCCCTAAAACAAGTTCTTGGGCTTCCCTGGTGGTTCAGAGGTTAAAGCGTCTGCCTCCAATGCGGGAGACCCGGGTTCGATCCCTGGGTCGGGAAGATCCCCTGGAGAAGGAAACGGTAACCCACTCCAGTATTCTTGCCTGGAGAATCCCATGGACGGAGAAGCCTAGTAGGCTACAGTCCACAGGGTCGCAAAGAGTCGGACGCGACTGAGCGACGGAACGGAATGGAAGACAAGTTCTTACAGGAAATGAAGAATAAATGTTTTATCTTTTTCCTTTACTATTTTTCAGTTTTTAAAATAAATAAGATGGTTCTGTAACATTCTCCAAAGGAAAACAAGACAATTTTACGCTTCTTTTAATAGCTTTATAAATTCAAGGATAAAACCATGATTGAAATGTTTCAATCTGTTGTGATTATTCTTGATGCCCAAATTATCCCAATTTAGTCCATCCAGTAGGAGTCTCTTAATTTGACTCCTGAACTCTTAAGACCCTTAGTAGACATTGCAGCTTCTATCATAACATCACATAGTCCTATCACTTCATCTATACATATTGCAGAGATTCCCTGAGTTCTTTTCAAAGTGGAAGACCACAATCTGGATATTAAGGATGCTCATTGCTACGATAGGGTTGGCTATTATTGCTAAGCCTTTTCAGTGGATAGAGGCAGGAGATAAAGATAAATTGTCAGGAGTTTATATACCGGATACTTATAAATCAGATGAGGACTACATAGCTTTTACTCAATATCCTTGGTTATACAGTTGTATTTCTTCTCTCTTAAGTCAAGCATTGTATTTATCAGTGACACCAATATAACTATTCATTTCTTTCTCAAACAGTTCACCCACAACAGATTCAGAACAATATAAACACTACCATAAACTATATGATTATTAAAATCAATTTCACATTTTTTACAGTTCATTTTGTCCTTAGGGTACATACGCTGAAGATGTTTAGTAAATTACTGTATTGTAAAATCATTTGAAATATTTTCTCTCCTGTGGTTATGGCACTGACTCAGTATACTACTGAAGTCAATTGTTTTACTTTTGATAGATATAGATTGCTTATAATTTATTTTTAAAATCATGCAAGATATTAATATGTTCCAAAGTTATACCATTAATTAAACTATACACACAGAAATTTAGCTACTCTTTGTTTCCATCTCTTGTTTCTTCCTTTCCCATGGAGAACTATTTCTTTATAATTTTTTGTTTTATCCTTTCATTTCTTTTACATTTAAGAAAATATGTGTGTAGATGCAGTCCCTCCTCCTTTATGAGATAAAAGATAGTATGCTACACATACTCTTATCGACTTTTTTTCTTTCATATATCACTTTAAAAATGTTATATAAACAGAATCATGCCTCATACAGCCTTATAAGGATTGGCTTGTCTTGCCTAGCATATTTCTCTGGGGATTGATCCAGGCTGTTGTTCTTTATTATAGTATCTATGGTATGATTGTACCACCATTTGAAGGATATGTGGGTTGTTTCTAGGTTTTGACTATTACAAATAAAGCCCTAGTCTTAATTTCTCTGGGATAAATACCCAGAAATGTTATTGTTGGGCTGTACATTAGTGTGTGTTTAGTTTGTAAAGAAACTTCCAAACTGTTTTCCAAAGTGGCTGTACCATTTTACGCTCCATGAAGACTCGAACCCATCTGCATTTTTCTCTCCACCTTTCAGGCTATTCATATGTTTGTTTCACATATAATGTTGAGGTTTTCAGTTGTGTCACTTCCTTTGCCTTAGTGGTTTGTGGTGGGAATTCTGGATTGTTTTTTTCCTTTTAGCTAAAGTACCATATCTCTCTCGTTGCTTTCAAGACTTTTCTCTCTTTTTTTTTTTTTTTGTCTTTAAAAGTTTTCAGAAGTTTCAGTATAACGTATCTTGTGAATTTGGAGTTTTTGGTTGTTTTGCTTTTTTGATTTGGAGGTTGCTTAGCACTTCAATTTATAGGCTTACATCTTAGGAAAAGTTTGGGAGGTTTCCAACCATTATTTCTTTGAGAGCCTTTTCAGCCCCTTGGTGACACTGATAGCAGAAATGCTAGGTCTTTTATTATAGTCTCACAGGGCTTTGAGACTCTGTTCCTTTTATTATTGTTGTTTTTTAATCTGTTTTCTCTTTGTAAGGCTTGGTGATTTCCATTGCCTTATCTTCCTTGTCTCTTCCATATTCTCCTTCACCCCATTTTGCTGTCGAGCTCACCCAACTTGATTTTTGAATTTCAGCTACTGTATTTTTCATTTCTAAAATTTCCATTTGGTTCTTCTTTATATCTCTTACTTATTTGCTGAGACTTGATTTCTTTGTTGAAACTCTTTTTTTTTGGCCACGCCATGTGGCTTGAGGGAACATAGCTTCCACCACAGAGATTAAGCCCAGGCCACCACAGTGAAAGCGCTAGATCACCAGGAAACTCCTGAAATGCTGTGTCTTCATTTGTTTCGCATTTGTTTGTAGTTCTCATTGAAGCATATCTGTGAAGCCTGAAGCCTTATTTAAAATCTTTGTCAGATTCTTACACTATTTCTGTCATCTCAGTGTTGGCATCGTTAATTATCTTTTTTGTTCAGTTTGAGATCTTTCTGGTTCCTGAGATGATGTGTGGTTTGCAGTTGAAACCTGGAAAACTTTATGTTATGAGACTCTGGACCTTATTTAAAGATTTTGTTTCAGCCAGTTTCCTCTAATACCATTCTAGCAAGGGAAATGTTCAGGGGGTACTGTCTTGTTTTTCTCAGGTCAGGGTACAAGTCCAAGTTCTCTGCTCAGCCTCTTTTGACACCCAAAAGAGAATGCAATGATTCATTTTATATGTTAATATGAGGTAGGCCATGGGATGCTCAGATTTAAAATTATTTATGGATGTTTCCTGATAAAGATTAACATTTGAATTCTTTGACTCAGCAGATTTCCCTCCCCAGTGTGGCTGAACATCATCGAGTCTGCTGAGGATCTTTCCTCCATTCCTTCTTTCCTTACTGCTACACATAAAAACATCCAAATTTCAGAAGCTTTTTCTTCCCCGTAGAAATGGTTAAATCCTCTGACTAGTCCACACAAACCTTCTTTCAAGAGATGTTGAAATCCAACCTAGCTGCTTTCCGGATGGATAAGGAACTATGTCCTCCAAAGGCAGTACCTCTTATCTAATTTGCACAAAGGCATCTTTGGACCAGTATCCACCCTAATTATAGAAGCTTAGAGTTAGGGCAGTGTACTGGGAACAATGGCATCAGTGTTGGACCCTGTGATGGAGGAAGGGAAGGGAAGAAGGGCACTGAGGCAAATAATAACCAGACAGAACCATTCTGAGGGAAGAATTAAGATGTCAATCTTGGTTTTAATTACTGCTAATTTTTTCACAAAATGATATATGGTGTAAATACCACCTGTTAAGTGTTCTGCAGTTGGGTGGGTGGGGGGAGAGTACATGGATGCAATAAAGTCCTGAGCTTGCTAAAAACTGTACACTCAGGCCTCCATATCCATTGGTTCCATATCAGTGGATTCAACTGACTGGGGATCAAAAATAATTTTTAAATGAATTACAAAAATCTCCAAAAGGCAAAACTTGAATTTACTGCAAGGGCAACTATTTGGAAAGCATTTACACTGTATTAAGTATTATAAGTAATTTATAGGTGATTTAAAGTATACAGAGGCTGTGCATAGGTTATATGCAAATACTATGCCATTTTATATAAGGGACTTGAGCATCCTTGGATTCTGGTATCCATGGGGAGGAAATGGCAGGCTGGTTCTGGAACCAATTCCCAGAGGATACTTAGGGACAGCTGTACTTGGGCTAGGATGAGAGACATCCCACTTAGGTGAGGAGGGTGACAATAACATCTAGAGACACAATTATCAGATATTGATCTTTTTTTCAGACCTGTTTCATTCAATAAAATGAATGTTTGTTCTAAAACTCAAGGCAATCTTTTCATCTTGAACTAATTTTCTCTAGTAACATATTTTAAAGCTCTTGATAGCAAACGATGTTGATATCTCATAAAGGTTTATCAACCTCTTCATGTGCATGCAAAACACTTACTTGTGCAAATACAAGTGAGCTATTTGTGTGCATTGATAGAGTCTCCTAGAGGTCACATTTTATATAACACGAGTTTTAATAAAGACAGCCTCGAGTCTCCCGCTAAATTCCTGCTATTCTTTATTCCTTGAAGTTCCACATTAATTGGTATTTGGCAAAATATAAAATTACAGTTGGGTTTGAAAGAGAAATTTGTTTCTGAAAGCATGCTAGACTTGTCACCTGCGTTATGAAAACTGGCACCAAGGCAAAATGGAGATTTAGTCTTATGAAAATCTCTTCTCTTTGAATTCCATCTTTATTTAAAATAAGGACAATTTGAACTCCCAAATGGTAAAATCCCACAAACCTACAGATTCTATCAGGGACTGACTTTTGTCCAGAGAAGCAATGTCTGTTTAGTTCTCCTGTTATGCTGAATGAGGGATGGGGGTTAAATCTTTAGCGAACTTGACATTTAGACTCAATACAGGAACAAATGTTATTCTAGGTTTCTTCATCCTTGTCTTCAAATTATGACATTGCTGTAATCAACTCCAGGGTTGAAATATAAGATTAAAACTCTACTCATACTAAATTGAGATACTAATAAAAATCGTGGGTACAAAAGTTGGTCGGTCGGCATAAGTCGGTCCCTGACATAATCTGTAGATGTGTGGGATATTTCCATTTGGAAGTTCAAGTTGTCCTTATTTTAAATAAAGATGGGGGGGAGGTTTAAAAGGCAGGGGGACATATGTACACCTATGGCTGGTTCATGTTGACGTTTGACATAAAACAACAAAATTCTGTAAAACAATTTTCCTTCAATTAAAAAAAATAAATATAGAATTCAAAGAGAAGAGATTTTCATAACAACTAGGAATAATTAAGATGATGCTATTTATTTTTAAAAAGCATTTTGTAGCTGATGTGTATGGAAGAAATACTGTTATGCAACCAGAAAAATATGGATTCAAATCTCAGCTCTACTGCTTGCTGGCCAATACAGGGGCAGTACTTTGAAGTTTATTTATACTTCAGCTTTATCCCAATATTTGTTTGAAAACAAGGCTAAAAGAATTGTTTCGTAAACCTCTAGAACCACCTTATGCTGGCCCCATGTGTCTGAGGAAAGAATGATTATATTCACCTCAGTTTGCATGCTAAAATAATCTGGAGACATGACAAGAGTAAAAGGCTCTGTTAGTTTACTTTTTTCTATTAAAAAAAAAAGACAACTCCCAGGTGAGTCTAATTATGTATCCAGATTAGGGGAGGACAGAAATAGATCATAAACTCCATAAGGACAGGGGGTTTTGATTGTGTAATTCATGACTGTGTTGTTTTGTCTAGAAAAGTATCTGGCTGATAGCGGTGCTCAATTGATATTTATTGAATAGATAAATTGAGTGAATGTATACTTGACTTCATTTAAAAAGTGATAAAACCAGTCCTTGAGTCAGATCCTGCTGCAGTGTTTGTAGTTATTGAGCCCTGCCAGTGTCCCTGGAACAGATCTTAAAACCTTGGTTAAACTGTTATAATGGAGCCCTTTTAAGTTTAGAATAAAATTTGTACTTTTTCTATAGCATTTGAAGCATTGTACAGTCTGACCCCTTCTTATCTTTCAATCCTCATCTGTCACTCTCCCTTTTCAATCACCTAGGCTCTGTTATCCTCCTTGAACTCATCAGGCTAGTTCTTTCCTCAGAACCTTTGCTCTTACTGTTCCTTCTACCTGGATTATTAGTCTGTAGATCTTCCTGTGCCTGATTCTTTTTTATCATGGGAATAGCATCCCAATTCCTCTCCTCAGACATACTTTCCATGGCTACCCTATCTAATGGTCCCTCAACTACCATCACTCTTTATCCTATTACCTTGTTTCAATTTCCTCACAGTAGTTCTTACTATCAGGGGTCACCTTTTTATTTATTTGTGAATTTGATATTTAAGTTTCCTCAATCCCCACAAAAATTTAAAGTACCACTAGAACAGAAATCTAATCTTTTTTTTTCCATGCAGTATATTCAGCACTCAGAAGAGTGCCCAAGGCCAATAAAAAATTATAAAACATTTGATGAATGCATGAAACAATAAAAGAGAGCCATATCTGTTATTTACTTACCTGTGGGAAAGTTATAGCTCTTATGTAATAACATGTATAATTTGTCTTGCCCAATGCCTGGCGTATATCAAGTACCCACATAATGTAATTTTCCCTTGACTGTGCTGTTTCTATCTGAGCTTAAAGGAAAGGGCTTCAAAGAATCCTGTATAAAATCATTTAAAATAACAGTGGAACTGAAGTTTTCTTTTTGTGTGTGTAAATAACTAGGAATGGAATTTCTAGGTAGTTAAGGAAATGGCAACCCACTCCAGTGCTCTTGCCTGGTAAACTCCATGGACAGAGGACCCTGATAGACTACAGTCCATGGGGTTGCAGAGAGTCAGACATGACTGAGCGACTTCACTTTCTTTCTTTCTTATACATATTTAGATTTCTGAGAAATTGTACACTGTTTTCTAAAGGGAAGACATAATTTCACACTTCTATCATCAAGGTACAGAGTTCTGATTGCTCCACATTTTCACCAGCATTGGGTATTGTCAGTCTTTTTAATTTTAGCATTCATGAGGATATAAAATGGTATATCATTATTATTTGATTTTCATTTCTATTGTGACTAATAATGTTGAGCATTTTTCATGAATTTATTGGCCATTTATGTATCTTCTATTATGAAATGTCTTTTCAAATATTCCATCAACTTTTCACTAGTATGTCTTTTTGTTGTCAATTTTTAGGATTCTTTGTTCTAGACACAATTCCTATGTCAAACGTATTGTCAATGCATGTCAAGGCTTATAATGCACTGACAATAACTTCTCATTTTTCAAGTGTTTTTTAATTTTTAAAATTTTATTTATTTAATTGGAGGATAATTACTTTACAATATTGTGATGATTTTTGGCCATACATCAATATGAGTCAGCCAAAGGCATACATTTATTGTCTCCATCCTGTAACCCCTCTCCCACCTCCCTTCCCACCCCATCCATTTTGATGAGTTTTTATTTTTATGAAATTTAATTTATCAGCTTACATTTCATGTCAAGTGCTTTTTATGCTGCATTTAAGAAATCTTTGCCTACTCCAAAGTCCTAAAGATATTTTATTTATTTTTTTTAGGAGCCTTATGGTTTTAGCACATACATTTAGTTTCATGATCTACCTCAGATTAGTTTTTTGTACACAGTTTGATGTAGGGCCTCCAATTTTTTCCATGTATTTATCCAGTTGCTTATTTGGATTTTTATGAAAATGCTACATTTATGAAATTTATGAAAATACTACAGCATTATGCATAACAGGGAAAAAAGGAAATTACCCAAAAATCCATCAATAAGAGAATGGAAGAACATATTTGTGTTTATTCTAACAATGGCAAATTAATCGGCAATGCAAAACTAATCACAGATACATGCAACGGCATGAACGAAGCTCAAACATGTAATGCTGAGTGAAAGAAGCCAGAAATAAAGGACTGCATACCATCAATTATACAAAATTCAAAAACAGACAGTGTTAATTTTTGGAATGAAAATCACCACAGCAGTTGCCTGTGGAGGGAGGGTGGTTTAATTACAGGGGAAACTCCCTGTGGGGATGGGAATGGCCTGTGTCTCGATTAGAGTAATGATACTACAGGTATAACATTTATCAAAACTCATTGATTTATGCACTTAAGGTCTGTGTGTCTTACTGTGTGTAAATTTTATCTTAAAAATATGGAATAACTGTTAGTGATAGAGAGATTGCCAGCACAGACTGGGCCGTTACATATAAAGGCACATTTTTCTAAATATTTCAATGTCTTAAGTTCATCTCACAGCCATCGATGTTTATAGTAGTGAAATTAAGATTTTTTTCCTCAGAATCTTCTTTTAATAATTCATAGAATCTACTTAGAGAGTTTTAAAATATAAAACTTTTAATATTTGAGAGGTTTTGATCTTTAAAGATGCATACCTTACTTAAGACAACCTGTGAATAAGACATCCCTGTATATTGTCACCCTGCTTATTTAACTTCTATGCAGAGTACATCATGAGGAACGCTGGGCTGGAAGAAGCACAAGCTGCAATCAAGATTGCTGGGAGAAATATCAATAACCTCAGATATGCAGATGACACCACCCTTATGGCAGAAGGTGAAGAGGAACTCAAAAGCCTCTTGATGAAAGTGAAAGAGGAGAGTGAAAAAGTTGGCTTGAAGCTCAACATTCAGAAAACGAAGATCATGGCATCTGGTCCCATCACTCCATGGGAAATAGATGGAAAAACAGTGGAAACAGTGTCAGACTTTGTTTTTTGGGCTCCAAAATCACTGCAGATGCTGATTGCAGCCATGAAATTAAAAGACGCTTACTCCTTGGAAGGAAAGTTATGACCAACCTTGATAGTATATTAAAAAGCAGACACGTTACTTTGCCAACCAAGGTCCGTCTAGTCAAGGCAATGGTTTTTCCCGTGGTCATGTATGGATGTGAGAGTTGGACTGTGAAGAAGGCTGATCGCTGAAGAATCGCTGCTTTTGAACTGTGGTGTTGGAGAAGACTCTTGAGAGTCCCTTATACTGCAAGGAGATCCAACCAGTCCATTCTAAAGGAGATCAGTCCTGGATGTTCATTGGAGGGACTGATGCTAAAGCTGAAACTGCAATACTTTGGCCACCTCATGCGACGAGTTGACTCACTGGAAAAGACTCTGATGCTGGGAAAGGTTGGGCGCGGGAGGAGAAGGGGACGACGGAGAATGAGATGGCTGGATGGCATCACCGACTCTGTGGACATGAGTTTGAGTGTACTCCTGGAGTTGGTGATGGACAGGGAGGCCTGGCGTGCTGTGATTTATGGGGTCGTGGAGAGTCGGACACGACTGAGCGACTGAACTGAACTGAACTGAATAATTGACAATGTATGAAGTGCTTATTCAGTTCAGTTCAGTTCAGTTCAGTTCAGTCGCTCAGTCGTGTCCGACTCTCCGCGACCCCATAAATCACAGCACGCCAGGCCTCCCTGTCCATCACCAACTCCAGGAGTACACTCAAACTCATGTCCATCGAGTCGGTGATGCCATCCAGCCATCTCATTCTCTGTCATCCCCGTCTCCTCCCACCCCCAATCCCTCCTAACATCAGACTCTTTTTCCAGTGAGTCAACTCGTGGCATGAGGTGCTTATATAAGTGTGTAAATTTAAAGAACAAATACATATATGTATATGTATCTACTTTAGAGTCATAGAACAAAACCACAAAAGACTATATGTAATTATACTATAAAAGATTGATGTGCTTCCTGGACTTCACAGTGTTTTTTCAAACTGAATTGAAATACTCAATTCTGAAACCCCAGCTAGAATTACACATTAACAACAGAATGCTTGCAGCCATAAATGTGTAACTGCTTTGGGATTTTCTAGAAGAATCCCTTTGAGCCTCTCAGACTCTGACAGAGAAGAATCAGCTGGCACCATTTTTACCCCAGACCATTAGCAGAATCCTAAGCAGCTTTATTTCATGCTCCCTGATTTTTTGTGAGTGTGTCTTTCTACTGAAGCTCAGAACTACTTGCGTGTTTATTAACCATGACTGTCTTTGTACATCTATCAGCATCACTGGGGCTATAAGGAGGAGAAATACTGCTGTTTCTTGGTGTCAGAAGGATGCATAGCATCCAGGGAACCTATCAAACAGAGCCTTCTGTTCGGCCATGAACAAGACTCAGAGTACTAGCACACTTCCCATTGTCTTATGGGGAATGTGTTATCAGACTACAGTCAGAATTATGAACATCTGATCTCCTTGCTGCCCAAAGGAAGTTGCTTATATATATATATGTATATGCCTAGTACTACAGAGGTTGTTTCTGAAGAAGCTACTTGAAGGGGTTAAATGAAATCATGCATAATTCTAAACTCCATGGTCTTCATCACTGCCTGGGAGTTTCCTTTCTCACAAGAGCTAATTATATATATAATTATATAATTTATATATATATTTGGCAGCCCTGTTTTGTGAGAGAAGGTGTTAAGAAATTATCTATAATGCAAGAAGATATATATATATAATATATATAATTATATAATCTATATATATATATATATTTGGCAGCCCTGTTTTATGAGAGAAGGTGTTAAGAAATTATTATCTATTATGCAAGAAGATAGATAACTGGAGATCAGTTTGGAAAATCAATGCATCCAGCAGGCATTCACTGAGGATCAATTATGTGCTAGATGCTAGGGGCCCAGAAATTTACAGAAGCTCACTGAACTGAGAATGGGATGAAGTATTCAAGGTGATCATACTCTGGGGTGGAGTTGATGCTGCTGCTGCTGCTAAGTCACTTCAGTCGTGTCCGATTCTGTGCGACCCCATGGACTGCAGCCTACCAGCTCCTCCATCCATGGGATTTTCTAGGCAAGAGTACTGGAGTTGGGTGCCATTGCCTTCTCTGGGGGTGGAGTTGACGGGAAACAGTAAAATGGACAAATGTGATCTACTTAATGGGTACAACAAATAGCCTAAGAGGAGTAATCAGAACTGACTGCTGAGCTTTTTTCAGGCTATAAAAAAACACTGATAATACCTAATTGATCACATCAATTGCAAAAGATATTCTTTAGGTTCTCCCTTTATTACATTACATTCAAAGGACTCATTTGCATGTGAAAATCAACAGATATGGAGTCTGAAATAAAGAGAGGCCGGTATGTTCAGGCATTAAGCAAAATTCAATCCAGAATGGTCTATATTCCTTTAGGGTAGTTAGTTTTACTCTGCATATATGCTTCTTACTAAGGCTAGAAAATGTTGAGGTCTGCCCTGGACAGATGCCAAAGTCATCCTTCTGAAGGAGCCAATATTGGTCTGGTTGCTGCTGCTGCTACTTGCTCTAAATATGTTTCCAACAATTGCCCCTTGCAAGAACTGTTCGCTTCTCCTCTGATGCTTCTTCATCCACGATTGTATGTTTAGAAGGGAGTAAATGACATTAACTATATTTCTCACAAACAAATGTCTTTTCAGAGAGCTATAAAATAGCAATCACAGCGTCACTGGAGCTATTCCTTGAGATGGTTGTTTTGCATTTTCAACTTATAAAGAAATAGGGCAAGGTTTGAGCTTTGAATTAGTAAAGAAAGCAGGCAAATTGCACTGGAGTCCACTCATAAAATTGCTTTCCTTAAAGGACAATAACTGTAGAAAACATTCCCTTCTAGAGCTGTCAAAATTCAGGGCTACTAGCAAGATATTTGCTACCGACTGTTAAAGGGTATGTGGGAAAAGACAGTCTTAATGTTCCTTTGGGATATCATAGCTTTGGCTACAGACACCCCAATACTAAGAGCTGTGTTACAAACCTGTCTGCAGCCAGAGCTGTGAAACTTTGTTGGAAAAGCAGGCACAAAAATCAGAATCAAGTTCTCTAAAAAGAACTCGTTTGTTCCTCCATCCCCTGGAGCAGGCTAGTAAAATTAGCTCTGTTGTTGACCAGAGAGTTCAAACTCCTTCCCCTTTAAACTTAGCTGATGATCAGAAATACCAAAAACCTTTGAAAGCATAAAGGGCAAATAGTCGATCAAAATCACATTGCCTCTTTGTAAAATTGTGAAGAGGGGTGAACGGTCTTTAAAGCCAGAGAGTCTATTTTCAACATGGATTTGTGTATTCTGTTCTAGGGCAGCCATCCCAGTCTTGGCCATATTCTGAATTCATGTGCAGGGGTTTTAAACTCTACTATTAATAGTTTCTCCAGTGGTCATGTATGGATGTGAGAGTTGGACTATAAAGAAAGCTGAGTGCCAAAGCATTGATGCTTTTGAACTGTGATGTTGGAGAAGACTCTGGAGAGTCACTTGGACTGCAAGGAGATCCAACTAACCCATCCTAAAGGAAATCAGTCCTGAATGTTCATTGGAAGGACTGACGTTGAAGCTGAAACTCCAATCCTTTGGCCACCTGATGCGAAGAGCTGGCTCATTGGAAAAGACCCTGATGCCGGGAAAGATTGAAGGCAGGAGGAGAAGGGGACAACAGAGAATGAGATGGTTGGATGGCATCACCGACTCAATAGACATGAGTTTGAGTAAACTCCGAGAGTTGGTGATGGACAGGGAGGCCTGGCGTGGCATGGTCCCATAGAGTTGGACATGACTGAGTGACTGAACTGAACTGAATTAATTAAAATTCTCGCTTTGATTTCTTCTTTGACTTCTGAGCAATCTGCAAGTGTGTTTCTCAATTTCCAAGCATATGGCAGTTTTCTGGGTTTTTTTTAGTATCGAAGCTAATTGCATTAGGTGATCTATGCAGGGGTCCTCAACCTTTCGGTTCTAATGCCTGATGATCTGAGGTGGAGTTGATGTGATAATAATAAAGTGCACACTAAATGTAACGCATTTGAATCATCCCAAACAATCCCCTACTCCCGGTCTGTGGAAGAATTATCTTCCATAAAACAGGTCCCTGGGGCCAAAAAGATTGGGGACTGCTGAATAGGATATTAAATCTTTAAAACTGGTTGACATGTGTTTCATGGCCTGATAAGAGACCAATTTCCCCATAACACCACATATGTTTTTTATAGAGCAAGTGTTTAATAATTGTTTCCATGTTCTACGCACACAAGCTTGCAACCTCTAATCCTGCTCATTATTGCTCAGCTCAGATTTTATTTTCTTCCATAAGCCTTCCCTGTCCACTGGGCTAAGTGTCCCCCTCTGGGTTTCCATTGCCCTGGGTTTCCATTGTGTTTATATAATTAAACACAACTTTTTTTTGTTCAGTGTTGTAGTGTATATCCCCCGTTTACCTTTTCTGCAAAATTTTAAGATCCCCAAGGGAAAAAAAAAAACAGAATTTATTCATCTTTGTTTTTCTTGTTCCCAGCAATATATCTGCCACAAAGGCTCTCAGTAAATAATTATTGAATCAAACGACTGAATGAGGCTAATTTTTTTCAAAACACTTGTCTGCCCAATGTTCCTCTTCTATGTAAATAATATTTACTGCACTCAAGAAATAATGCCAATCTTCCACATTTAGTTTAATGGAAGTTAAGACAAATTTTCTACTTCATTGAAAAAATACCAAGGGAGAAGCCACTATTTCATCTGAAGGTTTTATTTACCAAGGCAACACTGCTTATTTATCCAAGTCATATATGGGTCATTGAAGTGAGGACACAAGTCTTTGAATTTGATTTTTGACTCTTAAGAAGTGCTTGTGCCTTAATTCTGCTAAGATTACAATGTTGTATGAATACACAGATGAACAACCACTGTTTAACTGTATAGCATCTGGGACATTCATAGGACATAATAATGTTCATATCTTTCAAACAGGGAGATATGTTCAATTTATTTGAAATAAATTGAAATAATCACAGAACACAGAGTAGGGGGAAAAAACTGAGAAATCTTCTAGTCTGTCCCAATTTTTATATTATTATATTTCTTCTCTAAGGTCCCAGGCAAGAACTGAAGTTTTTGCTTAAATATCTGTAGTGATAAGAGGACTCAGTACCGCTAACATTTTTAACACCTATATTATTGTCTGTTCAGTTCAGTTCAGTCGCTCAGTCGTGTCCAACTCTCCGCGACCCCATGAATCACAGCACGCCAGGCCTCCCTGTCCATCACCAACTCCCGGAGTTCACTCAAACTCATGTCCATAGAGTCGGTGATGCCATCTAGCCATCTCATTCTCTGTCATCCCCGTCTCCTCCCGCCCCCAATCCTTCCCAGCATCAGAGTCTTTTCCAGTGAGTCAACTCGTTGAATGAGGTGGCCAAAGTATTGCAGTTTCAGCTTTAGCATCAGTCCTTCCAATGAACACCCAGGATCGATCTCCCTTAGAATGGACTGGTTGGATCTCCTTGCGGTGCAAGTGACTCTCAAGAGTCTTCTCCAGCACCACAGTTCAAAAGCATCAATTCTTCGGCGATCAGCTTTCTTCACAGTCCAACTCTCACATCCATACATGACCACGGGAAAAACCATAGCCTTGACTAGATGGACCTTTGTTGGCAAAGTAATGTCTCTGCTTTTTAATATATTGTCTGTTGCTGCTGCTGCTAAGTCACTTCAGTCGTGTCCGACTCTGTGTGACCCCATAGACGGAAGCCCACCAGGCTCCCCCATCCCTGGGATTCTCCAGGCAAGAACACTGGAGTGGGTTGCCATTTCCTTCTCCAATGTGTGAAAGTAAAAAGTGAAAGTGAAGTCACTCAGTCGTGTCTGACCCTTAGCGACCCCACGGACTGCAGCCTACCAGGCTCCTCCATCCATGGGATTTTCTAGGCAAGAGTACTGTTAGGGATATGCTATTCTGGTAGTGAATTAAGTGATTTAATTTTATAAATAGGACATGATAATTTCTTTTTAGTAACAGAGCAATGCCCCTTTCCTCTAGACAAAGGCATCTTCCCTCCATGAATCACCTATTTTTCTCAGTCCTGAATGTGATCACAAATTAAGATCACAAGTTATCATAGCATGAAAACTTACCCAATATAGAAGGTAATTTACAAACTAAGTAAGAATTCTATGCAAAAAACTTAAACTTGGGTTATTCAATAGAAAAAATGAATTTATTTCACAAAAAAACTGCAACATTGAAGAATTTATCAACTTGGAGCACAGAAAGCAGCAGATTATGGCATCTGTTAATCTATTTCAACTACAGATAAGCATTTTAAATTCCCAAATATATGAAAAAATTTCTTTGAAATACTGAGTATTCCAAGTCCAGAATGAGAGAGTTATAAAGTATAGAAAAAACTTCTGTGATTCAAGGAAAGTTGAATGATGTGTGAACACTTCCAAACACAGGAGTTTCTAGAAGTGAGAATGTTTTTGAAGTGTGGTAAAGCCATGGGCTTCCCTTGTGGCTCAGCTGGGAAAGAATCTGCTTGCAATGCGGGAGACCTGGGTTCGATCCCTGGGTTGGGAAGATCCCCTAAAGAAGGAAAAGGCTACCCACTCCAATATTCTGGCCTGGAGAATACAGTCCATGGGGTCGCAAAGAGTCGGATACAGCTGAGCGACTTTCACTTCACAAAGGATAACAACACGTATTATGCTATAAAATGCCTAGTATATATACCACAAGGTTCATAAATATCTACATTTTTTCACCAAATATTCATGTCAGAAACAGATTAAATAGTTTAAGAGAGATTAGAAAAGTTAAAGGCTCAACTAGTTATCAGATTGAGCTCAGTTTATGATCACTTGGTTGTAGACATGCAAAGTCTATGTTCTCACCTTTCTCTGTATCTGCCTTCTTTGCCGTATAACTCTGCAGCGCCCTCAGTCTGTTGGGAGGCTTGACCATGTTCCTTGCCTTAGACAAAGGGACATACATAGGGGCCTGAAGTGTGCGTGGGTATAGCAATTGTCTTAGCTTTTGCACCTTTGCCTTTCCCTTGAGAACATACCTAGCATAGCCTCCTGGGGGGATGTAAGAGACATGGGGGCTATGTCAGGTCTCTCCAGAGAGCAGCCAAAGGACCCACAGATGAAATAGCCACTCTGAGACAAGCCATAACCATACAGTGAGCAATTTCCAGCTAGACTAGAAGAACTGTCCAGACTAGATTGCTGGCTCACAAATTTAGGAACTAAATAAACACCTATGGTTTTCAGGCATGTGCTTTGGATCTGACCCAAAAGCTGCTTATTTTCTTTACGTTTCTACCTCATTACCACAAAACACTCCATAACTTGACAAGCTGGAAAGTCAACTTTTGGGGTGGACAGAACATTCAAAAGGACCAAGGAATTTTCCCCAGAGTAAATGTTGGGAGTAGTGTGGTAAAGTTGAGAGTAACTGAGCTAAGGTGGTAACTCCAAATGCTCTTCAATCAGAAACACTCTCCCCATTGTTGCCACTTCCCTAACACATATAGAAAACAGGGCCTATGATTTAATCACACTCCCAAGTTGACACTGGCGATCACAATGACAGTTATTCCCAGTGGAATATGAAGTGGGGGTGGAAGGAACAGAGATGAGGACCTCAAATATTAATAAAATGAAAAACCACATACTGAGCAATTTATTCTGGTTGAAGCAAAATAAATGCACATGAGAGAAATAAGAATCTTAAATATCTACACTAAAATGTTCTAAGAGAGAAGTGAGGATATTTGAGGGCTTCCTAGGTGGCCCTAGTGGTAAAGAACACACCTGCCAATGCAGGAGATGTAAGAGATGGAAGTTCAATCCCTGACTTGGAAGATCACTCGAGGAGGGCATGGCAAGCCCACTCCTGTATTCTGGGCTGGAGAACCCCATGGACAGAGGACCCTGGCGGGCTTCAGTCCCTAGGGTCACACAGAGTTGGACATGACTGATGTGACTTAGCACACATGCATGTAAGGATATTGGGAATTCCAAGGAGAAATAAGCAATTACAGAAAATTACTAATTAGAAATAAGTGGAGTAAAAACAGAATTGTTGAAATAAAGGGTTGAATAGATAGGTTGAATAATAGAATACATTGCATTAAAAATGAAATATTGAGCTGAAATATCAAGTCTAGAACTTTCACAGAAGGCATAAAGTAAAAAAAAAGAACAATTTAAAGTTAAGCAATATAAAAGAAAGAAAAATAATTGTTCATGTCTACATAAAAAATACTGTAAAACCTGAGAAAAGTTAATTAAAAGGGAGGAAATGTGTAACTAAATGATTAGGAATATCCTCAAATTAAAGAAACATGTAAGAATTAAATAGCTTAATAGAGATTAGAAAAGTCAAAGGTGCAACTAGTTATCAGATTTAAATTATTCACGTGAAAGAGAAAAACTTCCATGAGTAAAAGCAAATCACCTGAAAGGAAATTACAAGAATCATACATATCTGAGATGAAAAATCATGGAGTAATGATAACCAAATGGTGAAGGAAAGGAATTGAAAATATGGAATATTGTAACAAAGCTCATTCTATTTTAAATAGACTTGAAATACAAATATTTTCAATAATGGCTGCATCAGAAATTTTACCACAGAAACTTTCTGAAAGAAGTCTTAGAGTAAGAAATCCAGTAGTAAGACAATGAAAGCAATGAGAAGTAAAACACTTAATAAAATACATGGCTGCCTCCTGAATTATTAAAGTGCGTCTAGAGTGCACATCTGAGGAATAAGTATATGATGATGTAGAAGGACCAGGGAGAAAGACCAGAGGAGGTAGGAGACAGCTTTACTGCAAGAGAAAACAAAAATCGATACGCTCAAGAGCTGGTTGGGGGGAAAAGTAGCTATAAACCGCAATATAATACCTTCAAACTAACAAAATGAAATTCATCTATGGAAGTTAGTGGGCTTCCCAGGTGGTGCTAGCATTAAGAACCCACTTGATAGTGCAGGATATGTAAGAGATGAGGATTTGATCCCTGGGTTGGGAAGATCCCCTGGAGGAGGGCGTGGCATTCATTCCAGTATTCTTGCCTAGAGAATCCCAGGGACAGAAGAGCGAGTTTGACACGACTGAAGCAACTTCACACATGCACTCATGGAAGTTGGTACAATAAAACAAAAGATATAAGCAGTAAGTATTAAAAATTTAAAAAAGCATGAAATGAGATTTTAGAAGTAACTAAAATTTATAAAAAAATTTAACTCGCTTAAATATACCAATCAAAAGACAAAGCTTTCAACTGGATCATTTAATACGGCAATGCCAAGTTTACCAGCATTTCCTCTTCTTGGATCAACAGGAAGAAAGCAGGTCCTGGTCTTTCTGACAGCTTATTTGGGCACATGTGACTGAGTTCTGGATTGTGCTAATTTGCCAGGAGTTGCATAAATCACTCTTGAGACTGGCCCCTTTCCTTTGCTGCTGCTGCTGCTAAGTCACTTCAGTCGTGTCCGACTCTGTGACCCCATAAACGGAAGCCTACCAGGCTCCCCCGTCCCTGGGATTCTCCAGGCAAGAACACTGGAGTGGGTTGCCATTTCCTTCTCCATTTCCTTTGCTAGATAAACTCAAAAGTCTGTGTGTTACAGCTCTGTCAGTGACCTATGCCCTTGAGTTCCCTTTTGAAGTAGAACCACGCAGGAGAGTAGTGTTTCTCACATCAAATCATGACATAAATTAAAATAATAATAATAAATCATTATTGCATTCTTTGGAGGTTTTGTTTATAAGCACATATTAGTATGACCTCATCCCGATTAATATTGAAAAAGAGCTCTGGCCATAAATTATTTCCAAGAAACAGCCTGGATAAGGCAGAATTCTTCAGAACACTGGAAATGTGAAAGTAAAGATATTGTTCAAGGACACCATTCCCATCCCAGCATTGATAAGGATTTAGCCTCTTGAGTGTTGCATTTAGTTCAAGAATCAAGAAAACTATATGCTTATATGCCTTCTCAAAGACTAAGGAAAAATGATTTTTAGTATAAGTTGCTCTGGAATTGCATTATAAGCCAGAACTAAAAAAGACAGAGGTGTAATAATAAAGTTTTAGCATTTCACTAAACTCTTGCAGGCACAAGTTTCATGGAAAGTGTCCCTTGCACAGTGCACCACACAGAAACAAAGCAATGAAACAGTCATGCAAAGATATGCTTCTGTTCTTGGTTGCTTTTACCACCTTCATTCCATTAAGCTCTCATACTCTCATTAAATAAGAAATTTATAAACTTATAAGTCACACACTTATAGCAGGTATGTATGTGTCCTTTACGCACCAATTCATAGTCATGTATGCAACAATGAACGCATGTAAAATGAAATAAAAATAAAAGAGTAAAATCTAATACACCAGGTAAATATAGTTGAAATAAATACAGTATAGCAACATTAATTTCAGCCTAAATAGAACTGAAAAAAAATCATTATAAATAAAATTTTATCTTGTATGTAACCTAATAAAAGGAAAAAAGATTCAATGATATGAAAAAAATGAACATATTACCACATAAGAATTATATATTAATACGTAATCTCTGCTGGCAAATGATGAACTACAAAGATAAATAGCTACATCCGTAGTTACAGTTGGAGATTTTAGACCTTGTGTTTCAGAAACAGATAGTTCACGGAAACAAATTAAAAATTCATATATATTGAAGGTAAAAGTAGAAGAAGGCCGCAGAGGATGAGAGGTTAGATAGCATCACCAACTCAATGAACGTGAAACTGAGCAAACTCTGGGAGATAGTGAAGGACAGGGTGGGCGGCAGTCCATGGGGCTGCAAAGAGTTGGATACAACTTAGCAACTGAACAACAACAAATATATAATAATTAATAACTGAATCAAAAGATACATCAGCAACTTTATACCCAGAGAGCACTTTTTTTTCCAAGCAGACATGAAGCATTCATACAACTCAATCAAGTACTAAGTCACCAAAAATAAAAAGCCTCAATAAGTTGCAAAAAAGTCTTAGTTTTCCAATTATTATTCAATAAATTAAGAATCAAAACCAAATATAAAGTCTCATACAAACTCCAAATACCTGTAAACCTACCCCCCCCAAATAAAAAAACAAAACTATATAGCACTTGGGTTAAGGAGAAATTCCTAAGTGAAAGTACTCAATTACAGCTGAGTGAGCATAAAAGCTCTTCATGTCAAAACGTCTGGGAAACAGTGAAGGAGGTACTGTGAGGGGCATAATATATCCTAAAAATTATTGACCAGACAGCAGGGAAGTTTATTAGTAAGTAAGCTAAACTTTCCCCAAAATACTAGGGGGAAAAAAGAGAATAAACCCAAAGAAGTAAGAATATAAGAAATAAGGAAGATGAGGACAGAAATGAATAAAGTAGAAAAAATATAGATAATATGTTTATAGCACACACTGTATATTAAGAGTTGTTCTAAGTGTTTTACATACAGTCACTCACTGAATTCTCATGACAGACTTTAGATATGGGCTACTCATTCTCGTTTTACAGATGAGTAAAGCAATGCACAGAGAAATTGCATGACTTTCTCAAGATCACAAAACTAGTAAGGACCAGAGATTGATTTATATTCTGTGCTTTTATCAACTGTTCTCTACTAACCCAGAGGCTGATCTTTCTTCTCTAAATATTTCCAAAGTAGATAAGCCTCCAGAAAGACTGATTAAGGACAGAGAATAGGAGAGAAAGAGAGGAAGTATTGTTGTTTTAGTCAGGGTAACTAAGGACAGTTAACAACAAAAACCCAAATGTCATTGCCATAGCATAATAATATATATATTTTTTACTTGCTTACATCACAATTGTTGGTCATCACATCCGCAGGGCAATTCTCCTCAAGCAGTGATCAGGGGTCCATGGAAGCTGTGGCAGAAGAAAAAGAGAAGAATGAGGAACGCTGGCTCAACTTCCCTATCTGCAAGTCACACTCTGTTTATCTTTCTTTGGTTTGTACCAAGGGATAGTTACATGTCTTCACCCTAAATTAAGATGAGGAAAACACATGCAATGTTTTGGTGGTCACTGATAACCTCGCAATTGTTGGAAGAGTTCATCGAGAGGATGTCACCACCAGTTGACCCCCTGGGCTGGACTCAGGCTAGAAGAGGTTTCTAGCCCCCTCCCCGTCCTTGGAATGTACACTCTTTCAACTGTTCCAACACTGGGAGCTACCTTCAAGGTCACAGCCTTGAGAGAGTGGAGTGCTGTTGAGACCATCTTGATGGCATACGTGACTGAACCCCTTTAAGACCTCTATATAAATTTTTAAGATTCTGGTAGGCAGGTGTGTAGATCTCTTTCTCTTGCAGCAAAGCAAGACAAGCTTTGGGTGTAAGTTCCCTTGCTTATTAAACCTGCCACCTACCCATCTGAAGTGATCTGCCTCTGTTTTCCCTCTCTCCCTGTCCTCAATGTATAGGCCATTTTGAAAACCAACAGCAACAAATACCAAAACTAAGGCATAAAGACTATTAATGGATAAAAAGAAAAAATTATGAACAGATTTTTAAAAATATTACTATTTTTATATTCTTTTGAAAGGAATATTTGGGAAGCTACTTAACTATAAATTTGACAGTCTAGCTGTCACAGACCAATTGCTGAGAAAATATTAAATGCCAAAATTGGAACAAGAATAAATCACATGTGGTCAACAGCCAAACAATAAAAATGGAAATGGTAATCAAAAATATTTTACCTTTCCCCTCCCCCAATGAAAAAAAAGCCCGTGTACCAGCTAGAAACTTACTGTTTCTCAGCCCCAAATCCTCCCTTAATTGTCCCACTTGTGATACTGGAGCTGGAGCCTGTAAACATTTCCTCTTTGCCAGCTGGCCTAATGCTAGGCTTTGTCAGCTGAGTGCTATGGAGGAACACTGAAGGAGGAGGAGGCTTCTCTCTATTTGCATTCCTCTCCTTTGGCTTCAGTATCATTCAGTGCTCACCAGCAAGTTTCAGTGGCACTCCCATGGTGGCATACTAGTAAGTTCCACCAGCTGCCCCCTAGGCAGCTTCCCCAGGAGTTCAGTGCACCTCTACTGGGGGTTATACTTGTTGGCAAGTTCTGCAGGCTCCCCAGCTGACTTTTCAAGGACTTTCACAGGTGATCCAGGAAAAAACCCCTGCTGAGTTCTGCTAACACCTAACCCAGCCCCCAGGAAATTCAGGAACATCTCTGTATACAAACCTCCCGTTCCCTTTTCTAGAGAATCTCCCAGGAGCCCCAATAGGTAGCTTCTTGTTATGTTATAGCACAATTCAAGGGCCAGCTTCCCATCTAGTTCCATCATCAGTACCCCAGAAGGCAGGTTCCTGAAATTTTTGATGCCCCAATAGGAAGTTTCCTCATTATCAGCCTGGTTCTATGGCACCAAAGTAACTTTTCCACCATCCAGAGAAATATAATCACACAAATTATAAATAGATTATAAATTTATAATCTCACAACAGACTCTAAATCTTAGCCTTTGGTGGGGATGAGGGTTCCCTTTTTCAAAATTGTTCCCCCTGGACGTCTGCCTCGGCCATAAAAGGAGTTAATTGTCTGTGCACGTGCTGTTCTGTGTTTCTTAGAGTTCCTCATTACTATTGAATATTATATTCCTTTTTCTCTTCAAATTACTCTATGATCCTGTCCTCTGACTGGATACCCACAGATACAGTCCAAGATCCAGATAGTTTCAAAAGGACATTTCATCAGATTTCAAAGTACAGATAATACATTTTATACAAGTTTTCCAGAACAAAGAAAAAAAGAAAAAAAATTAATGATTCAAGAACAACCTAGCTTCTCAAACTAGATTAGGACAATACACAAATATACAATTTCATGTATTTTAATAAATAAATGGAAAAATAGTCTATGGTACATCCAGGCAGCAGGATATTTTTCAGTGATTAAAAAAAGAGAGCTATCAAGCCAGAAAAAGACACGTGGGAACCTTAAATGTGTGTTGCTAAGTGAAAGAAGCGAATCTGAAAAGGCTACAAAATGTATGATTTCATTCCAGCTATATCACATTTTGGAAAAGAAAAAGCCATGTAGGCAGTAAATGACCAATGGTTGTCAAGGTTTGAGACAGGGGAAGAGACAAATGAAGGAACACTAAAATTTTTTTAGGTCACCAAACTATTCTGTATGATACTGTAATGGTGGATACACCATACATTTTTCAATACCTTTGGGACCTACAACCCTAAGAGTAAGTTCAGTTCAGTCACTCACTCGTGTCCGACTCTTTGCGAACCCATGAACCACAGCATGCCAGGCCTCCCTGTCCAACACCAACCCCCAGAGTTCACTCAAACTCACCTCCATTGAGTCGGTGATGCCGTCCAGCCATCTCATTCTCTGTCATCCCCTTCTCCTCCCATCCCCAATCCCTCCCAGCATCAGAGTCTTTTCCAGTGAGTCAACTCTTCGCATGAGGTGGCCAAAGTACCGGAACTTCAGCTTTAGCATCAGTCCTTCCAGTGAACACCCAGGACTGATCTCCTTTAGAATGGACTGGTTGGATCTCCTTGCAGTCCAAGGGACTCTCAAGAGTCTTCTCCAACACCCAGTTCAAAAGCATCACTTCTTTGGTAATCAGCTTTCTTCACAATCCAACTCTCACATCCATACATGACCACTGGCTAAACCATAACCTTGACTAGACAGACCTTGGTTGGCAAAGTAATGTCTCTGCTTTTTAATATACTATCTATGTTGGTCATAACTTTCCTTCCAAGGAGCAAGCGTCTTTTAATTTCATGGCTGCAATCAGCATCCGCAGTGATTTTGGAGCCCCCAAAAATAAAGTCTGATACTGTTTCCACTGTTTCCCCTTCTATTTCCCATGAAGTGATGGGACCAGATGCCATGATCTTAGTTTTCTAATGTAATCTGTAGATTGCAGTTAATAATCATGTCTCGGTAATGGCTCATCAATTGTAAAAAATGTAAGGTGCTAATAACAGAGTTAACTGGGAGAGGGGTATGAAGCAATACACAGGAACTCTGCAATTTCTGCTCAATTTTTTGAAGCTTAAAACTTCTCAAAAAAGTTTGTTGAAGAAACCCTATTATTTCATACCTACCTCACTTATGAATATAATTGCCAAAATCCTAAAACAAATATTGGATAAGCAAACCTAGTATTATTTAAATAACTACAGATGATGAAGTAAGGTTTATATCAAGAATAATATGATGAATCAGCATAAAATATGTTCACATAATTTAACATGTTAAAGGCCAAAAGGAAAAAAAATTTACCAGGTCCTATTAGTAGATTCAGGGGGGTAGCTCAGCTGGTAAAGAATCTGCCTGTAATGCATGAGACCCCAGTCTGATCCCTGGGTTGGGAAGATTCCCTGGAGGAGGGCATGACAACCCACTCCAGTATTCTTAGGGCTTCCCTGGTAAGTCAGTTGGTAAAGAGTCTGCCTGCAATGCGGGAGAATGGGTTCAATCCCTAGGTCAAGAAAACACCCTGGAGAAGGAAATAGCAACCCATTCCAATATTCTTGCCTAGAGAATTCCATGGACAGAGGAGCCTGGTGGGCTACAATCCATGGGGTCACAAAGAGTCAGATACAACTGAGTAACTAATACTTTCACGTTCATTAATAGATTCAGAAACATATAGACAAAATTCAATATTCATTTATGACAAAAAGTATTACTAACCAGATTAAAAAGAAGCTCTTAACATCTCAAAGACTATATCTTTAAAGTAGACTGTAAACAATTCTTAATGAAAAGCATTAAAAAATTGGATAAATGTAAAAATGCTTTTATGTTGAGAATATATAATCATTTCCATTGCACATTCAGCAGAATCAACAGACTTTCTAAACACAGAAACAACAAGCTTTCTAAACACAGAAAACTCAATAGCAATTTTTTTATTTCAGCAACAAGCAATTGAAACAGATAGTAGAAAAGAAAACAGCATTTTAAAAACTACAAATACATAGAAATTAACCTAATAATATGCACATCTTAACAGAGAAAACTTTAATACCCTATTAAAAGTATAAAATAGGCCTGAATAAATGGAGAGATTACTACACCCATGGCGGGTTTGTTTTTACATTATAAATGAAGTAAAAGTCACTTAGTTGTGTCTGACTCTGCAATCCCGTGGACTATACTGTCCATGGAATTCTCCAGGCCAGAAAACTGGAGTGGGTACCCTTTCCCTTCTCCAGGGGATCTTCCCACCCCAGGGATCAAATCCAGGTCTCCCGCATTGCAGGCAGATTCTTTACCAACTGAGCTACAAGATACCATTAATCTCCAATTTTTGTTGTTGTTGTTGTTTAAATTTCTTCAGTACTGACTGCTGGATTCTTCCTCCAAAATTCACCCTGGATGAACTATGAAAGAGAGAGAGAAGCATGCATCTGAGAACTTTACAACTATCACCATAAAAGAAACAAAAAAAAATTGTGAGAAACACACTTGAAGATTCATCATTTAATGTGGATGGAAGTTGACATGTGTTATTTCTATTGATACCACTTACATTCCCTACTTACTTAGGTAATTTTGCTTAGCTGGTATCAAGAAACTATCGTATCTTTAATCTACAAATAATTACTGAGCAATGAAAGAAAATCATGTTTCTAGTTCAGCTATAAACAATCAAAATATGAGAATCTTAAATAAAATACTAGGTGATGAAATTCAACATTCATTTTTAAAAGAATGTAAGATGTTTCATAATGCAATTTATTAGAAGATGCAAAACCCTTCTTTCTGTTGATCCATCTTCTGTAAATTTTTGGCTTAAAGGACCCCACTCTCTCCTGATTCTCCTCCAACCAAAGGGTTCATTCCTTCTCAGTCTTCTCAGTCAGATTTTTCTCTATTTTCCAAATCTTTAACATTGAAGTCACCAAGGCTATATTACCAGCCTTCTCTGTCTAAAACTTACTTTCTAAGTAATCACATTCATGCCATCTTATCACTGATGATTTCCAAATTTAGATCCTTACCTTATATTTGTCTCCTGAAATCTAGACACAGGAATGCAACTGTCTACTCCATATTTACCTTTAGATATTTAATAGAAACTTAAATAGTCTAAATCATAATCTTGATCTTCCCTTCTCTACCTACACAACACCCTAATGAAACTTCTTCCCCTGCCTTTGTTTTATTAAATATCAGTTCCATTCTTCTTTCTACTAAACCATTCATTCATCTATAATTCCACTTTCTCTAATAACCCATATCCAGTGTATCAGAAATTCTGTTTTTTATGCTTTCAAACATATTAGGAATTGGACCACTTTGCACCCCCACCCTAATCATTGTTCAAGATTTAATGATTTATTACTTGAAAATTTAAATAAAGCTCGTAATTGGTCTCCTTGAACTCACCCCTTCAAATCATTCTCTACATCACAAGTACATTTTTTTTTTTTTTACATTTTAATTGACTTCATTTAGAGATCAATTTTGGCTTCCCTGGTGGCGCAGAGGTAAAGAAATCATCTGCAATTCAGGAGACCCAGGTTTGACCCTGGGTCGAGAAGATCCCCTAGAGAATGGAAGGGCAGTCCACTGCAGTATTCTTGCCTGGAGAATTTCATAAGCAGAGGAGCCTGGCAGGCTACAGTCCATGGGGTCACAAATAGTCAGACAGGACTGAGCAACTAAGGCTTTCACTTTCCATTTTCACTATAGATCACTTTTAGGTTCACAGAAAACCTGAGGACATATAGAGACTTTCCATACATTGCACGACCCACCACGCACATCAATGTCCCAGGTCAGAGTGGTGCATTCGTTACAGTCAACGAGCCTACATCAACACATCATAATCACCCAAAGTCCGCAATTTGTACTCAGATTCAATCTGGTGCCATACATTCTCTGAATGTCGACAAATACAAAACAAAGTGAATTCACAATTATAGTATTAGACAGAATAGTTTCATTGCCTTAGAAATCCTCTGTGTGCTGCCTATCCATTCCTGCCTCCCCTCTGCCTCCTCACAGCCACTGATCTTTTCACTCCCTCCATAGTTTTGCTTTCACATAATGTGATAGAGTTAGAATCATACAGTATGTAGCCTTTTCAGATTGACTTTTTTCTTTTCAGATTGACCTTTTCAAATTGGCTTTTCTTCTTAGCAGTATGCATTTAAGATTCCTGCAAATCTTTGCATAGATTGATGACTAATTTCTTTTTAGCACTGAATCCAAAGAATAGCATGGAGAGATAAGAAAGCCTTCCTCAGTGATCAGTGCAAAGAAATAGAAGAAAACAATAGAATGGGAAAGACTAGAGATCTCTTCAAAAAAATTAGAGATACCAAGGGAATATTTCATGCAAAGATGGGCACAATAAAGGACAGAAATGGTTTGAATCTAACAGAAGGAGAAGGTATTCAGAAGAGGTGGCAAGAATACACAGAAGAACTTTACAAAAAAGATCTTCATGATCCAGATAATCACAATGGTATGATCACTCACCTAGAGCCAGACATCCTGGAATGCGAGGCCAAGTGGGCCTTAGGAAGCATCACTACAAACAAAGCTAGTGGAGGTGATGGAATTCCAGTTGAGCTATTTAAAATCTTAAGAGATGATGCTGTGAAAGTGCTGCACTCAATATGCCAGCAAATTTGGAAAACTCAGCAGTGGCCACAGGTCTGGAAAATGTCAGTTTTCATTCCAATCCCAAAGAAAGGCAATGCCAAAGAATGCCCAAACTACCACACAATTGCACTCATCTCACATGCTAGCAAAGTAATGCTAAAAATTCTCCAACCCAGGCTTCAACAGTACATGAACCCTGAACTTCAAGATATTCAAGTTGGACTTAGAAAAGGCAGAGGAACCAGAGATTAAATTGCCAACATCTGTTGGATCATCAAAAAAGCAAGAGAGTTCCAGAAAAACATCTATTTCTGCTTTACTGATGATGCCAAAGAATTTGACTGTGTGCATCACAACAAACTGTGGACAATTCTTAAAGAGATGGACATACCAGACCACCTGACCTGCCTCCTAAGGAATCTGTTTGCAGGTAAAGAAGCAACAGTTAGAACTGGATATGGAACAACAGACTGGTTCCAAATTGGGAAAGGAGTGCATCAAGGCTGTATATTGTCACCTTGCTTATTTAACTTATATGCAGAGTACCTCATGAGAAATGCGGGGCTGGATGAAGCACAGCGGGAATCAAGATTTCCGGGAGAAATATCAATCACCTCAGATATGCAGATGACACCACCCTTATGGCAGAAAGTGAAGAAGAACTAAAGAGCCTCTTGATGAAAGTGAAAGAGGAGAGTGAAAATGTTGGCTTAAAACTCAACATTCAGAAAACTAAGATCATGGCATCTGGTCCCATCACTTCATGGCAAATAGATGGGGAAACAGTGGAAACAGTGACAGACTTTATCTTTTTGGACTCCAAAATCACTGCAGATGGTGACTGCATCCATGAAATTAAAGACACTTGCTCTTTGGAAGAAAAGTTATGACCAATCTAGACAGTGTATTAAAAAGCAGAGACATTACTTTGCCAACAAAGGTCCATCTAGTCAAAGCTATGGTTTTTCCAGTGGTCATGTATGGATGTGAGAGTTGAACTATAAAGGAAGCTGAGCGCTGAGGAATTGATGCCTTTGAACTGTGGTGTTGGAGAAGACGCTGGAGAGTCCCTTGAACAGCAAGGAGATCCAACCAGTCCATCCTAAAGGAAATCAGTCCTGAATGTTCATTGGAAGGAATGAGGCTGAAGCTGAAACTCCAATCCTTTGGCCACCTGATGTGAAGAACTGACTCATTTGAAAAGACCCATATGCTTATGCTGGGAAAGATTGAAGGAGGGAGGAGAAACGGACAGTAGAAGATGAGATTGTTGGATGGCATCACCGACTCAATGGACATGAGTTTGAGTAAACCATGCCAATTGGTGATGGACAGAGAGGCCTGGTGTGCTGCAGTCCATGGGGTAGCAAAGAGTTGGACACGACTGAGCAACTGAACTGAACATTCCATTGTCTAGATTTATCCATTTACCTCTTGGTTGATCCAACTTTTGTCAGTTATAAATAAAGTTCCTATAAATATCTGTGGGCAGCTTTTTTTTTTTAAACTCATTTGGATAAATACCAAGGATGATAATTTCTGGATCATATTTTAAGAGTATGTTTTGTTTCATAAAAAGTGACAAACTGTCTACCAAAGTAGCTGTACCATTTCGCATTTCCACCAGCAATGAATGAGAATCTCTATGGCTCCACACTTTCTCCAGTATTTGACGTTGTTCATGTTTCAGGTGTGTGTGTTCATTTTTGTTTTAATTTGTAATTCTCTAATGACATATGATATTGATCATCTTTTCATATGCTTATTTGCCATCTCTACATCTTCTTGGATGAGATATCTATTCTGATCCTTTTTTATTGGACTGTTCATTTTCTTATTATTGAGGTTTAGAGTCTTTTTGGGGGAGTTTAGATCATGTTCCCATTCTTCTAAACATAAAATTAATAATTTACATTGATTCTTCACCAGGAACTGTTCTGAGTGTTATTCACCTGGCATTCCATCTGTTTTAAGATACAGTCTTTTCTTTTTACATTTTAACTTTGTTTAAATAGTGATATATGTCATTACTTCTGGCCAAGCAGAGGTCATGATATAACTATCATGGCTCATGTACCTCCATCAATAGTTACAAAGGTTTTCAGTGTCATGGAAAAAATCTCAGAGACAATAGAAGCACCTTCTTTTAAACATGTTGCATTACCAGTGGTCTTACCAGAAGCAAATATGATATCCACTATTACCTAGTGGAAATATCCTTTAAAAATGAAGATGAAATAAAAATATTTTCAAATTTAAAAAATCTACAGGAATTTAAACTTGGATTAAAGGAGCACAAAATGTGCTATTTAGGCAGAAGAAAAATGATTCCAGAGAGAAACAGAAATTCAGGCAACAATAAAGATCACAGAAGAGAGTGAAGATGTGGATAAGCCCCAAAGAGAATTTACACTTATGACAAAGTCTTCTGAGGTATATGCATAAAACTAAAATGTATAGCAGTAATAGCCAAAAAGATAGAAGTTGTCTTAGTTTGGGCTGTTGTAACAAAATACCATCCACATAAACAATGGGTATTTATGTCCTTACAGTTTTGAAAGTCTCAGATCATGGTGCCAGTCAAATTAGATTCTTGGTGAGAACTATTCCTGGCATTTGTGAGGCTATCTTCTTGCTATATCCTCACATTGCAGAGGGGCGGGGCGGGGGAGGAAAGGAAGCAGGCTCTCTGGTCCCTTCCTTTAAGCAGAGAGACCCCATTGTGGGGTCCCCATCCTCATGACCTCATCTGAACATAATTACTTCTCAAAGGCTCCACCTCCTAATACCATCACACTGGGGGTTCAAGTTTCAACACATGAATTTGTGGGGGAAACAAACATTCAGTCCATAGCAGAAGTTAAATGAAGTTCAAGTGTTACTGAGAATTTGAATTATTTGGGGTGTGGTAAACTGCAAATTTGCTTGCATTATGCTCTAAGAAGTCACAAATATATTTTAAAATATCTACAATAATCACTAAATATAAAAATAAAATAATTTATAGTGTACTGGTTAATGAAGAATGGGCTTTTTTAAAAAAAGTTGGTTAATCTCAAAGAAATTAACAGAGGAGAAATAAGATGGAATAGGTAAAAACTAAATATTAAGATGTAAGACAGTACTAAATTATAAATTCAATTATTATTTTATATCTTAAAAATTAAATTACACATCGAACACTTCAACTAAGGGAAAAGACTATCAGATTGGATGAAAAATAGAAGCACATCTATATGTTGCCTGCTAGAAAGACATCTTATGTAATATGTGCCCCTGGAAGGTTGAGAATAAAAGGACTGAAAAATATACACTGTGAAATACTAAGTAAAACTAACCAGTAATGTAGCCATATCATAATGTGACAAATAGACCCTGAGGTAAGAAAGATCATTATCAACAAAAAAATATTTCACAGTAACCAGTAGGGCAACCCCAAAAGATTACACAACAATCCTAAATTTGTAGCCATCAAATAACATGGTTTCAAAACATGTAAATGTGAACAGAAATAAATGGAGAGATAAATCTACACAGAGGAAAAAAATTTTTGACACATTTTTCTCAATAACCAACAGAAAAAATAGATTTTTAAAAATCAATAAAAATTTGACTATTTTAAGTCCCTTATACAAATGAGATCATGCTGTATTTGTCCTGTGACTGGCTTATATCACTCAGCTCAATGTCCTTCAGTTTCATTCATGTTGTTGCGAGAGGCAGGATTTCCTTCTCTTTTGAGGCGGAATAATATTCCGTGGTATGAGAATACCGTATTTCCTTTATCCATTCATCTGTCAGTGAACATTTGGGGTGTTTCCATATCTTGGCCATTGTGCATAATGCAGCGGTGAATGTGGACCTGTAGCTGTCTTTTTAAGATCTTGATTTCAATAATTTTGGCTATATACCCAGAATTGACATTGCTAATCACAGGGTAGTTCTCTTTTTAATTTTTTGAGGAACTCCCACAGTGTTTTCAAACTCACAGAAGCAGAGAATAGAATGTAGAATGCTAGTTGCTGGGGGCTGGAGGAGGAGGGAATGGAGAATTGTTTTTCAATGGGTATAAGTTTCAGTTGTGCAAGACAAGTAAGTTCAAGAGAGCTGTACTACATAGTGCCTGTGGATAACAATATTGTTTTATTCACTTAATAGTGTAGTAAGAGAGTATATCTCAGGTTAGGTGTTCTTAAAACAAAAAAAACTAATAAGCAAAACAAAACAACCAAAACCACCCAAAGAGTCACAAACTTTCAGAAGAGAAGGACATGTTTATCACCTTAATTGTGGTCATGGCTTCATATGACCACATATGTCCAAACTCCTCAAACTGTATATATTAGATATGTGCACAGTTTTGTATATCAATTATATCTCAATAAGGCTGCTTTTTTGGGGGGAAGGGGCTTCCCTTGTGGCTCAGATGGTAAAGAATCTGCCTGTAATGCAAGAAACCCAAGCTCACTTCCTGGGTCAGGAAAATCCTCTGGAGAATAAAATGGCTACCCACTCCAGTGTTCCTGCCTGGAGAATTCCATGGGCACAGAGGAACCTGGGAGGCTACAGTCCATGGGGTCACAAAGAGTCAGGTATGAATGAGTGACTAACACTTCCAAACTTTCAAGACTATTTTTTAAAATAAAGTTTAAAAATTCATAAAAGCATGGGATATTTGGAAATCATGGTCAGCAAACTTTATTAAACTTATGTGTACAGGACCACTCACCAATGACAGAATATACATTATTTTTAAGTGCAAATATAATAGTTGCCAAATTTTATAATAAATTTAACTAACTTTTAATATCTAACTCTTTGGATCCACTGGTTTTTTAAAACCTGTATACTTTAGGATGAATTTTTTTTTCCTTCTCACATCTCCTCTGTGTGATAGCTCAATCACCATCTTTCAAGAGTAATTTTTAAAAAATGAACTTATTGAGGAAAATCTGTCATTACAATGAGTACCAAATATGGGCTTTCATAAAAACAAGGAGCAGTGATTACTGGTGTTTCTCTACTTAACAAGGATTAGTGAATCAGAAGCCCAAACTCTCTCCCTTTCAAATGTAGGCAAACAAGTTCAATACATAAATAGAAAATAAAATAAGGAGGCAATTTGCTTCCAAAATGCATTAGGCATAACGTATATAATCAACCATATAGCGCTAACTCATATACTCAAGTTCAAGATCGTTTTCAAGATATAAACCTTTTAAATTCAGCCCTATTCTAAGAGAAAGGGCCTTATGCTAATATTTTCAAGGCAGGCTTTTGGATCTGTTTCACACAAAGGCACTAAATGGAACAATAAAGCTACTTATTTGCAACCGTCATTTATGAAGACTGTTTCTTGGACTGTGAGGCTGTCCAATACACTATTTAAAAGAAATAGACAAAATCAGAGCAATCAGGAAAAAAAAGAATTGAAAAGTGGCAGCTACATTTTCTAACAGATTTACTTGGAGCTTAACATAAAATTCCTGTCTTTTTCAGTCTATTTTCCAAAGGACCAAGATGACACCTCAACAAAATGTTATTTTACATTATATTACAAAGTACAGAAACACTATAAGAAAACACTTTCATAGAAATCTATACAAAGGCACTTTACATGAGATCCCAGCCTCTCTGAATTGGAAAACTTTGGGGACAAACACCTCCTGTTCTTTCATTACTTTGCAATGGCCACTGTAGGAGGACTTATCTCCACATATTTCACTGGCTTCTCTTTCTGCCCTTCCTCATTCTCCTCCTCCAAGTACAGTGCTTTTTTCATGTGTTCCTGCTTGGACTAAAACTGGTCTACACAAGAGGACTCTTTTATTTCATCCCAAACATAGTAGAAACAGGAAATGGCTCATTTGAACTGTTTTCTCCAAGAGCTGTTAGTTAGTCATTTCCTCAAGGCATGGGAAGCCCTAATAAAAGGCACCACTTGGGAATATCACTTTATGTCCATATCTGAAACACTGAAATATCCCCTGGCATTACAGGGCAGGCCTAGGCTGCTATCTAGAGTTCCAATCTCCCAGCAGCTAGGTAGGAAAGCTCAGATGTCCTCCAGCTCCAGAAAAGTGGGAAGTCTAGAAAAGACCATTCCTACTCTCAGTCATGGGATTTTCATCTCCATAGAATTCTCACATGTTTCAATCTGTCCCCGTTTCATGATTACGTAGTCTAGCTTCATAAATATAACATCTTAACTTTTGTTTCAAACCCAAATCACACATTTCCAGAGATTTTTCGAAGTTCTTTTGAAACACATCATTTTTAAGTATGTTTAAATAACTTGCATTTCTTTATACTATTATTGCCCAAGGTTGAATAAGAGCAAATGAAAACCAAGGCAGGTTCTCTCAGATTGGTATGAACATTTGAATAGAGGGGAACACTCATCTCATTTTGTTTGAGATTCTGATAGCATTGTTTAAAACTCCAATGCTTTATTTCTAAAATAGAATATTAAAGTGCCAAAGAGCATGTTCATATGACCTCTGAGCCTTATTTTTCTCCATCACTGTCCTCTTTGAGTATCCATGTTCAGAAGCAGAAAATAAAGACAATTCTTCTATGCTAGCTGTGCATGAATAATTCATAAATTCTACACCACATTCTTAATTTTATTTTTTAAATTTACTTTTTATTGAAATATAGTTGAAATATAATGTGTTAATTACTGCTGTATAGCCAAGTGACTCAGTTGTACATATATGTACACTCTTTTTCCTTTTTTTTCCATTATGGTTTATCACTGTACACTGAACGTAGTTCCCTGTGCTACAGTAGGACCTTGTTCTTTATCCATTCTGTATATTCCAGTTTGTGTCTGCTAATCCAAATCCAAACTCTCTCACCCCCATCCACTTTGGCAACCACCAGTCTATTCTCTATGTCCCTGATTCTGTTCTGTTTCATAGTTAGATTCAATTTGTGTCATATTTTAGATTTCACATGTGAATGACATCATATGGTATTTGTCTTTCGCTTTCTGATTTACTTCATTTAGTATGATAATCTCTAGTTGCATCCATGTTGTGGCAAATTTCATTATTTCATTCTTTTTTAGGTTGAGTAGTATTCCATTGTGTGTGTGTGTATGTATATACACACATCACATCTTCTATATCCATTCATTTGTTAATGGACATTAGGTTGTTTCCTGTCTTGGCTATTGGGACTATTGCTGCTATAAACATAGGAGGGCATATATCTTTTAGAATTATAGTTTTGTCTGAATATATTCCCAGGAGTAAGATTGCTGGATCATGTGGTAATTCTACTTTTAGTTTTCTTAGGAACCTCCATACTGTTTTCCACAGTGGCTGCACCAATTTACATTCCTGCCAACAGTATGGGAGGCTTTCCTTTTTCCTACATCCTTTCCAGCATTTGTTATTTATAGACTTTTAAACAATGGCCTTTCTGATTGGTGTGATGTGTACCTCAATGTAGTTTTGATTTGCTATGCAACATCTTTAACTTGTTTGTTTTAAGATTAACTTCTCATGGGCTTCCACTTCCATCCTCACTCCCCGAAATACTAAGAAAGTAATGGAAAGTCTAGAGATTTACATGATAATCACATAATATATTTACATTTATATAGAAATGTAAAGAAAACAAAAAAAGCCCTCATTATTCTAAAAGATTTTTCTTGCCATTATAATTTTAAATTGTCAGTATCATAAATGAGAGCAAGATCTAATGAGGGAAAGATAAAAGCATTTTGAGGCATCTCTTATGGTATAACTGAAACCCAGGGACAAAACATTTATTGGGATACTAGTTATCAAGGTCATGTGATTTTTTTCTCCCAATGCTTCTGTGCAACTTAAGCAACTACATATGCAGAAAGTGTAGTAAGTTGAATTGCTTTAGGCTTGAAGTTCTGTAAAGCAGGAATGACAGAACAAAAATAGGGCAAGTGATTCTGAGATATTGGCTGGTTTATTTTTTTAATGGTCTGTTAAACCAAGCCTGTGTTTTATAAAATACATATTAGTTGAAAATATTTATTAGATATCTACAATGTCCCAGGCATATCCTTATTTTACAGATAAGGAAATTAAACCAAACTTAAGTAATTGGCTTATCTCACAGCAGCAAGTAATGACTGATTTTCTAGCTCAGATCTGTCTGATAGTAACTGTACACATTGACTACTACACTATAAGAAGACAGGAAGGATCAGGTAAAGTGGAGTCTGGAGAAGAGATCTTAGTGTGATCGAACAATAAGATTAAAATGTGTAGGTTAGTAAAAAAAAAAAAAAGAAAAGAAAAAAAAGAAAGCCACAACACACACACATTAGAGGAATAGGATGCTCTGAATAGGGATTAAGAAGTTAGAATTTCAGAAGTGCTTCCATTTTAAATAAAAGAACAGAAACCAGCTGTCCTTTGGTTAAAGTGAATCAAATAATGAAAATTTTGCAAATGATGAAACTTTTGCAGAGGAGACAAAAGAAACGGAAAGTTCTTTTTTCTTAAGTATTGGCTATGTAATCCATTTTGAGATTCAAGTTACAGGGATAATAATGTCCATTGATCAGGAAAGGTTATGTTTGTCAATTTCTAGTTTTTATTAAAGGAGAAGTCAGGATCAGGATCAGTTCAGTTCAGTTCAGTTGTTCAGTCGTATCCAACTCTTTGCGACCCCATGGACTGCAGCACGCCAGGCCTCCCTGTCAGGATAGATGACAGTAAAGAGAAGGGAAAGGACATATAGAGCTGAATGCATGCGTGTATAATTAGTCACTCAGTTGTGTCTGACTCTTTGCGACACCAAAGGGGACAACAGCTTTATCAAAGCCCACAAAGGAGGATCAATTAGCAAGGTGAAACTTACAAACCTGTAACCTAGTCGTGAGAATGACATTTCATTACTTTCACCATATTCCAATAGTTTGAAGCAAGTTACTAGACCAGTTCATGTTCTATAGGAGGGTATCACACAGAGTGTGATTTCCAGGAGACAGAGTTCATCAAGGAACATTTTAGAGGCTACTTGCCACATAGTATGTTAGAAAATGAGAAGCCTTTGCTTGAAAATATGGCTGGGATGAGCATTCTCACAATTCAGCCAGGTTTCAGCTAAAGACAGGAACTATGGGGAATATCAAATGGATGTTTGACGACTCACAATGGGATAGCAATTTAAGTAGGTGCAGAAGAAAAGTTTGAGGGATAAGAAAACTAGGAAATTGAGAATCAAAGAAGCACAGAGAAACATGACTAAGAATTTAATGACCAGAGGGGCTTCAGACCAGTAATAGGGCATGGGCTATTATAACATTCTATTTTCCTGGATATTCAAATTAGAACATTGTTAAGGGAGACATATACACTGGCTTGTTCTCAAAGTGAGTTATTACATGCATTGATAAAAGGCAGTCAGAATAAGAGGTGTAATTTCTATCCAACAACTAGTTGATCATATGGTAGCCATAATAGTGGTGGTTTTGAATTCATTCCTTACTTCCCTGCTTACAACTGTACTTATCAGCTCAGATAATTTCTATTCCTATGAGAAAAAAAGTGATAGGATGAATGGCACTGAAAATGTGAAGAAAAAAAGATGAGGCAATATTGTTAAGGGAGTGGGGAGGAAGTGTTTGTAGAGCTCAGCTAAACTGAGAACTATGCTCTCAACCAGTTATAGAAATAGACTCTGATTTTGCAGCTTCATCTGCTTGGTTAATAAAATGTAAATTGAGGTCTAATAATTTCAGTTCTTGCTAAATTGTGGTAAAAATCAAACAATAAGAGGCTCTAACTCTCCCAGAAAACATGACCTTCTTAGGGTGGCCACTTTCGAGGTCTATACACTATTGGGACCAAAGGAGAAGTCAGACGTTTTGTGTGAAAGGAACTGGAAACATGGTCGCTGGGTTGGAGATACAGCGGCCCATGTGCAAGGAGCAGGAAGAGGTGCTCATGGAAAGCAAAAGAAGAAACATGGGCAACCTCAAGGAGCAGTTCCTTTGGAACTGTGTCCACTGCCCTCCTGACTTAGAGTGCTGTAAATTGCTGTGCAAGTGGGGCAAGATCAGGGTCGTCTGCTCAGCATCCTTACTCCTATCCCATTTGCCTTCCCATACTAAAAAATCTATATTTACTTTCAGGCCAACATTATGGAATGCTGATGGAATTAATTAGATATCTATAGTTTTTAAATTCTTCCATCACCTACAATTAAAAGATAAAATCAAGCCCTTGCCCCAAACTCTCTTTTGTATGACTAATGATGAATACATTCTCTGTGAGAATGTAAAATATCTCTCTTTCAATAGTACTCTCTCCAGGGAAGTCATATCAGAACTTTTTAGTATCACTTTAAAGAAGATATTCTAATAATTATTTAGTATTCAAAGGAAGTTTCCAGGCTATGGGCCTTAGGCCTTTGGAGACTTGCTGTATAGGGAGTTTCTGAAAGTGATTCCATTGACTTTAAAAACATAACTGAACAAATATTATCAAAAGATCTGGCTTTCAGTGAAATATTTCTTGGTCTTTTTATCTGCCCATTGGGTATCTTCTAAGAACACTCCTTGTTGACTGAATTAAACACCAAAGCACCAACTTGTTAGGACTTGGCCAAAAACGCAAAGCCAGAATAATGTCCTTTTGTTTCTCATCACATAAAGCAAGTTTGTGAATAGAGGTATGGGGTAAAGAGAGAGAAGCCAAACCCCACAGTGTCTGCTCCATTGTTTGGAAAGCTTTGAGAAGCATTGCTTTGAGTCTTTTGCCATTTTCCTTTTAAACTAGGGAATTTTTTTCTTATGTACTAAAACACTGGAGTAATACTGGTTATAGAATCGAAAAAAAAAATGTCTTTGGGGGAAATACAGAGATACTAAAGCAAACTTATTAAAACTGAGGAGGTAAGTGTTGTTTCTTAGGATTTATATTTGGTTTTAAAAGAAAAATGTTTTTTTTCCCCACTATACTAATTTTCTGCAAAATAAATAAACCATGCAATTATTCATTCTTACCTATTTCCTAAGATCAATTAATCATTAAAAGCGCTCATTCACATTTATCATCTATGTGCTTATATAAGTATTATCTGATGTCTCATATCCCTTCAGTTCAGTTCAATGCAGTTCAGTCGCTCAGTCATGTCCGACTCTTTGCGACCCCATGAATCACAGCACGCCAGGCCTCCCTGTCCATCACCAACTCCTGGAGTTCACTCAAACTCACCTCCATCGAGTCGGTGATGCCATCCAGTCATCTCATTCTCTATCGTCCCCTTCTCCTCCCACCCTCAATCCTTCCCAGCATCAGAGTCTTTCCCAGTGAGTCAACTCTTTGCACGGGAGGAAAATGGATCATATTAGATGTGCTTCTACTTAAGATTTCCATTTTCAAGGCAATCCATATATTGGTTTTAATAAAGTTTTTTATTTTAATTCACAAAAGAACTTATCTACTGTCCTTGAAACTTAATCTAGTATATAATAAAAATTAATGCCATATATAATTTTAAACAATAAAGGATTAATTATATTTATGACTTTACACTGGGTAGTATCTTTGGTCATGTAAGCAAGTTGGTTAGGGGAAAAGAAAAAAAATAGAAGCATACTTCAAAATTTGTTTATTCAGTGCTGTGGAATTACTGCCATAAACAAAATAGAACATGCACGATTTCAAATGGAAGGTGAGTCTTTAAAGCAGCACTCCTAACATTTTTCCTCCCAACTTTTATATTTTCTTTGTTTTTATTATTATCTGATTATTTTACTATCTTGTTGGTTCTAGGGTTAATTTATCTTTAATGTTCTGGCCTAATTAGGGGAGCTGCATAACCCTTTCTTTGATTTCCCTTTATACTAGTATCCAGTATTACATAATCAAAATAATGCTATTAAATAGTGCTGTGCTGTGCTTAGTCCCCTCAAACTCTGCAACCACATCAAGTATAGCCTGCTATGTTCCTCTGTCCATGGAATTTTTCAGGCAAGAATACTAGTGTGGGTTGCCATTTCCTTCTCCAGTGGATCTTCCCAAACCAGGGATCAAACACATGTGTCCTGTGTCTTCTGCATTGGCAGGTGAATTGTTTACCACTGAGCCACTTGGGAAGCCCTACCAAATACTAGGAGAAGCATAAAAATAAATGTAAATCAATTATAATGACCACAAATGCAATCAAGTTCTCTAAATACAGACTCTACATCCACTTTAAGATTATTATATTTTACTGCCCCAAAGATATTAATAGGTCTTTAATCCATTTTTAATTTATTTTTGTGTATGGTGTTAGAAAGTGTTCTAGTTTCATTCTTTCACAAGTGGTTGACCAGTTTTCCCAGGACCACTTGTTAAAGAGATTGTCTTTTCTCCATTGTATATTCTTGCCTCCTTTGTTAAAGATAAGGTGTTGATAGGTGCGTGGATTTATCTCTGGGCTTTCTATTTTGTTCCATTGATCTATATTTCTGTCTTTGTGCCAGTATCATACTGTCTTGATGACTGCAGCTTTATAGTATAGCCTGAAGTCAGGCAGGTTGATTCCTCCAGTTCCATTCTTATTTCTCAAGATTGCTTTGGCTATTTGAGGTTTTTTGTATTTCCATACAACTTGTGAAATTATTGTTCTAGTTCTCTGAAAAATACCATTGGTAGTTTGATAGGGATTGCATTGAATCTATAGATTGTTTTGGGCACTATACTCATTTTCAGTATATTGATTCGTCCCATCCATGAACATAGTATATTTCTCCATCTATTTGTGTCATCTTTTATTTCTTTCATTAATGTTTTATAGTTTTCTATATATAGATTTTTGTTTCTTTAGGTAGATTCATTAAGTATTTTATTCTTTACATTGCAATGGTGAATGGAATTGCTTCCTTAATTTCTTTCTGTTTTCTCATTGTTAGTGTATAGGAATGCAAGGGATTTCTGTGTGCTAATTTTATATCCTGCAACTTTACTGTGTTCATTGATTAGCTCTAGTAATTTTCTGGTGGTGTCTTTAGGGTTTTCTATGTAAAGGATCATGTCATCTGCAAAGAGGGAGAGTTTTACTTCTTCTTTTCCAATCTGGATTCCTTTTATTCCTTTTTCTTCTCTGATTGCTGTGGCCAAAACTTCCAAAACTATGTTGAATAGTAGTGGTGAGAGTGGGTACCCTTGTCTTGTTCCTGGCTTTAGGGGAAAGGCTTTCAGTTTTTCACCATTGAGGATATTGTTTGCTGTGGGTTTGTCATGTATGGCTTTTATTATGTTGAGGTATTTTCCTTCTATTCCTGCTTTCTGGAGGGCTTTTATTATAAATGGATGCTGAATTTTGTCAAAGGCTTCCTCTGCATCTGTTGAGATAATCATGTGGTTTTTATCTTTCAATTTGTTATTGTGGTGTATCACATAGACTGATTTGCAAATACTGAAGAATCCTTGCATCCCTGGGATAAAGCCCACTTGTTCATGATGTATGATCTTTTTAATATGTTGTTGGATTCTGTTTGCTAGAATTTTGTTGAGGATTTTTGCATCTATGTTCATCAGTGATATTGGCCTGTAGTTTTCCTTTTTTGTGGCACCTTCGTCTGGTTTTGGTATTAGGGTGATGGTGGCCTCATAGAATAAGTTTGGCAGAAACCTCTGCAGTTTTCTGGACTTTCTAACACTATACATGAAAATAAACTTAAAATGCATTAAAGATCTAAATGTAAGACCAAAAACTATAAAATTCCTAGAGGAAAACATAAGCAAAACACTCTCTGACATAAATCTCAGCATGGGTCATAAATCTATGACCCATCTCCCAGAGTAACAGAAAAAAAAGTAAAAATAAACAAATGGGACCTAATTAAACTTAAAAGCTTTTGCACAATGAAGGAAACTATAATCAAGGTGAAAAGACACCCTTCAGAATGGGAGAAAATAATAGCAAATGAAGCAACAGACAAAGAATTAATCTCAAAAATATACAAGCAGTTCATGCAGCCCAATTCCAGAAAAATAAATGACCCAATCAAAAAATAAGCCAAGGAACTAAACAGACATTTCTCCAGAGAAGATACACAGATGGCTAACAAACACATGAAAAGATGCTCAACATCACTCATTATCAGAGAAATGCAAATCAAAACCACAATGAGGTACAATCTCACACTGGTTAGAATGGCTACTATGAAAATGTCTACAAACAATAAATGCTGGAGAGGGTGTGGAGAAAAGGAAACCCTCTTACACTGTTGGTGAGAATGCAAACTAGCACAGCCACTATGGAGAACAGTGTGGTGATTCCTTAAAAAACTGGAAATAGAACTGCCATACGACACAGCAATCCCACTGCTGGGCATACACACCAAGGAAACCAGAATTGAAAGAGACACATGTACTCCAGTGTTCATTGCAGCACTGTTTACAATAGCCAGGACATGGAAGCAACCTAGATGTTCATCAGCAGACGAATGGCTAAGAAAGCTGTGGTACATATACACAATGGAATGTTACTCAGCTACTAAAAAGAATGCATTTGAATCAGTTCTAATGGAGTGGATGAAACTGGAGCCTATTATACAAAGTGAAGTAAGACAGAACGAAAACCACAAATACAGCATATTAACACATATTTTGGAATTTAGAAAGATAGTAATGGTGACCCTAATGTGAGACAGCAAAAGAGACACAGATGTAAAGAACAGATTTTGAACTCTATGGGAGAAGGCAAGGATGGGATGATTTGAGAGAATAGCATTGAAACATGTATATTTGGCCAATCCAGTTCAGTTGCTCAGTAATGTCCAACTCTTTGTGGCCCTGTGGACTACAGCACACCAGACCTTCCTGTCCATCACCAACTCCCAGAGTTTACTCAAACTCATGTCCATTGAGTCAGTGATGCCATCCAACCATCTCATTCTCTGTTGTCCCCTTCTCCTCCTGCCTTTAATCTTCCCCAGCATCAGGGTCTTTTCCAATGAGTCAGCTCTTCACATCAGATGGCCAAAGGATTGGAGTTTAAGCTTCAACAGCTGTCCTTCCAATGAATATTCAGGACTAATTTCCTTTAGGATGGACTTATTGGATCTCCTTGTAGTCCAAGGGACTCTGAAGAATTTTTTCCAACACCACAGTTCAAAAGCATCAATTCTTCAGCACTCAGCTTTCTTTATAGCCCAACTCTCACATCCATACGTGACTACTGGAAAAACCAAAGCCTTGACTAGATAGACATTTGTAAGCAAAGTAATGTCTCTGCTTTTTAATGTGTCATCTAGGTTGGTGATAACTTTTCTTCCAAAGAGTAGGTGTCTTTTAATTTCATGGCTGGAGTCACCATCTGCAGTGATTTTGGAGACCAAGAAAATAAAGTCTCTCACTGTTTCCATTGTTTCCCCATCTATTTGCCATGAAGTGATGGGACCAGATGCCATGATCTTAGTTTTCTGAGTGTTGCGTTCTAAGACAAATTTTTCACTCTCCTCTTTCACTTACATCAAGAAGTTCTTTAGTTCTTCTTCACTTTCTGCCATAAGGGTGGTGTCATCTGCATATCTGAGGTTATTGATATTTCTCATGGCAATCGTGATTCCAGCTTGTGCTTCATCCAGCCTGTGTTTCTCATGATGTACTCTGCATATAAGTTAAATAAGCAGGGTGACAATATACAGCCTTGATGTACTCCTTTTTCTGTTTGGAACCAGTATGTTGTTCCATGTCCAGTTCTAGCTGTGCTTCCTGACCTGCATACAGATTTCTCAGGAGGCAGGTCAGGTGGTCTAGTATTCTCATCTCTTTTATAATTTTCACCATTTTGTTGTGATCCACACAGTCAAAGGCTTTGGCATAGTCAATAAAGCAGAAGTAGATGTTTTCTGAAATTCTCTTGCTTTTTTGACGATCCAGAGAATTTTGACAATTTGATCTCTGGTTCCTCTGCCTTTTCTAAAACCAGTTTGAACATCTGGAATTTCACAGCTGAAGCCTAGCTTGGAGAACTTTGAGCATTAATTTACTAGCATGTGAATTGAGTGAAATTGTGGGGTACTTTGAGCATTCTTTGGCATTGCCTTTCTTTGGGATTAGAATGCAGACTGAACTTTTCCAGTCCCATGGCCACTGCTGAGTTTTCCAAAGTTGCTGGCCTGTTGAGTGCAGTGTTTTCACAGCATCATCTTTTAGGATTTGAAATAGCTCAACTGGAATTCCATCGCCTCCACTAGCTATGTTTGTAGTGATGCTTCATATGGTCCACTTGACTTCGCATTCCAGGATGTCCAGCTCTAGGTGAGTGATCATACCATCGTGATTATCTGGGTTGTGAAGATCTTTTTTGTATTGTTCTTCTGTGTATTCTTGACACCTGCTCTTAATACCTGCTGCTTCTGTTAGGTCCATATCATTTTTGTCCTTTGTTGAGCCCATCTTTGCATGAAATATTCCCTTGATAGCTCTAATTTTCTTGAAGAAATTTTTAGTCTTTCCCATTCTATTGCTTTCTTCTATTTCTTTGCACTGATCACTGAGGAATACTTTCTTATTTATCCTTGCTATTCTTTGGAACTCTGCATTCAAATGGGTATATCTTTACTTTTCTCCTTTGCTTTTCACTTCTCTTCTTTTCACAGCTATTAGTAAGACCTCCTCAGACAGCCATTTTGCGTTTTTGCATTTCTTTTTCTTGGGGATGGTATTGATTGCTGTCTCCTGTACAGTGTCACGAACCTCCATCCATAGTTCATCAGGCACTCTATCAGCTCTAATCCCTTGAATCTATTTCTCACTTCCCCTGTATAATTGTAAGGGATTTGATTTAGGTCATACCGGAATGGTCTAGTGGTTTTCCCTACTTTCTTCAATTTAAGTCTGAATTTGGCAATAAGGAGTTCATGATCTGAGCCACAGTCAGCTCCCAGTCTTGTTTTTGCTGACTCTATATAGCTTCTCCATCTTTTGGCTGCAGAATATAATTAATCTGATTTCATTATTGACCATCTGGTGATGTCCATGTGCAGAGTCTTCTCTTGTGTTATTGGAAGAGGGTGTTTGTTATGACCAGTGCATTCTCTTGGCAAAATTCTTTTTTTTTTTTTTATTTTACACTATTATATTGGTTGGTTTTGCCATACATTGACATGAATCCGCCCCGGTGTACATGAGTTCCCCCTCCCACCTCCCTTCTCCCCTTATCCTCCCTCTGGGTCATCCCTGCATACCAGCCCCAAGCATCCTGTAACATGCATCTACCCTGAACTGGTGATTCATTTCACATATGATAATATACATGTTTCAATGCCATTCTCCCAAACCATCCCACCCTCACCCTCTCCCACAGAGTCCCAAAGACTGTTCTATACATCTGTGTCTCTTTTGCTGTCTCGTATACAGGGTTATCATTTCCATCTTTCTAAATTCCATGTATATGCGTTAGTATATTGTATTGGTGTTTTTCTTTCTGGCTTACTTCACTCTGTATAATAGGCTCTAGTTTCATCCACCTCATTAGAACTGATTCAAATGCATTCTTTTTAATGGCTGAGTAATACTCCATTGTGTATATGTACCAAAGCTTTCTTATCCATTCGTCTGCAGATGGACATCTAGGTTGCTTCCATGTCCTGGCTATTATAAACAGTGCTGCGATGAACATTGGAGTACATGTGTCTCTTTCAATTCTGGTTTCCTCGGTGTGTATGCCCAGGAGTGCAATTGCTGGATCATATGGCAGTTCTATTTCCAATTTTTTGAGGAATCTCCACACTGTTCTCCATAGTGGCTGTGCTAGTTTGCATTCCCACCAACACTATAAGAGGGTTCCCTTCTCTCCACACCCTCTCCAGCATTTATTGCATGTAGACTTTTGGATAGCAGCCATTCTGACTGGTGTGTAATGGTGTCTCATTGTGGTTTTGATTTGCATTTCTCTGATTATGAGGGATGTTAAGCATTTTTTCATGTGTTTGTTAGCCATCTTTATGTCTTCTTTGGAGAAATGTCTGTTTAGTTCTTTAGCCCATTTTTTGTTTGGGTAATTTATTTTTCTGGAACTGAGCTGCAGGAGCTGCTTGTATATTTTGAAAATTAATCCTTTATCAGTTGCTTCATTTGCTATTGTTTTCTCCCATTCTGAAGGCTGTCTTTTCACCTTGCTTATAGTTTCCTTTGCTGTGCAGAAGCTTTTGATTTTAATTAGGTCCCATTTGTTTATTTTTGCTTTTATTTCCAATATTCTGGGAGGTGGGTCTTGGAGGATCCTGCTGTGATTTATGTCAGAGAGTGTTTTGCCTACATTCTCCTCTAGGAGTTTTACAGTTTCTGGTCTTACACTTAGCTCTCTAATCCATTTTGAGTTTATTTTGGTGTATGGTGTTAGGAAGTGTTCTAGTTTCATTCTTTTACAAGTGGCTGACCAGTTTTCCCAGCCCCACTTGTTAAAGAGACTGTCTTTTCTCCATTTTATATTCTTGCCTCCTTTGTCAAAGATAAGGTGTCCATAGGTGCGTGGGTTTATCTCTGAGCTTTCTATTTTGTTCCATTGATCTATATTTCTGTCTTTATGCCAGTACCATACCATCTTGATGACTGTGGCTTTGTAGTAGAGCCTGAAGTCTGGAAGGTTGATTCCCCCAGTTCCATTTTTCTTCCTCAAAATTGCTTTGGCTATTCGAGGTTTTTTGTATTTCCATACCAACTGTGAGATTATTTGTTCTAGTTCTGTGAAAAATATCATTGGTAACTTGATAGGGATTGCATTGAATGTATAAATTACTTCGGGTAGTATACTCATTTTTACAGTATTTATTCTTCCAATCCATGAACACGGTATATTTCTCCATCTATTAGTGTCCTCTTTGATTACTCTCACTAGTGTTTTATAGTTTTCTATGTACAAGTCTTTTGTTTCCTTAGGTAGATATATTCCTAAGTATTTAATTCTTTTCGTTGCAACAGTGAATGGAATAGTTTCCTCAATTTCTCTTTCTATTTTCTCATTATTAGTGTATAGGGATGCAAGGGATTTCTGTGTGTTGATTTTATATCCTGCAACTTTACTATATTCATTGATTAGCTCTAATAGTTTTCTGGTGGAGTCTTTAGGGTTTTCTGTGTAGAGGATAATCTCATCAGTGAACAGTGAAAGTTTTACTTCTTCTTTTCCAATTTGTATTCCTTTTATGTCTTTTTCTGCTCTGATTGCTGTAGCCAAAACTTCCAGAACTATGTTGAATAGTAGTGGTGAGAGTGGGCACCCTTGTCTTGTTCCTGACTTTAGGGGAAATGCTTTCAGTTTTTCACCATTGAGGATAATGTTTGCTGTGGGTTTGTCATATATAGCTTTTATTATGTTGAGATATGTCCCTTCTAGTCCCACTTTCTGAAGGGTTTTTATCATAAATGGATGTTGAATTTTGTTGAAGGCTTTCTCTGCATCTATTGAGATAATCATATGATTTTTATTTTTCAGTTTGTTAATGTGGTGTATTATGTTGATTGATATGCAGATATTGAAGAATCCTTGCATTCCTGGGATAAAGCCCACTTGGTCATGATGTATGATCTTCTTAATGTGTTGGATTCTGATTGCTAGAATTTTGTTAAGGATTTTTGCATCTATGTTCTTCAGTGATATTGGCCTGTAGTTTTCTTTTTTTGTGGGGTCTTTACCAGGTTTTGGGATTAGGGTGATGGTGGCCTCATAGAATGAGTTTGGAAGTTTCCCTTCCTCAGCTATTTTCTAGAAGAGTTTGAGTAGAATAGGTGTTAGCTCTTCTCTAAATTTTTGGTAGAATTCAGCTGTGAAGCCGTCTGGACCTGGGCTTTTGTTTGCTGGAAGATTTCTGATTACAGCCTCTGGTTCCGTGCTTGTGATGGGTCTATTCAGATTTTCTATTTCTTCCTGGTTCAGTTTTGGAAAGTTGTACTTTTCTAGGAAATTTGTCCATTTCTTCCAGGTTATTCATTGTATTGCCATATAATTGCTGATAGTATTCTCTAATAATCCTTTGTATTTCTGTGTTGTCAGTTGTGATCTCTCCATTTTCATTTTAATTTTATTGATTTGGTTCTTCTCCCTTTGTTTCTTGATGAGTCTGGCTAGTGGTTTGTCGATTTTATTTACCTTCTCAAAGAACCAGCTTTTGGCTTTGTTGATTTTTGCTATGGTCTCTTTTGTTTCTTCTGCATTTATCTCTGCCCTAATTTTTACGATTTCTTTCCTTCTACTAACCCTGGTGTTCTTCATTTCTTCCTTTTCTAGTTTCTTTAGATGTAGAGTTAGGTTATTTAGTTGACTTTTTTCTTGTTTCTTGAGGTGTGTCTTGGCAAAATTCTATTAGATTTTACCTTGCTTCATTCTGTACTCCAAGGCCAAAGTTGTCTGTTGCTCCAGGTATTTCTTGACTGCCTGCTTTTGCATTTCAGTACCCTATAATGAAAAGGACATCTTTTATGGGTGTTAGTTCTGGAAGGTCTTGTAGGTCTTCATAGAACTGTTCAACTTCAGTTTCTTCAGCATTACTGGTAGGGGCATAGACTTGGATTACTATGATATTGAATGGTTTGCCTTGGGAATGAAGAGAGATCATTCTGTCATTTTTAAGACTGCATTCTTCAAGTACTGCATTTCGGACTCTTTGTTTGAATATGATGGCTGCTCCATATCTTCTAAGAGATTCTTGCCCTTAGATGTTATATAGTAATGTATATTACCATATGTGAAATAGATCACCAGTCCAGGTTTGATGCATGTGACAGGGTGCTCAGGACTGGTGCACTGGGATGACCCTGAGGGATGGGATGGGGAGGGATGTGGGAGGGGGATTCAGGATGGGGGACATATGTACACATGGCTGTTTCCTGTCAGTGTATGGCAAAAACCACTACAATGCTGTAATTAGCCTCCAGTTAAAATAAATTAATTTTAAAAAGATATTAATAGGTATGTTTCTTATTGCTCTTGAATCCCCTAGTATTGGTCTGTGGTCTGTTTCTTGAAATCTAACTTTTATTCATTCAATCCCTTTCAAGTGAAAGCTAAACAAGGGACTGTTCCCTAATCTATCTTCTTCCTCCAAACCCTACTCCAGTTTCCTGAGGGAGAGCATCTACCCATTCAACACATTTATAAAATACTTACTGTGGGCTAAGCAGTGTTCTAAGTGTGGGTGTTCAGCAGTAAATAAGATGAATAATATCAATAACCCTCACTTCAGTGTATCTTATATTCTAGTTGGGAGACAGGCAAAATCAAACAAAAAATGTGACCTGAACAAGAAACAGAGTGATATGATGGACAGAAGGACCAGGGTGAGAGAAGAGAAACTGCTTTAGCAACACTGCTCAAGATAGCGTCTCTGAAGAGGCTGCATTTAAGCAGACAAGGAAAAGGGAGAAGGGGCAAACTGTGAGAAAATGTGGGGACAAGATGTCTCAAACAGGGGGTGGCAACTGCAAAATTGTAGTATGAATGAATGAGGAGTGTTGGGGAGCAGAAAGAAGACCAGTGTGGCTATAGAATGGTAAGCAGAGTCACACATGAGATGGAAAATAATAGGCAGGGGCCAGATGTGGCAGGGCTTGGTAGGTTATGTACAGAGTTGAGATTTTATTCTAATTGTCATCAGAAGCCACTAGGAATATGAGAGTGCTATATACACTTGCTCCATCAAATAACAAATACTGATAATTCTCAGTAGATTTTTATTTTGAGGAGTGATTTATATTTATCAGAACCTACCAAATTTTCCATAACAAACATGTTCTGTGATCTTGAGCATTTAACTTTCAGTGCCTTGGTATTGTTTTTCAGTTGCTCAGTTGAATCTGAGTCTTAGGGACTGCAGCACACCAGGCTTTCCCGTCCTTGGTATTACCATTTGCACATGGAAGCATAAGATTCATTAGAATCTTAGGATTTAGGAATCAGATGACTTGTTATCATTGAATTACATTGTGTTCCAAATTTTCATTGTAATACTTAGAAAATATATGCCCTGACTATAATGACCAAATAAGAGACTACAGTTGTAAAAGTTCTTTGCAAATACGAACGTGCATATTCATGTAAGCAATACTCTGTCAATAAAGCTAAGAAAGAAAGTGGGCCAGGTAGTTATTTATCCAAATAATCTTTTAGAATATACTTCTAAAATTGTACTATGTTGAACTTGGAAAAGATATTAGAAGCTCAGAAATCATAAATATGACAACAGAATCCTTATAAAATACTTAAAAAATTCTGGTTGCACTTTATACCAACAAAGCTTCAAAATGGACAAAAGTGCTAAAGAGAAGAATTTATGTGAAAACTTCTGAATTACAATGGGAAAATATACCATACCATTTCAAGATATTATATTCTCATTTTATGATTTTCAATATAATCGCCTCTTATTTAAAAATTAAACACATAGCTATAACTTTTCCATCATCAAATGCTGTCAGCCTCTGTGTTATCAAGAAGATATACTTTGTAAAGAGAAATAAGGAAAGAATCATTCTCAGTCTCTTTTCCCCTGAGAGAAAGTATTATATTACAGGTTCCCTGGTGTGTCCGTATGGTTTAATTTATGAATATCTCCTAGAAATTATCCATCATGACTCAATCAGATCATATATATATATTTCATTTCATCATTCAAAAGTTAGTGACCTATAGATGGTCAAAGAGGGTGTAGGATTTTCATCAAAGAAAGTAACTGCTGACCTTGCATCCTTAGAATGTCAAAAGAACTGAAAATAGTGTTTGCTAAATTCTGTGACAGCAATGGCAGTGTCACTGCCTGAAAAATTTAATTCTCTTTGGGGGAAATCCTTAAGCCATGTAACTTCCACAAGGATGATTAGTTTCAATCAGACAGTATGGTACAGTGATTTTATTGAAGGAAACAAAAAGGTGATTGCAACTCAAAGAGGCAGATTCTCTCCAGGGATAAAGTCATTTCTGAGTAGCGTTGCAGGAAGCAATACTAACACTATCAGGTTATCAGAAAACTATATTACTGTTGCCAAGCACGGAAGTACCCCACAGAGGCGTGGGTGGGGTTATTCATCTTCCTGAGAACCTAATATACTACTGGGAGGAACTGACCCGTGACTTACACAGAGGGAGTTGAATTAGTATGCACTGAACACCTACGACAATTGCAGCACTATGAAACACACCTTTAAGTGCATTGTCTCACTTCTCATTCGAGTCTAGAAATATATGTCAATAGTTTGCAGATAAGGAAACAGAGGACAGAGAAATGGCATCATGCTTTCTAGGCACAAGGGATTGATTTCATGAGATTGATTGGGTTGATTTGATTTCACTTTTGATTTGATTTGATTGGTTTCATTTGGTTCTGTTTTGTGTGCTTTGGTTTGATTTGACTGGGTTGAAAAAGAAAACTTATAAATAGGCCTTTAGTGTTGTGGTGGTGAGCCGTGGGGGAGGGGAAGCATTCTGTGATCCTATGATTAGATCTTGGTATTTAGTGAGCTTATGCTTCTCTATAGTGAACTTCACGAGTATTTCTGTTTTTTATTTTTTCTCTCCCACCTCAGGTGAGACAGGATAGCTAGATTAGATTGGAGTTGGGAACAGGTATAACTCAGAGATATTGTGGGTTTGGTTCTAGACTACTGCCAACAGAGAGAATATTTTAATAAAAATATCACATGAAATTTTTTGGCTTTTCAATACATATAAAAGTTATGTTGACAACATACTGTTTTATATTAATTGTGCAATAGCATTATGTCTAAAAAATGTATGTTACTTAATTTAAAATACTTTATTGTTAAAAAATGCTACTATCAACTGAGCCTACAGCAAGATACGATCTTGCTGGTGAAGGATCTTGCCTCCATGTTGGTGGTTTGAGTGGATTTGACTTGATTGACTGGCTGGGACTGGATTGATTTGATTTGATGGATTGAATTTAATTGGATTGCTCAACAATAAAATACATCCTCTATTTGCTGAGTAAAGAGTTTTTATAAATTAGATAAATACAGATGATAGAGATATTGACACGGAGAAGGAAATGGCAACCCACTCCAGTATTCTTGCCTAGAGAATTCTGTGGACAGATGAGCCTGGTGGGCTGCTGTCCATGGGGTGGCACAGTGTTGGACACAACTGAAGCCACTTAGCATGCATGTATGCATTGGAGAAGGAAATGGCAACCCACTCCAGTGTTCTTGCCTGGAGAATCCCAGGGAGAGAGGAGCCTGGTGGGCTGCTGTCCATAGGGTCACACAGAGTCGGACACGAGTGAAGCGACTTAGCAGCAGCAGCAGAGATACTGACATATATATAAATACGTGTCTGTGTGTAGAGATAAATAAAACTCAAGTGCATTCAGATAGTGGTGTCACCGGTCTTGTTTGTTTGCCTGTTTTGTTTTGATTTTTGATCTTTCAGTTTTTAAGAGGAGTGTTTCAGCATGTCCAAATGTAGTTAGTGACTTTCTCTATTCCTTACTTCAGTTCCGTTCCTTTGACCCCTTTCTATTGTTGAGTATACATGTATTATGATGCTTATACCTTCTTGTTTATCATGCCTTTCATTGGGGTATAATGCCCCTCTTTTCTGCTGCCTCCTAAGGAAGTTTTCAATCTGATTTCTGACATTACTTAATTCTTCAGTTATGTATTTCAGGCATTGTGTTTTCTAAATCAAATTTACTATTTTCATACCTAATATTTCCATATTTCTCTTTTGTTACAACCTGAAACAATGGTTTTACAGATCCCTTGTGTCTTTATTTTACTTTAGTGAAATTATCGAGGCTTCTGTTTCAATAAGTCTTTCATTGTAATATAATTTCTTGTGTGTGTGTGTGTGTATACATATACTCTATAGAGGTTATTTGATCAAGGGTCTGATTATTTTGACCTGTGAGCTCATGGTCCTTGGGAGTTATTAGTTACCTACTTTATTTTGTAATGTGTATTGAGAAAGACCCAAAACCTTGGTCCTGGTCCACATCCCCCTTCCTGAATTTAAGAAGTAGAAGGAGGGCCCTCAGTCAGCCCCAGGTCTTACAGAATTTACCCTCCCATTTGCTGCTACTCTATAACATAACCTCTTCTGAATGTACACGTAAAAGTTTCAGAAATAAGCAGCACTGAATGATGCAATCTTCACCATTCCAATCTACCAATCCTAAGAGTTTGGAGGGGGAGGACATGAACAAGAAATTCCTGAAGGTGACTAGTTAATTCTCATCTGTGTGGATCACCCCACCAGGGCAACACTCTGCCTTAACTTCATCCCCACTGATTTCTATGACCGAATGTGCGGCTCACAATATCTGGAGAAGGAAGAATTAACTCTGCCTCTTAGACAACTCGGGAGAGAGAAGATAAAGAATTGCTTGTAACCCTTACTTCACTTTCTAGTCAGGCCACCTCAGCCCCAGCTGTTGCACCCGTTATGTCTTCAGTCTTCCAGGTTCCTCCAGAACTGATCTGAAAGGAGGAAGCCAAACAATACTTAAGCTGCCATCTTTGTCAGTGGAATTCTCTGTAGTCAAGTAGTCAAGCAGGTAATAAAATAATCTCAAAAATTTAAAGTTGCATTTATGACTTCATGCCTAGAGCATAGGCTTGTCTGTAATAGCTGAAGAACAACAGCCTTTAATGGTATGCAGAACTGTCCAATATTCATTTGGAGAAGGAAAATTTACCCTGGCCCTCCCTGGTCATGTCAGGCCAGCTGCCACCATCATCAACAAGAAGATTCTAAGTAAGTGTGAAGCTGGGTTTGCTTCATTTTTTAATTCTTCCCATTGGAATTTCTACAACAGATTTGTCAGAGGTCAAAGTGTTATGTTCTTCATTTGAATAATCTCCCAGCCTTGACTATATCTGTCCATCATATTAAACAGTATGTCCAATTTAAATGCACATTCCTACACTTTCACCAGAAAACTGACCCCTGGGACCACTTTGGGCCAGCATTATGCATCTGGCATCCTCCTCTATGCTTACTCTAGCTCTCCAAAAGCCATTTGAAAGACATATCTTTATGTAAATGCAGAATTCCTATTACCTTCATTCAGATAGGTAATTCAGATACCTTCTTTCTTTGTTCTCATCTTGGAAAATTAAAAGAAGTAAAGAACAGGTTTTTTTGAGTCTCTATCCTTATTTTACTATTGGCTTGCTTATAATTTTATAGTATTTATTATATATCATATATAATTTTATAAGTAACAATATGATACTATTTATGATTAAATCTATGATTAAATAAGCCATATATTTTATATAAATATTTATATTGCATAACATATAACAACACATATATTATGAAATATACTATGTATTATGTTGTATAAATACATAAATATGTATTTATTACAGTTAAATAATATATAACATGGTTATATATTATTTAATATATAACCATGTTATATATTATATATATAACCATGTTATATATTATATAAATGAGATAGTCCTCATTAGAAGAATCCATAGTATCTGAAAATTACATTTCAGAGTTATCTAAAAAAACTTAAGGCATTTCAAGATGCCTTGTGCCTTCTAAGGAGGAGATTTGATAACACCATCCAAATACTAGAAGGCTAGGTAACTCATTATGGTAGCAAACTGGCAGAAACAAAATGAGTTTACATTAAAGGAGAGTAAAGTTGCTTAGATAGTAAATTCCAACTCTTTAATCTAATTTCCAAACCACATCACAGTTTTTAATTCTGACTTTATGCGTGCAACATTTTTTAAGCTTTTATTAAAAAAAAAAAGATGTTGACCTCCTCCAAAAATACTTATGCTGAAATATTGTATCCAGATAAGAGATTATTTGTTATTGCCCCTTCCTTTTCATACTCAGTAGCAACAATTTCATTTACAAGGAAGAAGAATTTTATTCTTTCTAAGTAGACCCAAGTCTCTGCTGAAAATGCTAACACCTAGGAGCCCAGCTGACTGAGCCCAAAGGAGGCACTGGCACCTCAGCACATAGCCCCAAGGCATCTGGGTTAATCAGCCATGTTTAAGGTTAATGCCTGTTCTTACATGACCATCAATCCTCCTTAAAAAGAGCTGCCAGGATGGAATCTGACACGCCTGTCAATCAGTCCTACTCAAGAGACTAACAAGGGACAAGAACAAAAGCTAATACCAGAGAGAAAGTAAAGGTCAAACACTTTTGACAGTTTGATGTTCATGAATCAGAATTTTATACTAGCCAGACTAAGTCACTGATACTTTTTCTGGCCATTCCTGTGCATATAACAGTTTGAAGTGTACTTATCCATGCTTTATTGCTAGAATGAATTTTTGATTACTAATAGTTTTTGTAATTACTCATGTGGGGTGTTTATAATTATTAGTACTATTAGACAATTAGCACATGTATTTTCATATGTCCAAGTGTGTCCACTCACAATATCACAGTATCATCATAATGATCACTTGCAACATCATTACCTTCCAAGAGGGTCTGCTCCCATTTCCAAATCAACTCTCACTTAGTCAATATTTAGTGAGAGGCTACTACACACAACACTACGCCAGACTCTGAGGATACAAGACCGATTTCCCCTCTCAAGGAGTTTGTTGTTGTTGTTGTTTGGTTGTAGTGTCTGACTATTTTGAGACCCATGGACTTCAACCCCCCAGACTCCTCTGTCCATCTGACTTCCCAGGCAAGAATACTGGTATGGGTGCCCATTTCCTTCTACAGATGATTTTTCTGACCCAGGGATCAAGCTCATGTCACCTGCATTGCAGGCAAATTCTTTACCACTGAACCACAGAGAAAGCCTCTCAAGGAGTTTAAATGGTGAAAAGTGCAGATTCTTACAACATATTCTACAATTTATATTACCACTCTAATACATACACAGTATGCAGAAATAAGTTAATGCCATAGAGAAAAATTATGAAATGCTGTGAAATAAAATATCCAGCCCTCTTAGGCAGAAGGCTAAGCATAGTCTAAGTACATTTTTCTAGATTATTTAATTCTATGGACTCTCTGAGCTTTTCATCATCTTCCAACCATTTTACAACTCTATAACTGGTAAATAACTGGTAGTAAGTAAATGATTCTTTTACACAGATAGGAAAATGTATCTTGTCTAAGGTAATTATAATTGATTCTCCCACCCTCCCATCATTTTCTGTTGCTTTAACCCCACCCCAAAGCTCCAGTCCCTGACATAAACCAGCTTGGCATATATTTTTAAATTCATTTCAGTATTATTTACAGCTCATACGTGTTTTTTTAAATCTTCTCTTGAACCAATTATAATCACTTTATCTGTATCAATTGATGAGTTCATTAAAATCTTTGACATATGTTTGTTCATTCATATGAGATTCATGATTGCATTTGTTTTTGAAAAAATATTCTATCAACTTTTAAGACATTTCAAAGTAGGCAAAAAACTTTCAAACTAGCCTCAACATCAATATTGATATCAATATCAACATCCTCATTTCCCAATATCTTCTGCCCTACTCCTTTCAGACTACTATAATAAAAATACCGCAGACTGAGGGGTTTATAAACAAAACTTATTAATCACAGTTCTGAAGACTTGAAGTTCAAGACCTTTTGGTGAAGGCTTACTTTCTGGTTTATAAATGGGGCCTTCTTGCTCTGTCCTCACATGGTGGAAAGTATAAGGGAGCTCTTCAGGCCTCCTTTATCAGAGCATTAAACCTGTTCATGAGGATCCATTCTTATGACCTAATCGAAGGTCCCACCTCCTAATGCCACCAGACTGGGAATTAGAATTTCAACATGTAAATTTGGGGGGAACACAAACTTTCAGACCATAGCATCCTCCATCCACACACAAACCTCCAATACCTCTGAATTAATACATATTCACTGAGCACATCCTGAACTTTCCCTCATTATTGTCATTTATCCTATTTGTATTGTTTGCTATAAAACTGTTTCCACTTTTTCATATGTTCTTTGTTTTACTCATTTATTACAATTCATTTTAAAACCACTTCTTTGGGTGACTTCTTTGGTGGCTCAGTGGTAAAGAATCTGCCTGCTAATGAAGGAGTCATGAGTTCAATCCCTAGTCCAAGAAGATCCCATGTGCCATGGAGCAACTAAGCCATGGGCCACAATAGTTGGACCTGTACTCTGGAGCCCAGGAGCCACAACTACTAAACCTATGAGCCAGAGAGCCTGTGCTGAGCAGCAAGAGAAGCCACTGCAATGAGAGGCCCACCTGAGCAGCAAGGAAGTTTTGTTATGTTAACCATAGACATAAACTCTTGGAGGGCCTGTCTTATTCATTTTTTGTACCCACATCACTTAGATGTGATGCATAGTCAACGCACATCACAGACTTAAGGAGTAAATAAACAATTCACTCCTTAAGAAATGATTGAATTAATGAACAATTAAAATCTCATCAACCTAATATACTCTTAATCCTCTGTACAGCCATTTCTATCAATTACTGCATTGTGACAGGTGCTCTACATGAGAAGCTGAACATTGATAAATGTAAAAACATTTATTTATGAAATATCAGCATCCATATTGGTTGTCAACACCAAAGAACATACCAATATTATGATAAAAGAAAAAAATAAACACAACATTCCAAACTTATAAATATCCTTTGGTTTCAAAGTTAATCGGTAAGTTGGTTGATTAGAATGTCAGCCATAGTTTCCTACAGTAAGAATATAATGCGAAGTATTTAGTTACCCAGTTCAGCCTACTAAAACTTTTAATCCTATGAAATATTTGAGATTAGATCTATATGGAATAAAATAAAAGAAAAAAGGTCACAGATGTAAGAGATCCCAGCATAGTGTCTTGACACCTAGTCTGCTGCTGCTGCTGCTGCTAAGTCACTTCAGTCGTGTCCGACTCTGTGTAACCCCATAGACGGAAGCCCACCAGGCTCCCCCATCCATGGGATTTTCTAGGCAATAGTGACACCTAGTCTACCTTTGCTAAAATAGCTGGTCCTTGAACAACTTTGCTCCAGCCCTCCACTCAGTTGAAATCCATGTATAGATTGCCCTCCACATCCATAGTTCCTCCATATCTGAGGTTCACCTGTAACCATGCTTCTGTGTCTGTGGGTCTGCATCCACAGATTAAAGCAAACGTGGATTGTGTGATACTGTAGTATTTACTACTGGATAAAATCTACATACAAGTGGACACACACAGATCAAACTCAAGTTCAAGGGCCAGCAGGGCTTAGAATTTAAAGAAAATGATTTAATTTACTAACACATTACTTTTCCATTATTTTGAATATATATATTTGAGGAAGAAATTTGTTTTAATCTAAAGAGAGATTTGATAAATAACAATATTTCTGAACACTTTGATCTATGTTTGGTTAGAGAAAACTGATACTTCGCTATTTCTAATTTCATCTAAAAATTCATGACTTTTCTTTTCCTTAACTAGGGTGTTGAAGTAACTTTCAACTGCTTTTTTTAGAGGTTCTTGAAGGTTAAATGCTGTTTGGGTTAAGAGAACATTGACTGTTCTTTTTTTGTTGTATTGTCATGGTGTTGTTGATGGTGGTTTCCCAGAAGAGAAAAAGGAAGAGATCAGAGAAAAGAAGCAGAAATGAAAGAGAAGAAGTAAAGAGGGTTAATAACACAGAAAGAAGGAGAAGAATAAAAAGTTCTGAGAAAGAAAAGAGAGGCAGTCCTATGATAGTAGACTAGCTAAGACAAAGGGAAGATTTGATTTGTACTGTTTGCAATTTCCACAGTGTAAATATTCTTGTCATGGCTGATTTCATACTGAAGGCAGAGTTCGAAAGAGAGGTGCCCAACTGGCACTCTCTGTCCACCATGCGTGCGCTCTTGCTTGATAATGGAGTCCTGCAGAATACCACGGTGAAAGAGAGTGAGGAGCGAGGGAAAAAGATGAGGAAGGCAGAGCATATGAGGAACTGAAGGATGAGCTGGGGGGAAAGAGTGATGTTAAGAATGATATGTCTGGTGAGAAGCAGACTAATAGGGGAATGTCAGACGTGACAAAAGTCCCCTCTCCTGAAATCCAGAATTAGAATAATCCTTATATATGATCTGGTAGCATAGTTTTTCCATGTAGATATTCCCCAAGAAACTTGCAGAGAGAGACAGAGATGGTTCCTTTAAAACCAGTCCTTTTCATATTTTAACATCCATAAAAATCCCCTGAGGATCTTGTTAAAATGAAGATCCTGGTTCAGTAAGTCTGGGATAGGCCTGACATCCTGTATTTGAAAAGCTCCCAGGTGATGCTGGTGCTGCAGGAATGGAAACCAAATTTGAGTTTCAAAGCTCTCATCTAGCCTCTTGACCATGTTTTTTTTAAAGTGAGAGATGCAAATCTTTACGGTTCATACGAAAATCTTGGTCTTCACAAAATGCCACATCCTGTTCTCTAAAAGTAATGACTTAATCATTATAGATTCTGATTAGACACAGGTGATAACAATAGTAATCATCTTCACTTCTGTGTTCTAAGCACCATTTACGTGCCATGGGCTAACTTCCCATCAATAGCTAACAAATGTTCTCTTTCTCATACAGTATCATAATACAGTTTTGTTTTGTTTTTGTTTTGTTTTTTTTAAACAAAAAACCCTCTTTGCTTTTATCTCATCTGACAAGTGGACCATTTAACAAGTTCAGCTTATAGCTGTACTTTCTGTCCCCTTACACTATGGTTCAAATGTTTGTGTCTACCCCAAATTCAGATGTTAAAGTTTTCATCCTCAAAGAACAGCTTGTACTTTATCTATTTTTCTATTATATCACTTGGCATCTAAAACTATTTGAACTTGGACAGCACTGTATATTACTAGCATCTTTATGTATGTTAGCTTGTTTTGAATCTGATTCTTATAATAGTCTTGTGAAAATAGGATGTACATATATCATTACAATTATTTCACTGACTTGAATGGAGGCTCAGATAGTAAACTTTTGGCACAACTAAGTCCCAATCACTGTGGTTGGAAGGCCTGTTTTGGGGAGAAGAACACATCTGGGTAGGTAATAAAATGTCTATATGAGTCAGGCCAAATGTTTCACCATAATCCTTCTCCCACTTCACAAGCCTTGAGAAAATGTGCAAACTCCTTGCTTAGCCCTCTTTGGGAGGACGCTCTCTTGAAATTGAAGGGTAGTGGCATCTAGAACTACGGTCATATACTTTAAATGGCTTACTACCAAACACAGAACTTGCTTTTCTTAGCAAAGCTCTGTTTCTGAAGGAGGCAAAAGTTTAGAGTAGAATAAAGAACTACATTAACAGCAGTGTCTGAGAGCCTGCACCTGCCTAAAACAGGCAGCTTGCAAATTAGCCCCAATCGACTGGATTTCCAGAGAGAGTGGGGAATAAAAAGACGATCAAAGTCAACCCCCTACCCCTGTCCAGCCAGTGGGACACATTATCCATGTCTCAAACTCAGTATGTGCTATTTATAAATAGTTCCAGACCCCAGGATGCCAAATAAACCCTCTGCTATTTGTACACCAATTGAGATGAAGCAGGACAAGCTTCAAGACTAGTCCATACTTGGAGTTTCCAGAAATTTGTTGAGTGTTATCCTCAAGCCTTCTAACTGGTGATATCCACACTTCATTATGTCTCATGCTGCACAAATGGCAGACCCAGGCTGCAAGCAGGAGGTGTGAGAATGCCTGGTGAACAAAATGAATACGTGAGAGGCAAGCTGTCCACTTATACTCAGAACTTCACTGCTGTAGCCCAATAGCAATATTGAAATGTGGACCTCCTCTGGTTGAAGCAGAGGCAAGGGGCAAGCCCCAACCAATAAATGGGACACTTATTATCTCTAAAGTATCTTGAAATAGTTAGGACTTCGTGTTTAAGAGCTTCCCTGGTGCTCAGCGGTAAAGAATTTGTCTGTAATGCAGGAGACTCAGGAGATCCAGTTTTGATCCCTGAGTTGGAAAGATCCCCTGGAGAAGGAAATGACAACCCACTCCAGTATTCTTGCCTGGGAAATCCCGTGGACAGAGGAAAGTGGCAGGCTACAGTCCATGGGGTTGTAAAGAGTCAGACATGACTTATAGCAACTAAACAACAAGTTTGCATAAAAAGTAGTCATGCCAGATGGTTCAGTAGAGGAAATTTAACAAGGGACAACCTAGTTATGGAGTATTGGGATAACTGAAAAGCCAAACAAGAGAAAGTCAGTGTGTACTCTGTTCCCAAAAGGCTGAAGATGAGGTGAAATTAGCAGGCAAAAAGATGATGCCGTGAAAGTGCTGCACTCAATATGTCAGTAAATTTGGAAAACTCAGCAGTGGCCACAAGACTGGAAAAGGTCAGTTTTCATTCCAATCCCAAAGAAAGGCAATCCCAAAGAATGCTCAAACTACTGCACAATTGCACTCATCTCAAACACTAGCAAAGTAATTCTCAAAATTCTCCAAGCCAGGTTTCAACAGTACATGAACCGTGAACTTCCAGATGTTCAAGCTGGATTTAGAAAAGGCAGAGGAACCAGAGATCAAATTGCCAACATCCATTGGATCATTAAAAAAGCAAGAGAGCTCCAGAAAACATCTACTTCTGCTTTATTGACTATGCCAAAGCCTTGACTGTGTGGCTCACAACAAACTGTAGAAAGTTCTTAAAGAGATGGGAATTCCAGACCACCTGACCTGCCTCCTGAGAAATCGTATGCAGATCAAGAAGCAACAGTTAGAACTGGACATGGAACAACAGACCTGTTCCAAATTGGGAAAGGAGTATGTCAAGGCTGTATATTGTCACCCTGCTTATTTAACTTATATGCATCATTTAACTTTTTTCATCATGAGAAATGCTGGAGTGGATGAAGCACAAGCTGGAATCAAGATTGCTGGGAGAAATATCAATAACCTCAGATACACAGATGATACCACCCTATGGCAGAAAGCGAAGAGGAACTAAAGAGCCTCTTGATGAAAGTAAAAGAGGAGAATGAAAAATTTGGCTTAAAGCTCAACATTCAGAAAACTAAGATCATGGCATCTGGTCCCATCACTTCATGGCAAATAGGTGGGGAAACAGTGGAAACAATGACAGACTTTATTTACTCGGGCTCCAAAATCACTGCAGATGGTGATTGCAGCCATGAAATTAAAAGACACTTGTTCCTTGGAAGGAAAGTTATGACCAACCTAGACATCAAATTAAAGACCTGAGACATTACTTTGCCAACAAAGGTCCGTCTAGTCAAAGCTATGGTTTTTCCAGTAGTCATTTATGGATGTGAGAGTTGGACTATAAAGACAGCTGAGCGCCGAAGAATTGATGCTTTTAAACTGTGGTGTTGGAGAAGACTCTTGAGAGTCCTTGGACAGCAAGAAGATCCAACCAGTCCATCCTAAAGGAAATCAGTCCTTGAATATTCGTTGGAAAGACTAATGCTGAAGTTGAAACTCCAATCCTTTGGCCACCTGATGTGAAGCACTGACTCATTTGAAAAGACCCTGATACTGGGAAAGATTGAAGGAGGGAGGAGAAGGGGATGACAGAGGAAGAGATGGTTGGATGGCATCACGGACTTGAGGGACATGAGTTTGAGTAAGTTCAGGAGTTGACGATGGACAGGGAAGCGTGGCGTGGCGTCCATGGGGTCGCAAAGAGTCACACAGGACTGAGCGACTGAACTGAACTGAAGTAGACAAAAGATTTATTGGGGAAAGTAAGAGGGAGCACAGGCAGGCAACTAGAGTCTTCAGTCAGATACATCGAACAACTGTGAAATGAGAACAGGAAGGAAGGGCTGAGTAGGAACCTCAGACTGCAGCCACAGTTCTGCCAAGATGTCAGACAGGAGAACGGAGTCTCCAAGCAGCAGAGAGTCATTAGCAGAGTCCTACACTAGGCGAGACTGAGCTTTATCTAGATCCCCTGCTATAGACTGGGATCAGCCTGGAGAAAACATTACCACACTAAACAGATCCACTGAGTGGTGAGCAGCTGAGCCTGTTGGTCAACTATGTTCCCTTTGTGGTGAAGGGAGCATGCCTCCATGGTGGTCTCCCAGAGGAAACCCAGAGATTAGCAATAGTAGGAAGCTCCTGCCAGGCCTAGAGCTAGAAAGACAGGTGAGGTCCCAGTGCTACAGATACCATCACCTTGCAGGTGCTGGGGCTACAGAAGAAATATGGGTACTGCAGAAGAGGAGACACAGCAACAACAGACATTAATCAAATGAATAAACGAAGTAACTAAAGTCTGTGAAATGACCCCAGCCAGTTAGCTCTCCAGTGGCTGGAACTGCTTTTTAAAATTTAATTTTGAATATGGATAAATTCTCAGGTGAAGAAATTCTACTTCCTGCCAATATGGAGTAAAAAGAACTGTATTTACCCAGCTGGAATAGCTAAAGCTAAAAACAGCTAAAAACCCAAACAAAATATATGAAACCATTCTAAAATCACTGGACATCAAACAATGAAATGCAGTGATCCCTGAGACAGGAAATAAATTAGATGGTCCCCACAAATGTTACTACAATCATCCCTCGGTATCTACAGGGGATTTCCAAATTTTGCAGATGTTCAAGTTCCTTACACAAAATGGTGTTAGTATTTGTATGTAACCTACACACATCCTCTCATACACTTTAAATTATCTCTAGATTACTTATAATTCCTGTGTGCACATGTGCTTAGTTGCTTCAGTTGTGTCCAACCTTTGTGACCCTATGGACTATAGCCTGTCAGGCTCCTCTGTCCATGGGATTCTCCCGGCAGGAATACTAGAGTGGGTTGCCATGCCCTCCTCCAGGGGTTCTTTCCGACCAAGGGATCAAATTCGCATCTCTTAAGTCTCCTGCATTGGCAGGCAGGTTCTTTACCACTAGCACCACCTGGGAAGCCCACTTATAATATCTAATACAATGTAAATGCTGTGTAAATAGTTGTTGGCATGTGGCAAATTCAAGTTTTGCTTCTTGGAAATTTGCAGCATTTTTTTGATTATTTTCAATCCATGTATGGTTGAATCCATGTATGGTTGAATCCATGTAGAAAAAACCTGCAGAGACTCAGTTGTACCTAGAGAAGATCTCCTGGTTGTACGTGGGTTGAGAACAGAAGTAGAATCCAGTGAATCTCCTGAGTTAAGCACACAGAGCTGAGAATCTGGAGGAAACAAGGCAACCTAGAGTTTGCAGGGCATGATATTGAAGGTTAGAGGTCTGCACAGAGAGAGAACTTTGGAGATCTACAGAAGGTCCCTCTCAAATATTTATCTAAGAAATAATCAGTGCATGCATTTGAGGAGACTCCTCAAAGTCAGTGAAAACACCACCCCAGAAGATTAGAAGAAACATTTGAAAAACTCATACAGGCTATACTCACCAGCTAGAGAAGAGAACCATATAATTCACAGGGCATCATGAGTGAATTGATATAGAGAAGAGTTTTGTCTTAGAATTGCAGGAAAATGAACCCTAGACTAAATGTTTGTGTGGTCCTAACAAAGAAAGTTTTAAAGGAACAAACTATTTCAAAGTAACAACCACATTCCAAGACAAAGCTCAATAATATTTATAGAAACACAAAAATTCCCAGTGTGCAACAAAGTAACACTTAAATTATCAGCATTCAATAAAAGTTACCAGATATTCAAAGAAGCAGCCAAATTCTACACATCAGTTCAGTTCAGTCACTCAGTCATGTCCGTCTCTTTGCGACCCCATGAATCACAGCACGCCAGGTCTCCCTGTCCATCACCAACTCCCGGAGTTCACCCAAACTCATGTCTATCGAGTCAGTGATGCCATCCAGTCATCTGTCGTCCCCTTCTTCTCCTGCCCCCAATCCCTCCCAGCATCAGGGTCTTTTCCGATGAGTCAACTCTTCACATGAGGTGGCTAAAGAAGCTCAATTATTGAAAACTGACCTAAAATTGGCAAAGATGATAATATTAACAGGCCAGGATTAAACAAAGAGGGCGCAGTCCTTAATTGGCCCAAATCTTTTGTCTGCTGTTGCAGGTTGGGTCCCCTCAATAGCAGATTAAATAAGAGCTTAGCATGTAGATCTTTTATTAAGGAGTCCTCCCACGATCATCACCTGTAGAAGGGAGGCCAAGAAAGCAGGAATGGGAAGAGGGAGGAGATGCATTTGCATGCAATCCCCTAACTGGATCAGATCTTGCCACAGCTAGCTCTAGAGTTGGAATGACTCCCCAGACCCTGATACTCCTACCTTTATCAGTTATTGGATGTAGGCAATCCCTGGAAAGAGATGTGATGCTGGGCAAAGCAATTTCCTCTAGCCCATGACAGTCTCAGAGAGGGCTGATAGATGAGGGTCATCTTCCAGCAACACTTCCAACAGCTGAGGCAGTAAATCCTTCATTCCTGGAGGGGGATCTGTGTAGCCCTCAAAGTGTCCACCTCAATCTGCCAATCTCAACCACCACATTTCAATCATTTTCTCTTTCCTTCTCCCCACAAAAAAAAAAAAAAAAAAAGGATTTGAAATACAGCAAGAATGATATAAAGCTTGCATAGCAAAGCTGGAAATTTGCAGCTCAGCATGGAATAAATTCTAATGTTGCAGATATTTGACAAAACATGAAACATGAATAGAAAAGTAGAAACTGTCTTTCAGTAAACAGCTTGACCAATCACACTCTTAGAGATATTGTTCTCTTAAGAAATAATTTCCCCAATTAAAATGAAAGTAATCTTAATGTTTACTACCTGAAGATATCCTGGAAATTGTGGTGGACATGAATAACCACCAAAAAAAATAAAAGATAAAACAAGATAGCTAGAATGCATTCAAAACTTATGGGAAAATGTATGCAAGTGCTGACCTTCAGCAGTGAGTTCATTGATTTGCTACCAGTTCAGACTTCCATGTGATAAAATCAAATCACTGTGATAAACTTATTCATCCTCCTTTGTAGTCAGCAGGATTCTAAGATGGTCTTCAATGATATATTCACTTATGTTATTATCTTTCTTTGAGTATAGGTGAAACCTGCCACTTCTAACCTGTAGAATGTGCAGAACATGATGCAGTATCACTCCCATGATTATGTCCTGCTCCATGAAAAAGTGAAAAGATTTTGTAGACATAATTAAAGCCCCTAATCAACTAAATTTAAAATTAACCTCTTTAGGAGAGTATCAGGAGTGGGCCTTGTAAAAGAGGGTCTAGTGATTAGAGATGGAAAAAGTAACAGAGATTCTTCTTATGGCCTTGTTAGTTAGTCCCAACTCTCTTAAACCATCATGATATCCAAGAAGGTGAAAATAGCATATGAAGAGTATGGCATTTTAATAGTATGGCATTTCCAAGTTATTATTAATATTACATGGTGGCTTTGATGGTAAAGAATCTGCTTACAATGCAGGAGACCTAGGTTCAATACCTGGGTTGGGAAAATCCCCTGGAGAAGGAAATGGCAACCCACTTCAATATTCTTGCCTGGAGAATCCCCATGGACAGAGGAGCCTGGTAGGCTGTAGTCCATAAGGTCACAAAGAGTTGGACATGACTAAGCAAGTAAGCAAAGTATAGCATTAATATTACATTTACTCTTTGATTTGTATTGTGTGTGGTTTTGTGTAAGCAACATACCTTTCAGTTTTGCCTATTGTTGTACTTTGCACCATTCTCTAAGTAAATCATTGGGGTTCCATCTTGTTGGGATCACTGGTAATTTTTCTCATTGATTCTTTCTTCTCAGGGTGGGGGGTTGGTCTCCCCAGACTAACAAAGTAAAGTGCGACATATGTTGCCTATGTGCAATCTGCAAGTCAATAAAAAGAGGTCTGAGTCACAAGTCATCCAACAGCCTTCCAATAAGCATGTATTCCATACAACACTGGACACCTGAGGAATAAGACTTCCTCAGGTGTGCAGATTAATGACTGAGGCTGGCAATGGGTACAGAATACCCGCAGCGCATCCTTCTACACTACTGAAGGGAGATCGATATGTTCTTCCCCGCAGACCCTGCCAGAGTTTAAACCTTCACATTCCATCCGGATGGTTGCAAAAGCCTTTTTAAAGGCCTTCACTCTTTAAGGGATATGCCTATATCTACCACCCTATGTCCAGACCACAGTTCCTAAAACACAAATCTACTATTATTATCACTCCCAAGCTTAAAATCTCCCAACACAATCCATTCTCCTGGCAGAGGCCAGGAGTATTCAAACCACAGGCAGACTTCAAAGGCATTGCCGGTTCTGAAACAGGCCGCCACAATAAAGAGAACATCACAAAAAAGGGAGGCACGCGAATTTTTTGGTTTCCTGGTGCAGATAAAAGTTGCTTACACCATACTACAGTTTATTAAGGGTGCAACAGCATTATGTTTACAAAAAAGTACATACCTTAATTTAAAATATTTTATTGCTAAGAAAATAAAAAAGCTAAACATCATCTGAATCCTTCGGTTCAGTCAGTTCAGTCACTTAGTCGTGTCCGATTCTTTGTGACCCCATGGACTGCAGCCTGCCAGGCTTCCCAGTCTGAATCTTTAGTGAGACTAAAAACAATAACCTTTTAGATCGTGGAGGGTTTTCCCTCAGTGATGAGGGCTGCTGACTGATCTGGGCAGTGGTTGCTGAAGATTGGAGTGACTGTGAAAATTTCTTAAAATGAGACAACAATAAAATTTGGTGCAATGCTTGATCTTTCCCTTTTCAAATTATTCATCTGCCGCTTGGAATGCTGTTTGACTGCATTTTGCACATAGTAGAAACTCTTTTGAAATTGGAGTTAATCCTCCCAAATCCTCTGCTTTATCAGCTAAGTTTATATAATATTCTAGACCCTTTGTTATTTCAACAATCTTCACAGCATCTTCAGCAGGAGTAGTTTTCTTCTCAAGAAACCACTTTCTTCATTTGCCCTTAAGAAAAGCAGTTCCTCATCCTTTCAAGTTTTATCATGAGATTGCAGCAGTTCAGTCATATCATAGGCTATGCTTCCAATTCTAGTTCTCTTGCTGTCTCCACGTCTGCAGTTACCTCCTCCACCAAGGTCTTGACCCCCTCAGAATCACACTTGAGGGCTGGGATCAGCTTCTCCCAAATTCCTGTTAAAGTTGATATTTTGACCTCTTGCCATGAATAGTGAATATACTCAATTGCATCTAGAATGATGAATGTTTTCCAGAAGGTTTTCAATTTACCTTGCCCAGATCCATTAGAGGAATCACTCTCAATGGCAACTGTAATCTTGTGAAATAACAAAACTTAAAAGTCAAAATTACTCCTTGATCCACGGGCTACAGAACGGATGTTGTGTTAGCAGACATGAAAACAACATTAATCTCATTGTACAGCTCCATCAGAGCTCTTGGGCAAATAGGTACATTGTCAATGAACAGTAATATTTTGAAAAGAATATTTTTCTGAGCAATAAATCTCAATAGGATTTAAAATATTCAACAAACCATATTATAAACAGATGTGCTGTCATCCAGGCTTTGTTGTTCCATTTCTAGAACATGGGAGAGTAGATTTACTGTAATTCTTAGGAGTGCTAGGATTTTTTGGAATGCTAAATGAGCATTGGCTTCAACTTAAAGTCACCAGCTGCAGTAGCCCCTAACAAGAGAGTTAGCCTATCCTTTAAAGCTGTGAAGCGAGGCATTGACTTCTCTTGGGCTGTAAAAGTCCTAGACGGCAGCTTCTTACAACCTAAGGCTGTTTTATCTACATTGAAACTCTGTGTTTAGCATGCCCACCTTTATTTATCATCTTAGCTGGATCTTTTGGATGACTTGGTGAAGCTTCTACACAAGTAATTGCTTCTTCACTTTACACTTCTTATGTTATGATGACTTTTTCCCATAATCCTCTTGAAACAACCTCTGCTAGCTTTATATTTCTGCAGCCCCCTCATCTCTTAAAGCCTCCATAAAACTCTAGACTGCTAGAGTCTGGCTCTGGATCTGGCTTTGGCCCTAGGGAATGCTAAGGCTTGTTTGATCTTCTATCCAGACCACTAAAATTTTCTCCGTATTCAGCAATAAAATTGTTTCACTTTCTTATCATTCATGTGTTGACTGCTAAATTTTCTTCAGGAACTTTTTCTTTGTTTTTACAACTTGGCTAGAGCTAACTGTTTGGCTCAATAGGCATAACTTTTAGCCTATTTCAGTTTTCAACATGCATTTCTCATTAAGCTTAAATATTTCTGGCTTTTGATTTTAAAGTCAGAGATGCATGATACTCCCTTTCTAAGGGAGCTAAGCTCATTTTAGGGTCACTAACTGACCTAATTTCACTATTGTTGTGTCTCAGGGAACAGGGAGGCCCAACAAGAAGGAGAGAGATGCGGAATGGCCAGTGGATGGAGTAGTCAGAACACACACAGCATTTATCAGTTAAGTTCACCATCTTCTGTTGGTGTGGTTCGTGACACCCTAAAACAATTACGATAGCAATGTCAAAGATCACTCATCACAGATCACCATAACAGACAATAGTAACAATGAAAATGTTTGAAACTATTGCAAGAATTATCAAAGTGTGACACAGAGACATAAGTAAGCAAATGCTGTTGGAAAAATGGCAACAGACTTGCCATAAACTTTCAATTTGTAAAAAATGACAGTATCTGTGAAGTACAATAAGATGAGGTATGCCTGTACAGCGCATAACTTTCTTTCCTCCTCTAACTCCCAGGCATTCTAAGGAGAACTCAAATTAATTTCTTAGTGTTATAAACCTGTCTCTTTTCTGATGCTATTTTCTCTGGCTTTGATTCCCTTCACCCGCTGCAACAAATGCCATCTCTCTGGGAATCTCTTTGGACTTCTGTGACAAACCTGATACATAGAGCTTCTTAAATGCAAAAATAAAATAAGCAATGGCATAGAACTGAGGTTCAGAGGAAGATTTGATCTGGGCAGGACACTGGGTGCATGTGAACCAGGGCCTGAAGCCACGTCTGGCTGTGGTCTTCTTTCGGCTCCAACTTCTTTCCACATAGAATGGAACTAAACCTAGTCATTTCAGCTTATAACTTTTTATACTGAGGTATTTACATACATGTGCAAGTATATGCATGTGTCATATGTAAACATGTGTATCTATCTGTACATCTATCTTTATGTATATATGTTCATAAAAATACAGTATGTTCTAATGTGGACTCTTCTACACATTGACAGTTACATGTGCAAGTATGTATACGCACGCACACATGCGTGTGCGTGTGCACATATGGATGTCTATGAACAAGCATGGTGAGCTGTATGACAGCATATGTGAGCATGCATTTTAATGTGTGCACATACATATTTATACATATACGTGTGAATCTTGTACGTTTAACTATGCGGTCTGGGTGTGCATGTGAGGTGTAGCCAATTTGTCACTCATGTCTTCTGTGTGGTCTCACTTTGGGCTAAGCACCAAGAAAGAGCCATGGATATTTAAGGGACTTTGGTTTCCCGTGGACATCCTGCAGCCCTCCATCTGATGTTAATGTAAATGAACTGAAATGGAGCATAAGATCAGGGCAGGACAACTGCCGATTCCATCTCCACTCCCAGCTGGGTCACAGATGGAGCCTGGTAATTCATCCCTCCCTGCTTCTCAGGCCGGGAGCTGGGGTCTCTTTCTATTACCCTTTGCTGCGACCTTGCTTCTGTTTTCTGAGCCCCAGTCTTGTTTCCTGACAAAGGGTTCAGAAAAAATCGTTTGGCAAGGGCAATCTTTGGGTCTCCTGCTATATTACTCACACAAAGCCCAAAGAAGCACAGTCTTCTCTCTCCCACTTCTCTCTCTCTCCCTTGGAGGTCTTCTTTATTTCCTTCTAATGGACTCTTTTAAGTGACAAACGTGTACCCATTGGCATGATTTCTCCTTTAATATGATTCAAGGCTGTTGTGGAAACTTTGATCTCAGAGGCTGTGTCATCCTCAGGGACAGACAAACCCATGTAAACCTTAAACTTTACGGTCAGCACCAGTGTTGACAACACCTCTAAAGTGCAGAACCATTGGGGACTCCCAGAGATGTTAGCAAATATGCATTAAAACCACTGCCTCAGAATAGCATCCTTTTTCTATTTCCTGCTTGTAAAATATGGGCTTAGGCTTTCTTACTGTGTCTTCTACTAGTGCTCCTACTAGGGAAAAGTGACTCTGAGAGCTGAATAATTATTCAGTTTTCTTTTAATTCCCCACCTTCCTTTCAGACTCTTTTTCTCTTCAACAGCAAGGGTCAGGGTTTGCTACTGCTAAGGCCACATTAAATGACTGGCAGCTAATTTATCAAATGTCACATTCTGGTGTTTATCACTCATGCGGGTCATTAATGAAGCAAGTTTTCAGGGCCCCATTACATATACAACTTCTGGTTCTCCATAGCCAGAGTGATCTTTTAAAAATCCGATCGTGTCACTCTGTTTAAAATCATCCAATGTGCTCCCATTGTTCCCAGAATAAAAGCCATAAACATGGTTTGAAAGGCCCTGTGCGCTGCCCTCACCCATCTCCCCAGTCTCATCTCATGGTTTACTCCTCTTTGTGTCTCTTGCATAGACACACTGGTCTTCTTTCAGTTTTCCTAATTCACAGTGCTCCTTCTGTAAATGCTCCTTCTTTAGCTCATGTTGTTTCCTCTCCTTGATATTCTCTTTCTTTCCCTCCCCATCACCAGCCAGACTCGTTAATGTTCAGATTTTAGTTCCAATGTTACTTCCTTCTGCATCGCACACACCAGATCAATGCCTTAGTCAGATGCCTTCACAGTATCCTTCAATGGATCCACTGGCTTGTAATTTGATGGGTCCTTCATTGGAGCCATTTCAGTTAGTAAACCTACAGCTATTGCTATTATTCTTTGCTTAATGTCTGTCCTGTACTAGACGCAGGATAAGAACTGTGTAAGTTTAGCTCAGCAATGTGTTCTCAGTACATAACACTGGCACTTGGCGCATTGTAGGTGCTCAAGAAACATTCACTGAATGAATGTGTGAGTACACGGATTAGGGCTTCACCTAAATTACAGCAAAGGCTGGACTTTGGTGTGCACGCTGCTCCCTCCACTTCTCATGGTCCGGTTTCAACACCACACACCAGAAAAACTTCCTGTTAAACATATATGTGTGGAGTTTGGTAGAGCTATCATGATGAGGGAGAAAAGTGTGTTCCCCAGCATTCAAACTGCAGTTCTGAGATAAGAGAACATTGCTTATAAATCCTTTGTAAAGTATGCCAATTTTCAATTTAAATATTTACCATGAGTTCAGTTATCATGTTTACCATGAATGCATAATGCAAGGCAGATGGTGATAAATATTATAATAGACCTTAAAAGGTCTCTGAGAGCCAAATAGATGGAAATTAATCTCCAGTGGGGAAATCTGGGAAGGTACCTGCTGTTGCTAAGTTGCGTCAGTCATATCTGACTCTGTGCGACACCATAGACGGCAGCCCATCAGGCTCCCCCGTCCCTGGGATTCTCCAGGCAAGAACACTGGAGTGGGTTGCCATTTCCTTCTCCAATGCATGAAAGTGAAAGTGAAGTCCCTCAGTCGTGTCTGACTTAGCAACCCCATGGACTGTAGCCTACCAGGCTCCTCCGTCCATGGGATTTCTCAGGCAAGAGTACTGGAGTGGGGTGCCATTGCCTTCTCCATTGCCTACTAGGTGCCTCATAGAAGTTAACATCTGAACCATACCTTGAAGTTTAGGTAGGTTGGTAAAGATACTTTCAACCATGTTTACGTAGCCAACTCCTGAATAACTCTAACCACCTTTGCAGTTCACCTTAAAAGTCAGTTCCTCCTAGAAGCTTTCTTCAACAACTGACCTCATCCAGGTTACATATTTCCAAGTACTTTTTTCCCTTATCACATCACTTATTCATTCACCTTGCTAAACTCCAAGCTGCATAAGAGAAGCAGTTGAAGCTGCCTTACTTACCACTGTATCTATGTGATTTAGTACAGTGCCCCATCCAAGGCAGTCACTCAATAGATACCCAAGTAATAGACACATGAGTAATAGAAAAATGAGGCATGGAAGTGGAAATGGCAATTCAGATGCCATCAAGATGCAACAGAAAAAATTGCCTAGAGGGGTCAAGTGTGTGTGGATACAGAGTTACGTAAGAGAGAGGGAACTTTGGAGGTGGTTAAGTGCACACTGTATGAGGGGCATCTTCAAAGGGAGGTTTGAAAGGCCCGCTGGAGCCCGATTTTCCAGTCCTGAAACATATTAAATAATCTGTACTTTCTGTGATCAAGAGGAACCACAGGTTTCTTAAGTAAGAGGATAGTATCATTAGGTTTATGCTTTATGCAAATCACTTCAGTGATTCAGTAGTGGAAAGTTTGGAGGAACAGAAGAAAATAAACATACAGAAAACTATTAGGAAGCTACTAATCTAGTTTGTGATTTCTCAGTCTGAGCATTATTAATATTTTAGGCTGGTAATTCTTTATTGTGAATAACTCTACTTTGTGCATTGCATTGTAGGATGTTTAGCAATATCCCTGGTCTCTACTTACTAGAAGCCAGTAGCAGCCATGCCTCAAGATGTAACACCTAAAAATGCCTCCAGATACTGCCTACTATCCCCTGGGGGATCAAATCACCTCTGTTTACTTTTAGAATCACTGATCTAGGAGATGGGTAATATGCTATAATCAAAGAGATAGTCTAGGATGAGAGAATGTGTCAGATACCAAGAACACTGAATGTCTACATACCAAGCTTGTTTTAAGAATTCTCATCTTTTCCTTTACCTTCACAGCCTTAAACACAAGTCTTGTACATGCACAGGGCTAAAACATTCTCTTCCGCATCTTAGTTTAAATATTCTTTGCAGAAACGATCTGCTACCCTTCACTTATAAAGCAGATGGGGGCGTCCCAGGTGGCTTAATGGTAAAGAATCCACCCATAAGGGGGAGATACAGGAGACTCAGGTTCTATCCCTGGGTCCAGAAGATCTCCTGGAGTAGGAAATGGCAACCCACTCCAGTATTCTTGCTGGGAAATGCCATGGACAGAGGAGCCCGGAGGACCCTGGACTTCGGGGCGACTGAGCAACCACACATAAGTCATGGCGCTTCCTTAGCCAGAGTCACATTTGTTCATGGTGCTCCGTTAACCAGGCAGAGTCACAGTTGCTCATGGTGCTCCGTTAACCAGGCAGAGTCACATTTGTTCTTGTGGTATAGCAAACAGAGCGCTGACTTTGGAATTAGACAGAAGTCTGAAACCCCAATTTTGTCTTAACTAGCTCTGTAGTTTCAGATAAACTGTGCAACTATTCAGGGCCTCAGATTATGCTCATGTAAAGTGGGAATAATAACACCTATCTTGCCATATGGTTGTGAAAATTAAATAGAAATATACTTAGAGCACCTCCAATAAAGCAGACGTTCAGTTAATTGTAACTATTGCTATTATGATTTCTGTGGATTCATATAGGTTTTCTTATGGCTAAGTTTGTTAAAAATATGAAATAATAATTAAAACACTCAATATCATCACTCACTTACTATGTGCCTGACACTGTTGTCATTGCTTTACATGTATTTTCTCAGCTATTTTTAAAAATAATTATATAAAATAGGTACTACCATTTCCCCCCCCTTTTTTTTTTTCTTTTGGTAAGAAAACTGAAGCAGAGATATACCACACAGCCTGCCCAGGAAAGCATTAAAGCCTTAAGTCCAAGCTAAAATCCTAGGAATTTTCATTTGGGGAATAAATATCAACATTGTTGTTAGCATGTGCCAGGCATTTGCAGTGACAAATGTTTGCATATATTATTTCATATTTACAGCAATCCCAGTTTGCAAACAAGGAAACAGAGGCTCAAAGATACCTTGTTAGTTGCACAGCTGTAGTTAGAACACTAGTCTGTCTCACTTAAAGCTTGTGTACTTTCTTTTCCTTCTAGAAATAAAAGATTCACAAAGGGTTTTAGTTAATTAGGATTATATGTACTCCCCAAAAGGTCTTCATTTGTAGATCCACAAACCTCAACCCACCAGAGAAGGAATCTAATAAATTTCCCTTTCCTTGTACTGATTTCTCAGCTCTCTTCCCTTCTTTGCTTGGTCAGACACTGACATACTGCCGACAATCTAGAAGCCCACCCAGAAACCCTCCCTCAGCATCCCCTTCATGAATCCACTCTGCTTTGCAAATACAAACTACCCTTGTCTAGTTTGAATTGGAAAGAGTTTCTCTATTTCAGATTAGAAAACTCTCGCTGCATTAAATCCCAGCAATATGTTCAAATAGGGTAATCAGGCCAAGTCTATCACAGAGAATTAGTGGCAGAGATAGTTCCCATGACTTAATTAATTCTCCTGTTATCAACATTCACGCTCTTCAACCGAATCTCATTTGCATATTCCCATAGAGCATCATTATTTAAGTTTAAAGGCACTTAAAATCAAGTCACACAATGGTTATATGTACTCAAATCAATGCAGGCTATCCAAAGAAGAACACTGAATAGATGCAAAGAGTGGGTGATAGATATGCCATTCTCAAGCCTGCTCTATTTATGCTGACATTCCAACAACACTCACCAAGCCCCAACTACATGCAAGATATTAAACAAACAATGTAATTCACTCTTTACACAGTACATGGAAAACCATGAATTAAAAAGAAAAAAGGCTATCCTGTTGAGTTATTGATCTACATTGTACATATTTCTTGGTCATAGGCAGCTTCCACACAGGAGCATATGGATGCAAATTGTAAGATTCAATTACTCAGATGCAAGAGGGTATATCTATTTCCTGGTAGCTGGGTAATTGACTTGTAGCTGGCCTCTTACAGATATAACCCAAAGCTATTTGACAAAGACTGAATTAAGTGATAGTTTCTTTAATGATGCTAAGAAATAGATTTAAGCAGGCATGCTTAACAGTATTCAGGTAGCCACCATAACAACCAAATTATTATTATTTGTTCACATGGAATTACTACATGGGTCCTCAGATTAATAAAATAATTAATATATCAAGGTATTGTCTTAATATAGCCTGATATTTTGCCTTTGGTAAATTTTCTGAGGAATTTACCTGTCTGGTTGTGAAAGCTATGGACAGGTAGTAATTTCCCAGGAATAAGGGGAAAATATCCCTTCATGGATCACAGCCTTGTAGTGGAGAAGAGGCTTGCATAAATCAAAGAAGTTACCAGCTATGATGAATGGGTCATAGTCAAGAATTCTGACAAAATGTGGTCCACTAGAGCAAGAAATGGCAATATACTCCAGTATTCTTGTCTAGAGAATACCATGGACAATGAAAAAGCAAAAAGATATGACACCAGAAAATGAACCCCCAGGTCGGAAGGTGTCTAATATGCTACTGGGGAAGATCCAAGGACATTTATTGTTTTGGACAAAATGAAGCAAATAGATTCAAGGGATTAAATCTGGTAGACATAGTGCCTGAAGAACTATGGACTGTGTTTCGTAACACTGCACAGGAGGCAGTGACCAAAACCATCCCAAAGAAAAAGAAATGCAAGAAGGCAAGTGGTTGTCTGAGGAGACTTTACAAACAGTTGAGGAAAGAAGAGAAGCAAAAGACAAGGGAGAAAGGGAAAGATATTTCCAGCTGAATGCAGAGTTCCAGAGAAGAGCAACGAGAGATAAGAAGGCCTTCTTAAATGAACAGTGCAAAGAAATAGAGGAAAACAATAGAATGGGTAAGACTAGAGATCTCTTCAAGAAAATTGTAGTTATAAAGGGAACATTGCATGCAAGGATGATGCCATAAAGGACAGAAATGGTGAGGACCTAACAAAAGCAGATTCAGAAGAGGTGGCAAGAATACACAGAAGAATTACACAAAAAACAAAAGAGAGTCTTTTTTTTTTTTTTTTTTTTTAAAGAGAGATCATAATGACCTGGATAACCACAATGGTATGGTCACTCACCTAGAGCCAGACATCCTGGAGTGTAAAGTAAAGTGAGCTTTAGGAAGCATTACTATGAACAAAGCTAGTGTAAGTGATGGAATTTCAGCTGAGCTATTTAAAAACCAAAACTATGATGCTGTTAAAGTGCTGCACTCAACACACCAGCAAATTTGGAAAATTCAGCAGTGGCCATAGGACTGGAAAAGGTCAGTTTTCATTCCAATCCCAAAGAAGGGCAATGCCAAAGAATGTACAACTAACAGACAATTGAACTCGTTTCACTTGCTAACAAGGTTATACTCAAACCTTCAAGCTAGGCTTCAGCAGTACATAAACTGAGAATTCCAGATGTGCAAGCTGGGCTTCAAAGAAGCAGAGGAAACCAGAGATCAAATCGCCAGTATTCATTGGATCATGGACAAACAAGGGAATTCCAGGAGACCATCTACTTCTGCTTCATTGACTATGCTAAACTCTCTGATTGTGTAGATCACAACAAATTGGAAAATTCACCAGACCACCTTACCTGTCTCCTGAGCAACCTGTATGTGGGTCAAGAAACAACAGAACTGGACATGAAACAATGGATTGGTTCAAAATTGGGAAAGGAGTACATCAAGGCTGTACATTGTCACCCTGCTTGTTTAAATTTTATGCAGGGTATGTCACGCAAAATGCCAGGCTGGATGAATCATAAGATAGGATCAAGGTTGCCAGGAGAAATATCAACAACCTCACATATGCAGATGATACCACTCTAATGGCAGAAAGTGAAGAGGAACTAAAGAACCTCTTGATGAGGGTGAAAGAGGAGAGTGAAAAAGCTGGCTTGAAATTCAACATTCAAAAAACTAAGCTCATGACATCTGGCCCCATCACTTCATGGCAAATAGAAGGGGAAAAAGTGGAAGAGTGACAGATTTTATTTTCTTTGGCTCCAAAATCGCTGCAGATTGTGACTGCAGCCATGAAATTAGAAGATGCTTGCTTCTTGGAAGGAAAGCTCTGACAAATCTAGACAGTTTATTAAAAAGCTAACAAAGGTCCGACTAGTTAAAGCTATAGTGTTTCCATAGTTATATACAGATGTGAAAGTTGGACCATAAAGAAAGCTGAGCTCCGAAGAATTGATGCTTTCAAATTGTGGTGCTGCAGAAGACTCTTGAGAGTTCCTTGGACTTCAAGGAAATCAAATCAGTTCATTTCAGTCAATAAGTTGTGTCAGACTCTTTGCAACCCCGTGGACTGCAGCATGCCAGGCCTCCCTGTCCATCACCAACTCCCAGAGCTTGCTCAAACTGACGTCCATCTAGTTGGTGATGCCATCCAACCATCTCATCCTCTGTCATCTCCTCCTCCTCCCACCTTCAATCTTTTCCAGCATCAAGGTCTTTTCAAATGAGTCAGTTCTTCACATCAGGTGGCCAAAGTATTGGAGTTTCAGCTTCAGCATCAGTTATTCCAATGAATATTCAGGACTGATTTCCTTTAGGATTGACTGGTTTTATCTCTTTGCAGTCCAAGGGACTCTCAAGAGTCCTCCAACACCACAGTTCAAAAGGATCAATTCTTTGGCACTCAGCTTTCTTTATAGTCCAACTCTCACATAAGATCAAGTCAGTCCATCCTGAAGGAAATCAACCCTGAATATTCACTGGAAGGACTGATGCTGAAGCTGAAGTTCCATTACTTTGGCCACCTGATTCGAAGAGCTTAGTCATTGGAAAAGTCCCTGACGCCAGGAAAGATTGAAGGCCAAAGAGGGTGGCAGAGAAAGATGGTTAGATAGTATCACTGCCTCAGTGAACATGAATTCCAGCAAATTCCAGGAGACAGTGGAGGGCACAGGAGTCTGGCATGCTACAGTCCATGAGGTCACAGGAAGTTGGATACAGCTTAGCTGTATCAACAACAATAAAGGGAAGCCAATAATAGGTTTTTATTTTTAAAAATAGTAAATTTCAAAACAGTTTTGAAATCAGTTAGTCTAAAAATCCAATGTTGAAACTCTTACTGGGTTAGCTTCGTCTCTGAAACAAGAATATAAATTTAAATGTTTTAGGTATAAAATTATAGGTCAATTTGGATATTCTTTTAACAGACTTTTGTCCATTTCACCTGATCCTTAGCCTCTGGAATGCATGGGAGAGTCTTCTCTATGCAGTTGATGAGGAAAGAAGGCAGACTTGGGGGAGGGGAGTGTGAGGAGAGGGAGCAGGATGGAAGAATGAGCTTAGACATGCCTCTCCCTACACTCAGAAGACACTGCTGCACAGCACCCTTCCCTCCTGTCATACCGCTTCCCACATAAAAGCCATCTGTAAAGGGAAGGAGATGGCAAAGCAGGTCACTGATAGTGTGCAGTGAAGTTCATCCCTGGCTTTATTAGGAAGAGAAATGAAAACCGGAAACTTAAGGCTGTTGGTAATTTCAAATGTGCTGCTTTGCCCAGATGATGGAGAGACCTTGTTGACTCTCTCTGAGTGCATCCTGGTTCTAAAATCTGCAATGACTTCCTAATGCTTCTCAAACTCCAATGTGATTCGAATCACCTGGGAATCCTGTTATAGTGCAGATTCTGTTTTGGTGGGTCTGAATTCTGCATTTCTTCCATTTCTCTTGGTCGAGGCTTGCTGCTGGTCCATGGCCCAGATCTCAAGGTCCATCATGCCTGGCCTCATCTCCCTGTCCCCTGGACTTCACCCACACCCCAGTTAGGCTGAACCACTTGCTCTTTTGTAAATAGATGTTGCGCTTCCTGCCCCCAAGCTTCTCTTTTTTGCATCCCCTAAAAGTTCTCCAAAGCATATACCTCCAAGGGTAAGATCAACAAATATTTTCTGTTCTGCCATGCTGCCAAATTGGTTTCAAGGGTAGGTATGCAATTCCTTGTTCCCCTAGTTGTATTTGCTGCTAATTTTGCAGACTGCTGGAACACTTTTTCTTTCTCCCCTCCTCCTCTTTCACCTATTTAATGAGGTGTGCTAAATTCCTGTGCTAAGGGCAAGGATTCAAGACGAACAGAACTCTTGCCTTCTTTCTTTCACAAGATGGGAGCAGGAGCATTTGGAGAGAGTGGGGGTGCAATACATTAAACGGATACAATATGGAGGTGCTCTTAGGAAAGCGTGGATTGCTCTGGAAGAATGGAAGAGCTGAGCTTTAAAGGAGGATTTTACAAGCCCAACAAGGGAATAAATATTCTCCAGACAGAAAAAAATCATAAGCAACAACAGTACATCAAGGAAGGAGGAAATGATGCTGTAGGTGAGGAAGAGAGGCAGTCATGAAAGGCTGCTATTGTGGAAAGATCAAGAAGTGTCCAGTGTGAGACTGATGTCACTTTGGCTTCCATGGCTGAGATTCTCTGATTTCTTCTCAAGGGCTCAAAGTTAGGCTACCCTCCTTTAATCCTCTTACTCAATAAAGTCTCATTTGGAATTCTGGAAAACCAAAATCTAGTCTCTGAAGATACACATATCATTCCTGAGTTGGTGAAACACTGAAACTACTTTCTTAATCCTCGGACATCTCCTAACCCATAACTCACACATTCACATCTTCAGGAGCAGTAATTTCCATCTCCAATCTAGGTGTTTCCCCCAGAGGTAGATTCTGAAGCAAAGAATTGAGTCCAAGTAGCTGCAAGGAGATCCAACCAGTCCATTCTAAAGGAGATCAATCCTGGGTGTTCATTGGAAGGACTGATGCTAAAGCTGAAACTCCAATACTTTGGCCATCTCATGCGATGAGTTGACTCACTGGAAAAGACTCTGATGCTGGGAAGGATTGGGGGCGGGAGGAGAAGGGGACGACAGAGAATGAGATGGCTGGATGGCATCACCGACTCTATGGACATGAGTTTGAGTGAACTCCGGGAGTTGGTGATGGACAGGGAGGCCTGGCATGCTGTGATTCATGGGGTCGCAAAGAGTCGGACACGACTGAGTGACTGAACTGAACTGAACTGAAGCTTATTGAGGAGGTGAAGGTCAGTAGAGGAGATGGAGAAGTAATATACGGAATAGAAGACAATCAATATAGTATCAATCAGCTTCCACTGAGATGACTGAAACTTTATTTCCCTGGAGAAACCCCAAGAGCCACTGTGAAATATCTCTGAGTTACTCCACCAGAGGGACAAGGGAGCTGGGGGTGTTTTCCATTTCAACCAGTCATTGATGAGAGTTGCTAGGGCTAGGATGGCACAGGAGTTACTTCTCTGGTTCTTCTGGTCTGCCACACACAGTTAGAGTCTCCTATAACAAGAGGAACCTCTAAGGTAAAGAAATGGTGGGTCCATGATGAGCTGGCGAGGTAGGGGGCCATGAGTGGAGTGCTGCAAGTGTCTGCCATATGCCCCACATGACCCACAGCCCACCTCCAGCCCAATGTTCCCGGCATCTGACTTTGCTGATTCATTCTTATTTTGGGTTTCCTCCAATTCAAGCTTCTATTCCTATTTGCTACACAGTACAGACCAAACTGAAGTACTCACGAAGTGTTTGTTGAATTCCATCTGACAACTCAAGTCCAATAGGCCACCTGGTGAATTTATTTTAACACGATACTAAAACAGCTTTACATTAGGTACATATATTACCACTTGGTCAACATTTATTAATATGTTGTATCCTAGTTCTCTGGTGATTGATGAAACTTGTGAGAGCAGATTTTTTTGGTCTCTAAGCAACATATTCTGATTAAATTATATCACCATGACACACTTAGTGGGTTACATTTCATTGCCTCTTCTCCTCCCCAAGGGTGCACCATCCTACAATATTAGTGAGGTTTTACTACGATTCCCGAGCTTCAAGTATATTTCCCCAGTGGTTTGCTTCTACATGCTCTTTTCAGATCTTATTAATGGCATCAGACTTAACATCCTGAATGACAGCTGCAGTTTTTATCTCTTAGCCATTCACCCATCTTCTGCTAACAGAATGGAGAACTAGTCCCTCTAACCTCAGACCATATGCCTCAGATGTGTAACATCACCTGTGGCTCTAGATTAGCCATGTAACTCAGGAATGGCCAACCAAAACACTGCAACCCCTTTGGCCACTGTAATTGACTCTTGTGGGCATGTGACTCATTCAGAAATGCTATATGATGCTTGTTTGTCGGAATTGCTTAGAAATCTTTCCTTTTCTTCTGAATTGAACTTGGGGTGGGGGCTATCAGCCTGGACCTTGGACAGACATATTATTGTCAAACCTGAGTTTGAGAACAAAGACAACGGGAAGGAGAGCAAAACTGAGAAATGAGGGACGGTGAAACTAGACAATCAATCCAGCCAAACTTGAAGCCAGGGATCCTTCTGGCCTCAGTGCTTACATACACTAACAAATCTCTTGGTTTATGGCAGTTTGGATTGGGTTTTCTATCACTTGTAAACAAATGATCTCTAACTGATAAAGAACCTGAGAAAACTAGTTGTAAATCCCAGTTTTGCCTCTTGCTAGCTCAGTTTTTAAAATTTCAGTCTCCTCATCTTTCAGATGGAGATAAAACATCCCCTTGGTAGAGATGTCATAAAAGTGAAATGAGATGATGTACACAAGCCTCTCTGTGTGGTGTCTTCCTCAAATGTAGGAATTCATAAACTTAGCTGGCTTCTTTCTCTTCCACCCACCTCCCAGCATTGCTCACTGCCCTTCCCTAAAAATGGTCAATTTCTGTACACTGGCTGTATTCTTATAATTGGTAAAGCCAAGGAAAATGCACTCATGGAAATCCTGATGTTCAAGTACCCCATAACCAACACACCAGACATACTCAGTACACAGCACCCACGCCAAGACTGGGAGAAGCTCCCCGCTGGCTTCACACTGCAATTGGGAAGACTTGGGCCAACTTTGTCACTTGAATAATATATTGCCTTCTCTATTTTCTTCTTTTTCAAATGAGAGGTATAGTACAGAGATGGCATCTAAGGTCTCAGCTATAAAATACTCCATGTCTCATTACCTGAATTGCCTCCCTCCCTACTTATTAATCAGTTCAGTTCAGTCGCTCAGTCGTGTCCAACTCTTTGCGACCCCATGAATCACAGCACGCCAGACCTCCCTGTCCATCACCAACTCCCGGACTTGACTAGACAGACCTTTGTTGGCAAAGTAATGTCTCTGCTTTTTAATATCCTGTCTAGGTTGGTCATAGCTTTTCTTCCAAGGAGCAAGAGTCTTTTTATTTCATGGCTGCAGTCACCATCTGTAGTGATTTTGGAACCCCCCAAAATAAAGTCAGCTACTGTTTCCACTGTTTCTCCATCTATTTGCCATGAAGTGATGGAAATGGATGCCATGATCTTTGTTTCCTTAATGTTGAGCTTTCAGCCAACTTTTTCACTCGCCTCTTTCACTTTCATCAAGAGACTCTTTAGTTCTTCTTCACTTTCTGCCATAAGGGTGGTGTCATCTGCATATCTGAGGTTATTGATATTTCCCCCGGCAATCTTGATTTCAGCTTGCACTTCATCTAGCCCAGCGTTTCTCATGATTTACTGTGGTAAATAATGAAAGTTCTATATACCAGAATTTGTGGGATGTACCTAAAACAGTATTTGGAGGAAAATGTTTAGCTTTCAGTTCTGATGTTCAGTTCAGTTCAGTTCAGTTCAGTCGCTCAGTCGTGTCCGACTCTCCGCGACCCCATGAATCACAGCACGCCAGGCCTCCCTGTCCAACACCAACTCCCGGAGTACACTCAAACTCATGTCCACAGAGTCGGTGATGCCATCCAGCCATCTCATTCTCCGTTGTCCCCTTCTCCTCCCGCCCCCAACCTTTCCCAGCATCAGAGTCTTTTCCAGTGAGTCAACTCGTCGCATGAGGTGGCCAAAGTATTGCAGCTTCAGCTTTAGCATCAGTCCCTCCAATGAACATCCAGGATTGATCTCCTCTAGAATGGACTGGTTGGATCTCCTTGCAGTATAAGGGACTCTCAAGAGTCTTCTCCAACACCACAGTTCAAAAGCATCGATTCTTCGTTCTGATGTTAGAAATGCAAAAAAAAAAAAGATAGTAAATATATTGAATGTAGCATCTTACTAAAGAAGTTAAAAAGTAAATGAATCAATATCATGCAAATGGAAGCAATAACAAAAAAGTAAAAATAGAAAATATCAACAGATTTAAAAGGCTCTTCTTTGATGTGATAGGTTGACTAATGCTTCTTCCCAATATATCCATATACTGATCCATGGAATTTGAAAATATTATCTTATACGGGAAAAAAAAGACTTTGCAGATATAATTAAGTTAAGAATCTTGGGACTGAGAGATTATCCCTAGTTGTCTGGTTGTGCCCTAAATGTAACCACAGGGTCCTGTAGGGAAAGAAAGTCAAAGGAAGAAGGCAGTGTGACAACAGCAACAGAGATTGGCACGATGCAGCCGCAAGCCAAGGGTGATGATTAAGTTTATGTGTCAGCATGATTGGGTCAAAGAGTGCCCAGACATTTGGTCAAACATTCTGGATGTGTCTGTGATGTTGTTTCTGGATGAGATTAGTGTTTGAATTTATAGACTGAGTAAAGCAGATTTGCTCTGTCAGGTGGGTGGACCCTGTCAAATCAACTGGAGACCTGAATAGAACAAAAACGCTGAATAAGAAAGAGCTCTTCCTGCTGGACTGGTTGAGCCAGGACGTTGTTTTTCCGACCTTTGGACTTGAACTGAAGCATCAGTTTTTAAGACTGTGTCTTAAGACTGCTGATGTTCAGACTGGAACTTACACTATTGACCCTCCTGGTTCTTAGACCTTCATACTTAGATCCAGACTGTAACTATACCATCTGCCTTCCAGCTGGGTTTCTAGTTTGTTAACTGTAGATCCTGGGACTTCTTAGCCTCCATAATTGCATGAGTCAATTCCTTACAACAATACATATATATAATTATACATATAATGTTATAATGTATATATAATTGCACATATGTATATATTTACAATTTTCTAGAGAACCCTGACTATTTACACACCAAGCAATGCTAACAGTCTCTAGAAGCAAGAAGAGGCAAGGAGCAAGAAGATTTTTCTGTGGAACATCCAGAAGCAATGCAACTTTGCTGCATGTTGGTTTTAGCCCTGTGAGATTTGTTTCATAATAATGACTTCCCAAACTGTAAAGAATAAGTCTGTGTTGTTTTCAGCTACCAGGTTTGTGGTAATTTATTTTGTTATAGCAGCTAGGGAACTAATGCAGCTAACAGACACACTTCTGTCGAGACTGATCTTGGACAAAAGAGAGAAAGAACAAATACACAATATGGATGACAAAAAATTAGGAAATAATACAAGTACCATAGGTATTGAAATATAGTAAGAGGATACTGTGAACAACTTTGTAAAAATGAATTTGAAATATTTGGTGAAATTAAAAAATTTCTGAAAAACATTACTAAAACTGACTCAGAAAGAAATGAGAAACTTGAATAGTGATACAACCATTAAAGTAATTGAACAAATAGCTGATATTTCCCATAAAGATCTGTTAAATGTTTAAGAAAAACTTTTAATCCTAAACAGATTATTTCTGATTATAGAAAAAAAGAAACACTACCCAATACATTTAGTGAGATTATCATAGCTTTGATACTAAAGCCTCACAAAGGCAATATGATAAATAAAAATTATAGGACAGCTTAATTCTCAAACATAAATGCAAAATTATAAATAAGACACTAATAACAATCTAGAAATCCATTAAAGAAAATATATCAGGATTGAAATGGGTTAATTCTAGGGAATAAAAGTTGGATTAACATTAAAAAATAAATGTAAAATTACAGGAGAAAAATAATGAATCACAAAATCATTTCATTAGCTGTAGGAAAAGTGTTAGATATAATTCAATACTTATTCATTACAAATAGTAATTACAAAGGACTTTCAGGAAGCTGATATACCCTACTTAAAAGAACATAGAAAATGTCATATATAATGGTAAATATTTAATATCATTTTCTTTAAATCAGGACTAATAAAACTGTAATCACTCCTTCTATTCAATATTTTCCTGGAAGCTCTGACCAATATAAGATGAGAATGATTTTTATTTATAAGGATTGAAAAGGAAGAAATAAACTTTCATTATTTTCTGATGATAAAATTGGCTCTGTTGAAAATGCAAAAGAATATATAGAAAATTACAGAGAATTCAAAAAGTTTGCTAGGTACAAAACTCAATATAAAATCAGCAATAATTCTAAATAATAGTACCTATTATAAAGTATATTGAAAATTTTCAATAGTGCCAGTGAAAATACAAATAGGAATAAATTAAACAAAAGATAGGAAACACCTTTAAGGAGAAAATTATGAAACTTTAACAACAACATTACAGAAAATCTGAATAAATAGAGGACCCTACTGTATCCATGGATTGGAAGACTCAATATCTTAAAGTTGACAACTCTTTCCAAATTCTTCTATCAATTGAGAACAATTTCAATCATTGATAAGTGGTATTTTTTTAATTTATTTTTTAAATTGATGTATAGCTGATTCACAGTGTTAATTTCAGGGGTACTTAAATTGATTCAGTGATACATATACAAATAAACTTATTCTTTTTCAGATTATTTTTCCTTATAAGTTATTACAAAATATTAAGTGTCAATCCCTGTGCTACACAGTAGGTCCTCATTGGTTATCTATTTTATTGATAATAGTATATATATATATGTATGCCAATCCCTAAATCCTAATTTATCTCCCTCTTTTCCCCTTTGTAACCATAAGTTTGTTTTCTATGTCTGTGGGTCTATTTCTGCTTTGTAATTAAGTTCCTTTGTATAATTAAAAACTATTTGTAGAAATGTCTTACCCCTTTATCTCTCAAAGTGTCTTACCTCTTTATCCCTCAAAATTTTCTCCCCATTTTGTCAAATTATAATCATATTGTCTTTAAGACACTGCATAAGCTTTTTTTAATGTAAACTTATTTTTGAACATATTTTTGAAGAGAGTTTTTTAAAAACAAAAACATGTTTACACCTGAAAATGAAGTGCTATAAACAAGTCATTTGTATTTGAGAGAAAATATAAGACTCTATACTCATACTTCTGGCAGCTGTAAAAGTTTAGTTATTAAAATACAGCCTGCTGAGTATCACTCGGTATTGAAAACCTGTCCTCCTGTGTCTCATGGAAAACGCTGCACTGGGTTTTCTTTGGTGCACTACCCACAGACTGTGAGATGATTCCAATCTCTTTCTGAAGACTGGAAAAAACAAATCTTGCTAGAAGATGTCACGATACACTCCTACTGGGAATCAGCAGCAGCTGAGGTGGGGCGAGACTAGCTGATCCTATTAACTAGTGAATGCCTGAAACCTTGCCTCATCCCCACTATTCAGCACCCTGATTAGATTGTTGAGGGAAATAAATATAAAATTTTCACTGTGTATATGTGTTTTTAGTAATTTCTCTCAGTATCACCAACATTTGACTGTAAAATTTGAGTTAATACTCAAAACAGCAACACAATTGAAACCCCAAATATGGTTGATTGAGTCTAAATTTTTGGAAGCACACAGGGCAAATAATAGAATATTTTTTAAGGAATATGAATTATTTATCAGGCAAAGTGTGAGGGAAAGTTGCTTCAGTCATCTCTGACTCTGTGACCCCATGGGCTATAGCTGGCCAGGCTCCTCCATCCAGGGAATTCTCCAGGCAAGAATACTGGAGTGGCTTGCCATTTCCTTCTCCACTATCAAGAAAAAATACCCATAAAAGTATAACAATAGTGATCAGTCGTCAGGGGATGTTCAACTTTAAGGAATCCAATATGTTCTTCTTTTGTGTGCTGTTTCTCAAGGACTCTCTATTCCTTATTAGTTCCTAGAAAACAGGAGCAAGCAGAGCTACACGCAGTTCTCAGGACTGAGATCTTGAGAAGGGGCACTTGCTTGGATTCCTTTCAGTGACTCCCTTCAGTAAACTTTTACTTAAAAGTAATCTATTCAGTTATGCCCCTCTTACTAAGGATATGGAATGCTTTCTGGTCCTTCGAAGATTGTTATTTGCTTGGCTTTGCTTTTGCTCAATTTTTTTTTTTTTTTTTTACTGCCTAAAGCTGCCTTATATGAAGATATATAAACATGCGTTTCTGCAAATAACACCCTTGTTTCACTCGAGACTTGGGTCCCCTGCATCCCTCTTCTCCTCAACTCCAGGCCCCAGGTCCTGGTCTGTAAAGACCATAACAATCAGTAATGCAGTACGTGCATGCATGCTAAGTTGCTTCCAACTCTTTGTAACCCCAGGGACTGTAGCCCACCAGGCTCCTCTTTCCATGAGATTCTTCAGGCAAGAATACTGGAGCGGGTTGTCATGCCCTCCTCCAGGGAATCTTCCTCACCCAGGGAGTGAACCTGAGTCTCCTGTGGCTACTGCATTGCAGGTGGCTTCTTTACTGCTGAACCACCAGATGATAGACAATTTGACAAATGGAACAGAATCAAGAACCCAGAAAGAGAAGCCTATGCAATAATCAACACTTTGTTTATGAAACAATTGGTCCTGTGGCTCCAAATAGAAATAATGGACTATGTAATTAATAAATTAATAATGCTCTAGTAAGAGATTTACCATAGGGAAAAGTTGGGATTTAATTTTTACCTCATACCATATCTAAAATTATAACCCATAGGATTAAAAATATGATTAGGAAAATCAAAATTTTAAAGCTTTTAGACAACAATACAGGAGAATAGCTTTCTGACCTTGAGTATAGAAGCATTCTTAAAAAAGAAATACAAAACAGTCCATAATTTGGAATATCAATCAAACTGATGCTATTATACAAGAGCATCTACTTATCAAAGCACACCAGAAAGAGAATGAAAGGCAAACCACAGAATGCAATAATTAGAGCTCAAAATATATAAAGAACTCCTGTAAATTAAAAAGACCACTGGTAGGAAAACAGACAAAAGGCTTGGATAGCACTTTGCAGAAGAGGCAACTTGAGTGATGAACAAACATGTGGAAAGGTATTCCACTTGTTAGTCACTAATCATATCCGCCAAACTACCAAAATGAAAAAGTCTGGAAATACAAAGTGATGGTAAGAATCTAGAGCTGTAAACATTCATACATCATATATAAAGTGAACCAGTAAATTTACCCCTAGGTATACACCTTAGAAAAACATTTTCACATAGGCACCAGTGGGCACAGACTGTAATTTTATAGTAGAGTCATTAATAGCAGAAACATTGGAAGCAGCACAGAATTCCTTCAACAATAGAGTGGATAAATAGTTGAGATGTGTTTAAAAGCACTGGTTACTGTAAGATAGTTCAAAGGGATGTATTTAGCTACAAGAAACAATATGGGTGAAACTCAGGAAAATAATAGCGTGTGATTCCATGCCAATATCCACAACTAAACCACATTATTTAGGGATACAAGCACATGTGGTACAACTTTAAATACAAGAAAGGGGATGATAAACACAACATTTAGGATTTTGATTACCTTTGTGAAGGAGAGAAAGGTATTGGACACAGGAGGGACACACAGGAAACATCAAAGTTACAGGCAATGTTCTTTGCTTAAGCTGATTGCTGTGTTCGTGGCTATTTTATCATTGTTCTTTTTATGTTGCATTTTTGGAAATATGTTTTATAAATCCTTTGAATTTGTTCAATAATTATTACATTTTTAGAAAGTAGGTGTGTCTCGGGAGTCACTTGGGATAGGTAGGCAGAGAGAACAGCATCTGCCAAGCACAGAAGTGGCAGTCAGCCCAATGTCTGGGCAAGGATGTAAGCACTGAGATATTAAAGGAGTGCATATTGTGACTGAGGTGAGAGCAGGTGAAAGCAAACCCGCAGAAGTAGACATGAGTCAGAGAGGGACTTACTAGTAAGCCCAGAGCTTCTACTTTCTGCTGCAAATGATCAGAGACGTTACGAAGGGATTTTAAATACAGAATGGCAGTCACAGTGCATGGTATGTGAATTACTGTTGCAGTGACAGAGCTGTGGCTCTCAATGCTGGTTGCACTATAAAATCAAGGAGGGAGGCTTTTAAAAATGCAGGGCTCGGGCTCCTCCCCGAGATGTTCTGATATCCTTAGCTGGAAATGGATCTTGAACTCAAATGTGACCAGGTAAAGAGGGTGGATTTGATGGGAACAATAACAATGGTGATTGCGGTAGGCGGATGTTCAAGGTGGCTTTCAGTGATTTTTGCCACCTGGTACTCGGTGCTTGTGTGAACAGTGCCGTTGAGTGTGAGCGGGACCTAGTGACTTGCTTCTAATGAAGAAAATATGGCAAAGGTGATGGAATGTCACTTCTGAGATTTTATCACAAAAGACTGACTTTTGTCATTAGCTCCTTCTGTCTCTGTTTCCCCTCTTGGTTACTCTGAGGAGCTGCCACCTAAGAGGTGGTCCACGTGGCAGGAAACTGAGCATGGCCCTGGCCAATAGTCCATGGGAAACTGAACTCTGATCTGTAGCCTGAACTGTACCCTGTACTGAACTCTGCCTGTAGCCACAGATCTGATCTAACTGAGCCAGACTAGATCTTCCCTCAGCCAAATCTTGAGATGACTGCATCCCCAGTGAACAACTTGGTTGCAACCTGTGAGACCTTGGATCACAGGACCCAGTTAAGCTGCACCCAAATTCCTGATCCAGAGAGACTTTGAGATGAATGTTGTCACGAGCAAACTACCTTTTGGGGCAGTGTGATATGCAGTAGTAGATAGTTGATAGACTGGTGGTAGGAAGAATAATGCTCCCACTCCTAAGATGTATGTGTCTTCATTTCTGGAGCCTGTGAATACGTCACGTTACATGACAAAGGGACATTTAGTTTGCTAAGCATCTGAGTTTGAGAAGGGTAGATTATCCCACTGGACCCAATGTGATCACAAGGGTCTCATAAGGTAAAGAGGAAGGAAGGAGAGGCTATGTCAAAGTGATGCAGTGATGCATGGCTGGCTTTGAAGATGGAATGGGGCCTCGAGCCAAGATATGTGGGGGCCTGTTGAAGCTGGGAAAGGCAAGGGAACAGATTCTCCACTAAAGCTTAGGAAAGAAACCCAGTCCAACTGACACCATTATTTTAGCCCTATGAGACCCACTCTGGACTTCTGAGCTCCAGAACTGTAAGGTAGCACATTTGCCTGGTTTTAAGCCCCCAAGTTTGTGATACTTTATTGCAATAAGCAATTAATGCAATGATGGTAACACTAATAATAATCATGATAAGAGTACCATTACCATTTTATCAATGCTTACAGCACGCCTGGAAATGTGTTACAGAGCTTTACATGTGTTATCTTACGGAATGCCTGAACAACTTCATGAGGAAGATATTTTTATTGTCTTTATTTTACATATAAAATCAGGGTTCAGAAAGATTAATTGACTTGCTCAAGTCATATACTTAGTAAGTGAAATTCATGCTTTTAAAAAAAGAAGTTTTACCATGCTGTCACACATAAGATTCAAAGACTGAACCTGGGAGGTGAAAGAACAGTATGTGGAAAATAGAACTCCAGTTTCTTTCCAACTTACCTAACAGCACAGTGGGATATGGTGGTAATCACACCAGAACTGCTTTTTGCAAATGAGTCTAATTGCTTTCCTAGTAGGCATGTGGGAGATCACGCACATTTTGACAATGCTGCCATTGCCAAAAGGAGTTTTTAAAATGCCTCATTCATTAATCATCATCAGACCCCATAGCAAGTTGCTGGGAACCTCTTCACAGGAGATATTACTAATCCTTTAAGATTCATTTTAATTTTTGGAAATAGCCAAGTGAGCTATTTCAAATCCTGAAAGATGATGCTATGAAAGTGCTGCACTCAATGTGCCAGCAAATTTGGAAAACTCAGCAGTGGCCACAGGACTGGAAAAGGTCAGTCTTCATTCCAATCCCAAAGAAAGGCAATGCCAAAGAATGCTCAAACTACCGCACAATTGCACTCATCTCACATGCTAGTAAAGTCATGCTCAAAATTCTCCAAGCCAGGCTTCAGCAATATGTGAATAGTGAACTTCCAGATGTTCAAGCAGGTTTTAGAAAAGGCAGAGGCACCAGAGATCAAATTGCCAACATCTGCTGGATCATGGAGAAAACAAGAGAGTTCCAGAAAAACATCTATTTCTGCTTCATTGACTATGCCAAAGCCTTTGACTGTGTGGATCACAATAAACTGTGGAACATTCTCAAAGAGATGGGAATCCCAGACCACCTGACCTGCCTCTTGAGAAACCTGTATGCAGGTCAGGAAGCAACAGTTAGAACAGGACATGGAACAACAGACTGGTTCCAAATAGAAAAAGGAGTATGTCAAGGCTGTATATTGTCACCCTGCTTATTTAACTTCTATGCAGAGTACATCATGAGGAACGCTGGGCTGGAAGAAGCACAAGCTGGAATCAAGATTGCCAGGAGAAATATCAATAACCTCAGATATGCAGATGACACCACCCTTATGGCAGAAAGTGAAGAGGAACTCAAAAGCCTCTTGATGAAAGTGAAAGAGAAGAGTGAAAAGGTTGGCTTGAAGCTCAACATTCAGAAAACAAAGATCATGGCATCTGGTCCCATCAATTCATGGGAAATAGATGGAAAAACAGTGGAAACAGTGAAAGAATTTATATTTTTTTTTGGCTCCAAAGTCACTGTGGATGCTGATTGCAACCAGGAAATTAAAAGATGCTTACTCCTTGGAAGGAAAGTTATGACCAGCCTAGATAGCATATTAAAAAGCAGAGACATTACTTTGCCAACCAATGTCCGTCTAGTCAAGGCTATGGTTTTTCCCGTGGTCATGTATGGATGTGAGAGTTGGACTGTGAAGAAAGCTGATCGCCGAAGAATTGATGCTTTTGAACTGTGGTGCTGGAGAAGACTCTTGAGAGTCCCTTGGACTGCAAGGAGATCCAACCAGTCCATTCTAGAGGAGATCAGTCCTGGGTGTTCATTGGAAGGACTGATGCTAAAGCTGAAACTCCAATACTTTGGCCACCTCATGCGACGAGTTGACTCACTGGAAAAGACTCTGATGCTGGGAAAGGTTGGGGGCGGGAGGAGAAGGGGACAACAGAGAATGAGATGGCTGGATGACATCACCGACTCGATGGACATGAGTTTGGGTGAACTCCAGGAGTTGGTGATGGACAGGGAGGCCTGGCATGCTGTGGTTCATGGGGTTGCAAAGAGTCAGACATGACTGAGCAACCGAACTGAACTGAACTGAACTGAAGTTTCTTTCAGAACTAAACCGAGGAAGTTAGCTACTTGCCACAGAAGCCAGATATTAGCTAAAATGTGTTCATTCCAGACAGTGCTAAGACCTTTATAAGCTTTCTTTTTTTTTATAAGAAAGCTTAAATCTCAGAATTAGTCTAAATAGTTGGTGTCCTTATTATTCCTACTTCATGGTTGAGGAAGCTGACACTTAGAGAGCTTAAACAATTTGAGCATAACCTGAGAGCTAGCAAGTGGCCAGATAAGACTGCAAACTGAGACTGGCTAGCTCCAGGCCCTGTACTCACAGCAATAGTGTAAGCTACCTTCCAGGAGTTCCCTTCTGAATTCAATATGTTTAATATTGCTGTAATGTAGGGTGATCATATATATTTATATAGTAGAAGATTGCTGTTGTTAGACAATCTTTGATTGATTTGATTAGCCAATCAACTTTGATTGAACAGGCTAGATCAGTTTTCTCAAAGGCTTCCAAAGACCATAGTTCCATGGGAACCATGAACAGGGAGGCTTGGCATATGATTTTCACTGATACTATAACACACTTTTTCTTTCTTTCAAATTTTAACATCTCTAAAATTAAAATGCACCTTACTGTCACCATCATTTGGGTCTTCTTTGGTGGCTCAGACAGTAAAGAATATTCCAGCAATGCGGGAGACCCAGGTTTGATCCTTGGGTTGGGAAGCTTCCTTGGAGAAGAGAATGGCAACCCACTCCAGTATTCTTGCTTGGAGAATTCCATGGACAGAGGAGCCTGGAGAGCTACAGACCACGGGGTTATAAAGAGTCGGACATGACTGAATGAATAACACACACAGACATATCACCATCATCTAGGTGGCAGTTCTGATATGCTTGTTTATTCTACACAATATTTCAACACTTGAAAAATAGGTGTCAGTAGCCACTCCAGTACTCTTGCCTGGAAAATCCCATGCATGCAGCAGCCTGGTAGGCTGCAGTCCGTAGGGTCGCTAAGGGTCGGACACGACTGAGCAACTTCACTTTCACTTTTCACTTTCACACATTGGAGAAGGAAATGGCAACCCACTCCAGTGTTCTTGCCTGGAGAATCCCAGGGAAGGGGGAGCCTGGTGGGCTTCTGTCTTTGGGGTCGCACAGAGTCGGACACGACTGAAGTGACTCAGCAGCAGCAGCAGCAGCTTGAATAAAAATCATGGGAATGATAATGAAGCATGCTTAAAACAGCAGCATATTCTTGGCCTTGCAAATAATGATTTTGAGTGGGAAAATGTGAGTACCAGTAACTCAGATAAAAAGGGACTCAGAAAAGTTGTGATTTGTTTTAGAAATTTCTTATGACTAGCTTCATATATAAAAATATATTCAGGAATAATATATAATAAAATCTTTGTCAAATAATTCTAAAAGAATTATTTCAATAAGTATAAAATAAAATTATTTCAAGAATTCATCCAATCTCAGCTTAAATGGCAATTTTTTCCCTATATAATTTCTACATAAATTAATTGTGCATCTTACCATAGATGGTATCTTAGATTTGATGAAACAGAATAAGCTGAGCAAGCACTGGCCTACAAAGTTAAGTAGTTTATTTTTCTACAGGGTTTCTCGGATATTTGCATCTGCTAATGCAAATCAAAGAAGGGAAAGACAAATGTAGATTTTTCTTAAATTTATTTAACCACAGAAGCACATTTCATGGAGCGAAATTATTCAAGGAAAGAACATTTTGGTAAGCACTGAGCTAGTTGGAGTAATTTGTTAAACATGAAAGACAAGCATCACCTTTTTGGTAAGTTGCAAATATTCTCTAAAGATTACTCCAAGAGGAAAGTCTAAAATATTCAAGAAATTAGATATTTGTCACATGTAGTTGGCCTAGTGGTAAACAATCTGCCTGCCAATGCACGAGATGTGGGTTCCATCCTTGGGTTGGGAAGATCCCCTGGAGGAGGACATGGCAACCCACTCCAATATTCTTGCTGGGAAAATCTCATGGACAGAGGAGCCTGATGGGCTACAGTCCATGGGATTGCAAAGAGTCAGACACAAGTGAGAAAATATGTTCTTTTTTTTCTAATGTTGATTATTTTGAAGAATATTGCTTTTTTGAATCAGTTCAAGAATTTCATCCCAAGTTAGTTCTCTCTTCTTCCTCCCTGACCCCTTAATTTAACACATCACTTTACATGAGCAAAAGTTTGTTGTGTTTTCTCACTAGGCTGTAACTCCTCTAAGAGGAATGAATTTCTCTTGCCCCCAAATCTGAGACTGACATATCAAGTTTATTAAGTGGCCTCAGACAAATGGTAACAAATTGAATATTACACTAACTTGTTCATGCACTTAACACAGAGTATTTGAAAATTCCATTGATGGCAAGTGATGAGCAATTTCCTCAAGCACCTTAGCCAGGAAAGGGTTGCAGTGGGTCAGCTCATATTTTATGGGGGTGTTTCAACTTACACAAATTCTCCCCACTGGTCCCTTTGAAATGTCACAAAGCTTATTGCTCTTGTTAGAATAAAAAAAGAAAACAGTCAGTCTTATTAAATAGGTATAGATCCAAATTGGAGCTCTGATAGATTTATTCACTCATTTATTCTTTTAACGGTGTGTCAGTCATCTACTGATCGGTTGAGGTTCTTTGTGATGTTTCTTACAGTCCCTGCAGTAAATTGACCACTTGCTCTCCACCGATAATACTCACCTACACATGCTCTTCACACCTCTGCTTTCCTCAGAGCCTTAATAAATATCTTGACTCCTTTACCTCCTGATTGTCTAGGTTAGAAAGATGGGCACAATTTTTGAATCTCCCTTATTTTTCACCCCATCGTCCAGCACATTTAAATACATAAATATGCATCATGCACCTACGCCCACAGTCTGTCAGGAAATTTTGTTAAATCTGAAACTCTCAAACATATCATTATCTTTTAGTCCCCTACCGTGCTGTGTTTCGGGCTTCCTCATCTCTTGCCAGATTATTATAAAGGCTTCCAGATTTGCCTCTGGACTCTTATTTTTTCTAATCTATTCCACTTTATGCAGCCAGGATAATTTTTTTTTTTCCTAAAATAAAACCAATAGATCCAATCTTTTCACTCCCTAACTCAAAAGTCTTTGCTGGCTCTCTATTTTTCTCAAAATAAAATGCAAAATTTCCAGTTTCCATTTAGAATGTAAAAATCTGGAAAAACATAGATTTCAGTGTTACTAGGAAAAAAATCTGAATAATTTGTACATTACAAGTTTACCTGTATCTACCTGAAAATATGCTGGGAAATATTGAAGGCAGGAGGAGAAGGGGATGACAGAGGATGAGATGGTTGGATGGCATCACCAACTCAATGGACATGAGTTTGAGCAAGCTCTAGGAGGTGGTGATGGACAGGGAAGCCTGGCGTGCTGCAGTCCATGGGGTCACAGGGAGTCAGACATGACCAAGCAATTGAACTGACTGAACAGAGAAGATGAAGTTACAAGACTAATTTGAAATCTCAGGAAAGTAAGTCTCTACAAGGGGAACTGTAATACAAGTACTCTCAGCAGATGCTAGATGTCATGCATGCCAGAAACAATTCAACTGAAAATTTTAACAAATGACTCAAGGCTGAGCGTGGGCCACCATAAACTAGAGTGCTCTGGGGAGCCACTAAAACCAAGGTAATCTGCAGGCTGTTCCCCACAGATCACCACTGAGTTCTCACAAGAATAAAGAATAGATAAAGCAACCTTTATGACGCAGCCTTGGAAGTGGGGAACAGCAGATGTTGAGGGCAAGGCCCAGAGACGTGTCTGCGTCATTCTCCACTGTTTCCTCCATGGAGCAGAAGCCTTAAGGTCTTGGAGGATGAGAGTCAAAGACTACTACTGTTGAGACACAGGTCAAGACCCACTGCAAATAGGGGAAAGGAACATAAAGCAAAATTAAAAACAAACAGGAAAAAAACCATTCCTACCTTGGAAGAGCCAGGAATATGCTCTGAGGCCCAGCTATTAAAGAGGGAGGGGCAGATTCACGACCTATCTCTTCCTGAGTGGTAGATAAAGATAAAAAGAAGGTCTCACCCCTGAGATCCAGGGTCGGAACACCTGCCTAAGAAGGAGGATGAAGCAGAGTGAACACCACAGCTACACCCCCCCCACGCCCCCAGACACTCCAGCTGGGCTAGTAATTGGGGAGAACAAGGGAATGAGAAGGGCCTCAGGTACTGAAGAAAGAGAAAAGAAGAAAGCTGAAGCTGAAGGTAAAGCAATCAACTGAGAAAAATCCTCTGACAAACCAGTTCCACTCTAAACACAAAATATTGCTAGAGAGATGGTGAAGGACAGGGAAGTCTGGTGTGCTGTAGCCCATGGGATTGCAAAGAGTCAGATACAACTGAGTAACTGAACTGAACAACAACAGCAACCAGTTATAACCAAAGCCATAGCAACACCAAAACTCAAATCCACCTTAATTTTATCCAGATCGACTCAATATCCCAACACTAATGGGCCTTCCCTGGTGACTCAGTAGCAAAGAATCCACCTGCCAATGCAGATTATGCAGGTTCAATCCCTGGGTCAAGAAGATCCTCTGGAGAAGGAAATGACAACCCACTCCAGTACTCTTGCCTGGAAAATCCCATGGACAGAGGAGCCTGGTAGGCTACAGTCCATGGGATCGCGAAGAGTCCAACACGACTGAATGACTTCACTTTCACGCATTGGAGAAGGAAATGGCAACCCACTCCAGTATTCTTGCCTGGAGAATCCCAGGGACGGGGAAGCCTGGTGGGCTGCTGTCTATGGGGTCGCACGGAGTCGGACACAACTGAAGCGACTTAGCAGCAGCAGCAGCAGCAAGGGACTAAGCAAGCAAACAAGTGGTGTCTGTATATAGTCAGAGTTAGAATCTGCAGGTTATCCACTGGTCTCAAGTCTATTGTGACTATCAGATCAGGGAGGCACATTTGCTTAGTGAAAAAGAGCCTTATTAACTAACATAGTTTTTCAAAGTATAGATTTTGAAGTCAAATGGTACTGGGGTTAAATCATGACTTAGCTATTTACTGGCTGTGTAACTTAAGGCAAATTACTTAAAATTTGGAGTCTCAGTTTCATTTATAACATGTTTTAACAAAATTAGCCTCATAGTCATTGACTGGAAAACTGGTCCCTGCACATCGAGGACAGGGACAGACTGAAGACCAGTGCAGCCCACTCCAGACTGGTAGGTGGCTGATTTAATAAGCAAAGGAATTTACATACAAGGCTTGTCTTGAGTGGCTGCAAGAGAAGAAGATGTCCACTCCTGTCTACCAGAGTCTTAAAAATTTATTTAGAAGCCTTAATGGAGTTCAATCACATACACTCTCCAGATGGTTTCGACAACACATTACTCTCTCAAGCCTTCACCCTTGAAAACACTTTTCACTATGGGAACAGTGAGCAGAGTGTATATTCCAAGGACAGAGGAGGGGCAAGTAGCCTTCGATTGCCTGGTCCAGCCCAGGGGGTCAGCTGGTAGTCACATTCTATCCAAGACTTCCTCCAATAATAACATATTGTCAGAGTAAGTGAGATGGCTCCAAAATCACTGCAGATGCTGATTGCAGCCATGAAATTAAAAGACGCTTGCTCCTTGGAAGGAAAGTTTTGACCTACCTTGATAGTATATTAAAAAGCAGAGACATTACTTTGCCAACCAAGGTCCGTCTAGTCAAGGCAATGGTTTTTCCCGTGGTCATGTATGAATGTGAGAGTTGGACTGTGAAGAAAGCTGATCGCCGAAGAATCGATGCTTTTGAACTGTGGTGTTGGAGAAGACTCTTGAGAGTCCCTTCGACTGCAAGGAGATCCAACCAGTCCATTCTAGAGGAGATCAATCCTGGATGTTCATTGGAAGGACTGATGCTAAAGCTGAAGCTGCAATACTTTGGCCACCTCATGCGACGAGTTGACTCACTGAAAAAGACTCTGATGCTGGGAAAGGTTGGGGGCGGGAGGAGAAGGGGACGACAGAGAATGAGATGGCTGGATGGCATCACCGACTCTGTGGACATGAGTTTGAGTGAACTCCGGGAGTTGGTGATGGACAGGGAGGCCTGGCGTGCTGTGATTTATGGGGTTGCGGAGAGTCGGACACGACTGAGTGACTGAACTGAACGTAAGAAAAGTGCTTAGCCCAGACAGCAGCACTGAGTGAGTGTGCAGTGAATGGAAAGTATGGCAGCTTCTTGTATTAGCTGGTGCTTGGGCTCCAAATCCTGAAGGAGACCTTTGGTGAACCTGGGAAGATCTCACATGACTACAGGGATAGGCTTTGTCTAGATGAGAATTAGGATTAGTGATTTCATTATGCATCTTTTTTCCTGAGACAAGTTGTCATTCCTGTTAGGTTTAATAATATAGGGAATGGGAAAGTCTTGATTAGTGGGTATAGAACAAATAAAACCAAAACAGGATGAGCACTAGCTTCAAACCCATAGCAGGCTCAATATTCAAAATGAATAATCAAATGGCAGAATCAAATACTACCACTGCCATAATTTATAATAATTTATTACTTTCCTTTGTCAGTATAATTTCCAAGTAAAATACCCAGTGTCCCAAAGCCCAGTAAATTACAATCTAGGGTCACACTAGAATTACTGCTCACAGACTATGGCAAAAATTAATGTTATTCTAAGAAGTGATGTAGTGCAGGGGTGGACAAACATTTCTGTAAAGGACTAGTTAGTAAACAGTTTCAGTTTTATGGGCCATATGGTTTCCAAACCAATTACTCAACTCAGCCCATTATAGCATGAAAACAGCCACAGATAGTAAGTAAACAAATAAGTGTGTCTACATTCCAATAAATCTTTATTTACAAAAACAGGTGGTGGGCTGGACTGGTCCATGGGCTAGAGTTTACCAGCTCCTGATGTAGAAAATAAAGGAAAAGAGGAAAATTCACGTGGATTTAGCTTCACTACTGCTGTTGTCAATCCTAGTCAATTGTCTAGCCAGCGTAAAATGCAATCAGGAGAAATTTCCCATTGAGACATTAATTGATTAAATATTATTATTCCCTGGTGTCTCAGATGGTAAAGAGTCTGCCTGCAATGTGGGAGACCCAAGTTTGATCCCTGGGTAGGAAAGATTCCCTGGAGAAGGAAATGGCAACCCACTCCAGTATTCTTGCCTGGAAAATCCCATGGACAGAAGAGCCTGGCAGGCTACAGTCCATAGCGTTGCAAACAGTCAGACATGACTGAATGACTTCACTTTCACTTTCATTATACTATGCATTTCTTAGATTAGGAACAGACTTCTATTTTTCTTGGGCGATAGCATATCTAACACACTGAATCACTATATAAAGTAGGATAATGTTTGCAGAGTGATGTATACTTTAGTCTGTGTCAAAACTCTCTTCTTCCTAAAATTCTTGTCATACCCATCAGTTCCATTCCTAGTACAAACTCCACTTATTTCTCTTTTCAGCTTCCTTTTGACCTTGGCGTTTCAGGCACCTGATGCTGATTTAAGGACAGGTCCTAACCCATGACCCAGCCTGTACTCTTTCCTGTTCTGTCAGATAGTCAACGGATCCTGATCACATGTCATGTGCCATGCTGTGTACATTGTGAGGGGGCTGTAAGACTGAACTGCTATCTGTCTTGATACCAGGCAACTTAGTTCATGGGCTTCCCTGGTGACTCAGATGGTAAAGCGTCTGCCTGCAATGAGGGAGACCCGGGTACAATCCCTGGGTCATAAAGCTTCCCCTGGAGAAGGAAATGATAACCCACTCCAGTGTTCTTTCCTGGAAAATTCCATGGATGGAGGAGCCTGGTAAGCTACTGTCCATGGGGTCGCAAAGAGTTGGACATGACTGAGTGACTTCACAACTTAGTTCATATCAACCACCTTGACAAATGAAGCAAGAAAGAGCTGAAGGGCCCTGGCATTTAGGAACAGCATTCTCTCATTTCAAAATTTCTATGAATTCTATTCCTATGAAACACAGGGGAAAGGAGATGGAGTGGTGAAGAACTAAGTTGAAAGAGAACTCTCAATACTTGGAACACACAACTAAAAGCAAAATAGAGAAGAGCAAAAAAACAAGATTGTGAATACCCACGTGGGAAACAGTCTTCAGAGATGACCCCAAGCAATGCTTCCTCCTGCCCGTTCCATGTGTGCCAAAAGTGAAGTTTAATTCCCGTCCCCTTAAATCTGGATCGTATGACTTGTTGTTCAGTACAGATCAACGGAAGTGATGGTTTGTTCCTTTTGAGGCTAGATTATAAGTACCTTTGCAGCTTCTACCTGATCTCTCAGAACACTGGCTCTTGGAACACTCTGACTTGGGCAGCTGCAGCTGAGATCCTATATAAGACCTGGGACCACTCTTCTGGAAGAGAGCTCACATGGAAGAACACCAGAAGACCAGACATGGTGTAAGACATCTTTCACAACGAGCTCACTCCAGTGTACACATGCAGAGTACATGCTTGACGAGCAGCTTTTTTAAAAAATTGTATTATAAATGCCTGACATTAAGCTCTTGATTGCCGAGACATTCATTTCAAAGACATCCATCTCCAATAAATACATTTCCAGCTACACAAATTTGATAAAAAGCCAGCTGGCCCCACCCATGAAGTTACCCTTTTTTAGAAAGCTTTGTGTGACCCTGATGACTGATGTCTTGAGTGATCTTACTTTTCCTTTCTCATACTTTAACTCCCACTCCTGCATTTTAAATTCATTTAAATGAAGAGTGAACCTGAAAAACCCTAAGCATCCCACCATCCACCTCAATAGAGGCAGAACCCAGGTCTGCATTCTTTCTCTCTCGCCATACCTTCAACCTTACTGTGTGACCCCAGGCATGCCACACACTCTCCAGGACCTGTCAGTAATAAACATTATTTTTTCAAAGCTCCCTGTAAGGTGTGTCTTACAATCATAAGAATCACAAGGGCCTGTCCAGTTATAACACTGTCTCTGTTCTTGTCAGCACAGCCAGTACTGTCTAAGTGGGTGCCCACAGGCATTCCTGGCCACCAGCATCAGTATCTATTATCTACAGGCTGGGAGACATAAAGCAACTCATGACACCAGTCTCAGCCACTGTCTGCTGCAGTTGCACACGAAATCCAAGTAAGAACCACTGAATAAGCCCCAGGCAACCCACAGAACCATGAAAATGATTAATAAATATTGTTTTAAGTCACTAAATAAGTATTATTTAATGCAGTAATTGATAACTGAGGTAGCTAGGAAAAGTAATTAAATCCCCCTTCCTGAGAAACATAAACAATTGCTATTTTTGCAATTAGGATACTAGACTGAATTCTCTCAAGGAGAGGATATTAGACTGTCTAAACTTATCAGGTGGTTTTTTAGAAGATGAACAGTGAGGATTTGACAAGACAAATAACTGGAAATGTGAAACTTAGCTACTCAAGGACTGCCAATGGAGAGGAGAGATGACAGTTTGAGATAAAAGTTTTATCTGGCTTTTATTGTGAATTAGCTCATGCAGTGATGTCCAGGGAATATGGAAGACTTCCCTCAAAGCTAAGTCGGTAAAAAATCTGCCTGCAATGCAGGAGATCCGGGTTCGAGTCTTGGGTCAGGAAGATCTTCTGGGAAAGAAAATGGCAACCCATTCCAGTATTCTTGCCTGGTGAATCCCATGGACAGAGGGCTACAGAATCCCATGGAGTCTGGCAGGCTACAGTCCTTGGGGTCGAAAGAGTCAGACACGGCTTAGTGACTAAACCACCACCACCACTGTGCTTAAAAGCAAGTTTACTCTAGGATCTCTATGTCTACAGAAGTCCCCTTCTTTTGTGTCTGTGTTGCAAACTGAATGTTCCTAACTTGAACGATAGACTTTAAGGTGTAAGTCTGAAAAAAAAGAAAATTGTAAAGCAACTTGCAATGGCCCCTGTGGATTCTTTTGCTTTAAGATGCAGACCACGAAGCACAGTTATGCAGCTGGTCTATGAGATGGAAGTGGGTATATGAGAAGTGACTCACCAGAGGCAGTGCACTCAGAAGTTAGCCGATAGCAAAGTTGGATGTGTCAAGTACATCCTTTATTCATCCCATTTCTGTTTTCTGCATTCAGATCCTTGGTCTTTTTTTTTTTTTTCTGTTGTTCTCTTAATGGGTTTTGTTGTTCTTTGTTTATATGCTTTTTAAAATTTACGTAAGTCATTTATATGCTTAAGATAGGTATCTTTTGCTGTTATCAGTTCAGTTCAGTTCAGTTCAGTCGCTCAGTTGTGTCCGATTCTTTGCGACCCCATGAATCACAGCACGCCAGGCCTCCCTGTCCATCACCAACTCCCGGAGTTCACTCAAACTCATGTCCACAGAGTCGGTGATGCTATCCAGCCATCTCATTCTCTGTCGTCCCCGTCTCCTCCTGCCCCCAATCCTTCCCAGCATCAGAGTCTTTTCCAGTGAGTCAACTCTTTGCATGAGGTGGCCAAAGTATTGCAGTTTCAGCTTTAGCATCAGTCCTTCCAATGAACACCCAGGACTGATCTCCTTTAGAATGGACTGGTTGGATCTCCTTGCAGTCCAAGGGACTCTCAAGAGTCTTCTCCAGCACCACAGTTCAAAAGCATCAATTCTTCGGTGATCAGCTTTCTTCACAGTCCAACTCTCACATCCATACATGACCACGGGAAAAACCATAGCCTTGACGAGATGGACCTTGGTTGGCAAACTGTTATACCTAACTATAAATCCTTTTTACTATTTCTTTAATGGGCTTTATTTTTAGCTGAAATATATTATTTTTAAAGGTAATCTCATGTTCTTAGGCATTATTTTACTGATTTTAAAAATTTAAAGTCCTTCTCACTCAATAGGTAAAAATAAATATTGAAGTGTTTTCTTCCTTTTTTGAGGTTATAAAATATTTAATTAAGATAAAATTATTTTATCATATTAAAATTGCTTTAGATAGAGTTAAAATATATTTTTCAATAATAAGGAAATGATCAGTCAAGTGTATCCAATTGTCTTAAGTTTAATATGTTACTTAAAATTAACTAAAAGAATGAATTTGACTGGAGTCATGTCAATTTTATGACTGCACATAAACAAACCCATATGAAGTGACAAAATACTATAATAATCTATTTATTTCTTGTTCTTACTGGTTTGGAGGTTTTTCACAAGATACGAAATTGTATAGTATACAGTCCTTTGCAAAGCATGAATCATCAGAACACTAATTATGCAGAATGTTAATGTATATTGAGTGATAGAATGGTTTTGTGATAACACATATTTGGGAAATACTGGTTTGAACAAAAATAAATTGGTTTTTCACTCAAGCACTTGCCAGAGTATTTAATGTAAATTGTGGATTTCCAAAACTAATATAATAAGCAGCATTACCTAAGCTTACTCAGCCCTGGCTTCCTCCCATCCCCACCCTCCCCCCTTCTTTGTCAGAACATCTTTTAGGACTAGTGTTCTATGGAGCGTATTTTGGGTAATGCTGATATGTGAGAAAAAAAATTCTGAATCAGATGTTAGGAAATTTTCAATAAGGGCCTTAGTTAATACGGAGCAGTTTCCTCATCTGTGTAGTAAACCTCAGACTGTCACAATAGTCAGAAGTCTGTGAGATGAACTCCAAAAACTCTGTCCACTTCTAGCTATAGTCCTTTGTGTCAGTGTTACCCAACAAAATCACAGGTACTCTATCAGCTCCCGTATTCCACGAGGTCCCTTCTGAAACTGAAAACGTAGAAGGAATATTTGTATGTGTGCTCTGTCACTTCTAAGGCATGGACCACTCTTTGAGATCCCAAGGACTGTAGCCTGCCAGGCTCCTCTATCCATGGGATTTCCCAGGCAAGTATACTGGAGTGAATCACCATTTCCTTCGCCAGTGGATCTTCCCTACCCAGGGATCGAACCGTTGTTTCCTGCGTCTCCTGCATTGGCCGGTGGATTGTTTACCACTGAGCCACTTGAAAAGAATATTAGGTGATCTAAAATCTTTTTCACCTTTGACATTCTTGGTTCAAGGTTCAAAGCTTTAGATCATATTACAGAAATTGCTTACAATACCTTTGCTTATGTAGTGCTCTTTAATTGTGGAATTTTGTCTAGAATACATCTGGGAAGTTTGAATAAACAAGAAAAAAATTAGAGTAGGGTTTCTTGTATGTAGAGACACAACCCCTTCTGATTTGTCTCGAATATTCCTCCCTTATACTTGGTTCCCTGGCATAACCATTAATAGCATCTCCTTTCATTTCAAGGGCTAAATTATTTAAATGATAAGTTACATGGTCATTTTATCTATACTCCAAATTCAACTACCTCCCTACCTACTGACATTTTTTCTAAAAAACAGATAGCAGCTTTTAAAAAATATCAATTTAGTATAGGTCCTATTCTAATGAAGGCCTCTTTATGAAATATCTTATTTAGTTCTCCTAATACTCTGTGAAGTTGGTACTAATGTCATCTCCATTTACAGATGGAGAAACTGGAATAACTTGTTCAGAAGAGATGCACACTTTTTAAGATTATTTTCCCATAGAGGTGATTCAGTTCAGTTCAGTTCAGTCGCTCAGTCGTGTTTACAGAGGATTAAAGAGAGGATGTATGTGTCTGTATAACTGATTCACTTGCTGTACACCTGAAACTAACCTACCACTGTAAACCAACTATCATTGTTTTCAGTCACCAAGTCATGTCTGACTCTGTAATCCCACAGATTGCAGCATGTCAGGCTTCTCTGTCCCTCACCTTCTCCTGGAGTTTGCCCAAGTTCATGTCCATTGAATTGATAATACCATCAAACCATCTCATCCACTGGAGGAGGGAATGGCAAACCACTCCAGTACAGTTGTTATGAATACCCTATAAACTGTATAAAAAGGCAAAACAATTATATTCCAATAAAATTAAAATTTTTTAAAAATTGTAGATTTTTCAAAGTAGGAAATTTAACTAATGACCTTAAATTTATTATCTAAATTGCTAAATATAATATGCGGTGTATTTAATAATTTTCCTTCAGCTATTTATTTGGTTGTAAATCTTTGATGTTTCAGATAAAACTTAAATCCTTTCCCTTAAAAAAAAGTGATACACATGTGATCTCCAATAATCTTATTCAGAGCTTCCTCTCTTAAATCAATACAAGAAGTTGTGTTCATTGCAACCTCTAAAACCAATTAATATAGCTCTAAAGCATATGGCTCATTCTATGCTTAAGCTATTTTTTCATTGAAATCCCACCCCTCCCTTTCCTCTTTTGCCTGTAAATGCTGTTAATTCTGTAAGTCTTTGCTTATAGTGGTCTTCACCATGTGCTATGCTGTGCTTTGCTTAGTCACTCAGTCATGTCCAACTCTTTGCAACACCATGAACTGTAGCCCGTCAGGCTCCTCTGTCCATGGGGATTCTCCAGGCAAGAACACTGGAGTGGGTTCCCATGGGAACCTTACCAACCCAGGGATTGAACCCAGGTCTCTCTTATTTCAGGCCGATTCTTTACCCTCTGAACAGCCAGGGAAGTCCATAAATATTGGAGTGGGTAGCTTATCCCTTCTCCAGAGAATCATCCCGACCCAGGAATCAAACCAGGGTCTCCTGCTTTGCAGGCGGATTCTTTACCGGCTGAGCTACCAGGGAAGCCTGATCTTCACCATAAAAGCTGCTTATTCTCTAGCTCATAAGGACATGTTATTAGTTGGAATTTCACTGAAAGTTATTGTCTCTGCTCTCATTTCAACACATATTCAGATATCCCCATTGAGAGCCATAAATGATTCAATGACTGTATGCCCATTTCCAATCCAGATTAAAGTTCTTGCAGGCCTGAGGCCATGACTGCACTACACTTTCCAAAGTGCTTCCTAAAATGCAATGCCATCATACTTAATACCATTTTAGCCTTTTACTACCACAGGGAAAGAAAATGCAAAGGTTCCTGAAAAAAAGCCACAGCTTCAAAAATGCCTAGTGTATTCTTGGCTCTTGGTTGGATAACAATAGTATTACAAGGGGTCAGAATAGCCAGCTTTGACTTTGTTCTTTGGTGACATTAGGCAATCTTTTTCTTCAAACCCACTTTTCTCATCTGTTGATGATTATCTGTGTGATAACATATGCCCTGCCTAGTTTAAAGAATTTTACATGGATCTAAAGAGATTACTTGTGGAGAAGTGCCTTGTAAACTGTAATGTGCTAATATAAGTATATTTGATTATTTACAATGATAAAAGATCTTGTATTGACAGGCATTTCTTTCTGATTTGCAGAAGAAAAATTTGAAAGCAACATTTTCTTGAAGTCTTAATCCAGTTTGAAATCTAATTTTGCCCAATCAGTTCTAATAAACACATAGAAAAGGCAGGATCTAGGAATTCTACCTCCATAAATCAACAGGGCAGCCCATACACATGCTGCAGGAAGTTTCCGGTGCTAGGATCAGATGCCTGCTTCTCGCATTAAAATGCAGATAAGCTTTCTGGGCAAGTTAATTAGTCTGAGTCTGTTTATTAGCAGGCAGCAAAATTTTCGACATTGTAGAAACAGGCAAACAAGGCATCCAGGGGTTAATAAGATCTTCGCCTGTTCAGACAGCTTTCTATTACTCATCTTGTTTCTTTCCACTCAGCTCACCTATTTCCCACGTTGAGCTCCTAACCTGTCCCAAGTGGTGTGCTGAGCTATGATCCAATAATACTTGGAGGCAGGAAATTAATTTTCTGATGTTCCTACTTCAACTTTCTTTTATTGCACCTTACATGTGTCTTATATTTTCCCTTACTACATTGCCTCCAAATATATATATATATATATATATATATATATTCTTCAATATCCTCCCATCTTAGGGAGGGCTGTAGGTCAAAAGAGCTTAATTTATCAGTGTGTGAAACATTGTGTCAGGGCCAGTTGGCAATAAAAGAACTTAGAAGAAATGGCTATGAAGTAGGCAATCGTCCCCTTACCCATGTCACGGTGAGTGGCTTGTAATCACGACAACAAATAAACTTGATGTAGTAAACACATAATAGGTCAAATTGCCCGTTACCCTCTCAGGGCATGACTACGCCTCTGTTTCATGTTTTCCTGTTTAGTGAAAGCTTTCCCCAAGAGATCATTTCTCAGTCTCTTTGAACTCTGTTGGGAAGATTATTTTTCATTCTAGTAACTTATCTTAATTTTCTTTTCCCAAAGCAATTTGCACTGCAGATATAGACTGACATTTCTCTCCTTTTTGTATTTGATTTTATGTCCTAATAAAGTAAGGATTCCCATTACTTAGACAGGGAAAGAGACAGGAACTAACATTTGTTGAACCCCTATAATTTACTAGGCAATGTTCTCTGTGCTTTGCATATTTCATCTCATGCAGTTCTTATATCAGTTCAGTGAAATAGATCTTATTATCTCTACTTCAAGAACAAGACATCCAGCTCTCAGAGACCAGGTACAAAATCGACATGGAAAATGAACCTGCATGTGTGCTAAGTCGCTTCAGTCATGTCCAACTCTTCATGACCCTGTGAACTGTTGCCCGCCAGGCTCCTCTGTCCATGGGATTCTCCAGCCAAGAATACTGGACTGGACTGCCGTGCCCTCCTCCAAGGGATCTTCCTGAACCAGGTATCAAACCCTGGTCTCTTGCACTGGCAAGCAGGTTCTTTACCACTAGCACTACCTGGAAAGTCTGGAATATGAACCTAGGTGTGCCCTGACATGAATCCCCTTGCTTTTGGTTATAACAACTGAGAGTAATGAAGCATTCTGACTTCTTAAACTTTCTGATTGAAAGACAACAGAAAAATATTTTTATTATAAACCATTCTTGATCACAGTATTTCTAAAAAGAAACAATTGCTTGGAAAGCAATGAATGTTCTTTGATTTTTTTTAAAATAAAACTGTACTTTGAGATCATTATAAATTCATAGGCATTTGTAAGAAACAGTGCAGAGAAATCCCTTGTACCCATTAACCAATTCCCCTAAATGGTTCAGTTCAGTTTGGTCGCTCAGTCGTGTCCGACTCTTTGCGACCCCATGGACTGCAGCATACCAGGCTTCCCTGTCCATCACCAATTCCCGGACCTTACTCAAACTCATGTCCATCGTGTCAGTGATGCCATCCAACCATCTCATCCTCTGTTGTCCCCTTCTCCTTCTGCCTTCAATCTTTCCCAGCATCAGGATCTTTTCCAATGAGTCAGTTCTTTCCATCGGGTGGCCAAAGTATTGGAGTTTCAGCTTGAGCATCAGTCCTTCCAATGAATATTCAGGACTGATCTCCTTTAGGATGGACTGGTTGGATCCCCTTGCAGTCCAAGGGACTCTGGAGAGCCTTCTCCAACACCGCAGTTCAAAAGCATCAATTCTTTGGCACTCAGCTTTCTTTACAAAGCTATTGTAGAATATCAAATTAGGCTATTGATACTGATACCACCAAGATATAGAACTGTCATTAAAAGCTTCCCTAATACTTTCTTTTTATAGTCACTTTGATTTCTCTTAGGTCACACTCCCTGATATAACAACTCGCAACCACTAATCTGTCCTCCATTTCTACACTTTTGTCATTTCAAGAATGTTATATAAATGGAATCATATAGTACGTAAACTTATAGGATTGGCTTTTTTCCTCACTTAGTGTGATTCTCTGGAGATTCATCCACGTTTTTGCATGTATCAATAATTTGTTGCTTTTTATTGCTGAATGGTATTTCATGGTATGGATATACTACAGATGGTTCAACCACTCAGACACCGAAGGACATCTGGGTTGTTCCTAGTTTTCGGCTATTTTGAATAAAACTGTGATGAACATTTTTGTACAGGTTTTGTGCTTCTTGTGTGTGCTTTTCTTTGGGATAAATGCAATTACTGGATCACATGATAGTTATATATTTAGTTTTTAAAAACTGTCAAGCTGTTTTCCAGACTGGCTAAGCCATTCTATATTTCTACTAGCAATGTGTGAGTGATTCTGTTTTTCTGCATCCTCACCAGAAGTTAGTGCTGTCACTATTTTTTTTTTTAAGATTGTCATTTTGATAGGTTGTATAATAATGTCTTATTGTGATTTTAATTCAAATTTTTCTGATGACCAAACCATTGGACCGCCAGAGAATTCCCTAATGACTCATGACATTAAACATTTCTAATGTGCTTATTTCCTACTTGTGCTGTGTATCTTATTCTTTATGGTTTTTCCCATATTTGAATTGAATGATTGCTTCTTTTTTTAAACTCTTGAGTTTTGATATCTTCTTGATATTAGTCACATGTTAGATATGTGGTTTGTAAATTTTCTCCCACTCTGAAGCTTATTTTTTTGTCCTCTTTGCATTGTCTTTTTTAGAGAAAATTTTTTTAATTTTCATGAAGTCCAGATTATGAGTTTTTCCTTTTGTGCGTGGTGTTCTTGGTGTCTAGTGTAAGAAGTCTTTGCCTAGACTTAGATTCTGCAGATTTTCCTCCATTGAATTTCCTTTGTAACTTTATCAAAAACTCAATTAGATTTATTTGTGTGAGTCTACGTCCAGTGTTTTCTGGATCTGTCTTTTCCACTGATCTATATGTCTATACCTTCGCCAACATCATAACCTTGATGATTATAGTTACATAAATTCTGAAATCAGGAAGATAGATTCCTCGCATTTATTTTTTTCCAAGATCATTTTATCTATTCTAGTTCCTTTTATTTTCCATATAATTTTTCTCCATTAACATCTCTGTCATCATATTTTTTCTGATGGCTTATTTTCTCTTCAAAAATTTTAAAAATTATTTTCTTATCCAGGAATATTATTTTAAAAAAACCATTTTTCCCCTTATTTCGGTTTTTTTTTTTCAACTCTGATGCTTTCATCAACCATTTTAGCGGGGGTGTCAATGAAGTGTTCTAAACTGAACTTATTAGTACCCTATTCAGAACAATATATATTCTGGACTGGAGGAGAATATTATATTTTATTAACTTGAACCACATTAATAAATAATTTTTAGGCCCCATACTATGAACTGTGGGCTATAAAAATGTTCAATATAGTACACAATATATAATATATACTTATATGTATATATGATTTCCTTTCAAGATATTTCATTTACAAAGGTATTATTTTTCATTCAAATGAGATCAGTATGATTTTGTCTTTTAATAAATTGTTGAGTCATTTATATGGAGAGTGACTACATTTAAGGACTTAAGACTTGAGAAAACAGATATCAAAAAACTCTAAGACAATCAAGTTTAACTATGAGAAAGGGCTAAAAGTCACCCAGGAACCACAATTTAAGATTTACAGATTTTATAAAGAAAATATGTCTGTTCAAGTTCCTGGTTTTATTCTTGGTAGTTCTAAGTTAGAAGAGCATAAGCTGAAGCCAGTCAATAAGATAAATATAACCAAAAGCATAATGAGCAAAAAGTATGTGGAGTGTTACAGTGATTTCAACCATCTAAGATATTCTTTTTTACTAATCATTTAAGTGGAAGATCATCAGTTTGTTTGTAGAACTCAGCGTTAGCTATTGGACTTTCATGGATCAGCTATTTCTGGTGGTTCACCTAGAACCTTAATTTCTCATACTCCTGCTCAGTCATGTCAGACTCTTTGTGACCCCATGGACTGTAGTCTGCTAGGCTCTTCTGTCCATGGAATTTTCCTGGCAAGAATCCTGGAGTGAGTTTTTACTTCCTACTCCAGGGATCTTCCTGTCCCAGGGATCAAACCCATGTTTCCTATGTCTCCTGCACTGGCAGGAGGATTCTTTATCATTGAGCCACCTAGAACTTTAGTTTATAGTCTCTGGTTGTTGCTAATTTACACTTCTAGGGGGACTCTTTCTATGTTTACCAGTTTTAGAGATGATAAACAGTGATGTTTCAGAGTAAGGGGCAAAGCCATCTCTAATTCACAAGTATCTGTCACTGCTGTGTTGCTCCATCTTTGTAAGCTGTTACACTCTATGTAAGGAACACAAGGTTTATTAGTTTTTTGTTGTTGTTTGTTTTTTAGCCACTGTGAGTGATATGACTTTTAACAGTAGAGCATTTCATCCCATCCAGAAAGTAAGCACTGGCATGAAATATATGTTCAAGAGGGCCGCCCCTGTGTCTCACCAGTAAAGAATCTGCCTGCCATGCAGGAGATACAGGTTCGATCCCTGTGTGGGGAAGATCCTCTGGAGGAGACCATGGCAACCCACTCCAGTATTCATGCTTGGAGAATCCCATGCACAGAGGAGCTGGAGGCTACAGTCTATGGGGTCACAAAGAGTTAGACGTGACTGTGGCGACTGAGCATGCATGCATGCAAATGTTCAAGAAGGTATAAAGCTGTAGCTAGAGGAGGCAGTTGTATAAAATCCACTTGGAAATGCTGAGTTTTTCTTTTTGATCATAATTGGACCCATATCTAACCTTTACAGTTTTTAGTTACAGAAATAATACGGATTAACCACAACTTCTAGAAAAGTTCCCTATTGGAATTTTAAATTGTGAACAATTTTCCTTACTGCTTGATATCTCCTAGAAGATTTTATCAGGTGTCCATTTGAGGTTTTGTTTAGTGTTAGAAAGCATTTTTCATGGATCTTAAAGCCCATTTTGTTTCCAGTATTTCTTTTAGAATTTGGGCCAAAATTTGTGTCTCTAGTGAAATCCTTTAACTTTTACATGGAGTTGTCTTTATATTACAAGATGCTCCACAAGTAAGAACTGTATTAAAGAAGCATATTTAGCATCATGATGTGGTAAAACATTTAATGCATTTGAAACAGTATCTCTCTAACTATGAGCCTCCACATTTAGGATAGAAATATTATTTTGGGGATGGGGAGAGTACAGGGCAGAAGCATCTTAATTTAAACATTATTCCAAGTCAGTTAAACTATTCCAAACTTGTATTGGCTATCAGAGAATATATTTACCTTTTTATTTTTAACTATCGGATATGTCTAGAAAGGATCATTGTTCATCAGTTTGGATCAATTGGGTTTCCCATGAAGGATCAGCTTTGATAAGAGAGATTGAACTAGTTATTGCCTATCAACTCTTTTCGACCCTATGGACCATAGTCCACCAAGCTTCTCTGTCCATGGGATTCTCTAGGCAAGAATATTGTAGTGGGTTGCCATTTCCTTTTCCTGGGGATCTTCCCAACCCAGGGATTGAACCTGCATCTCTTACGTGATTGAGCTAATAGCTTTAGAATATGGCCTAGTATATTATTAAAGACAAAAGAGAAATTTATGATTATCTGAAAAAAAATCTGGATTCTTATATGCTCTGTACTAATTATTCTATCTCTGTACATGAATGCCTTTCCCATAAGAATTCTGATATTATAACTAAGTATTTCTCTTCAAACACACATAATATAGAAATGTTAATCATATCCAGTACATTTTCCTAGGACTTTCAATGATAATTAATCTGTAGTATAATTTATCTAGAAATACCATTTGTAAGGTAAGTTGTATCTTTCAAGTTTGTTTTGATTTCTAGCTCATTTATGTTCTAATAGTCATGTACAACATTGGTTACATGTTAAAAATATTCCAAACTGAAATTATCCATTTCATTTTTTTGATAAAATTTCTTAATTCAGGTCTGAGCTTATTTGCAAAAGAGTAGATAAACTTTTCTTAAACTGTTGCCTCTACCCAAAATACTATCTAGGAGTTTTAAAGACTATTTTTTAAATACTACTAATGATTTATCTTTATTTAGCTTGTAATTTTGAATCTTCATGCTATCTACTTCTAAGAGAAAAGCTTCTCAAATTGCCTTTATGTAGTATACTTCCTTTTACTTATTTATTTATTTATACCTTGTCAGGGTCATTTAAAAAATATGTATAATAGGGCTATTTAAATTATCTCCTGAGCTTTCCCTCTAGTCCTTTTAACAGTCTCTCCTGACTAAAGAGATAATAATTTAGTGAACAAATTCGAACAGCTATGACTTAAGACTCACACACATGTGACCATTCAGGGCAATTACGTTCTTGAAAAATCCTGAATTCTATGGGAGATATCCTGTATAATTCTAGAGGCCTAGGAAAAATTTTAATTATGGCTCTCAACTTTTCTTTACATTGGTTTAAATGCAGTTTTTATATATTGATTTCTGATTTAGACATTTAAAAGATATTGTGTCCAATGTGATTGTTCCTTTCATGAGAACAACTCTCGCAAAAGGGAGCTCAGGAGGTCAAAGAAGGAGCAGAAAGAATTAGAGAATAAGACAAGATAAAGAGAGATGCAGGAAGTATAGATTTCAAATGGTTGAACAGGCGTGAACAAGAGAGCCTTTGTAAGAGATTTTCTTGAAGTCAAAATTTTATTTATTTGAAGATTTTTTAGCATGTAAGTTAAAAAAAGATGACTACTGAATGTTTGAGTCTTTGCTTTATATTTTTTTCTGAATCTCCCCTACATTTTGACATGTAAAAATCCCACAAAATAGCCATTGTTATTCAAAGTAAAAGCAATTTTGCTATCAAGATAAGAACAAAAATTATTGTTACAGTGAGAACTTATAGGAAAGGAGCTTGTCTGCCAGGAGCAGGTTATAGCTTTTCTATAGACAAACTCATGACAAACAAAACAAAAGGCCTCTAAAATTGACCAAGAATGTGTATTTATCAATAATGTTTTGGGTTTCCTAATCAGATAGTACCTAGGAATGGACTGTGTGATCAGAAATACAGCAAGTGTGAACCTTGGAATATAAACTAAACAATATGACCTACTTTCATGAATTGGCAAGATGGTTTGGAAACTGGTCAAGCCTGTGCCCTCATCTGTTGTTTGTGAAGCAAATTCTCATACGTGCAACAAACACAGACCTTCTAGGACAAAAGAACTTCAGTCAGTCACCCACTTACAGAACACATACACATGTATGTACATACATTATATATATAATATATATATGACAGTTGTATAATTAGCTTGGGGCATGGGGGTAGGTGCTTGGAAGGATGTAAGGTCTCCCTTACATTCCTAAGTCACAGTTCATGGATGGGTAACTCATCTCCTGGGAGCCAGGAAAAAGTACATCAGCAAAGGTTTTCATTATTGTTTGGGGATCAAAAGAGCATAGAGGCCACTTAATCCTGGCAATTATTAAGCAATATCTATTAACTACAAAGCTCTTGATGACACAGAAGAGATTTATCATACAGTACAGTCCTCAGTAGGGTCAACTAAAGGACAGGAGAAACTGTAAGGGCCCAAGATGGCATCAGTTATGTTAACAGCAATACCAATTTGTCTGACTTTCAGATATAAGGAGCTATTCATGGCTAGTAGGTTTTAGGAAGCTGAAGTGAATTGTTGATTGATTACACGGGTACAAAATCAGCTATCGTGATTGCTCTTACCGTGGCTATAGAACAGTAATTGATTAATTAAACAAGTATAAAATCTGTTGACTATTTTTTACCATGTCTACAGAACATACAAACTTCTCCCAAAAATGTTCAAATTATTGTTATTTTTTAATTTTCATGATGGTTAATGCTAGGGAGTCGTTAAAAGAAAAAACAACAACAACAAAAAACAGATGGCTAGAATAAGAAGCAGTCAAGGGGCGCTTAATGATCAAAACCTGGAGTCAAAAATTCATCAGAAGCCTTTCCCTCTACTGAGACCCATAAGTAGAAGTTATAGTCAGTTTCCAGGTGCTCGGACAACTCTATTATTTAAGGTTTTTTCGTGTGCTTCTGATTGAAATTCTTATTCTTTGCATTTACAGTTAAAGACTATCTCAACTTATATTGCTCCTTTATGGGTGAGACCAGAGGGATCAAGAAAATTGTCTAATCTAGCTATTGACTCAAATGAGACTAAAACCATAACTCTTCACTTCAAGTCTTATAACCTCAATTTTGGTCTCTGAATGCAAGTGTAGATATTCAAACCTTTACATTGGTTAGAGTAGTTCTGAGCCTTGTAAGATCTGATTCCTGATTATGTTTCTGGATTATTTTCAGTAAGTCATTCCTTGAGAATCAGAACTTTTGTTTATTTTTATTGCTTAATTCCTAATATCTAGAACAGTGATTGGCACATAGTGAATATATATTCTGAATGACTAAAAGAACAAATGAATTAATAAATTTACTAGTCTTCTGATGGCCTAAATATACCTCCTGGAGCTTCCCTTATATCTCAGTCGGTAATGGTAACCCACTCCAGTATTCTTGCCTGGAGAATCCTATGGACGGAGAAGCCTGGTAGGCTACAGTCCACGGGGTCGCAAAGAGTCGGACACGACTGAGCGATGGAACGGAACAGAACAGAAAGAATCCACCTGCAAAGCAGGAGACCCAGGTTCAATTCCTGGGTCAGGAAGATTCCCCTGGAGAAGGAAATGGTAACCCACTTCAGTATTCTTGTCTGGGAAATCTCATGAACAGAGAAGCCCAGTGGGCTGCAGTCCATGGGGGTCACAAGAGTCAAACATTACTGAGTGACTAAACCACTATTAGTATACCTTCTTGGAACTGGTCCTTACCTTTTTGTCCCTTAGTTTCTTCCCTATTTAAAAAAATGTCATGGCAGTTAATCTTTAAGGACTTTTCAAATCTGGCATCCTAATTAAGATATGACCTGTGAAGTTGACATTCTGAGGTGAGAATTCTATCAGATTTAGAAAGTACAATAAAAAAAACATTAAAATATATAGTTCAGATTGTGAAATTATAATCCACAGTGGATAGCTAGGGGCTTATATAAATAATACAAGGTCTTGTAAAACTTTTCATTTTATATTGAGGTAGAAAGAAAGAAAGAAAGTGAAGTCACTCAGTCGTGTCCAACTCTTTGCGACCCCACTGACTGTAGCCTACAAGGTTCCTCCATCTATGGGATTTTTCAGGCAAGAATACTGGAGTGGATTGCCATTTCCTTTTCCAGTATTAAAAGTAAAAAGGACACACCGCTGAAAATTATGGTGAATGTGGCCTGATGGATGAGATAGTTCTTGTTCATTGTATAGAGAAGAAAGAGACTTCACTGTTCCCACTCTTGCACCCTTAAGAGCGGAGTGAATCAAGAGCACTTTAAGAGTCCCCTCCGAGTATGGACAAGTCCCAGCAAAGATGAGCCAGGACAGATGTATTGCCCGGTTTCCTAGGCAACAGAGCCCCTTGCCATTATATTATAACAAGAAGAGCCATTCACAAATGAAGAAAACAGTAATCAAGGGGAAAAGAGATAGGATTTGGATAAAATCTACCTGTGAAGAAAGTTTGAAGAGGTTTTTGGGAGGGATTTGGGCTGTAGAGGATGAGACTGCAACTGGAGCAAAATTGAGTTCTAAATTTAAAAGGGTAATACTGAAGTGCATGTTTAAGACCATCTAATATGAGGTATCCCAAGGCTTTTTTCTGCTGTTGTGGTCATAATTTGTGTTCATTAACTTAGGTCATAAGTTGTGTTCATTAACTCGGGTTGCCCCACAGGTTCTATTGGCTGACAGCTTTCCCTAGAACTCAGAATCTTTCTCAACTCATTTCTTCATTCAATCGCTACCCAGTGATTAGAGTGAACGTGTGAAATGAAACTGATTTGTCATTCTTGTCCTTCCTGCCCAATGGTCCAGGACTGCCTGTTAGGGTCAGATGTTTCTCTTCAGAGACATACAAAGGACAGTCTCTGAGTTTGTGGTAAAATAGACTGGGGGAAGATAGGGCAGACTCTCAGCCACTCTCAGAGTGATAGCCCTGTGAACACTGCTTTAGACTACAGAGAAATTACCTTTCAGCTCTGTGTTCTGGCCTTTCTTGAACCAGGAATCTAAGATAATCAGCTTAAGGAGATAGGTTGGGAGCATGACCTCTGGAGAAATGGAAGTCAAAATTGCTGTTGTCTAAACAGAGACTTCCTAGTGGCTCAGAGGTTAAAGCGTCTGGCTCCAATGCGGGAGACCCGGGTTCAATCCCTGGGTCGGGAAGATCCCCTGGAGAAGGAAATGGTAACCCATCTTCCTGGAGAATCCCATGGACGGAGAAGCCTGGTAGGCTACAGTCCACGGGGTCGCAAAGAGTCGGACACGACTGATTGACGGAACGGAAACAGAGACTATTCTTCAGGCTTTATTCCTGGCTTGCCAAGAGAGAAAGGAGATCTTCTAACACCAGGATCCCGGGTTTTTGATGGGGATCCCGGGTTTTTGATGGAGTGGTCATAAGCCTAAAATAAAGGGAGCGTTGGCTTCAAATCCTGCCTTTGCTGTTTGCTAACCTGGTCATGTTGGACCACCTTCTTAAACATTTCAAACCTTAATTTTTTCAAATGTAAATCAATGGTACTAGTACCCACATTAGAGATTTTTTTTTACAGCAATTAAATTTATTGTAAACAATTAAAAGAGTTGATATGTTAAAAAGTTTTTAACTTTTGTGCTTCACAAATTTTAAGCAGTTATTAAATGTCAGTCATCACTGATATTCTTGGCTCATTTCCATGATAACTTACGTAGATCACATTTTTTTCTTTTCTGTTTTCTTGCATTGCTTATTTAAGTTATTTAAAAGTCCCTTGCTGCCATCAATAAGTTGAATTGCTCTTTAATTTTTAAAAATTCTCCATGCCTCTTGAATCTCTGATTTTCATGTACACATCTGAGTTTTAGAAATTACCAAACGTGTTTCCACCTCAGAACCCCTGTGCCTGTGGATTTCACTACCAGGCATTCAAATGATTCTCTTTTGTTCACACAACTTCCCCCCCCCCCCAACCCTGTCAGGTGTAGCCACATAATCTACTTAAACATTGCTCTTCCAAAGAGATCTCCCAAACTGATCAATGCATCTAAAAGATGTCTCTCTCCAACTGAGATAACTTTCTAGATTCTGTTCTTCTTAATTATGCTTCATAGCACTTTTCCTTACTAAAATTATATATTTGTTTCCTTGTTTCTTGCTTGTTTCCAGCAAGATATAAATGAAAACAAGGTCTTCTTTTAGCTTGTACATTGCTATATGTCCAGGACCTAGAATCATGCCTGGCACATAGTATGCATATACACACACATACAAGCACATGCTCCTAAGTGAAGGGATGATGGATATGGATGGATGGATGGATGATGGATGGATGGATGGTGATGGATGGGTGGATGAATAAATGAAAAAATGAATAAATAAAAAGTGAATGATCATAGCTGTGGTCAAGTTTTAATATGCAACTTTAACCACTATAAATAGTGCTACAATGATCAGCTTTATAAAGTGCCAACTCTATTATATATTGTCAAATTGTTCTCCAGAGTAGTCAAATCTATTTACACTTCTACTGGCAGTGTATAACAGTTCTTAAGGATTATCATTTTTGTCAATATTTTGTATTATCAAATTTTAAAATTTGCCAATCTAAGTCCATCTAGTCAAGGCTATGGTTTTTCCCGTGGTCATGTATGGATGTGAGAGTTGGACTGTGAAGAAAGCTGATCGCCGAAGAATTGATGCTTTTGAACTGTGGTGCTGGAGAAGACTCTTGAGAGTCCCTTGGACTGCAAGGAGATCCAACCAGTCCATTCTAAAGGAGATCAGTCCTGGGTGTTCATTGGAAGGACTGATGCTAAAGCTGAAACTCCAATACTTTGGCCACCTCATGCGACGAGTTGACTCACTGGAAAAGAGTCTGATGCTAGGAGGGATTGGGGGTAGGAGGAGAAGGGGATGACAGAGAATGAGATGGCTGGATGGCATCACCGACTCGATGGACATGAGTTTGAGTGAACTCCGGGAGTTGGTGATGGACAGGGAGGCCTGGCGTGCTGTGGTTCATGGGGTTGCAAAGAGTCGGACACGACTGAGCGACTGAACTGAACTGAACTGAACTGAATGGTATAAAATGATATATCATTATTATTTTTAAATATGTGCCTCTATGACTATTAATGAAGCTAAGAAAACATTCAATAAATTCTCAGGCCTGCTGTGCAATCATTGCATCGCCACAGTGGTATCTGAAGGACTAAAAGCTTTTCTTTCTCTACTCAGAACAAAGATTTTCAATGAAATGCTTACTCCTCACTTTCAGTTGACTTTCCATTAGCAACCTCTGTCCTATGTTCAAGTTACTATGAGAAAAGCAGAACAAACACTGGTTACTTTCATATTCTGGGTCTAGCAGTCTTGGGCTTGGGCAAGGTACTTAGGATTTCTGAAAGTGAAATTAACCAGCACTTCTGTCCTTCCTCCTTTGTAGGATTGGTATGAGAGTCAACTGGGACAATTGAATTAATGTCTAAAGAGCTACATGAATTTTAGGTATTAACACACCTTTTTTGCTGACCATCGTGTGGCTCTCCAGGAAAAGCCTTCCTCCTTCTAGCTAAAATACACCCAGACAGAGTACATGTATCCCTCTGTTAGGGCTCAGTGTGAGACTGAAGCTATAATCTTCCCCTGTGATTTTTTGTTCTTTTTTTTTGCTTAGAGAGTGAATGGTTCAACTACACATAAAGTCAGTGGAAGCCCTATTTAATAAGGAATTTACTCTTTCAATAATGAGCACTCCTCTAGCACCTTTGAGGCTGCCCCTCCCATGTTAAAAGAATGTGTACAATAGTTGGTTTCCATGTGGCAGTGCCTGCCTCCTAGGATTTACCAAGGAACTGGAACAAAGGGCCCCCCATTAGGTCTCTAGGCTCAGTGAAGAGCCAACTTTATGTAAGATTTTCAAGTCATGCAAGTCTGTTTTTATGTTTTAGATACTTTCTTCCCTTTTTCCTATGCAAGGGTACCACTCTGTTTCTATTGCATACACACACACACACACCCACCCACATCAATAGTGTTAAAGTAAACTTCTCTGTGCTCCTTCATCCTGCCAGAGTTCCTAGGGATTTTCATTTTTGCAGAGATCAAAGCTTTAATCTCTACGGATTAAGTCCTAGGAATTGCAAATCTCAGTTTGTGTATGGAGGATGTCACTGGGGCACAAGAGGACCTGGTGGAGACCCAGATTAGGAGGTCAGATACGGCAGGTGAGGATCTGACTCAATGAAAGGCAGCCCTAGTCAATGTACAGTCTCAGAAAGGAGGAAATTAGAGACCAGGATACAGAATGTTCTGGAAGGCTGGAGTTGCTAAGGTAATCAGGGATTTACAGTCACACATTTTGAAGTGGAAAGCAGTTTGAATGAAGGAGGCATTTTTCTTCTTTAAAGAGAGGTTTGAAGAAAAAAAATATGTTATTTAACCCACTTTATGAAAAGAGACCACAGTAATTTTGCAATGTAATATAATCTATGCATTTAAGGTCATTTCCTGGTATGTTCACACTGCCTTTCTCTACAAAAAGAACCTTGTGAAACAAAGCAAGAAAATACCTCACAGTAGTATTTCCTTTCTGAAACAATTTCTTAAAAGTGCAGTATAAAAGTACTATGTTGTAATAGCCTGCAGTGCCCATCACCACATAAACTAACCAAGTGCCCTATACTGTACTGAGTGCTGAAAACACTTTACCCCATTTAGTCATATAACTCTGTGAAGAAAGTATGACTATGTCCATCCCACTAAGGAAAGAACTGAGGTTCAAAAAAATTAAATGACTAATCTAAGTCCTCACAGCTTCAGAACGACTAGTGTGATGTTTGATTTTATGTGCCAACTTGGCTGGGCCAACGTCCGGATATTTGGCAAACATTACTCTGGCTGTTTTTTGTGATGGTGCTTTTGGATGGCATTAACATCTTAATTGGTGGATTTTAAGGCAGATTACCCTCTATAACGTGGGTGGGCCTCATCTAATCAGCTGAAGACTTTAGTAAAAGAAAAGACTAACCTCTTCTGGGGAGCTTCCCTGGTAACTTAGATGGTAAACAGCCTGCCTGCAGGATAGGAGACCTAAGTTCGATCCCTGGGAAGATCTCCAGGAAGATCCCCTGGAGAAGGAAATGGCAACCCACCCCAGTATTCTTGCGGGAAAATCCCATGGATGGAGGAGCTTCCCAGGCTACAGTCCATGGGGTTGCAAAGAGTCAGAGACGACTGAGCAACTTCACTTTCACTTTCAACCTCTTCTGAGCCAGAGGGAATTCCACCAGGAGAAGGCCTTTGAACTCAAACTGCAGTATCAGTTCTTCCTTGGGTCTTTAGTCTGTAGGCCCGCTCTGCAGATTTTAAGCTTAACAGCTTCCATAATTGCATGAGCTCGTTCCTTAAAATAAAGCTCTCTCTGCACACACGCACACACCCCTTGGTAATTGCTTCTCTGTAAAGAATCCCAATGACCACAGTCAGTCTAGGGTTACGACACAGCTCTCTCCATGTCTCCTTTCCCAAACCTCTGTAGCCGCCCAAGACCACTGATAGGCAGCAACTGTAATGTAGTCTTAGGCTAATCACCACGGAGAAAGATAACCTCAAAACAGAGCTTATTGCACAATTAAGAAATTAGTGAATGAAGTGATGTGCAAAGCATATGGACACTGAGAGTTTAGGCTAAATCCAAGATTTACTTGCTCTGTGAGCATGAGAAAGCTACCTACCACTTCTGAGCCCTCAGTTTCATCATTCGAAAAGTGGAGATCATGCTTGTTTCCAGAAGGCTGATGAATATTTTGGTTATCTGTCAGCAGAAAACAAACCACTCCAAAACTTTGTGGCTTAAAATGACTAAAAGAATCATTTGTTTGCTCAGTTTTGTAATGTGGGCAGCGATTGGTGTGGATAGCTTTTTTTCAGCTCTACATTGTATGCCTTAGGCTGAAACATCCAAGATGGCGTCTTCATCCCTGTGTCCGTTGGCTCGGCTGGGATGGTTGATAAGGCATCTCCATCTTTCTTCACTTAATGTTTCCACGTGCCTAGCTTGATTTTCTTCACATCACGAAAGTATCTTGCATTTTATCTAGCTTAAAGTGAAAGTGGAAGCTTACAGGCCCTGAAACCTAGATCAAGACTTGGCACAGCATCCCTTCCATCTCATTGCACTGGTGAACATCTGCCACACAGATTAGCTCAGAACCAGTGGGAAGGAATGACACAAGGGCTTAAATAGCGTGAGGCATATCTCCTTCGGAGCTGCAAAAGTGACGCTTTATTAGAAAGGAAACCAAATAAAAGGGCACATTACAGGGTGCAGCTCAGAAACAGGTGTTAAGGCAGAACTAATTCAGACTAAAACAAGTTTTATTTGCATGGTTCTTTGCCTTCTGCAAAACATGTGCATAGAGATTTGTCTGAGCCTCAGATTGCCCCTGAGGTCCAAGAAGAGAAGAGTAGGAATTGTTTTTCTTAAGTAAGAACAGTAACTTGCACAATGTCATACAGTTGTGGTAAAACAGGTAAGTGGTCTGTGTCAGATACTATGTGTTGGCAAACTGATTCACCAAAAAAAGAGTCAGTTTGTAGCATTTGACAATTTCTGTGGTGTAAATATTCCCAGCATAGCTGATTCCAAGTCAAGCTGGGGAAAGATGAGCAAGAATAGCTCTCATCAGCCCATACATGTAGCTCCAGTACAACATGAGTTGGGGGATGACAGAGGCTGATTGCCAAGAAAGTCAAGGTTCTGAAGTCGAAACTTAAGAGTAAATATATATTTATGAACTTTGAATGATCAATCCTAAACCAAATAACCCTGAGACTCCTGGGGCTTCCCTGATGGCTCAGTGGTAAAGCAGGAGTTGATGGCTTACAGCAATGGAAGAGCTGCAAGAGACATGGGTTTGATCCCTGGGTTGGGAAGATGCCCTGGAGGAGGGCATAGCAACCCACTCCAGTATTCTTGCCTGGAGAATCCCATGGACAGAGGAGCCTAGCAGGCTACAGTCCATAGGATGGCAGAGAGTCGGTCACAACTGAAGCTACTTAGCAGGCACACACACATAGCGTGTATGGAGGCAAATGAGAAGCTCATGACTCATCATATGGTCTATTTGAAGCAGGATACTTCTTCATAGAAAATAAAATAATAAGCAAACAAAGAAATGAAAATAAGCAATTTGTCTTTGCTACCCTCCCATCTTCTTCTGGGGTCCTCACCAAGAAGAAGCGTGCTCCTGAAATGTTTCCTTTTCCAGCTCTGGTAGCCTGCCAGAGCCTATGGGGTTCAGGTTTTTCCTCTCCTCTCCAAAATGAAATACTCATAAAAGAGTTTAATCACTGGTAATGGCTTCAACTATTAAGAGTCCAGAGTATTAGGCAGACCCATGTTTATTGATGAATCTTTCCAAAATGCATTTGTAAGTCAGTTGTTTGCAACCTAGTGCATAATAAACAGTCCTTTCACAAAAGTCTGTTTTGCTGAGACCAATGAACCCTGACAGAGTCTTGCTGAAAGGCAGACAATGATAACTATTGTAAAAATCAGTAAATTGGATAGGCAACCAGATTGAATGAAATATTTTGAAATGATTTCTTAAAAATTTATACAGGTAAATTAGGTTTAATTAGGAGTGTCGCTGAATGTTTTGGGGAAGATAGGAGGTTTCTTGACACTAATAGTTTTGTGGTTAGACGATGGTTCTAGTATTTCATCTCACCATTTTCAATTAGGCGTATTTTTAGCACTAAAAAGGCAATGGCACCCCACTCCAGTACTCTTCCCTGGAAAATCCCATGGACAGTGGAGCCTGGTAGGCTGCAGTCCATGGGGTCGCTAAGACTCAGATACGACTGAGCGACTTCGCTTTCACTTTTCACTTTCATGCACTGGAGAAGGAAATGGCAACCCACTCCAGTGTTCTTGCCTGGAGAATCCCAGGGACGGGGGAGCCTGGCAGGCTGCTGTCTATGGGGTCACACAGAGTCAGACATGACTGAAGCGACTTAGCAGCAGCAGCAGGCTTCTAAAGGAAATCAGTCCTGGGTGTTCATTGGAAGGACTGATGCTAAAGCTGAAACTCCAATCCTTTGGCCACCTCATGTGAAGAGTTGACTCACTGGAAAAGACTCTGATGCTGGGAGGGATTGGGGGCAGGAGGAGAAGGGGATGACAGAGAATGAGATGACTGGATGGCATCACCAACTTGATGGACATGAGTTTGAGTGAACTCCGGGAGTTGGTGATGGACAGGGAGGCCTGGTGTGCTGTGATTCAGGGGGTCGCAGAGTCGGACACCACTGAGCAACTGAACTGAACTGAAGCTTCATGTATCCTAATCATTACTAGTGTTGTGTTTGAGGACATCACAAGTGAAATAAAGAATTTTGAGATAAGGAAATGAAAAGAATGAAAGAGGAGATATTATCTTGATGAACTATTCCTTAGGTATCTTCTCTGCTGCACTGGTCGCACAAACTGTTACATGATCAGTTAAATTTCAGAAACTGAATACTAGATTCCTTATTTGGAAAATCATGTTGCATGTTAACATATATGTCATTTAGAATAAAGGAGGACCTTATTTATTTATAATAAATAAGCTTATCTAATCTGTAATTTCTTAGCTTGGTAGACAACAGATTCCTTTGCTTAACTAATGTTTGTTAACAGTCAACAAAATTGGTCAGTTGTGGAGCAGTGTTTCTCCAGCTGTGCAGGTCCTGACCCAGAAGTGAATCATGAAGTCATTTGAGCAGGCTATATAGACATTAAAGAACAGAATAGAGTAAAACATTTCAGATTCCATTGCAAAGGATATATCGTTTAATGCAAAAACTTAAAATGCATTTTGTTTTAGGAATGTGTGCATATATGTATATGAAGTCACAATGAAAAATGTGTTTCTTTTTTTAAAAATTTTTTTTGTTGAAGCAAAGATGAATATTTTTAGTGATAAAAGGTACAATTCACAAAGAAGATAAATATCATAAACTATTAGACACCTAACAATAAAGAAACAGAAGTACATAAAGCAAAAACCAGAAGAAATATAAGGGAAATGAAAAAAATATATAATCAGTGAGACATATTAACATTTACCTGAGAATATGAAAAATGTGTTTCTTACAGTGATTTGTCCATTTAGCACATACTTTGGGAAACCTTTCGTAATGAAATTGAGTAATTAAAATGAAGGATGTCAGTTTATTCATTATTATTTTTACTGGGATATTAGATCAATAGAACACAATATACTTATCACGTATGTTGTTACAAAGCACAACAATAAAATGAACACCAAGCTTCTAGCATACAGTTTAAACTTTACTGGCATTATTGTATCTATCTACACGCAACTCTGGCTCTGTTATTTCACTCTTGGCCTCTGAGTAAGAGATAATCACTGTCTTGAAATTAGCATTGAATACCTTTGTCTTTTTCCCCAATAATTTTTATCAAATGTGTAAATATTCTTATATTTAATTTTGTTTATTTCATTCATTAAAGAGTATCATACTAAATAGAGTCTTCTGAGATATGTTTTTTTAACTCAACATTCTGTTTCTCCATTTCATGTATGGTGGTTCATGTAGCTACGGTGCATTTATTTACTATGATATTTTCCTTATTGTAAGAAGTTCTGAAAACTTCTCCTGGTAAACATGTTAAAGAGTTTCTTGAGGGATGTCCCTGGTGGTTCAGTGGTTAAGACTCTGTGCTTTCAATGCAGGAGGCACAGGCTCAGCCCTTGGTTGAAGAACTAAGATCTTACATGCTGTGTAGTGTGGCGCAAAGAAAAAAAAGAGTTGCTCTGAGCTATGTATCAGGAATTTCTGTATAATCTATTACCAGAATTGGAATTTTGGAATCATCAGTTCAGTTCAGTCGTTCAGTCGTGTCCGACTCTTTGTGACCCCATGAATCACAGCATGCCAGGCCTCCCTGTCCATCACCAACTCCCGGAGTTCACTCAAACTCATGTCCATCGAGTTGGTGATGCCATCCAGCCATCTCATTCTTGGTTGTCCCCTTCTCCTCCCACCCCCAATCCTTCCCAGCATCAGAGTCTTTTCCAGTGAGTCAACTCTTCACATGAGGTGGCCAAAGTATTGGAGTTTCAGCTTTAGCATCAGTCCTTCCAATGAACACCCAGGACTGATCTCCTTTAGAATGGACTGGTTGGATCTCCCTGCAGTCCAAGGGACTCTCAAGAGTCTTCTCCAGCACCACAGTTCACATCAATTCTTTGGCGCTCAGCTTTCTTTACAGTTGAACTCTCACATCCGAGCATTACAATTGTCAACTTTGCAAAGAAATGTGAAATTATTTTTAGGAAGATTTTTTACCAGTATACACTCTCATCAATATTTAAATTGTTCCATATCATCAACATTTGATATTGTTAGACTTGCTAATTTTTGCCAAACTATTGGGTGTGCATGCCCAGTTAGGTCAGACTCTTTGCGACCTCACGAACTATAGCCTACCAGGCTCCTCTGTCCAAGGGATTCTCCAGGCAAGAATACTAGAGTGGGTTGCCATTTTCTCCTCCAAGGAATCTTCTTGACCCAGTGATCAAACCAGTATCTCTTGCCTTGGCAGGTGGATTCTTTACTACTGCACCACCTGGGAATCCCAAAATGACTTTATTATTAACTATTGTTTTTAATGGCCATATCTATCAACACTTCAAATAGTAGAATAGGCATCTACTAACTTATTTATTTCCTATGAACTTCTGTTTTCTGAGTTGCCTTTTAAAGTCTGCATTTTTCTACTATTTTTTTCTTGTTAATTTGAGAATTCTTTCTATCATGGTTGCTAATCTTTTTGTTGAATGTATGTGATTTAATATTTTATCTTTGTCCTTTCACTTTCTTTGTAGTGTCTTTTGTTAAACAGACATTCTTAATTTTATTAGAGTTGATTTTATCAATATTTTCTTCTTACCCTCTTTTGTGTCTTTTCCAAAGACACTAACACCTATCCTGAAGACATAAAATATTCTCATATTTTTTTCTAAAAGTTTTAAAATTCAAATCAATCTGGGATAAAGTTTTGTTTACAGTGTGTGGTAGTTCTCCAATTTTAATTTATTTGCCTAAGAATAATTTTTTTCTTAGCACAATTTTTAATTCATTCCTCCTGTTGCTGATGATTTGTGACCACATAAACTGTAGCCATGTTCCTAATAATTTGCAGTAAAACTTTAATCATACATATAACTTCCATATATGCATGGGCCTGCATCTCAGTCCAGATTAGTGTCACCAGATAAGTCATGCTGTATTTTGGATATATTTATGCTAAAAATTATCTGTTGCTTATTTTAAATTAAAATTCAACTGGGTACCCTATATTTTTATTTACTAAATATGGCAGCTCTAGTTAGGAAACTGAAAATCATATCACTCAGGGAACTGAAACCATATCAACATTTTCCAGCAGCTTTAAAGATGTAGCTTTCAGCCAGGGATGTACATATTTACTATGTGTGGAAATTTTTTTTTAAGATATAGACACCAAAGGCTCTCTACCTCAGATCTATTGAAACAAAATCTCTCAAGAGATGTCCCAGTCATCATAGGTCTTTTAGGAAAACTCTTAAAGCTGAGTCTCACATGTCCTTGTTAAGAAATACTATCCCAGGGGCATTTCAAGAAATCCTTCAGAATAAATTTTACTTTCATTAATTCAAGCTAACTAGTTTTGTGTCAGAAATAAATTGACCCCAGTGTCAAAAGTTTGAGGTAGGGCTTAAGTTAATGAAACAATAAGTGAAAAGTGATCAATTCATATTTAGTTTTGGATTCTATAGTGTAAGTTCTTAAAATAAAAAAAAAACAAAACATCATGTGCTTGGATTGGCTGCTGCTGCTGCTGCTTCTAAGTCGCTTCAGTCGTGTCCGACTCTGTGCGACCCCATAGACGGCAGCCCACCAGGCTCCCCCGTCCCTGGGATTCTCCAGGCAAGAACACTGGAGTGGGTTGCCATTTCCTTCTCCAAGGAAAGGCTTTATGGAGATACATGGTTTGAGCTGGCCCTTGAAAGACATCTAACATTAAAGCTTTTACCTTTCTAATTAAATTAGACAAAGAGTAGAAATCAGGCCAAAGAGATTCCCTATCACAGTAATTTTCAACTCTTAGCCTAACAAAAGGTCACAGAGGTACTAGGAGATCTAGAAAGAAAGTTTAAGATTGGCTGCCTAAACCTAGAATTTGGTAAGGACTAGGATAAAGGTGGAAAGTGGGGTTAAAAGGCATGAGAGACAAATAGATTAGTATTAATAAAATCAATTAATTTATTTGATCATTATTTTATCAGCTATCAAGAATGAATGAATACTTTTCCTGTTCTACTAGTCAGAAGACAATAGAACTCAAGGCAGATATTGCATTCCCAAAATACTACAAGAGGTTCTTAGTCTTAGGTACATGTGGCATCTTTTATCTTATAGTTTCAGCATGAACATTACAAGAATGGATATCTTGTTTGGAATGTCCTTCTACCCTAAAACCATGGGTTTGGGTCTTATCTTTGTCCCTGTCATTTTGACCTCTCTATTCTTAATATTCCTTAATAATGATCAGTTGGACCTCACTGGACAAATACTTCTAAGTCCTTAAGCATAGTTTATGAAGTCATAGTGCAGTCCCTCAACCTAAACTAACAAAAGTGTAGACTCTGTCTTCCCTAGACCGCGGCCATTGTTATCTCTTCCCACCTTTCCTCTACCCCAGTTGTGATATTTGATTGAAACGGTAGAAGACAATTTTAGCATGACCGGTATGTTGTGGTTCTTTTGCATTTTTGAAAAAAAAAATTGTAATTATATTTTTAAAAGCACAGAGATTTTCAAAGAAGGACTTGATATAGGCAGAGAGAAGAGGGAGCTTAAATATGAGGGTCCATCTGAGTACATCTTTGCTACAATTATGATCAATAAAAAGCTCCATGAATAGAAACTATGAGAGAAACATAATGAACTGACGTTTTAAGGTTATTACAGGATAAAGCATAAATTGCAATGTAGTTATCAAAAAGACCAAAGACTATCTCTGGATAAGGGAGCATGAAATAAATATATATATATATATGTTGCATGAAAAATCTCTATTTTCACATAAAATTGAAATGAACATTCCTCAAGGCTGGTTCCAAATTGCACTTCTTTAAACTGTAATTAGAGAGAGGACCACACAATGTGTGGATAATACTAACAATACTGGTGAGATGATTAGCCATGGGTGTCCAGCCAAAGATTACTCTTCTGATAATTAGCTTCAGGATAGAGAGTCCAATATTTGCCAAGACAAACAAATATATATTGACAAAGATTCCCTGATGGGCTGGCAGGTATGTGTTTGGGACGTAAAAGCAATCAAGAATTAAAGAACTAGGCTCTGAATTGGGACATCTGAATGGCATTTTAAAGTGTAATATTCATTCTGATGGCCTGTTCTTGACATTTCCAACATACTTGGGGCAGCCACAAAGGTCCCTGCTTGGATTTTCGTCGAAGAAAGACTTTGCCATTCCATTACAAGGAATACAATTACTGGACAGACTCTAGCTGTTAGTGCCTTTAGAATCTGCCTCAGCTTTCAAGTCAAGGACTGAGTGTTACCTTGAAAGTTCCTAGCCAAATACGGAGCTTGGCAAGCACATTTGGTCCTGGCTATCTGCTCAACACAGGATGTCACCAATAGGCAATTTCTGCTCCAGAGCGCCTCACTGAGGTAGTAGAATTAGATTTGCAATTCAGGCTTTTGTTCTCACTGCCTAATCTTGTACCTTAATATTGTATTGTAATAAAAGCTCATCACCAAATCCAAGGCAGTCTAGATTTTCTCCTGTTTTCTAGAAGTTTTATATTTTTGCATTTTACATTTAGGTTTATGATCCATTTTGAATTAATTTTTATGAAAGATGTAAGATCAGAGTCGAGATTTTTTTTCTGTTTTTCATTTTGCAGTGGATGCCCAGTCATTCCAGCACTATTTGTTAAAAGGACTATTGTTTCTCCATTGAATTGCTTTTGTTCTTTTGTAAGAGATCAGTTGACTATGAATGAGTGAGTGAAAGTCACTCAGTCAAGTCCAACACTATGAACAGGTCTATTTCAAGCCTTTCTGTTCGGTTCCGCAGATCTGTTTGTCTATTCTTTCAGTACCACACAGTTTTAATTCTTATAACTTTATGGAAAATCAGGAGTAGCGTCAGTCCTCCAGCATTATTTTTCTACTTCAGTATTGTGTTGTTGAGGGTCTTTTTCTTCCCATACAAACTTTAGAATTATTTTGTCAACACCCCCAAGTTAATTTGCTATAATTTTGATTGGGATTGCATTAATTCAAGTTGGGAATAACTAAATCTTAGTGATAATGAGTCTTCCTATCCACAAACAGGATGTTTCTCAATTTATTTAAATATTCTTTGGTATTTTTCAATAGAATTTTTCAGTTTTTTTCATGTAGACCTTATACATACTTCGTCAGATTTTTACTTAGACACTTCATTTTGGTGTGCCAATGTAAATGCTGTTCTTTTAATCCCAACCAAATTTCAGTTGCTCATTGTTAATAGTATACATAAAAATAGCTGGCTCTTCTGAATTAACTTGTAACCTGTAATCTTACTATAATCACTTATATGTTCCATGAGCTGTTTTATCAGTTCTTTCAGATTTTCTACATAGATGATCATGCCATTTGCAACCAAAGACAGTTTCATTTCTTCCTTTTCAATCCATATACCTTTTACTTCCTTTCTTTTTCTAATTTCATTAATGAGGACCTTTAATACAACGTTAGGAATAGTAAGAGGGGACATTCTTATTTTCGATCTTACAGGGAAGACATCTAGTTTCTCACTGTTAAGTATCATGTTATCTGTAGATTTTTTGTAGATATTTTTAAAAATCAAATTGAGGAAGTTCTCCTTATTCCTACTTTTCTGAGACTTATTATTATTATTGGGTGTTGCTGCTGCTGCTGCTGTTAAGACACTTCAGTCGTGTCTGACTCTGTGTGACCCCATAGACGGAAGCCCACCAGGCTCCCCCGTCCCTGGGATTCTCCAGGCAAGAACACTGGAGTGGGTTGCCATTTCCTTCTCCAATGTGTGAAAGTGAAAAGTGAAAGTGAAGTCACTCAGTCGTGTCCGACTCTTAGCGACCCCATAGACTGCAGCCTACCAGGCTCCTCCATCCATGGGATTTTCTAGGCAAGAGTACTGGAGTGGCTTGCCATTGCCTTCTCCATTATTGGGTGTTAGATTTTGTCAAATGATTTTTATGCATCTATTCATATGATCACTCGGATTTTCTTCTACAGCCTGTAGATGTGATGAATCACAACAACTGATTTTCAAATGCTGAATCAGTCTTGAAAATCTGGAATAAATCCCATGATGTATGATTCTTTTTATAAATGGTAAGATCTGACCTGCTAATATTTTGTTTAGGAATTTTGCATTTGTATTCATGTAATGGGCCTTTCCCAGTGGCTCAGTGTTAAAGAATCTGCCTGTAATTCAGAAGCCACTGGTTCAGATGATCCCTTGGTCAGGAAGATCTCCTGGAGGAGGGCATGGCAATCTACTCCAGTATTCTCACCTGACAGCTTCCTAGGTGGAGCAGTGGTAAAGAATCTGCCTGCCAATGCGGGAGATGCAAAAGACACAGGTTTGATGCCTGAGTCAGGAAGATCCCCTGAAGGAAGAAATGGCAACCCACTCCAGTATTCTTGCCTGGAAAATTACATGGACAGAGGAGCCTGGTGGGCTACAGTTCATGGGGTCGCAAAGAGTTGGACACCACTGAGGAAACACACACACACATTCTTGCCTGGAGAATCCCATGGACAGAGGAGCCTGGCAAGCTACGGTCCATACACTTGCAAAGAGTCGGACACGATTGAAACATCTTAGTACGCATGCCTGCATTCAGGAAATATATTGTCTATAGTTTTATTGCTTTTTATATCTTTATCTGACTTTAGTATTAGGATAACACAGGCCTCATAGATAAGTTAGGAAATGTTCCTTTTTATTCTCCTGAAAAGAGCATTGTGAATTGGTATAATTTCTTCCTTAAAGATTTGATAGAATTTGCCAGTGAAAGTATGAACTTGGTGCTTTCTGTTTTGGAATGTTATTAACTATTGATTCAGTTTTTCTAATTGTTTAAAATGTTTTGTGGTCCAGAATGTGGGATGTCTTGATGAATGTCATGTCTGAGCCTGAGAGAAATATGTATTCTGTTGCTGAACCATCCCTAAAATGAAAACTGTTCTAGATCAACTTTAGCAAAATCACCCTAGGTTTCAAGGGGTTCAAATTCATCTCCCAGTATTCAGCCAGCCAGAACACTCAACAATCTATAGAGCAAGATAAGAAAATCAAAACATTAAAAATGTAAATTTACCCTTTTGTAATGTTCTATATTATGAATTTTTCATAATTTATGGTTTGTTCTATTTTTGATGGAAACTTTGTTTCGAGTTTTGGTTTTTTTTTAATGAACATGGTTACAATGAACACGATGTACATATTCATTGATGTACATGATATACATGCTCATGTTCATGATATACATGCTCCCAGTATACATATATAAAAGGAACTCTAGACTGTATGTTTAGAAGTGAAACTACTTATTCTAAGGGTATGTACATATTTTACTTTTTGAGATAATATCAAATTGTTTTCCAAAGTGGTTTTGCCAATTATACTTCCACCAAGAGTGTGTGTGTCTCTCTGTGTGTGTGTGTGTGTATACTATGTTACTCCCCACTATTGTCAATACTTGTTAGAGTAGGACATTTTTGCTTTTGCCAATTTAATGGGCCTTTTAAAAATTTTATTCTTTCACTAACCTCTTTTACATCCTATCGTTACTATCCTGTTTTGAAGTAATTTCTATATCTTTATCTTTTCTCTAAATTATTACATTTTAAGGGGAATAGGTCTTCAGTTCAGTTCAGTTGCTCAATCGTGTCTGACTCTTTGTGACCCTATGGACTGCAGCATGCCAGGCCTCCCTGTCCATCACCAACTCCAGGAGCTTGCTCAAACTCATGTCCATTGAGTCAGTGATGCCATCCAACCACCTAATCCTCTGTCATCCCCTTCCCTTCCTACCTTCAATCTTTCCCAGCATTAGGGTCTTTTCAAATGAGCCAGTTAAGAGGAATAGGTCTTAGGTTAGGCTTAGAAGATATTTGGTTATGTTTTTGGCTCCTTTTTGTTGAAATTTTACTCTTTGCCAAACATTTTTCTAAGTGCCATGAGTATATTCATTACATTATTTAATTATCACTATAACACACCCCTCTGAAATAGATGTTGTTATTACTTTTACTATTATTATTTATATTTCATAGATTAAAAAAACAATAGCTTAAAGATATAAAACTAAAGTCACACCAGTTCATTGGCACATAACATATAGCTTATAATCACAATGTCAGTGGCAAAACCTGATTGGAAGCCAGTGTTGGTTCACTTCAAAACCTTGGCACTTTACACAAGCTTTCACTGCCAGTCCAAAAATGTTTTTTAAAAAACTAGTTGCCATTTATTAAATTCTCTAGTAATACAATTCTATTACTACATAGATTTCATTATTCTGGTAGTTGATTTGATCAAGAATTCTGACAACAACATGCCCTCTACTCACTGAGATCCAAATACTCAAATCACTTTATAAAATGTGGGACATTAATAGTTTTCTACATTTGCACAAGGCTTTTTGACCATTTACAAAAAGTCCATATTCTAGGTATGGTCCTGTAACTATAGACACATTTATTTTTATTCTCCTGGTTGTAAATTCAGACTTCTTTATTCCTCCCAAGCTCTAATATAAATAGCTCTGAAGTTATATCTCCATGCGTAAGTTCCTAAAAATGAGACAGTGGAACATAAGCCAATTAAAATTCTCAGTTCAAATAACCTGTCATACAAAATCAGGGTAGATGTAGTGCACCTTCATCATCTTTTTGTTTATAAAGTGTACAAACTTCTCCAATATGTTTTTGTGAAGTGTGCTAGTTAGAATTCTCAAAGGGTGAAATACGCTGGCTAAATGAAGGCCATTACTAGAATTCTCTTTGTTGTTTTGGAAAAGCTTATTTACGTGCTGAAATTCAATATTCTATCTCTCTTATCAGCTATTGGCATGGGATTTTAAATGTAAATTACTTTGGAATATAAATGTTTATATTTGTCAAGCTGAGAAGAATAAGTTGTTAAAACAGTATGCTAAGGTGCTTGTTCATAAAAGACATCGGCTTTATATTCACATGCAGCTATCAGCTTGAATTAATGTAGTTACATTTAGGATCAATGAAGGCAGATGAATTTTGCAACACACTTATGGTTTTGATGGAGAACAAAATAATCTTAACAAAAAGACTAGAATAAAAGTTCAGAATTTCATCTGGAGTTTTTAATAGACATAGTAAACAACACAATGTTGAAACACAATTGTATTCCCTTTCAATTTGTTTTAAAGCTGGAGCCACAAGTGTTGGCGATAACAGTCTTTTTCTCTGGTATACAAATAAGCAAAGGATGCTGTATTTTGTTTTGGGGCATGAAATTTTTCCCCATTGGCTTTATTGTTCATATATATATATATATTACTCATGTAAAAGCAATAAACATGCATATGTTCATACATACATTAATGTGTCTATATATGAAAAAGCCATGTACATACAGTTTCATATATATACACGTTAATGTATGTATGAACATATAAATGTTTATTGTTCATATATGAATAATATATATATATGAACAATAAAATCAATGCCACTTCCCTGGTAGCTCAGCTGTAAAGAATCCTCCTGCAATGCTGGAGACCTGGGTTCGATCCCTAGGTTGGGAAGATTCCCCTGGAGAAGGAAACGACTACCCACTCTAGTATTCTGGCCTGGAGAATTCCATGGACCGTATAGTCCATGGGGTCACAAAGAGTCGGACACAACTGAGTGACTTTCACTTATATATGGAAATGGAAAGAAAGACTGATATTTTATTCAGTGGTTTACTTAGTATTAAATTAGTATGTAGTCAGTGCTAGATATTGCATTATAAAGTGTATCAGTGTCCATGAATCTCCCACAATGAATTCAGAGTTTTTGGAAAATAACGTTACAGTGTCTTCTACATTATCTGTGGCAGTGATTTTTGAATTCTACTGTGAATTCTGATAGGCTTGATAACAGCCTCACTTCAGAAATTCTGACTCAGCGTCTCTGAGGGAGAGGTGTGCATTTTAAAGAGCACATCTTCTGGACCACACTTTGAGACCTAGTCCATGATTTTTGTTGAGAAGACTATTAATGTATCTTTCCTAACTCCCAGTCTCTATAAAAATTCTTTTCGCCATCTGGGAAAAGTGGCCACCACTCTTACGACTCTAGAACCGTATTTCTCCAAAGGTGGATAAAGGAACACCTGTACTAGGATCAAGTGAGGTCCTTACTAAAATATATATCCTGAGGCCCCTATACAGATCTGTTAAATCAGATACATTCTAAGGCTGCAGAGACTTAGAATCTTCATTTGAACCTCACTGATTTTTTTTTTTTTTTTGCCACCCACTGCTTTACTTCTAGGATCTTTCCTCACATGGAAATTTTAAAAGGATCATTTTGAGCATAGTTCTGCTTTGATCTTGTGTTTCAGGCATTGTTGCCTCAAACCAGGTTAATCCATTTCACACTTCAAGACAGCTATCCCAGTAAAAATTAATCTTGAGAACTTAGATAAATTTGCTGAAATAATACCAAATTTTTCAGTTCCTCTCCATGCCTATGCTCTTTATTTCCTGATTCATTTTACAATTTGACTATTTGACTTTTGGCCTCATTTTTCTGTCTGACTGTGAACAGTCCTCCATCTTGAAAAATATGGAGTAGATGAGAATTTCCAAGGCAGAAAAAAAAAAATTAGGGTAAAAATGTCTTACTTTAAACATGTGGAGGCTAGAGTACAATCTTATTAAATTGGGATTCTGACATCTATTAAAATGGAAGTGTTAGTTGCTCAGATGTCCAGTTCTTCGCGATCCCATGGACCACAGCCTTCCTGGCTCTTCTGTCCATGGGATTCTCCAGGAAAGAATACTGGAGAGGATTGCCATTCCCTTCTCCAAGGGATCTCCAAGGGATCCTTCCAACCCAGATTGCAAGCAGATTTTTACCCTCTGAGCCAAAAGGGAAGGATATCTATAGAGATCTACCAAGAAAGCAAAAAGCAAAAAAGCATTATCCCCCAAATGGAAATGATATAGAGTGATTACTATATTGCCAGTATAGTTTTTTTTAATCACTGCAGGAAGTTGTTTCAGGCTGATAAATCAAAAACTATCGGAGTTGAAACAGGCATCAGAAGTTTTCTAGGCAAGGCATGCAAAATTGCTTTTAGGAAGCAAAATCATCTCCCTTTTGCCTCATTACCTATTGTCTCTTCGGCCTTAGATCTTAAGAAGATTTCTTACAGTGGGTATGGTAGCTTGGTGTCCACCATTAATTCTAGCCTCTCTGGTGTGTCCCTCTATAGATAGATGCCAGAAAGCCAAAGCCTATATTTCCTAAATTCTTTTGGAGCTAGGTGTTTGGATGTGCTCTGTCTTCAGACCAACAGATGGATGTGTGAAAGACCTGGAGGGCAGAAGTGAAGTGGTGATACTACTGCTCCTTCCAAAATATATCTGCTAGCAACATGAACTTGGAGGCTTTGGGACTGTCTGTAGACTATCTGTGAACATCATGGTCAGACACCAGCTCTGTGAGGGCATGTACTAGGCGCAGATCCTTTAGGCAAGATAAGGTGTTAACAGTTCTGGTAGCATCATCAGTCCCTGTAAAGGTGAAGTATAGGTTCTAGAGCAGCAGTTAGAGTGTCTGCTTCTTCAAGGTGACTCCTGTCTAAGAGCCAGTGATTAACACAAATGTGCTCGAGATCCTCCTCAGTTTCCTTAGTGGGCCAGCTCTCTGGTATTTTTCTGGAAATTGTTATTTTTTTTCTATTCATGAATATAGCATGAATATGCAATTAAATGAAACTGAATCTGCATTGCAGGATTTAATCCTTACATCCTTAAATGCATAAGCTATCCCTAAATAGCTATTATGCATGTAATTCTCAAAGAAGGAAATTTTATAGGTAGCTTTCTGAAAGGAATCTTCTGGGGTTTTGTCTTTCCTTTTAGTCCTTGTGCTACCTGGAGAGATCTAGGTCTAGAGAGTGATTGGAACATCTCATCTTCTCTCAGTATGGTATGTTTTATATTCATTCATATTTATCCGTGGTGCCTTCGGTTTCACTGATATTTAATATTTCATGACATGAATTCATATATTCTGTTGTAGCTGAACATTTAGATGAATCTTTTTCTACGAAGAATATTCTTGTGCATGTGTTGTATTGCACATGTGCACATATTCTGGGTTCTCTAGAATAGAGTTGTTGGATTGTAGAAAGAGCACATCATGATCATCTCTACTAGGAAATATAAAGCTGTTTTCCAAAGTCATTTTACCAAATTAAATTCTCAACAGCAACGGATGAGAATTTCCATTTCTCCATCTCCTCATCAGTACTTGCTATTACCAGACATTTTTAGTTTTCTTTTTGGGCAAGAGTAGCTTTACTGTTGGAGAAGGCAATGGCAAGCCACTCCAGTACTCTTGCCTAGAAAATTCCATGGATGGAGGAGCCTGGTAGGCTGCAGTCCGTGGGGTCGCTAAGGGTCAGACACGACTGAGCGACTTCACTTTCACACATTGGAGAAGGAAATGGCAACCCACTCCAGTGTTCTTGCCTGGAGAATCCCAGGGACGGGGGAGCCTGGTGGGCTGCCGTCAGTGGGGTCACACAGAGTCGGTCAGGACTGAAGTGACTTAGCAGCAGCAGCAGCAGCAGCTTTACTGTTCATTTTCCAATTATTAATGTTGCACTGAGGAAAACAAAACATTCTTTCTTGCACTCAATACACATATACTGAGTGAGAAACAGGGAAGACAGCTTTAAACAAGACAGAAAAGGATCCTGTTATCATAGAGCTGACATTTTAGTGGAGATACACAGACAATAGCTAAACAAACAAAGAAGTTGTGATATGGGCTGTGATGCAAATGAAGTAAGGTGATATGATAAAGAGTGGGAGTCTGCTTTTATTGGATGGGGAGGGGAGCCCTCTCTCACAAAAAGACTTAATAATGTAGGTAGGAAGATGGAGCTGACATTACTCAGGGTAACTATAGATTATGATTTAAACCAGGACAATAGGTGTAGATGGAGACTGTCCATGGCAAACAGTTTCATATAGTCATACTAACTTTGATAATTTTTACTCATATCTAGTTTTCCTCCCTTCCTGGGCTCAGGGAAGACTTACTTCTCAGCTTCCCATGCAGTTTAATGGAACCAGGTGACTAGTTTCAGACAATGAAAAGTGAATCACTATGGGCTGGAGCTGTGGAGAGCTCATGCGTGACCATCAGGGCTTTCTCATTCCCCGGTGCAGCCATCAGCATGGCAACGTGTTCCAGATGGGTGACTACAAGCTACAAGATAGTGACGCCTTCATCCTTCTGGGACCACACACACACGGAGGAGCCCCAGTGAAAAGGCTTTCTGGAAACATAAAATACGTGAGAAATAAGCATTTTGTTACTGTTGTTTTAAGACATTAAAAATTAAGACTTATTTCTGCCACATAGCCTATCCTATTACATTCTAAGAGTAAAGATACCTTTGCGCTTCTGTGGAAATTGTCATTAGCTACAATTCTCTGGTTTCTTAGGATTCAGTGTCTCAGTTATAAATCATTTATTAGTGATTATTGAGTATTACATGGCATAATAATGGCAATCATAATGAAAGTTCACATTTTAAAACTCCTATCCTAGTTATATAGTATTTGATGGGTATTATCTCATTTTGTCTTCAACACAACTCTATGAGGTAGTATTAGCATTACTCTAAGATTATAGATTGGGCTTCCCTGGTGGTATATAATGGTAAAGAATCCACCTGCCAATGCAGGAGATGCAGACACATTTTCAATTCCTGATCCAGGAAGATCCTTTGGGATAGAAAATGACAACCCAATCCAGTATTTCTTGTCTGGAAATCCCCATGGACAGAGGCACCAGGCATGCCATAGTCCATGGGATCACAGAATCTGACATGACTTAGCAACTGAACAACAACAAGACTATAGATTAAGATATAATAAAAATTACAGAGGCATAGAGAGGTGAAGAAAAGTCACTTGGACCCTATGGACTGTAACCCACCAGACTCCTCTGTCCATGGGATTCTCCAGGCAAGAATACCGGAGTGGGTTGCCATGCCCTCCTCCAGGGGATCTTCCCACCTGAAGGACTGAATCTACATCTCCTGTGTCTCCCACATTGCAGGCAGATTCTTTACCCACTGAGTTACCTGGGAAACTCCCTATAAAGTTATAGTGAGTTTCAAGTAGGATAATTCAGTTACTTCTAAGTATGGCTCATAGGAAACATACAGTAATATTTATGATTTTATTATAATCAATATCATGATCACAACTACTCATATCACATCTGAAACTTTGTGTTCAGTTCTGGATAACACATTTTAATATGGGAATGTACAAGTTAGAGTGCCTTTAGGATTTGGCCAGTGTAAGATCTGAGGACTGTATCATTTACATGATGATCATGTGAAAGAGTTGAGAAGAGTTGGTTTGGAGAATAAAGTCTTCAGTTAATTATCTTCTAGTATCTGAGATGCAGTCACAGGAATAAATATCAGAGCTGTGATTTAACTCCAGAACAGCAGCAGTGATGGGAATTTCGGGGAGAATTTTCAAGCATGCAAAGTTATCAGAAAATATAGTAGGCTGCCGTGTGAGGGTGTAAGCTTGTCCAGTGAGTGCTTGATGGCTCAAAACCATGGCATTTTTTTGTAAAGGTGAAACCTGTATGGAGTAGGAGGTTAGGCCGAATGAATGCTACAAGTAAAGTGAGACTTCAAGAAAGATCCTCTTCAGTGCACACGTGAAGCCAGCTCCAAGCAATTTGCACAGACAAGTAGTCATCTATCTGAAAAGAATTCCAAAGTATTGGTGGTCTGTATTCTTTCTATGTGCAAAAAAGAATTCAGCACCATTTTTGACAAGTTTTCTAGGAGCAAGGATTCATGAGAAGCTGGGTCAATTCCAGCCCATGTGGCTTACAAATTACTTTATTTATGTGATTTTCTGTTTAATTTTCATTGTATCTCTCCCTAGTGTGCTATAAGCTTCATTTGGGCAGGGATTGGACTTTTCTAGTTCACCTCTCCACTCACAGAGTCTAGAAAATTACATGGCTCATAGCATGCACAGAATAAATGTTTGCCAAGTGAATAAATTAATGAATGGTGGTAGAAGGAACAGAATTTGGTGACCATCCAGTTGGGCGGAAGATAAGAGAAAGAAAAGCCAAGAATGACTCCCAGACTCTGAGTCCAGGTAACTGGTCACATGGTAACAGCAGTCACCTAAATAGAAAATGTGGGAGAAATAGATATTTTGGGTAGTTTGAAGATGATGAACTGAATTTTTAATGTGTCATATGTGTCCCTTGTGGGACATCCAGGAGGAGATAGTTTTATTGGGTGCTTGGCTTAGGGGCACATCTGTGTTGTGTTGCAGGTAGACTTATCATGGTAGATGCAATCTCATGAAGAAAATATAGAGATTGATATGGAAAGAAGGCTAAGGAGAGGACTCTGGGGCACCAGCCATTTACGCTATTGACAGAGGGAGGTGGCTTCTTGAAAGAAATCCAGGAAAATGTAGCAGAGATATAAAGAAAGAAAGAAATCAGGAGTGAAATCAGAAACATCACAGTAGGAGAGGCTTTACTGAACAAAGTTTATTTAAGGGAAGCTTCCAGATATTCTGTTATTACAACATCAAACCCATTTAAGTGCCAAGAAATTAGAACTAAAATCCCTACCTTTAGCATATCTAAAACCTGAGCTCATACTTTTACTTAAATAATTTCAGTGATGAAGAACTCACTATCATAAGGCATATCATGTGTGACCCTGATAAAATGTGCATACACAAAGTTAAAAAAAAATTAACTTATTTTATTTCAGTGTTTATTTGAATATCTCTATGTAAAGTCTAAACAGTAATATATTAAATGATGCCCCATCCAAGTAGAAGAAATATAGGAGATACATGCCTTATTCAAAGCAAATGTTCCACTACGGAAAATTTCTAAACTGCAGGATTTTGACTTAATAAAGGGCTGAGGTCAGACCATCAATAGTGAATTAAACCTACCCCAAGAGAATTAAAGGAATGAAAATGCATTTATACGGCAAAAGAAGCAATAGTCGGGGGCTGAGGAGACAAATGCTAAATGAAATTAATTATAACTCCAAACTGGCTTCTCTCCTGGATTTATTTGGCATATTTCTTGAACAAAAGAAAATAAAGAACTATCCAGATAATTGGAAAATAATAAAGATATATTTAATAATTCAATAGCAATAACAACCTTATGCGTACCTAAACATACACAACCTTGGAGAGTTTGGTCATGCAGCTGAGGAATAGGCAGAGTGGATATGATTTCCAGTAGTTGAAGTGCTGGAAAGATGTCCATTCAAATAAATATTTATCTCATGGGCCTTTCATAATGTCTGAAATTGTATTTAAGACTGTGCTATCCTGCTTAGTAGCTCTCAGTTCAGTTCAGTCGCTCAGTCGTGTCCGACTCTTTGCAACCCCATGAATCACAGCACGCCAGGCCTCCCTGTCCGTCATCAACTCCCGGAGTACACTCAAACTCATGTCCACAGAGTCGGTGATGCCATCCAGCCATCTCATTCTCCGTCGTCCCCTTCTCCTCCCGCCCCCAACCTTTCCCAGCATCAGAGTCTTTTCCAGTGAGTCAACTCGTCGCATGAGGTGGCCAAAGTATTGCAGCTTCAGCTTTAGCATCAGTCCTTCCAATGAACACCCAGGCCCCTAGCCAATGTAATTAATTAGATTTAAATTTTAAATAGTTAACATCATAATTAAAGTAAAAATTCAGTTTCTCAATTTTATTAGCCACATGTCAATTTCTCAACATTCCCACGTAGTCAGTGGCTGTTCCACTGAACTGGGCAAATAGAGAATATTTCCATTGTAGTTGTAGAATGGTCTGTTGGAGGACTCTGGAGTTCTCTGTGTTGGGGCTTCCTAGAGATGTTCAATTAAAATGTTGATAGTGTTAAGTTATGTGAATAAATTAACAGCTGGTACAGATCAGCATATGAAATAACTTTAAAGTAATAAGGATCAGGTGGCCTTGAGGGGTAAGTAAAATAAACCAGACATTTATTACATGATGAACTTGAACATCTATTACCTGATGAACATAGACTTAGGTTTACTCCTCAAAAACAACACACAATAGAGCTGGATATCAAACTCTGGGCTACCTGACTCCAAAATCCACACTCAGTTCTGTCTTCCCAGAGCTATGTGAGAAGAGTGTAGAAGAACCTTGAGTCAAAGAGACAAGTCTCACAACAAATGGCATAGTTTGGGATGCAGTAAGAGAGGCTATGCTCTGTAAATGGCTGAAGTTTAAGTTTAATCAAGGAGAGAGAGAGAGATAAAATAATTAGATACACAAGTAAGTGATAAAAGGAAAGGCAGAAAAAAAGCCCAAAGTTCAAAATGACTAGGCTCACAATTTTCTTTTGTCTAAGAGTTCATGAAATAATGTACCAGGCTGTTCTGGCAAGTGCTTAGGACTAAATTCAAACTCCAGCTTTACAAAAGCCATTTCTACTGGCTTTGAATTATGAACATGTATCATTGTTCCTTTTGAGTCATAGAGGTGGAACATCCATGATGAACTGACATTATTGATCTAGTAGCAGCAAAGATAAAAACCAGGTTGGGCTTGGGTACCTTAAGAGAGAGAGATTGTGTGCAAAATGGGAAAAACATATAGAAGCAGTGTCTGGGTCTTGAGCAAGTTCAAGGTCCAAGGCAAGTATAAAATAACTAGGTGAGTCAAGGTGATTTCTTTTCTACCTTTTTATGAGGATATTACAAAGTTATAATTAACATTAAAGGAAAACAGTGTCATAGTCACACATTTTTTCCAAGCATTATTTTCTTTTGTTGTACACTGGGGACTATTCTTTGTAAATACTTCAGTTCAGTTCAGTCACTCAGTCGTGTCCGACTCTCTGCGACCCCATGAATCACTTAGTATTCACCAAAAAAAGATTCACTTTTCTATACTACACAATTTGTGGACAATGGGACAAAATCATTATGAGAACAATGCAGCTTATCCCTCTCCCCCCATTAAAAGAAATTTCTGGATGAGCTCATAAAGTATCTTAACTTCTCTTGTTTTCCATGTTGATAAGTGCTTGATAGCTTTACAATCTCATATTCTGGATTTTCAAGAATATGGGATTTCTGAGCTGGAATTCCAAGCCCAGAAAAATGGGAAGAGAAAGAACCAGGACAAAGATCTCTGGGCTGAGCAGAAGCCCAGTCAGAGAAGGACTCAAATATGAGGTGTAGAATTGGTGGGATATGTAATAGAATTTGATGAAAGAGAAAAATAAATATTAAGAAGTTTACATCTTGCTCACAAAATTTAGTATAACATTGACAGGTGTTTTGTGTTTTTTTTTACATTGATTATATTCTTTTGACATTGACACTGCTCTAAGATGATGAAAAGACAGAAAAAAAATGTTTTTTAATCATTACTTTAGAGAGTGTCACCATAGCCTGTCACTTGCTCCCAGCAAAGAACCACTGCTTTCTTAGATATTTCCATTTTCTCTTCATGTACGCACCAGCATTTTGCTTAAATTTCCTTTATGCAAAGAAAAACAAAGTTATAATGGTTTGAGTATCTTAAATGGTTAGTCAAGTTTCAGTTCAGTTCAGTTCAGTTCAGTCGCTCAGTCGTGTCTGACTCTCCGCGACCCCATGAATCACAGCACGCCAGGCCTCCCTGTCCATCACCAACTCCCGGAGTACACTCAAACTCATGTCCACAGAGTCGGTGATGCCATCCAGCCATCTCATTCTCCGTCGTCCCCTTCTCCTCCCGCCCCCAACCTTTCCCAGCATCAGAGTCTTTTCCAGTGAGTCAACTCGTCGCATGAGGTGGCCAAAGTATTGGAGTTTCAGCTTTAGCATCAGTCCCTCCAATGAACACCCAGGATTGATCTCCTTTAGAATGGACTGGTTGGATCTCCTTGCAGTACAAGGGACTCTCAAGAGTCTTCTCCAACACCACAGTTCAAAGTTTACTGGCTAGTTAAATGGCTTAAACATGACTTTCAAGATCTTACCTGAGCAAAATTACAAGTGACTTTCTGAGTTCTGTCTGAGTCACTGGTGCAGTGATAAAACGCTTAGTTAAACCAATGACAATTAGGTATATGTTGTATTAACAACCACATCATAGGGTTCTTATAAGATTTCATTAGGCTAGAATAAGTGAAAATACAATGCAAGCTGTAAATTGCCTAAACAAATGCAGGTTTTTATATGGAAGAGAACGTAATTGCAACTTTATCTTTATGAAAAAAAAAATCAGCAAACATATGTTGAATACCGAAAATCACATATTTGTCATAAAAATAAATGATGTGTTAACTGCTTAACTGTGCACAGCTCTGTCCTTATTGTTGAGCAAAGGTTCCTGCCAACTTACTCTTCCATACTAATCACAGACTTGCATAAAATAATTACTATGTGAGAATAGTGGGTGTTGTGGAAATAACGTGGGCTTTAACTCCTTCCAGATGTTCACTCAGCTATGTATCCATTCATTTAACAATTTTTTTTTATTGAAACTCGAGCCTCTTTCATTGAACAAATGTTTTTGAGATCCAAGGTATGTCAAAAAAAAAAAAAAGTAGCATTAGGACAGTATTGAGCTCAGATAAGAAAAATAGGAATAATTAGAGGAATAAGAGAAGAATTTTTTTCCATGCAGAGAGAACACCATGTGCAGCAGGATCAAGGATGAACAAAAGTGAATGTGACTAACCCAGCCAGAAGAGATGGGGCTGTGGGCATAGACTGGAGAGAAAGACAGAAGCACACCCATTCACTGTCTTGCAGACCACACCAATGATTAGGAACTCATTGAAATAGGGATGACCTAGTCAGATTGACCAGATAGAGTGGACAGAGGTCCAATGGCAGATGAGGTAGTCCCAGGAAGAGAAGAATGTAACTGGTTATAAAAAGGTAACAGTGAGAGTGATAGACATTGTTCCAATAAAACGTTCCTGGATATGAGTTGCACGTTGATTCGCCACACCTTAGCCGGATATCAAGGGATATCCTTTACATCCTTTACATCTCCAAAGCTCAGCTTCCTCATTTGAAAACTGGAATTATTAACCTAAGGATTTGGGAGAATTAAGTAAATGAATGTACATAAAAACACATTGTCAGAGCCAAAGTGGAAAATAACTTCAATCATGGAGCTCATTAGCCCTGTTTACTTTAGAATTTTCAAACTAGAACTGAAAGCAAATTGATAAAAGATTGTCTGTGTTCTGTGAGGAATATAGCTGCTATGAATAGAAGCCAATGACCTTACAATGGCCTTGATGGCCCCTTAGGATCTGGTTCCTGTTGTCTGTCTTTCCTTATATTTTACAGCTCTTTCTTTTACTTCGGTACCCCTTGAACAACACACCAAGCATCTCTTGAATATACAAGGCATCTCTCATTGCACAGTCTTTTCTATGTCAAGTGTAAAGTACTAAAGTGTTTTTAGCACAAGCAACCTCAGCCAATTCCTTTACACATGGCTCAATATTTTTTTTCCCATGGTATTCACCATGTTTTATGCATACCTTACAATTTATATATGTCTTATGTTTATTGAAGGATGTAAGCTCCATGAGAGAAGGGAAATTTGAGTGTTTGTTCACTAATGTATTAAGTGAAATAGTAGCTGACCCATAAAAGATATTCAACAGATGTTTTTTGAATAATCTGAGAGGAATACAAAGACCATATATCCTGGAGCTAATATGTGACAGTTCCCATTCTCCTGCTTCTCAAGGACATTCATCAAATTTGTAGACAGCCAAAAATATTACACTGAGATTTTATAAAGGAAGGAAGAACAGATATGAGTGAGGAAAGAAAATTTTAATTCTCAATGTGTCTATGGAGAAAATAAGGTGGAAGTTAACACTAATCAAATCTCATTTCAGATGTCAGTGGGTAATTTAATAAACTATGAAAGAAAAAGTCCAGAAACTCATGAAATAATTGGTAATGGATACTGCAGGACTATGAAGAAAAAAATTATGCTCCATGAATCTGAAAAATTATGTTCCATTAATTATGCTCCTTAGAAGGACTTGTTAAGTGTGTTTATAAACAGGTTCAAAAATTGGTTGAGAAAGTTTTGGCATATTTTAACTGCACCATCTTAATGTAACTTCATTTCTCATAGTATATGCATCTCAGATCATGGCTCCCATTCTATTCCCACATTGTTACCCCATCATTATCCAACTTAACTTTTCTTCACAGCACTTATTAAGTCTTGAAACATATTATTTTATACCTGTTTACTCATTGTTTGTGTCTCCTTCAGGGCAGGATAAGCTTTATCAAGTGAAGAACTTTGTCTTTCTTAATCTCTGTTATAGCCCTAGTACCTCAAAGGGGACTGGCATACAACAGGCACTTGATGAATATAAGATAAAAAGTTTTTTTTAACTTTTTTCTGTGTGTGTGTGTGCGAGAGGAGGAAGAAAAAGAAGACCAGCTGGGCAGAGCCTCTCTATTGTCCAATCCATGGATTAGGAAATTAAGGTCTTTCATCATTTCATTCAACAACAACTCACTGACGTGTACACACAAGTTGAAGATAATGAGATGTGGCTGCAGGATGCAGGATGTCTGTAATTTAGTGGGGAAGAAAGGCAAAGTTCTTAACAGCCGGTCTAGATAGGCCAAACAAATGCTGAAGACTGAGCTACAGAACTGAGCCAAAGTAGGGCCAGGGCTTAGGGCAGAAGTGGCCAGGGAAGACTGCGTGGGGAGGGTGAAGGACTGAGGATCAGTCATTCTTCCTTACATTAACTCCTGCTGCCTCTCCCTCAGTTGTACCCTATTCACTTGCTCTTCCATGAAAACATCTTTGCTCTCTGTCATTCTCAAAGCATTGGCCTTGGTGTGCCAACTAAGTTAAATTCTCCTTTATTAAAGTACATATACTCCCCACCTTACAAATCTAACATTCACTTCACATTGACCCTCCTCAGGAAGCCCACCTTAATGAATTCCTCCTTACTTTAACTGTATTTCTACAGTTAAAAGCTGTTCACTATACCTGGTACATATAGGCTCTGTACATTGAATTGGCTAGGGAGAGGGACATACAACTAATTATAACACAGGAAACATTAAGCGTTATAACAAAAGCACTATGGGAACAAAGGAGTAGGAATGACCTATTTTCTAAAGAAGGAACACTGAGGCTAAGATCTGAAGGATTAACAGGATTTCACCTGCCAAGAAGGGCGGTAAGGACAGAGAAAACAATAAGGAACTCAGATATGAAAATGTATTACAAAGCATGAGTCACTCAGAGAAGCTGATCTATAGCATATGGAGTGCTGGGAGATTGGATTAGAGATATATTTTGGAGGTTGATTGGGAAAATCTTTGGATGTCTCACCAAGGAGTTTAAACTTTGTACTATATACACATGGGAGCTATGTTTAAGAGAGAAATGTGGTATAATCAATTCTGGTTTTGGACAAATAACTCTGCAGGAGAAAAGCAGGGTAGGGAGAGATTAGAAGCGCATTCATCACCCTAGGGATGGTAACTTTTACAACATTTTTAAACGATTGTCCAAAATGCTCTGATGTAAAAATCAAAAAGCTATTTTAAGGAGTGGAATTTTAGATGACTGTAATCTTTAGGTTAGTTTTCTTATCTCTTTTAAGACCGCATTATTCTACTTTTGCTATTGTTTTGAGGGATTGTTTTCAACACTTTTTAAGTTTGTTAAAATATTTTCCAGTTATGTCCAACATTGAATTTTATGCTTGCTGGGCTATAAATTCCTGGAATTATTACAGTAATAAGGATGCAATAGTATAGAAGAAGGAAGGAAAGAACACAATACTATTTCAAAGTTTCCTATGCACCAAATGTTTTAAAAATACTTTATTTTATTTTTTATGAAGACCCTGTGAAGAAGGCATTATTATTTCCATCTTACAGAAATTGAAACAGTTTAAGGAAATTGTCCAATATCTCACAGCTACAAAATGACAGGGATGGGATGCTAGATCATGCTTTGGCTCCCAAGCCCATTTATTTCCATGTTATCATTTTCCAGTAAACAAACATGAATCAAGAGTTTACTATGTCTCCTTCATGAGTACTGGACTTTAGGAACATACTGAAACATGTTGAAAATAAAGAAACAAGACCTAACAGCTCAGAACATATGGCTGGGACTTCTTGTCTTGGAGAGTTGAAGCTGGGTTTTTTCAACATCCCACCTTGTCATGCCCTCCAAAAAAACAAAAACTGTTCTGTACTCTTGTCAGCCATACTCTGTGTTTGAGGAAGCTAAGCTTTACTGGTTGTATCACCCACATTCCTTTACTCTCTGGTTACCAATGGGGTCCTGCCACGGGGCCATAGGCAACGGTTCCGACAACAGGAAGATTCATTTCCCACACCCACTCCCTCTCTGTTTTGTAGTGGTTTTCCATCTCTGACCTCCTCTTGCCTCTTCTACCCTAAAGGATGTGTCAGCTCCCTAGCATTGTCAGCCCTAAGGTGCTTCTCTATTCCTTCCCTTTACCCTTGCTCATAACTCAGTAAACTCATCATTAAACTTCTCCATCAGCCCTTTGATATTGCTATTGCTTCCATTCGGGGGCCCTAACTGATTCCATAATCTCACAGTAGACAATAAGCTGCATGAAAACAAGGACAATGACTGTCTTGTTTATTGATTTATTCTCAAGGATAACTAGCTATTAAAAGGACTGTGGTTGTATACAGCCTGACAACCTGATAAAAATAAGGCCTATTGTTTAAATTTCCTTGTTGAAATATCAACTATTTGCCTACCTTGCTCCCATCCCCAGGGCTTTTCCAATATATTTTGTCCAGCTGTGTTTTTGCCCAGATTTGTTCTTGCAACACCTTTTTTTCACAGAACACTTAATATTCTAACATATAGAAAAATTCTACTTACTTGGAGTAGTTGGAAAATGAAACATTCTGATTAAGTAAATGCAAAGAGCATGGTTGGGGCTAGTTCAATTTTTGTCACATTATCCCAAGTTCAACTGGGGTGTGTCATTCAAACTTTCTTAGCCTCTACGTTCGTATAGCTGGAATAGTATAATGCTAATATGTCATCATTTCCATCTACTCTTGTGAAAATGGGAAGGTTCTTCTTCTCTTACAAGGACTTCAGGTAATTTTCCCATGAGCCTCAGGATTGCAAATAGACCAAGTTTCTTTGAGCCAAAATACGTCCCACACCAACTGTGTATTCTCAAGTATTTGTCAGCTTCAACTCTCCAAGACAAGAAGTCCCAGCCATATGTTCTGAGCTGTTAGGTCTTGATTGAGCAATGCAGACAGATGGGCCCACTGGAAAGATGCCGAGATGTTGGCAGAACCAGCTCCTGAAACTTGGGTGCTTTCTTTGAGAAATGAGAATTCTCTGGATGGTAGTAACAGTGATGGCAGTAGGGATAGTGTTGAGGGGAACCAGTCTTGTCAAGAGTTGGCTCTCACCTGTGTAAAACTGTGCAAAAGCCTGCATCCTACAACACAGTCTTGAAACTTGAACCTTCATGGAAAGGAGTTGTGAGCATTTGAGATTATAAGCGCTTGTGGCAGTAGAAGGAGGCTTTGCCAAGTCTAGTTTATTCACTTTTAAAATATTTTAAAATAAGACTTGTTTATAAAAATATATCTATGGGGAAGCTCAATATAATGTAATCTCTTTATTTTGATTTTGTTTATTGTTGTTATTGTTGTTTAGTCACTAAGTTTTGTCTGACTCTTTCGTGACTGCATGGACTATAGCTGGCCAGGCTCCTCTGTCCATGGGTTTCCCAGGCAAGAAAACTGGAGTGGGTTGCCTTTTCCTTCTAGAAGGGTTGGGTTTCTTCTCAACCCAGGGATCTAATCTGCATTGCAGGCAGATTCTTTACCACTGAGCCACCTTGTAAACTTATATATATATACATGCTGCTGCTGCTGCTGTTGCTAACTCACTTCAGTTGTGTCCGACTCTTTGTGACCCCATAGACGGAAGCCCACCAGGCTCCCCCATCCCTGGGATTCTCTAGGCAAGAACACTGGAGTGGGTTGCCATTTCCTTCTCCAATGTGTGAAAGTGAATATAATAGTATAATTATAATTTCACAATTGGCTAATCATCAAACAAAAAAATCTGGAAATACTTGGTGATCAGTTAACAACAATAATAATAAAAGATAATACTTGTGAATCATTTACAATATGTCTAGTAATATTCTAAGCTATGAGTCCCTAAACTACAGCTGCAAACCAAATCCAGTTTTGCACCTGTTTTTGTAAGAAAATTTTATCGTAACACAGCCACAAACATTTGTTTACCTATTGCCTGTGACCGCTTTCCCCACTAGAAGAGTGGGGTTGAGTAATTGTGACAGAATCAGTGTCCTGCAAAACCAAGAATAGTTAGTATCTGGCCCTTTACAGAGAAAATTTGCTGACCTCTAGGCTATGGTTTTTCCCGTGGTCATGTATGGATGTGAGAGTTGGACTGTGAAGAAAGCTGATCGCCGAAGAATTGATGCTTTTGAACTGTGGTGTTGGAGAAGACTCTTGAGAGTCCCTTGTACCGCCAGGAGATCCAAGCGGTCCATTCTAAAGGAGATCAATGCTGGGTGTTCACTGGAAGGACTGATGCTAAAGCTGAAACTCCAATACTTTGGCCACCTCATGCGACAAGTTGACTCACTGGAAAAGACTCTGATGCTGGGAAAGGTTGGGGGCAGGAGGAGAAGGGGACGACCGAGAGTGAAATGGCTGGATGGCATCACCGACTCTGTGGACATGAGTTTGAGTGAACTCCGGGATTTGATGGACAGGGAGGCCTGGCGTGCTGTGATTCATGGGGTCGCGGAGAGTCGGACACAACTGAGCGACTGAACTGAACTGAACTGAAGTACCAATCTAAGCACCTTGCATATTTTATCTTGTTCACGCCTTTCCTCACCTTAAGAAGTACAGTAGCACCCCGCACACCCTGCCTGCCTTAGCTGCAGTTTCACTTGCCATGGTTTCACATACTTAAGATCAACCATGGTCCAAAAATATTAGATTAAAAATTTCATAAATAAACAATTTGTAAGTTTTAACTCACAGGCCTTCCTGAGTGATGCTATGAAACCTGAAGCTGTCTCACTGTCCCACCTGGGATGTGAAATATCTCTTGGTCCAGCATATCCACACTGCATTCACTACCTGTCTGTTCATCGCTTAGCAGCTGTTTTGGGTATCAGACCAACTGTCTCAGCCTTGCAGTGCTTATGTTCAGGTAACCCTTATTTTGCTTAATAATGGCTTCCAAAGGCAAGAGTAGTCATGCTGGCAATTTGGATATTCCATTACTGTGCCTCATTGATAAGTTATTTATCATAGGTATGTATGTATCGGAAAAACATGGTGTATATATAGGACTTGGTACTATCTGAGGTTTCAGGCATACCCTGGGGATCTTGGAACATAACCGCATGCATGGGGGACTGCTAATGTATGTAGTATATTCTTCATCTTAGAGATGAGAAAACTGAGAAAAGGGGAAGTTAATTAGCCTAAAATCTTATAAGAGATTCAGTCTCTGAGAGTGTGAATCTAGCACCTGTGTGGTCTTGTTCTTTTTTCAGTCTTATTTTGACTATTATAACCCACAGAGCCTAGGAATTAGTGAAGAATTGGAAATGATTCTCTATTCTGTTCTATTAATACCCAGACTGCCAGCTCCTGAGAGCATCAAGAGCCTTTAGCTATAACCGGCATGACCCAAATTGAATCTTCCCCGAGTCCCTCCTCCCTTCAACTCCTCCTTGCTCCTCAGCCATGCCCCTGACTCCCAAATTCCTTTCTCCATCTTCCCCTGCTCCTAGGTGCTCTGCCACATTACTTATTCTTCTGGTCTCACAAGTCTTTCCGTTTCATTAGGTTTTTTCCCCACTTGACTATAGCTGAGAGGGTTTGAGTTATATGTAGGTAGAGAAGAAAAGTGAAGAGAATTCCTTTGCAGAGTCAAACATCCATAAGCAAAAGAACACTTCCAGGATTTCCTCCCCGTGATATTTGATATTATATTATTAAGCTAAAAGAGTTTTCATTTCTCTTCTATAGTTTGAATTGTAGTACAAAAGGCCTTCTTCATTTTTTCTAATTTACTGTATGTGGGGCTTCTAGTGGTAAAGAATCTGCCTACCAGTGCAGGACTGCAAGAGATGTGGGTTAGATCCTTGGGTTGGGAAGATCACCTGGAATAGGAAATCCAGGTAATGGAGTAGTATGGAGTAGTAATGGAGTAGGCAACCCACTCCAGTATTCTTGCCTGGAAAATTCCATGGGCGGAGGAGCCTGGCAGGCTAATGTCCATGAGGCCCCAGTGAGTCGGTCATGACCGAGTGACTGAGCACATACACACTGGCTAACAAAAGAAGTGGGGTGGTTTTGGAAAACAAGTAGGTGAGACTAGAGAAACTTGTTATCTTGTGATAACATGAAATAAATGTGGAACTTTAAATTTCCAGGTTGGGAGCAGGAATTGAGCCTGACATACTCAGACTCCCCTCTCATGACTGAAGCAATTGTCCAGATGTTGGTACCAAAGAATATAGTTTTAAAAGCAACCACTGGGAATTCTTATGATATAAAGCTACTAGTTTTGGTGACATTGTTCAAGATTTTACAGTTACTAAAATGAGGATGATGGTAATAATAATGATTATCCTTGGACATCCCATGTCATGAAAGTTCTCAGGTTGTGTTCTCTAGGAAGAGGGGTTTCTAATGGAGGTAAAAGCAATTGTTGCAATAGACTCTTAACTGGTTACCACAGAGGCTTTTCTCTGTGGATCTCCACAGGATACTGCACATGGAATAATTGTGATATGATCAAGACAGCTCCACCAGCCATCTTATTAGTACCAGGGCAGAAAAGAATGGTTCTTCTGTTGCATGAATTGCAAAGTCCTTTTAATAATGCACATCATTTTGTCAAACACTCATGTGAATTAAATATTTTAATGACCCTGATGAAACTGGAACACTTGACATTGAAATTAAAAAAAAAAACAATTAAACAAGGGTCATTAAAGGTAGGGGAAAATTACTTTATAGCCTGAAAGATCTATGTTCTAAGGAGTTTTCTACTTTACTTCTCAGCCTTTTGGCTAAGATCAGTATAGTATCTGTTCTAAGTAGTTTTATGCTCCATAGAGTGTCCAAAGCTTGCCCACTCAAAGGACCTGTACCCTCTTTATACTCAAAAGCATTTTAAGTTAAAAACTTTATTAAAATCCATTTCTATAAAAATGCATATATATTATAATAGAAAGCAGTACTGGAAGAATGTATGTCCTGAATGTCAAAAAGATAGGCTAGTGTAGTGGGGAGTAGAGTATCACAGTTCAGTGTTGTTTTCTGTGTTTGTAAATGGATAGTATTTGTATGGTCAGAAGAAAACAGTCTTTGAAAAAGCTATGCCCTGGATGAAAAAGGAAAAGAAGGTCTGTATTGTTGGTTTTCATTTGTTTTGTCCTGGTTTGCTTGAAATGTGTGATTATCCTTGAAAGTCTAAGAGTTTCTCTTCTGCATAGGGTAGTAGGGCCAATTCCAAGGTGTTCTGAGTATTAAAAAAATGGCAGGCATTAAACTACCTCCCTCTACTTCCTCCATAGTATTTTTCGTATATTTTAGGTAATTTTCTCCCTTCAGGAGGAACAATGACTTGGCCATCTTACCAATAGTGCCTTTTTTGCAGAAAAGCTTATGTAATACCCTACACTTTATACATAAGGATATTCCCAATGTTGGAGGAAGATGGTTCTATGTGAAATTATTCTTTCATTGTTGGGTGGAAACTCATGTTGTTGGACTATCGTTTCTCATATTTGGCTAAAATTTGCTTCTTTGTTCTTTTTACCCTCTTGATCCCTGTCCTGCCATTCACTACACAGAAAAACACTGGGTGTGCTTTCTCTTTTACTCCTTGTTTTATATTAACCAGTTGTAGATCTGAATATATGGATGAAGCTCACAAAGACTATAGTGTTTTAACCCTAGAAATTCTAGCTTGAATGTCACCTGAGCTAAAGGACTGTCCTTCCTCTGCTACCTTTGTTTAGCATGCAGTGATTGAGAATATTGTATTAGAGAATTCATAAATTCCTAATACACAAAAACAAAAGAGAAATTTCATTTTCTTTAAATCCTGTCACTGTCAATGAAAAAGAGTCTCAAGGCTTTATGTCTTGAATTCCTTTTGATATAATGTCATCACTTACACCCATCCATGCTTTATCTTTTTTTCATGCATTTATTCATTCAATAAATATTTATCAGCCACATATGCCAGGTGCAAGACAGAGTGCTAGGTGCTTTGGGGTATGAAACAATAAATCAGACATGGGAGTCAACACCTACATTAAAAAATAAAAAAATCAAACATCGACTTACTTGGTATATATGGAACCAGTATCTAGACAATTGATTTTTGTTCTTGTTATTTGATTTGTTGTTTGTTGACTCCACCTAGCTCCTTGATGCTATGCAGACAACTAGTAAAGGTATAATTTCTGGAAGCATTTTCTCTAGGACAGAACTCAAAGAGGATGGATGGCACACTAGTCATTTAAAGACACTTAAGAAGAAGATCTCTCTTGCTCCTGAAAGGTTTCTAGCTATTGTTCAGTACGAATTAGTGATTCTTCCTCAGAACTGGTTTTATTTTAATTTGTCCCTGATCTAAAATGATCTTAAAGAATACAGGGGAAATAGTTTTTATAGAAGTTTCCAAGCCCAGTAAAAAAAAAAAAATATATATATATATATATGTGTGTGTATATATATATATATATAAGCACAGTCAGATGGGAAGAGGAGAAAAGAAAGGGAGGGAAAGAAGATGAATTTTATTTTTTATATTTATTTTACAAGAAGTATCCCATGTTTTATCACTCACATACCACAATGATAGATGATCTTTAAAATCCATCTTTAGATGATCTTTAAAATCCATCTTTAGATGATCTTTAAAATCCAGTAAGAGGGATACTGGACTGATCATGAAAGATACTCATGGAAAAAACACATTTCTTTTTAAATTTTAGGAATAGCCTCTATAATATCTAGTGGCAAACACTTTGAGGTCAATGTACAATATATAATATGAGATTTACCTCTAATCCATTTTAAAGAGAGAAAATCACCTTTGATCCAGGGGCGAGGTGCTAAAGGAGAATTCTCATCATTGCTTTCTAAGAGCCACTTACTTTGCTTTCTTTTAGAGTTATGAGCCAGTTACATTTGCTTTTCTCACTAACAAAAGATTGTATCCCCAGTTCTGGCTATATCTACACTTTATCCATTCCCACATAGACAATGCCAATCCCCCCAGTTAAAGTCCTAAAATGGAATGGAAGAGTCAGTGAAGAAAACATTGTATCTACTACAAGAAAGTCCACAATATTCATGAAATTTAGGTGAATTTATTCTTATGTATATAGAACAGTCATGCTTTTTAGGCGTCTGATGGCATTAGCCCACACGTGGTGCCAAGACAAGGACTCTCATTAGAGGACACAGGGGGGATTAGGTACAGTAGAGAGTTTTCCTTGTTTGGCCTCCAGCCTCCTTTTCCTTGAGGACGTGTGCCAGGTTCCTAGGGAAGAATAGACTAAGAAGCAAAATAAGTGTTTTCATAAGACACTACAGACCCCGAGGTGGGACTTCTTTGTACTGTATGCCTGTGGTCACCAGAAACTCATTTGAGAGAAACCCCTTCAGCACTTCTTGAATTTGTGGGTAGGTGGTATACACAGGAGTAGAAAATCGAGCCTCTGAATTCACCCAGACTTGGGTCTGAATTAAAGCTCCTGGTTGTCACTTTACGGCTGTGTCATGAGTACATGTTACTCCTCCTCCATCTTGTCCTCACAAGAAGTGGGCTCATAGTCATGGGTCATAGATGGTTGTGAGGGTTATCACTGTTGGATAGAATGTTTTCTTTCTTTTTTTCTTATCTTCATATATGTGATGACAAAAATGCTTTTACCTCAAATGTTAGCTCTTTTTTTTTTTAACAACTAGTTCTGAAACTTCTAGTTTAGAACCAAAATGCGAACTGATGTGAAGGAAATTGGGTGATTTATGGTACACTGAGTCCCAGCATTGTGAATGAATTTTATTCCAAAGGTTCATTTGTATGTAAGTCACCTACCACATTACAGACACTGAACAGATGCTAATTGCTGGGTGCCTTTCAGTTCTAAATGGTATCTGGCATTTTAGCAGCTCCTGATGACACCACCCTTATGGCAGAAAGTGAAGAGGAACTGAAAGGCCTCTTGATGAAAGTGAAAGAGGAGAGTGAAAAGGTTGGCTTGAAGCTCAACATTCAGAAAACGAAGATCATGGCATCTGGTCCCATCACTTCTTGGGAAATAGATGGAAAAACAGTGGAAACCGTGTCAGACTTTATTTTTTTGGGCTCCAAAATCACTTCGGATGCTGATTGCAGCCATGAAATTAAAAGACGCTTACTCCTTGGAAGGAAAGTTATGACCAGCCTAGATAGCATATTAAAAAGCAGAGACATTACTTTGCCAACCAAGGTCCGTCTAGTCAAGGCTATGGTTTTTCCCGTGGTCATGTATGGATATGAGAGTTGGACTGTGAAGAAAGCTGATCGCCGAAGAATTGATGCTTTTGAACTGTGGTGTTGGAGAAGACTCTTGAGAGTCCCTTGGACTGCAAGGAGATCCAACCAGTCCATTCTAGAGGACATCAATCCTGGATGTTCATTGGAAGGACTGATGCTAAACCTGAAACTCCAATACTTTGGCCACCTCATGCGACGAGTTGACTCACTGGAAAAGACTCTGATGCTGGGAAGGATTAGGGGTGGGAGGAGAAGGGGACAACAGAGAATGAGATGGCTGGATGGCATCACCGACTCGATGGACATGAGTTTGAGTGAACTCCGGGAGTTGGTGATGGACAGGGAGGCCTGGCGTGCTGTGGTTCATGGGGTCACGGAGAGTCAGACACGACTGAGCGACTGAACTGACTGACTGACTGATGCAGCCTTGTCCATGCTCCTGCTGCCCATGAAGACAGTGAGTAAAGCAAAGGCTTGCTTCTACTGAAATTAAAACTTGGGTTTTATAAGGATTCTTAATAATTTTCCACCCAGTGGAATATATTGAAAAAAAAACTTAAAAAAAAAACCCTTATACCTATTCTTTAGCAAATAGCTCCATTCATGTTCAAAGTATTGTTTCAAAGAAACTGGAAGAAGATTCTTCCATCTCAGACTGTCCTCCTCATGAAGACACTTGGATCTCCATCAAATTAAAACTAGGCAATTAATTCACAGGTACTGATTTTTTCCTTCAAATAATCATTTCTTCTCCTCCATATACGTCTTCTACCAGTGAAGAATACAATAAGGCAGAAAATGTCAGGATTTGAGGGAGAGAACTTGTGAGGTATGATCCTCAATGGTAAGCAGTGAAAGCAAATACAAAAAAAAGATATATGTAGAAGCATTGCATTTTTGGAGATTAGACAGAACATGCCATGTATGCTATAGAGATAGAAAGGTTTCCTTTTACCTGGATATCTTACAGAAACTAGGAAATGGGTTGGGAGCCTTGCCCATCACTCATTGTAGACTGCAAACGGGAGTCCAGCCTTAGACAGATAAGGAGCAGAATTAAGAGAAATTCTCACATTATTGGCAAACACCAAGTCTGGAGACACCTTACTTCATCAAAAGCTGATTCAAGTGAATTAAGAAAATATTGTGCATATACAAACTACAGAAAAAGAAAAGAAACTATAAGAAGTACAAAAATATGCTTTTTAAAATGATGAATTGTAATTGAAAAGAAAATCTGAAAATATAAGAAGTACAAAAATATGCTTTTTAAAATGATGTAATTGAAAAGAAAATCTGAAAACTATTCAATAAAATACACTGAGAAAAAGAAAAAAGGAAGAAGTCACACAGGAAAAGTAGGCTGAAATAAAAGAATAGCAGAATGGGATGAAAATGAAGTTAGGTAAGCTATTAAAAAAAAAGCAAAAATACCAAAATTATAGTAGCAGAATTACAGACCATATTGAAGGAAGATGGAGGCAGAAAAGATGAGAATGTGGAAAATTAAATTAAAATGGTGGAGGAAAACCTGAGAAAGCAAAGACATGAAAATAGAGAGGGCAAGATGGCCACACAGACTAGGAAAGGGAGAGCCACCTGCCAGCGTCTGGATAATTGCTATACCTGAAAAGGAAACTTAAAAACGCAACTACATCAACGAGGGCATTTTTCAGAGAACAGACCTTCTCTGAGCCAGTGACCCGAGGATGCAAACGGAAAGAGTTCAGTGTATGCTAAGCAAAATTAGAGAGTCATATGTGTAGACACAGTCTGGCAGACGCATGAATTTCAAGTTTAAAGAAAAACATTCTACAAACATCTAGACAGACAGAAAAGTTTCTTCCCACAAGAACAGAGAGAGAATAGCTTCTTTTTAACAACACAGTATTTCTCTTGTAATAGGACACTGATCTATAAAATATAAGCCATATGCTACTAAGAAAATTTGATCATGATTTAGAAGTCCAGGTTCTAGAGAGTTAGTGAAATTAAATGCTATACAAAAGGGGATTCATGAGTCAAATGCTTATTTCACCCTAAAGCAATATATATTCCTAAAGGAAATATGTATGTATTCCTGTTTTGATATTATGACACGTGCAAATAATTTTAGAATACACTCTAGGGCCCCTCATGCTGCTAAGCTGTACCATACTTTAATTAAAATCTTATTTTTCTTCCTCCCTCATCTGTGTTTCAAAGATGACTTTGTTATATCTTTTTATTGAGCCCAAATAATCTTGACCATCTCCTTGCATAAACAGAAAGCAAAGGTCTCTCTTAAGAGTTCCCTAGAGACTCTTTCACTGAGTTTCAGTAAATGGTCTCAATAAATTTGGAGACCATGAATGTCTCCAATATGTTTATTGTCTTTCCCTATGTTCATGACTCCTAAAGAGAGTGTATTGAATCCTGTCTACTTATTCTTCACAGTTCCTACTTTTCCCCAAATCAGGTGACTTTTTTGGCTCATTATCAAACTATACTGGCTCAATTTATGGTTTGCTTTCTCCATCTCCTAGTTTATCGGTGGGCAACACTTTAACTAAACTCCGTTAACAGCCTCAATGAATAGCTTGCACTATGCCAGGATTAATGAGAGAGTCACTGTCTCTTTAGCATCCTGGTTTTCAGTGTGGTTTCATCCAACTAGACTGTTTTCTTTGGGAGAGAATATGGTGTTCAGATTCCTTCCCCCATGTGACATTGTGAGCTGAAGATGGCCTTCCCTTGGATAAATGCACTGCAGTAGGAGGAAAAAAATAATTAGCTGCACAGCATATGTCCTTAATGGTTTGATAAAGGACCACAAGGGGCATCGTGAAGAAGATGAGTGTGGAAAGGATTCCTTTTTATTAAGCTTAGCAGGGAAAGAGGTTTAAGATACTCATTTCCATAGATAAACAAACAAGCTGAAGGAAAGGAACATCTGCTGGGAAGGGCTCCTCCAACATGTAGCAGATGTGTTTCAATAACAAAGCATATCCTGGAAGCATTTTAGGATTTAATTATTTAGCTCTTTTATTGAACTGTGGAGCAAGGGGGTGGGCATGGTTTGAGGAAGCATGTTGTAAATTTACAGAGCCTGGAAATTCAATTCCAAAAGTAGTTTAAGCCTCCACATGCTGAAGTTTCTTTCTGAACATATGCTAACTGCTGGTTTTTTGTTTTTTTTTTTTGCTGCTTTTTGATACACAGACTCCAACTGCAGTCACCTATTCTACATGCATGGTGGCAATCACTCTGAATTCTGCTCTCCTCTTCATCACCCCCCATACCCTCATCTCTCCCCTGCATTTTCGCAACAACTTCCCATCTCCTTTCATTGCCTTTGGTTTTACCCTGTTCAAAACTATTGTGCACTGCCCACTCTTTCTAAAATGAAAATCTGATTATTGGATCTGTAAGACAAAAAGGGAGCGATGTGACAGGAGAGCTTAGGAAGGATTAATCCAAAGCAAAAGAAAATTGATCAGGAGCAGGAGGACAGAGGAGAATAAAATAACAGTGGTGGAAACTGTCTGTAAAGTACCAAAAGGTTCAGACAGAACAGTTCTGAATCCTGTACAATATACACAGCCAGACTGCAGCTCTCCTAGGCTATACCTTCTCCTAGGAATGATACAGGGTTTACAGGGGAATGTCAGTAAAGAAGAAGATGCCAGTCTGTGTGCAGTTTTTTGAAAGGCTAGACAAGTGAAGGAAAAGCAGTCTTATCACAACTGCCCAACAGAGGCGAGAGCAACCTCATCCACCTGAATTCCTTCCTGTGGTCTTCCTTGCCCATAGTATAGACGTCCAAGAATTTCAGTGTGATATACCAGAACTCCGTTTTCTTTCTGGACTCTTCTTCCAAACTCCTACTGTGTACTTTGCACTCTGGCAAGTATTTGCATTTCTCCAATTATCTATCATCTCTGTGATTTTACCTGTCTTCTCTCTTCTTAAGATTCTATATACTTTCTTGACTAGACAGTAAATTCCTACCAATCTTCTAAAAGTTAATTTGATCTCTTTTCCTCTATGAAGCCTTTCCTGCTCACCTTCACACTAACCCTTTGCCAGGGATAGCTCCCACAATGAACTTTCAGGAAGTCTGGCACTCCAGTCCATGTTTAGCAGTTATCAATTCATATGGAATTCTCCAGGCAAGAATACTTGGACTTGGAGTGGCTTGCCATGCCCTACTCCAGGGAATCTTCCTGACCCAGGGATTGAACCCAGCTCTCCTGCATTGCATCTAAGCCACCAAGGAAGCCCACAAAAATAGAATATAAATTTTTGAGGTATAATGTGCTCAGTTTCTGTGCATTGAATGAATGAGTGGCCTGGTCAGGATTGCAAAGTCCAGTGTAAACTGAATTATATGTATGCGGTAGGATGGGGAGGTGAGGCAATGCAGAGACATACCTTCCCCTCTAACTTAGAGAATAAGTGTGACCCAGAAACAGTGTTGGCTGGGGACTAGGACAGTGACAAAGCAACTACCACTTTTATTTTATTTTTGCAGTCAATACTTTAGTTATGATGCTTTTAATTGCAAGTATCAGAAAATTCATCTTATCTAAATTAAGCAAAAATATCCAGAGTTACTCTAGTTTTAAAGAGCCCTTAATCATGGACTCATTGTAAAAGATTAGAATTCAGTTTCTCCCATCTCTTGGTTGTGTTTTCTTTCATGTTGGTTTTATGCCCAACCTCCCTGCAGAAGCCCAAGGCAGTTCCCGGTATACAGCAACCTACTATTGGCCAGTCCAGGAGAGGAGAGAGCCCTTTTCTCATCTGGAAGTGCCACATTAGGTTTATTGCTCTGACAACACCAGGATCCCCCTACCCATAGGTAAAGCAAGATACCATTGCCATATACATGTATTACCAGGTGAATATATACATACATATTTGTGTGTGTATAATATCACGTGCTTTAAGATTTTTATTTTACATAAGTTCACAGAAAGAACTCTGGACTGCCTTAATAAAACATGCCACTAGTTTTATCTTTTCTTCTAAGAAATCTCTTCACTTCTCACGTCTTCTGTTTACTCATCTTTTGAACCTAGAAATCTTCAGCATCCCTTCCTACTCAACAGTTCTCTGGAATGACATTATGATTCTAGGGCAAAGGCAAATCTAATCCCAAGTGAACTGAGAGACAGGTAACTCTTGAGATAGACTGAATCACACACTTATGTTTTTGGCTCATTGTGGCAGATTTTATATTTTCAGAGCCCTAAGAACAAAATTGAAATAACAGCAACCATGTATCAGAGCTTATTATGTGGCCAGCCTCAGTACTGAGCTCTTCATATGTTATTTCATTTGTCCTCACTCAACTCAATGAGAAAAGCATCATTACCCCCATTTTATAGATAAGGAAGCTATCACTTTTATCAGTCACTTGGCTAACATTAATTGAATGCTTACTACATTCCAGATCTTATTCTAGGTACTGAGAAAATAGAGATGAACAAGACAGTGAAGGTCAGCCCTCACAGAATTTATATTCTCTGAAACTGAAGCTATTAGGAGTTTGCCCAGCTCTGGTTCATTCACCACTCGAGGGCAAGTCCAGCTTCTAGAGGGATGTAGAAGTCTATGGAATGCAGTTAGCTCTTCATGGCTCTCCCTCTGTGAGTTGGCAGAGCAATATCTGTAGTGGGCTTGTGGTCAGTGCTGGGCAGTAAGGCCAGAAGTCAGGAAGACCTGGACATGGGGTAAGGAAAAGCAAGGACACAGTGGAACCTGCCAGCACCTTTCCGTCTGTCCCCCAGGCCCTGTAACCAGTGATGGCCTAAGGACAGTAAATACTGCTTCCCTCATATCTATCAAATCTCATGCAAAATGTTCTGATGGCTCCACAAAGGAAGGGAATCCTGAGAGATCCAGCTCCAGCCTAGGCAAGCTGACAGCACAAGAGCACCACAGAGGGCATGGGGAGGTTTGGAAGGTGGTCAGTTAAGAGACACAGACAACAAACGGTTTTTAAAAGTTAAAATTAAAATGTCAGATGCCAACATGTAGTTGACGATTACAGGGGGATGCTGTGCTACAGAGTCACTGGTGGCTACTTTCCCTGGGGGTCAGGAAGCTTTTCAGAGTTCGTAAGTGGAAAAGCAGAGATGCCAACCCAAGCGACATGGCTCTGGAACCAATTAATTTATCTTCTACACAAATTCTGTACAGACTTGAATGATAATAATAATTTCCTGGGGCTAGAGGTGGGGGAGGGTAGAAGATATGTCTTAAATTCTCAGAATCCTTTCCAGAACAACAGGATCAAAGTCTCAAGGTACTGGAGCTTGTGTCTTTAACAAGTACCTGGAGTGGCATTTAGCAGACCAGTTTAGAGAACACTGCAACAGTGAGTCACAAGAGAGTCATAAATTCCTGAAACTGGACTGCTCACATCATCCTGAAAAGAAGACTGAGTTTTCCCTGGGTGAGTTTGAACCACCAACCTTTCAGTGAGCAGCCAAATGTGCTCATCAGGTGTACCACAGAGACAGCTGTGCAGCTCAGCTACGCGTTCAGCCGTAACAGATGGTCTCCTCTGTGTGCCATTCTGTCTGGAATAACACACAAGGACTCAGTAATATACACACATACACCATCAACTTTTCTGATTCATCATAAAAACTGTGCTTGTGTGTGTATATGTGTTCAAAAAGAAGAACCTGCAAAGCTTTACAACTCCTCAAAGTTACTTAAAAAAGCACTGTAGTTAGATATCTCAGCAACTCCTTCATACACTGGGGAGAGACATGTGAAAGAAAACATGCTTCATTTATATAGAAAGGCTTCCAGGCTTTAGAAACACAGCCTGAAAGGCGAAACTTCACCAACAGCAATAGCTATTCGTCAACATTAATGGAAACGTTCACGTCCCCCAATGCTGAGAACTTCCAGGGGGATTAATTGTTTAATATTCACAAAGGACTTTGAAGATGAAAAGACCCACATAAAGGCTGAAAATGAACACTCACTTTGTTTGCTTTTCTCATCCTGTAGCTGAATCTGCAAAGCCACCATGTCTTTGAAGACACTCCAAGATTATAATCATGATGATCACCCTTGGAGCTGAGAGAGTGAGTAGGGAGGAATAACTTAGCCCAAGCTATAATTCCAGTAACTCTAAGAGCAAGGACTTCGGTATCAAACACAGTCCTGACACTTTACCACCTGCCAGTTCTAATCTTGGACAAGGTACTTACCCTCTCTGAGATTCTATTCCCTCAGCTGAAATATTAACCAATTACACATACCCAGCTATTGTCAAGTTAGAGATATTTAAAAGGACTGGCACATTGCTGGTACTTGTACAATTAGAACTATTGTTGCCATTTCCAATATTTGAAGAATATTAATAAATGAGATTTCCAAGCGTTAATGCTACAAAAGCAAACATTGATTCTAATTAAATAAAAATTACAAAAGAGTAGGAATGAGCCAGGCTGACAGACAAGAAATCTTTTGAATCATTTGTAAGTGTGTGTGTGTGTATATATAACTTTAAATAGTCCTTTCTTTCATAATGTTTTCTTTTTCTTCTAATATCCCAACTACTTTCCTTAATAAGTCTCTGCTGTCAACTCCCATTCACACACTCACTCCCATCTCTTTAATGCTTATTTCAGTGTTTGTCAAAGTGGAGAACCTAAGAACTTCTGTGAAGCATCTGAGCAACTCGGCCTTGAAGAGATTGAGTATAGTAACTCTGAGCTATAAAATGCTGCAGGAAGAGACACTTAGGCCCAAATCCATCCCCATTTCATTTAGATGTTGGGGATTATTTTGCCACTTTTTCCAAATCAGGAGCACTCGAGGAAATGAGGTGGGAGTTGGCAAGAAAGGATAGGAGAAATATAATGTTTTCTCTGCTTTCAATTCTACCTGGATTTAACCCATGGTAGCCAGTGTCCTTGCCTGGAGAATCCCAGGGTCGGGAGAGCCTGGTGGGCTTCCGTCTATGGGGTCACACAGAGTCGGACACGACTGAAGTGACTTAGCAGCAGCAGCAGCAGCAGGGATTCACTAAGCACCACTGTCCAGCTCCTATTCACTATCCCCTCAACTTTGAGGCTCCTTCTTAATAATCTCAGTGAAGTAATGACCCTGGCCTGGGATTCCTCTCCCAATGCTGATCACAACAACTCTGAACACAATAGCTATTATCATATGGATATAAAACTATACTACTATGGAGAGAAAAAAATAAAATCAGGGATCCCCAGTAGGTCCATTTTCTAAAATTTGGAAAACATTGTTCTGCAGGTTTACAGAATAAGGTGCCCTGCTTCTCTGATATGTACAAATTAAGTAACTTCAAATCCTAAAAGTTGTAGCACCAGTATGTGGCGCCTGAAAGTTTGAAGCAGTCAGTGCGGTGGTTCTTCATAAATCAGAAGAGTTAAGGAAGAGAAGAGAATCATTAGTTTCTCTCTGCTCTCCCTCGTAGATTGCCATGATATAGAAAGGAGTGAAATTAGAGGGAGGCTTACTAAGGTAGCATACAATATCTTTAAGAAAATATCCTTTAAGTCAGGTTTAGAAAAATTTATAAAACCACATAATTGGCTTGGTTGGGAACAATAGTAATATTATTATTAAATATCATTAAGGAACAATATAATATTAAATATCATTTAGGAACAATATTAGTAACAAATAGTTGGCAAAAGAACTACCTAAAAGAGTTGGTGACCCAGAAGAAAAGAATGTAAATCAGAATGCAGAAGACCTTAGTTTGAGTACTACCATTAACATTAATTAGTACTGTGATATCGGGAAATTCTATTAAACTTTGCTGGCTTTGTTTTTTGCTTGTTGCCTGCATTTTTAGTCACTTGAGAATTGAGACAGTGGAAGAATTTTAACTTGACAACTTACTAAATTTTGACAAGAATTTCTCTGCACATGAATATCACTCTTTAAAAACAAGACCCATTGTCACTATTTATCTTCTCAGTGTCCTTAGCTGGGGAGTCCAAGGTACCCTGGATCCTCAGCACATATTGGAAAGAATGAATGTCAGGCAGAGTACCAGGGATACAGATTTGGCTCAAGAGTCAAGAACACTGTAATAAACTCTGTCTTAGTTTGGTAAGAATTGATATCCATTAATGTCCGAGTTGAGCTACTTCAAATCTTGAAAGATGATGCTGTGAAAGTGCTGCACTCAATATGCCAGCAAATTTGGAAAACTCAGCAGAGGCCACAGGACTGGAAAAGGTCAGTCTTCATTCCAATCCCAAAGAAAGGCAATGCCAAAGAATGCTCAAACTACCGCACAATTGCACTCATCTCACACGCTAGTAAAGTCATGCTCAAAATTCTCCAAGCCAGGCTTCAGCAATATGTGAATCGTGAACTCCCAGATGTTCAAGCAGGTTTTAGAAAAGGCAGAGGCACCAGAGAGCAAATTGCCAACATCCGCTGGATCATGGAGAAAGCAAGAGAGTTCCAGAAAAACATCTATTTCTGCTTCATTGACTATGCCAAAGCGTTTGACTGTGTGGATCACCATAAACTGTGGAACATTCTGAAAGAGATGGGAATCCCAGACCACCTGACCTGCCTCTTGAGAAACCTGTATGCAGGTCAGGAAGCAACAGTCAGAACTGGACATGGAACAACAGACTGGTTCCAAATAAGAAAAGGAGTATGTCAAGGCTGTATATTGTCACCTTGCTTATTTAACTTCTATGCAGAGTACATCATGAGAAATGCTGGGCTGGAAGAAGCACAGGCTGGAATCAAGATTGCTGGGAGAAATATCAAGAACCTCAGATATGCAGATGATACTACCCTTATAGCAGAAAGTGAAGAGGAACTCAAAGGCCTCTTGATGAAAGTGAAAGAGGAGAGTGAAAAGGTTGGCTTGAAGCTCAACATTCAGAAAACTAAGATCATGGTGTCTGGTCCCATCACTTCATGGGAAATAGATGGGGAAACAGTGGAAACAGTGTCAGACTTATTTTTTTGGGTTCCAAAATCAATGCAGGTGCTGACTGCAGCCATGAAATTAAAAGACGCTTACTCCTTGGAAGGAAAGTTATGACCAACCTTGATAGTATATTAAAAAGCAGAGACATTACTTTGCCAACAAAGGTCCATCTAGTCAAGGCTATGGTTTTTCCCATGATCATGTATGGATGTGAGAGTTGGACTGTGAAGAAAGCTGATCGCCGAAGAATGGATGCTTTTGAATTGTGGTGCTGGAGAAGACTCTTGAGAGTCCCTTGGACTGCAAGGAGATCCAACCAGTCCATTCTAAAGGAGATCAATCCTGGGTGTTCATTGGAAGGACTGATGCTAAAGCTGAAACTCCAATACTTTGGCCACCTCATGCAACGAGTTGACTCACTGGAAAAGACTCTGATGATGGGAAAGGTTGGGGGCGGGAGGAGAAGGGGACGACAGAGAATGAGATGGCTGGATGGCATCACCGACTCGATGGACATGAGTTTGAGTAAACTCCAGGAGTTGGTGATGGACAGGGAGGCCTGGCGTGCTGTGATTCATGGGGTCACAGAGAGTCAGACACGACTGAATGACCGAACTGAACTGAGCTGAATGTCCGAGTGAAAAAGTTGGCTTGAAGCTCAACATTCAGAAAACGAAGATCATGGCATCTGGTCCCATCACTTCATGGGAAATAGATGGAAAAACAGTGGAAACCGTGTCAGACTTTATTTTTTTGGGCTCAAAAAAATATCACTGCAGATGCTGATTGCAGCCATGAAATTAAAAGACACTTACTCCTTGGAAGGAAAGTTATGACCAACCTAGATAGCATATTTAAAAAGCAGAGACATTACTTTGCCAACAAAGGTCCGTCTAGTCAAGGCTATGGTTTTTCCAGTGGTCATGTATGGATGTGAGAGTTGGACTGTGAAGAAAGCTGATTGCCGAAGAATTGATGCTTTTGAACTGTGGTGCTGGAGAAGATGCTTGAGAGTCCCTTGGACTGCCAGGAGATCCAACCAGGAGATCAGTCCTGGGTGTTCATTGGAAGGACTGATGCTAAAGCTGAAACTCCAATACTTTGGCCACCTCATGCGAATAGTTGACTCACTGGAAAAGACTCTGATGTTGGGAAGGATTGGGGGCAGGAGGAGAAGGGGACCTCAGAAAGTGAGATGGCTAGATGGTATCACCATCTTGATGGACATGAGTTTTGGTGAACTCCGGGAGTTGGTGATGGACAGGGAGGCCTGGCCTGCTGTGATTCATGGGATCACAAAGAGTTGGACACGATTGAGCAAGTGAACTGAACTAAACTGAACTGTATGTCCAAACAAGGGGTACATAAGTACATAAGTTTCCTGAGAAGCCTGGATAAAGCTTACCTGCTTCCTGAGAATCCTGTATGCAGATCAAGCAGCAACAGTTAGAACTGGCCATGAAAAAACACTGTTTCAAAATTGGGAAAGGAGTACGTCAAGGCTGTATACTAATACCCTCTTTATTTAACCTCTATGCAGAGTACATAATGCAAAATTCCAAGGTGGATGAATCACACAAGGTGGGAATCAAGATTTCTGGGAGAAATATCAACAACCTCAGATATGCACATGATACCACTCTAACGGCAGAAAGTGAAGAGTACCTAAAGATCCTCCTGATGAGTGTGATAGAAGGGAATGAAAAAGCTGGCTTAAAACTCAACATTCAGAACTAAGATCATAAAAACAACAACAGCGAAAACTAAGATTATGATATCTGGTCCCATTATTTCATGGCAAATAGAAGGCGAAAAAGTGGAAAGACTTTGTTTCCTTGGGCTCCAAATTCACTATGGACAGTGATGTAGCCATGATATTAAAAGATACTTGCTCGTTGGAAGGAAAACTACAGCCAACCTAGACAGCATATCAAAAAATACTTTGCTGACAAAGGCCCATGAAGTCAACACTATAGTTTTTCCAGTAGTCATGTAGAGATGTGAGAGTTGGACCCTAAAGAAGGCTGAGCACTGAAGAATTGATGCTTTTGAACTGTGCTGCTGGAGAAGACTCTTGAGAGTCCCTTGGACTGCAAGGAGATCAAACAGTCAATCCTAAAGGAAATCAACCCTGAATATTCATTGGAAGGACTGATGCTGAAGCTGTAGCTCCAATACTCTGGCCACCTCATGTGAAGAACCCACTCATTGGAAAAGTTCCTGATGCTGGGAAAGATTGAGGGCAGGAGGAGAAGGGGGTGACAGAGGATGATAGTTGGATAGCATCACCAACTCAATGGATATGAGTTTGAGCAAACTTAAGGAGATAGTGAAGGACAAGGAAGTCTGGTTCACTGAGATGGGGTCACAATGAGTCAAACACAACTACTTAACAACAAAAGCAGAGTACGTAAGTATCCAGGAATACTTAATCCAGAATTAATTAATTAATGCATTATATAGAGAGTGCTGAGGCAACAGGAAAACAACTGAGCATCCAGTATGAATACTAATCACAGGCAACATATATAAAGTGTGAGTCATCTGGCTAGAAAAAAGTAATCAGTCTCAGTGGCTTCAGAGGAGGGTTGTACTAGGAATGTAGAGGTGAAAAGAGAGAAACTAGGACAGAAATCCAGACAAACAAGGCAAAATGGTGGCAGAGAGGGCAAAATGGTTAAGAAAGTTGCCATCTGGTAGGAATTTAGTCACCACTTTGAGACAATGTTGACTAAGGCTTGAACCTTCTCTCTGATGAACCAAGGCTAAATGTCTAAGCTGAAAACACCGTGATAAATGAACCACCAGATTTTTGCTTCCAACCAAGATGGAGTGACATCCATCAGATTTACCCCTCTACCTAAAACAAATACAAAATTAGACTGAAATAGATAAAACAATGATTTCAAAACAGTGAAGATGGGAAATGAAGGGCTGAATCTCTAGAGTTTGTGAGACAAATGATCCAGTGAGCTCTACAATTGCTCTAGTGAGAGAATTTTCAGGCTGTGGTTACCAGGAGTAACCCTTGAATTGAAGAAATGGAGTCTGGGAAGACCAGGGTGATTATATTTTCAAGTATTAGAAAGCTGCACAGAGAGGACTTCACACACTTGAAGAGAATCTCCATTGAATATCCAGTGGAATACTGACCGGTGAATGCCTGTGAGGCTAAATACCAGGGGCTAGAGAAAGCTTATCTAAAAGGATTAGAGAGAATAGCGTGTGATGCTAACACAGAACCATTAGTATTTCCTGCAGTTATGAATATCTGGCGTATAAAGAAGAACAATAAGCCAGCTAAAGAAGAGGAGAGATGTAGTGAGATGGACCACTTAGAAGCAGAGCTCAGGGTACAGTGTGGAGAACTGATTAAAAGGAAAGAAACCCAAATCAAGATAAATGTACAAAAATGACAGGGATTATTAACCTTTTTAAAATATAGAAATATAGGCACTTACTATGCTCTAGACACTGTATTCGGTTAACTCCATGCATAATCTTATTTAATCCAACCACTAACTGAGGTTGGAGAAGACACATAAATTGCCCAGGTCACATAGCTAATAAGTATATGAAATGGGATTCTAGTCCAAGTATGTGGTTCCAAAATCTTGTCCCTAAGCCATACTGCTTCCTTTCCTGGAATTGGCTAATTCAGCCCTAAGACTACAAATCAAAGTCCTACATCTGTCCTGGAAGCAGAACATTGAGAGCACCATCATTTACTTGACTGCTGCTGCTGCTGCTAAGTCACTTCAGTCGTGTCCGACTCTGTGTGACCCCACAGACGGAAGCCCACCAGGCTCCCCCTTCCCTGGGATTCTCCAGGCAAGAACACTGGAGTGGGTTGCCATTTCCTTCTCCAATATGACCAACCTAGAGAGTATATTTAAAAAGCAGAGACATTACTTTGCCAACAAAGGTCCATCTAGTCAAGGCTATGGTTTTTCCAGTGGTCATGTATGGATGTGAAAGTTGGACTGTAAAGAAAGCTGATGGCTGAAGAATTGATACTTTTGAACTGTGGTGCTGGAGAAGACTCTTGAGAGTCCGTGGACTGCAAGGAGATCCAACCAGTTCATTCTAAAGGAGATCAGTCCTGGGTGTTCATTGGAAGGACTGATGCTAAAGCTGAAACTCCAATACTTTGGCCACCTCATGTGACGAGCTGACTCACTGGAAAAGACTCTGATGCTGGGAAGGATTGGGGGCGGGAGGAGAAGGGGATGACAGAGAATGAGATGGCTGGATGGCATCACTGACTCGATGGACATGAGTTTAAGTGAACTCCGGGAGTTGGTGATGGACAGGGAGGCCTGGCGTGCTGTGATTCATGGGGTTGCAAAGAGTCGGACACGACTGAGCAACTGAACTGAACTGAACTGAAGATTTAGGATAAAAAAAAAAAATTAGGATAAAACCAATCTACACACCTACTTTGGCACCTGACCATAAATAAAAACGTTACTATGACAATAGTAACAACTGGTGTTGGTTTACTATTTAGCATGCATCAAGTCTATGTGCTGTACCTACATCCATTCATTTAGTGCTCCTAACAAGCAGGAAAGAAGTTTATTTATTTTTCCTTCTGAAGAGTCTGGCCACCAGAGCAAGTATATTACCCACCCAGGCATTTCACAGTTCACTGCCCTTGCATCAGCCAGACCCCCTGACTTCACTGCAGAAAAGACATCAGCACCATGCCAAAGATTTATTCATAAGAAAAGGCAGCACTAAAAGAATAATTTCACAGCTAATAAACTAGCTTCTCTTAAACTATTTTAAGATCTTTATTTATGTAGAGAATGCTGAGACCAGAGTGGTTGCTTAATATTATGGGACAGTTGGAGCCTTAACCAGGATAATGTGAACTTTGATTATTTTTTTCTAATAATTACAGAATTTAAATATCATGCACCAAGACTTGTTTTGCTGTTTTCTCAGTAAGCCAAATGTTTAGCAAAATATACAAAACTTTTTCAGTGCTGCTCCCCAGGAATAAGCCTCTGGGTGTTCTTTGAATCCATGACTTCCTAGCATATCATTTTTTTTTTTGTAATTAATTTATTTTTTATTGGAGGCAAATTATTTTACAATATTATATCGGTTGGTTTTGCCATACATTGACATGAATTCGCCCCGGGTTTACATAAGTTCCCCCTCCTGAACCCCTCTCCCACCTCCCTCCTCCCTTTATCCTCCCTCTGGGTCATCCCCGCATAGCATATCATTTTTTATCCAAAGCCAAACACTCACCTCTCCTTTTCGCTGCTTAGAGTCAAAAACAGTAATGAGTAGGGCAAGTCAACTGTTATGAAACTATTTTCCAGTTAAAAGAAGCAACTGTGAACACAAAATTTTTCCATTAACTCAAAAAATAAGAGTTTCCAGGCAGTGTACCCAATGAGGGGCTGTTTTGACTGAAGAAATGATAGTCTCCTATCACGACTTTCATCTGATACTCTGTGTGTGTGTGTGTGTGTGCACACTCACGCGCATGCACACGGTGAATAACACAGAAGCAGGAATGTAAAAGGACAGATATGGACCATTACAGCATATTCTTGTTATTAGATCATAAAAACACGGTACTTATCTTTTTTAATCACCCAGGATATTATGTAACCATGACTTCCATGTTCAAACTGAAGTCTGTGGAGCATAATGAAGACAGATTAGGCTCTGAGGTCAGACAGTTCTGTGGCAAAGTGGGGAGAAGAGGAATGGCTGACATACAGAAGTCTCAAGTAAAAACTTCAAGTAGATGAGTAGATGGTTAGGGTGATAGGTTTGGCAGAAAATAGGGATATTGGTTAAAAAGATTCAGAGTTCAAGGACTAGATTTTCCTCTTAGGAATGTTGAGGGAAGAGAAGGCAGACTGTAATTCCACTCCATTCAATTCAATATGTAATTCTTGTGACCATGTATGCTCCATCCCAATGTTTGGCACTGGGAATACAAAGGTAAATGAGATCTTTTCCCTGTCTTTGTGAAGCTCATGTTCTGAAGAAAGAGAGATTAGAGAGAAACAGAGGAATATTTATGAACAATTAACTCCAATTCATTTTGAAAAGTGTTGCCAAAGAGATATAAACAAGATGCATAAAATAGGAAACTCCAGCTTCTATAGAAGTTACGAAAGACTTTGGAGTGAGTATATTGGTTAGCAACGTGCTAGGTGCTATAATTAATTAATCCCAGCTGTATAATAGCTCAAAATAAATTTATTTGGGCTTGTGTAACAGTTATCAGTGGGTGAATGGGTCAGTAAATCAAATCTCCACCATGGAGTATTTCAGAAAACCAGATTGACAGAGGTTCTGCCATCTTCAATGCAAATCTCCCCAGATCTTCATGCATTTCTCCTTGTCAGTAGGCAGAAGGGGAAAAAATATGGATACACCAGTTCAAGAGGTTTTTTTAAGTCATGTCCAGGAATGGTAATATCACTATGTTTATGTTCCATGACTAGACATAAGACACATGGGTGCCCTACCAACATAGGAGGTTGAGAAACATAAAATAGCTGTGTAGACCACGAAGAAGAGGAGAACATGAATTTTTGTGAACAGCTAGCAGTATCTGTCCCAGGCAGTAATATCTGAGCTGAATTTTGTAGGACAAGAAAGAGTTCACTAGTTAGAAGGCCTGAGGGTGCACTCTGACTATACATAGAAACAGTCCAGGCAAAACTGAACATTCTGTTCATCCTTTCTTTTCTATGACCTACAAATCACCTTTCCTTTTCACCTCTGAAAAGTTTGTTTTCACAACTGTCCCCAAATACATTGGAGAGAAAAGTAAAGAATCAATCATGTGCTCCTAGTGTTATATGCATTTATAGCAGGGTAAATAATTGTGAGGCTATCGTTTTTCAATGCTATACTGTATATTAAGGGCAATCAATCTTCTCTGAGGCTAGAGAGTCAGAAAAATTTGAAAACATTTATGCCTTCTTCCATATGGAGACAAAATAATTTCACTGCGTGATTCAATAAAGGTCCATCCAGGAAAATAAAAGCTATGTCAAATAAATTAGAGAAACATAAATATAGGGAATTAGTAACAAAGATGCTAGAAAAAGGGATGTCCCCAGTGGCTCAGGCAGTAAAGAATCTGCAGCAATGCAGGAGACCCAAGGTCTATCCCTGCACCAGGAAAATCCCCTGGAGAAGGGAATGGCAACCCCACTCCAGTATTCTTGCCTGGGAAATCCCGTGGACAGAGGAGCCTGTCAGGTTACAGTCCAAGGGGTTACAAAGAGTTGGCCACCACTGAGCAACTAACACTTTAATGCTAGAAGAAATGAAAAAATGGGAAAGGTTTTTTAAAAAAAATGAAATTAAAAACTCTAGGAACCTAACCTTATCTTGAGGGCTGAATGTACAATAGGTCAGGGCTGGGTAACCAGATCAGGACAAAACATCAGAAGCTAGAATCTAGAATCACAGAGATTTTGGTCAACAGGGCCTGAGCCCAGGGAGGGAGGGATTGTATGCTGGAACGGAAGGTTCTAGAGCACAGAGAAAACATAGTCCCTTCTAGAGACTCTGCCCTGGCAAAAAGAGAGATGGACAAGCTCCAAAGTCCCCTCTTCACTGTCTTTTCAAACAGTCTCCAGGGATTTCTACTGGCTCTTCTAAGGCCTCTATTGTTTTCAGAGATCTGCTCTCTCCTGATATGAAAGAGCAGGAAGTGGATGTGAGAGCAAGTAAGCAAATGACTGTTCACTTGACTTAATTGTATTCAAAACAGCTAATTCTTCCACTTGAGGCAAGACTGAAGGATAATTTTTATTCCCTGCAGTTGAGGGTTGCAAGAGCCCTGTTTTGTTTCCTTTTTGCTGTTCTTTTCCTGAAGTGGTAGAATCTTTAACCAACTCGGTTAATAGGAAAATCGAACATGGAATTTTTTCCTTTAGAGGCTCTGCAGTTAGGTTAAGAAAAGGATACAAATTTAAACTTTGGAAATGAAAGAGCTATTTGATTTTCTCATCCTATATGTGAAGAATCTAGTTCACAAAATTAAAAATGTAAGTGATTAGATTGGTTTATATTTCCATAATCCTCTATGATAAAGGATTGGATAGTTCTAGACTTCTCTAAATATTTCACATTTTTCTGTCAGTCACTATCCCTTTGAAAAGTAATAAACCCAGAGAAATTATTCCCTTTGTATAGGACAAGAAAAAGGCCAGGAGAGAGTAAATGCCTTGCACTTTGCCAGTTGGTTGGAGTATAACGTCTTTCTCTCAGTTTTTCATATGAGAAACAGATCTCTTATTAGTTGTACCGCCTATATCACCAGTACGTTTACATCTTGAGAAGAGTTAAATGCACTGCAAATTCTGTGTGATACAGAACTATAGGCTTTACTGCTTTCACGGAAAGCAGTCATCACTCATTACTTTCAAAGATAATATAATTAAGATTACAAGTATCTAAGAGAGATGCTTCTGTCCAGACTGTTTCAAACTCCACAAAATATTGAAATACAAAAATACATTTTAGTGTAAATTTTGATGTGTCTACCATAACTTGGGCTTCCCATGTGGTGCTCGTAGTAAAGAACCTGCCTGCCAAAGCAGGAGACATAAGAGACATGGGTTCGATCCCTGGGTCGGGCAGATCCCCTGGAGGAGGACATGGCAACCCACTCCAGTATTCTTGGCTGGAGAATTCCATGGATAGAGGAGCCTGGCAGGCACAGTCCATAGGGTTACAAAGAATCGGACATGACATGCACACCATAACCTTATGGGGAGACACAATAAATAAAATAGATGAAAGCAGAGCTATTCTTGGTGGAGTGGTTGTGTGGAATAGAGTCCTCATGACCTGTCTCCACCCCCCATATCTTTCTAGGCAGCTTTCAAGGCAACTCTTCAAAAACTTTGGAGTACAACTTAGTGCATCTTGAATACCATAGGATAAAAAGACATTTTAGATATTATAGTTTCATACATTGCTACAAGTTTGATTAAAGATTCTGATATTCCTTTTTTGGAAATGAAGAAATTCTCAGGTTCACATAAGTGTTCAACCAGCATTGGCCCTTAAAATAAAGAAACTATTTATGAACTCTAGTTCATTGATCCGGAGAAGGCGATGGCACCCCACTCCAGTACTCCTGCCTGGAAAATCCCATGGGCGGAGGAGCCTGGTAGGCTGCAGTCCATGGGGTCGCTAAGAGTCGGACATGACGGAGCGACTCCACTTTCACTTTTCACTTTCATGCATTGGAGAAGGAAATGGCAACCCACTCCAGTGTTCTTGCCTGGAGAATCCCAGGGATGGGGGAGTCTGGTGGGCTGCTGTCTATGGGGTCACACAGAGTCGGATATGACTGACGCAACTTAGCAGCAGCAGCAGCAGCAGTCCATTGATCGGGCTTCCCTTGTAGCTCAGTTGGTAAAGAATCTGCCTGCAGTGCAGGATACCTGGATTCGATCCCTTGGTTGGAAAGATCCCCTGGAGAAGGAAATGGCAACCCACTTCAGTATCATTGCCTGGAAAATCTCATGGACAGAGGAGCCTGGTGGACTGCAGTCCATGGGGTTGCAAAGAGTTGGGCACAACTAAGCAACTAACACTTACACTTTAACTTAGAGTCCATTGATCAACGTCTACCTTGATGCCAAAATCACAGTTTTTGATGCAATTACACATGTAAATGTTCACTTACTTTTATTTTGGGATTGTCTATTGTTTTTATATACATCTAATACTGATTTCTATATGTTGACCTTGTATCCTACACTTTGCTGAATTAATTTATTACAGCTAATAGAGTTTTGTGGGTTTTAAAGTATTTTATGGGAATAAATATAATTTTACCTCTTTCTTTCCAATTTGATTGCCTGTTCTTTTTGTCTTGCCTAGTTTCTCTAGCTAGAACCTTCATGTAGTGCTGAATAGGCATCACAAAGGCAGCCATACTTGTCTTGTTCCTGATTTTAAGGGGAAAGAAAGCTTTCAGTCTTTAACCATTGAGTACAGTGTTCCTTGTGGGTTTCTAATAAACACCCTTTGTCATGTTGAGTGAGTTACATTCTATTTTTAGTTTGTTCTATGTTTTCATTATGAAAAGCTGCTGCATTTTGTCAAAAGCTGTTTCTTCATGATTTGAGATAATTCTGATTTTTTTCCTCTCTTCTATTAATATGATTTATTATACTGAATAATTTCTTATTGCAACTCTTACATTTCTGAAATAAATCCCACTTAGTTATGTATAATTCTCATAATTTGGGACTCTATTTTGCTAGTATTTTGTTGAGGCTTTTAAGGTCTTTCCCTTTTTAAAAGTTGTTTATCTATCTGGCTGTATCAGGTCTTAGTTGCAGTTTGCAGGACCTTTGGTCTTCACTGAGGCACATGCGATCTTAAATTGCAGCAGGCGAACTCTTAGTTGCAGCATGTGGGATCTAGTTCCCTGACCAGGGATTGAACCCTGGGCCCCTATATTGGAAGCATGGAGCCACTGGACCACCAGGGAAGTACCTAAGATCTTTTCTTTTTAAATGGAATAAAGTTATAATTATATTGTGATGCAACTAATATTTGTTGACTGACTGTATCAGTCAGAAAATCCTAATCCTAATTTTCAGGTAGAAAATTTGTTTCTATCTGAACTTTAAGGTAATTACCTCTATATTGCTTTGAAATATACTATAATTTAGATTATCTAATCATCCACACTGAACTTTCTCCAAAATTAGTCTGCGATCTATAGCCTGCCTTGCCCAAATGCAGATGATTTCAGAGAAAATGTACTATTTGCCTTTGATATTAAAATTACAGCCTTGCCAATTTAAATATCCTAGGGATTGTCAGTTAAGAAATTTGAGATTTTTTGAAAGTCATCTTCATGAATTATAGTATTATAGACTTAGGTTCTAGAATCAGACAGGCCTAGATTTAAAACAAAACTCAATACTTGAGACATCTTATATAAGTTATTTAACATCTCTACGCACCTATTTCCTCATTACTATTCATATTATAACAATGGTATGTACTTAATAGCATTCCCACAAGCATTAAATGAGAAAATGCAAGTAAGTCATTTAGAATCATGACTGGCACACATTGAACATTCAGTTAATGATGGCTTTTATGATAATTATCTTATTGGATTCCAAACAATCAACTTCTCTATTCTCACTTAGGTTTAAATCAATTTAGAGAGAATTGGTTAGTTACTAAATTACATACGTTTATAAATTTCCTGTACATATTTCTAAGCAAATATTAAATAATAGAAGAAAAGGAGAAGTGAGTATGGGCAAAACAATGATATAGTAAATGCCTCCACTTTTCCCAGAAATATGTGATGTGACACTATAAAGTAAAAGTAGCTCAAAGTGCTCTTGACTGGAATTAAGAGGCATGAGGTTGCAGAGGGATAAGGGCATAGCCAAGCCAAGCAAAATGAGTGGGCTACCTTAACATTTCCATGAAAAATTTATTGTACATTAAGTTAATATGTTAATTTTCATTTTAATGTACCATTCTATAAGAGGTAATTTAAAGAGCTATTTAGGATCTGTGATAAATATTATTCTGTTAAAAATAATTATAAACCTTTCTTATGATATCTTCTCTCTGGGAGAATTTTACTTTATATTTCACTGAGATCAGGTTTGTCCATGTGTCTGACTTTAGCCAATGAAATGTGAATGGATGTGATATGAGACTTCTCAGCAAAAATTTAAGAGCCAAGAGTAGTTGTAACATCTCTCTTCTTTCCTCTGTTGTAAGATTTGTACTGTCTCAAATAGATGCTGTTCCTTGAGTTCAGGTCTGAAAATGGAAACAATGTGAAACAGAGCTTCAAACAACTTGCAGTAGACAGGTTTCCTAAAAAGAAATTAGCCTTTGTTATTGTAAGTCATACAGACTTTGGGGTTAATTGTTGTTATAATATAATTTTGTCTAAGGGAAAAAATGTTCTTCCAAAACAGTTTAAGTGTTGTTCATGGCAAAAGGATATTTTAATAATGCAAATGCATAATTTTATAGGATTATTAAAAATGTGTATGCACTTTTATGTGCTATAAGAGGGAGAAGCTCAAGACGGTGGAGTAGGACTTATTCCAGGGACACAGAGATGGTTCAATATCCTCAAATCAACTAATGTATTATACTGCATTAATGAAAGAAAGGATAAAAGTCACATGATTATCTCAATAGAAAAAGCGTTTCACAAAATTCAAAATCCATCATGATAAAAACTCTCCAACAAAGTTAGTATAGAGAAAATATATCTCAACATAATGAAAGTCATTTATGGCAGATTCACAGCTAACACCACACTCAGTGGTGAAAAGGTAAAACTTTTCCTCTAAATTTAAGAATTTTAAGAATAAGACAAGGATGACCACTCTCACCACTTCTATTTAATAGAGTTTTGGAAGTCTGAGCTATGCAATCAGTTAAAAAAGAAATATAAAAGGCATTCAGATTGGAAGGGTAGAAGTAAACTGTTCACTATTTGCAGATGACATGATACTTTATACCCAAAACCCTAAAAGTCTCCACCAGAAACTATTAGAATTAATAAATGAATTTAGTAAAGTTGCTGGGTAAAACATAAATATACAGAAATTTGTTGCTTTTCTGTACACTAATAATGAACTATCAGATAAAGTAATGAACATCACGAAAAATCACATCAGAAAGAAAGAAATCATATCAGAAAGAATAAATACCTAGGAGTAAACTTACCCAAGGAGATGAAAGAACTGTATTTTGAAAAGTATAAAACACTGATGAATGAAATTGAAGATGGTACAAAGAAATGGAAAGATATTTTGTGTTTATGGATTGGAAGACTTAATATTGCTAAAGTGACCATATTATTCAAAGATTGGAAGGACTGATGCTAAAGCTGAAACTCCAATACTTTGGCCACCTCATGAGAAGAGTTGACTCACTGGAAAAGACTCTGATGCTGGGCGGGATTGGGGGCAGGAGGAGAAGGGGACAACAGAGAATGAGATGGCTGGATGGCATCACCAACTCGATGGACATGAGTTTGAGTGAACTCCGGGAGTTGGTGATGGACAGGGAGGCCTGGCATGGTGTGATTCATGGGGTCGTAAAGAGTCGGACACAAATGAGCGACTGAACTGAATTGAACTGAACTGATCTACAGATTTACTGCAATCTCTATCAAATTACACATGGCATTTTTCACAGACCTAGAACAAATTATGCTAAAATTCATATGAAACCATGAAAGATCCAGAATAGTCAGAGCATTTTTGAGAAAAAAGAACAAAGCTGGAAGCATCATTCTCTCTGACTTCAGTCTATACCACAAACCTATAGTAATCAAAACAGCCTGATACTGACACAGAAACAGATGCATAAATCAGTGGAACATAATTGAGACCCTAGAAATAAACCCATACACTTAGGCCAGTTAATTTACAACAAAGAAGGAAAAAAGATACAAAGGAGAAAAAACAATTTCTTCAATCAGTGGTGCTGGGAAAACTAGACAGGTAGGTACATATAAAAGAATGAAATATAACATGTTCATTGTACAGAAATAAACTCAAGATTATTAAAGACCTAAATGTAAGACCTGATGCCATAAAAATCCTAGACAAGAACACAGGCAAAACACTGACATAAATCCTAGCAATATTTTTTTGGATCTGTCTCCTAAAGCAAAAGAAACAAAAGTATACTTAAGTATACTTAAAACTCTTGCACAGCAAAGAAAACCATTGACAAAACAAGAAGACTGAATGGGAGAAAATATTAGCAAATGATATGACTGATAAGAAGTTAATATCCAAAATACATACACAGTTCAAACAACTCAATATCAAAAAGAAAAAAGAAAACCCAGCTACTTTTCCAAGGAAGACATACAGATGGTGGAGAGGTGCATGAAAAGATGCTCAACATCACTAACCATCAGAGAAATGCAAATCAAGCCCACAGTGAGATTCCACTTCACACCTGTGCAAACGGCTATCATCAGAAAGTCTGTAAATAACAAATGGCTAGACTGTGCTTAGCGAAATAAGTCAGAGAAAGATACTGTATGTTATTACTTGTATGTAGAATCTAAAATATATATAAATGAATTTAACAAAACAGAAAGACTCACAGCTATAGAGAACGGGTGGTGGGAAGAAATATTTAGCTGTCACTCTATCAGAATCACTATATATGAGGTTATTTTTATCATGGTATAAACTGTAACCAATTCTTTCTCACAGACTGATCTTACAGATGATCCAATTAGAAAGTCATGTGAGAAATCAGCCTGAAAGTACTAGAGGGAGGGTGGGTCAGAGGGGACAGGGACGGAGAAGGAGAAAGTAAAGAGAACGAGAGAGAGAGATTGGGGACAAGGCGAGGTTTTAAGCATCTATTAGAAAAAACATAAAAATTTCTGGAGAATCAAGTCATTATGCCCTTCTTAGATCAGAAGACCAGAAATAGCATTCGTCTATGGAAATAAAGGTCAAAAAGTGCATGTAATCTGTACCAGTCCAGCAGCTAGAGGGAGATGGGGTTCTAATTCCCACATGTGGTCCAACGGAAGGGAGTGCTTTTCTCCTCTGAAAGTGCTTTAACTCCATGTTTGTTGAAGCCGCACCTGCCTTTGTCTGAGTTCTGGAGAGCCCCTCTCCCTCTGCGTTTATTTACTGTCTCCTGCTCTGCCGCCCACATGGCATTTTCCTTTACTTACAGGAGTCCTAAAGACCCGAAACAGCAGCAAGCAGATTAAAAATTAATAAAAGTCTCAGAGGGAGAGTACCAAGAGGCGACTGGCTCTGTGATCGGCAATTTTTTGAGGTTCTTTAAATACCCAATTATTTTCAGGACCCCTACAGAACAGAAACTACAGGACATGGGAAATAGGTTTTCAGGCCAGAGGGAATATATTTTTAAGCAAAAATTCTTTTAACTTGGAGAAGAGAAGAATTATGTTTTATAGCACTTCTCTTCATTGCCAACCCCTCTCCTCCAAATCTCTACCTATTTTTTTTTCTCCCTTTTATAGTTTCAGGTGATGCACCCAGCAGGAATAAGGAGAATTTATCTTCAGTATAAGCTTCATTATTTTACGATGTCTCTTCATTTGCCCAGGAGGTAAGGATGTTGCGTAGGGAAGGAAAAAAAAAGCAAAAACAAACAAAAAAAGGCGGCGAATGAATTAAAATCAGGCCTGAGAATATTTGATGATATATTACATCCCAGCTCAAACAGGAAGAAAATTTAAATCTGATATGTCAAGGAATTGAGAAGCACATGTTTTTAGATTACTATGTTTCTTTGGATGAAAAACACTTTCTTAAAGAGCCTAATGAATGCACCAAGCCATAAAATGACCTCTAAATACTGTAAAAACAAATCTATAGGAAATATTTCTCTACCACTTTCATTTTGCATTTCCTAAAACCTATATTGTGGTTAGTAAAATATTTATGCATTGCACTCCAGAAACGTATTATTTATGATGCGCAATCAGGAAAGATTGCATCTGATGACCACATTTTCATTTAGCCATGGGAAGGAACAAATTGTAGTTGAATTACAAACACGGAAACCAATCAGGCAGGGTGCAAATAATTTGTTCAGCCTGAGACAGGGTTGTCAGGAAGCAGTGCTGTAATGTGATTCAGAGGAGAATCTGTGTTATCATTACCTTCCAACAGGTTGTCAGAAATCAGCAGACTGAAAGGGAGTTTTCAGCAAAGGCAGGAAAGATAAAACCAGGAAAGAAAAAAAAAATTTTTTTTTAAATGTAGTGTTAATGGAATGCTGAATTATCAGCATTGCAGAAAGAAACAAATGTAATTTTGGTACCTAGCAGAGTCAATTGACTATGACTTTTTTATACTGTGTGTGTTATTTTTCAATCAAATCTAATGCTTCTTTCCACCAGTAACTGTTAACTTTAAAAAAGCAGAAACCTTAGGAGATCTGAATTATGTGTTCAGAATTGTCTATTAGGTCTTACTGTAAATCACTTAGCTGTCTGAAACAAGACCTTTGTACGCCATTCTCCTGCCATAAGAAAAAATTATTATGTATACATTCTTGCATGCTACAATTGTAAATTGGATGGCAAAATTACTTAGGAGAGCAAAACTAGAGAATAAGGGAACTTAAATACAAAATAATATCCCACTTAACATTTACTGACCATGTATCAAGAACTTGAGTAAGGAAAAAATTACTTGGAACTCTGATTGGTTATGACTTACATGACTCATGCTTCCTCTTTCTCTTGCTTTGGTTTTTCTTTTGTTTTTTTGCTTTTGTTAATTGTATTCTTTATTTTTGGTTCACCACAGTATACTTCTCACCAGACAAAAACAAACCACATTTATTAGTTGAAAAGAGATTACCCATAGGCGATAATATGTCAGTCTATTGCTCAAAAAGACTTCCCTGATAGCTCAGTTGGTAAAGAATCCACCTGCAATGCAGGAGAACTGGGTTCAATTCCAAGGTTGGGAAGATCCACTGGAAAAGGGATAAGCTACCCACTCCAGTATTCTTGGGCTTCCCTTGTGGTTCAGCTGGTAAAGAATCTGCCTGCAATGCGGGAGACCTGGGTTTGATCCCTCGGTTGGGAAGATCCCCTAGAGAAGGGAAAGGCTACCCACTCCAGTATTCTGGCCTGGAGAATTCCATGGGCTGTATTGTCTGTGGGGTTGCAAAGAGTCGGACACGACTGAGCCACTTTCACTTTTACTTCCATTGCTCAAAAAATGTCAGTGGCTCCCTGTTGCCTATAATGTCAAAAAAAAATGTTTTCAGTGTAGCATTCAAGGACCTTCATAGTCTGTCCCCAAACTGCATGATAGAAAACATAGTCTTTGAAGTCTGAATGTCAAGTCCTCACTACTGGGCAATGGGATCAGATTTGGCAATATACTTTGTCTGCATCTAGGGACCAGCACAGAGTTTCTGTGAAGGATATGGCACAATCTACTCATTCTGACTGTGACATTAGCACCAAAGCAATAGCCTGAACTTCAGTTTCTGTCATTCTTATGATTGATCCTTCTTCTCTCTGTGTGTTTCCAGGTTATCGGGGAAGTCTGATTTTCTTTTCTCAGCATTCCAAGCTTCTAGCTGCTTCCTAGTATACAATGAAAATTTCTGGACTCTTATTGCTAAATCTTGCCTCATTCTGTCCTCTCTAAGTTCACAAACTGCTTTTTCTTCTTGTAGAATGTCTTTTTCCAAAATGCTAGAGTTTGACTAGTAATTTAAATAAGGAAGAAAGGCCACACTCATGGCATAGGGCCATTCCCAAATTGAGACCTAACTTCCATATTTAGACTTTAGTAGTGGCATTTTGAAATCAGTAGGTGTCTAAGGTTTGCCACTGAGGACTGTAAAAGTTTTTACCATAAAAAGCTTTTAGAAGAGTAAGTGCTCAATGGTGTTTAATAAGTGCTTTCTATTATCATTAATGTTGACTTATGAGCTCTAGACTCAGGCAGTACTTTTTCAAGGATTACCTTAAGATGATGGACAGAGAAGGAAAAGTCCCAAGCATCAATAATTACAATACCTGGAGAAGAAAAATCCTTGATTGGGATAACTCACCTGCCATCCTTATAAATATCGACTCTCTGAAAAACAGGGTCAGTGGAGACTGAGGAATGAATGCATTTTTCTCCGTCCAAAAATATTTCCATGCCGCGTGTCTCCAGAGAACCAGTATACTAAGAGAGAGAGATTAGATAAAACGTCAGAAACTTGTAACTTAAGACTCTAGGGGAGAAGACATTTCAGAATATCCAGAAATTAATGATGAAAGAACATTACTGTGAAGCTCCTCTGGGATGAAGAGGAAACCTTCAGAAGACACTTGATGTGTTTCCCTTTATAAGAAAAGGGTAGAAGGGAAAAGGAGCTAACACTTTGATCATCTGGAAAAAAATAGTTTAGCAGTCATATCTTGCAAACACACCTAGCCTCTTCAATATAACTACATTACTAAGTGTCCATCAACGCTGATAAATTTAAATAAGACTAACCATGGTGATAAGAGGAGAGATGTGTAAGTATGGGGAAGTCTATGTATTATCTATTTCCTATATTTAAGCAGTTTACCCAACATCTATAGATGTTTCAACATGGAAAAATAATATTTTCAGGCTTCTTAGACATATTGATTGGTTATTTATTTTTTAATTTTATTTTTTAAGTTATGAAAGTATGGTAACACATTTATAGGAGACTTGGAAAATACAGAACAAGGTCACATATAGTTCCACTATATATTACAATTATTTTTTAAGTAGATAAATTAAGACTTTTTAATTGGAGTTTCAATATCAAACTCTCAAATATTAGTAGAATGAAAATACAGAGAAGTAGAAGGATATAGTAGACCTGAAAATCACTGTGAACCAATTCAGCATAATCAAGACTTATACAATTTTCACACGGTAGTAGGATACAAATTCTATTGAAGTTCCCATAGACTGTTAACTAGGAGACACTGGAAAATATCCAGAGACATAAAAGAAGGGGCAAAAATTTCATGGTCTAAAAGTATTGAAATCATACAGGATCTGTTGATTGGTTATCTCAATCAAATTGTTATTGTCACAGATTTTTCCCTAAAGAATTGCCTTAAATTCTCCTATTTCCTTTCATTCTGTACTTCCTTTCTGTTCCATCTGTCATTTTGTCATCCATTTAAGCAAACTCAAAGCATTTATCCTTATTTAAGGCCGCATTCTACATGTGTGAGGCATGCAGTTCTTCACCTGAGAGCTTTCTTCACCACTTTAAGGAAGAGTCATGGCTGCCAGAGTTAGAGGTAATTCAGTTCTTCAAGAATTGATTCATAATGATACTGGAAGGTCTCTTTAATCCAGGACTTTATGAAAACAACTGAAAGATTTATTGGAAATGGCTGAAACCTTACACACTTATCCACTTTATACCAAATGTTTTCTATGTGCCCTGGAAGACAAACTCCAGCAATGTAAGAAGATGATACTGCATCTTTCCTGGCTTCTAAAGGGTCACAGTCTGGTTGCACAGTTAATGAAGTAAAGCTGAGACACTGAAGCATGTATATTATCATATGTGAAACGAATCACCAGTCCAGGTTCAATGCATGATACAGGAAGCTCGGGCCTGGTGCACGGGGATGACCTGGAGGGAGGATATGGGGAGGAGGGAGGTGGGAGGGGGATTCAAGAAGGGGAACACATGTACACCCGGGGCGGATTCGTGTCAATGTATGGCAAAACCAAACAATATATTATTGTAAAGTAATTAGCCTCCAATAAAAAAAAAAAAGCTGAGACATGAATCTAGGATTTCTGAGGATAAATTTAGGGTTGTTTAGAATGAAAATAATTTCAATGAAATATTTGTCTTAGGGAAATTTGGGGGAAACACCAGAACATCCATTCTGAACTCATATCAACATCAGGTCATCATCAGAGGGTTTGGAATGATCCTTCTTGACCAGATAGCACAGATGGCATGCTTTGATAGATGAAAGAATTCAGGTAGCCTATGTAACCCAACTACTTTGTGGCTAGTGCTACACAGAGTCATGTTAAAAAAAAAAAGTCCAGCAACTCACAATAATTCAAAAGCAATATTTAGTGAAGTATGCCTCAAAACAGGCAGTAGAAGCAGAAGTTTCAAAGGGGTAAATACTTTGAAGGGGTAACTTTGAAGCTAGCAAATCTTTCAAAACCCCCTTCTCCCACACTGCTTCCTTTCAGTTTTTCTTTCACTCCCTGGTTGTCACATATCTCATTTCCCGCACTACACACCCCTCAGAAACGCCCATCCTCCTCAGGCTTGTCTGCCTGGCTCAGGTCTTGTTTCTTTTCTTTTCTTTTGTGTTATCCTTTGTCTTTTGTCCTGATTCGTACATAAGTAAAGGAGAATCCAGAATTGACCTAACAAATAATACATTATTTGTTAATACGTCTCTGAAGGGGGAGAGAGAAGATGGCAAATGCTTATACTTTAATGTCATTCCTTTTATCCCCTTCACACTCAGACTTTTAAAAATGGAGTTAATATTGCATCCCACACCTTCAGAAAGGTGCTAAAAGGCCCATCCTGCTGTTTTACTCACATAAGAAATTGCTGTTCTGAGTCACCTAGAACAAAGCTGTTAGGCTTGGAAGTACAGTGGATTCACAGGGAGCTTACTAACGTCTTCAGTAGCAGCTGGTTTCCACAGAAAATTTGAGCAAATAAGATCTCCCAGTATGGATTTCAGTAGCATACTGGGACGTGAATGGCATGTGAGAGAAAATTTTACTCACTTCCCTGTCTCTTAGGGACCCTTGAGCAACAAGTTAAATCTATTCTAAAGGGAAGGTGGATGGTGGACTTTTGTGATTAAAGCTTCAGAACAACCTGGACAGAATATAGATTGTTTTAATAATCATAATGCTTAAAGTGGCTGCTTACCAGGAGGGAAGGAAGATTCAACAGAGCAGTTAATAGTAACTATGAGAAGAAGACATTTCATGTTTTTACACCTTGCAGAATTGAAGTCGCTCTGTCACCAGGCAAAATATTCTTCCCATATACTGTCTGTATGTGTGTGTGTGAACATTTGACAAGATAAAACCTCTCCTATTTCTCTTCTTGAAAAGAAAAAGGCTATTTTCTTCTTTTCTTTCAGCTGAATTTTACAAGAACTTTTCAAGTTTCAAAACAAGATGTCAAATTTTGAGTGGAAATGCTTTAATCCCTCGATTATTAGGGAACTGGACATCTTTACAGTGACCACTTTCCAACCAGAAACACGTTAGTTCTCTCCTTGTATCAGACCTTCATTATATCTCTACACAATTGTTTTTTAGCTGCATCTTCACATTTGATAATTCATTTATTCATTCACTAAATATTGATTGAACATTTGCCACATGCTAAGCACTGTTTTAGAAACCGAAGATACGAAATTGAAGAGACTAGACATGATCCGAGGCCTGATGGAGCTTAAATCCTACCAAAAGGAGACAGAGCATAAAAGGGAAGCAAAGAGAGAGTTGTTTTTGATGGTCATGCCTAGGAATTTTATATATCTTTGTACTGAAAATGTGTATGTATATTTTGAATTATTTCCTTAGGATAGAATTTCAGAGGTTAAATTCTTATATCTAAGATTATGAACATGGATAAAGTTTAAACAGAATTCTTTATAGAAGTAACCAGTTGTGACTGGATGTCCCTACAGGTCACATTTCTTCAAGCCTCAAAAAGCCTGCAGGATTTTCAGGGCAGAAAATGGGAGAAGATGTAGAAGAATGGAAACCACATTTGAAAAAAGGTGTTGGTAATGACTGGAGGTGAGGGAATTTGATCAGAGATGTAGACTTAATGATGACATATCGTCCAAGTTCCTGAACCCTAAGATGGTCCTGCTCTGCCCTTCACATACCATACCCCTAAGAAATGCAACAATGTACCATACAATTTCCCTACTCAGAAGAGGTTCAGAAATATTCTCTTGCTGCCATAGCATCTGGAGGGCAACCCTGTGGCCATAGTAACTCAACTTCAAAGGGACCCCTCAGGGGGCCTGTAGAGACAGAAACAAATTGAGAGGAAGAAGCTTCTGAAACACTGAGCAGAAGAATAACACTGTGCCATTTGTTTAGCAGTAATTAAGATTTGTCCACGCTGTCCTGCACATTCAAGACCCCGGAGACAAAGTAATGTTAATGGACGTGCTCACACAACCTGGATCTCTGTCAGGACCACTGACTTAGCCTCTGACAACAGCTAAATCACTCCTTGGAAATCAATAAATATTTCCATTCCGATGCTTATAAAAATGTTCCTGATATTTACTGTGTTCTGATGTATTCACTTGATGCTACAGTAAATATCTGACAGATCATTAGAACTTCCTTGGAAATATGGGGAGTACCTGGAGTTGGCTGCCACAACAAAGCCTGCTTTACCTATATTGCAATTCAGGTTTCCTGGGAAATCGACTCTGAAGCATTGATTTGTGTGCAGGAAATTCACTGGGTGGTGCTGTTAGGGTGAATAACTGTGGCCAAGTGAAGGCAAACAGGCAAGTTGAAAGAGAAGTAGTTAGAACCTTAGCTGATTTCATAAGAAGGCAGTTGAGGGGTTCTGGAGCTGGGTGGCCCTGCAGAGTTGTCCCACCCTGAAGCAAGGAGGGTAGTCCTTTATGCCTCTGCATTGACCTGTCATTGGATGTCCACTGAGCTTGGATACGTGAGCTCTTTTCCGCTGGTGGCAGTGCTCAGAGAGGGGTGAAGGGAGAGTTGTCAGCAGTCAACATTCCTGGCATCTGGGGGATAATTTATTTTGGTTCTGAAGGGAGGGAGGTGGTGACATACTGCAACATATCTTAAACAGAAAGCTGCAAGTTTTAATTGCTTTACTCTTCCTTGTGTTTCATTCATGTCTATGAAGTTGACACTACTTGTTCTGTCTTCTGCAGGCTCTGCTCCCAGGACTAGCCCTAAACCTATGGAATTTAAGATCCTACTCTCTAATTAAAACAACTATGAAAGTCCATAGCAGATGTTGATGTGGTGTGATTTATGCCCAAGACTTTTTCAATCTCATTTTCTGGCACCCATAATTACTATTTCTATTGTGGATGTTTGATCCCAAATTTTTTCCCCTGGGTTTTATAAATGCTGTCTCTGGTCCAAAATAATATAGTAAAGAGAAAAGGTATAAGAACCTGACCAGGGTTCCAATCCCATCTTTGTCACTTATTGGCTCTGTAACATTGGCAATTCATTCACCCACTCTGAATCATGGTTTTTTCAACTGCTGTAAAATGCCATAATAATCATGATTTTAACAGTTAGACCAGCATTTTATAAGATGACATCTGTAACCCAGATGAAAGCTTTTTAACCCTTGAGAAGTAATGATAAAAATGAAAAATAATAATTATAACAGAATCCAGTATTTCCAAATGCTTTCTGCATACCTCATGTAGTACCAAGAGCTTTGTATTGGTTACCGATTTAATCTTCAAACAAAACCCATAGAATATGGTTATTTTATGGCTAATACCAAATCATTTAACAAGTGGATAAAAAAGTATTTGAGAAGTGATAGGTTACAAATCAATCAGAATGAATACAATTGAAACAGCTATAAGGATAGGCTGTTATATTTTTATATACCCACTTTACAGATAGGGATACTGAGACATAGAAACTTTGGTTGGCCTAAGAACACATGGTCTGTAGGTGGCAGAGATGGGTTTAAACAGACTGACTTCCCAAACTATAAAATTAAAGGTTGTTCTTTGTTGTTGTTGTTTGTTTGATACTATCTCCAAATCACAAGTTTTAGCTAGGGTTGCTTTAAACCTTTAATTTTATTACCCCAGGAAGCCTTAAGCCTTCCTGATCTCTCAATATAGCTCTGATCCAACAGATACATCCATCAAAGTTATTTTCTTTCTAAAAACAGCCAGACCTTTCACCAAATACAACTGCCAAGGTTTATTGGACTGAAGACTAATGTTGTGAGTCAGTCTGAGCCAAAGTGATTTTTGTAATTATATGAGATAATAGTAACTATTAAGAGTGATTTTGGTAAAAGCAAGCTAAAAATTGAGTTTATTTAAATAGTTCAATCAGGAGTGACATTTGAATCCAGATTTGGGAATAAAATGACTCTGAGGGTCTGCAAAAGAGTGAGGGTGACTTGAGTGACAAAGAAACCTTCAATAATAAAATGACATGAAATACCATAACCTTGTCAATTCCATTGCACACAGGCTCTTTGACAATGGTGGAACCAGAAATTAACACAGAAGGCTGTTCCCTGAGGCAAAATAGATTGATTCAGTTTCAGAAAGCAAAACAGAGCATCATGATGGAGGCACTGGGTAAACAGAGAAAAGACGCACTTTTTTTTATTATTTTAACTGCTGCTGCTGCTGCTGCTAAGTCACTTCAGTCGTGTCCGACTCTGTGTGACCCCATAGACGGAGGCCCACCAGGCTCCCCTGTCCCTGGGATTCTCCAGGCAAGAACTGAAAGAAACACAAAAACTGGAATTCCTAGAGAAGCAGTCCCTGGAAACCACAGATGGCGTCTCTATAGCCACTCTAAGATACTTGTGCCAATTATTCTGGAGTAGAATTATGGGGTGTGTATGTGTGTAGTGTGTGGTATTTGTATGGTGTAAGGTATGTATGTACCTATGTGTATATATGTATGTAGTTTGGTGGTAGCGGAGATCGAAGATGTGAAAGTAAGTTAAATAAGTAGGTTAAACTTACTTGAACACATTCATATATGCAAATACATATGATAAAGTCACACATGAAAGATTGAATTCTTGAATCCATACATGTTCATGACTCTTTCTGTGGCAAGTTCCACTATATATGTAAATTTTCACCTTCACTTCCCTCTGTGTCTCAATCCAAGCACTTCCTGTATTTTCTTTGACTGCTTTGACCTTGGCCACTTATGCCTCTGACCTCCCTCGCTCAACACTTTATCTCCTGCTCATGCCTTTTCTGTCTCCTGAGAAACCTGAGTGCAAACCATAGGACAAGAAATCCCACTGATGCTATAGATACAGGCTGACTTCCCTGATGCAGAGTTAAGACATACAGAGAGAGGACGGGGGGATAGTGTACACAAAAAATATTCAGCAGATCTACCACATGCCAGATCTGTGATATGTACTAAAAACACACAGATGTGTGAGGCATCCTTGTCTTCAGGGAACTTACAGTCTAGTGAGAGAGAATTGTATCATCCCGTGGAATATGTAATGTGAGCTCTAAGAAGTGGTTGTCATGGAAACACAGAGGAGCTCACCAGGCAGAATAGAGGTTAGGCATTGGCACTAATGAGTGGCTGAATGCAGTGAAATGCTAGATCTGAGCCTTAGAGGAGCTCATCAAGCAAAGGGAGCTGGTGCAGCAGGGATGAAGGTGCAGTTTGCCCTGCTGAAAGAATGCTATAAGCCAGGCCTCAAACAATCTGTATGGTGTTTTATCAATAAAGGCACAAACCATGGGTCTTAGTCTTAGAGTGGTGAGATCTGACAAACATGAAATCCATGACATCAAAGCCAATTTTAAAATAATGTAAGTTATCTGCTTATATTTCTTTAACACCATGGGGAAGGCTCATGCTGGAACTCAATATTTTCCAGAATATTTCACAATATGTGTTTTTTTTTCTCTCACTTTTAAGACTCTCACACCACAGGTGTTCCAAAACCCGTCCTAAACGAACAAAAATAAAGAAGGGAAAAATCGTCCCATCTGTATTAAGTAGGACACTTTCCATTACAGATGGCCCAAACCAACTCCTCCTCCCTCAAATGAAAGGGAATTAATTAGCTCCTATTCCCTGGTGGCTCAGCTGGTAAAGAATCCGCCCACAATGCAAGAGGCCTGGGTTCGATCCTGGGTTGGGAAGATCCCCTGGAGAAGGGAACGGCTACCCACTCCAGTATTCTCACCTGGAGAATTGCATGGACTGTATAGTCCATGGGGTTGCAAAGAGTAAGACTCAACTGAGCAATGTTCACTTTCATAACTGATATAATGGGACCCAGATGAATCAAACAGGTTGAATGCTATCCTCCTGACTTTCTCTTTGTGTTTGTTCCATTCCCAGGTGGCCTCTCACCTTAGAATGGTGAGATGGAGTGGTGGTTCTAGGCTTTAACCTCTGGTGGCTCAGAGGTTAAAGCGTCTGCCTCCAATGCGGGAGACCCGGGTTCGATCCCTGGGTTGGGAAGATCCCCTGGAGAAGGAAATGGTAACCCACTCCAATATTCTTGCCTGGAGAATCCCATGGACGGAGAAGCCTGGTAGGCTACAGTCCACGGGGTCGCACAGAGTCGGACACGACTGAGTGACTTCACTTCACTTCACTTTGGATCCAAAAGACAGAGACCATTTTCCTTAAGCTGTTCAGAGAGCTGGGATTTGTCAACCCTATGACTCATGTCACATGTTTATCTCTGAATCACTGTAGATGAGCAGATAAGCTTACTTTCCAAGTAAGGATTTCAGCTCTACCTGAACCATATAAAATGGGAACCAGGGATGATTCATCTGGAAAAAAGTTTGGACATATTTTTCTGAAGAAGTGGAAGGTATACTATCAATTTCACCACAATAGTCAAACTCTATAGCCAGTTGTTATTTATATTCTCCTCACTTAATTCCCAATTAACTATTATTAAATCTAAGATTTGGCTCGGAAAACCAGACACTTCTGGTGGGAGGGATGCAGATTTGGACTCAGTCCTGTGACAGCTTTGATCTTATCAAATACACTAGTTCATTCCATTATTGCAGTCACACTCTGACCATAGCACTGTTTCCCAAGTTTTGTAGATGAGGCAAATAATTTTAAGAAATAAAGCAAGAGGCCTAATGTCTATACCCCAACCATTAATGCTGAAGAAGCTGAAATTGAAGAAGATCTACAAGAACTTCTAGCACTAACACCCAAAAAAGATTTCCTTTTCATTATAGAGGACTGGAATGCAAAAGTCGGAAGTCAAGAAATACCTGGAGTAACAGGCAAATTTGACCTTGGAGTACAGAATGAAGCAGGGCAAAGGCTAATAGAGTTTTGCCAAGAGAATGCACTGGTCATAGCAAACACCCTCTTCCAACAACACAAGAGAAGACTCTACACATGGACATCACAAGATGGTCAATAACAAAATCAGATTAATTATATTCTTTTCAGCCAGAGATGGAAAAGCTCTATACAGTCAGCAAAAACAAGATCAGGAGATGACTGTGGCTCAGATCATGAACTCCTCACTGCCAAATTCAGACTTAAATTGAAGAAAGTGGAGAAAACCACTAGACCATTCAGGTATGACCTAAATCAAATCCCTTATGATTATACAGTGGAAGTGACAAACAGATTCAAGGGATTAGATCTGATAGACAGAGTGCCTGATGAACTATGGACGGAGGTTCATGACATTGTACAGGAGGCAGTGATCAAGATCAACTCCAAGCAAAAGAAATGCAAAAAGGTAAAATGTTTGTCTGAGGAGGCCTTACAAATGGTTGAGAAAAGAAGAGAAGCTAAAGACAAAGGAGAGAAGGAAAGATATACCCATTTGAATGCAGAGTTCCAAAGAATAGCAAGGAGAGATAAGAAAGCCTTCCTCAGCGATCAATGCAAAAAAATAGAGAAAAACATTAGAATGTGAAAGACCAGAGATCTCTTCAAGAAAATTAGAGATACCAAGGGAATATTTCATGCAAAGATGGGCACAATAAAGGACAGAAATGGTATGGGCCTAACAGAAGCAGAAGACATTAAGAAGAGGTGGCAAGAATACACAGAACTATACAAAAACGATCTTAATGACCTAGAAAACCACGATGGAGAAGGAAATGGCAACCCACTCCAGTGTCCTTGCCTGGAGAATCCCAGGGACGGGGGAGCCTGATGGGCTGCCGTCTGTGGGGTCACACAGAGTCGGACACGACTGAAGTGACTTAGCAGTAGCAGTAGCAACCACGATGGTGTGAGCACTCACCTAGAGCCAGACATCCTAGAATGCAAAGTCAAATGGGCTTTATGAAGCATAACTATGAACAAAGCTAGTGGAGCTGATGGAATTCCAGTTGAACTATTTCAAATCCTAAAGGATTTGAAGTTAAAGTGCTGCACTCAATATGCCATCAAATCTGGAAAACTCAGCAGTGGCCACAGGACTGGAAAAGGTCAGTTTTCATTGCAACCCCAAAGAAGGGCAATGCCGAAGAATGCTCAAACTACCGCATGATTGCACTCACCTCACACGCTAGCAAATTAATGCTCAAAATTCTCCAAGCCAGGCTTCAACAGTACATGAACTGTGAACTTCCAGATGTTCAAGCTGGATTTAGAAAAGGCAGAGGAACCAGAGATCAAATTGCCAACATCTGTTGGATCATAGAAAAAGCAAGAGAGTTCCAGAAAAACATCTACTTCTGCTTTATTGATTATGCCAAAGACTTTGATTGTGTGAATCACAACAAACTGTGGAAAATTCTGAAAGAGATGAGAATACCACACCACCTGACTTGCCTCCTAAGAAATCTGTATGCAGATCAAGAAGCAACAGTTAGAACTAGACGTGGAACTACAGACTGTTTCAAAATTGGGACAGGAGTACATCAAGGCTGTATAATGTCACCCTGCTTATTTAACTTATGTGCTGAGTACATCATGTGAAATGCCGGGCTGAATGAAGCACAAGCTGTAGTCATGATTGCAGGAGAAATATCAATAACCTCAGATATGCAGATGACACCACCCTTATGGCAGAAAGTGAAGAGGAACTCAAGAGCCTCTTGATGATAGTGAAAGAAGAGAGTGAATAAGTTGGCTTGAAGCTCAACATTCAGAAAACTAAGATCATGGCATCTGATCCCATCACTTCATGCAAATAGATGGAGAATCAGTGTAAACAGTGAGAAACTTTATTTTCTTGGGCTCTAAAATCACTGCAGATACTGATTGCAGCCATAAAATTAAAAGACGCTTGCTCCTTGGAAGAAAAGCTATGACCAACCTAGACAGCATATTAAAAAGCAGAGACACTATTTTGCCAACAAATGTCCATCTAGTCAAAGCTATGGTTTTTCCAGTCGTCATGTATTGATGTGAGAGTTGGACTATAAAGAAAGCTAAGCACCAAAGAATTGATGATGCTTTTGAACTGTGGTGCTGGAGAAGACTCTTGAGAGTCCCTTGGACTGCAAGGAGATCCAACCAGTCCATTCTAAAGGAGATCAATCCTGGGTGTTCATTGGAAGGACAGATGCTAAAGCTGAAACTCCAATACTTTGGCCACCTCATGCGACGAGTTGACTCACTGGAAAAGACTCTGATGCTGGGAGCAATTGGGGGTAGGAGGAGACGGGGACGACAGAGAATGAGATGGCTGGATGGCATCACCGACTCGATGGACATGAGTTTGAGTGAACTCTGGGAGTTGGTGATGGACAGGGAGGCCTGGCGTGCTGTGATTCATGGTGTCGCAAAGAGTCGGACATGACTGAGCGACTGAACTGAACTGAACTGAAGTCATCTCCAGGATTCTGTAATTAAGTGGGATTTACCCAGCACTTTGCTTTTGGAAGGAATTCAATGCAATTCAGTAAATGTTTCCTGAGTGTGTTCCCTATACCCACATTGGAGATAAAAAGGAGGAGCCAGAGAGAATCTCTGTTCTCAAGTAACACATAATCCAGTGGAGGCATCAATCACATATACAAAGTAATCAATTAATTGGTGGTGAGTATTATGAGAATAATAACCAAGAGCTGTGAAAGCACAGAAAAAATATAAGTGAATCTGAGTGTATTTAAATTGAGTGCTGATTAATGAAGATGATTTTGACAGATTTGGAAAGGAGGTAAAGTTAAAATTAATCAAATTAATATAAAACCAGTCTATTCTAAAGGAAATCAGTCCTGAATATTCACTGGAATATTCATTCATCCAGCTGAAGCTGAAACTCCAATACTTTGGCCACCTAATGTGAAGAACTGACTCACTGGAAAAGACCCTGATGCTGGGAAAGATTGAAAGCAGGAGGAGAAGGGGATGACAGAAGATGAGAAGGTTGGATGGCATCACTGACTCGATGGACATTAGTTTGAGCTTGCTCCAAGAGTTGGTGATGGACAGGGAATCCTGGTGTGCTGCAGTCCATGGGGTCACAAAGAGTCGGACACAATTGAGCAACTGAACTGAATTGAAATAAATATGAGATTTCTGGCTCTTCCCAGGGATGAGAGGAGAGACAGATTATAGAACATCCACAGCAGAAAGATGCATAGTTCAGGTTGTATTAAAATACTTTGCTTGGCATGTACTGAAACTGTTAAGCGTTGTACTGAGAGACCTTGCCCTTATCTCTCCCGCACTTCTAGTGAGGTTGGTCCAATGCAGGCTCTTGGGCACCAAAGAAACTGATGTTCTCTGATTTTTTGAGGCAGTGAACTTACCCATGATGAGCTATGTTCTAAAAGATAACTGATAACTGAATCGGGACTGAGAACTAGCCCCCTGATAATATGGTACTTGGTTTCACTGAGCTTGCATTCCAATGAGTATAGCAGACACTAACTAAACAAACAGAAAAGATAAAAGCAGATGGCAATAAATGCACTGAAAGAAAAGGGGCACCGGGGAGAACTCGGAAAGGACTCTTCAAAGCGTTGAGATAAAAGGGATGTGAAAATCAAGGAGAAAGACATTCTGGGCAGAAGGGAGAGTAGATACAAGAATAGAAGAATTCTGAGGTGAGAAACTGTTTGGCATGTTGAAGAATCAGAATGCAAACCAGTGAATATAATGGTTCAACTTGAAGGCTGGAATGAGATGAAATTGAAGAGGTAGCAGGAGAAAGGTCAAGTAAGCTTTGTAGGTCATGGGGGCAAGTTTGGGTTTTATCATCAGAGGAAGCCATTGAATTATTTTAAGCATGGTTATAAAATATTCTGTTTTTAGAGTTTAAAGATAACTTAGCCTCTGTGTAGCAAATAGCGGGACAGGCTATCTGTTGTCAACTGAGTGCCACCATGTCCTTCTAGGGCTCCTGATTCTGTTTCTCAGCCTCACCTCCCATGTTTGATCCTGGGCTACGTTTTGCCAAGGAATGCAAAATTTGTGATATCTGTAAAGTGGAGGTGAATTAGAAGCTTTGTTCTCTAGAGGTGAAGGCAGCAGATGAATGTGCACATGTGGGCATCACAGAACTCCCAGCCAAGTCCGGAAAACTACTCATTTCATGGCTGTTGAACAAGACTCTTGCGGAGCTTCTCAGACTTTCCCAGAATGATGACAACTTTCAGACAAGCTTAGAAAACCCACCGGATTTTGTCCTTCAGGCTGAGGTCTTCAGTGTTGTCTTCTCTGACCTGCAGCTTCCATTTCTCTGGCATCTGCCCCAACTCCACAGCTCTTTCAAGAACCCCATAAGTCCCTACACTATGTTAAACTCTTTGTTTCTGGAATGCATGGCTTCTGTTTACCAACTGATAGAAAAAAATATATTGGAAAGTATTAGAGCTATGAGAGGGCACAATTAGGATACTACAGAGTACTGGAGAAAAATGATGGGCTTGAGACAGATATGGTAGAAGCACAGAAAACATTATATATGAATTGTTTGGGACAGAGAAGTAAAGAAGGGGTGGAGGATGTCTTCTATATTATTAGCTTGATTAGGGTGCCCCTTAATGAGATGAGGAAGTTTAGTATTGAACAGATTATACAGACATATATCCTAAAAAACCTTGAAGAGGGAAATAGCTGGCCAGGACCAAGAACTTTCTAGAATGGCATTATAGCTCTAGGATCATTAGGGATGTGGGGAAATTTGGGGGCGAAGAGTCAGTCAGGGGAAGATATATTTTTACTTTTTTATGTTCACTAAAGGAAAAGAATTGATAAGTTGGCTTCAGGAATCTCAGGAGCAAGTCCCTGGCAGCAGGAAAAGTACTTTTCCTTGAGTTTAAGAGAACTGAGTTTAACCTTGACTAAAACTTACTAGTTATGTGTACTTTAAGGGAGTTGTCTAGCCTGTTTGAGCCTGCTTTATCTGTATATTCACCTGGCCAGGTGGCATAGTGGTAAAGAATCCGCCTGCCAATGCAAGAGATGCAGCTTCAATCCCTGGGTCGAGAAGATCCCCTAGAGTAGGAAATGGCAACCCACTTCAGTATTCTTGCCTGGAAAATTCCATGGACAGCGGAGCCTTTGTAGGCTACAGTCCACGGGGTTGCAAAGATTCAGACATGAGTAGCACTATCTTTATATTAGAGATAATTTCAATGTCTACCATAAAATATCAAATTAAATTACAGATATCAAGTACCTGGTGATAAGTAATATCCTTTATACCTGAATGCATATTTGTTGAAAAACTACTAAATATTAGACGCTGTGCCAAGCAATTTGGATATAAGTTCTCCTAAAAAGTTAAGGGTGCTACTAATCAGATTATGAAAAGCCTTGGTCTACTCTGGAGTCTTAGGGAAAGTTTCCTGTGAAGTGACGTTTGAGTGAGACCCTGGAAGTTGAATAGGAATCACCTTGATATACACAATGGGAGTTTTTATCAGGTGGAGGATGAAAAAAAGATGAACATTCCCTGTCACAAGTACGACAGAAGTACAAATACAAGTAGAAGGCACTAAAACAGGGTACAGAAAAGTACATTTGGTACTCAGAAAAGACAAGTGTGGCTGCTACTAAAAGCCTGCGGGCAAAGAGATTAGAAAGATTTCTAGGATTTTTCCTCCTCATCCAGGCCAGCTCTCAAGAGTGAGATAAGGACAACAATTAACAGCAGACATTTTGTTCAGCCAAAATCATAATCATTACTTCATGAGCACTTACCATTTGTCAAGCACTGCATTAAGCACCTAACTCTTGTTTTGAGAACTATTATGTCTCAGACACTGGCATATGATGATGAAAAAGACAAGCAGTTGCTCTGTCTTAACTCAAATTTTACTTATTTAATTCTCATAATAATCAACTGAAGTTAGAGATGAAACTTAGATCAACAACTTGCCAAGCTCATATAGCTAGGAAATATTATAGCTATTTTTCCATCTATTCACTTGCTTTACACTCATTTATTATGTACCTACTCTGTGCTGGACACTGTTCTAGGTTCTTCAGATATAGCTAGAAGCAAAGAAGATTTCTCAAAGAATATACATCCTAGTAGGTTAGTCCAACAACGAACTGTAGACATAATATATGAATTACATCATGGGTTAGAAAATGATACATTCTTTGAACAAGGAATAAGAGCAGAGTACAGGAAACTGGAAACTCCAGCATCTCAATGATAATGGAATATTGTGGTGAGATTCTTTGAAGAGTTGGCATTTGAGAACTTGGTGAAGGTGTGGGGAAGTGAGATTTGTGACAGTCTTGTGCCTTAGTTTGCTCAGGCCAACATAACTAAATACCATATTGTGGGTTGTTAAAACAACAGAAATTTATTTCTCAGGTTTGGAGGCTGGGAAGTCCAAGATCAAGGTATCAGCTGATTCAGTTTCTGTGGAAGACTGGTTTACATATGACTGCCTGTTCATTGTGCCCTCTCATGGCAGACAGAGAGAGAGGTTCTTCCTCTTCTTATAAGGCCATAGTTCTATCTCATTAGGGTCCTGCCCTTTCAACTTCGTTTCACCTTAATTACCTCCTAAAGACCCTATCTCCTAATACAGTCACACTAAGGGTTAGGGATTTTTTTTTTTTTTAGGGCTCTAACATAGGATTTTGGAGGGAATATGATTCAGTCTGTAGCATCTGGGGAAGTGCCTTCAAGCAGAGGGAACAGCCATGGCAAAGTTACAAAGGCCAGAGTCAGCCTGGTGAGTTGAGGCCAACAAAGAGCCTAATGTGGCTGCAGGTAATGGAGGTGTGGAAGAACATTCAGTCAGAGAGGCAAAGGGGACTCGTGTGTGAGGAACTAGCTGGCTGGGAGCTCTGAATTTTATCTGAGTAAAACAGAGGCCAGTGCAGAGCCCTGAGCAGAGGAGTGACCCGATTTGGCTCATTTCAATGATATCACTGTGACTGCAAAGGGAGTTGTCCTTAGAAGTGGGGAACGATTTGATACTACTGTTAGTTACCTGGACAAGAGCTGATGCAGGCTCAGCCTAGGTGGTGACAGTAGAGATGGTATGAAGTAAACATACTCTGGTTTCAGCTTTTAAGTAAAATAAACAGTCCTTCCTGGAAGAAAATAGATTTGGGACGTGAAATAAACAAGTCAAAGACAGCATCAAGCTTTTTGACTTGGGTAACATAAAATTTGGTTTGTCATCAATTAAGATGGAGAAGGCAGAGGTGGAACTAGTTTGGGGACAAGATAAGGTATTGCCACCCCAGTTGAACCCTTGTTTTCTCCAGGTCCCTGCATGTGACTGTAATACTTGGGGGTGATGAGCAGAGGTTGGGTTACTAGTAAGGATGTTGCTTCCATCTTCTTAAAACTGCTTAGATTTTACTTGAACAAAAGGTTTCCTGGATGAAAACTAGCCTGAAAAACCATTTACAAAGGTCAGCCACTCTATTTTACCAGAGAGAAGACTTAAGCCATGCAGGCTTAACAGCTTAGCCCTGGTTGTACCCCAAGGTTTGGGTAGGAGAGAGCACAGAAAATCCACAGAGACAGAATATCTAGAAAAAGAGAAAGGAAGTCTCTGCCCAGTCTTGATGTTAGGCATTTTGAAGAGGCAATCTCGCCAATACTGCCAACTGGATATACATAATGATAAGGAAAGGAATACCATCTACTGAGTTCCAGGTACCAACATTATATTATTTAATTCTACAGCAACCCAACATCACAGATAATAAAAATCAAGGTTTCACAAAATTAAATAAGTGGACCCTCAAATGTGATTTAATGGACATAACTGGGAAGCAGAGTTGGGGCTAGAGCCCCAGCCTCATTCCCAGTCTCACATTCTCTGCACTATGCCAGAATGAATGTAGCACCATTACTTTATTTTAAGTGCTCAAATATAGCCATGTCCATGTTGAAATACTGATCTGGAAATATAGACTGAAGACCTAGGACGGGTATATTATTCACTGATAGATGATGTGAAGAACAAAGAATTGAGTAAGAATTCATGACATAAACTGTAAGTGACATCCCCAACTGCTGAGTCTTTGTCAAACAACACTTTATCCACTGGACAGCTTGACATCCACTAGGTGATGGCTGTGGCATGAGGGACTTCATAAGAAGGGAGGAGAAAAGAATGTAGGTTGTAAATAATATGCACGAATTACTGGGAGCTCAATAGCTCATGAAGAACGAGCCTTTGTGATATACGGTGCCCCTCATCTGGGACCATAGGGCAGTCATAAATGCCAGAGTGACAAATGACTATAAAATCTCCAAGCCAAGCCTTCAAGAAGCCAACCTCCTGAGCTTCAGCAAGTGGTAGGTCAGGTAACAGAATGACAGAGGGCAGCCCACTGCCCACTCTGTGAACACATCACTGCCTCCTTCATCACACCTCACGCTCCAGCATCCCCAGAGCGACTGCTTTTTCACAGATGCCCATCATTTCTTTCTTTTTTTATGCAGTTCCCTTGCCCAGGATACTCTTTCCTGCTTGTCACTATGACCAGAGCCTTTCTGTGTGTTCAGAGCCTGTCCAAGCATCGCTTGCTCCATCTGGGTTAGTTGTCTTCATCTTTCTTTTCCTGATTTTCTATGCATATTTTCTCACTGTACTTACAGTGCCCTAGTAAGTATGATTATGGTTCTCTTTGTACGCTTATCTCCTCTACTAGACACTGAACTCACAGATGACAGGGAACCTATTTTTTCCCTTTTAAATCCTAGTGCCCAGCATACAGCCTATACACTAGTGATTCATAAATCTTAGTGTCCATTTGAATCACTCAGAGGGCTTCCTGGGCCTCATTCCCAAAGATTCTGATTCAGCTGAGTCTGTGGTAAGGCCTGAAAATGTGTGTTTCTGACAAGTTCTCAGGTTTTGCTAATGATGCTGGTCTGAAGACAAATTTTGAGAACCATTGTTGTATACCATAGTTCAGTTCAGTTGCTCAGTCGTGTCCGACTCTCCACGACCCCATGAATCACAGCACGCCAGGCCTCCCTGTCCATCACCAACTCCCGGAGTTCACTCAAACTCATGTCCACAGAGTCGGTGATGCCTTCAAGCCATCTCATTCTCTGTCGTCCCCGTCTCCTCCCGCCCCCAACCTTTCCCAGCATCAGAGTCTTTTCCAGTGAGTGAACTCTTCGCATGAGGTGGCCAAAGTATTGGAGTTTCAGCTTTAGCATCAGTCCTTCCAATGAACACCCAGGATTGATCTCCTTTAGAATGGACTAGTTGGATCTCCTTGCAGTCCAAGGGACTCTCAAGAGTCTTCTCCAGCAACACAGTTCAAAAGCATCCATTCTTCGGCGATCAGCTTTCTTCACAGTCCAACTCTCACATCCATACATGACCACGGGAAAAACCATAGCCTTGACTAGATGGACCTTTGTTGGCCAAGTAATGTCTCTGCTTTTTAATATACTATCTAGGTTGGTCATAACTTTCCTTCCAAGGAGTAAGCGTCTTTTAATCTCATGGCTTCAATCAGCATCTGCAGTGATTTTGGAGCCCCCCAAAATAAAGTCTGACACTGTTTCCACTGTTTCCCCATCTATTTCCCATGAAGTGATGGGACCAGATGCCATGATCTTAGTTTTCTGAATGTTGAGCTTCAAGCCAAATATTTCACTCTCCTCTTTCACTTTCATCAAGAGGCTTTTGAGTTCCTCTTCACTTTCTGCCATAAGGGTAGTGTCATCTGCATATCTGAGGTTATTGAAATTTCTCCCGGCAATCTTGATTCCAGCTTGTGCTTCTTCCAGCCCAGCATTCCTCATGATGTACTCTGCATAGAAGTTAAATAAGCAGGGTGACAATATACAGCCTTGACGTACTCCTTGTCCTATTTGGAACCAGTCTGTTGTTCCATGTCCAGTTCTGACTGTTGCTTCCTGACCTGCATATAGGTTTCTCAAGAGGCAGGTCAGGTGGTCTGGGATTCCCATCTCTTTCAGAATTTTCCACAGTTTATTGTGATCCACACAGTTAAAGGTTTTGGCATAGTCAATGAAGCAGAAATACCATAGTTAGTTTTTGCTAAATACATTTACGTTCTATTACGTAAGTGATTATAAGCATCCACTAAGGAGTCACCCGGGATGTGGGTTTAAATCATAGTTCTCCAAACTAGAAGTCCTTAGAAAAGTGACTTAAGCTCTCTGAGGCTCAGTTTCTTTATCTAAAAAGTAAGTTCAATTAGATAATGCTAAAGTACTTACCCTGATGCTCCACAGCTCCTGTTGATATTGAGCTGAAGCTAGAAGCACCAGTATGAAGGGAAATAAGAGAGAAGGAAAGATGCAACAGTCCGGCAATCCCTGAATGAGGACCAGCCTCACACACAGAGCCCAGCCGTGAGTTTAATTAAATACTCCACACATTTACTTACTGAAGTATCCTATTTCCTGAACATAAACAGATAAGAGAGCGGTGGTGCATGGCAGCCTCTAGAGTGCTGGGAAGGATCTGTTTTGAATTTTTTTTACATCAATCAAATGATTCACATACACCTCCTCTTCAGTGGATGGCTTTCAGAATTGAGTCTGGTGGGTTTTCCACCAGGGCTCATCGCTAAAACCTTCTCATTAATAGATAATCAGCTTCTGTTGATCTGCTCCTAGGCTGCCTTCCAGAGCAGCTGTTCCCTCCTGTGTTGTGATTTAAGCTATGTTAACAGTGATGAAAACAGATTTGTGTTGCTTCTCTTCTCATTAACCTTATTACAGAGTTTTACTCCCAAGACACATACTTTCTATAAATATATCAAATTTATAAAAGGATTAAAACTTTTTAACCTGCATTGGCTTGAAATTTCTCAATATCTGAATGAAGGGTAAGTGATTTGGTAAATCTTCAAATTATGGGTTTGATTGGAGGTGATAGATGGTCTGTAGTCCAGCCTCTGTGCCCTCCAGTTTAGCTGACGCTCACATTTCTACTGCATTTCCTGGGGCTGCCCTCACTCTTCCCACACCACTGGCCTGCTTCACAGGGCTTATTACAGTATGACCAGTTAGATCACCAGCCTTCCCAACTCTTCCATTTGCTTGGAACTAGAAGCACTGCGAAAGCAGGACTTTCCATTTTAAAACCAGAAAAGTTCAGGAAAAACCAGGATGAATTGGTCACTCTGCTGTCAATCCTGCAATTTGCAAGTAGCCAAACCTGCCGAGTCCTGAAGTCACGACTGTTTCCAAGTCACCTTTGCCGTCTCCGCAACATTTATCTCTGGCAATTTTGAGTTTGCAATAGCTTTTAATCATTAACGCTTCCCCCATCTCTGCTTCCCGTACCCATGGCACTACCAGGCAAACATATAATTAATTAATTACAAAAGTTGGGTGAAGATCATCATGAACAGTTGTAAATCCAACCTGGGGCAATCAGCTGTCAGTAGGTTCAGAAAGATATGGACTAGTGTGGAGGTTGTAATAAATTTCCCCAAACACATTTCTAAATCTCTGATTATTTTTTTCTCTGCCTAGTCCTCTATTTTTTATTGGGAAATAATGTATATGCCTCAGCATCACTTTTACCCTTGTTATATTGTTCCAAAGCCTACAGCTATTTGTACTTCAATGATTCCATTGCAGCCAGACTCTGTTGACATATTTCAATTTTGAGGTGAGTCAGCCTCCAGCAGGTTTGTTCTCTTACCTGATTTCCCAGCCCGACTTTCTGCTTCCATTTCTGGGGCTACCGGAGTTTGACTCAGCGGTGGGCGAGAAAGCGTGCAGGTACAGAAACGCAAAGGATGAAAAACTCTCTGTACTTTGTAGCAGCTTGAAGGTATTTTACTGAAATCTGAAATGTGCCCAGGTTAACAAATTTGAAAACATCATTCGAATTCCTACCCTCGTCAACTCCCAGGTATCATCTCACTGGACTATACCCTTTGAAGCAAACTGACTCCAGGCATATGTATCAGGGAGCAGCATCCTACAGCATGTGTGAAAATGGTTGTCGCTTTGGCCAGCATATGGAAAGCAGATGTTTTCAAAGAGAATTGATGGCATCCCAGGCTCATCACAATCTGTCCACAATCTGTCTTTCCAGATGTACCACCCCCACCCCCATACATGCTCAGCCACACGAAATGATCCTCCAAAACCCATTATGCCTTTTCATGCCTCCACTCATCTCTGCACTTGCTATTTTCATAACCCAGAATATCGTCTGTACTCCTGTTTCTCCTTCCTCGCCTGCGAAACCCTTACTGATTTTTTAGGATTTAGTCAAATGGCATCTTTAAAGCCTTTCTGAACTCCAGTGAACAGCTGTTTATTCACGGCTCTTTACTCTCTTAGCATGTGAAACATGCCTCCGTGTATCAGGCCCCAACAGGACCGTAGGGTCTAGAAGCTGTGTCAATTCGAGTATGTCTGGGAGCTGCTAGAGATATGGTACGGTAATAAAATGGAGTGTTAGCAAGAGGAGCCTGCTGCTCTGTGGGAAAGGGGAAGCATGGCTACTTTGAGACTAGTAGCTTACTCAATACCTAAGATTCCTCAAAAGTTAATAATTGTTTTCCCTCTTTAACCTTATTGTCAACTGTAGTAGTTTATATTTTTGCTGCTCCAGTACCCTTTCCCATGACTCTTCTTCCAATAACAGGCAAACCTTATTCCTGACTACAGTGGAAAATTTTTTATGATTCTCCCTGCAAAAAGTGATTGGGCATGTGTCCCCAGCAGTCAATCAGAATCCTTCCCTGGGACAGATATCTACACAATGGGAAGAGCCACTAAGGAATCTAGTTCAGAGTGTGAAAAAAAGAAGTCAGGCCCACAAATGCTGCAGGAGTTAAGAGTATGGTTGCCATGGTAACAGTAAAGGGCAAGGCAAGCTGGGCAAGAAGGATCAAGTTCCTCCAAACTTCTGCCTTTCCATCACTAGTGCACCCTACTGTCAGAATCTTAAAGGAAGTCAGCTGGCAAAGGGAACACTGAGTTTGTAGTTTCTACTCAGCATCACAGAATAGACCCTAAAAAGGTGGTTTAGAGCTGAGATACAATCATTCGTACAGGCATTTTGCCACTGGCCTGTATGATTTCTCAGATGGTTGTGGAAGTGTGTTGGTTTTCTAGGCCCCTCTGGACATACAGATACAAAAGAAACGGTCAGTAAAATGATCTGGGAACCAACAAGTCATGAAAGACTGTGTAAAAAGACTAGAAATATGAAACCATCCCCGTAGTCTATTCTCAATTTCTCTCCACCTTTCTTTTTTTTTTTTAATAACCTTATTGTTGGGAGCAAATCATGGAGTAGCAGTATAGCAATTAGGGTTATTTTGGCAATATTTCTTGCTATCCTGTTTATTTCCCGTACTTGAGAAACAACTTATCCATCTATTATAGGCCTTTCTCATATGACATTATGTTTTTGTCAATTTCCCCCACCAAACTATGAACACTTTCATGGAGTTCCTTTTATTCATCTTTATACTAGTTAAGTGCCCAGGATTCACTGAACATTTACTCATTTGTATTCATTCAACAGGCATTTATTTAGCACATTTTATATGCCATATCCTGAACTACAAGTCACTTCAGTTCAGTCGCTCAGTCATGTCCGACTCTTTGCGACCCCATGAATCACAGCACACCAGGCCTCCCTGTCCATCACCAACTCCCGGAGTTCACTCAAACTCATGTCCATCGAGTCGGTGATCCCATTAAGCCATCTCATTCTCTGTTGCCCCCGTCTCCTCCCACCCCCAATCCCTCCTAGCATCAGACTCTTTTCCAGTGAGTCAACTCATCACATGAGGTGGCCAAAGTATTGCAGTTGCAGCTTTAGCATCAGTCCCTCCAATGAACACCCAGCATCGATCTCCTTTAGAATAGACTGGTTGGATCTCCTTGCAGTCCAAGGGACTCTCAAGAGTCTTCTCCAGCAACACAGTTCAAAAGCATCAACTCTTCAGCGATCAGCTTTCTTCACAGTCCAACTCTCACATCCATACATGACCAGGGGAAAAACCATAGCCTTGACTAGATGGACCTTTGTTGGCAAAGTAATGTCTCTGCTTTTTAATATGCTATCTAGGCTGGTCATAACTTTCCTTCCAAGGAGTATGCATCTTTTAATTTCATGGCTGCAATCAGCATCTGCAGTGATTTTGGAGCCCCAAAAAATAAAGTCTGACACTGTTTCCACTGTTTCCCCATCTATTTCCCATGAAATGATGGGAACAGATGCCATGATCTTCGTTTTCTGAATGTTGAGCTTCAAGCCAAATATTTCACTCTCCTCTTTCACTTTCATCAAGAGGCTTTTGAGTTCCTCTTCACTTTCTGCCATAAGGGTGGTGTCATCTGCATATCTGAGATTATTGATATTTCTTCCGGCAATCTTGATTCCAGCTTGTGCTTCTTCCAGCCCAGCGTTCCTCATGATGTACTCTGCATATAAGTTAAATAAGCAGGGTGGCAATATACAGCCTTGACGTACTCCTTGTCCTATTTGGAACCAGTCTGTTGTTCCATGTCCAGTTCTAACTGTTGCTTCCTGATCTGCATACAGGTTTCTCAAGAGGCAGGTCAGGTGGTCTGGGATTCCCATCTCTTGAAGAATGTTCCACAGTTTATTGTGGTCCACACAGTCAAAGGCTTTGGCATAGTCAATGAAGCAGAAATGGATGTTTTTCTGGAACTCTCTTGCTTTCTCCATGATCCAGCGGATGTTGGCAATTTGATCTCTGGTTCCTCTGCCTTTTCTAAAACCTGCTTGAACATCTGGAAGTTCACGATTCACATATTGCTGAAGCCTGGCTTGGAGAATTTTGAGCATGACTTTACTAGCAAGTCAAGCATATAATAAATCTTAGCTGCTACCCTCAAGATGCTCACAGTCTAATTGAGGAAAGGGATGAAAAGAGGCAATAATACTGCAGACTGTATACATGCCCTGGGCATAATGAGAACGCAACACTGGGGCCCCTAATCCAGGCTGAGGCAGGGAGACCAGATAGAAGATTGCTGAATTAATCCACTTTAGAGATTAGAAGGGTTTCCACCAAAAGTGGCCAGTAGGAATGAAGATTAGTAGAAAGAACTGAGACCTCTTAGATGTCAAATTTGATAGCTTGTGAGTCAGCTGGAAGCTTACAAACACCACCACCCCCTTCCCCAATGATCAAGCATTTTTCAAAACCAATTACCAAAGGGATGGAACCTAAATGTCAGTATTTTTTAAAGTATCCAGGTGATTTCAATGTGCAGTTGTCTTTGTTGTTCAGTCGCCAAGTTATGTCTGAGTCTTTGAGACCCCACAGACAGCAGCTTGATGAAGGAAGTGGGGGCTGTAGAGAGTGATTTTCTAGCTTCTGGTTGAGGCAACCACATGGGTGGGAGATGCTGAAAAATTTGCCCTAGAATGATTGTGTATTGCTTTGTTTTTCAAAGGGTGTCCTGTAACAGTGGTTTGTAAATAGCAACTACTCAATAATTTTTTTTTTTTTGGATAAACAAGTACCTGGGATGTAATGGCTTCTCAGAGGAGGAGATTAAAAAGCAGAGTTTTGAGTAGTATAGTTTCTACCAACAAGTGCAGCTTCCACCAGCAGGTGCTTAATAAATGTTTGAAAGAAATCAGCACTGATGACTGTAAACAAATAATCTCCAGTGTGCAGGTAGTGGACTTAAGTAATAGGCTCATATAAATGGGAAAATTCACATACATCCTTATCAGTAGTGCAATTTTTTTACCAAAACTAGTACTTAGAAAATACAGTATTTAAAATTGCTGATTTGTAATAAGCATTGAAAAATAGATTACATTAGACTCTTATAAGAATCTCATGATGTTAATTACTACTTTTGTTGTTGCTATTCAATCGCTAAGTTGTATCCAACTCTATGTGACTCCATGGACTGCAGCACGCCAGGCTTCTCTGTCTTCCACTATCTCTCAGAGTTTGCTCAAACTCGTGTCTATTGAGTCAGTGATGCTGTCTAACCATCTCAACCTCTGCCACCCCCTTCTCCTATTGCCTTCAATCTTTCCCAGCATCAGGATCTTTTCCAATGAATCGGTTCTTCCCATCAGGTGACCACTTTGGTTGGAGCTTCAACGTCAGCATATTCAGGGTTGATTTTCTTTAGGAATGACTGGCTTGATCTCCATGTAGTCCAGGGGACTCTCAAGGTCTTCTCCAGCACCACAATTTGAAGGCATCAGTTCCTCGGCACTCAGTCTTCTTTATGGTCCAACTCTCACATCCATACATGACTACTGGAAAAATCATAACTTTGACTATTTGGACCTTTGTTGGTAAAGTGATGTCTCTGCTTTTTAATATGCTGTCTAGGTTTGTCATAGGTTCCTTCCAAGGAGCAAACATGTATTAATTTCATTGCTGCAGTCGCTGTCCTCACTGATTTTGGAGCTCAAGAAATACTGCTACTTACCAAATACTTCCAGATCCCCCTCTTCTCAGGCATAGAATGGGATTAGTCTTTCTGGTCCCCTTGTGTTTGCAAAGGTGACATGACTAGTTCTGTCCAATGACTTGAAAGTGGAAATGATCTGGACCACAGCATTCAATGGCCAAGCATTTAATTAGTTTAATTAATTATAAGACTCTGGAGCTCTTTTACCACTTTGGCACAGTTGCCAACAAGATCAAAGGCAATGGTATCTACATCAACCTGTTTTCGTAGGTAGCTATGATATGTCTGACCTGTGAGGGCCATGAACTAAGACTAAATCTTTGCTGCTTTAACTACTAGATTTGTGAGTTGTTTGTTACTGCAGCATAAGAATCAGCTTTCCTGATTGATAAACACTTTAACCTAGGAAGATTTCTCCTTCTAAATTCCTGGTGCTTATTGTCTGTATTTATTCAGTTGTGGGTACTGTATCTGCCTTTTTAATTCTTCTTTTATTTTGTACACCTATTTTGCTCTTCAGACACATATGACTCTTGTCTTCAATTAAAATATAAGCTCCTTCAGGAAAAGAACTGACACTGAATAAGGTGTTTAAATTCTCTGAGACACAAATTCTTAATCTGTTAAATGGGAATATTAAAAACTTCCCAACATATTTTCAGGAGAATTAAGATACACACACATAAGATATCAATCACAGAGCCTAAGCCAAAAGAGAAAATCAAAAAACAGTTTTCTTTTCTCCTATTAATCTTTATGACCCCCATAAAATTTAGCACATTGCTATCTGAAAATGTATTGTCATGCACTGAATACCTACTATTTGCTATTTTAACTCTTATTAAATATGTATTATTTTTCCACTTTATAGATGAGAATATTGAGACTCAGAGACTAAGCAACAGAGTACTTTTTCTGCTCAAATGGTAAGAAACAATATTCAAACCTAGCCTGATTCCAAAGTCTGTCCTTCCTCTCCCCTAAAGCACACTGCTTCCTTTGTTGACTTACTTACAGACTTATGAATTAATTATGAATTTTATAGGAGCAAATATAGTTTGAAGCAATAAGAAAAGTGATATCTTTATTTACATATTTATCTACCTATCTTTATAACAGTCCTCATTTCTGTGCAGCTACTGAATGAAAGATATACTATCAATTAATACAGCTTTTGAAAAGAAAATACTAACATTGAAAGTAAATATAGATTTTGTTTCACCTTGGTTTTAGAAATTCAAGATGAAATGGAAAAAAGAGATAGGTTAAAATTTATGAAATACCTTGATAAATATAGAGACAATGACAGCCACAATACCATGAGGGCATTTTACTTGTATATTAATAACAAATCCCCAAAACAATCCTGAGAAAAAGTATCACTGTCTTCATTTAGAACTGGGAAAACAGAATAACTGAGTTACTTTCCCAAGTCCCACAACTAGTGAGAGGCAACCCCATCTGACTTGTCAACACTGCCTTGTCTTTATATGTTGGGCTGAGTTGGTGTCTATTTCTGGGAAGTGGTTTGAGATTTCAAAGCTGCTAGCCAGTCTCTTAAAAATACCTTCTCATTTCCTTGGATCCTATAATTGAGTGTACTGATTGCACAACTTGATAGTGCAAGGTCCCTCAGTTCAGTTCAGTCACTCAGTCGTGTCCGATTCTTTGTGACCCCATGGACTGCAGCACACCAGGTTTCCTTGTCCATCACCAACTCCTGGAGCTTGCTCAAACTCATGTCCATCGAGTTGGTGGATGCCATCCAACCATCTCATCCTTTGTCGTCCCCTTCTCCTCTGGCCTTCAGTCTTGCCCAGCATCAGGGTCTTTTCCAATGAGTCAGTTCTTCACATCAAGTGGCCAAAGGATTGGAGCTTCAACTTGAGCATCAGTCCTTCCAATGAATATTCAGGATTGATCTCCTTTTAGGATTGACTGGTTGGATCTCCTTACAGTCCAAGGGACTCTCAAGAGTCTTCTCCAACACCACAGTTCAAAAGCATCAATTCTTCGGCACTCAGCTTTCTTTATAGTCCATCTCTCACATCCATACATGACTACTGGAAAAACCATAGCTTTGACTAGAGGGGGCTTCCCTGATAGCTCAGTTGGTAAAGAATCCGCCTGCAATGCAGGAGACCCCAGAGACCCTGGATCAATTCCTGGGTCGGGAAGATCCCCTGGAGAAGAGATATGCTACCCACTCCAATATTCTTGGGCTTCCCTTGTGGCTCAGCTGAAAAGAATCCACCCACAACGCAGGATACCTGGGTTGGGAAGATCTCCTGGAGAAGGGAAAGGCTACCCACTCCAGTATTCTGGCCTGGAGAATTCCATGGACTGTATAGTCCATGGGGTTGCAAAGAGTCGGACATGACTGAGTGACTTTCACTCACTTGACTAGATGGACCTTTGTCACCAAAGTAACGTCTCTGCTTTTTAATATGCTATTTAGGTTTGTCAGCAAGGTCCCTAGGGACAAGTTAGTGCAGAGCAAAGGAGAAGCACACATTCCTGCCTAACCCTTCCTCCCCATACCTCCCACTGCTCTGCCCAAAAATGGGTTATCACTGTGTGTGTCTAAAACCTTGTGAGACAAGATAAAGTCACTCAGGGAGAGCCAGAGAGGGCAGTTTCCTTAGCCTCACGAGATAAGAAACTCTGAACTATATGAGGAAGAAAATTAAAGCTGCAAACTGTTTGGCACCAGAAAACTAGAAGATGAAATTCCCAGGATGCTAAGAAGTTGATGCTATCTAAGGGCTTGTGTAATAAAATGGTCCAACACACAACAGGGATCTTTGTCAGCTGGAAGTGTGCCATTTGCCCCATTACTACCAAGACCTCATCTGTACTGTAAATGCCTGTGCCCCTCTGAACAGGGGACAATTTTGGGCTGATACCAGACAGATTTTCCTGCAAATGAGTTTTTTAAGCAAAGGTATTCCATTCCACTCTGCTCAACCATTTTATCTTCCTAGAAATTGACTAGTAAGGCTCATGTCAGCCCAGCCCTGAGCTCAGTTACTGACTAGGCATGTGGGTCTGTTTTTAGCTAGCTACACAGAATAAAACTGACTTTCAAATGTTTGTCAGCTAACGTAACATAGGATGCATTGCTGCCTGAGATTTATCCAAAGCTCTGAGGGATACAGCCTCAGAGCTTTATCTGACAAGGGATACAATCAAGAATAGCCTGATGGATATTCCATCCCCACCATTCCACTAAACAGGCTGAAATATACCCCCAGATTAGGCTCAATCAATTTATGCACAACCTGACTGTACCCAATCAGTTCCTGAGGGCACTGTTTTCACTGCCTTGCACTTTTACTGAATTGTGTCTTGAACGGAGAGCATTAAACTGGATTGAGGGTTACCACAAGAAACTGCTCATGGTACTCATCGCTGAGTCTACTGATAGGTGGTGTCGAACACATCAGTCTTTACATCACATATTATACTCTTCTTGAGGATTGTAGGGAGAAAGACCCATCTGCTCTCAGCAATAATAGAACTAATCCATTTATAGCTTATCAGTCCTATGAACTATGTAAAAGGCAGTGTTTTAAAATTTTCCTTTTAGTTGCCAACTCTTATAATTTTTGGAGCATGAGTATTTATAATATGCACATTAAGTTTCATCATTGCTATTCTTAGGTCTCCTGCCTTGTTTCTCTTTATTATTTTACTCCTAATTTTAACCTATTCCATCTTGCTCTGTATTATACAAGTTACCTTGAATCCCTTCTGGAAAAAAATTGCAGTTCTAAATAGACTCATTATATGTTGACGGTAGTGCTCTAACAAGATCCGTTCCTTCATCTTTAAAGTATTGTTTTTACAAATTTATTTTATTGGAATGAAAACGGTTCTGGACAGGACTAAGTAAAGTAACATAATAAGCTGTCATCAGTCTCTTACATCTCATTTTCTATTATTTGAATAAAGAAATAGATATCTGGTTGAGCCTCATATTTGCTGTTGACACAAAATGGATGAGGATGAGAAAATAGAAATTATGGTTTTATAAAAAAAAAAAGAATAATAATTTTCTAAGTTCCTCATAGATCAGAATGATGGGATGATTTCAAAAAAGCTGAAAGTTAGCTGAATCCTATGTCATGTCCTTCATTTTATTAGTTGTATATGTCATGTCCTTTAAGTAACTAGTTGCATGAATAGAGGAGAAAGCTTCAATTAACTAGAACTGGAATGGAAACAAAGATCCAAGGAATTTGATTAATTATCAGTTTACTATTTAAGTCAAAATGTGTCACCACTGACTGTGTGTGCTGCGTGTTCAGTCACTTCAGTCATGTCTGACTCTTTGCAACCCCATGGACTGTGGCCCGCCAGGCTCCTCTGCCCGTGGGATTCTCTAGGCAAGAATACTAGAGTGGGTTGCCATACCCTTCTCCAGGGGATCTTCCTGACCCAGGGATCAAACCCATGTCTCTTATGTCTCCTACATTGGCAGGCGGGTTCTTCAGCACTAGTGCCACCTGGGAAACCTCATCACCACTTATTATAAGGCTATAAAGTGTTAAGCAGGAGTCATAGAAGACTCATACCTAGTTCATGGTAAGGTAATTGCCTCAGAGCATATTTGGCCGAGAGGAGCTACCGCACTCCCGAGGCCAGGGCTGCCGGCCGAGAGGAGCTACCCCATGTACAAGAGGGGGTGGCTGCACGGGCGCAGGAGGGCCAAGAGGAGCTACTCCACGTTCAAGGTCAGGAGGGGAGGCCTTGAGGAGACACCACTTGTCCAAGGTAAGGGGCAGTGGCTGCACTTTGTTGGAGCAGCTGTGAAGAGATATCCCACGACCAAGGTAAGAGAAACCCAAGTAAGATGGTAGGTATTGCTGGGGGCATCAGAGGGCAGACACACTGAAATCATAATCACAGAAAACTAGTCTATTTGATCACATGGACCACAGCCCTGTCTAACTCAATGAAACTAAGCCATGCAGTGTGGGCCACCCAAGACGGGCAGGTCATAGAGGAGAGGTCTGACAGAATGTGGTCCACTGGAGAAGGGAATGGCAAACCACTTCAGTATACTTGCCTTGAGAACCCCATGAACAGTATCAAAAGGCAAAATGATAGGATAGTGAATGAGGAATTCCCTAGGTCGGTAGGTGCCCAGTATGCTACTGGAGATCAGTGGAGAAATAATTCCAGAAAGAATGAAGGGATGGAGCCAAAGCAAAACCAATACCCAGTTGTGGATGTGACTGGTGATATAAGCAAGGTCCGATGCTGTGAAGAGCAATATTGCATAGGAACCTGGAATGTTAGGTCCTTGAATCAAAGCAAATTGGAAGTGGTCAAACAGGAGATGGCAAGAGTGAACGTCGACAATCTAGAAATCAGTGAACTAAAATGGACTGGAATGGGTGAATTTAACTCAAATGACCACTATATCTACTGCTGTGGGCAGGAATCCCTTAGAAGAAATGGAGTAGCCATCATGGTCAACAAAAGAGTCCGAAATGCAGTACTTGGATGCAATCTTAAAAACGACAGAATGATTTCTGTTCGTTTCCAAGGCAAACCATTCAATATCACGGTAATCCAAGGCTATGCCCTGATCGGTAATGCTGAAGAAGTTGAAGTTGAATGGTTCTGTGAAGACCTACAAGACCTTTTAGAATTAACTCCCAAAAAAGATGTCCTTTTCATTATAGGGGACTGGAATGCAAAAGTAGGAAGTCAAGAAACACCTGGAGTAACAGGCAAATTTGGCCTTGGAGCACAGAATGAAGCAGGGCAAAGGCTAATAGAGTTTTGCCAAGAGAACGCACTGGTCATAGGAAACACCTTCTTCCAACAACACAAGAGAAGACTCTACACATGAACATCACCAGATGGTCAACACCGAAATCAGATTGATTATATTCTTTGCAGCCAAAGTTGGAGAAGCTCTATACAGTTAGCAAAAACAAGACCAGGAGCTGACTGTGGCTCAGATCATGAACTCCTTATTGCCAAATTCAGACTTCAATTGAAGCAAGTAGGGAAAACCACTAGACCATTCAGATTCGACCTAAATCAAATTCCTTATGATTATACAGTGGAAGTGAAAAATATATTTAAGGGACTAGATCTGATAGATAGAGTGCCTGATGAACTCTGGACGGAGGTTCGTGACATTGTACAGGAGACAGGAACCAATACCATCCCCACGGAAAAAAAATGCACAAAAGCAAAATGGCTGTCTTAGGAGGCCTTACAAACATCTGTGAAAAGCAAAGGAGAAAAGGAAAGATATAAGCATCTGGATGCAGAGTTCCAAAGAATAGCAAGGAGAGATAAAAAAGCCTTCCTCAGTGATCAGTGCAAAGAAATAGAGGAAAACAACAGAATAGGAAAAACAAGAGATCTCTTCAAGAACATTAGAGATACCAAGGGAACATTTCATGCAAAGATGAGCAAATAAAGGACAGAAATGGTATGGACCTAACAGAAGCAGAAGATATTAAGAAGAGGTGGCAAGAATACACAGAAGAATTGTACAAAAAAGATCTTCATGACCAAGATAATCACGATGGCATGATCACTCATCTAGAGCCAGACATCTTGGAATGTGAAGTCAAGTGGACCTTAGAAAGCATCCCTACGAACAAAGCTAGTGGAGGTGATGGAATTCCAGTTGAGCTATTACAAATCCTGAAAGATGAGGCTGTGAAAGTGCTGCACTCAATATGCCAGCAAATTTGGAAAACTCAGCAGTGGCCACAGGACTGGAAAAGGTCAGTCTTCATTCCAATCCCAAAGAAAGGGAATGCCAAAGAATGCTCAAACTACCGCACAATTGCACTCATCTCACACGCTAGTAAAGTCATGCTCAAAATTCTCCAAGCCAGGCTTCAGCAATATGTGAACCGTGAACTCCCAGATGTTCAAGCAGGCTTTCGAAAAGGCAGAGGCACCAGAGATCAAATTGCCAACATCCGCTGGATCATGGAGAAAGCAAGAGAGTTCCAGAAAAACATCTATTTCTGCTTCATTGACTATGCCAAAGCCTTTGACTGTGTGGATCACAATAAACTGTGAAAAATTCTGAAACAGATGGGAATAGAACACCTGACCTGCCTCTTGAGAAACCTGTATGCAGGTCAGGAAGCAACAGTTAGAACTGGACATGGAACAACAGACTGGTTCCAAATAGGAAAAGGAGTACGTCAAGGTTGTATATTGTCACCCTGCTTATTTAACTTCTATGCAGAGTACATCATGAGGAACACTGGGCTGGAAGAAGCACAAGCTGGAATCAAGATTGCCGGGAGAAATATCAATAACCTCAGATATGCAGATGATACCACCCTTATGGCAGAAAGTGAAGAGGAACTCAAAGGCCTCTTGATGAAAGTGAAAGAGGAAAGTGAAATGTTTGGCTTGAAGCTCAACATTCAGAAAACGAAGATCATGGCATCTGTTCCCATCACTTCATGGGTAATAGATGGGGAAACAGTGGAAACAGTGTCAGACTTTATTTTTTTGGGCTCCAAAATCACTGCGGATGCTGATTGCAGCCATGAAATTAAAAGATGCATACTCCTTGGAAGGAAAGTTATGACCAACCTAGATAGTATATTAAAAAGCAGAGACATTAATTTGCCAACCAAGGTCCGTCTAGTCAAGGCTATGATTCTTCCAGTGATCATGTATGGATGTGAGAGTTGGACTGTGAAGAAAGCTGATCGCCAAAGAATTGATGCTTTTGAACTGTGGTGCTGGAGAAGACTCTTGAGAGTCCCTTGGACTGCAAGGAGATCCAACCAGTCCATTCTAAAGGAGATCAGTCCTGGGTGTTCATTGGAAGGACTGATGCTAAAGCTGAAACTGCAATACTTTGGCCACCTCATGTGATGAGTTGACTCACTGGAAAAGACTCTGATGCTGGGAGGGATTGAGGGCGAAAGGAGATGGGGACAACAGAGGATGAGATGGCTGGATGGCATCACTGACTCAATGGACATGAGTTTGAGTGAACTCTGGGTGTTTGTGATGGACAGGAGGCCTGGCATGCTGTGATTCATGGGGTCACACAGAGTCGGACATGACTGAAGCGACTTAGCAGCAAAAATCTCTCTCTGGGGCTTCTCTAGTGGCTCAGTGGTCAAGAATCCGCCTGCAATGCAGGATATTCAGTTTCGGGTTGGAAAATAAAATGGAAACAAACTTCAATATTCTTGCCTAGGAAATCCCATGAACAGAGGAGCCTGGCAGGCTGAAGTCCAGGTGGTGTCAAGGGGTCAGACACGACTTAGTAACTAACCAAAACAACAATATTTCTGGAATAGGGAAGTAGTTCAGAATAATACTTCTCTGTTTAATCGAGCTAAGCTTTTAAAGAAGTTTAAGGTTTGCAGCAATATTGAGAAGATATTTTATAATCCAACTCTTACATCCATACATGACTACTGGAAAAACCATAGCTTTGACTAGACAGACCTTTGTCAGCAAAGTAATGTCTCTGCTTTTCAATATGCTGTCCAGGTTGGTCATAGCTTTTCTTCTAAGGAGCAAGCGTCTTTTAATTTCATGGCTTCAGTCACCATCTGCAGTGATTTTGGAGCCCAAAAAAATAAAGTCTGTCACTGTTTCCATTGGGTTTATTCCACTGGGTATATTCTATGGGTTTGAATAAATGTGTAATGACATGTATCAAACATTATAGTATCATACAAAGTATTTTTACTCTTAAAAATACTGCATTCCTCCACCAGCCTTAATCCTGGCAACCTTTGATCATTTTACTATCGTTTTGCCTTTTCTAGAATCATACGGTTGGAATTACATATTATGTAGCCCAACCTAGACAGCATATTAAAAAGCAGAGACACTACTTTGCCAACGAAGGTCCATCTAGTCAAGGCTATGGTTTTTCCAATGGTCATGTATGGATATGAGAGTTGGACTATAAAGAAAGCTGAGTGCCAAAGAATTGATGATTTTGAACTGTGGTATTGGAGAAGATTCTTGAGAGTCCCTTGGACAGCAAGGAGATAAAAGGAAATCAGTCCTGAATATTCATTGGAAGGACTGATGCTGAAGCTGAAATTCCAGTACTTTGGCCACCTGATGCGAAGAGCTGACTCATTTGAAAAGACCCTGATGCTGGGAAAGATTGAAGGTGGAAGGAGAAGGGGACAACAGCGGATGAGATGGTTGGATGGTGATGGGATGGTTGGATGGCATCACCGACTCAATCAACATGAGTTTGAGTAAACTTCGGGAGTTGGTGATGGACAGGGAGGCCTGGCGTGCTGCAGTCCATGGGGTCACAAAGAGTCTGACATGACTGAGCGACTGAACTGAACTGAGCCTTTTAGGATTAACTTCTTTCATATAGTAATATGCATTCAAGTTTCCTCCATATCTTTTCACGATTTGATAGTTCATGTTTCTTCAGTACTGGATAATATACCATTGTCTTGATGTACCACAGTTTGTCTGTTCACTTAAAGAAAGATAATCTTGGTTATTTCCAGTTTGGAGTTTGTAAACAAGGCTGCAAAACGCATTTGTGTGCAAGTTTCTGTGTCTACCTAAGTTTTCAACTCCTTTGAGTAAGTACCAAATAGCACTATTCCTGCATCATATGAGTATGCTTAGTTTTGTAAGAAACACACAACTTATCTTCCAAAGTAGCTGTGTTATTTTGCATTCCCAACAGCAATGACAAATAATTCCTGTTGCTTCACATCCCCATCAGCATTTGGTGTTTCAGTGTTTTGGATTTTGGCCATTCAGGTAGGTGTGTAGTGGATATGTTATTGCTGTTAATTTCCATTTCCCTAACGACATATGATGTGGAACATCTTTTTTATGTGTATATTTGCCATCTGAATGTCTTTTTGGTGGAATGTCTTTTAAGGTTTTGGACCCATCTTGAATTAGTCAGTTTTGGTTTTTTTTTATTGTTGAGTTTTAAGAGTTGTATGTACATATTGGACAATAGTCCATTACCAGAAGTGTCTTTAGCAAGTATTTCTCTTAGGCTGTGTTTTTTAATTCTCATTCTCTTAATATTGTCTTTTATAGAGTAGAAATTTTGAATTAAAGTCCAGCTTATCAATGTTTCTTTCATAGATCATGCCTTTGGTATTATATAGTAAAAATGATTGCCTTACTCAAAGTCATCTAGGTTTTCTCATGTTATTTTCTATGAGTTTTACAGTTTTACAATTTACATTTAGGTCTGTACATTTTGAGTTCATTTTTGAGAAGGATGCAAGTTTTTGTGTCTAGAGTTTTGTTTTTTGTTTTTTTTTGTATATGGATGTCCAGTTGTTCCAGCACTATTTGTTGAAATGACTGTTCTTTTAACCCATTGTATTGCCTTTGTTTCTTTGCCAAAGATCAGTTGACTATATTTATATGGGTCTATTTCTGGGCTCTCTATTCTCTTCTCTATTCTTTCATCAGTAACACACTGTCTTGATTATTGAAACTTTATAATTCTTGAAGCTGAGTATTGTCAGTTCTCCAATTTTTCCTCCTCAATGTTGCTTTGGCTATTTTGGTTTTTTTTGCTAATCTATATAAACTTTAGAATGTGTTTGGCAATATCCACAAAATAACTTGCTGGAATTTCAACTGAGTTTGTGTTGAATCTAATAGATTAAGTTGGGAAGAACTGACAACTAGACAATATTTTCTCCTTATGGATGATAATGAAGTATCTACTTGTTTAGCTCTTCATTTTATTCATCATAATTTTGTAGTTTTCCTCATATATACCTTGTATTAAAACACATTTTGTGAGACAATGATAATAAGTTACTGTTGCTGCTGCTAAGTCGCTTCAGTCGTGTCCGACTCTGTGCGACCCCATAGACGGCAGCCACCAGGCTCCGCTGTCCCTGGGATTCTCCAGGCAAGAACACTGGAGTGGGTTGCCATTTCCTTCTCCAATGCATGGCTAGCCACTTGAATTAAATCGCTTCTACTAGTTGATTCTTTGTTTCTAGTGAGAATTTATTTAGCAAATTGCTTTTCTTCCTGGGGGGAAAGAGCAACACGGGGATGATATGGAGATCCATATGGGATCATAAGAGAAAGAAGAAGACAAATTTTAGAGACTGTTCAAAGCCAAAAAGTAGATAAAAGTCTAAAAATTGTGTCAGAAAGGTAGTGGGGAATAGAATCTGCATAAAATTGAATACCTAATATATAATTGACCCTTGAACAATGTGGGAGTTAGGGACACCAACCCCAGCACAGTTGAAAATCAGCATATAATTTTACAGTTGGCCTTTTGTATCTGCCATTCCACATCGAAGGATTTAACCACCTGTAGATCATGTTATCGGAGAAGGCAATGGCAAGCCACTCCAGTACCCTTGCCTAGAAAATCCTATGGATGGAGGAACCTGATAGGCTGCAGTCCATGGGGTCGCTAAGGTTCGGACACGACTGAGCGACTTCACTTTCACTTTTCACTTTCACACATTGGAGAAGGAAATGGCAACTCACTCCAGTGTTCTTGCCTGGAGAATCCCAGGGACGAGGGAACCTGGTGGGCTTCCGTCTATGGGGTCACACAGAGTCGGACACAACTGAAGTGACTTAGCAGCAGCAGCAGATCATGTTATACTTTGGTGTATATTTGTTGAAAATAATTTTCTTGTAAGTGGACAAGCACAGTTCAAACCCATGCTGTTCAACAGTCAACTGTATACGCCAAGTTAGATAATTATGTTTTAGAAAACAAATTATGATGTCAGTATATTAGATGTATATATTACAAATCTTTTTCTACTTGAACAAAAACTTAGACTATCAAATTCATAAGGGTCAAAACAGAGAAACTGATTATAATAGCAACTTGAAGAATTAACCAATAATTAACCAATTAACAATTGTTTTCATTGTTGTTTTCAGTCCCTAAGTCATGCCTGACTCTTGAGACCCTGTGGACTGCAGCATGCCAGGCTCCTCTGTCCTGCACTATCTCCTGGAGTTTGCTCAAATTTATGTCCATTGAGTCAGTGATACTATCAGATCATCTCATCCTCTGCTGCCTGCTTCTCCTCTTTCCTTCAACCTTTCCCAGCATCAGGATCTTTTCTCATGAGTCAGCTCTTCACATCAGATAGCCAAAGTATTGGAGCTTCATTGTAGGCATAGAGAAAAAAAAAAAAAGATGTTAAAATCCACACACTGTCACTTACTAGTTATGTGAACTTAAGCAAAATTAACTCCATTCAACTTCATACTTTTCAAATGCAAAAGAGGAAATAAAAAAGGTACTTCGTGCTAGCTCACAGTATTGACACATGAGTTAAAATGAGATCTTACAAAGCGTTTTTCAAACTGTAATATGCTAGAAAACTTTTTATCATGACTGTTATGACTAAATAAATTTCACAATGTTCAAGGGTACTGAGTAATGATGGACCTCAGCCTCAAATGGACTTGGGTACTCCAGTCTAACGCTCGCAGGGAAGAGCCCTTAACTTCAAGAAGCATACATATTAAAGAGAGTGAGTCTGACAAAGGGAGAGGGATATAAATGCTGAGAGTTTTTTTATTCCCCTGGCAGTTAATATAATAATTACACATAAAGAGAATTCTGTATTTATTTGGGATAAGCCAATGGCTGACTCTTGTGGGAAGAGAAAAGTTCAGCTTCCTTGTCTTGAGGCTGGAGAAACCTGTGTGTAAATTATGCTACAGAGCACTCTGTAGGATCAGGCTGAGGCTGGTACTTTGCCAGGAATTACACTCTTTCTGGGGTTCTTCTTCCTCTATCCCTTACCAGTTTCTCTGGAGCACATTTCCTTAATATTTAACGTATACATGAGTCCGTATCTCAGGCTCTGCTTCTAGTGAATGCAGCTCAAGAACAGATGAGCGCATCCCTCCCAGATGGTAGGTAAGAATATCTGACTCAGATTGGGAGAGGAAGAGGCTAACCAGACAGACTCCTGAGTTCAGGCAGAGCAGGCCATGTTATCCTTAGCAGGTGGATAACTCATCATCTGTTAAAATTTCCATGTGATCTTTAAGGAAAATCTTCTGCTTGACCAAAGACAAAGAGCAGCATTGTCAGTCCAGAGGGCACTGTCAGGGGCCCCTGTGAGCAGGAGCGACAGATGCCCAAAGAGCTGAAAGCTTCTGCAAGCACGAACCAGTCTAACTCCCCAACTCAGAATACATTGTACTAGAACTTTGCTATTCCCAAGTCCTTTTAGAGAGAAAAGATCCCGTGTTGCTGTTGTGGTTTAGTCACTAAGTCATGTCTGACTCTTTTGCGACCCCATGAAATGTAGCCCACCAGGCTCCTCTCTCCATAGGGTTTCCCAGGCAAGAGTGGGTCACCATTTCCTTCTCCAGGGGAATCTTCTTAATTCAGGGATCAAACCCACATCTCCTACATTGCAAGTGGGTTCTTTACCACTGAGCCACCTGGGAAACCCCAAAGATTTGATAGCCTGCTTGCCTTAAAACGTTTCGCCTGAAACCTATCCCATAATACCACCCAAATCTTCTCTTGAATTTAAATTTAGGTGCAGGCTGGTGAAAAAGATGGGACAAGTTTGTTGAGTTTCTATTATGCACCAGAAATGTTCTACACATTGCCATTTAATCTTCTTCATAATCTTCTTATCTCCCACTATCCCCAGAGTAAAGATGACAGAACTGAATCACAGATCTGTTAGGAAATAATCCAAGGGCACATGGCTTACAAGCAGAAGATCTGTAGTTTGAAATCAGGTGTGTTTGGATACAAAGCTAGTACTCAGTCCCCTACATTAATCAGCCTACTTCCAACAACCTGCAGACCTGAAGCTAATAGAGAAGCATCAACTTTTTTTAAATTCTAAGACTCTTGTATACTATTTCATTGAGAAGGCAAGGGTAGAATCCAACTAATAGTGATCTAAATAATATTGACAAGTATTACAACATAAGAAAACTGGAGGTCAGCAGATTCAAGTCTGGTTCAACAACCTGGCAATCTCATTAGAAGTCGAGAATCTCCCTCATCTATCTGCTTTCGCCTTCTGAGCTCGTTGGTAAGTCTCTCCTCATGATTGCAGGACCATATTATGACTTCTAAGGTCAAGAGGAGATGAAAGGGAAGGGTATCTTTGTGGATGTCACCCTTGTATTTCATAAAAATAAATTCTTATAAATTCTCTCAAGCTATTGCCTTCTATTACATGTCCACCTCTCACTTCAAAAGCAACTGGAAAGGCAAGTATCTGATAAAAGGAAATGAGACACTGTGAAAAGTGTGATTTGTTTCTAGCAATAATGCTTTATTTCATAAACATGGCTTTTAAATCAGAGTTTTAAAAATGGAGAAAGGAGTATATGGCAGTTGGTAGGAAAAACCCGTGTTTATTATATGGTGAGAAATAGATCTGAAAATTCAGCTTCCTGTCCCCGTTCTTCCAATTCAGGTAAGCTCCTGAAATCCCTGGAGACTCAGGGAGTCATTCCCACTCCTAAGCTATGTGCTGAGAGTATGTCAGAGGGCAAGAGTTTGGAGGAAGTCCTGAAACAATAGCATCTGACATCTATTTGATTCATTTCTTGACAACACCGGGGATGAAAATGAAGAAGAGTGACAAGAGATAGAATTTTTTTTGTTTTCATCCTGTCACAGCTACTGACCCCAATCAAGCATGGCCCCAATGGACAAAGTTCAGCTCCACTAAACTCAGAACACTGAACAAGTGCAATATTTTTAGTAAGAGCAATGGCCAAGTACAATGACCAATCGATTTTTTTAAAATGACAACCCTAGTCCCTAGAAACTCATCTTTTTCTGCTGCCATCTGGTATCACCTACCATGAACTTGACCCTGGCACAGATGAAGAGAAAGGAGTCTTTCATTTTCAGGGTCCTACATGCTAGAGAGAAGGAAAATATAGAAAGAGAGAGACTGAAAGTTTGGCAAATCCATTTCTGGAAAATGGGCAAATGTGGAGAGGTGATTCACAGAATTTGAAACTACTATTTTGAACAATGATAAAGGTTCAGGACATTTTAAATGTAAGTGGGCAGGCCTTGACACACTACCAGAAATGGAAACTTCTACATGATAATATTCTGATTAAATGGCAGAAGCATATCTTGAAGCATAAAAGTGACTCACTTTTCATCTCTTTTTTCTTACTATTTTTTAAGAGTATAATTCCTTTATAACAATGTGAATCAGCTATACTTCTAGCTGATTATTGTTTATATATATCCCCTCCCTCTTGACATTTTTCATCTTATGGACCTTAAATTTTATATAGATTTCGTAGATTACAGTAATAATACTAAATATGTGTTAAGCACAATCTGTTTGATGGGTTTTGCTTTATACCTTTTAGCCATATTACTTCTTTTAATACTTACAAAACAAAATATATTACTTCTTTAAATACTTGCTTCTTTAATACATCTCCATCTCAAATGGAGGTGACACTGTTATAATTTCCGTAGTGCATATGAGGAAACTGAGGCACAGGCATAGCTCAGAAAATTAGTAACTGACAGAGGCTGGATATGAACTCAACAGCTAAAATCTACTAAGCTAGATTTTTCTAGAAATGAGATCACCTTAGTATAGCCATCTAGCTAAAGGTTAGCAGGTACACCCTCCCCTGCATACACACATACACAAACAAAATGGCTTTTGGTCAAAAACACTTGGTAAATACTAGGTTAGGCAATGTTAAGCACTTTCCAAAATTATTGACTCAATGGTTTTTTATGTTCTAGAGAATATTTGGAGATTGATATTCAATGTAATCCATTTAAAAGACAACCTGTAGAGCCCAGCCTGGCACTCTGTTGTGACATAGAGATTGAGGGAAGGTGGAGGGGAGCATGGGAGGGAGGCTCAAGAGGGAGAGAATATATATACCCTCAGTTATGACTGATTCGCGTTGTTGTATGGCAGTAACTAATGCAACTTTGTGGAGGAATTATCCTCCAAAATAAATTAATAAGAATAGAACAACAACAAAAAAACATAAAGGCAATCTGTAATGCACAGACAGGGACAAACTCCTCAAGGCAGCAGTCAGAAGTCCTCATTGTTTCATCAGTCCACTCTAGTCTTGATACCATTTCAAGAAGATAGAAAGCAAAATGATAGTAAATAATAACATTATTATCTGAGTTTAAATGTTTTGAATGTGCTGGACATTACTTTAAATGGCTTCCATATGATTTCTTATTTATTCTGCATAACTACTTGATGATGTAAGGACTATTCATTATTTCCACTTTGCAAATGAGGAAACCATGAAATAAAGATCTTAAATAACTTGGCCAAGGTCTCATGTAATAACTGGCACCAATATTTTAATTCAGTCAGATTGACTTAGTTGAAATGAAAAGTCAGATTTTTAAAACTGACATAATTACCTGGAGAGTTTTAATTTCAATCCTTTAGAGAATGAAAGGATTAATTGGGAATGATTAAAACTACCAGGATTTTAACATTCTGTATTTTATAAATGAGCTAATATTAAATAAAAACACACAGTAGACAAATTATTAGTACTATGGGAAGTTGCTCTGGTGTTAACTTTTAGTTCTACCATATTAATAACAAGATGAATTATTCAACCAGGTGTAGCTGCAAGGAAACCTTCCTCTCTTTGTCTTTTCTGGGTGACAAGGTTCATTTTATAATCATTATTGTCTCTCATGTTTTATATTAATATGTTTGGATCCAACTACACAGAATTGAATTAATTGTTAAGTTCATGGAGTGTCATCACCATTGTCCGTGCCAGGGCTCACTTTAATTTTATTTTATTTTACTGTTATTTTGACTTATATGCCAACTCTAATCTCACCCTCATAAAAGTCACTACAGTGTATAGTGTATTTTTGATTATTTGTTTGGTTTTAGAAAAGCGTGTATCTTTGGCTAACGTTGCTTTTGCCTGGCAATGGGCCCACCTCTCTTTTGAGCACCATGGCTCTCAGGTTTGTGCCAGTCCCTCTTTACGGAAGCTCAGTGTCTAACTTCTGAGAACTTTTTACTCTGGGCCCCTCTGACTTTTGTTGAAAAATGAAATGTTTTATTCATTTTTCTTTGTTTTGTTTTGTGTTGGAGGTATGTTGAGTTAAGTGAGAAAATGTCTCTCCCATTTTGTGGGGTAACCAACTATATAAGCACAGACAACATTACTAAATAGTTGTCTGCTTTTACTCACAGTTTATATGTCTAACAGTTTTATCTCATATTTTATAGATTACATTCTGCCACTTTTTTATGAAACGAATCTTACTTATAGCTTCTTGAATCAACCATGTTCTCTTCCACCCTGATCCTCTGAATTACTGTCTCTGCCACCTGGGACACATCTCTCCCAGCCCTCTCACTCTTCATTCACTTATTAATGCTGCTTGTAAATCATTTTGACCTGTAGAATGAATGGATTTACAGAATGCATGAATGAATGGCAAGCATTGTCGAAAGAGAGTATGTCTCGTTTGACCAGATGATCTCTGCAGAGATAACTGGTAAACAACCGTGCCTGCCTTGTATTTTGCCACCTAATCTAGCTCAGTGAGGCTAGTAGAACTACTTTACAGTGACATCCATGAGCTGTTGACCAAAGTGTGTGTCTTCATGGGTGTGCCTGCAAAACCCACCAGGTTACCAAAAGACAGTTTCAAGTCCAGAATGGATTTTTTCAAGCGTAGTGCAGAATTACAATTATGAACAAGAGTACAATCAAGGGTAATCAGACACTTTAGATTTAAAAAGATGCTGTGACTACTGGATACCTGGTATCTGATATCTGGAAATAACACACTGTTCAAAACACCTAATTGGATAGCAGTTTGATATTTAATGGTGCAGTGCATCCTGCTGTTAATCCTCTCTTCTTCAGTCCATGTTCTAATGAAAGTAGCACTAAGTCAGTTTGCTGGCTCCCTGAATCTAATGTGAATCAAACAGTGGTCTTCACATTAAGGTTTTCCACAAGGTAATGAGGAAGTTTTCCCTGAATATTTGAAATATAAGTGAAATGACTGGAACATATCAACATTCACTGGAAATGGGATCTTTGAGAATTTGAGCAGTTCATGGTCCTCATGCTCTCTGCCTAAACACGGTGATTGCCTTCCTGAGAATGGGGCCCTCTGCCCATCTGCAAGGCCAGGAGCAGTTCAAACTCGAGCCAAGGACTTTGCACAAACTCTACCCCACAGGAAGTTCCTGCTGATGTTTGTTTGTTTGAAACAGAGCCTGGGGAACCCCAGGCTTAAGGGATTTGTCCAAAACATTGGAGATCTTGGTGGAAAACAACTAAGGGAAGTTCATAGCTCTATGATACAGGCAGAATGGCAGAGCAGTGTGAAGTTTAATAGAGAGAACCAGGAAGAGTCCTCCTGGGATCACAATCAATCATGAGTTCCAAAAGGCTGTGTGCATGAACTAGGCTGCTATAACACAGAAGCAATCGGAACAGGATGTGAGATGGACTTCAAAGCATTCCTCAAACCATACACAAACCCATCAACACAGGGTAGAAACCTTACTGGCATAAACTATGACACAAAGAATCCCACTGACCGAACATTGAACAAAAAGCTTCTCTGACCTAGGGGAGACTCCTAGAAGCAAGACTTCAAACTGAAATCACAATCTTCCCTAAACATCTTGAAAATTATGTGCATACCCAAGGCTGCATCTTCTTGGTTGCAATCGGAGAAGGAATTTCCAATTTCTTAGTTCTTGGTTGAATATGCAGCAAAATCCATAAATGTCCTGAATTTTGATAGCTACCTTAAAGCCACATGTGAATCCTGCAGTAAAGGGCAAAGATATAACTGGTTAACAGATCTTAAGCACAGTCTTTGAGCAAGGAGTAGCTTATACTGACCAGAGATGAATCCCACGTAACCAAGCTAAAAGATAACATCAACGGGAAAAAATATAAATATTAGAGGCAGCAAACTGCAGGGGGAATAAACTTGGCAAAATTAGTTCAGCCAAGTTCTTAAACAAATAATCAAATAATAAGAATAAACCAAGAAATGGTGGTTAGTTTCCAGAGTTGTTAAAATATATTACCTAAAATACAGAGTTTTCGACCAAAAATCATGAGGCATGCAAAAAAGAAAAAAAAGAAGGAAAATATGACCCATATAGATGAAAAAAAAAAAAGAGAGACAATAGAAACTGCCTTTGAAGGGACCAGTGGGGTATACTTTACACCCTTTAGGATGACTATAATCAGAAAAGCAGAAAATAGTAAGAGTTGGCAAGGATATGGAGAAAGTGAAACCCTATATATGCTGCTGGTGGAATGTAAAATGAATCATTTGCTGTGACAAATAGTTCAGTGCTTCCTAAACAATTTTAACATAGAATTACCAAATAACACAGCAGTCCCACTCCAAGGTAAACATCCCAAAGAATTGTAAACAAGTATTCAAGCAGATACTTGTACACAGAGGGTCATAAAAGCACTATTCACAATAGCAAAATGGTAGAAATAATGCAAATGTCCATCAGTAGATGAATGGGTAGACAAAATGTACTATGACCATGCAATAGAATATTATTCAGTCATTAAAAGAAATGAAGTAATAATACATTCTACACGTGGATAAACCTCAGAAATGTGCTAACTGAAAAAGGTCAGGCACAATGTCCAATACATTAATCCCTTTCTGTGTGTTTTATTTTTTTTCTATCTCTAGAGCTTTGATTTGGTCTTTATTTATATCTACCAAGTGTAAAGTAGTTCAGAAAATCAGTGAAAGTCCAGAGAAGCTGACTCTAGGCTGAACTTCTGAAAAAACTTTCTAGGTTTTAGAATCACAATGCCTCTGCTCTGGTTATGAGAATGCCAATTAACACTGTGGAAAACTGCCAAATTGGATAATTGCTCACTCCAGAACCAGGTTGCATATGTCATGTTTAGGATAGTTGCCACCTCCACCTAGAGAAAGTCACTAACTCAAGGTGTGTGTTGCCACAGCCATGGTCCAACCAGAAAAAAATGGATGCCTAAGCTTATCCACTTCTTATATAGTTCCAAATCTAGACTGAATGCAAACACTATGTATTCAGTTCAGTTCAGTTACTTAGTCATATCTGACTCTTTGGAATGCATGGACTGCAGCATGCCAAGCTTCCCTGTCCATCACCAACTCCCAGAGCTTGCTCAAACTCATGTCTATAAAGTCGGTGATGCCATCCAATCATCTCACCCTCTGTCATCCCCTTCTCCTCCTGCCTTCAATCTTTCCCAGCATCATGGTCTTTTCCAATAAGTCAGTTCTTCACATCTAGTGGCCAAAGTATTAGAGCTTCAGCTTCAGCATCAGTCTTTCCAATGAATATTCAGGACTGATTTCCTTTAGGACTGACTGAGCAGTCAGTTTATATATCTTCCACAGTTTCACTGTATAGATAAGAGATGGAAATTAGCCAGACTGTAAACCTTTGATTCAGTTCAGTTCAGTTCAGTCGCTCAGTCGTGTCCAACTCTTTGCAACCCCATGAATCACAACACACCAGGCCTCCCTTTCCATCCCCAATTTCCGGAGTTCACTCAAACTCATGTTCATCGAATTGGTGATGCCATCCAGCCATCTCATTCTCTGTCATCCCCTTCTCCTCCCTCCCCCAATCCCTCCCAGCATCAGAGTCTTTTCCAGTGAGTCAACTCGTCGCATGAGGTGGCCAAAGTATTGGAGTTTCAGCTTTAGCATCAGTCCTTCCAATGAACACCCAGGATTGATCTCCTCTAGAATGGACTGGTTGGATTTCTTTGCAGTCCAAGGGACTCTCAAGAGTCTTCTCAAGCACCACAGTTCAAAAGCATCAATTCTTCAGCGATCAGCTTTCTTCACAGTCCAACTCTCACATCCATGCATGACCACGGGAAAAACCATAGCCTTGATTAGACGGACCTTGGTTGGCAAAGTAATGTCTCTGCTTTTTAATATGCTATCTAGGTTGGTCATAACTTTCCTTCCAAGGAGTAAGCATCTTTTAATTTCATGGCTGCAATCAGCATCTGCAGTGATTTTGGAACCCAAAAAAATAGTCTGACACTGTTTCCACTGTTTTCCTATCTATTTCCCATGAAGTGATGGGAACAGATGCCATGATCTTTATTTTCTGAATATTGAGCTTCAAGCCAACTTTTTCACTCTCCTCTTTCACTTTCATCAAGAGGCTTTTGAGTTCCTCTTCACTTTCTGCCATAAGGGTAGTGTCATCTGCATATCTGAGGTTATTGATATTTCTCCCAGCAACCTTGATTCCAGCTTGTGCTTCTTCCAGCCCAGCGTTCCTCATGATGTACTCTGCATACAAGTTAAATAAGCAAGGTGACAATATAGAGCCTTGACGTACTCCTTTTCCTGTCTGGAACCAGTCTGTTGTTCCATGTACAGTTCTGACTGTTGCTTCCTGACCTGCATACAGGTTTCTCAAGAGGCAGGACAGATGGTCTGGTATTCCCATGTCTTTCAGAATGTTCCACAGTTTATTGTGATCCACACAGTCAAAGGCTTTGGCATAGTCAATGAAGCAGAAATAGATGTTTTTCTGGAACTCTCTTGCTTTCTCCATGATCCAGCGGATGTTGGCAATTTGAACTAAAAAGCCTCTTGATGAAAGTGAAAGAGGAGAGTGAAAAGGTTGGCTTGAAGCTCAACATTCAGAAAAAAAAGATCACGGCAATTTGTTCCATCACTTCATGGGACATAGATGGAAAAACAGTGGAAACAGTGTCAGACTTTATTTTTTAGGGCTCCAAAATCACTGCAGATGCTGATTGCAGCCATGAAATTAAAAGACGCTTACTCCTTGGAAGGAAAGTTATGACCAACCTTGATAGTATATTAAAAAGCAGAGACATTACTTTGCCAACAAAGGTCCATCTAGTCAAGGCTATGGTTTTTCCCGTGGTCATGTATGGATGTGAGAGTTGGACTGTGAAGAAAGCTGATCGCCGAAGAATTGATGCTTTTGAACTGTGGTGCTGGAGAAGACTCTTGAGAGTCCCTTGAACTGCAAGGAGATCCAACCAGTCCATTCTAAAGGAGATCAATCCTGGGTGTTCATTGGAAGGACTGATGCTAAAGCTGAAACTGCAATACTTCGGCCACCTCATGCGACTAGTTGACTCACTGGAAAAGACTCTGATGCTAGGAAAGGTTGGGGGCAGGAGGAGAAGGGGACGACAGAGAATGAGATGGCTGGATGGCATCACCAACTCTGTGGACATGAGTTTGAGTGAACTCTGGGGGTTGGTGATGGACAGGGAGGCCTGGCGTGCTGTGATTCATGGGGTCGCGGAGAGTCAGACACGACTGAGCGACTGAACTGAACTGAAGGTTTCTTCCAACCCTATTTTTCTATGACCCATTTTACTTTGCTCAAGAAACTTGCCAGCAATGATTTTTGTGTGAAGGAAGTGCAATATTAAATGAGAATTATGGAAATCAAAATTGTCAATAACCTGGAGCCTATCTCTCCCTTCCCTTTTATCCTTCTACCATCCCTTATTCTTATTTTGGTTTACCATCCCTAGAGGGGACGAGAGTCCTCTGAGTCAGCCATAGGGATATTTGGTTTGGAAAATTTTGAAAAGATTTTGGCTCTGTCAGTACCCTGATAAGAGAACTAGGGATAATCGAGGGTGTAGACAAAAGATAGTTGAGTTGAACTTCTCTTCCTTAAGTGAGAGGATAGAACTTATTGTTTTGGGGTAGAGGACAGTACCCAGTGGGAAAGTTGCACTAGGTAGAATTGAAACAATGCAGTACAAAGGCACTTTTATTAAGTGCTGGGAATACAAAGACAAGCAATACAGGGTCATCAAAACACTGCAAGCAACTAGTTCCCCAACTAGGGAGAAAACAGCAACATTTTGGAAAGCATATCGAACAAAAACTTTTCAAACTTCACATTTCTAATGGGGATAAATCTTTCTTTGGGGGGTAAAAAGCCATGATTTTGGTTAGATTTCTTCTGTTCTGTACTCTCCAAGCATGCTTGATAGCTTCATTTTCCCTTTCCTTATTATAGCTGTGCATAATTATTTGTCTAATTACTTGGTTAATATCCATGTCCCATGATAGATATCAAGTTCTATAGGGCCAAAGATGATATCTAGCTTGCTAATTTCTATATTCCCAGAACTATTAGGTTGGTGCAAAAGTAATTGCAGCTTTGCTGTTTGAAATTTGCTGTTTGATATTGGAATACATTCTTAAATAAATGTGGTTATGTTATACATCATTTTAATGTGCAGTCCTCACAGTTGATTGTAACTGTCCCTATTTTGATTAATAAAGATGTGTTTGAGCCTAGTTATAATGATTTAAATTTCACAGTCTGAAACCGCAGTTAAGTTTGCACCAACCTAATATATTCTTAGAGCCTAGAAAATAGGAAGCCAGGTAATAAATATCTTTTCAATCTAGTTGAATGGAACTAGTGTCCTGATTTCAAAATCAGGGCAAAAGTAGGAAGCAATTACCTTCCAAATTTTCTTCCCCCTCTGTACCTGCTAAGCAAAATCTGACCCAAATACTAAATTCAAGATTAAACAAAATAGCACCCCCCCAAATAATCAGAAGCTTAATGTTAAATATCTAGAAGTACTATACTTGCTGTCACACCAGTATTTCCTAGCTCCCATTTATCTGTATTTGTTATGTGTTTGATACCCAGCTTTCAGCTTTGAATATATGATTTAATTTAATCTTCATCACTATCTTCTAAGAGTATCTTCTATGATAGGTACCACTCTTATACAGAGAGAGAAACTATGGCCCAGAGAATTTAAAAACTTATTAGAAATTGATAGAGCTAAGATATGAACCCTGCTATTTTTCTTCCAAAGTCGGAGTCAGTCCCAGGTTGACTGGGCATAACTTCTTCCAAAATGAACTAAGCCCCAAATTCTTTTCTCAGTGATTCAACTACAGAGAAGTTGATATAAATACTATTTCTGGCCTTAACAGTGTTCAAATGTGATTTCTAGCTGTGCAGTAATTGTCCCCAAATCCCATTGAAACCAGACAGTTTGGACAAACCAAGAGGTTTATTCCAATAGGATTTTATGTGACATAGGAAAACACAACAATTCTCTGTGGAAGACAAAACAGATGGTACATGCTCTGGATATGGGTCCCACATCTCCATTTCTGGAAGAGGTGTATTATTTTAACTCTAAATCTTTAAAAGCTCCTGGGTAAAGTCATAGCAAGTGCTCTTAGGTTTGTTTTGTTTGCAGAGCGGAATGGTAGCCTGAACTTTTAAAACTACAGTTTTTCAGAAGATTCCTATCCCTTTGTTATATAGCACACTAAGAACTGAACATTTTTATTTTTAATTTTCCAGTGACAATGACAGTCTAGACAACTTAGATGAAATGTGCTTTTGAATTACTGGGTAGTTCCACAGGAGGTAGAGACACATTATGTTTTGATGCAGACATGCTCTTTAAAAGCAAGATGCTGCAATCCCATTTTCTAAATGCCTGGTGAGAAAACAGAATAGAATTGTAACTTTTAGGGCATTATAATTAAAAGTGAGGGCCGTAGTCAAAGAACTTTATTTTTCAGCATAAGCTCTGCTGTGATTTCTAACTTCTGAGGCTCATGGGGTCGGATTCCCAGAGCTCTGTCAATAATGTGGCTCACCAGCAAATCTGATGTGTTTTCTCAGCTGTATCAGAGCATGTTAGCATAACATTTGCACACAGCTCCCAAAGGATCAGAAGGAGTCTAGAGGTTTATATTAGCATTTTGAAGATTGCTATTATTTTAAAGTTTTGTAAGAAAGTAGAGAACTCTCAGAACCATTTGAAGCTTGAATAAGATTTCTCCCAGCTATTTCATCCAGCATACAGCTGCAAAAAGGTATTCCTCTACAGGGGAGTCACAGAGTGTTGAAAGGAAGAACAGTTTCAGTTTCACCTAATCTGGTCTGAGTTTTATAGTCTTATGTGGATCAATCTGGTCACGGAGAAAGACCATCTATGACCTTCACTAGCAAGTGTTCTGTTTGCAAAATCTATGTGACAATCCTACCAAAAGCATTTAGAGCTCTTGTGGGTTCAAATAAACAAAAATCCCAACTCAGACTGTTGTAAGCAACAGAAAGCATTTAACAGTCCATGTAACTGAAATATGCAGGGATAAAGTACATATAAGAAAAGCCAGTATCCTTTTTTGTTTGGGGTTTGGTTAGATTTTCTATGGTATTTGAATTTTGACCATAACTTTTCTTGAGAAATCTCTTTGCTTGACCTCTGTGAGTTCATTGTTCTTATTCTTTCTTACACCTCTTTGACTACTCATTTGTGGACCCCCAACCCCTTTTCTTCTAACCACCCAAATGTTAGTGGTCTCCAGGCCTGGGACCAAGTTCACCTCCTAACTTGTTTTACCTTAATGGCCTCATCTGAAAATACACGCTCAACTACTCTCTTTGCAGTAACAACTCTTAAATCTACATTTTAAAGTCTAACCTCCCTCTAAATCTTCTCACTGTGTACCCATTTCCCTCAATGTCTTTATTTAAGTGTTCTACAAGTACTGCCAACTCAATGTAGTCCATCTGACCAACTCTTCCACTTTAAGAAACAGATAAAACCACATTTCTTTCATACTTTCAACTAATTGTTCAAATTTTCACATGCTTCTGTTAGCAGATAGTTACACATTGTCAGAAAACAAAACAAAACAAAAACAAAACTCAAACATTTACCAGCTCAAATAAACCAGACCTTTCTCTCAAACTCCAGATGGAAAAGAATAGTTACAAAGCTGCCCTACCCTACTACTAGCACCATTGTTTCATTCTGGCTACATGGATCATTTTTAAACACTGGTCTGACCCATTCTTCTGGACACTTGTTCACCACAACTTTATGCCTTGAAAAGTTTAAATATGAGCCAATTCGCAAACTTCAAGTTTGCAGCTATTTGACAAATAGTCACATACTAGAAATTGTTTCTCAGGTAGACTGGCTACATCCAAACCGGACATTCCCCATGAATTCAGACCATTTTGTTAGTGATGAGTCAGCCACCAGACCAGTCTCCTTTCCCTCCTATCAAGTCCCCTTTGGAACCCTGGTGTTTTCCCCTCAGTGTTTTGTTTGTTTTGGTTTGGTTTGGTCAGTGCCTTATCAGTCTTAAACAATGGGTTTTTTTCAAAATTGGAATCTCAGAGAGCAGAGGTTGGGAATGACTCTTGCCATTTTGGTGTTCTGCTTAGAGTATCAGAGGGCACAGTTACACCCAACCCCCAATGTAATGGATGACTACTCTCCTTACATATGCACAACTAAGAAAGGATACTCAGTATCCCTTTCTGTAGCAGAAAAAAGATGAATTTCTACTCTACCTACATGAACATGCTGACAGTCTCGTACCAAACAACCAAGTTCCTGCTTCAGTCGGTACCTGGATATATCAATATGCCCAATTAAAATTATAATTTTTTACCACAAAATTTGTTCCTTTTACTATACTTACCATCTTGGAGACTATTTACATCTGCAATCCCAGCCTCAAATGTAAGAAAACTTCTAGACTTCTCTCTCATACCATCCACATCCAATTCTACTTCATCCTCTTGAATCAGACTCTTCCCTTCTAGTGTCAATGCCTGAGTCATTAATTCTTGAAGGGATCATAAAGTAACTGGCCTTTCTGTTTCTCTCTTGCATTATCCACATTGCTTCTTAAGTGATTGTCTTCAGTTGAAAAATGATTGTATTTCCAGAATTAATATTGATCTGTTGCTCCCTGTAATTCTCAAGATAAAGAATATACTCATGGCTTCTAAGGCTTCCATGTTCTATGGGTTGGACCATGCCCAGCTTTGGAGCCTCCTCTCCAGCTACTCCTCCATGTAGTTTGTAAACTCTCCAACCTTCATATGGTTCACCAGCTATACCACGGTGTTCCCTAACCCTGTGTCTACACACATGCTTGTCTTGATACCAGCAACACCCAGTTTTCCTTTTCAACTAAATTAACACCCTTTTCCTTCTGAAAAATGTACTTCAAGTAATTCAAAATTTAGGAAACATTTTTGGCCTTTCTGTCTGGTTTTTATGCCCTTTTCTGAGTAATAGAATTATTTATCACATCACAACATGAAGGCTGACCTACTTGTCCATCTTCTCCTCTAGACTATAATTTCTTTAAGAAGAATATCATGTCTTATTTCTCTTGACAGTCATATCAAAAAGTATACTGCCTGTCACCTAATGGGTGTTTCATAACTTTGACCTGAAAGACTGAACAGCATGGGTAAAGTGTCCGGCACATTATCAGTGCTCAGCAAATGTTAGTTCTTGCCTTAGTAGTCTGTAAAATTAATTCTCAGTTACACTATAGGAGCTATAGTAAAGCGACCTTTGTAGTTATTCAGATTCACTGATCTGAATTATCATTTTCTTCTTCTTATGATTATTATTATTAGTTACACTTTCTGATAAAAATGTACCAAATATTTGCCAAGCACTCTCTTCTGTTTGTGCTGTCCAGGTACAGTTTCTGTCAGTAATTTGGCAATAAGAGAGAGAATACAAATATGAAACTTGGTGCTTAAACTTCTTATAGAGGTAACTTCTATCATTTATGGTTGCCATTAAAACAAGGTCTGACACAGTTTAAGAAAATCCATTCAAGACATGGAACTGGGGATTTGGAAAGCAAGACCAACCACCACAATAAATCAGTCTGGCCTTTCATTGAGTTTTATTAATTCCCTGTCTCCCCCCATCTACTTACAGCAATTCCAGTGTGCCTTATATGGGAATATGATGATGTTTGGGGTCATTTTCTATAAAAAAGAAAAGGATCCTGAAGGCAAAACCAACAGACAGAAGAGGCAATTCCCAGATTAAACAAATCGACCTTTGTTTATTTCTGAATTCTTTGAGTTAAATTATCATCATCATCATCATCAATGCCAAAATGTACAAGATGTAAGGTTTTTGTAGGCAAAAGAGAGTAGGACAAAGATGTTGAAAGAGTGTTGCAAGAGTGGATTTAGTTCACCCAAGGTCAACTTCTTTGGGTGAAAATCAAGGGCCTTAGGCAGACTACCTCATTAGTGCTGACTAGGAAATTCCAGAGTGGTTTAAAATTTCCCTCCTAAGAAAGGTTAAAACTGCACTTGGCTTAGGCTGTAAGTCTCAGTAAGGCTTAGCACAAAGGACTCCATTTGGGGCCTACTGTTTCTTTTTAACACTAACAACCTCTGAAGATGTGCCATTTTTTTCTCTTGTTCAGATCTGGATTCACGGAGAGACTGAATAACTTGTCCAAGATCACTCTAGCTTTTCAGGTCTTAAGTGGGCTTTCAGTGAGTCTAATAAGAATCATTTAAGAAAAATGCAAAAAGAGTCTTGGATGTCAGCACTGAAAGTCCCTAATTAGAACTCTATAGTGAGTTTGTAGCAAATAAGATCTGGGTATTAGTTTTCTAGGAATATTAAATAGCTAGTATCTAGTAGATAGCCACACAGTTAAAGGCTTTGGCAAAGTCAATAAAGTAGAAATAGATATCTTTTCTGGAACTCTCTTGTTTTTTCGATGATCCAGCGAATGTTGACAATTTAATCTCTGGTTCCTCTGTGTTTTCTAAAACCAGCTTGAACATCTGGGAGTTCACGGTTCACATATCGCTGAAGCCTGGCTTGGAGAATTTTGAGCATTACTTTATTAGCGTGTACATGAGTGCAATTGTGCAGTAGTTTGAACATTCTTTGGCATTGCCTTTCTTTGGGATTGGAATGAAAACTGACCATTTCCAGTCCTGTAGCCACTGCTGAGTTTTCCAAATTTGCTGACATATTAGTGCAGCACTTTCACAACATCATCTTTTAGGATTTGAAATAGCTCAACTGGAACTCCATCACCTTCACTAGCTTTGTTCGTAGTGATGCTTCCTAAGGCCCACTTGACTTCACATTCCAGGATGTCTGGCTCTAGGTGAGTATGAGTGATAACACCATTGTGATTATCTTGGTCATGAAGATATTTTTTGTATAGTTCTTCTGCGTATTCTTGCCACCTCTTCTTAATATCTTCTGCTTCTGTTAGGTCCATCCCATTTCTGTCCTTTACTGAACCCACAATAAACTGTGGAAAATTCTGAAGGAGATGGGGATATCAGACCACCTGACCTACTCTTGAGAAACCTGTATGCAGGTCAGGAAACAACAGTTAGAACTGGACATGGAACAACAGACTGGTTCCAAATAAGAAAAAGATTATGTCAAGGCTGTATATTGTCACCCTGCTTATTTAACTTATATGCAGAGTACATCATGAGAAACGCTGGGCTGGACAAAGTACAAGCTGGAATCAAGACTGCTGGGAGAAATATCAATAACCTCAGATACGCAGATGACACCACCCTTATGGCAGAAAGTGAAGAGGAACTAAAGAGCCTCCTGATGAACGTGAAAGAGGAGAGTGAAAAAGTTGGCCTAAAGCTCAACATTCAGAAAACTAAGATCATGGCATCCAGTCCCATCACTTCATGGCAAATAGATGGGGAAACAATGGCTGACCTTATTTTTCTGGGCTCCAAAATCACTTCGGATGCTGATTGCAGCCATGAAATTAAAAGACGCTTACTCCTTGGAAGGAAAGTTATGACCAACCTGGACAGCATATTGAAAAGCAGAGATATTGCTTTGTCAACAAAGGTTTGTCTAGTCAAGGCTATGGTTTTTCCAGTAGTCATGTATGGATGTGAGATTTGGACTGTAAAGAAAGCTGAGCACCGAATAATTGATGTTTTTGTACTGTGGTGTTGCAGAAGACTCTTGAGAGTCCCTTGTACTGCAAGGAGATCCAACCAGTCCATCCTAAAGGAGACCAGTCCTGGGTGTTCATTGGAAGGATTGATGTTGAAGATGAAACTCCAATACTTTGGCCACCTGATGCAAAGAGCTGACTCATTGGAAAAGACCCTGATGCTGGGAAAGATTGAGGGCAGGAAGAGAAGTGGACAACAGAGGATGAGATGGCTGGATGGCATCACTGACTCAATGGACATGAGTTTGAGTAATCTCTGGGAGTTGGTGATGGACAGGGAGGCATGGCGTGCTGCGATTCATGGAGTCACGAAGAGTCGGACCTGACTGAGCCACTGAACTGACCTAGTAGAGATCTCATAGTTATGTAAAGCTACTTTACGCAGGCCATGGGACACTTTTGAGGCAGGATATGTTGTCATTGTCTATGTATTAAGAAGTTTATTTTATTTCTTGAAATTTATTTCTTGAACTATCAGATCAGATCAGATCAGATCAGTCGCTCAGTTGTGTCCGACTCTCCGCGACCCCATGAATCACAGCACGCGAGGCCTCCCTCTCCATCACCAACTCCCGGAGTACACTCAAACTCATGTCCACAGAGTCGGTGATGCCATCCAGCCATCTCATTCTCTGTCGTCCCCTTCTCCTCCCGCCCCCAACCTTTCCCAGCATCAGAGTCTTTTCCAGTGAGTCAACTCGTCGCATGAGGTGGCCAGAGTATTGCAGTTTCAGCTTTAGCATCAGTCCCTCCAATGAACATCCAGGATTGATCTCCTTTAGAATGGACTGGTTGTGGCATGTTCAATTCATATTCCCCCTCTGACACCTGACACAGGCTTCCATTCTCATAGGACTCTCTTCAAACCCTTATTCCAGACCTTTAATTAATCTGCTATATGCTTAGGTCTTGAGTGCTTCTTAAATGTCATGTGTTTTTACTTGTATATTGGAAAAGAGTCTGATGCTGGGAGTGATTGGGGGTGGGAGGAGATGGGGACGACAGAGAATGAGATGGCTAGATGGCATCACCGACTCGATGGACATGAGTTTGAGTGAACTCAGGAGTTGGTGATGGACAGGGAGGCCTGGCGTGCTGTGATTCATGGGGTCACAAAGAGTCAGACATGATTGAGCGACTGAACTGAACTGAACTGAACTGATCCATAGCATGAAATCTTCCCTGGTGGCTCACTGGTAAAGAATTCGCCTGCCAATGAAGGAGACCTGGATTTGATTCCTGGGTCAGGAAGATACCCCGGAGAAGGAAATGGTAACCCACTCCAGTATTCTTGCCTGGGAAATCCCATGAACAGGGGAGCCTGGCAGACTATAGTCCATTGGGTCACAAAGAGACCAACACTACTTAACAACTAAACAACAACAACAGCAATTTATAGCACAGTGAATAGTACTTTAGGTGCTTACTGAATATGTTATACAAATCACCAAATAAGCTTAGGGGTGGATTTATCATGTAACTATATTTATAAATAAAGTTTTACCTATATATGTAAATAAACTATCCTATTATACATGTAATGTATATGTAACTGAACCAAGTTAAACTGTAGAATAATCTTCTCAGTAAAGATGAACTTGCCTATTCACCAGTACCTGGCACAGAGTAGAATACTTAGTACACACTTAGGTATTTGCACTTTAATATGGGATCCAAATAACTGAAGCCTTCACAGAGGATTAGAAAACAATGGGACAGCAGAAGCAAAGATGACATAGTTCATGGTGAATTTTTAATATCAGACAAGCTGTCCAGTATCACTGCCCTACTTCCCTGTACATGGACCCATGCTCACCCTCACCTACCAACCTTGGCACATAGAATTAACTCTCTCTAGCTTCTTAGAAATCTCAACTTCAGAATAAGTAACTGTGTGAGCAATAAAAGTATTAGCTCTGTATATGCAAGTGTAATAAATAAGATATAAACTTATTCTTAACTTGATTTCTTTGTACTTGAGAAATACCTTTCCTGAAACTTCATGGGAAAAAATACAAAGTGTTCACTCATGGTATACATATTTAAATGGGATCAAGTTTTCTTTTAAATCCACTTTATGTTAGTATGGTATTTTGGGCTTTCAAGTAATTTCAACAACATGTTATTTCTGTTAATATCCACAATGACCTTCAGTTCAGTTTAGTTCAGCCACTCAGTTGTGTCCGACTCTTTGCGACTCCATGAACCACAGCACGCCAGGCTTCCCTGTCCGTCACCAACTGCCGGAGTCTGCCCAAACCCATGTCCATCGAGTCGGTGATGTCATCCAGCCATCTCACTCTCTGTCATCCCTTCTCCTCCTGCCCCCAATCCCTCCCAGCATCAGAGTCTTTTCCAGTGAGTCAACTCGTCGCATGAGGTGGCCAAAGTATTGGAGTTTCAGCTTTAGCATCAGTCCTTCCAATGAACACCCAGGACTGGTCTCCTTTAGGATGGACTGGTTGGATCTCCTTGCAGTACAAGGGACCCTCAAGAGTCTTCTGCAACACCACAGTACAAAAACATCAATTATTCGGTGCTCAGCTTTCTTTACAGTCCAAATCTCACATCCATACATGACTACTGGAAAAACCATAGCCTTGACTAGACAAACCTTTGTTGACAAAGCAATATCTCTGCTTTTCAATATGCTGTCCAGGTTGGTCATAACTTTCCTTCCAAGGAGTAAGCGTCTTTTAATTTCATGGCTGCAATCAGCATCTGCAGTGATTTTGGAGCCCAGAAAAATAAGGTCAGCCACTGTTTCCACTGTTTCCCCATCTATTTGCCATGATGTGATGGGACTGGATGCCATGATCTTAGTTTTCTGAATGTTGAGCTTTAGGCCAACTTTTTCACTCTCCTCTTTCACGTTCATCAGGAGGCTCTTTAGTTCCTCTTCACTTTCTGCCATAAGGGTGGTGTCATCTGCGTATCTGAGGTCATTGATATTTCTCCCAGCAGTCTTGATTCCAGCTTGTACTTTGTCCAGCCCAGCGTTTCTCATGATGTACTCTGCATATAAGTTAAATAAGCAGGGTGACAATATACAACCTTGACGTATTCCTTTTCCTATTTGGAACCAGTCTGTTGTTCCATGTCCAGTTCTAACTGTTGTTTCCTGACCTGCATATAGATTTCTCAAGAGGCAGGTCAGGTGGTCTGATATTCCCATCTCTTTCAGAATTTTCCACAGTTATTGTGATCCACACAGTCAAAGGCTTTGGCATAGTAAATAAAGCAGAAATAGATGTTTTTTCTGGAACTCTTGCTTTTTCGATGATCCAACGGATGTTGGCAATTTGATCTCTGATTCCTATGCCTTTTCTAAAACCAGCTTGAACATCTGAAATTTCATGGTTCATATATTGCTGAAGCCTGGCTTGGAGAATTTTGAGAATGACTTTACTAGCGTGTGAGGGAGTACTATTCTGTAACAGATACTGGGTTGTGAGGAAGTAAAAAACCAGCCTTGATAGCTGATCTAATCACTAAAGTTTAGACCTGGTGCTCCTATGTTGAATATTAACAACATCACAGAATTATCAACATCAGCAATGACGCTGGGCTCACACAGTTCCACAGAATGTTTGATCTCTGGTGTTGGTAAGCACAATAAACATAACTTTGTTTATCTATAGATCAGTTCCTTGTACTTTTAGACTGATGAGCATCCAGTTACTTTTCCACATCTATTTTTCATCTCTTTCTTCTGGCTCCAGAGCTATGAATTTCTTTGATATGTATTCTCTGTGTGATTTTGATATTGTAATTTATAATAATAAATACATATTTGCTCTTTGTCACCATCCCCAGTTCTAGCAGAGAACTTTTAAAACACTTGGGATTTCCTAAGTAATAACAGAAACAAATGTATCTTTTGTTATAATAATGAGGAACCTTTTGGGAAGCCCCTACATCGCCTAAGGATGGTGGGACTGGTTACCAGGGAACCAGCCTTGTGGTTGGAGGGTTGGGATTTTCAGTTCTACCACTCAACTTCCTGGGAGGGGAGACAGAATGGAGTTTGAATCAATTGGAGAAGGAAATGGCAACCCACTCCAGTGTTGTGGCCTGGAGAATCCCATGGACAGAGGAGCTTGACAGACTACAGTCTGTGGGGTCACACAGAGTCGGACACGACTGAGCGATTAAAGAAACAGTGATTTCATAATAATGCATATGTAATAAAGCCTCCATAAAAACCCAGCCCAAAAGATGCGATTCAGAGAGCATCCAGGGTGGTGAACTTGTGGAGACGAGGGAAGAATGGTGCACTGGACAGGGTGTGGAGGCTCCTCACCGCTTCCAGTATAGCTGCTCTGTGTATCTCTTCCACTTGGCTGCTCCAAGTTATACCTTTTTATAACAAAGCAGTATTCTAGAAAGTAAAGTGTTTCTCTGAGTTCTGTGAGCTGCTTTAGCAAATTAGTCGAACCCAAGAAGGAAGCTATGGAAACTGTATAATCAGTTGGTCAGAAGCACAGGAAACAACCTGGATTTGTGACTGGCATCTGTAGTGGGTGGGCCAAGGGTGCACCTTAGAGGACCGAACCCTTAATCTATGGAACCTGATGTTATTTCCAGGTACATAGTTTCAAAATGGAGTTGAATTTTAGGACACCCAGCTAATGTCAAAGTATTTCTTGTTGCATGTGTGGGGAATATTCCCCCAACACATGCATTGAAAATCGATCTCAGAACACAAAAAAGGGTGGTCATGACCTAAGAAAAACAATATATTCTCTTTCATTATATATATATCCTCAATATATTCTGAGGATAGAGGATCTTTATTAACTTATGGCAGAGGTTAGCAAACATTTTTCTGTAAAATGCTTGAGAGTAAATAGTTGGGGGTATGTAGGGCTATATGGCGGAGAAGGCAATGGCAAGCCACTCCAGTACTATTGCCTAGAAAATCCCATGGATGGAGGAGCCTGGTAGGCTGCAGTCCATGGAGTCGCGAAGAGTCGGACACGACTGAGCGACTTCACTTTCACTTTTCACTTTCCACTTTCACACATTGGAGAAGGAAATGGCAACCCACTCCAGTGTTCTTGCCTGGAGAATCCCAGGGACGGGGGAGCCTGGTGGGCTTCCGTCTATGGGGTCACACAGAGTCGGACACGACTGAAGTGACTTAGCAGCAGCAGCAGGACTATATGGTCTCTCTGTTGTAGCTTCTCAGTTCTGCCTTTGTCGGGTGAAAGCGTAACAGAAAGTGAAATTGTTAGTCTCTCAGCCATGTCTGACTCTTTGCGAACCCATGGACTATAACCCACCAGGCTCCTCTGTCCATGGGACTCTCCAGATAAGAGTACTGGAGTGGGTTGCTATGCCCTCCTGCAAGGAAAGATCCCAGGGATCAAATCCAGATCTCCTGCATTGCAGGCAGATTCTTTGCCATCTGAGCCACCAGGGAAGCCCGAAAGCAGTAACAGACAACATGGAAATAGGCAGCCAGCAAGATTTGGCCAACAGGCCTTATTTTTCAACCTGTGATTTAGGCCAACAATGGAAATTCTATTCACACTTTAACTACTGGCATAAAAGGGGGCTTGTGGCCCATTTAAGGCAAGAAAATCTGAAAGACTTTGGCTGTGGGGAGACTCTGAGAAACACTCTTTTTAAAAGACTCATCAAAGAAATAATCCCTGCTGGATGTTTGTGAGTGAGGTTGTGGTGCCTGGAATTCTCAAGTCATCTCGGGAACACAGGAGAGATAGCCCTCGAGCTAGAAGGGAGAAAGAATCTGGTCCACTGACTTGCTTAATTAACTAATTCTGAGGGTTTTCTACTGAATTTTCTTTGAATCCTTTTATTTGTTTAAGCAGTTTGAATTGCTTAGCTGTTACTATCTCTGTCTCGCTGATGTGGGAAATGAGGATTAGGCACTTATGCTAGGTGAGACCTGGGATGGCATTATACTCATTTCCTCTTTCAGCTCATTGTCCTTACCTTCATGCAGAAGATATCAGTTCTATCTCTGTCTTTCTCTTTGCTGCTTTCCTCCCTTCTTCCCTTTCCTTCTCCCTCCCTCCCTTCCTCCCTTCTTTCTTTTCTTCTTTCCTTCCCTCCCTTCACGAAAATAGTGCACAGTTGTGAAAAGCAGAGCTCTGGGATCCGACTGACTTGTGGCCCCAGCAATGACTAGCTCTGTGAACTTAGGCAAGTGAATTAGCCGTGCTGAGACCGTGGACTATAGGATAATACAATCTACCTCATATGATTATGGAAATTAAATCTAAAATAAAACAAATAAATAAATATAACAAAACAGAAACAGACTTACAGATATAGAGAACAAACTAGTGGTTAATGGTGGGGAAATGAAAGCAGGGAAAGGCAAAATAGGAGTAGGGGGCTAAGAGACACAAACTGCTGCTGCTACTGCTGCTAAGTCACCTCAGTCGTGTCCGACTCTGTGTGACCCCATAGACGGAAGCCCACCAGGCTCCCCCGTCCCTGGGATTCTCCAGGCAAGAACACTGGAGTGGGTTGCCATTTCCTTCTCCAATGTGTGAAAGTGAAGTCACTCAGTCGTGTCCGACCCTTAGCGATCCCACAGACTGCAGCCTACCAGGCTCCTCCATCCATGGGATTTTCTAGGCAACAGTACTGGAGTGGCTTGCCATTGCCATCTCCGGAGACACAAACTACAATTTATAAAATAAATAAGCTCCAAGGATATATGCTACAGCACAGGGAATGTAGCCAGTATTTTATAACTACTTTAAATGGAGTATAGCTATAAAAAATACTGAACCACTATGTTGTACAATGGAAACTAATATAATATTACAGATCAACTATACTTCAATTTAAAAATAATAATAAAAACGCTTCACTTCTGTGACTTACTGATTTGCTGCCCTGCCTCTTACAGCTCTCAGCCGGCTACGGTATTCTCTGTCTTGTACCAAAACTCGATCCTTAAGATTTAACATTGATTACTAAACTCTTTTCAGTCTTCAAGACACTGTGAATCTTTGTTTTGACATAAAAAGTTCACATTTGTCTTCCAAATGCTTCAGTAGTTTGCTAACGCCATTTTACTTCTTTTTAAAATACACCTCCTAGTGACCCCTCTCCCAACAAAACAGCTGCAACCTAAAATCTTGGGGTCCCAAACATACTTAGTATCTAAAAGTGGACTGTGTCCAGCTACACACTTGCTATACTCTCAGTTTTCTCACCTGTAAAATGCTTACCTCACACCATTTAGAGGAGAAAAAAGAGAGGTGAGTTTTATGAGAGCACATGATAACACTCCAATGGTATAGCAGATGATTAACTTTATTTTTGAATAGTGCCAGAAAAACATCTATTTCTGCTTCATTGACTATGCCAAAGCCTTTGACTGTGTGGATCACAATAAACTGTGGAACATTCTGAAAGAGATGGGAATCCCAGACCACTTGACCTGCCTCTTGAGAAACCTGTATGCAGGTCAGGAAGCAACAGTTAGAACTGGACATGGAACAACAGACTGGTTCCAAATAGGAAAAGGAGTACGTCAAGGTTGTATATTGTCACCCTGCTTATTTAACTTATATGCAGAGTACATCGTGAGGAATGCCGGGCTGGAATAAGTACAAGCTGGAATCAAGATTGCTGGGAGAAATATCAATAACCTCAGATATGCAGATGATACCACCCTTATGGCAGAAAGTGAAGAGGAACTCAAAAGCCTCTTGATGAAAGTGAAAGAGGAGAGTGGAAAGTTTGGCTTAAAGCTCAACATTCAGAAAACTAAGATTATGGCATCTGGTCCCATCACTTCATGGGAAATAAATGTGGAAACAGTGTCAGACTTTATTTTGGGGGGCTCCAAAATCACTGCGGATGCTGATTGCAGCCATGAAATTAAAAGACGCTTACTCTTTGGAAGGAAAGTTATGACCAACCTAGATAGCATATTAAAAAGCAGAGACATTACTTTGCCAACCAAGGTCCGTCTAGTCAAGGCTATGGTTTTTCCCGTGGTCATGTATGGATGTGAGAGTTGGACTGTGAAGAAAGCTGATCGCCGAAGAGTTGATGCTTTTGAACTGTGGTGCTGGAGAAGACTCTTGAGAGTCCCTTGGACTGCAAGGAAATCCAACCAGTCCATTCTAAGGAAGATAAATCCTGGGTGTTCATTGGAAGGACTGATGCTAAAGCTGAAACTCCAATACTTTGGCCACCTCATGCGAGGAGTTGACTCACTGGAAAAGAGTCTGATGCTAGGAAGGATTGGGGGTGGGAAGAGAAGGGGACGACAGAGAATGAGATGGCTGGATGGCATCACCGACTCGATGGACATGAGTTTGAGTGAACTCCGGGAGTTGGTGATGGACAGGGAGGCCTGGAGTGCTGTGATTCCTGGGATCGCAAAGAGTCGGACATGACTGAGCGACTGAACTGAACTGAACTGATATGATAAAGAGCCAAAAGTATTCCAAAGAGTTTTCTAAGTTCTACACACTTATGTTTTTAATCTTTGAATTTTTTGTCTATAGTCTCATTTGGTGGAGAAGGACATGGCTCCCCACTCCCAAACTCTTGCTTGGAAAATCCCATGGACGGAGGAGGCTGGTGGGCTGCAGTCCACCGGGTCGCTAAGTGTCAGACACGACTGAGCGACTTCACTTTCACTTTTCACTTTCATGCATTGGAGAAGGAAATGGCAACCCACTCCAGTATTCTTGCCTGGAGAATCCCAGGGACAGGGGAGCCTAGTGGGCTGCCGTCTATGGGGTCTCACAGAGCTGGACACGACTGAAGCAACTTAGCAGCAGCAGCAGTCTCATTTGGTGAACACATACTAAATACCTGACTATAGATTATCATTGTGCAGTACAAAGATATAAAAACAGACACAGCCCTTGCCTTCTAGAAAAGTGTTGTGTTTGCTCCTTGGATAGTAATGCTGTACATTACATAAGCGTACAAATTTTCTAACAGAAAATTTGTCAGAGTATATTCAGATAAATTTATGAAGCAGGGACAAAGCAGCATTCACAGGGTTCAGTTCAGTTCAGTTCAGTCTCTCAGTCGTGTCTGACTCTTTGCGACCCCATGAATCACAGCACGCCAGGCCTCCCTGTCCATCACCAACTCCCGGAGTTCACTCAAACTCATGTCCACCGAGTCAGTGATGCCATCCAGCATCTCATTCTCTGTCGTCCCTTTCTCCTCCTGTCCGCAATCCCTCCCAGAATCAGAGTCTTTTCCAGTGAGACAGTCTTCACATGAGGTGGCCAAAGTATTGGAGCTTCAGCTTTAACATCAGTCCTCCCAATGAACACCCAGGATTGATCTCCTTTAGAATGGACTGGTTGGATCTCCTTGCAGTGCAAGGGACTCTCAAGAGTCTTCTCCAACACCACAGTTCAAAAGCATCAATTCTTCAGTGATCAGCTTTCTTCACAGTCCAACTCTCACATCCATACATGATCACTGGAAAAACCATAGCCTTGACTAGATAGACCTTGGTTGGCAAAGTAATGTCTCTGCTTTTTAATATGCTATCTAGGTTGGTCATAACTTTCCTTCCAAGGAGTAAACGTCTTTTAATTTCATGGCTGCAATCAGCATCTGCAGTGATTTTGGAGCCTAGCAGGGTTAAAATCAAAGACAATGAAATCAACAGACATCAGATTCAGTCCCAGTTTACTACTATGCCACCTGGGACTTGTTGCTTAACCTTGCCAAACCTCAATATCCACATTTACAATGTAAGAATTTTAATATTACCTATCTGGAGGGACTGTTGTTGGAATCAACCATATAAGACATGTAAAGCCTTTAAATGAGTACTGTCTTATAAATTTTCAATACCTGGTAACAACTATTGTCCTCACTAAAGGGTCAAGATCTATGTTACTGTTTGAAATGAGGCTTTGCCTATATCCAAAATGACGATTTTCAGAGCTCATCATTATTTTTTTTCTACCTTCAAATAACTGCTAATAAGAGGGAGAGAAATTCACATGCATCTATTGTCATTCACTTACAGAATTATCCAAATTAAAAATACCATCGGATTTAAATAGTTGAGAATCATTCATACCCGTTCTCACAAATACAGATTAGAAAGAGGCAATTGAGATTACTTTCTCCTATGCCCTAGCAAGCATTCTACTCAAGAGGATTTGACATTTCTCAGGGGATCAGGAAAAGAGAAAGAAAGTGTTGTGGGGGGAATCCTTTCTGCTCTCAGGAGAAATTCAAAAAGAAAAAACAAAACAAAACTCTTCTTATGTTGATCTCCTTCTCTGAATTTTCTTGATTTTATAAAATGGACTTAAAGGTTCCCTCTAGTTCTCTAGTTTGATTTTTTATTTTCCAAGCCAGGGTAAATTGCATAAGCAAGGTCTGATACAAACTTCAAGCTATGCATGCTGCTGCTGCTAAGTCACTTCAGTCGTGTCCGACTCTGTGTGACCCCATAGACGGAAGCCCACCAGGCTCCCCCATCCCTGGGATTCTCCAGGCAAGAACACTGGAGTGGGTTGCCATTTCCTTCTCCAATGTGTGAAAGTGAAAAGTGAAAGTGAAGTCGCTCAGTCACGTCTGACTCATAGCGACCCCATGGACTGCAGCCTACCAGGCTCCTCCATCTATGGGATTTTCTAGGCAAGAGTACTGGAGTGGCTTGCCATTGCCTTCTCCCAAGCTATGCATACAGGAGACTTAAAAACTGCAAATAATAGGCCTTCTCAGGTTCATTACTTGCCATTGCTTTCCTTATCCCATCGCTATGCACCCTTCTGCCTGCAATCCACACAACTCCACACCTTTACTGCTTTTCCCTCTAGCCTGAAATGCCTTTCCCTCCTTACCCCTTTAGCTATTGTGGTCCAAATCAAGTTTCACATCCCCTGCTAAGCTATTTCTATAGCTACCTCTCCCCCAAGGCAGAATCAATCACTCCTGGTGCTTTGATTCTACTGTGGCTTGTTCTAGCTGTTTCAACAATTTTCACATTGTTTTCTAATTAGTTGCTTGCATTTCTATTCCTTTGCTCTTCCAAACCCTCGATGTTTTGGTTTGTTTCCCCCTCTACACCAAGTCAAAATAACTTGTCTCACACTGGCCTGGGGACCTCTTATTTGGCCCCTGTTCTCTTTGAGAAAAAGACCATATCTACAGCAATGGTTCGGAGAAGGCAATGACAAGCCATTCCAGTACTCTTGCCTAGAAAATCCCATGGACGGAGGAGCCTGGTAGGCTGCAGTCCCTGGGGTCGCTAAGGGTCGGACACGACTGAGCAACTTCACTTTCACTTTTCATTTTCACACATTGGAGAAGGAAATGGCAACCCACTCCAGTGTTCTTGCCTGAAGAATCCCAGGGACGGGGGAATCTGGTGGGCTTCTGTCTATGGGGTCACACAGAGTCGGACACGACTGAAGTGACTTAGCAGCAGTAGCAGCAACAGCAATGGTTATCAACTAGGCAATTTTGCACTCCCCCCCCACCCCACCACCCCTGCCTCTGGGAACATTTGCTATTATATGCAGACATTTTTAATTGTCACAGCTGGGGTGGTGCTACTGACATCTAGTGGGTGGGGTTGGGGAAAGTTCCTAAATACCCTACAATGTACCGTACAGCCCTGACAACAAAGAATTAAATAGAGGAAAACAATAGAATGGGAAAGCCTAGAGATCTCTTCAAGAAAATTGAAGATGTCAAGGGAAACTTTCATGCAAGGCTGGACACAATAAAGAACAGAAATGATAAGGACTTAACAGAAGCAGAAGAGATTAAGAAGAGGTGGCAAAAATACATGAAAGAACTATGCAGAAAAAGATCTTAAGGACCCAGATAAACATGATGGTGTGGTCACTCACCTAGAGCCAGATACCCTAGAGTGTGTAGTCAAGTAAGCCTTAGGAAGCATTGCTGCTGCTGCTAAGTCGCTTCAGTCGTGTCTGACTCTGTGCGACCCCATAGACGGAAGCCCACCAGGCTCCCTCATCCCTGGGATTCTCCAGGCAAGAACACTGGAGTGGGTTGCCATTTCCTTCTCCAATGCGTGAAAGTGAAAAGTGAAAGTGAAGGCAGCCAGTCGTGTCCGACTCTTCGCGACTCCATGGACTGCAGCCTACCAGGCTCCTCCATCCATGGGATTTTCCAGGCAAGAGTACTAGAGTGGGGTGAAGCATTACTATGAACAAAACTGGTGGAGGTGATGGAATTCCAGCTGAGCTATTTAAAATCCTTAAAAATGATGCTGTTTAAGTGCTGCACTCAATATGTCAGCAATTTGGAAAACTTCAGTAGTGGCCACAGGACTGGAAAAGGTCAATTTTCATTCCAATCCCAAAGAAGGGAAATGCCAAAAATGTTCAAAGTACTATACAGTTGCGCTCATTTCTCATGCTAGCAAGTTTATGCTCAAAATCCTTCAAGCTAGGCTTCAACAGTTTGTGAACTGAGAACTCCCAGATGTACAAGCTGAGTTTTGAAGAGACAGAGGAGCTAGAAATCACATTGCTAACATTTGTTAGATCATGGAGAAAACAAGGAAGTTGCAGAAAAACATCTACTTCTTCTTCATTGACTACATTACACTAAAGCCTTTGACTGTATGGATCACAACAAACTATAGAAAATTCTTAAAATGATGGGAATATGACACCACCTTACCTGTCTCCTGAGAAACCTATATGTGGGTCAAGAAGCAACAGTTAAAACCAGATATGGAACAATGGACTGGTTCAAAATTGAGAAAGGAGTATGTCAAGGTTGTATATTGCCACCCTGCTTAGACAGAGTATATCATGCAAAATATCCAGCTGGATGAACCACAAGCTAGAATCAAGATTGCCAAGAGAAATATCAACAATCTCAGATACGTAGATGATACCACTCTAATGGCAGAAAGTAAAGAGGAACTAAAGAGCATCTTGATGAAAGTGAAAGAGGAGAGTTAAAAGCTGACTTGAAATTTGACATTCAAAAAATTAAGATCATGGCATCTGGCCCCATCTCTTCATGGAAAATAGAAGGGGAAAAAGTGGAAGCAGTAACAGATTTTATTTTCTGGGGATTCAAAATCACTGCCAATGCAGCCATGAAATTAAAAGACGCTCCTTGAAAGTAAAGTTATGACAAACGTAGACAGCATATTAAAAAGCAAAGACATCACTTTGCCAACAAAGGTCCATCTAGTCAAAGCTATGGTTTTTCCAGTAGTCATACATGGATGTGAGAGTTGGACGACAAAGAAGGTTGAGTGGTGAAGAATTGATGCTTTTGAACGGTGGTGTTGGAGGATACTCTTGAGAGTTCCTTGAACTGCAAGGAGGTCAAACCAGTCCATCCTAAAGGAAATAAATCCTAAATATTCATTGGAGGGACTGATGCTGAAGCTGAAACTCCAATATTTTGGCCACCTGATGTGATCTTTTCATTGGAAAAGATCTTGATTCTGGGAAAGATTGCAGGCTGAAGGAGAAGGGGACAACAGAGAACAAGATGGTTGGATGGCATCACCACCTCAATGGACATGAGTTTGAGCAAGCTCCAGGAGATGGTGAAGGACAGGGAAGCCTGGCTTGCTGCAGTCCATGGGGTTGCAGAGACTGAACAATAACAAGTTCCTCAGTCATACTAGCCACATTAGTCACTACTGCAATGGACAGAAAAAAATACAGGACATTTCCATCTCACAGAGTGTCCTATTCAATAGTGCTGCTAATATATTTTCATAGCACTAGTTATCTTTCTCAGCATTTATCACAGGAGTCAATTTATGTTCATTTCTGCTATTTTTGAAGATGATAAAATGGTCTCCCCAATTAGACTCCATGTTCCATAATGGAAAGAACTGCAATGTTTTTCTTTTGTTACTCTTGGAAGATAATGGATCCTTAATATTTACTCTTTGAAAGAAAGATGTATGAATAGTTAAGAGTCAAACTCTATTGAAATACAATTCATATACTAAACAAGTCACCTATTCAGTATATGAATTGCAAATATGCAATTCAATGGCTTTTAGTATAGCCACAGAGTTGTATGATCATCATACAATCTAACCTAAAATAATTTTGTCCCCTTTAAAGGAAACCCTGAACCTATTAGCAGTCACCCCGATTCCTCCAGCCTCACCCTGCCCAAAGCAACTACCAATCTACTTTCTATATCTTTAATTTTTTCTATTCTTACCACTACATGTAATAGAATCATAATATATGTAGTCTTTTGTGATTAAGTTCTTTTATTTAGCACAATATTTTTAAGAATTATCCATGTTGTGGCATGTGTCAGAGCCTCATCCTTTTTTATTGCTGAATAGTATTTCTTACATAGATATACCATATTTTATTTATTTATTTATTTATCAGTTGGTGGACATATGGGTTGTTCTGCTTCAAAGCTATTGTGAATAATACTTCTATAAACATCCTTGTACATGTTTTTGTTTGTACGTATTTTCCCATTTATTCTAGGAGCAGAATTTCTGGATCATATGATAACTCTATGCTTAACATTTTAAGAAAATAGAAAACTGTTTCCCCAAAGGAGATGTACCACTTTACATTCTCATCATCAATCTTTTTGGGTTCCAATTTCTCCACATCCTTGCTAACACTTGCTATTATATGTCACGTTGATTATAGCAGTCTTAGTGGGAATTGAGTGGTGACTCACTGTCGTTGTGATTTCCATTCCTCCTTGGAAGGAAATTAATGACCAACCTAGATAGTATAATAAAAAGCAGAGGCATTACTTTGCCAACAAAGGTCTGTCTAGTCAAGGCTATGGTTTTTCCAGTGGTCACATATGGATGTGAGAGTTGGACTGTGAAGAAAGCTGATCGCCGAAGAATTGATGCTTTTGAATGTGGTGCTGGAGAAGACTCTTGAGAGTCCCTTGGACTGCAAGGAGATCCAACCAGTCCATTCTAAAGGAGATCAATCCTGGGTGTTTACTGGAAGGACTGATGCTAAAGCTGAAGCTCCAATACTTTGGCCACCTCATGCGATGAACTGACTCACTGGAAAAGACTCTGATGCTGGGAGGGATTGGGGGCAGGAGGAGAACGGGATGACAGAGAATGAGATGGCTGGATGGCATCACCAACTCGATGCAATGAGTTTGAGTGAACTCTGGGAGTTGGTGATGGACAGGGAGGCCTGGCGTGCTGTGATTCCTGGGGCCGCAAAGAGTCGGACACGACTGAGCAACAACTGAACTGAACCCAAGATCATGAAATTAAAAGACGCTTACTCCTTGGAAGGAAAGTTATGACCAACCTAGATAGCATATTAAAAAGCAGAGACATTACTTTGCCAACAAAGGTCCGTCTAGTCAAGGCTATGGTTTTTCCAGTGGTCACATATGGATGTGAGAGTTGGACTGTGAAGAAAGCTGAGCGCTGAAGAATTGATGCTTTTGAACTGTGGTGCTGGAGAAGACTCTTGAGAGTCCCTTGGACTGCAAGGAGATCCAACCAGTCCATTCTAAAGGAGATCAGTCCTGGGTGTTCATTGGGAGGACTGATGCTAAAGCTGAAGCTCCAATACTTCGGCCACCTCATGCGAAGAGTTGACTCATTGAAAAAGACTCTGATGCTGGGAGGGATTGGGGGTAGGAGGAGAAGGGGACGACAGAGAATGAGATGGCTGGATGGCATCACTGACTCGATGGAGGTGGGTTTGAGTGAACTCTGGGAGTTGGTGATGGACAGGGAGGCCTGGCGTGCTGTCATTCATGGGGTCGCAAAGAGTCGGACATGACTGAGCAACTGAACTGAACTGAACTGAACCCAAGATCATGAAGGTTTACTTCAGTTGTTTTCTAGGAGTTTATAGTTTTAACTCTTACATACAGTTTCATGGTCTATTCTGAGTTGATTTTTGTATATTATGTGAAATAGGAGTCCACCTTGATTCTTTTGGGTATAATTATCCAGTTGTCAGCATCTTTTGTTAGTCAGACCATTTTTTCCCACATGAATTATCTAACTTGACCATTAATTGAAGAGTTTGTCATTTGACTCTCAATTTTATTACCTGGACCTGTTTATCTTTCTGTATGCCAGTATCAAATTATCTTGATTACTGTAGCTTTTTAGTAATTTTTGAGATGGGAAGTGTGAGTTCTCCCACTTTGTTCTTTTTTAAGATTGTTTTGGCTATGGTGGGTCTCTTGCATTTCCATATAAATGTTATTAATTTTTGCAAAAAAAATTCAGCTGCAATGATGGTATGGATTGCATGAATTTGTAGGTTAATTTGAAGAGTATTGCCATCTTAAAAATATTAAGTATTCTGGCCTATGGGATAACTTTTCATTGTCTAAATCTTTTTTTTTTCAGTTATGTCAGAATTTTCTGTATAAAACTTTATGTTTCTTTAATAAATTTTAGTCTTAAATATTTTATTGTTTTTGTTAATTATAATCCTAAATATTTTATTCTTTTTGATGCTATGGAATTATTTTCTAATTTCATCTTTATCAAAGATGTATAAAAAGCATCTCCTTTTCAGTAGTGAATACAGCACAATGTGTTTGTGGCTGGGACTTCTCTATCTGGGTTTCAGTTTCACATTTTGATATGTTTATGAAGCCATTAAAATTCTCTGGACGTAATTATTTCTTTCATCAGTCAAATGGGGACTACTATTCCTGCTTCTCTTAAGCCTGAGCATTTTTGGTGAAGGCAGAATTTGAAAATATACCTGAAAGGGTTTTTGTGTACAAACTGTCTGTCACTAGAAATAGACCAGGAATTATAGGAAAAATAGGTAGATGACACTTTCAGTGTAACTTCACCCAGATTCTAGTACTCTGCATGGCCCGCATACCACTACCTTATCAAGGCCCATATCAGCAGATCAGGTCTTCCAGCATTTGTATTAACTTGAATCTGAAATCCATTTTATAGTCTTGAGCACTGAGCAAATGTATAGCGATTTTTTTCAACTAGACCATATTTTTTAAGTTCATAACATCTCTAGTTCACAGGATTGATGCTTTATTTGAAACCAGGGATTCAGCAGCATGAGCAAAGATGAACAGGGACAAAAGATATATTTGGACTCATTGCTTGAACTTTTTTATTTCATTCCAAAGCTCTCTCCTATAGTGGGAACTAAGTTTAACACACCATCCATAACACTAGAAGCAATCTGCCTTCTTTTGGCTAAAAGAAATCTCCCCTCATGCCTGGGATTTGGACTTTCTCAGACTTACGCTTAGTTGAGTTTCAGTTTTATTAACAGTAATAGCTTTGAGAGCGTGAATTCTGAGACCTATTTTAGATGAATATATAGAAAACTACTTACATATATTTGGTGCTCAGTATGAATTATCTCAATTACCTAACTGATCTCTTACAAGAAAACCCATTTGTGAGGACTCTGCATAATGCCAAGTCAGTCCTTCATGCCTCAAGGATAAATAGAAACCATACGCATGTCCGTTAGACTTTCCTTTAATATCAAGAGTGTTACTGGGATCAAGGATGAGGATAAAATTTCACTGATAAATGGGAGCTGAGAAGGAGGACAAACTACTTGGCATAGAATAAGAGGTAGACACCAGGGGCAAGAAAAGACAAAGTGAAAAATTAAAAAATAAAAAAGAATCATGCCTAAGAACCAAGTCAAAGAACCGAAAACGGAGATGAGGGAAGTTAGGGTAGATTTATTTCATACATAATGACTTTTGTTTACAATCTTTTGTGTCAGGATTTGCCTTCTGACAACTCTTTAAAAGACTCTGCATTATCTAGATCAACAAAGAAGGAGGGTGGGGTGGGAAGCAAACTATTTTAAGACAAAAATTCATTCTATTACATTTTCTAAAGCAAGACCTATTCTGAGAAGCATAATTAAGTATTTGCTAGGAATATTTTACCTCTATGGGGAGGCAAGTTGTCAAACTTCTAAAGACAACGCATCGTTCTTAAATGGTGACCTTCAAGAAAATTAATTATCACTCCTTTTCGTCCTTTAGTGAAGATATTCCAAACCTTAAGTTTTTGTGACGTTATTGGCAGCATCTACCTGAATTTTTAGACCATTAAATCTTAGTTGAAGAATGTCAGTGTGAAATGAGATTTATGCCAGCTTGTCTAACAGAGGTGACAAGCAATTCAAATATTATCCCAATCTGAATACTCTTACATTCACCAAGGTGGAAATTATTAGGCTTGAGATGAGGATTACCAAGGCTAAGTCTTCCCCAACTCGCATTCTTCCTTTCTGTGTTTTCCACGATTTAATCATCATTCTGCTGGGAAAGAACATTTGAAATTCTAGTCAATGGCATCAGTTCAGTTCAGTTCAGTTCAGTCGCTCAGTCGTGTCCGACTCTCCGCGACCCCATGACAAACAGCACGCCAGGCCTCCCTGTCCATCACCAACTCCCGGAGAACACTCAAACTCATGTCCACAGAGTCGGTGATGCCATCCAGCCATCTCATTCTCCGTCGTCCCCTTCTCCTCCCGCCCCCAACATTTCCCAGCATCAGAGTCTTTTCCAGTGAGTCAACTCGTCGCATGAGGTGGCCAAAGTACTGCAGTTTCAGCTTTAGCATCAGTCGCTCCAATGAACATCCAGGATTGATCTCCTTTAGAATGGACTGGTTGGATCTCCTTGCAGTCCAAGGGACTCTCAAGAGTCTTCTCCAACACCACAGTTCAAAAGCATCGATTCTTCAGCGATCAGCTTTCTTCACAGTCCAACTCTCACATCCATACATGACCACGGGAAAAACCATTGCCTTGACTAGACGGACCTTGGTTGGCAAAGTAATGTCTCTGCTTTTTAATATACTATCAAGGTTGGTCATAACTTTCCTTCCAAGGAGCAAGCGTCTTTTAATTTCATGGCTGCAATCAGCATCTGCAGTGATTTTGGAGCCCCAAAAAATAAAGTCTGACACTGTTTCCACTGTTTTTCCATCTATTTCCCATGAAGTGATGGGACCAGATGCCATGATCTTTGTTTTCTGAATGTTGAGCTTCAAGCCAACCTTTTCACTCTCCTCTTTCGCTTTCATCAAGAGGCCTTTGAGTTCCTCTTCACTTTCTGCCATAAGGGTAGTGTCATCTGCATATCTGAGGTTATTGATATTTCTCCCGGCAATCTTGATTCCAGCTTGTGCTTCTTCCAGCCCAGCATTCTTCATGATGTACTCTGCATATAAGTTAAATAAGCAGGGTGACAATATACAACCTTGACGTACACCTTTTCCTATTTGGAAGCAGTCTGTTGTTCCATGTCCAGTTCTAACTGTTGCTTCCTGACCTGCATACAGGTTTCTCAAGAGGCAGATCAGGTGGTCTGGGATTCCCATCTCTTTCAGAATGTTCCACAGTTTATTGTGATCCACACAGTCAAAGGCTTTGGCATAGTCAATGAAGCAGAAATAGATGTTTTTCTGGAACTCTCGTGCTTTCTCCATGATCCAGCGGATGTTGGCAATTTGATCTCTGGTGCCTCTGCCTTTTCTAAAACCTGCTTGAACATCTGGGAGTTCACGGTTTACATACTGCTGAAGCCTGGCTTTGAGAATTTTGAGCATGACTTTACTAGCGTGTGAGATGAGTGCAATTGTGCAGTAGTTTGAGCATTGTTTGGCATTGCCTTTCTTTGGGATTGGAATGAAGACTGACCTCTTCCAGTCCTGTGGCCACTGCTGAGTTTTCCAAATCTGCTGGCATATTGAGTGCAGCACTTTCACAGCGTCATCTTTCAAGACTTGAAATAGCTCAACTGGAATTCCATCACCTCCACTAGCTTTGTTAGTAGTGATGCTTTCTAAGGCCCACTTGACTTCACATTCCAAGATATCTGGCTCTAGGTCAGTGATCACGTTATCGTGACTATCTTGGTCGTGAAGATCTTTTTTGTACAGTTCTTCTGTGTATTCCTGCCACCTCTTCTTAATATCTTCTGCTTCTGTTAGGACCATACCATTTCTGTCCTTTATCGAGCCCATCTTTGCATGAAATGTTCCCTTGGAATCTCTAATTTTCTTGAAGAGGTCTCTTGTTTTTCCTATTCTGTTGTTTTCCTCTATTTCTTTGCATTGATCACTGAGGAAGTCTTTCTTATCTCTTCTTGCTATTCTTTGGAACTCTGCATTCAGATGCTTATATCTTTCCTTATCTCCTTTGCTTTTAGCCTCTCTTCTTTTCTCAGCTATTTGTAAGGCCTCCTCAGACAGCCATTTCACTCTTTTGCATTTCTTTTCCATGGGAATGGTCTTGGTCCCTGTCTCCTGTACAATGTCACGAACCTCCGTCCAGAGTTCATCAGGCACTCTATCAATCAGATCTAGTCCCTTAAATCTATTTCTCACTTCCACTGTATAATCATAAGGGATTTGATTGAGGTCATATCTGAATGGTCTAGTGGTTTTCCCTACTTTCTTCAATTTCAGTCTGAATTTGGCAATAAGGAGTTCATGATCTGAGCCACAGTCAGCTCCTGGTCTTGTTTTCGCTAACTGTATACAGTTTCTCCATCTTTGGCTGCAAAGAATATAATCAATCTGATTTCGGTGTTGACCATCTGGTGATGTCCATGTGTAGAGTCTTCTCTTGTGTTGTTGGAAGAGGGTGTTTGCTATGATTAGTGCATTCTCTTGACAAAACTCTATTAGCCTTTGCCCTGCTTCATTCCGTGCTCCAAGGCCAAATTTGCCTGTTACTCCAGGTGTTTCTTGACTTCCTACTTTTGCATTCCAGTCCCCTATAATGAAAAGGACATCTTTTTTGGGTGTTAGTTCTAAAAGGTCTTGTAGGTCTTCATAGAACCGATTAACTTCGGCTTCTTCAGGATTACTGGTTGGGGCATAGGCCTGGATTATTGTAATATTGAATGGTTTGCCTTGGAAACGAACAGAGATCATTCTGTCATTTTTAAGATTGCATCCAAGTACTGCATTTCAGACTCTTTTGTTGACCATGATGGCTACTCCATTTCTTCTAAGGGATTCCTGCCCACAGTAGTAGATATAATGGTCATCCGAGTTAAATTCACCCATTCCAGTCCATTTTAATTCACTGATTCCTAGAATGTCTATGTTCACTCTTGCCATCTCCTGTTTGACCACTTCCAATTTGCCTTGATTCATGGACCTAACATTCCAGAACCCCATGAACAGTAACAATATTGCATAGGTAATGGCATACATAATGCAAAAACAAAGGGGGAAACGTCAAATGTGTCCTATCAGTCACTGTAACATTCTCACGGTGCTCTTTTTTTGTTCTGTTGTTCCCTTCAAAGAAACAGTGGCAATTCCTTAGAAAATAAATTCATGAAACAGCTTCTGTGTGCAAGGTACTTTGTTCAGTGTTATTGGGGACATAAGGCATAAGCAGGTATGATTCCTACCCTCAATATAGTGTGAATAACAGTTTAAGATAACAATGGAAAACAGTTGTCAGGCAATATAGGAGTTATTACAAATGAAAGCACAACAATAAATGCCATAAAAAGTCTAAGAACTGAGTGACTCTAACAATCCATGGTTGTTTGGGAGTGTTCTTTGAAAAGAAGGTGAACTTTTTCTTAGTAAACAAAGACAATACATATTTCCTTTGTGACTATTATGACTTTTATTTAACAGGCTTAGGCTAAAAATAATTTATGATACAAATTATTGTTAATTGGGAGTTTTGTTTTTTTACTTTAAAAGGCTTGCCCCACTGTTAAGCTAGTACGCAATCCTGGAAAAAATCATCAAACCTCAAGTTGTTTATTTATAAAGGGACAACAATAATACCCACTTTTTAAGTTTGTTGTGAGACTACTTTAAATGAAATAATATCTGTAAAGCTCTTTGCACAGTGATTGACACAGTGTAAATGCTCAGCTGCCTCTCGGTTGACTATTTGGCCTGGTTTGTCCACTTATGGTCTTAATCACCAAGTTTTTCTTAAAAGGGTCAAAAAATGTGAATCATTTTAATCAACTATTCCTTTTATTGTTTTTTAACATTTAAAAAAATTGAAGTGTAGTTAATTTACATTATTGTATTAGCTTCAGATATACATCTAGGTGATTCATATATATATATATATATATATATATATATATATATATATATATATATATGTTCTTTTCCAGATTCTTTTCCATTACAGGTTATTACAAGATACTTAGTTCCCTGTGTTATGCAGTAGGTCTTCGTTGTTTATTTACATACAGTAATATCTGTTAATTCCAAACTCCTAATTTATCTCTCCTCCACCCGGGCTATTCCCTTTGGTAACCATTAGTTTGTTTTCTATTTCTGTGAGTCTATTTCTGCTTTGTAAATAAGTTCATTTATGTCATATTTTTTAGGTTCCACATGTAAGTGATATCATATGTTATTTGTCTCTCTCTGACTTATTCATTTAATACGATAATCTCTAGGTCCAGTCATGTTACTACAAATGACATTATTTCATTCTTTTTTTTTTTTTTTTTTGATGAGTAGTATTCTATTGTGGGCTACCCTGGTGGCTCAGTGGTAAAGAATCCACCTGCCAATGTAGGAGACGTGAGTTCGATCTCTGGGTGGGAAAGATCCCCTGGAGAAAGAAATGGCAACCCACTCCAGTATTCTTGCCTGGGAAACCCTATGGACAGAGGAGCCTGGCAGTCTACAGTCACAAAAAGTCAGATAGGACTTAATGACTGAGCTTGCACGCAGCATTCTATTATATGTATACACCATATCTTCTTCACCCATTTGTCTGCCAGTGAACACTAAGGTTGCTTCCCTGTCTTGGCTGTTGTAAATATCAACTATCCATTCAGCTAAACAAGGATAACTACAGTAAGTGTAACTATTGTTACCCTAAATGTTTGGGTATGATTTTGTGAATCAGAGTGATGTGTGACACTTTGATGTGGAGACATTCAATTTTTGATACTTGAACCTCCAGCCTACCCCTTTAAGCTAAAGTGATTGTGAAAGTGTGGCTTGATACAGAGAGTCATTGCTGAACCATACCATGAAAAGCTGCTTACCTGGAGAGAAAACCTGTAATAGACATTGCACAATTAAAAAGTAAATCTTCACTGTTTTAATTAAGTCACTGAAATTACCATAATAAACCTCAAAAAATGTTACTGGGAGCTTCACATTGGTAATGTTTTCAGATGAGATTAAAAGATTAACGTAGTATTGTTAAGGGACTTCATGCTCAAGCAAAATAAAAACGAAATTTCTGGGTACTATCTGGAAATGCTAATACATTTCTCTCCCACACTTGAAAATACCTGACTAAGATCTCAAATAGGGAACACTGATCATCTGAATTCTGTAATGAAATGCAAGCTCCCTCTCTGACTCCAAATTTTGAAGTCAGATTTTGGGATTGTGACACCCCATTCTTGCCAACAAAGCCATCTGGCTTGGTAAAATTAATTCTTAGATAAGAAACTCATAGAATTTCCAAGATAAACTTCTTGGAAACTTTTGGCAACTAGGAAGTATCCTTGGTTAGAATTCAGAGATCTGAGAACTGCTTTAACAAACAGTGTAACTTTCAAAGTCAATGCCATGAATTAGCTTCATAGCTTGGTCAAATCACTTTTCACTTCTCTGGGCTTTAATTTCCTTACCATGAGATGAAAGTGTTGGATTAACGATATCTAAGTTCTATGTTAACAGCTTATTAATGTGCAACCTGTAGTTTCTTTTTTTTTTTAAGGGATAAAAAAAAACCTGTAGTTTCAAATGAGAAAATAAAATATAGACTTTTACCCCATAAGATAGAACTTGTTATTCCAGAGAAGTAAAGCCCATGATGAAATCTGAAGATATCTATTTTTAATGTAGACACTAAACAATCACAAAAAAGCAATGTGAATTACCATTATTGCATAACCAGTAAATGTGTGAAAAAAATCCCTTAGATTATGGTCATCTTGAAAGGAAATTCTACTCCTTCCTAATCTTTGTGTATCCATGTAAAATTATGTCTGATTTATATAGTAGGCATTCAAAAATTATTTTATGGAGATGATTAATGGATTAATAAGTCTTTGGCTTGTTAAATGGGATGCATGGATAGTGAAGATATTTCTTTGCTATTTTTTTGTCTTATGTATGTGTAATTTACTGTATGAAATGCTCTTTGTGAGAAAAAGAGAAACATTGTGTAAGTTTTGAAAATGCTTGAATAAGTGGTATGCAAAGTAGAAAAGTGCTGGGCAAGATTGAAAGTAAAAGGAAAAGAGGATGAGATGGTTAGATGGCACCACTGACTCCTTGGTCATGAATCTGAGCAAACTTCAGGACATAGTGGATGACAGGGGAGCCTGGTGTGCTTCAGTCCATGCAGTCACACAGAGCTGGACACAACTTGACAAATGAACAACAGCAAAAGTAGAAGAAAGTGGGAGTCAAAAGTCATTAGTTGCTGATCTGGTGTGTCATCCTTAACTAGTGGTGTGACTTTGGGATAACACCTGCTGACCCTCAACTTTCTCATCTATAAAATGGCTATTAGAAATTTACCATGTCTCCTAAGTAAGAGTTGCTGTGAAAATAAAATGGGGTGATATATGAAGAGGTTTTGAAAGATGAAAATGCATGTTATTGCGATTGATAATCAGCCAATGAGGAACAGCTTCTATTTATGAGAGTAAAGTTCTCAGAGGCAAGAACTTTTTCTGGAAACAGGAAATCCTCCTTTAGTCCTTGTGGTATCTTAAAATTTGCTTTTTATTAGGAGTCCTAGGATCTCTGTTCCTTCTTTAGGAAAATTGCCTTTCAGATCAGTCCTGTTCTCAGAGCATACATTGGTGTTGTTTTCTATTAATAGCATTTTTTTCCCTATCTTGAAATTCTTTGGTCAAATTTCTCTTCCCTTCTGAAACTCTAAATGTCAGTGTGTCCCCAGATCCAATCTATGGGATATATATATATATATCTTCACACTCTATGTGCTATCATCCAGACCTATTACTTCCAAATTTAGGTTCTTTTACCTTGCCCTGAAATCTAGACTCTTATTTCCACCTGTTTTATCAACTTTTCCAGTTATGTATCCAATAGACCTCTGAAACTCAACAAACTCTCGACCCAACTGTCACTCCCATATTTTTTCTCACCTATGCAAAGTCCCTTGGACTGCAAGGAGATCCAACCAGTCCATTCTAAAGGAGATCAATCCTGGGTGTTCATTGGAAGGACTGATGCTAAAGCTGAAACTCCAATACTTTGGCCACCTCATGCGACGAGTTGACTCATTGGAAAAGACTCTGATGCTGGGAAAGGTTGGGGGCGGGAGGAGATGGGGACGATGGAGAATGAGATGGCTGGATGGCTTCACCGACTCTATGGACATGAGTTTGAGTGAACTCCGGGAGTTGGTGATGGACAGGGAGGCCTAGCGTGCTGTGATTCATGGGGTCGCGGAGAGTCAGACACGACTGAGCGACTGAACTGAACTGATGCAAAAAGCATCAAGCACCCAATAACTAAGGTCTGAAAGTCTAGAATCATCTTTGATTTTTATTTTTCTCCCACATTTTACATTTAATCCAGCCACTTAAATTTTGTCTAATTGCTCATCTCCTCTATTATCTCTTTCCTTGACTACTTCAGGAGCTACTTAACTGGTTTACGCTCTTACTCTACCACCAGAATATTTTTTCACTCAATGGACAGATTAACCTTTTAAATAAGTGAGCCAGATCAAAGTATGGTGTTCTCTAGCATCCTTCAAATAATTTTTTATCAGATTTAGGACAAAATCTAAAATGCCTGAAGTAATCTTAAGCTTCTTCACCACTGCCACCTGTTCACTGCCCTCCACCCTCAAGGATCTCCTGGTTCACCTGGTCATTGTTTGAACACACCAAGTCTTCTCTCATTCGGGGATTTTACATATTCTATTCCTTCCGTCTGGAATGCTACTTCTCCAACATCACAGTTCACATCCTCAGTCTTTTCAGGAGCGTCTCGAGAATCATCGCTTTGGAGAATCCTTCCCTGCTAGCGTCTTTGAAATGCCTCTCCTTGGTATCTTTATCTCCTTAGCCTGCTCTTTTTATCTCCACTGCAGCATCACTATTGATTTTTCTATTTTTTCAGATTTTTTTTCTGACGTATTTACAATACATAGATTTTCTTTTGTATTAGTATAAAGAAATGAAGATAAGCTTTAAGAAGTCAACATAATTTAGAGATCCAGGCTACCTACTTTGAAGCTTATTTGCAAAAGAGACAGAATTAGCAGGAAGAATAAGACACACAGGCCTATAATTACCTCTTACTGAATTAGAAAAACTGAGGCAAGGAAAAGAAACTTATAATTTCAGAAATAGAAGAAACCCTAGTTAATATGTATTGGGGCAGGCAGTCTTACATTTTACAGAGTAAAATTCTTAAGGGTAGAAGAGAAGAAATCTTACAAGTGTTATTCAGTAAGTGCAAAATAGTGTCTTGGGAAGGAGGTGTTACTTGATGCTCCATCACAGTTTTTTGGCTGCACAGTTGAGTATTCATTACAACCAATGGTTTGAACAGCAATGGAAGGTCACTGCTGTCTGGAAAGAAGAGAAAAGAAAGATGTCAACATCAGAATACTTTTCAGCTAGGACTGAATTATGCTTTATGGCTAATTCTCAAAATCAATGTTTAGAATATCTCAAAATACCATACAAATTCTGAGATTGCTGCTGCTTCACAGTTTGATTAAACTCTATAAAATGAATGACATCATTCTAGAAATGTCAAAAAGTGAAAACAAATCTAGACTTTATTTTATTCATAATTTCCTTTATGAAATCCTTGCTCAGTTTAATTTGAAATGGCAACAGCAGCAATAAAGGTCATTGATCATGTCAGGTTTTCCAAGTGGTATTTTGAGTTTGAATTATAATAAAATATTTCTCTAATCTGAGAGACGGACACTGCATCTGCTAAATACTATAGAAAGCAATGTTATTAAAAATTAACAGTGTCTTCAACATCCCTCATAATCAGAGGGATGCAAATAAAAACCACAATGAGATACCATTTCACACCAGTCAGAATGGCTTCTATCCAAAAGTGTACATGCAATAAATGCTGGAGAGGATGTGGAGGGAAAGGAACCCTCTTACACTGTTGGTGGGAATGCAAACTAGTGCAGCCACTATGGAGAACAGTGTGGAGATTCCTCAAAAAACCGGAAATAGAACTCCCATATGATCCAGCAATCGCACTCCTGGGCATACACACCGAGGAAACCAGAATTGAAAGAGACACATGTACTCCAATGTTAATTGCAGCACTGTTTATAATAGCCAGGACATGGAAGCAACCTAGATGTCCATCTGCAGACGAATGGATAAGAAAGCTTTGGTACATATACACAATGGAGTATTATTCAGCCATTAAAAAGAATACATTTGAATCAGTTCTAATGAGGTGGATGAAACTGGAGCCTATTGTACAGAGTGAAGTAAGCCAGAAAGAAAAACACCAATACAGTATACTAACGCATATATATGGAATTTAGAAAGATGCAAATGATAACCCTGTATACGAGACAGCAAAAGAGACACAGATGTATAGAACAGTCTTTGGGACTCTGTGGGAGAGGGTGAGGGTGGGATGATTTGGGAGAATGACATTGAAACACGTATGTTGTCATATGTGAAACGAATCACCAGTTCAGGGTCGATGGATGTTATAGGATGCTCGAGGCTGGTGTGAGGGGATGACCCAGAGGGAGGATAAAGGGAGGAGGGAGGTGGGAGGGGGGTTCAGGAGGGGGAACTTATGTAAACCTGGGGCGAATTCATGTCAATGTATGGCAAAACCAACCAATATAATATCGTAAAATAATTTGCCTCCAATAAAAAATAAATTAATTACTTAAAATAAATTAACAATGTCTTTAATTTAACTGGTATTGCCATTAACACTCACATTTCTTATAGTCATATTATTCTAGTTCCATTAGCCCTTTTGTGCATATGCCATGTTTATCCTGCTCTTCTATTATTTATACATTTATTTTATGATTAGGTTACTTCATATATTTCAGTTGCATTATAATGTAATGTGATAATACAAAATTTTAGTCAATAGAATTCCTCAGTCAGTAGGATTCCATTTCTTTCATTAGCACTTGTAGTAAAGGGTCTGATTCCATTTCAATGTTTGGCTGCTTGATGACTTTCAAAATCTATTTCTCCTTGTTTTCCTTTTGCCGCATATTCAGTCAAACTGATAAGAAAACCCCGTTCTCCCTCCTTTTGGCAGAAATGGAAAATGCATACCACCGAAGTGCTGTTCTCTGCAGGGAAAACTTCTGCCCCTAACTACTCCTCATGTCAAACATCATAGACACTCAAGTAAGCCCCCTTTCCATACTATGTCAAGCCATTTGGGGATGAACTTGGGGAATCTGCCCTGCTCTGCCCAGAAAGTCTCATTATGTGAGTCACAATCCTTTTCCTACCCACAAGGAGCATATGTGGTGTCATCATTCAAAACATTAAAACCAAATTTTGTATCAGGGTCCTCCCTCATTACACAGAGTGGCTACGACACTTTGGCATTCTATAGGTTACTTATTAATTATATAGGGAAACTACATAAAGTGTGGTGGGAAAGATTTCAATTGGTTTATCATTATATTAAAGAAACAACACTGTGCATCTTGTTAGATTTAAACGAGGTAGAGCAACATTTTAATTTTATTTGCAATTTCTAGCAAAGAAATAAGGTATATCAGGTGAGCTAAGTTTTCCTTTTCCTGAATAAAAGGAGAGCTGAGATGATTAATAGCAATAAGAATGTTAGCACAGTTGTTTAAAGCTTAAATGAGCAAATTCTAATAAACACACACATTCCATAGAATAAGAAATGGTGCTTATTAAATAAGATTATATTTCTGGTAGTCTAAAATAAACCTTATACTTAATATTTAGTGGATGTACTTGAGAAGAACTTTGGGCTGAGTAGCTTCAGGTGGAATATGACCGTCTCAGGAAGATGCTTGTTCCTTCCAAGTAAATAAAACAAAAGACTAATTTTCTCCACTTTTTAAAGTACTTGACATCATCATTCTCCCAAGATTTTATGACACCATTTAAACCTATAACTTATATTCCCAAAATAATTTATATAAAATTACATGGTTTGGCTGTTTTTTACTGATTTTTTAAAAAATTCTATATCAGAATTGAGTTGACAATAGCTGTTGGACATAACACATTATTGTATATTGTGCAAGACTTTTTTTCCCCTTTATAATATGTTACTGTTTCTTTCCATATTAGGCTTGACAGATAAAATATAGGATGCTCGATTAAATTTAAATTTCAGATAAAAAAAAATTTTAGTACACATATTTAGTGTAACTGTGTCTCATGCAATATTTGGAGCTAAAACAAAAGAATCTACTATTGCTGCCTTCCTATGTATGTCCCCTCAGTCTTTTATTCTAGGTATGATAATTCTAGTATCTGATCTCTTTTGATATAACTATTATGTTTCCAATTTCTATTGCCTTCCCTCACTTTATGCAGAAAATGTTAGTGATGTGCTCAGACTCCCTCCAGTTCATTTGAACCTAAAGACTTTCTTCAGAGGACTTCCTTTGAACTACTAGAACCATTGTATTAGGTGTGCTCACAGAACTAGAAGTTCCTAGGATTTAATGCCCCCAACTTCCCCCTACATATCCTTAGCTAATTATAGATAGGTGCAGGACTTTGAAAACCCAGTTTTCTTGTCCTTGGGTCAGGATAAATTATTTTTTAAAATTATTTTATGATAATAACTGAATATTGTAACATTAATATATTAAAATAAGTTATATTTTATACATTATATTAACTTATACAATAATAATATGTAATAACAAAATATTTACATTAGAATTCCTCTGTGAGATCAGATGGAAGCTACCTTCATAGGACTTTGCTTCAGTCACCTTTGTTTGACTTCCTCCTCTATCCTCTTTTATTTTCTCCACTCTTTACTGGCTTCATCTATCAGTTCAGTTCAGTCGCTCAGTTGTGTCCGACTCTCCGCGACCCCATGAATCACAGCACGCCAGGCCTCCCTGTCCATCACCAACTCCCTGAGCTCACTCAAACTCATGTCCACAGAGTCGGTGATGTCATCCAGCCATCTCATTCTCGGTCGTCCCCTTCTCCTCCCGCCCCCAACCTTTCCCAGCATCAGAGTCTTTTCCAGTGAGTCAACTCGTCGCATGAGGTGGCCAAAGTATTGCAGTTTCAGCTTTAGCATCAGTCCCTCCAATGAACATCCAGGATTGATCTCCTTTAGAATGGACTGGTTGGATCTCCTTGCAGTATAAGGGACTCTCAAGAGTCTTCTACAACACCACAGTTCAAAAGCATCGATTCTTCGGCGATCAGCTTTCTTCACAGTCCAACTCTCACATCCATACATGACCACGGGAAAAACCATTGCCTTGACTAGACAGACCTTGGTTGGCAAAGTAACGTCTCTGCTTTTTAATATACTATCTAGGTTGGTCATAACTTTCCTTCCAAGGAGCAAGCGTCTTTTAATTTCCTGGCTGCAATCAGCATCTGCAGTGATTTTGGAGCCCCAAAAAATAAAGTCTGACACTGTTTCCACTGTTTTTCCATCTATTTCCCATGAAGTGATGGGACCAGATGCCATGATCTTTGTTTTCTGAATGTTGAGCTTCAAGCCAAACTTTTCACTCTCCTCTTTCACTTTCATCAAGAGGCTTTTGAGTTCCTCTTCACTTTCTGCCATAAGGGTAGTGTCATCTGCATATCTGAGGTTATTGATATTTCTCCCAGCAATCTTTATTCCAGCTTGTGCTTCTTCCAGCCCAGCGTTCCACATGATGTATTCTGCATATAAGTTAAATAAGCAAGGTGACAATATACAACCTTGATGTACACCTTTTCCTATCTGGAACCAGTCTGTTGTTCCATGTCCAGTTCTAACTGTTGCTTCCTGACCTGCATACAGGTTTCTCAAGAGGCAGGTCAGGTGGTCTGGGATTCCCATCTCTTTCAGAATGTTCCACAGTTTATTGTGATCGACACAGTCAAAGGCTTTGGCATAGTCAATGAAGCAGAAATAGATGTTTTTTCTGAAACTCTCTTGCTTTCTCCATGATCCAGCAGATGTTGGCAATTTGATCTCTGGTGCCTCTGCCTTTTCTAAAACCTGCTTGAACATCTGGGAGTTCATGGTTTACATACTGCTGAAGCCTGGCTTGGAGAATTTTGAGCATGACTTTACTAGCGTGTGAGATGAGTGCAATTGTGCGGTAGTTTGAGCATTCTTTGGCATTGCCTTTCTTTGGGATTGGAATGAAAACTGACCTCTTCCAGTCCTGTGGCCACTGCTGAGTTTTCATCTATCAGTACTTCCTTAATTTCCTATACAAGAATCCTTATTTGGGGGTAGGCTTCTAGAAAATTCACTGACTTGGCATGGCCCTAAAGCCTTGTCTTTCGTTCTTTCAAGATGGAATAATACCTCAAATTCTGAGTTCCAAATACTGTCTTAGATCCTCATAAAGCATAGGTTTGCAAGTTATGGACTCTCCATAGTTTCAGACCTTTTTATTATTTCTGGCCCTTGAGGACTTCCCATTCTATCTTGCGTACTCAGAAATATATTTAAAATAAATTTGGTATGAGTTATCTAGAATCTGTGTATTTGAAGGTAGGGTGTTCATTGGAAGGACTTATGCTAAAGCTGAAACTCCAATACTTTGGCCACCTCATGCGACGAGTTGACTCACTGGAAAAGAGTCTGATGCTAGGAGGGATTAGGGGTAGGAGGAGACGGGGACGACAGAGAATGAGATGGCTGGATGGCATCACCGACTCGATGGACACGAATTTGAGTGAACTCCAGGAGTTGGTGATGGACAGGGAGGCCTGGCGTGCTGTGGTTCATGGGGTCGCGGAGAGTCGGACACAACTAAGCGACTGAACTGAAATGAACTGAAGCTAGTTGCCTAGACTGCCATAGTGCTGCAAGTGTAAGACTTTTTGCCCATTATTTCTAAATGTTATGTTGAATGTTTAGCTTATGTTTTTGATCTTTTGATTTTTCTTGTCTATGGATTTAAAAAATGCGTATATCTCACACATTTTGTTATGCATTGTCTCATTGTCATTTAACTCTAAGTATTTTGTCATTTACTGCTTATCTTTTTTAATACAGAAGTTTTCCATAGATGCTTTATTGGTTTAAAGACATGAGTGACTACTGGGCATATACCCTGAGAAAACCACAAATCAAAAAGATGCAAGTACCCCAATGTTCATTGCAACACTGTTTACGATACCCAGGACACAGAAGCAACCTATTTGTCCAAAAACAGATGAATGGATAAACAAGTCGTGGTACATATATACAGTGGAATATTGTTCAGCCATTAAAAGTAACAAATTTGAATCAGTTGAATTGAGGTGAATGGTCCCAGAGCCTTTTATACAAAGTGAAGTAAGTCAGAAAGAGAAAAACAAATATCACATATTAATGCATATACACGGAATCTAGAAAAATGGTACTGGTGAACTTATTTGCAGGGCAGGAATAGAAATGCAGACATAGAGAATGGACTTGTGGACACAGTCGGGGAGAGAAAAGGTGGGACACGTTGAGAGAATAACACTGACATATACACACCATCACGGATAAAGCACAGAGACTGAGAAGCTGCTACAACACAGGGAGCCCAGCCCGGTGTTCTGCGACAACCTACAGGGGCGGGATGGCGTGGAGGGGGGAGCTCAAGTGAGATATACTTACGGCTGACTCACGTTGTTGTATAGCAGAAAACAACACCACTCTGTGAAGCAACGGTTAAAGAAAAACAACAAATTGATTTAAAATTCAGTCATTTTGGACATTAATTTCTAAGTTTATATGTTTTATGTATATATAAGAGAAACTGTAAGGTACCATGTTAATTCTTTAGACTAGTTTAAAGATACATTTGTGGTCTAGTTAAGTGATATTTTTGTGACTGTTCCAAGTGTTACAGAAAATTCTCTGGATTATCCTCATTCATCAACTCAGACAAATATATGGTCTTCTTTGTTTTTGTCTGCTCCTTTTTATCAGTTTCTAAGAGTGATATGTTAAAATCTCTAATAAGATTAATCCCTACCTTAATTTCTCACTTGTTGCTTCACTACGTTTTGAACTTACATATAGTTATATATCTATATTTGCTGATTATTCTGTCTTCTAGATTGATTACTGTTTTTTCACAGTAAGCAGCATTCCTCTTTGTCACTGATTATGCTTCTGTCATAAAATATTATCTTGTACTCTACTAAAATAGCTACTCTATATTCTTCTGGTTGACATTTGCCTCACATTTTTTACATTAACTTCATTTTTCAGTCTTGTTTGTCCATTAGAATGTCTCTTACAGAAATCAGTGATGAAAATGAATCTATTATATATTTGTTGTTATTATTTTTATTACAACATAAAACAATCTAAATATTCTTTTTGACCAATGAGTTTAACCAATTTTAATTTATTAAAATTTACTTTATATTACGTGTATAGTATATAATAAATATGTGTGTATATAAGTATTGTGATTTAATTTTGCCCTTTATTTTATGCTTTCTAATTACTAAGTTCTTTTGTGTATAGTTTTATTTCTTTCTACCTTGAATTAGAGAGATTGAACTCTGATTTAGCAACATCTATGCCGAGATGTCAGGGCGGTGGCCGAGAGGAGCTTTTCCACATCCAAGAGGTGGTGGCTGCACAGGCACAGGAGGGCCGAGAGGAGCTACTCCACGTTAAAGGTCAGGAGGGGCGGCCTTGAGGAGATACCCCTCGTCCAAGGCAAGGTACAGAGGCTGCACTTTGCTGGAGCAGCTGTGAAGAGATTTTCGACGACCAAGGTAAGAGAAACCCAAATAAGACGATAGGTTTCGCGAGGAGGCATCAGAGGGCAGACACACTGAAATCATAATCACAGAAAACTAGTTGATCTGATCATATGGACCACAGCCCTGTCTAACTCAATGAAACTAAGCCATGCCATATGGGGCCACCCAAGACGGACGGGTCATGGTGGAGAGGTCTGACAGAATGTGGTCCACTGGAGAAGGGAATGGCAAACCACTTCAGTATACTTGCCTTGAGAACCCCATGAAGAGTATAAAAAAGCAAAATGATAGGATACTGAATGAGGAATTCCCCAGGTCGGTAGGTGCCCAGTATGCTACTGGAGATCAGAGGAGAAATAACTCCAGAAAGAATGAAGGGATGGAGCCAAAGCAAAACAAATACCCAGTTGTGGAGGTGACTGGTGATAGAAGCAAGGTCCGATGCTGTAAAGAGCAATATTGCATAGGAACCTGGAATGTTAGGTCCATGAATCAAGGCAAATTGGAAGTGGTTTCCAGGAGATGGCAAGAGTGACCATCAACATTCTAGGAATCAGTGAACTAAAATGGACTGGAATGGGTGAATTTAACTCGGATGACCATTATATCTACTACTGTGGGCAGGAATCCCTTAGAAGAAATGGAGTAGCCATCAAGGTCAACAAAAGAGTCTGAAATGCAGTACTTGGATGCAATCTCAAAAGCGACAGAATGATTTCTGTTCATTTCCGAGGCAAACCATTCAATATTACAGTAATCCAAGTCTATGCCCCAACCAGTAATGCTGAAGAAGCCGAAGTTGAACGGTTCTATGAAGACCTATAAGACCTTTTAGAACTAACACCCAAAAAAGATGTCCTTTTCATTATAGGGGACTGGAATGCAAAAGTAGGAAGTCAGGAAACACCTGGAGTAACAGGCAAATTTGGCCTTGGAGCACGGAATGAAGCAGGGCAAAGGCTAATAGAGTTTGGCCAAGAGAATGCACTGGTCATAGCAAACACCCTCTTCCAACAACACAAGAGAAGACTCTACACATGGACATCACCAGATGGTCAACACCGAAATCAGATTGATTATATTCTTTGCAGCCAAAGATGGAGAAGCTCTATACAGTTAGCAAAAACAAGACCAGGAGCTGACTGTGGCTCAGATCATGAACTCCTTATTGCCAAATTCAGACTTAAATTGAAGAAAGTAGGGAAAACCACTAGACCATTCAGATATGACCTAAGTCAAATCCCTTATGATTATACAGTGGAAGTAAGAAATAGATTTAAGGGTCTAGATCTGATAGACAGAGTGCCTGATGAACTCTGGACAGAGGTTTGTGACATTGTACAGGAGACAGGGACCAAGACCATCCCCATGGACAAGAAATGCAAAAAAGCAAAATGGCTGTCTGAGGAGGCCTTACAAATAGCTGTGAAAAGAAGAGAAGCAAATAGCAAAGGAGAAAAGGAAAGATATAAGCATCTGAATGCAGAGTTCCAAAGAATAGCAAGGAGAGATGAGAAAGCCTTCTTCAGTGATCATTGCAAAGAAATAGAGGAAAACAACAGAATGGGAAAGACTAGAGATCTCTTCAAGAAAATTAGAGATTCCAAGGGAACATTTCATGCAAAGATGGGCTCGATAAAGGATAGAAATGGTATGGACCTAACAGAAGCAGAAGATATTAAGAAGAGGTGGCAAGAATACACAGAAGAACTGTACAAAAAAGATCTTCACGATGAAGATAATCACGATGGCGTGATCACTCACCTGGAGCCAGACATCTTGGAATGTGGAGTCAAGTGGGCCTTAGCATCACGATGAACAATGCTAGTGGAGGTGATGGAATTCCAGTTGAGCTATTTCAAATCCTGAAAGATGATGGTGTGAAAGTGCTGCACTCAATATGCCAGCAAATTTGGAAAACTCAGCAGTGGCCACAGGACTGGAAAATGTCAATCTTCATCCAAATCCCAAAGAAATCAAATTACCAACATCCGCTGGATCATGGAGAAAGCAAGAGAGTTCCAGAAAAACATCTATTTCTGCTTCATTGACTATGCCAAAGCCTTTGACTGTGTCGATCACAATAAACTGTGGAACATTCTGAAAGACCTGGGAATACCGGACCACCTGACCTGCCTCTTGAGAAACCTGTATGCAGGTCATGAAGCAACAGTTAGAACTGGACATGGAACAACAGACTGGTTCCAAATAGGAAAAGGAGTACGTCAAGTTTGTATATTGTCACCCTGCTTATTTAACTTATATGCAGAGTACATCATGAGGAATGCTGGGCTGGAAGAAGCACAAGCTGGAATCAAGATTGCCGGGAGAAATATCAATAACCTCAGATATGCAGATGACACCACCCTTATGGCAGAAAGTGAAGAGGAACTTAAAAGCCTCTTGATGAAAGTGAAAGAGGAGAGCGAAAAGTTTGGCTTGAAGCTCAACATTCAGAAAACGATGATCATGGCATCTGGTCCCATCACTTCATGGGAAATAGATGGAAAAACAGTGGAAACAGTGTCAGAATTTATTTTTTGGGGCTCCAAAATCACTGCAGATGTTGATTGCAGCCATGAAATTAAAAGACGCTTGCTCCTTGGAAGGAAAGTTATGACCAACCTAGAGAGCATATTAAAAAGCAGAAACATTACTTTGCCAACAAGTGTCCATCTAGTCAAGGCTATGGTTTTTCTCGTGGTCATGTATGGATATGAGAGTTGGACTGTGAAGAAAGCTGATCGCAGAAGAATTGATGCTTTTGAACTGTGGTGCTGGAGAAGACTCTTGAGAGTCCCTTGGACTGCAAGGAGATCCAACCAGTCCATTCTAAAGGAGATCAATCCTGGGTGTTCATTGGAAGGACTGATGCTAAAGCTGAAACTGCAATACTTTGGCCACCTCATGCGACGAGTTGACTCACTGGAAAAGAGTCTGATGCTAGGAGGGATTGGGGGCAGGAGGAGACGGGGATGACAGAGAATGAGATGGCTGGATGGCATTACCAACTCGATGGACATGAGTTTGAGTGAACTCCGGGAGTTGGTGATGGACAACGAGGCCTGGCATGCTGTGATTCATGGGGTCGCAAAGAGTTGGACACGACTGAGCAACTGAACTGAACTGATGCTGAGAAGGTGATGGCAGCCCACTCCAGTACTCTTGCCTGGAAAATCCCATGGACGGAGGAGCCTGGTAGGCTGCAGTCCATGTGGTCGCAAAGAGTGGCACATGACTCAGCGACTTCACTTTCACGTTTCACTTTCATACATTGGAGAAGGAAATGGCAACCCACTCCAGTGTTCTTGCTTGGAGAATTCCAGGGACAGGGGAGCCTGGTGGGCTGCCTTCTTGGGGTTGCACAGAGTTGGACACGACTGAAGCGACTTAGCAGCAGCAGCACGCTTAAATTTGGGCTTCTCTGGTGACTCAGAGGTTAAAGCATCTGCCTGCAATGCAGGAGACCTGGGTTTGATTCCTGGGTCAGGAAGATCCCCTGGAGAAGGAAATGGCAACCCACTCCAGTATTCTTGCCTGGAGAATCTCATGGATGGAGGAGCCTGGTAGGCTACAGTCCACAGGGTTGCAAGGAGTAGGACACGACTTCACTTTCACTTTCATGCTTAAATTTGGGCTTCCCAGGTGGCGCTAGAGGTAAGGAAACTGCCTGACAATTTAGGAGACATAAGAGAGGTGGGTTGGATCCCTGAGTGGGGAAGATTACCTGGAGAGGGACATGGGAACACACTCCAGTATTCTTGCCTAAAGAATCCCATGGACAGAGGAGCCCGGCAGGCTACAGTACATAGGGTCGCACAGAATTGGACATGACTGAAGCGACTTAACACACACACACACAATTTTCCCTCACCATGCTCAAAGTTGAGCAACACACTTATTTCTTGCTGAGCAGCTCTGATCTCCCACCATCACTTTTAAATTTTGGAGTTTTAAAAATATTTTTATAAGTAATTTGGGCTATAACATATCTTATAAAAATACGGGTTTATTTATATTTCTTATACTTTATTATTAACTCCCAGATTTATGCTTTATCTTGTTAGGGTGTAACCTTCAATGGCTGTTTCAAAGAGACTGAATGGGGTAAAATTTCTCAGAAGCTTTGTATACATAAGAGTATTATCATTTCATCCTCATTTTTAGACGATTACTTAGTTGAATGTAAAATTCAAGTCCCAAGATTTTTCTCACAATACTCTGAAGATGTTATACTACTAACTATTGCTGATGTTGAAAGTCAGGTATCATTTAGAAAATTGATTTCTCTTGACTTTAAAGTGCTGCATTTGTAAAAGGACAAGGCTGTAGTAGATCATGTGTAAACAGTTTTGTATTAGATGGAACTACTCCTGGCTGCAAGGGGGAAGAATGTTAAGAATGGGTTGATAAAACACAGAGAAATTTATTTGTTTCACATAAAAAGAAGTCATAGCACAGGATATTCAGAATTAGCTCAGCAAACCCACAAAGAGTCTATCAAACTCTTATGTCTTGGTAAATGCAAATCTAGCTTCCCCAATATTTAAAATGAAGGGATTGCTCTAGACAGCTACTAAGATCTCTTCTAGCCACAGTATTCTGTTCTACGAGCAGTAATATCACATAAAATAATCAGAGGGGTTCACAATAGTAATTCTGAGTTTTCAAGAAATTAAAATATCAAGCTGGCTTCCTGGGTGACTCAGTAGTAAAGAATCCATCTGCCAGTGCAAAAGACCCAGAAGATGAGGGTTCAATCCCTGGGTCCAGAAGATCCCCTGGAGAAGGAAACAGCAACCCACTCCAGCTTTCTGGCCTGGGAAATCCCATGGAAAGAGAAATCTGTCAGGCTGCAGTCCAAGACCTGGACATGCCTGAGAGACTGAGCACACACATGCACATAATGTATCAAGCAGTTCGATAGAGGTATTTAATGTAACTGAGATTTGTTTGCCTTGCAAAGGTCGACAGAGCACTCAGTCATGTATACCTGAGGGAGAAAATCTTACAGAAATCCCTCTTTTCACTTTCTTCGTTTGAAATAAAATTGTTAATATACCCACCTATAATCCAGTTCTTAGATACTGGCCTCCATTACTAAATGCAGGTGATGTGTGCATGCTAAGTCACTTCAGTCGTGTCCAACTCTTTGTGACCCTAGGCCAAACTCTGTCCAAGGCATTCTCCAGGCAAGAATACTGGAGTGAGTTGCCATGCCCTCCTCCAAGAGATCTTCCCAACCCAGGGATCAAACCCATAATCTGTTAGGTCTCCTGCATTGACAGGCTGTTTCTACACCACTAGCATTACATGGGAAGCCCAGTTCACATGATACTGACCCATAAATGACTACAAGCCACCTTCTGGCTGTGGCAAAGCCCTGGGCACCAAAGACCTGAAAATAATCAATTTAATGAGGCTGCTGGGAAATTTTGAGACAATTTCTGTGTCAAATTATGACTTAGAATCTCTTTTAACTAGTGATATCAGTTAAACAAAAACACCACAAAAACAATTTATAAAAAGTAACAAATGCTAGGTAAGTTAATAAAATTATTTTATAAAGAATTTGCCCTATGACATATTACTTAGCAAGCGCTATATTCTGTGAATTTAAAAAATAAAAGAAAATATATTTTAATACATGTATTTATTGAAAGATGATTTAAGTTATATTACTAGTGGATGAATATTTTAAATATTACATCTGGCCTCTATTTTTATTCTCTGCTTTACAGATGAGAAAACTAGGAACAGAAAAGTTAAGCAGCTTGCCTAAGTTCAGTTCAGTTCAGTCGCTCAGTTGTGTACGACTCTTTGCAACTCCATGGACTGCAGCATACTAGGCTTTCCTGTCCATCACCAACACCCGGAGCTTACTCAGACTCATGTCCATTGAGTCAGTGATGCCATCCAACCATCTTATCCTCTGTCATCCACTTCTCCTCCTGCCTTCAATCTTTCCCAGCATCAGGGTCTTTTCAAATGAGTCAGTTCTTCGCATCAGGTGGCTGAAGAATTGGAGTTTCAGCTTCAGCATCAGTCCTTCCAATGTATACTCAGGATAAATCTCCTTTAGGATGGACTGGTTGGATCTCCTTGGAGTCCAAGGGACTCTCCAGAGTCTTCTCCAACACCACAGTTCAAAAGCATCAATCCTTCAGCTCTTAGCTTTCATTATAGTCCAACTCTCATATCCATCAATGACTACTGGAAAAACCATAGCCTTGACTAGATGGACTTTTGTTGGCAAAGTAATGTCTCTGCTTTTTAATATGCTATCTAGGTTGGTCATAACTTTTCTTCCAAAGAACAAGCGTGTTTTGATTTCATGGCTACAGTCACCATCTGCAGTGATTTTGAAGCCCAAAACAACAAAGTCTGTCGCTGTTTCCACTGTTTCCCCATCTATTGGCCATGAAGTGATGGGACCAGATGTCATGATCTTGGTTTTATGAATGTTGAGTTTTAAGCCAACTTTGTCACTCTCCTCTTTCACTTTCATCAAGAGAAGAACTAAAGAGTTCTTCGCTTTCTGCCATAAGTGTGGTGTCACCTGCATATCTGAGGTTATTGATATTTCTTCTGGCAATCTTGATTCTAGCTTGTGCTTCATAGAGCCCAGCATTACTCATAATGTACTCTGCATATAAGTTAAATAAGCAGGGTGACAATATACAGCCTTGACGTACTCCTTTCCCAATTTGGAGCCAGTCTGTTGTTCCATGTCCAGTTCTAGCTGTTACTTCTTGACCTGCATACAGATTTCTCAGGAGGTAGGTGAGGTGGTCTGGTATTCCCATCTCTTTCAGAATTTTCCAGTTTATTGTGATCCACACAGTCAAAGGCTTTGACATAGTCAATAAAGCAGAAGTAGATGTTTTTCTGGAACTCTCTTGCTTTTTCAATGATCCAGCAGATGTTGGCAATTTGATCTCTGGCTCCTCTGCCTTTTCTAAATCCAACTTGAACATCTGGAAGTTCACAGTTCATGTACTGTTAAAGCCTGGATTGGAGAATTTTGAGCATTACTCTGCTAGCATGTGAGATGAGTGCAATTGTGCGGTAGTTTGAGCATTCTTTGGCATTGATTTTCTTAGGGATTGAAATGAAAACTGACCTTTTCCAGTCCTGTGGCCACTGCTGAGTTTTCCAGAATTGCTGGCATATTGAGTGCAGCACTTTCACAGCATCATCTTTTAGTATTTGAAATAGCTCAACTGGAATTACATCACCTCCACTAGCTTTATTCATAGTGATGCTTCCTAAACCCCACTTGACTTTGCATTCCAGGATGTCTGGCTCTGTAGGAATGATCACACCTTCGTGATTATCTGGGTCATGAAGATGTTTTTTGTATAGTTCTTTTGTGTATTCTTGCCACCTCTTCTTAATATCTTCTGTTTCTGTTAGGTCCATCCCATTTCTGTGCTTTATTGTGCCCGTCTTTGCATGAAATGTTCCCTTGGTCTCTCTCGTTTTCTTGGAGAGATCTCTAGTCTTTCCCATTCTATCATTTTCCTCTATTTCTTTGCACTGATCACTGAGGAAGGCTTTCTTATGTCTCCTTCCTATTCTGCATTCAAATGGATGTATCTTTCCTTTTCTCCTTTGCCTTTCACTTCTCTTCTTTTTATAGCTCTATTTAAGACCTCTTCAGACAACCATTTGGCCTTTTTGCATTTCTTTTCATGGGGATGGTCTTGATTACTGCTTACTGTACAATGTCATGAACCTCCATCCATAGTTTTTCAGGACTCTATCAGATCTAATCTCTTGAATTTATTTATCACTTCCACTGTATAATCATAAGAAATTTGATTTAGGTCATACCTGAGTGGTCTAGTGGTTTTCCCCACTTTCTTCAATTTCAGTCTGATTTTGGCAATAAGGAGTTCATGATCTGAACCACAGTCATCTCCCGGTCTTGTTTTTGCTGACTGTATAGAGCTTCTCCATCTTTGGCTGCAAAGAATATAATCAATCTGATTTCAGTGTTGACCATCTAGTGATGTCCATGTGTAGAGTCTTCTCTTGTGTTGTTGGAAGAAGGTGTTTGCTATAATCAGTGCGTTCTCTTGGCAAAACTCTATTAGCCTTTGCCCAGCTTCATTCTGTACTCCAAGGCCAAATTTGCCTGTTACTCCAGGTATTTCTTGACTTCCTACTTTTGTATTCCAGTCCCCTATAAGGAAAAGGACATCTTTTGGAGGTGTTAGTTCTAGAAAGTCTTGTAAGTCTTCATAGAACCATTCAACTTCAACTTCTTCGGCATTACCGATCAGGGCATAGCCTTGGATTACCGTGATATTGAATGGTTTGCCTTGGAAACGAACAGAGATCTTTCTGTCGTTTTTAAGATTGCATCCAAGTACTGCATTTCAGACTCTTTTGTTGACCATGATGGCTACTCCATTTCTTCTAAGGGACTCTTGACCATAGTAGTAGATGTAATGGTCATTGAGTTAAATTCACCCATTCCAGTCCATTTTAGTTTGCTGATTCCTAAAATGCCAGTGTTCACTCTTGCCATCTCCTGTTTGACCACTTCCAATTTGCCTTGATTCATGGACCTAACATTCCAGGTTCCTATGTAGTATTGCTCTTCACAGCATCAGACTTTACTTCCATCACCAGTCACATCCACAACTGGGTGTTGTTTTTCCTTTGGCTCCGTCTCTTCATTCTTTCTGGAGTTATTTCTCCACTTATCTCCAGTAGCATATTGGGCACCTACCAACCTGGGGAATTCATTTTTCAGTGTCCTATCTTTTTGCCTTTTCATACTGTTCATGGGGTTCTCATTTTCATGGGGTTGCCTAAGTTATAAACTAGTAAATATCAGAGCTGAGATTCAAACACAACAGACCAGCTCTTGGGTTTATGATCCTAACTACTATTTTACTGCCTGTCAAACTATCATTCTGATAAGCTGTTTTCACTGCTTATTTTTCATTGCTTTTCATTAAACATGTTATTTTAATATTATTGCATTATGCTAAATTACCTTTTTAAGAAAATTAGTGCACATTAGAAGTTCTGTTATTTTTGTCATTAAATATTGACAAATAGCTGCATTTGTGCTTTTTATTACTAAATTTTTTTCACCTATATTCAGATCAATCCAGGAACAAAGCAATAAAAGATACTTCACACATTCTTCAATGATTGGCAAGATATATTTAGGTAAAATACAAGTTTTTCTAAGACAAATATTTTTTCTTAAATTTGTTTTTCTTTTGAAATCCTAAATTTATACTATGCCATATGCACTGCTGATGCTGCTGCTAAGTTGCTTCAGTCGTGTCCGACTCTCTGCGACCCCATAGACGGCAGCCAACCAGGCTCCGCCGTCCCTGGGATTCTCCAGGCAAGAACACTGGAGTGGGTTGCCATTTCCTTCTCCAATGTGTGAAAGTGAAAAGTGAAAGTGAAGTCTCTCAGTCGTGTCCAACTAGTAGAGACCCCATGGACTGCAGCCCACCAGGCCTCTCTGTCAATGCGATTTTCTAGGCAAGAGTACTGGAGTGGCTTGCCATTGCCTTCTCTGGCCATATGCACTAGAACATATAAAAGTATTTTAAAATTTAAAGGAATTTAATGAATTAAAATTAAAAGAAACTTAAATTTTATTTATATTCAGGCAATTTGGTTTATATAATTAAAAATTTAATGTGTACAACATTATAGTTCTACTTCTACATGTTTTGAGGTTAAGATTTCTAAATCCCCTCTCTCCCAAAAATCTTAATCCAAACAAGTGAAGCAATGGATATTCCAGTTAAATGATTTTCTAGTCAGCCATTGCGATTGATATTTCTGCTATTACTCTTTGTGCTTTTTGGGCTTTTTTCTTCTTTCATGTTCTTTTATGTCATTTTCTATAAGAACAGAGTTTCTTTTGCTTTTATTTTCACAGTGTTTTCGAAAGTTTATATGTCATGTTTTTGTAATTCTACATATGGAAATTACTTAGCTTTTTTCTTTAAAAAAAAACCTCTTACGCTCTATTTCTTTAGTTATTAGTGGCAAATGAAATGTTATAATTTATTTCTAAAAAATAAGATCTAGAGCTCAGTACATTTCATTCACTTTCACCATTATCCCATCCCATACAATACATATTTCACAATGTCTGTAAAAGTAATCTGGAATTGTAAATTACTACTATTATTCTCAGACTGGTTCCAAATAGAAAAAAGAGTACGTCAAGGCTATATATTGAAACCCTGTTTATTTAACTTATATGCAGAGTACATCATGAGGAACGCTGGGCTGGAAGAAGCACAAGCTGGAATCAAGATTGCTGGGAGAAATATCGATAACCTCAGATATGCAGATGACACCACCCTTATGGCAGAAAATGAAGAGGAACTCAAAAGCTTCTTGATGAAAGTGAAAGAGGAGAATAAAGCTGGCTTAAAGTTCAACATTCAGAAAACTAAGATTATGGCATCTGGTCCCATCACTTCATGGCAAATAGATGGAGAAACAGTGGAAACAGTGGCAGGATTTATTTTTTGGGCTCCAAAATCATTGCGGATGCTGATTGCAGCCATGAAATTAAAAGACGCTTACTCCTTGGAAGGAAAGTTATGACCAACCTAGATAGCATATTAAAAAGCAGAGACATTAGTTTGCCAACAAAGGTCCGTCTAGTCAAGGCTATGGCTTTTCCTGTGGTCATGTATGGATGTGAGAGTTGGACTGTGAAGAAAGCTGATCGCAGAAGAATTGATGCTTTTGAACTGTGGTGCTGGAGAAGACTCTTGAGAGTCCCTTGGACTGCAAGGAGATCCAACCAATCCACTCTAAAGGAGATCAATCCTGGGTGTTCATTGGAAAGACTGATGCTAAAGCTGAAACTGTAATACTTTGGCCACCTCATGCAAAGAGTTGACTCACTGGAAAAGACTCTGATGCTGGGAAGGATTGGGGGTGGGAGGAGATGGGGACGACAGAGAATGAGATAGTTGGATGGCATCACTGACTCAATGGAGGTGAGTCTGAGTGAACTCTGGGAGTTGGTGATGGACAGGGAGGCCTGGCGTGCTGTGATTCATGGGGTTGCAAAGGGTCGGACATGACTGAGCGACTGAATTGAACTGAACTGAGATACGCCTTTCCATTGACCTTGATTTCACTAAATAGTGCCTAATTCTTCCCCAAAGGATAACCTCAATTTACATTCCCACCAGCAACTGGAATTTCCAACTTCATTCCCATCCCTGCTAACACTTGATTTTGTCAGAAAGTTTCATTTTTGCCAACATGTTGCATGAACATATATCTCATTATGGGTTTTATTTTTCCTTCCTTGTTTACCAGCAAGGTTGACCTTTTTTCCAGTTTCTTTCTTAGCCTTTAAAGTTGTGTTTTACCTATTACCTATTCACCTATGTAAATTTTTCTTTGTGATTGCTTTTTTCTTATGGTTAGTAGGAGTTATTCTACTTTCTATTCCAGATACAAAATCTTTATCAGTTATGTGTGTTACTAAAATCTTCTCCAAGTCTTCTTACTGCTTGTCATTTTTATGTCTTTGTCTACAAAGTGTATAAAATTTGAAAATAGTGAGTGGATCTTTTTCCTTTAATGATTTGGGTTCTGTGGAGTCTTGCTTAAGATATTTCCTTCATAACATCATAATATTTTGGGGAAGTTTTTAAAGGTTTACTTTGTATATTAAGCCTTCAATTCACCTAGAATGTTTTTTTGTGTGTGTATCAGGTGAGGTAGAATATCATTTTATATTATATATTTATTGAATAGTATACTATTTTTCCATTTGTTTTAATGCCTCCTCTTTCATATTTCTCTTTTTTGTACAATTATGTGTCTATTCTGGGTGATTTTTTCTATTCCATTGCTCTAAGTCTATGTATCAATTTCTGGGACAATACTATTCTTGCTTAATTAATATCTATCATAATAATCTTATATAACTTTGTAATTCAAAAATTTAGAATGATTCCTTTGTGTCAATTTAGATCAAACCTTTCTCAGTCCAAATACTGGGGGAAAGCATTCAGCTCAGGAAGATATTGTTAAATTAAGATTTTGGTTGTTAATGTTCCAGAGTCTTTACCATGCTGAATTTTTAATCTTAGTCCTCAATGTCAAGTGCCCTTTGCTTTATTCATTTGTCTTTTTCTTCAATAGTTCTTAAAAACTTATCAATAGTATCCTCCACATATTTGACCTGATATTCTATATTTTAAATTTGGCTTTCATTTTCTCCACAATAGGTTTTAACTTCATTCCATTCTCATTTCCTGTGGTCCTTTACATCCTCTAATCTCCCCTCTGCAATGTATTCTCTTAGAGTTCCCAGTAAGCCCATTTCCACCTACCGTCATTCGGCACCTGCCTCAGAGCTTTCTCTCTGCATTCTATATTGAGGATTCCAACAGGGTCCAAAAATTTTATTCTATTTCTGCAGTGGATAATTCTCTGATATTTTTCTCTTAAAGTTCAGCATATTATCCTCATTCATATTCACTAGTATTTTTTCGTAGACTCCATGTATAGGCTGCCCTCTGTACTCAAATGAGATGATGTTTAGAGAGACATCAAGTGTCACCCTTTGCCTAGGAGAAGGGTGTGTGTTTTGCCAGCGCACTGACACCACATCCACGCTGTGTGTGGGTTGTTAGTGCACTGAAACTTCACTAACCTCAGTGCAGTTTCCCAGGTATAGCAGGTATTCATCTAATGGAACCCATCTGCACTTAGTCAGGAGGAGGGCATGGTGGCTTCTTCTTGGCTCTATTTTGTTTCTTCTTTTTGCTTTTGTACTTTAAATGAATGGACTTTATTAAAGTCTGTCATTCTCAGCATACTCTAACTCACTAGACTTTTAGCTCCAGGATGGCTAGGGGCCACCTCTAATAGACTTTGACATCTACACACTGACCTTAAACTAGCGATCTATGTTGTCTATCTTCAACCCTTATTCCATGCTCTTTATGCAATTCAATCAGACTGTCATCCCCATCACTGTTCTGAAACAATTCATAACAACTTACCCATGACCTTCCTCCACAATGGTCAATCCACTAATCAATTCTTAGCCTCATCTTGCCTGACACGTGGAGCATCTGACACAACTGGTCTTGGTCTCCCTTTTGAAATGCTTTTTAATTGCCTTTGAGAAAACTCTACCTGCTCAGTTCTCCTCTCAAGTTGTCCATCCCTCTCAATCCCCTTCGCATTTGCCATCATATCACTGACTTCTTAGTACTGGAGTAGTCTGGGCTCGGGACATAGACTTTCACTCTTCTCCATATACACTCATCTCTAGTATCACCAGTCTCGAGGATCTAAGGGTTTCCCTGGTGGCTCAGTGGGTAAAGAAATCCACCTGCAGTGCAAGAGACCTGGGTTTGATACCTGGATTGGGAAGATCCCTGGAGAAGGGCATGGCAACCCACTCCAGTATTCTTGCCTGGAGAATCCCCATGAACAGAGGAGCCTGGCGGGCTACAGTCCATGGGGTCACGAGTCAGACATGACTGGGTGACTAAGCACAGCACAGGATTTAAATATAATTTAAACACATATACATATTAATATCTTCCCTGAATGCTCCCCTGAATGGCAGATTCATTAATCCAACTGCCTGTACAATATCATTATTTTGATAGTCAATAAGCATAACAAACTATCTGCATCCATAACAGGAATGACTATTTCCATAACAGCAATGACTATTTCCTCCCTCATCTCTTACCCTAAAACTCCTCTGCTTCTTGGTTAATGACCTAATTAGTCTGCTCAGGTTGCCATAACAAAATACCATAGACTGGGTGACTTAACAGAATTTATTCCTCACAGTTCGAGACACTGGGAAGTCCAAGATCAAAGTGCCAGCTGATTCCATTTCTGGTGAGGATATTCTTCCTGGCTTACAGTCGGCTGCATCCTTGCTGCATCCACACATGACAGAAACATAAGGAGCTCCAGAGTCTTTCTCTTTTCTGAAAGGATACCAGTTTTATGGGATCAGGGCTCCAACCTTATGATCTCACCCTTATGATTTCCACCCTCATGATCACCCTTATGATCATAAGATCTCACTCATGATTAAAGGCACTAGTTCCAATGTAGTCACTTAGGGGTTAAGGCTTCCAAATATGAATTTCAAGGAGACACAATTCAGTCTGAGACAATGACATTTTCATTCTTTCTGGTTGCTCAAGCAAAATACCTTAAATGTCCTCAACTTCTTTCTTCTTTCTTTCACAATCTGCATGCAATTTATCAGCAAGGTCTGCCTGCCTAACCATTACACTTTCCAGAGTTTGCACCCTTCTCACTACCATGCCTACTACTCCAGCCACCAAAGTTCTTTCCCTGAGAACAACCCCCTGGTTGGTCTGCTCTTGCCACTCTCTCTACTGTTTCTTCATAAGTCAGCAGCCGAGCATAACTGTTTTCAAACATAAGTGGAATTGTAGCATCCTACTCAGTACTACCCAAGGACTTCTCATCTCCTTCAAAGTCAAGTCCTGAGAGTGAGCTCTATCCCATGCTACCATTCAGCTACCTTAGATCTCAGTCCTACCAACCTTGTCCTGGATCATTGCTTTAGCCACATGGACCTCCTCATTGCTCTTCCTGAACATGCCAACCAACCTCCCACCTCAAGGGTCATTGATAGTCTGAATCATCTTCCAGAAACATCTTTATTACTAGAATTCCCTGGGGATCACACCCTAAGGGATCCGCTTATATCACTACATAAAAAGACTAATACCTGGCATTTCCTTTTCTCCTTACCATCTTTGCTCCCCAGCATTGATACTATCTTGTTTATTTGTTGTCTTATCCCACAATTAGAATGCAACCTCCATAAAGTCATGATTGATTTTTGTCTTATTAATGACTTTATCTGCATGACCTAGAATACATGGCACACAGTCGATGCTTCATAAATAATGAGGACTAATACATATATCAGAGAGGTAGTTGGCCACAATTCTGGTTGGCACAAATCTTGAGACGAAGAGTTGCTGCACAACATTTTTGATCAGGTTGTCTTTTATAAAAGGCACACAGTGGAAGTTGCATGAGGCAGAGTAAGCTAGAATGGTATAGTTTCTTCCGTCCAGTTCATCTAATGTTTTTTCCCCCTCTTTTTTTTTAATGATCCTTACAGTGGAAAGTTGGGACCTGATTCATGAGGTGCTACTAGCCACTTGCAATTTTAATGTAGAAATTGAAAAGAAAAAATTTAATTGAGCTGACATACTGTTCTGTTCTGGGTCTTAGATGTGAGAGGGATAATAAAGATGGGCAGGAGTCGAGGTCATACTTTCAGTCCTGTTTGCTGAAGAAAGAGTTGGAGAGCAATTTAAAAATAAATAAGGCAAGATAATTCAAAGTGATGAAGCCAGATGTCAGGTTTAGCTTGGGAATACCACCGTTTCACTGTTTCTGAAAGACAGGTTTCTCTGAACCCAATACAGAAAATAAATTATTTTGGTGCTACTTACTGGAAAATGTGAGGGAAATGACTTGCTTATCTTTGGGGATGGCATTATGTGAAGGTACAGGTTTGCTTTATCTTTTTAGAAAGGGAAAACCATGACCATGGCAAACTAACCAGGAAAAGATTTTGTGTTGTTCTCCTTTAATGTAAATAGAACCAAGTTACTGCTGTCCACTTTCAGCCTGCAGTCTCGTGTCAATAGCTCACAAATCACTGAAGATAGGTGCCTATGAATCTTCTCTGGAAGCTCGATTTGTGTGAAAGTGTTCAGTAGATTTAGAAGACTGATTATGATTCTTTCCACCTCCCCCTAAAAAATGCATAGAACAGAAGAGTGCAGTGATCAAAGCAAATGTCTTTCACAGCCCAGAACAGACACTAAGAGACATGAAGAAGAAAAGAGCAAAATGTAACTAGTGTGTTTTGATTAAACAACAACAAATGTAGCCTAGACCGTCTTTTATTTTTTAACAAACAACTTTTTCATGAAGTATAGTTTTGTTTTTGTTTTTTTCTCGTTGTGTGCTAGAGGAGACTGGTGAGCTACAGTCCATGGGTTACAAAGACTCAGACACCACTGAGTGACTGAGCATATGGTTGATTTACAATCAGCAAACTAATTCAGCTACATGAATATTTTTTCAGATTGTTTTTTCCATTATGATACTGAAAATAGTTCCCTGTGCTATGCAGTAGGCCCTTGATGTTTATGTGTATTGTAATATATAGCAGTGTGTATCTTTTAATCCCAAACTCCTAATTTATCCCTTATCCCACCTCTCCCCTTTGGTAACCATACATTTGTTTTCTATGTCTATGAGTCTATATCTGTTTTGTAATTATTTACGAAATTATTTATTTTCATTTTGTGTCAACATTTAGATTTCACATATAAGTAACATCATATGATATCTGTCTTTCCCTAGCTGACTTACCTCACTTAGTACAATGATCTCCAGGTCCGTCTATGTTGCTGCAAATGGCATTATTTCATTCTTTTTCATGACTGAGTAACATCCCATTATATGTATATACATACACCACATTTTCTTTATCCATTCATCTGTCTGTGGACACTTAGGCTGCTTCTGTGTCTTGGCTATTGTAAATAACACTGCTATTAGTTATTTACATTTAGATGTATGCATCTTTTCTAATTAGAGTTTTCATCTTTTCCAGATATTCGCCCAGAAGTGGGATTGTTGGAGCTTATGGTAATTCTGTTTCTGATATTTTTTAAGGAACATCCATACTGTCCTGCATAGTTAGTCTCCTCTGTCTTTTAAGGCACATGACTTACCTGATCAGTTAATCTTGCCTCTAGCTATCCTGAATATATCTCCAAGTACAGCAGAAAAGTTTGGCAAATTTTGATTATTGAGAATATTCCTGCATGGAAGGGTGGTTTGCAACTCTCTCCTGCCAAAAATGTGGATGTTCAAATATTTGTTGAGTAAAAAAGGAATAAATACATTTTACATTTATTTCACATATAGTAATTGCATCCCTACTTTTCCCCACCTGCAGACCATAGTCCAACTCCATTTCCAGAATCAGTCACTATTTGGTCCACCATGCTTTTTGCTTGTTTATTTATCTTCTATCATAGTCCTAAAATATAAAACCAATTAGAAATCAATTAGTGTAGCCCATCATATTGTGCTATTCAGAAAAATTATGTATTATCCCCTTTGATCAGAAATGTATTTGACAAAATTTAACACCCACTCATATTAAAACATTACATAAAATATAATTTGATGGATATACCCTTAACATAGTATTATTTACCTTAGTCCCCAAATTGACACCCTACATAATGGAAAACAATGCATGTTTGTTTGTTTTCCCACTGTCATTTTTTCCACTGAAATTAGAAAAAAGACAAGGATGCCCAAGATCTCCTGTATTATTTAACATGACATTGAAGGCATTATTAGCCAATACAATGAAACCAAAGGAAGTAATTAGGAACATAAGGTCTGGAAAGCAATATGTAAATCAGTGGCTATTTACTAATGATATAGTAATAAATTAGGGAAATCCTCCCTTCTCCTTTGGACTCTGCTGCTCCTATCCAGTGCTGTCAGGATAACCACACTAGGCTTGCTTCTTTTGAGAAGACCATCAAAGAGATGCCACTTTGCTGCTAACTGCCTGCCTACCTGAAGTTAAATGTGCTTCCCCTAGATTGACAGCTATGATGTGTTCCCTTGATTGCACAGTTTGACATTTAACTTTTGTGAGTATATATTTGCCAGTCAATAAATATATATAACACAAATGGTGAAAGGTAAGATTTCCAGATCTTCCCTCTAAAAACTTAATATCAGATGCATCACAATTGGTGTTCAAAAGGCTCTACGTTGCTGCTGTAACAATTCACCACAAACTTAATGGCTTAAAACACCACCAATACACTGTGTTACTGTTCTGGAGGGAGGAAGCATGAAGTGAGAAGCATGGGCTTACATCAACGTGTTAGCCAGTCTGTGTGCCTTCGGGTGGCTCTAGGGGAGGACCTCTGCCCTCACCTTCTCCAGCTTCTCTAGGCTGCCTGCGTTCCTTGATTCACGGCTCTTTTCTCCATCTTCAAAGCCAGCTAGCATGGGCAGAATCATTCTCATGTTGCCCTCTCTTTGGTTCTCTCTATATACTGCCTCTCTCTTTCACCTGTAAGAACTCTTAGGTGGATACACTTGGATAATCCAGGATAATCTGCCCATCTGAAGATCAGTTGATCAGCAATCTTAATTCTGTCTGCAACTTTAATTCCCTTGTTCATGTAACCTATGAAGCAACTTAGCATGCACCAAGCACCAACATACTCACAGATCCTGGAAATAGGACATGGACATCTGGAGGACTATTCTTCTGCCTCCAGCATGCTGTTAGATGACAGAGCCCCAATTTTACAAATTGAGAAAACTTTGTCTGAGCATGGATTAGAATAAAATACTCCTGTCTCTCAGACCAGAATAATCTTCACATCCGTTCCGTTCCGTCGCTCAGTCGTGTCCGACTCTATGCGACCCTGTGGACTGTAGCCTACCAGGCTTCTCCGTCCACGGGATTCTCCAGGCAAGTATACTGGAGTGGGTTACCGTTTCCTTCTTCAGGGGATCTTCCCGACCCAGGGATCGAACCCGGTTCTCCCGCACTGGAGGCAGACGCTTTAACCTCTGAGCCACTATAACTTTAGTCCTCCCCCAGTAAAAATGAATACTGCTCCATTTACCCCATTTATAAAGTTCAATAGATAGATTAAACTTTCTAATCTAAAATAGTGTATCTAATAGGTAGACACACCATTTAGAAAGTGTTATACACAATATTGGAGAAGGAAACAGCAACCCACTCCAGTTCTCTTGCCTGGAGAATCCCACAGATGGAGGAGCCTGGTAGGCTGCAGTCCATGGGGTTGCAAAGAGTCGGACACGACTGAACGACTTCACTTCACTTCACTTATACACAATATAGAGCATGTTAACTTTTAAATTCAAAATTCATTGCCTCATGCTGTTTTTAGTGTAGTAGTGTCATGAAGATGACAGCAAAAGCAAATTATGCGATTGAGATTTTAATGAATATTTCTGCCAGTGAAACTTGAAAATCTGAGCACTGATGTGAGAAGCATGTTGTTCTCTTATTAAACATATATTGAACTTATACACATCTAAAGGGACTTCCTGTCACAGCGCTGAAATTTCATGTTTGATCTTCAGGTTCAAATTTCAGCTGACACACTGCAGATACCCCGTTTTTTTAAAATTAACAAGCGTCTGAGATTCTTTTTCTGGGAAAAGTCGGCATTCAGTATTATCATTAAGTGACACCTCTCTTCTTTTTTCTGAGGCAGCAGAGGTTGGAAGCACAGAAATCAGGGAAACCAAAGAGGTCAACACCTTAACAGCATGACATGCAGGGACTGCCTGACAGAGAGAGTCTTCAGTGATTTGTTCTCTTCTGTTTTGACTCCAGAAAAAAAGGTGCTGTCAACCTCATTTAGAGGGTTATTCTACGTTTCTACTTATTAGGTGCTCTTTTCACTCAATTTTCCTATTTTATTGCAACCCAGTACCCTTGGTTATTATCTTTCACTGCCATTCCTACATTGTCAACTGAACTTGCCCAGATAATTTTGATCCAAGGAAAGAATGAATTAGCTCCTGTATTCTCCAAAGAGGTGCTCAGCCTATTTGGAAAAAGATGATGCAGGCAGAGGAGGAAATTAAAAGGCCGACCCTGTGACTGAGTCAGGAGCCTTGAGGTTAAGAAGAAACAGGGGATTGTCGTCTGAAGAATAAACTGTTCATTCCTGCTGTGGTGTTGACTGAGATTCAAGACCTAAGTATCCCTGAAAATTTCAGGCTTTCTTCAGTTCAGTTCAGTCACTCACTCGTGTCCGACTCTTTGCGATTCCATGAATAACAGCACGCCAGGCCTCCCTGTCCATCACCAACTCCCGGAGTTCACTCAAACTCATGTCCATCGAGTCAGTGATGCCTTCCAGCCACCTCATTCTCTGTTGTCCCCTTCTCCTCCCACCCCCAATCCTTCCTAGCATCAGACTTTTCCAGTGAGTCAACTCATTGCATGAGGTGGCCAAAGTATTGCAGTTTCAGCTTTAGCATCAGTCCTTCCAATGTCCACCCTTTGGGATGGACTGGTTGGATCTCCTTGCAGTCCAAGGGACTCTCAAAAGTCTTCTGCAACACCACAGTTCAAAAGCATCGATTCTTCGGCAATCAGCTTTCTTCATAGTCCAACTCTCACATCCATACGTGACCACTGGAAAAACCATAGCCTTGACTAGATGGACCTTTGTTGGCAAAGTAATGTCTCTGCTTTTTAATATGCTATCTAGGCTGGTCATAACTTTCCTTCCAAGGAGTAAGCATCTTTTAATTTCCTGGGTGCAATCAGCATCTGCAGTGATTTTGGAGCCCCCAAAATAAAGTCTGACACTGTTTCCACTGTTTCTCCATCTATTTCCCATGAAGTGATGGGACCAGATGCCATGATCTTTGTTTTCTGAATGTTGAGCTTTAAGCCAACTTTTTCACTCTCCGCTTTCACTTTCATCAAGAGGCTTTTGAGTTCCTCTTCACTTTCTGCCATAAGGGTGGTGTCATCTGCATATCTGAGGTTATTGATATTTCTCCCAGCAATCTTGATTCCAGCTTATGCTTCTTCCAGCCCAGCGTTCCTCGTGATGTACTCTGCATATAAGTTAAATAACCAGGGTTTCAATATATAGCCTTGACGTACTCCTTTTCCTATTTGGAACCACTCTGTTGTTCCATGTCCAGTTCTGACTGTTTCTTCCTGACCTGCATACAGGTTTCTCAAGAGGCAGGTCAGGTGGTCTGGTATTCCCATCTCTTTCAGAATTTTCCACACAGTCAAACGCTTTGGCATAGTCAAAGGCTTTGGCATAGTCAATGAGGCAGTAATAGATGTTTTTCTGGAACTCTCTTGCTTTCTCCATGATCCAGTGGATGCTGGCAATTTGATCTCTGGTGCCTCTGCCTGTTCTAAAACCTGCTTGAACATCTGGAAGTTCATGGTTCACATATTGCTGAAGCCTGGCTTGGAGAATTTTGAGCATGACTTTACTAGCGTGTGCTGCTGCTGCTGCTGCTGCTGCTAAGTCACTTCAGTCGTGTCCGACTCTGTGTGACCCCATAGACGGAAGCCCACCAGGCTCCCCCGTCCCTGGGATTCTCCAGGCAAGAACACTGGAGTGGGTTGCCATTTCCTTCTCCAATGTGTGAAAGTGAAAAGTGAAAGTGAAGTCGCTCAGTCGTGTCCGACCCTTAGCAACCCCACAGACTGCAGCCTTCCAGGCTCCTCCATCCATGGGATTTTCTAGGCAATAGTACTGGAGTGGCTTGTGAGATGAGTGCAATTGTGCGGTAGTTTGAGCATTCTTTGGCATTCCCTTTCTTTGAGATTGGAATGAAGACTGACCTTTTCCAGTCCTGTGGCCACTGCTGAGTTTTCCAAATTTGCTGGCATATTGAGTGCAGCACTTTCATAGCATCATCTTTCAGGATTTGAATAGCTCAACTGGAATTCTATCACCTCCACTAGCTTTGTTCGTAGTTATACTTTCTAAGGCCCACTTGACTTCACATTCCAAGATGTGTGGCTCTAGGTGAGTGATCACGCCATCATGATTATCTTGGTCATGAAGATCTTTTTTGTACAGTACTTCTGTGTATTCTTGCCACCTCTTCTTAATATCTTCTGCTTCTGTTAGGTCCATACCATTTCTGTCCTTTATCGAGCCCATCTTTGCATGAAATGTTCCCTTGGTATCTCTAACTTTCTTGAAGAGATCTCTAGTCTTCCCATTCTATTGTTTTCCTCTATTTCTTTGCATTGATCACTGAGGAAGGCTTTCTTATCTCTCCTTCCTATTCTTTGGAACTCTGCATTCAGATGCTTATATCTTTCCTTTTCTCCTTTGCTTTTTGCTTCTCTTCTTTTCACAGCTATTTGTAAGTCCTCCTCAGACAGCCATTTTGCTTTTTTGCATTTATTTTCCGTGGGGATGGTCTTGGTCCCTGTCTTCTGTACAATGTCACGAACCTCCGTCCAGAGTTCATCAGGCACTCTATCTATCAGATCTAGTCCCTTAAATATATTTCTCACTTCCACTGTATAATCATAAGGAATTTGATTTAGGTCATATCTGAATGGTCTAGTGGTTTTCCCTACTTGCTTCAATTTCAGTCTGAATTTGGCAATAAGGAGTTCATGATCTGAGCCACAGTCAGCTCCTGGTCTTGTTTTTGCTAACTGTATACAGCTTCTCCATCTTTGGCTGCAAAGAATATAATCAATCTGATTTCGGTGTTGACCATCTGGTGATGTTCATGTGTAGAGTCTTCTCTTGTGTTGTTGGAAGAGGGTGTTTGCTATGACCAGTGCGTTCTCTTGGCAAAACTCTATTAGCCTTTGCCCTGCTTCATTCTGTGCTCCAAGGCCAAATTTGCCTGTTACTCCAGGTGTTTCTTAACTTCCTACTTTTGCATTCCAGTCCCCTATAATGAAAAGGACATCGTTTTTGGGTGTTAGTTCTAAAAGGTCTTGTAGGTCTTCATAGAACCATTCAACTTCAGCTTCTTCAGCATTACTGGTTGGGGCATAGGCTTGGATTACTGTAATATTTTTCCTTGGAAACAAGCAGAGATCATTCTGTCGTTTTTGAGATTAGTTCTGGACATTTCCAGGGAGGATGACAGTTGTGGATAGGGAGGACTGAAAAGGATGCAGCTGGACTCCTGGGAAAGAGTCAATTCCATGTAATTCTACTGCAAATTGCGAGTTTCTTTCCTTGGCACTGATAATATGGAAATCATAATATATGGCCACTATACTTCAAAACCTTAAACTATAACTTTGTTCTTAAAAATTTGCAGTGTGTGGCAATGACTGTTAATGAAATTTATTGTGATGGTCTTTTCTCAATATATACAAATATCACATTATTATATGGTACACCTAAAACTAATATAATGTTATATGTCAATTATATTACAATTTTTATATACACAGTGAGGCCTTGAATAACACGTAATTTGGAGCGTTGACACTCTGTGCAGCTGAAAATTTCCATATAACTTACAGTCGGTCCTCTTTACACGTGATTCCTCTTTACACGCTTCCATATTTGTAGATGCAACCAACTTAGACCATGTAGTATTCATGGTATTTCCTACTGAAAAAAATCTGGGTGTAAGTAGACCCATGAAGTTCAAACTTGCATCGCTCAAGTGCCAAGGCATTTGTAATGTTAGGGAAAACAAAGGAAAGAAGACATTAATTTCACTATGAGTTAAAGTGAAACTCAGTGAAATTAAGGAATGAATTAAGGAAGGGATGAGGAGCTGGGACACTTACATTAAAAAAAAAATAAAGTTATTTGAGGAGGATGATGTTTGGTTCCTCATTTTAATCCCAGTTCTTCAGCACTGTAGGGAGTCTTGAGTGTAATACTAAGAAATTTGATTTTTTTTCTCTATCTGATAGAGATTCTCTGTAGAATTATGATTTAGTAGAAGAAAAAAAGGACTTGGTAGTCATTTAAACTTTAGTTTGAGAATCACTGGGGAGGTGTCAAAAGGCATTTAACTATCTTTAGTCTTAATCCCTTGTTAGAAAAGGTAGCAGGCAAGGGTGTCAGACTATAGATTTGTTTTGTCAATAAGATAAGAAAATACTCAGATGTTTGGAAACATCCAGCATGAATCATGCAAATCTAAGGATTTCAATAAATGATAACAATTCCATTCCTTGTTCTCTTTCTGCTTCCCTTGCTTCCTCCATTTTCCCTTCTAATGGAACATCAGTAAAGGTATTAAACAGAAATGTAATTAAGAAGACAATATTGTTTGGACTATCAGAGACCCCACCTTACTTGCTTCACCACCTCCATTCACTTAGCTTCCGTCAAGATATCCCACCTCCTACTTCCAATGTTCACTCCTTATTCCACATTACCATATCAAAGATGGCATATGGTTATCCTAGTGATAGAATGAGGAGGGATTAGACGTAGGGCCCTGTTTATGAATCCAAGTAATAACAGATTATAGAAAATAGGTTTAATTAGGACCTCAGGGACAGTCAGGTGTGAAAGAGACAAGCATTAATTGGGTAGGAAATGACCTGTATGAGTCTTAAGATCGTGTCAAACTTGAGATCTTGGTTTAACTATCCTATTTCACTGAGTAGGTAACTGAAACCCAGCGGTCAGGCCAGGATTCAGGCTCCGGCTGCTAACTCAGGAGTGTGCTCATTTGCACCGGTATTAAAGTGTGATGGTGGGCCACCACGGCACATGACGGGGGTGCCCCACGCACGCTAGTTTCACTGAAGCCTGAAGCCGAATGCACAAAATCTGGAGCAGCTCCCCAAAGCCAGAGAAGCAGTCAGTGAAAGGCACATATGAAATAAGTTGTTTTCCATCTGCTTGCTGTATTCTCTGCACAGCTTCTTTAAATGCTCTGCTTTTATCATATTCCGTGCTGTGAACGAAATTCTGTTTGTGAACAATTTGGGGATGGGTGTAACCTCATTTTAGTCACTCACTGATAGTCACTAATTCATCCTTCACTTTTTCAATCAGTTTGTGCTGTTTATGAATTACCATATTATCTTCCACTGCAGTTGAGGCCTGAGTTTTCCTAAGTTTCATAAACAAACTACTCTGCTGTGTGAACGGAGTCTGACTGAATTCTGATTGATCAAGCCACTTGTGGTTTGAGAGATAGAAAACATACATATTTCGTGTGCTCTGTAGACCATCTAACAGCTTTTATGTGTTTCACATGAATATTTGCCAATGTGTCTTTCAACAGATTCTGCAATTCAATACCCTTATAAGCAACATCTTCCCTTAGGGTGACCAAGGCAGGAAAAGAAAAATTGAGACTCTTGTTAAAGACTGCTTCTTTACAAATTTCAGCTCTACTCCTTCTTGACAGCTGCTGCTGCTGCTAAGTCACTTCAGTTGTCTCCAACTCTGGGCAACCCCATAGACGGCAGCCCACCAGGCTCCCCCGTTCCTGGGATTCTCCAGGCAAGAACACTGGAGTGGGTTGCCATTTCCTTCTCCAATGCACAAAAGTGAAAAGTGAAAGTGCAGTCACTCAGTCGTGTCTGACTCTTCGCAACCCCATGGACTGCAGCCTACCAGGCTCCTCCATCCACGGGATTTTCCAGGCAAGAGTACTGAGTGGCCCTAGACAGATCACTAGTATTTCTAAGCCTCAGTTGCCTCATCTGGACATGATAATTGTACCTACCTCATAGGGATTTTTTTCAGAATCAAATCTGATAATGCTTGTCAAATACTTAATGTGGTCCCTGGCTTATCTAAGCATTTCACAAACATTGGCTATCAACATCATCATCATCATTATGATAAGTGGCTAAAATCCATATTTATTTTTATTATGCCAATTACAAGTCTGCACTTATAAAGATGAAATAGGGACAAAAAATTTTGCAATGATGAAATGCCTCAAGTTTACATGTAAGTCAGGGAGATGTTCATTGTAGTCTGGTTCGCAAATTTTGCACATGTAGTGGTTTTCTCTCATGGTGGCAAGTCTTGTAGCTTAGTTCATTTAGCACTGATTTTCACTTATACCCTCCTCCACCATAGGAGGTAAGAGAACTAAATATTTTCCCTGCCAGTTGATGAAATTGAAATCGAAGACTTCTAGGAAGAGCTTCATTTTCCAAATAAAAAGGCAAAAGAATAAGCCCTCTTAAAGTCCAGATCTTGGTTTTTAAAGCCAGTCTCCAGTAAGAGACCAGAACTCCTTAGGTAAAGGGCTTATTCTAGGACTGGGACAGGGAATACATAAGATAAGCTGGGAGCACCTTGTGCCAGAAAGTAAGGAAGTACTCAAAACAACAGCAAGCCAGGGTTGGGGGGAGTGTGTCAAAGGGACATAGGAACTGACTGAAGGAGCTCACACCAGCAGCCAAAGCTAAAACAATTCCAGAAAAAAAAGGAAACAAAGTAGAATTGGACTCTAACCCAAAGCATCAGATAAATGTCCATAGACCTATATGAATATTAATAAAGGCTTCACAATACAAATAAATGGGAGAAAAGAGACAATTTTCTTAGGCAGAATCCCAAATAATGCCACTTATGCTTTCAGAGATTGGCTTTCATTCCCTAAGTATTTACATATATATATATATATTTATTATTATTATTATTATTCATGACAGTAATCATGATGTAGCCCTGAGACTGGCCCCAGCTCGGCCCAGTTCTCATGTTGAATCTGTCTGCTCCACCAAAGCACAGTCGCAGGGCCATTTCTCTCAGTACTTCCTCCATGCATCCGTGACCAGGCCCACCCTCTCTCTTATGGATGAAGAAGAAATCAAGGACAGTGAGTGTGGTGGTTTCACAGGGTAAACTGGGCAAGGGCCAAGCAAAGGTTTAGGGAAGACACGGGTATTCATGCAGCTGAAGAGTCCACAGGCAAATCTTGGCTGTGCTTTGGACACTAATGAAAGTATCATGACCAAGCCCCTCAAGGTGGGACAAGAACAGCGCTCACCCAGGAGAAGTTGAGTCTTCCTGGAATAATGATTCCACTCATGCTATAGAGTCCTTCCAGTTCTGGCGCCTCATCTAAGGTCACACAGTTCCTTCCACCTTTGCACATTTTCTGTTCCCCCTTCCGCTCAACAAAGCCTCGAGAAATTATTTTCTCATCTCATAGACGGAAACCCTCCCTATCTTCATATATTCTAGCTCTGTTGCAAATGCCGTGAATTATTTCTACTGACTACCAAGATTCAGGATTTTGAATCTCAAAACCATTGTTCTTCTGTCATGTCCTTTATCCAAGACACTTAATAAAGAGCCTATCTTAAAGAGAAACAAGTGTTGATAGAACTGGAAATAAAAATCATGATCAGAAATATCCACTTCAATCTCTCTCTTTCCTCTTTTCCTCCCTCCAGCCCTTTGAAGCCTCTATAGAGTCCAAAGATCATAATGCAAGATAGAAAGTTCCAAGTACCTCAAGGCATGTATAGGGGAAATGGGGAGGCAGATGACAGAGGGAGCATTGTCAGTTTTCAGATATGCCTTGAAGGATGGGAATTGAACATGCAGGACTTTGAAAAGTACATTCTTGGCAGAAAGAGCAGCCTGGAACTAGGGAGAGAACAGGAGGTACCAGTTCAGAGCAACCATGGCTTGGCCAGTTTTTTGGGACACAGGCCTGATTATATAGGGCTTCAAATGTGAGACAAAGTGGTTTGGACTTTGCTGGACAGTGTTAGGACCTGCTGAAGGTGTCAGAGCAGAGGAGGAATATAATAGAAATGATGCTGTGTAAAATGTGCTACCAACTATCTAAAAGACAAGAATTGAAAATGGAAACAGCTAGAATGATTATTAACTAGCAAGTGAGAAATTACAAGGGCCTAAACTACGACAATGGCCACCCAAGACAATATTACAAGTGTTTGCTTAGTGCTGAACACATAGCTTCAAATTTTATCCAGATTGCTTTATTAGACCCTTATCATAAGATAATGAGTTATATTATTATTACCCTACTTTACAGATAAAGAGACTACAATTAAGGTTGAATGACATTCCTTGGGACAGTCCTGGGTGATATCTCTTTCCCTAGTGTAATTTTGAGGTATCTGCTCTCCCAGAGGGCCATCATCAATTCATTTCCTCTGGGATGTGACATTCCTCCATGTGGAGGTAGAATCTATTCATCCTTCCTCTTTGGCAAATAGAATGTGGTAGATGTGACACTTGGCCACTGCAGGCACCACTTTGGGGTTGACTTGCAATTGTTACCTGTGTTTTGTGAAATACTCATTTGTGCAGAAGTCCCCTCTCAGAACTGAGCCACCATGCTGTAAGATGCCCATGCCATGTGGAGGCCATGTATATGTGCTTGGGTTGACAATTCAGTGGAGCTCCCGTCAACACCAAGCACCAATTGCCAGAGGTATGGGAGTATCATCTTGGACATTCAGCCCAACTGAATCTTCAGATGACACAACCCCAGACAACAACCACACAAAATATCACAAGTGAGAATTGTCCAGCCAATCCTGGGCAACACAGAGAATCATGAGAGCTACTTAATTTCTGTTTTAAATCTCTAAATTTTAGGGTGATATATTCCATAGCAGTAGATAATAAAGACTATTATTAGTGGTAACTCCTTTGCTTACTGTGGACAACGTATTGTATGGCTAACCTACGTATGGGAAGTACAAACACCTGGTACAACAGAACTCAAACCCAGGGAACTCTCAGTTTCACTACCTAAGAAAGGAAATGACATAGGGGTGTAAATTTCCTGGGAACATAAAATGTTTTATTAATCTTGTCACGCTCCAGATTACCAGACATCTTGTAAGTGTTGAATGAAAAAAATGTTTATTAAGGGAGTAATTAAGTAAATGAATAAGTTAAAGGTTGAATGACAGTCAACTTCCCTTAGCTAGCTGGTAAGACAGTTGGGGAGACCATCCTCCACGTTCCTCTCTAACACACTTTTGCAGAAAAATAAGCCAGTGGATACATTTATCAGCTCACCACATGGTCCCATTACCTTTTCTTCAGCCTAATCCTCCACGATTGTGGGGAGGAAAGGGCAAGAAAAAAAGTACAGGATAAAACATAGTGTGAGGTTTTAGTAAACTCCAGGGTAGATTTTTTGAAAGAATGATGAATATTTTTTTTCTGAAATAGAAATTATGCCAAGCTTTTATAATAATTCAGGCCTTCCTCAAGCATGTCTCTTATAAATTTTAACATTAGCATCCTTGGTGCAGCTTAACTGCAAGTAATGCTTTTTTTTTTCGTTAACTCTATTCTTCTCCTCACTTCAGTTCAGTCGCTCAGTCGTGTCCATCTCTCTGCGACCCCATGAATCACAGCACGCCAGGCCTCCCTGTCCATCACCAACTCCCGGAGTACACTCAAACTCATGTCCACAGAGTCGGTGATGCCATCCAGCCATCTCATTCTCTGTCGTCCCCTTCTCCTCCCGCCCCCAACCTTTCCCAGCATCAGAGTCTTTTCCAGTGAGTCAACTCGTCACATGAGGTGGCGAAAGTATTGCAGTTTCAGCTTTAGCATCAGTCCTTCCAATAAACACCCAGGATTGATCTCCTTTAGAATGGACTGGTTGGATCTCCTTGCAGTCCAAGGGACTCTCAAGAGTCTTCTCCAACACCACAGTTCAAAAGCATCAATTCTTCGGCAATCAGCTTTCTTCATAGTCCAACTCTCACATCCATATGTGACCACGGGAAAAACCATGGCCTTGACTAGACGGACCTTTGTTGGCAAAGTAATGTCTCTGCTTTTTAATATGCTATCTAGGTTGGTCATAACTTTCCTTCCAAGGAGTAAACATCTTTTAATTTCATGGCTGCAATCAGCATCTGCAGTGATTTTGGAGCCCAAAAAATAAAGTCTGACACTGTTTCCACTGTTTCCCCATCTATTTCCCATGAAGTGATGGGACCAGATGCCATGATCTTTGTTTTCTGAATGTTGAGCTTCAAGCCAAACTTTTCACTCTCCTCTTTCACTTTCATCAAGAGGCTTTTGAGTTCCTCTTCACTTTCTGCCATAAGAGTGGCATATCTGCATATCTGAGGTTATTGATATTTCTCCCGGCAATCTTGATTCCAGCTTGTGCTTCTTCCAGCCCAGCGTTCCTCATGATGTACTCTGCATACAAGTTAAATAAGCAAGGTGACAATATACAACCTTGACATACTCCTTTTCCTATTTGGAACCAGTCTGTTGTTCCATGTCCAGTTCTGACTGTTGCTTCCTGACCTGCATACAGGTTTCTCAAGAGGCAGGTCAGGTGGTCTGGGATTCCCATCTCTTTCAGAATTTTCCACAGCTTATGGTGATCCACACAGTCAAAGGCTTTGGCATAGTCAATGAAGCAGAAATAGATGTTTTTCTGGAACTCTCTTGCTTTCTCCATGATGCAGCGGATGTTGGCAATTTGATCTCTGGTGCCTCTGCTTTTTCTAAAACCTGCTTGAACATCTGGGAGTTCACGGTTCACATATTGCTGAAGCCTGGCTTGGAGAAAATTGAGCATGACTTTACTAGCATGTGAGATGAGTGCAATTGTGCGGTAGTTTGAGCATTATTTGGCGATGCGTTTCTTTGGGATTGGAATAAAGACTGACCTTTTCCAGTCCTGTGGCCACTGCTGAGTTTTCCAAATTTGCTGGCGTATTGAGCACTTTCACAGCATCTACTTTCAGGATTTGAATAGCTCAACTGGAATTCCATCACCTCCACTAGCTTTGTTCGTAGTGATGCTCTCTAAGGCCCACTTGACTTCACATTCCAAGATGTCTGGCTCTAGGTCAGTGATCACATTATCGTGACTATCTTGGTTGTGAAGATATTTTTGTACAGTTCTTCTGTGTATTCTTGCCACCTCTTCTTAATATCTTCTGCTTCTGTTCAGTTCAGTTCAGTTCAGTTGCTCAGTCATGTCCAACTCTCCGTGACCCCATGACAAACAGCACGCCAGGCCTCCCTGTCCATCACCAACTCCCAGAGTTCACTCAAACTCATGTCCACAGAGTCGATGATGCCATCCAGCCATCTCATTCTCGGTCGTCCCCTTCTCCTCCCGCCCCCAACCTTTCCCAGCATCAGAGTCTTTTCCAGTGAGTCAACCCGTCGCATGAGGTGGCCAAAGTATTGCAGTTTCAGCTTTAGCATCAGTCCTTCCAATGTCTGTCCTTTATCGAGCCCATCTTTGCATGAAATCTTCCCTTGGAATCTCTAATTTTCTTGAAGAGATCTCTTGTTTTTCCTATTCTGTTGTTTTTCTCTATTTCTTTGCATTGATCACTGAGGAAGGCTTTCTTATCTCTCCTTGCTCTTCTTTGGAACTCTGCATTCAGATGCTTATATCTTTCCTTTCTCCTTTGCTTTTTGCTTCTCTTCTTTTCACTCCTCTGATAGTTTCTGGGCTGCAAGTTAGACTTATTAGTGCACAAGGAGCACTAGGTGCCTAAATGTCAGATCTATTTACCTGCTGAAAGTGCTGTTGCTGGTGAGGCATTTGTCTTCTGCGGAATGTGCTTACTGTGGCTGGTTAACTCCATTCTTCCTGATGGGAAACTGGCCTCCTGAATCCAAAGCTATGTTTAGGCCAACCAAGCTTCAGCATGGAGAACTGCACCCTGGGTCATGCAACATCCCAGTGTGTTTTTACCTGAAGGAGGGATTATTGATGTTGCCACAGGGCCTTTCAACTGAGCGGCATAGGCCTGTGTTTTATTTGTCCACATTTCCAGTGCTTGTTACAGTGTCTGGAACCCAGGTAACTCTCCAGTAAAGGTTCCTCTGCTTTAGCCTCACTTTCTTCCCTTCTTTCCAAGTGATCTATTAATATTTAATCAGTGTTTTAAATTCTGTGATTTTACCTTTTTAATAATTCTCAAATCCAGCCCCTCTCAGTTCCATTTTCCTTCTTGTTACCAGGGTCCAGGCCACCATTCTCCCTAGACTGAATTCTTGGACAGCCTTCTAATTAATATCCTCTTCATCCATCCATTCTCCACATTGATACCAAAGGAAAGTGAATCATATTGCTTACAGCACTTCAAGAACTCCCCTTTGTCCCTCTTAAATAAAAAAAAATTAAACCTAAAATCTTCACTATTCATTCAAGATCCTTTTTAGTCTGGTCCCTCAATTATTTATTATCCTATTTCTTTCTTATTCAGCATCTCTAGGCAAACTATAGTCTAATCAAGCCAGACTCCTCATTGCCAGAGAACTTTATGCACTTTCCTTTATTGTGTCACATTGCATGATCCTTCCTGACCCTAGAGCAGTCTTCCTGCCATTTTGGCTTGCTGAAATTCTACTATCTGACTATGACCCAGTGAAAATGCTTTCAATATTCTCAATTTCTTTTCTACATCATCTTTCTTGTATAAATGAATTGTTCCCTCCTGCATACCTGCATTCAGTTCAGTTCAGTTCAGTCGCTCAGTCGTGTCCGACTCTCCGCGACCCCATGAATCACAGCACGCCAGGCCTCCCTGTCCATCACCAACTCCCGGAGTACACTCAAACTCATGTCCACAGAGTCGGTGATGCCATCCAGCCATCTCATTCTCCGTCGTCCCCTTCTCCTCCCGCCCCCAACCTTTCCCAGCATCAGAGTCTTTTCCAGTGAGTCAACTCGTCGCATGAGGTGGCCAAAGTATTGCAGTTTCAGCTTTACATCAGTCCTTCCAATGAACACCCAGGATTGATCTCCTTTAGAATGGACTGGTTGGATCTCCTTGCAGTCCAAGGGACTCTCAAGAGTCTTCTCCAGCACCACAGTTCAAAAGCATCAATTCTTTGGCGCTCAGCTTTCTTCACAGTCCAACTCTCACATCCATACATGACCATGGGAAAAACCATAGCCTTGACTAGACGGACCTTGGTTGGCAAAGTAATGTCTCTGCTTTTTAATATGCTATCTAGGCTGGTCATAACTTTCCTTCCAAGGAGTAAGCATCTTTTAATTTCCTGGCTGCAATCAGCATCTGCAGTGATTTTGGAGCCCCAAAAAATAAAGTCTGACACTGTTTCCACTGTTTTTCCATCTATTTCCCATGAAGTGATGGGACCAGATGCCATGATCTTCGTTTTCTGAATGTTGAGCTTCAAGCCAACCTTTTCACTCTCCTCTTTCACTTTCATCAAGAGGCCTTTGAGTTCCTCTTCACTTTCTGCCATAATGGTGGTGTCATCTGCATATCTGAGGTTATTGATATTTCTCCCGGCAATCTTGATTCCAGCTTGTGCTTCTTCCAGCCCAGCGTTCGTACATTGTTTATTCTATTAACACTTAGCCAGGAATGCATCTGGGTGAAAAGCCCAAATCTGGAGACTGCCTGCTAATTTGGAGCCCAGACTCTGCGACTTACTGCGTGGTAAACTTGAGCAAATTATTTTATCTGTCTTTCTAGTTTCCTCATCTGTAAAATGGGAATAAGAACAGTATAAAATTGTGGAGTGCTATGACAATTAAATGACTTAATTGTCTGATACATTGAAAGTGTTCTGTAAGCATTTCTTCAAATTAAAAAAAATAGCAAGTGAGGCAGTGGAAGAACAGTGAAATCTTAAATCACTGGTTAGTGGTTCTCAAAGTGTGGTCTAGAAATACCGCCTCCCTCACCTGGAACCTGGTTAGAAATACAAATGATCCAATCTCACCCTAGATCAACTGAATCAGAAACACTGATCATGGACCCAATAATGTATGTCTAATAGGCTCTCTGGACAATGCTGAAGCCCAGTCAAGTTTGAGAACCATCCTATAGCTGATCTGTAAGAGGACTTTCAGTTTTCACCACCTATAGATTGATTATAATCCTCCAGTTCACAGTATTGAACATTAGAATATCCCACTGAGGTCAATTCTCAAAGGTTGGAGGGGGCAGTAAGAAATCAGGTCTGGAAGCTGGAATCGAAAAGAGAGGCAAAGTATCTAATTGTGAGGGAGCAAAGAATGCAAGAGGGTAAAACCTCCTTAGAGGAAAAAATTCAAGGGTGTTCCTTCTCCTTCCTTCTCTCATAAAATCAGGAAGCCTCACATGGTTTACTGTTCTAAAATTTATTATGACTTTAAAAATTCTTTATATATTTTATACTTGTATATATAGAATATAAAATATATTTTATATTTCTTATATTAATAAGAGATATTACATTATTTGAAAATTATTTTTGACAAAATTTTCTTTCTTTCTCTTACTCTAGCAGTTGAGGGATTGCTTTAGAGGGTGAAAGGAATAATAGGAAAATTTACCAAAAATTGCAACACAATTTAACACATATCTCCCAACATAAATATATGTGTGTGTGTATATATATGAAAGTGAAAGTGAAGTCGCTCAGTCATGTACGACTCTTTGCGACCCCATGGACTGTAGCCTACCAGGCTTCTCCGTCCATGGGATTCTCCAGGCAAGAGTACTGGAGTGGGTGCCGTTTCCTTCTCCAGGAGATCTTCCCAACCCAGGAATCGAACCTGGGTCTCCCACATTGGAGGCAGACGCTTTACCATCTGAGCCACCAGGGAAGCTCTATATATATAATATATATATATATATATGTATGTATATATATACATGTATATGTACATATTTACAAGAATTAAGGCATTCAGCAGATACCACTGCCAAAACAAGACATTAGAAAATATTTTCATCTATGAAAAAGCACAAAATAAAACTAAATATCTGTGCATCTAGATATTAGGTTAAGACATAAGTAATTACCACTGTTGTTTAGTTGCTAAGTCATATCCAACTTTTTTGTGACACCAAGGCCTGTAGTTCATCAGGCTCCTTTGTCCGTAAAATTTCCCAGGCAAGAATATTGAAGTGAGTTGCCATTTCCTTCTCCAGGGGATCTTCCTGACCCAGGGATCAAACCCAGGTCTCCTTCATCACAGGAGAATTCTTTAACACTGAGCCACCTGGGAAGCCCAAACAATTACTGCTTATACCTAAAATAGATTTTTAAAGGGTCAAAGAGTCTAATGCATTCAAAATGCTACCTAGCTGTTTAAAATTTAATTTAAAAAGTACTGCACAGGGCTAAACATAATAAATATCCACTTCCTTCTGTTCTCTTCCTTGCAAAACATGTAAACAAGCTCCCTGGCAGTGGGATTTCAAGTTTTAGGATGGTGAAATTGTTACAAGTGAATAAAACAATTACTGCTGTTGTCTTTTCCAAATAAAAGTAATGTATTCTTAAAGGAGGCTTATTTCCCCCATTTTAAGTAAAGATTTTGTACGAAAAATGTTCAGAAAACTCCCAGGGATTATTTCACTATTCAAGTACAGTATTACAGATTCTAAGGGCAGAGAATGGATGATAATTAACTCTGCAGATTGTGAAAGTGAAAGTGCAAGTCGCTCAGTCATGTCCGACTCTTTGCCAGCCCATGGACTGTACAGTCCATGGAATTCTTCATGCCAGAATACTGGAGTGGGTAGCCTTTCCCTTCTCCAGGGGCTCTTCCCAACACAGGGATCAAACCCATGTCTCCCGCAGTGCAGGTGGATTCTTTACCAGCTGAGCCACAAGGGAAGCCCAAGAATACTGGAGTGGGTAGGCTATCCCTCCAGTGGATCTTCCCAGCCCAGGAATGAACCACTGATTATGAAGGTTTTGTAATCTCTCAGTTCAAGCATGGCAGGGCAGGGAAGATATGTCCATATGAGCCTATAAAGGAATTAGACAAATGTGTAAAATCAACTAAATATATCTTCTATGCATTCTTCTCTTGATTTCCCTGGAACTTGGGGTTTATACGATAAATTTTAAAAGTTTGATAATAATAGTTATTTTTATTGACAAGCTTTCAGATGGGAGTAATTATTGCTAAGTCTTTCACAGATACTAATTTATTTAATCTTTATAAAGACTGAGAGAGTAGGAAAGTACAATCCACTTCTTCCAGGTAAGGAAATCAGTCATCAGAGAGGCTAAATGAGTTGTCCAGAGTCAGAGAATGACAGTGTTGGGGTTCAAGTCCACATTTTTAATGACTGTGCCATGCTTTGTACCATTCAGAGCATATTGTCAAAGACTAAGTGTCCCTCAGTCAGTCAATCAGTTCAGTCGCTCAGTCGTGTCTAACTCTTTGCGACCCCATGAATCACAGCACGCCAGGCCTCCCTGTCCATCACCAACTCCCGGAGTTCACTCAAACTCATGTCCATCGAGTCGGTGATGCCATCCAGCCATCTCATTCTCTGTCGTCCCGGTCCCCTCCCACCCCCAATCACTCCCAGCATCAGAGTCTTTTCCAGTGAGTCAACTTGTCACATGAGGTGGCCAAAGTATTGGAGTTTCAGCTTCAGCATCAGTCCTTCCAATGAACACCCAGGATTGATCTCCCCTAGTCATCTAGAGAACAACTGACCAAGAGATTGCTTATCTAGCCCAATTGTTTCATTTCACAGGTGAGGAAATTCAAGCTAAATTGTGGTGTACTGGGCCAACCCGGAAGGATGGAAAAGGGAAGGAGGTGGGAGGGGGTTTTGGGAAGGGAAGGACACAAGTGCACCCGTCGCTGAGTCATGTCAATGTGTGGCAAAAACCACCACAATATTGTAAAGTAATTAGGCTCCAATTACTGGTTCCAAATAGGAAAAGGTGTACGTCAAGGTTGTATATTGTCACCTTGCTTATTTAACTTCTATGCAGAGTACATCATGAGGAACGCTGGGCTGGAAGAAGCACAAGCTGGAATCAAGATTGCTGAGAGAAGTATCAATAACCTCAGATATGCAGATGACACTACCCTTATGGCAGAAAGTGAAGAGGAACTCAAAAGCCTCTTGATGAAAGTGAAAGAGGAGAGTGAAAAGGTTGGCTTGAAGCTCAACATTCAGAAAACAAAGATCATGGCATCTGGTCCCATCACTTCATGGGAAATAGATGGAAAAACAGTGGAAACAGTGTCAGACTTTGTTTTTTTGGGCTCCAAAATCACTGCAGATGCTGATTGCAGCCATGAAATTAAAAGACGCTTGCTCCTTGGAAGGAAAGTTATGACCAACCTTGATAGTATATTAAAAAGCAGAGACATTACTTTGCCAACCAAGGTCCGTCTAGTCAAGGCAATTGTTTTTCCCGTGGTCATGTATGGATGTGAGAGTTGGACTGTGAAGAAAGCTGATCGCCGAAGAATCGATGCTTTTGAACTGTGGTGTTGGAGAAGACTCTTGAGAGTCCCTTATACTGCAAGGAGATCCAACCAGTCCATTCTAAAGGAGATCAATCCTGGATGTTCATTGGAGGGACTGATGCTAAGGCTGAAACTGCAATACTTTGGCCACCTCATGCGACGAGTTGACTCACTGGAAAAGACTCTGATGCTGGGAAAGGTTGGGGGCGGGAGGAGAAGGGGACGACGGAGAATGAGATGGCTGGATGGCATCACCGACTCTGTGGACATGAGTTTGAGTGTACTCCGGGAGTTGGTGATGGACAGGGAGGCCTGGCGTGCTGTGATTCATGGGGTCGCGGAGAGTCGGACATGACTGAGCGACTGAACTGAACTGAACTGATAATAAATAAATTAATTTAAAAATAAAAAAAATTTAAAAACTGGGGAAGGCCCTTCTGCTGAGTTAGCTGAGGCTAGAAGTCAGGTTTCCTGGGTCTCAGCTAAGTGTCATTTCTTCCTTTTCACATGTTCAAAATGGAATGGATCTTCTTTCCCTTACTGCTACTGCTGCTGCTAAGTCACTTCAGTCGTGTCCGACTCTGTGTGACCCCATAGACGGAAGCCCACCAGGCTCCCCCGTCCCTGGGACTCTCCAGGCAAGAACACTGGAGTGGGTTGCCATTTCCTTCTCCAATGTGTGAAAGTGGAAAGTGAAAAGTGAAAGTGAAGTCGCTCAGTCATGTCCGACCCTTAGCGACCCCACGGACTGCAGCCCACCAGGCTCCTCCATCCATGGGATTTTCTAGACGAGAGTACTGGAGTGGCTTGCCATTGCCTTCTCCGTCTTTCCCTTAAGACCAGCCATATTCCAGATCACCTGAGCAACACCATAATCTGCTCCAGGAATCTCAACTCTGGCTGCACTGCAGTCATGTGGGGAACATCTCTTTTTTAAATGATGCCAAAACAAGATTATCACTCAAGAAATTTTTATATATTTTGCTCTGGAATGATACCAGGACTTCATATTGCCTCTGTGTGAATGTGTTATAGGGTTCTCAAAATTTTCATGTGCACAACAGCTCTTTCATTTCCATCTCCCTGACCGAAAGCAACCTAAGCAAACTCTGCTCAGATCTTGAATTTTTGCATCTCAGGGAATGGCACCACCAGGTTGTTCAGACCAGAAATTTAGCCTTTATCCTTGATTCCTCTCTCTCACTTTCATCTACATCCAGTCTATCAGCTTGTGTCAGATGTTGGGTAAATGTTTCTTTTTTTTTTTTTTTGTAATGAAAAAATGCAGACTGTTATTGTGAGAGGTCCAATGTGGGTCTCCATTTGTAAGGATACAAATGTTTAAATGATAAACATTTGTGTGTGTGTGTACACATACTCTCATCTTTCTGGATGGCTCCTCCTGTCATTCCTACATGGCTTTTAAGGCACAGGGCTCCTTCTGAGAAGGTCAAATTCCAGACTCTCTAAAGAGAGTCCTGCAACTCTGACATCCTTGCACCACTACAAGAAGGCTTAGACCGCTTTGTTTTTTTAATTGGAAGATAATGGTTTTACAGTGTTGTGTTAGTTTCTGCTGCACAATAGTATGAATCAGCTATAAGAATACATATATCCCCTCCCCCTGGAGCCTCTCTCCCACCTACCCCCTTCCATCCATCCAGATCATCACAGAGCACCAGGCTGAGCTCCCTGGGTTACAAAGCAGCTCCTCACCAGCTATCTGTTTAACACACGGTAGTGTATATACCAGAGAAGGCAATGGCAACCCACTCCAGTACTCTTGCCTGGAAAATCCCATGGGCAGAGGAGCCTGGTAGGCTGCAGTCCATGGGGTCACTAAGAGTCAGACACGACTGAGCGACTTCATTTTCACTTTTCGCTTTCATGCGTTGGAAAAGGAAATGGCAACCCACTCCAGTGTTCTTGCCTGGAGAATCCCAGGGACGGGGGAGCCTGGTGGGCTGCCGTCTCTGGGGTCGCACAGAGTCGGACACGACTGAAGCGACTTAGCAGCAGTAGCAGCAGCAGTGTATATACATCAATGCTACTCTCTCAATGTCCCACCTTCCTTCCCTTCTTTGTGCACAAGCTGGACTGCTTTTGAGCTCTCGTATCTTGTAGCTTTATTCTTCCCACCTCTCTCTCTTACTTTCCTCATCATTGGCATATGCACAAGTAATCTGTGTGGCCCTGAGGAGAATTCTCAACTCTGGGAAAAGAGCTGGCAGAGAAAGGTGCTTTAAAGCAATAATCTCCACCACTTTTTAGTCAAGCAAGCAATAAACGGCTGCCGAGATTGATTAAACAGCAAGTCAAGTAGAGGCCTGTAATCAGTCATGAGTGCTCTCTATCTGGATAATGCTGCCACAAAGACACAACACTCTTCTGACTTCCCACCCCACAGCTTCCCTCTCAAAGAGACCTTTCAGACCCTAGACTGTAACCATTCACATTCAGAAGAGTGCATAGCAGCTAACAGTTTAGAAGTCAGAAAGCTATAAAAGGGATTTTTTTTCCTGATAACCATGAGGCCATATGGCAGGTACACTATTTCCAAGTTTGGGTCTTGTATAAAAAAAGATGCTAGAGCCTCTGTCAAATAGAAGTAAACATGAGCAACATAGGAAATCTTAAATTTTCTAGCAGCCACATTAAAAATAGTAAAAACACATGAGATGAGTTTTAATCATATATTTTTTCCTAATATATCAAAATTATCATTTTCATTTATAATAAATATAAAATATTATTAGTGAAATACTTTACAGTCTGCCTTCATGCTCTTCAAAACCCAGTATCTAGCTCAGGCTTATAGTGCATCTCAGTTTGGATGTTAAATTTTAAACAGTTTAGGTGAAATGTAGTCCTACCGAAACTTCAGTTATATTTAATGGAAAAGTAGTATAAGCTTTACAGGGAGGCCTGGCGTGCTGTGATTCATGGGGTCGCAAAGAGTCGGACACGACTGAGTGACTGAACTGAACTGAACTGAAAAGTAATTAAAATTAAGTAAAATTATAAATTTAGTTCATTGGTTATACTATCCACATTTCATTTGCTTAAAGCCATGAGTGACTTCATGTTAGACAACACGTAAGACAACATGCTAGACAACACTTCTTCGTGTTAGACTACACAGCTCTAGGGATTAGGATCTGGGTGTCACGCTTTCTATAGTATTTACAGGATCATAAAAAGTATCCAGTCCTTATTAAATGCTATTGACTGCTTATTAGCTAATAAAATTATAGCAAATCACTAAAACGCCAAAGAAAAAAAAGATAAAATTCAGTATAAAAAAGAAGAGCAAGTTTGTTTTATCAATACATCTCATAAACTTGCCTTTCTCATTTGGGAAAAGAAGTGATAACTGCCTTGGCACCTCACACATTATATCTGTAGGAGAACAATTCCCAAATGATTTCTCAAGTTTGGAAAATGCTACATACTAATTCACCTTCCTGGAGATTCACAAGGCAAGTTAGCATTATATTAATGTTTTTGTTCATGGATCAGATGTATAAAACATTCCTTATTTCAGACTGTAATCCCATCTTTGGTTTATAACTATCTATCTTCTTTTTTCATTCTCCTTTTTAGCAATGTAAATATGGGAACATAAACCTAATACACCATCAAAAATCCAAAAATTTTATAGTATAGTAATATGTTACAAAAAAACTCAAAAGAACATTTGGCCAACCCAACAGCTTACATTCTTCATCCAAGATAGTCACCATCCCAAATTCTAGGCTTGTTATTCCCTTGCTTTCACTTGACATAATTTTGTATCAAATATATATATTGTTAAGGATGTGATATATAGTTTATTATATACACACATATGGTCATGGTAGAGTAAGTTATCATGTCATACAAAAATCTTGAAACTTTCTAGACATTGAGTCAGATTCAAAACTCCATATCTCCTCATTCAATGTCTGGTCAAATCATCTCCAAAGAAGATATTTTATCATTCTTCTAAATGTATTTTGCCTAACTTACCTACAGCCTTTGGGTTACCTTTTAAATTTCTTGATAATATTTTTTGAAGCATAAGTTTTACTTTTGATATAAGTCAAATTATCTACTTTTCCTTTGTTAATTGTGCTTTTGGTCATATTTAAAAATCCATTGCCATATCTGAAGTCGTGACTTTTTACCCTTAGGTTTCTTCTAAGAATGTCATAATTTTAGCTTTTACATTTAGGCTTTAGATTAATTTTGAGTTAATTTTTATATAACATGAGATAAAGATCCAATTTTATTCTCTTTCATGTGACTATATCCAGGTGTCTCAGAACTATTTGTTTAAAAGACCATTCTTTCCCCACTGAATGATCTTGTCATTCTTGTCAAAAATCAATTGCTCATAGACACTTTGTAGTCATGAGAAAGAGTGGACTGGGAGTTTTATCTAAACTATGGGAAAGAATTGTTCTTTCCAGTAAGTGCTTTCCATGAACACAAATGCTGGGGGATTTCTTAACCATCACTCTTTTTAGGAACTCAGAGCTCAGATAAAGTTTAGCATTGTAAATCCCTTTTTTTTTTTTGTTCATTATGAAATATTATAATAGGTTCCCAAGCAACTAAGAGACAATCATAAAACTCATGAGTGAGGTGAAGCAAGTAATAAATAGTCTTTCTAGGGCTCTTGGTGTTGTTGCTATGAAGTAAATTGAACCATCTTTTGAGGATATTAGTACAGATCAGTTGTTTTAGAATCCTGAAATTCATGTATCTTAAACAGGAACGCCTGAAATGAAAAAAAGAAATATTGATATAAAAAGTTGAATTAAATTAAAAAAAAAAAAACAGTAATAACACTTGTGGGTCATAAGACTAGTGGATTCCAAGAGGCTGGTGGAAGAATATCTTTTAACTAAGCAGCGTTGCTGTGGAAACAAATGAAAACCTCCCAATGAGAATCAGCAAAGACCATTTATTCAGAGGTTGCTTTAACAAGGGAGTCAGCCACCATTACTTACATTTGCAGCATCTGAAGCAAACAGAAGCAGGCATTTGGGCTACAAAGAAAGTAGTACTCAGGACGGCTACATGGAGATCTAGGAAAAAACAGCAAATTCGACATGAGGTCAAAACCAAGTCTTACATCAGTTGGATTATATATTTATATATCTATTATTGTTTTTCATATGGGAAATATTAAGAATCTTGTGGCAATGAAATTTAAAATTGCATAATATCCTCTCAATAGATTGATAGGATATCCTATCAATAGGATTAGGGTTAGGGTTAGAGTTAGACAGATGGATGCTAGTAAAGTCATTTACCAGTTGATTTTTTAAATATCATTTTCCCATACAGATCCAAGTAAAAACACTATTAGCTGTAGTTCATTATGGTCTTATTTGATCAAACTGAAATTGTCCAAAGGTGTTTATAATCAGATGCAGTAATGGATAGTATATTTAGGAGTCAATAAGACTGAAGGCAGTAGCTCCTGTTTTAGATATTCTGAGCTAGTTCAAGTCTTGAAAGATGATGCTGTGAAAGTGCTGCACTCAATATGCCAGCAGATTTGGAAAACTCAGCAGTGGCCACAGGACTGGAAGAGGTCAGTCTTCATTCCAATCCCAAAGAAAGGGAATGCCAAAGAATGCTCAAACTACCACACAATTGCCCTCATCTCACACGCTAGTAAAGTCATGCTCAAAATTTTTCAGCAATATGTAAACCGTGAACTCCCAGATGTTCAAGCAGGTTTTAGAAAAGGCAGAGGCACCAGAGATCAAATTGCCAACATCCGCTGGATCATGGAGAAAGCAAGAGAGTTCCAGAAAAACATCTATTTCTGCTTCATTGACTATGCCAAAGCCTTTGACTGTGTCGATCACAATAAACTGTGGAACATTCTGAAAGACCTGGGAATCCCAGACCACCTGACCTGCCTCTTGAGAAACCTGTATGTAGGTCAGGAAGCAACTGTTAGAACTGGACATGGAACAACAGACTGGTTCCAAATAGGAAAAGGTGTACGTCAAGGTTGTATATTGTCACCTTGCTTATTTAACTTATATGCAGAGTACATCATGAGGAACGCTGGGCTGGAAGAAGCACAAGCTGGAATCAAGATTGCTGGGAGAAATATCAATAACCTCAGATATGCAGATGACACTACCCTTATGGCAGAAAGTGAAGAGGAACTCAAAAGCCTCTTGATGAAAGTGAAAGAGGAGAGTGAAAAGGTTGGCTTGAAGCTCAACATTCAGAAAACAAAGATCATGGCATCTGGTCCCATCACTTCATGGGAAATAGATGGAAAAACAGTGGAAACAGTGTCAGACTTTGTTTTTTTGGGCTCCAAAATCACTGCAGATGCTGATTGCAGCCATGAAATTAAAAGACGCTTGCTTCTTGGAAGGAAAGTTATGACCAACCTTGATAGTATATTAAAAAGCAGAGACATTACTTTGCCAACCAAGGTCCGTCTAGTCAAGGCAATGGTTTTTCCCGTGGTCATGTATGGATGTGAGAGTTGGACTGTGAAGAAAGCTGATCGCCGAAGAATCGATGCTTTTGAACTGTGGTGTTGGAGAAGACTCTTGAGAGTCCCTTATACTGCAAGGAGATCCAACCAGTCTATTCTAAATGAGATCAATCCTGGATGTTCATTGGAGGGACTGATGCTAAAGCTGAAGCTGCAATACTTTGGCCACCTCATGCGACGAGTTGACTCACTGGAAAAGACTCTGATGCTGGGAAAGGTTGGGGGCGGGAGGAGAAGTTGTCGACAGAGAATGAGATGGCTGGATGGCATCACCGACTCTGTGGACATGAGTTTGAGTGTACTCCGGGAGTTGGTGATGGACAGGGAGGCCTGGCGTGCTGTGATTCATGGGGTCGCGGAGAGTCGGACACGACTGAGCAACTGAACTGAACTGAACTGAACTGAAGAATGGCATTGGAATAAGTATTTTCTGACCTAATAATTTTATAAGGAAGGAAAAAAGATTATGTGTAGATGACAACCAAGGATCTATAGAAAATGAGGAGAATTATTATAAGCAGAAAGGTAAAAAAACAAAACAGGAATCAGATACAGATGCTAATCCAACATTTTGGGCAGAGCTGTCTACTCTCTGAAGTCATCCACTGGTTCCAAAGATATTGGGTCAAGTTTCTTCTTCCAAAATCGGCTGTTCATAAAATCCTATTAGGTAAGTGGTGCTGAGACTACCACACAGCTACACGCAAAAGAATGAAACTAGAATACTTCCTAACACCATACACAAAAATAAACTCAAAATAGATTAAGGACTTAAATGTAAAAGCTATAAAACTCTTAGAGGAAAAGGTAGGCAGTAGGTCAAAGAGTGTATCTCATCACAGAAAGATCCTCTTTGACCTACCTCCTAGAATAATGGAAATAAAAACAAAAATAAACAAATGGAACCTAATTAGACTTAAAAGCCTTTGCACAGCAAAGGAAACAATAAACAAGATTAAAAGACAATCCTCAGAATGGGATAAAACATTGCAAATTAAACAACTGACCAAGGATTATTCTCCAGAATATATAAGCAGCTCATACAGCTCAATATTAGGAAAACAGCCCAATCAAAAAAAAGGGGCAGAAGACCTAAACAGACATTTCTCCAAAGAAGACATACAGATGGCAAATAAACACATGGAAAAATGCTCAACATTACTAATTATTAGCGAATTGCCATCAAAACTACAATGAGGTATCAGCTCACACCAGTCAAAATGGCCACTGTCAAAAACTCTACAAGGAATAAATGCTGGAGAGGATGTGGAGAAAAGGGAACTCTCTTGCATTGTTGGTGGGGATGTAAAGTGAAAGAGCCATTATGGAGAACAGTATGGAGATTCCTTAAAAAAAAAAAAGCAATAAATCTACCATATGACCCAGCAACCCCTCTATTAGGCAAATACCCTGAGAAAACCACAACTGAAAAAGACATGCACCCCAACGTTCATAGCAGCATTATTTACAATAGCTAGGACATGGGTCAACCTAGATGTTCATCCACAGATGAATGGATAAGGTTGTGGTACATATATACAATGGAATGTTACTCAACCATAAAAAAAGAACAAATTTGAATCAGTTCTAGCAAGGGAGACTAGGGAGGGAGGGGATATATGTATAATTAAGGCTGATTTGCATCATTGTATGGCAGAAACCAACATAACATTGTAAAGATTAAAAATAAATAAATTGAAAAAAAAGATCCAATCAGGATCCTCAGTTTGAAGTCCACTATTGGAACAACCTTACAATTGTGTGGAATTCTGAATTATTTCTTTAATTGTTAAACATGAACCCAAGTATCTGAAAGGTCTCTTTCAATGAGGTCAAGAACAGTAGTTTGCCTCTAATGTCTCTTGTGAGAGATGAAATATCCTGGTAAGGATCATAAAAAGGCAGTTTAGGAAAACATCTTAGAAAGGTAACCATAATCCTTTGGTGAAAGAACTGTTTATAAGAGTCCATTGCAATATTTTGTCATATCACAGTGCAATAAGGTGGAGTCTAATATTGGATACAAAATCCCCAAATGCATGGACCTTCAAATTATCAATTTATAGGAAAATAACTGATGTGTCCCTGAAGGAGTCACCATAAAAGCTAGGAGTACCTTTGGCCAAGGAGTTTTAAGATTTCTAAAAGTCTTGCTAATTTTAATTTAAGGGTTGGCATTGACCTTTTCAACCTTTTCAGAAGACTGTGGATAATAAGTAAAACAGTATCACTTTCAAATAAGAGGAAATGTCTCACAGAATTATTTTATAATGTTTTCTATTAATTGTGTGCCATGAATTAATTGATATAAAAGCTGGGTATCCCAGGTTAAAAACACAAGATCAAGCAGATTTTTACTGGCCCTAAGGGCTATAACTTTTCAACAAGGGAATGTTGAACAACCAGGCAAAGATGATGCTATAGTTTAAAAAAAGAAAAACAAAAAAGATTTTTAATGATTTGCATGAAACTGAGATAAACTCTAAGGGCTTGTCCAGATTACTCATGCACAACTAGATGGGGTGGTTTTTTGTACTTAGGGGTGCCTAAGGAAGAAGCCTGAAGAGGTGTCTTTAGGTTACAGGAGGTCTGATCATGTTTGGGTGTCCAAATCACAGGGTCTCTTAGCTGAAGACTTAGTTAATTCATAATGAAGTGTACAGTCACAGCAAAATTTGGCATCCATTGTCTGCAGTATCCAGTTAAACCTAGAAATCCACTCAGTTGTCATCTTGAAGGGGGTCTAGGGTAAGCTTGGAGAGTCTTTACTCTCGCAGGAGAAAGTGTTTTCCCTTCTCAGATAGAGCACGTATTATCTAATGGACCCTGTTGTGGAATATTCGTTCTTTTGAAACAACATACCCCTTTTCTGCTAAGACTGAGAGTAAGTACCAAATTAAATCTTTTTTAACAAGCTTCCTTGTTCTCAGAACAAAGTAGAAAATTATCTACATGTTACATCAAAACTGAATCACAGGGGAAATTTAGACCTAATAAATCTTGAATGAAGACTGAAAAATTCGAAGGGGTTTCAGTACTCAAGATATGACTGCCCAAGTATATTGTTGTCCTGCTCAGATGAAGACAGAAAGATATTGACTCTCTTGATCTAGAGGCACACTGGAAAAGGCAAGGAAACTGTCACAAGTGGCTTTAGGCAGAACAGTTCATAGGATGATGTTTGAGGTAGGTACTACAGAGAAAGAAACAATAATGGTTTTGTTAATGATCCTGAATTGTTGAACAAATTGGTATCTTCATCTATTTGCTTTCTTTACTGGCAGGATGAAAGTGTTCTAAGGGTTCCTACAAAGTCTGAGGAGACTTTTGTATAAAGGTTTTCAAAGATAGATTTGAGCCCTTATTACACTTCCAGCATCAAAGAATATTTTGAAACTTTGAGTAATGATTTGGTAGAATCTAGCTGATCTTAGGTCAACACCGAAATCAGATTGATTATATTCTTTGCAGCCAAAGATGGAGAAGCTGTATATAGTTAGCAAAAACAAGACCAGGAGCTGACTGTGGCTCAGATCATGAACTCCTTATTGCCAAATTCAGACTTAAATTGAAGCAAGTAGGGAAAACCACTAGACCATTCAGATATGACCTCAATCAAATCCCTTATGAATATGCAGTGGAAGTGAGAAATAGATTTAAGGGACTAGATCTGATAGATAGAGTGCCTGATGAACTCTGGACGGAGGTTCGTGACATTGTACAGGAGACAGGGACCAAGACCATCCCCATGAAAAAGAAATGCAAAAAAGCAAAATGGCTGTCTGAGGAGGCCTTACAAATAGCTGTGAAAAGAAGAGAAGCAAAAAGCAAAGGAGAAAAGGAAAGATATAAGCATATGAATGCAGAGTTCCAAAGAATAGCAAGGAGAGATAAGAAAGCCTTCCTCCGTGATCAATGCAAAGAAATAGAGGAAAACAACAGAATAGGAAAAACAAGAGATCTCTTCAAGAAAATTAGAGATTCCAAGGGAACATTTCATGCAAAGATGGGCTCAATAAAGGACAGAAATGGTATGGACCTAACAGAAGCAGAAGATATTAAGAAGAGGTGGCAAGAATACACAGAAGAACTGTACAAAAAAGATCTTCACGACCAAGATAGTCATGATAACATGATCACTGACCTAGAGCCAGACATCCTGGAATGTGAAGTCAAGTGGGCCTTAGAAAGCATCACTACGAACAAAGCTAGTGATGGTGATGGAATTCCAGTTGAGCTATTTCAAATCTTGAAAGATGATGCTGTGAAAGTGCTGCACTCAATATGCCAGCAAATTTGGAAAACTCAGCAGAGGCCACAGGACTGGGAAAGGTCAGTCTTCATTCCAATCCCAAAGAAAGGGAATGCCAAAGAATGCTCAAACTACTGCACAATTGCACTCATCTCACACGCTAGTAAAGTCATGCTCAAAATTCTCCAAGCCAGGCTTCAGCAATATGTGAACCGTGAACTCCCAGATGTTCAAGCAAGTTTTAGAAAAGGCAGAGGCACCAGAGATCAAATTGCCAACATCCGCTGGATCATGGAGAAAGCAAGAGAGTTCCAGAAAAACATCTATTTCTGCTTTATTGACTATGCCAAAGCCTTTGACTGTGTGGATCACCATAAGCTGTGGAACATTCTGAAAGAGATGGGAATCCCAGACCACCTGACCTGCCTCTTGAGAAACCTGTATGCAGGTCAGGAAGCAACAGTCAGAACTGGACATGGAACAACAGACTGGTTCCAAATAGGAAAAGGAGTACGCCAAGGCTGTATATTGTCACCTTGCTTATTTAACTTATATGCAGAGTACATCATGAGGAACACTGGGCTGGAAGAAGCACAAACTGGAATAAAGATCGCTGGGAGAAATATCAATAACCTCAGATATGCAGATATGCCACTCTTGTGGCAGAAAGTGAAGAGGAACTCAAAAGCCTCTTGATGAAAGTGAAAGAGGAGAGTGAAAAGTTTGGCTTGAAGCTCAACATTCAGAAAACAAAGATCATGGCATCTGGTCCCATCACTTCATGGGAAATAGATGGAAAAACAGTGGAAACAGTGTCAGACTTTATTTTTTTGGGCTCCAAAATCACTGCAGATGCTGATTGCAGCCATGAAATTAAAAGACGCTTACTCCTTGGAAGGAAAGTTATGACCAACCTTGATAGTATATTAAAAAGCAGAGACATTACTTTGCCAACCAAGGTCCATCTAGTCAAGGCTATGGTTTTTCCCGTGGTCATGTATGGATGTGAGACTTGGACTGTGAAGAAAGCCGATCGCCGAAAAATTGATGCTTTTGTCCTGTGGAGCTGGAGAAGACTCTTGAGAGTCCCTTGGACTGCAAGGAGATCCAACCAGTCCATTCTAAGGGAGATCAATCCTGGGTGTTCATTGGAAGAACTGATGCTAAAGCTGAAACTGAATACTTTGGCCACCTCATGCAACGAGTTGACTCACTGGAAAAGACTCTGATGCTGGGAAAGGTTGGGGGCGGGAGGAGAAGGGGACGACAGAGAATGAGATGGCTGGATGGCATCACCGACTCTGTGGACATGAGTTTGAGTGAACTCCGGGAGTTGGTGATGGACAGGGAGGCCTGGCGTGCTGTGATTCATGGGGTCGCGGAGAGTCAGACCCTACTGAGGGACTGAACTGAACTGAGCTGATCTTAAATAGGTTCTGCTCCAATTATTCTTCTTAAATTCCAATGTTGGCAATTTTATCCCAGAAAGTGTCAGAAATGGTGTCAAGATCTTTATCACGAATGTATATTAAATATCATGGAGGACACAGTAGGGGAAGGAAACAGTGAGACCAACAGAGAAAGTAGCATCAACATGTATACACTATGATGTGTGAAATGGATAGCTGATGAGAAATTGCCCAACCAGGTGATGACCTAGAGGTGTAGGATGCGGACGAGGGGAGGGAGGGTCAAGAGTGAGGGGATATATACATATATATAATTACGGCTGATTCACATTGTTGTAAGGCAGAAACCAACACAACACTGCAAAGCAGTTTTTCTCCAATCAAAAAACAATGAAAAAAAATAAATATGGCGAAAGCAGTGGTATATCCAGAACAGACACAACTTGATTATGAATAAAGTCCTCTGAAATCTCAAGAATTAGCTCTTCTGATGTGCATTTAATATTACAAACCCATTTGCAAAGTAAATATCCCCATATTAAATTCGCAAGTGTGGCATCACAGAGCAGGAATTAAGTTTTTCAGTCAGGGACACAAGGGTTAAGTGATAGGAGTAAAAAAAATCTGTAGATTATTTACAATACCTACTACCTGTGTGGTATGCTTACTCTGTAGAAGCAGTTAAGCAGTGGTGACAGGATTTATAGAGAAAAAGTGCCTACATCTACCAGGAATTAATGAGGCTGACCAGTTATATTTATAATCCACTTTGTGTGTTTAAAAGTAAAGCAGACTAATGGATGCATTTTTCTTCCTCAGAGAACACTGACTGATCTGGAATTGAAAGATTTTTTTGTTTGTTTCTGTTTCTGTTCTGTAATATGGGATAATTTTTTTTCCAAAGTCCCTTCTTTTTATAATACCTGCAAGTGCCCATAGTAACAGGTAGTTGTTTGGGGGTGTGGGCTATTTAGCTTTTTTATCATTAGAGCTACACGTTTATTTTTTTTTTTTGTCTCATTTTTATTCTAAAGCCCTTTCATAGTGTTATGCCAGATGTTTTAATTCAGATAAAGAGGCTATTTCCCACCCCCAGTTTCTTTGAATTAAGGACCACAGGTCTCCTTCTTATGAAAAATGCCACTTTTAGACAATGTACTATAAAAGAGTAACACAAATGCAGAGAAAAACAATGAAGAATGGCTTGATTTCCTCAAGGATGCCAAACAAATGAGAAATGCAACAAAACCTGGGTACCAAACTGAGAATAACGAACTAAGGAGCTCAGCATAAAGGGAATGGAGTTCGGGCTGGTGCTGACTTACCGGGACATTGCAGACTTGAGAAGCGGGGAGGAGCAAGACACAGAGGGCCCACGCTGAGCTGAAGACGGAGTCCGTGGTGATGGTCCGAGCAAACTGCACCTTGGTGGAACTTCTCAGAAATCTATGGAAACAGATGAAGACTGATCAAACGAAAACAAGCGAATGATACTTATTCAGAGTTTATAATTTGAGTTTGGCAGAAACTCAAATGCACGCACAGTAAGGGGAAACCTCTGGAGTGGGGAAAAAAGGAAGACTTCAGCTGTACCCTAATTGGAGTCTGGTGGCATGCAGAAGTTGGAAGCAGGTTAACTAGAAGTGGGTCAGGCTATATGATTTCATAGGAATACTTTTTTGGTTTTCTATGGTTAATCCTAAATTAGAAGACGGGAAAAAATTTAAGCAAGCTGGAAATTACTTCCCAGGTCCTAATTTGGAGCTAGTGTTGAAGTTGGAGTTGGAGTCTTAGACTGGTTGTGATAAAGGTTCTCTATCAGAGTTCTGTTTTTATATATGGTCTGGCCATGGCTGCTTTTATATAGTGACTCATCACTCCCTGAGTTATACTGAAGATAAGATTAAATTGGTGATGTTATCAACAGCATTGACTACTTCTCCAATAAGGGCATGCTGCTGCTGCTGCTGCTAAGTCGCTTCAGTCGTGTCCGACTCTGTGCGACCCCATAGACCCCAGCCCACCAGGCTCCCCCGTCCCTAGGATTCTCCAGGCAAGAACACTGGAGTGGGGTGCCATTTCCTTCTCCAAATAAGGGCATAGATGACCTAAATGTTTCACCAGGCTTCCTTAGTGACTCAGACAGCAGTTTGTCAAGGAAGAAATCAAGCCATGTATGGTCTGCAGAAGTAATGAGTCCTTCTGAGCTTATAACAAGTCCTCACACTTGAGCTTGCAGGGGCTCCTCAGATCCTAGGAACAAACACCAGTTACAAGGCAAACTCAAGAGTCCAATAAGGATCTGGTGCAACCCACTCCAGTGTTCTTGCCTGGAGAATCCCAGAGACGGCAGAGCCTGGTGGGCTACCATCTATGTGGTCGCACAGAGTCGGACACGACTGAAGTGACTTAGCAGCAGCAGCAGCAGTCAGGTTTTAATTCTCAGTGACTCCAAGTCAAGGAGGAGGGAACAGAGCTAAAAGCTTAGTTTCAAGGCTAAAGTTTGTTTGCAGCCAGATATTCAAGCAAAGTGGAAGAACTGAAAATTGGTAAGGATAGACAATCTGTGCAAGGTAACAGATCCAAATCCACTTTACAAGTAGACATCACAACTGATTTATCCACCGTGGGAGAGGAGACAAGCCTCTACCCGACAAGATAGAGCCTTTGCATGTCCATCAGTCACTTACAATTTGCGGTTTGCAAAGTGGTGCAAAATAGCTCAAAGACAATGAAGAGCATCAGAATCTGATAACTCAGAAGGGTGTGCATAGTGCCCCATGGAAACACAGAATTCCTCTCTACTGTCTCTTTTCCCCTGTTGATCAAAAACAATCTCAAAGAGAAATTATTCTTCATCACAGAATAAAGCCAGTTTCATTAGTGTGGCTTGGTTATTTACATAGATGAAGCAAGAATGACAATTTACCATATAGTTCTTATATTTGCTTTGCTGAAAATTTTTCAGAGTCAGACACAACTGAGCGACTAAGCACAGCACAGCAACACTCTGCATATAAGTTAAATAAGCAGGGTGACAATATACAGCCTTGACATACACGTTTCCCAATTTTGAACCCAATCCATTGTTCCATGTACAGTTCTAACTGTTACTTCTTGACCTGCATACAGGTTTCTCAGGAAGCAGGTAAGGTGGTCTGGTAATCCCATCTCTTGAAGAATTTATCAGCTTGCTGTGATCCACACAGTCAAAGACTCTAGCATAGTCGATGAAGCAGAAGATGTTTTTCTGGAATCCCCTTGCTTTTTCTATGATCCAGCAGAAGTTGGCAGTTTGATCTCTGGTTCCTCCGCCTTTTCCAAAACCAGTTTGTGCATCTGCAAGTTCTCAGTTCACATACTGTTGAAGCTTCAATTCAGTTCAGTCGCTCAATCCTGTCAAACTCTCCACGACCCCATGAATCACAGCAAGCCAGGCCTCCCTGTCCATCACCAACTCCCGGAGTACACTCAAACTCATGTCCACAGAGTCAGTGATGCCATCCAGCCATCTCATTCTCTGTCGTCCCCTTCTCCTCCCGCCCCCAACCTTTCCCAGCATCAGAGTCTTTTCCAATGAGTCAACTCATCGCATGAGGTGGCCAAAGTATTGCAGTTTCAGCTTTAGCATCAGTCCTTCCAATGAACACCCAGGATTGATCTCCCTTAGAATGGACTGGTTGGATCTCCTTGCAGTCCAAGGGACTCTCAAGAGTCTTCTCCAGCTCCACAGGACAAAAGCATCAATTTTTCGGCGATCGGCTTTCTTCACAGTCCAAGTCTCACATCCATACATGACCACGGGAAAAACCATAGCCTTGACTAGATGGACCTTGGTTGGCAAAGTAATGTCTGTGCTTTTTAACATACTATCAAAGTTGGTCATAACTTTCCTTCCAAGGAGTAAGCGTCTTTTAATTTCATGGCTGCAATCAGCATCTGCAGTGATTTTGGAGCCCAAAAAATAAAGTCTGACACTGTTTTCACTGTTTCTCCATCTATTTCCCATGAAGTGATGGGCCCAGAAGCCATGATCTTTGTTTTCTGAATGTTGAGCTTCAAGCCAACCTTTTCACTCTCCTCTTTCACTTTCATCAAGAGGCCTTTGAGTTCCTCTTCACTTTCTGCCATAAGGGTAGTGTCATCTGCATATCTGAGGTTATTGATATTTCTCCCAGCAATCTTGACTCCAGCTTGTGCTTCTTCCAGCCCAGTGTTCCTCATGATGTACTCTGCATAGAAGTTAAATAAGCAAGGTGACAATATACAGCCTTGACGTACTCCTTTTCCTATTTGGAACCAGTCTGTTGTTCCATGTCCAGTTCTGACTGTTGCTTCCTGACCTGCATACAGGTTTCTCAAGAGGCAGGTCAGGTGGTCTGGTATTCCCATCTCTTTCAGAATGTTCCACACTTTATTGTGATCCACACAGTCAAAGGCTTTGGCATAGTCAATGAAGCAGAAATAGATGTTTTTCTGGAAATCTCTTGCTTTCTCCATGATCCAGCGGATGTTGGCAATTTGATCTCTGATGCCTCTGCCTTTTCTAAAACCTGCTTGAACATCTGGGAGTTCACGGTTCACATATTGCTGAAGCCTGGCTTGGAGAATTTTGAGCATGACTTTATTAGCATGTGAGATGAGTGCAATTGTGCGGTAGTTTGAGCATTCTTTGGCATTGCCTTTCTTTGGGATTGGAATGAAGACTGACCTCTTCCAGTCCTGTGGCCACTGCTGAGTTTTCTGAATGCAGCACTTTCACAGCATCATCTTTCAAGATTTAAAATAGCTCAACTGGAATTCCATCACCATCACTAGCTTTGTTCGTAGTGATGCTTTCTAAGGCCCACTTGACTTCACATTCCAGGATGTCTGGCTCTAGGTCAGTGATCATATTATCGTGACTATCTTGGTTGTGAAGCCCTTTTTTGTACAGTTCTTCTGTGTATTCTTGCCACCTCTTCTTAATACCTTCTGCTTCTGTTAAGTCCAAATCATTTCTGTCCTTTATTGAGCCCATCTTTGCATGAAATGTTCCCTTGGAATCTCTAATTTTCTTGAAGAGATCTCTTGTTTTTCCTATTCTGTTGTTTTCCTCTATTTCTTTGCATTGATCACGGAGGAAGGCTTTCTTATCTCTCCTTGCTATTCTTCGGAACTCTGCATTCAGATGCTTATATCTTTCCTTTTCTCCTTTGCTTTTCGCTTCTCTTCTTTTCACAGCTATTTTTAAGGCCTCCTCAGACAGCCATTTTGCTTTTTTGCATTTCTTTTCCATGGGGATGGTCTTGGTCCCTGTCTCCTGTACAATGTCACGAACCTCTGTCCAGAGTTCATCAGGCACTCTATCTATCAGATCTAGTCCCTTAAATATATTTCTCACTTTCACTGTATAATCATAAGGAATTTGATTTAGGTCATACCTGAATGGTCGAGTGGTTTTCCCTACTTGCTTCAATTTCAGTCTGAATTTGGCAATAAGGAGTTCATGATCTGAGCCACAGTCAGCTCCTGGTCTTGTTTTTGCTAACTGTATACAGCTTCTCCATCTTTGGCTGCAAAGAATATAATCAATCTGATTTCAGTGTTGACCATCTGGTGATGTCCATGTGTAGAGTCTTCTCTTGTGTTGTTGGAAGAGGGTGTTTGCTATGACCAGTTTGTACATCTGCAAGTTCTCAGTTCACGTACTGTTGAAGCTTAGCTTTATGGTTTTTAAACATTAGCTTTGCAAGCCTGTGAAATGAACAAATTTTGCGATAGTTTGAATATTCTTTGGCATTGACCCTTCTTTGGGATTGGAATGAAAACTGGCCTTTTCCAGTTCTATGTCCACTGCTAAACAGACTGCAGTATAGTGTAGACATAGATTGTGTATGCACCCAGAAGCCAAAAAACCCTATGACTGGCTTTATTGTAGTGGAATTGACCTTGTGTTATCTCCGAGGTGTGTCTGCACATACATTAGGGACTTAGCTAGGTGGAGAAAGGGCATTGGAAGCAGAAGAAGAAACAGAAGCAAGCATCTAGACATGGAGAAGAGCATGCGATGTTGGGGAATTGCAAGTCTTCATATCACTGGAAGGCGGAGTCTGCTAAGGACTGATGAGAAAGGTGGCCACTGTGAGCTAAGTTATGAAATAGAGTGATTTATTTTTAAACAAATGCACCTCATCTCTGACATCTAATGAATTTTAGAACCCACTAACCAGACACCTTGGGAGTCTGGATATGCACTTATTTCAGTACTGCCTTTCTTTACTCAAAATCAGGAAGGGATTCCTCCTAGAACCTGATTCCTAAGAAGGCATCTGAGCAAGCTGCATTCTGAAATCAGTTTCATTCCTCTTTAGCTAGCTAACGTGAATGTCTTCCTGGCTTTCCTGACTGTGGGATGCATTCCCCAAAATCAAATCTACATTTGCTGCTATCTGGGCCCTGCACCATGCTTTATGCATAAACAAGATTTGATAAATACTTGCTGAATCAGTGACTTGCAGAATAGCTTCTCATTTGGGGGATAACTGTGATTTCTTGAATATGAGTCAGTTTTATTCTCCCTAAATGCATTTTGCTTGCAATAGCACTCATGATTATTCAGATCATAGTCAACCTGAAAAAAAAAGCTTTATCCTTATCAACCATATTCATAAACATGAGTTACAGAGTCTGAAACATTTTCCAAAGCAGAGTGCTCCAAACCTGCAAAGCAGAGCCACAGGTAAATTGCCTTTTAAAGACATTGCCTCTCAGGAAAAGAAATTAATATGAAAGTTCTGAGGCTGAAACTGTCTTAATTCAGGTTCCCCAGAAGCAGATCGTGACACAAGAATTTTTTGGCAAGTAGATTTGGAATGAAATCCCAGGAAATATCAGTAGGGGGTTGGAGAATGGGGACAAACAATAAAAAGAAGCTAAAAGAGAATGCTGTTGTGGGAGACTAGTTCTCAACCTCCAAGAGATGGTGTAGGACATTCCTCCACCATCAGAGCTAACTCAGAGAGAGAGTGAGAAATCTGTACTAACTCCCATTAGCTGAGAACTACTCTGAAGATATTAATTCTCTGGCATTTACAGCCCACCTGACATCAGGTCAAGCATGTTACCTTGCCAGAGAAAGGTAAGCATGAAGTAGTGTCCTGAACCACTGAGTCCTCAGGAAACATGAATAGTCCTGTTCTAAATTGCAAGACACATTCACGGAACACAGAACTCACTGTACTTCAGCTGAACCTAGGCAGTTGCACCTATAATAGCTCTCTCAGGTGACGCACTGGCAAAAAGAATTAGGGATTCCTTAGCTTCACTACATTTCTGCGAAGTGCCATCCAATAACTGGATTTCTAAACTCTTCTCCAGAATTTCCATTCACTCCTTTTGTACTAAATGAGACTAGTTACTTCAAGCAAATTAAATATACTTAATCTCTCCTTTAAACCTTTATTCCACTCATCTTAAGAGCCCTTTAATCTCAAGCCCGGTTCTCTGAGAAGCAGACCCTGAGGCAAGGATCCTAATGCAGAGGATGTACTAAGGAAGTGTTCCTAGAAGCCATAAAAGGAGGAGGGAAGAGGAAGAAGTCAAGCAAGGGTGTCATTTCCATGAAGTCCTAAGCTACAGCCAGATCCTGCAGACCTCTGAAATATAAATTACACTCTGAAGGTAGTCTTAAGACAAAGGAGATGGGGCGTTCCTGTGGTCAACCAAGCACTGGCATCAAGCTTTCCTGAGGGAACTGGAAGCCTCTCCTGGCCTTCCAGGATCTTCCCAGGTGGCTCAGCCATAAAGAACCTGCCTGCCAATGCAGGAGACACAAGAGATGCAGGTTCAATCCCTGGGTGGGGAAGGTCCCCTGGAGGAGGGCATGGCAACCCATTCCAGTATTCTTGCCTGGAGAATCCCATGGACAGAGGAGCCTGGCAGGCTACAGTCCATAGGGTCGCACAGAGTCAGACAGGACTGAAGCAACTTATCACACTCGCACGCACCTGGCCCTCTAGACAGGCAAAGGGCCCCAGTGCCGGGCACAATCCTCTTTACCACTGAGCTGGTAAAAAGGAGTCTGAAGTGGTCTGGGTGGGGCACATTAAGTTCACTTCATCTGTCACAGATTTTTCTGGGTGAACACAATTTCTGGTGGGAAACTTACAAGAAGTTGAAATAAGCTAATATGCTACTGCACTTGGTCCTGAGACTGTGCGTGATTCCCCTCATCTTCTTTCGCTATCGCTCATCTAGGTCCCCCCATTAAGCTATGATTAGTGCTCCCACCAGCGTGCAAAACTTGCCTTCATGTCTGAGGTGTCTGGGTACCTGGTTACCAGTTCCACTGTGCCATACCATGGAAGTACTAGGAGATGCCCCAGTGGGTTTTCTGAGTGCCAAGCCTAGCCCTGCCTGCTCCCACTATGTAGCAGCAGCCTCGGCCTATACCCCAGGTAAGCCACCTCTGCCTCACCACTCCTGATGCTGTACTTCTGTTGACCTTCAACTCAAGATCTCACCTCCTGCATGAAGCCTTCCAGATGCTTACAGACCTCAGAACTTTCTTCTTCCCACAGCTCACAGAACTTTACTGTTTATGACTCTCATCTGGTCTGAATCATAGTCTGCATAGTGGTTCCTTGTTATGGGATTTTTTTTATTGTCTTTGGACAATGTCATCTGGTTGACTTGTGAGTGCACATCTTCTCTTTCTATCAGAAACCTGAACAGGCTTCACCACTACCTCCAGTGCCTAGCACAGATTGCTATGCCTCCCCAGAACTTAGCGAATACCTGTTGGATCAGTCAGTAAGCAGCATACAGAACAACACATTTGCACCATAGGACTGGATCATGATTATCTCATCAAAAGTCTTGCTTTCCAGAGTTCCCAAATTTTTTCGGTTTTCAGTGATACTCACTAACATTCAGTCCCCAATTATCTTTTAAACAACACAAAAAGATAACTTTGAGAAATTTAACCTTTTGCATTTTGAAACCACCTCAAATCCATAAAAGTATATATTTTAAGGTATTTTATTACAAATTGCTTGTAGATAAAGGTCATAAATATCCTCCATACAGAAAAAAATTTCCCTTTTTTTGGCACTCTTTAGAATTTAAAAGTTCACAAACATGCTTTGCTTGGGGATAGTGGGTGTTTGGGGAGAGGGCATAGAAAGTAATTCCAGTCATCAAATAAAGATACAATTTGATGTATAGTAAACACATTTTTGGTACCAGGAATTGCACTAGAAACTTTATTCAGACTTGGTTGTCCAGAGATTTTTTTAATTCTCCTTTTCTCTGAAACTCAAGTGTTGGGATATTTTGAGGCATATCATAGCCTTTCAAGGAAGCTTAAAGAGAAAGGGGGACCACTCAAGTCAATTTATTTTACAAGTAATTACTTCTTCTGGAAAGGTTTTGCCTTGTAACTGTAGTATTAATCTGTATGTTTATTGTTTCTGGTTGTCTCTGTATTATGTACTCTATTCAGAAGCAGAAATTGAATATAAAAATAGAACTAATCTTGACTGTGTGACTCCAAGTATGTAATCTACTCTTCACAAACAATACTGAGATGAAATAAAATATTTATATCATTGTTAATAAAGGTTAAGATATACTGAATGCTTGATATGAGTCAGACACTCTGTAAAACTCTCTGTATGCATCATCTCATTCAACACTCGTTGCAATTCCCAAAGATAGGTACTATAATTATCTCTGTTTTATAGACAAAGAAATTAAAGCTCAGATAGGCTGAATCACTTCCCAGAGATCATACAGCCAGTAAGGGAAGAAGCCGAGATTATCCTCCTCAGAGGAAAGAGTCCTGGTTCTTTACTTGGAGATGGCCAGATAAGTTGTATTATCAGCCCTGGTCTTGCAAGCCAAGATATCAAAAGAAAATTACACACTCTTTAAGCCTCAGTTTCTTGACTTGTTGAATAAAATCGTCAATGCTCACAATGCTTTTTCCTATCTATCTACACTTTCATCTATCCATCTTAGAGCATTTAACTTGCGCAGTTTTATGTTTTGTTTATGGGTTAGAGATAGTACTCAAAGAGCAGAAAGTATGTTATCTCTGTCTTCAAATCCATTGTTCCCACTGTTCTATATGCTTTAAATGCACTAACTTAACTTAGTCCTCACAATACCATAAAGAATGTTTTATTTTTATCCCAATTTATTTCACACTTAAGGAGGTTACTAGACCCCAATCACAATTATGTTAATGATGTCAGGTTGAATCTGAACTTAAGTATTCTGGCCCCAGAATCCATGCTCTTTTTTTTTATTAAATTTTATTGGAGTTATTCTGCAATGTTGTGTTAATTTCTGCTGTACAGCAAAGTGAATCAGTTATACATATACATACATCCACTCTTTTTTTAGATTCTTTTCTCATGCAGGTCATTACAGAGCATTGAGTAGAACTCCTTGTGCTATACAATAGGTTCTTATTACTTGTTTATTTTATATATTAATAGTGTTTATATGTCAATCCCAATCTCCCAATTTATCCCTCCCCCACTTTCCTCCTTGGTAACCATAAGTTTGTTTTCTACATCTATGACTCTATTTTTGTGTAATAAATCAGTTCATTTGTACCTTTCTTTTATAACCATTCTCTCCAGATTCCCAACAGTTTTGAGATCCACTAGTGAGATCTGCTCTTGTAACCACAAGTTAAGCAAACAGAGTAGAATAGAATACAACACAACTCAAGTGCATAGTTTGAAACTAGAACAATAATATAAAAGAGAAAGATAGGTGATAGGTGGCAGATAATAGACAGATATAGAGATTTCAATAAACGAGCCTTAAAAATGTTAATCACAGCATTCCCTCAGAATGCTTAAGTTTGGAAGAATGATACTCCAAGGCTGTCCACAAACAGAAGCAAGTCTGTGAATTGTTTTCTTACTCATCTACAACAAGATGAGCAAATGAGTTTCTTCTGAAACTTTTATAACAGTCTGACAGAGAAATTTTGTGACTTTTGTATGTATAACAATAGCAGCAACACCAGTTTAGAGTTTCATGTTATCCCTTTTGATAATTTTCCTAGTAACTCATTTTTGTTGTATTTACAAAAAGCCCAATATAAAAGAATTGGGCTCTGATGGGTTAGAAATTTCAAAAGCAAAACTGTCCCTTTTCCACAGGTGGTTTGAGAAGCAGGTCATGAAATTATATTTGGTCAAGAAGATGCTGTGTATTCTTCCCCTCTCTGTGGCTGTACAAATCCACACATTTCATTAGGCTATCATTTTACCTTTTCAAGGATTGTAATTGCTTACTTTCACCATAAGAAACATCAGAGGAGTTGGGTGAATTGAGAGAAAGGGAAAGACTACCTTCCTGCTTAGCAGCTGCAAGCCAGACCTGTAAACAAAATTTAAATTTAGAAATTCTACCTCAGCAGAAACTAGGTCAATGGTTTCCCCTTTCACACCTACTGTCCCAGGGTTATTTTTCTTACATCGCCACACAGTTCTTCGATACTTTGTTCTGGACTGCATGCCATCACTCACAGACTTTACAAAGCAGCCTCTCCTTTTAACTTTGAGGCTCAAGGGCAGTGAAAATGTGGGGACCCTTTCAGGCTTTGGGGAGCTAACGTGCCATCTGAGATTTGCACCAGCACCTGCCCTTGCTTTGGTGGCACTTATTACATGGGTGTGATTTGTTGTCACATGTTGTCCATGTAGGGCTGAGATGGCTCCCAGTGGAGTATGTGTATACTGTAGGTGCTCAAGAGTGTACAGGGCTAAAGGTTTTCTTGCAAAGACAGCTGTAAGTTTCAAGATTACACCACCCATTTATCTTGCTTAGCTCCAAACCACAACTGTACAAAAGGTACTTTCCCAGATTTGTTTACATTTCTGTCACGTTTTCCAAAAAGAGAAAAGGGCTAACTTCCAAATTCACTTTCCAGGAAAGTGCAAACAGTTAATTGACCTTAACTGTTTGCAGGCAGAGAGCATCTGCCTGGTCCCGATACCACCTTCTTGTTTCTTGGTCTGCTTGTCTCGTGAACAGTCCCAGGACTCAGAGGGCCTATAAGATAGAAACCACTGCTAATTGCCAGATGTCGGGGCCATTGCTTTTTAGACTTTTAGACTGATCCTTCTACTAGGAGCAAATAAAGGCGTTTTCTTTTTTTCCTCTCCTCTATTTCACTTTCGCACATTGGAGAAAGAAATGGCAACCCACTGCAGCATTCTTGCCTGGAGAATCCCAGGGACAGGGGAGCCTAGTGGGCTGCCGTCTACAGGGTCGCACAGAGTCGGACACAACTGAAGTGACTTAGCAGCAGCAGCAGCATATCCTTCAACAGATTTTTGTCAGAATACTGTCCATCTTGCTGCCAGGAGTTTTCTTCCTCCAGAATTTCTTTATGTACACTCTGTGAGCTGAAATGTATGTGCTGATGTCCAGTTTAATGCTATAGGTTACACATGTTGCAAAGGAACTCAGACTGGAAGGGATACTAATGTGTCATCCAGATGTAAGATAAAACAGCTGAAAGAGAGTTTAAATAATCACTGACTGATCCCCACACTGATATGTAGCCCATATGTCCACAGAACAACTGGAAGGTCCTACAGACACTTACAGCCAGTTTTAAAACTAACGTCATCTTCTAACAGAAGTTTTGGCCAGATGCCTGCTTGTATTGCTATCTCTCAGAGAGTAGAAGTCGTCAGCCCACTTAAAAAGAAAAGAAAACAAACAAAACAATAGAAAGGAAAATAGAGTTATTTAAAAATCCATTAATATTTTATAATATAAAGAAAATTAAATGAGTTAGTTAACCTTCAGATGAGCTTAAAGGAGAAATAAAGAATTTAAAAGTGCAGTTACACATAATGGACGCCTGAAAAGAAAACTCTGGGAATATCCACAGTAAACTTGTAGGATAAACCAAAAAACCCAAAATGTGTCCAACTTACTATTTACTGTGAACATCTTAATGGTTTCTATTAAAAGTGAAAGTCACTCAGTCGTGTCCAACTCTTTGCCACCCCATGGACTATACAGTCCGTGGCATTCTCCAGGCCAGAATACTGGAGTGGGTAGTCTTTCCCTTCTCCAGGGTATCTTCCCGATGCAGGGATCAAACCCATGTCTATCACAATGCAGGTGGATTCTTTAACAGGTGAACCACAATGGAAGCCCAAGAATACTGGAGTATCTATCCCTTCTCCAGTGGATCTTCCTGACCCAGGAATCAAACGGGGTCTCCAGCATTGCAGGTGGATTCTTTACCAGCTGAGCTACCAGGGAAAAAAGGTCTCCTCTAAATTTCAAAATAAAGTACAGCAAAGTGCAGCTTACAAAGATATGTTTAATGTAACTAAATGAAAACATGCATTCAGAGGACAGGTGATAGGGCCAAAAGAGTAATTAATCAGCAAAAGTGTAGTAATTAATGCTATTACTAAGGAATACTAATACAATAAATTACTCTCAATAATGTATTAAATAAATAAACACTTAAAATCCATCAAGAGAGAAAAGATGACAACATATATCATGAATAAAAGAACAAAAAGATAAAATTGATAATTTTATCTTGATAATTGCTAATACCATAGCAATATTACTAATGCTTTGGAAAAATTCATAAAATGTATGTATTTGGAGTTAACCAATTTATCAAAAGCTAAAAATATAGCAATTAATAAAACTTGGCATGAGAAACCTAGCAACTTTCTTGTACCTGGATCTATTATTTTATTGTGCCCACTGGGTAAATCAGTGTCTGACTCTCCAGTAGAGTGAGACCTTAGTGGGGATGGTGGGTGGGTTACTTTCAGGTTTTTGTTACTTATACAATAAGTACTCAGTAAATGTTTTTAAGCAGATGAGAATGTGAAGAAAAAGAGATTTTATAATTACAGGACAAAATCAAGAGATTGAAAACAATATTAAAGATTAATAGTGACCTAAAAAGTTAAAGCACCTAAATCTGATATATTTACAGGGCAATCTTTCTAAACATTTAAAAGAAGGGAAAAGAAAACAAAGAATAAATTTTTTATTTTTTGAAAGATAGCGTGTCAGGCAGCCTACTCAGAAGACACTGAAATATCAGTGTGGATGATATGATTTTACAACCAGAAAATAAGAGAAAAATCCTAAAGCAAATTAAGCTCCTTTTGCTGTGGGATATCAGAAAATCCAAAGCCTTACAATTCTTAAAAACTGGTAATAACGGGAATGGAAAGAATGGAGTCCATTCCTGACAGCAAAAACTGAGTACTTAGGAATTAATGCACTGAGAAATAGGTGTTCATCAAAACACACACAGACGCACTACCCTAAGTGAATGTACAAGAATGCATACATCAACGAAGAGGGAAAGTTTCCACAAGGTTGAAAAGATTGTAAAGCACTTGTATTATCCTGTGTAGCAATCCATCTCAGTGATGCTATTTCTGAGCCCTGTCATCTCCCAACCACACCTCACCCTGACTTCTACCACCAGATTGATTACCCTAAAATAGACATTTTTTCCTTAACAATTTCATTTATGGATGTATTTTTGGCTGTGCTGGGTCTACGTTGCTTCATGGCCTTTTCTCTAGTTGCAGCGAGCAGGGGCTTCTCTTCATTGGGCTTCTCACTGCAGTAGCTTCCCTTGTTGCAAAGCACAGGCTCTAGGCACTCGGGCTTCAGTAGTTGCCACGTGTGGGCTCAGTAGTTGAGACTCCCAGGCTCTAGAGCGCAGGCTCGGTGTTTGAGGCCACTGGCTTCTTTTCTCCGCAGCATGTGGGATCTTCCCGGACCAAGGTCTCCTGCATTGACAGGCAGATTCTTTACCCCTAAGCCACCAGGGAAGCCCAGTGACATTTTTCATGCATCCTTACTTTTTTTTATTTACTGTAGTAAGAACATTTAACCTGAGATCTATCCTCTCAACATGTTTTTGTGTACGATGTGATATTGTCAACTTTAGGCACGATGACTGTGTTAAACTTCTCATATGTGTGAAATCATGCAATATTTGTCCTTCTGTGACAGGCCTAGTTCACCTACAATAATGTCTTCCAGTTTCATCCATTTGGTCACACTCACTTTTTATGTTTATTTTCTAATTTTTCCAAATTTACCTGGTTTTTAATGCCTAGGCCACATGCTCCCTACTCTTGCATTTTTCTATTTTTGTGCCTTTTATGATGCTTTTCCAGATTTTTCCAACAGAGGCAACCTATCTCTTTATCGTACAGTTTTTAGTCTTATAGTACCTGCTGCCATTTACTAAAACCTTACACTCCACATGACATTTCTTGTAGGTTTTACTTGTACTGCAATTTAACAGTCTGTGTTTCTGCCTAATGTTCTCAATTAAGGCATGTATTCTATTCACTATCTATATCCCTCACTGTATTTAGCAGAGTGTCTTACGGTAATTATGCAGCAAATATTGTTTAACCAATTGGTTGGTTGTAAACTCCTTAAGGGAACATTTCATTTACCTTAGTAGCCCCAAGCCCTAGAAACTATCTGACATAGGATATGCTCAACAAATGTTGACTTGTGTATGGGAAGAAACAGAGAGAAAGGAGAATGCAGTGATTTGGCTGAGAAAACATTGCTGCATGCACAGATCAATTCTTAACTCTCTTTTAAAAATTTTTATTATCGAAGTATAATTGCTTTACAATGTTGACTTCATTTCTGCTGTACAACAAAGTGAATCAGCTTCATACATACATATGTTTCATATGTTTCCTCCCTTTTATTTGACATATCACCTGTATTTGACCTAGCTGTTGACTCTTTCCTACTGGAAGCACTTCTTCACTAGACTTCTAGGACATCCCTCCTCAGTTTTGCTTCTGTGTCCCTGACTATTTCTTCTCAGTCTGCTTTGCTGTCTCTTTGTCTTCTTCCAGCCTCATCACCTTGGAATGCCTCAGTGATTTGCCCCTGGTCCTCTTCTTTTCTGCTCTGTTCTCTCCTAACAACTCCTCCCTGGGTGATCCCATTAGTTCATGGGAAAAAATAATCATGCGCTGATAATTCCCACTATACATACATCTCCGATCCTGACGTATTCATTAATTCAAGTCTATAGTGTTCAGTGCCTACTTGCTATTTCCCCTGGGATGTCTAATAAATGTTTCAAGTTTAATAATCCCAAGATGAACTCTGAATTTCCCTCCTTAAGCCCGAACCTCCAGCCGTAGTCCTCATCTCAGCTGAGAGTGGAAACACCATTCTTCGTGAATCCCAGGCACCCTTGACTCTCTCATCCTCTCACATTTCATTCATCAGGAAATGCCTTTGTGGTCTATCTCCAAAACAGGTACAGATGCCAACTTCTCACCTCCCACCCCTGCCAAACTGATCTGAGCCACCATCATTGCTCCTCTGGATTATTGCAATAGTCCCTGTGATTGATTGCCCACAGAGCAGCCCAAGATATCCTCTGAGAGTGAAAGTCGGATCATGTCATTTCTCTTTCACAACCCTGCAACAGCCCTCCATTTCACTCAGAGCAAAAACCAAAGTATTTGTGATGAAATATACAACTTGATTTCCAGTGCCCCTCTCTGGCCTCATCTCCTACTGATTTCCTTCTTACTTACTCCCCTCTAGCTACAATGCCCTCCTTCCTGTTTATTTCCATTCTCTGTTTCTCCATGACAAACAATCCTCAAATTAAGTTCTGTTGTCATCTCTGTGGTTCTGTAGGTTGACTTCAACTGGACATTCTTGCTCAAGGTTTCATGTATGGTTGCAGCCCATTGTCAGCTTGTTCTGAAGTCATCTGAAAGCTTAATGAGCTAGGGGTCCAAGATACCTCACCCAATGACTGACAATTGATGCTAGGGATTGTGGCCCAGAGCATCTCCATGTGGTCTCTCCTTGTGCTTGGATTTCTTAAAACGTGGCAGCTAGGGGAGTCAGCGTTCTGAGAGTCAGCATCACAAGGGCAAGTGTTAAGGAGAGAGGAAGTAGAAGTTTCCAGGCCAGCTAAGAGCCACACCTGGCACAGTGACACTTAAGACATATCCTTTTGGTTTAAGCATCCCCAGAGTCTGGCAGGATTTAAGGACATGGGGAAATAAACTCCACCTGTTCATGAGACTCTGCAAGGTCTCCCTGCAAAGGAGCATGCAGGGTGGGAGACATTGGGGCGATCTTTGTGGAGCTCTTGTCCAAACACCACAGCTGTGCGTACTCTCACCTCAGTGCTGGGCGCCAGCCTTTTCTTCCGCCAGGAATGCTTTTCTCCCAGTTATCAGCAGGTTTTGTCCCGTCCTGGTTTTCTCACTTTCCTCAGTTCTGTCAATATGTCACTTTCTCAACAAGCCTATCTGTGACCACTCACTTAACATTATACACAAACACTCTCCCTTTTGACCCAGTGCTCACAATGACCCACGACGTACCTAGTGAGCTTTGCCTTGACCAGACTTCAGTCAGGCTCCTCTGCTCCCCAGAGGCCCCTGAACTCTGGCTTGCCCTCAGTTTTCAGCAAGCACTAAATCACTAAAGGTGCAAAATATCTCCTTCTTTACAACACATTCTGAGAATCTGCTAACCACAGAGAAAAACACGTCTCCATTAAAACACCCCAATGATGCCACCTGTTCACCTACCCTATTCACTCAGTTGTCCTAACCCCCACCGCCACACACAAATTTCCTGCCAGTTCTTCTTCACCCTCCATAAAAGAAAAGCCTTTTGGGGTTTAATTTTGAGATACTTGCAGATTTCTAGGATCAAAACATTCTCCCTATTGGAATAACCATTTTAAATACAGTCTCTCTTTATCTAAATCCATATTTATTTTGACAGCATTCCTAATCCTCTTTACCATACACAATTTTTCTCTGTCACTTATACTTTTGAATATACTATGTGTTTTGCCTATTTACTATGTTTCTTGTCTCTCACCCTTTATTAGAATATAAACTGCATGACAGTAGAATGTTTTTCTATTTCGTCTCCTAAATTCCCATCACACTGTAGGTCCTCAAAAAATGTTTGTGAATTGAGTGCATAAACCTTCTCCTGTGGTATAACGAGAACAAGTCCATTCAGAGCATAAAGATATAGAATAAAGAAATATCTGCTACTGATCTTCTGGGATTTCATTCTCCACTGCACATAATTGAGTCTTTTACATGCTGCTTGAGCCAGCTTCCCATTTCAATCATGTGGTTCCTGTAAAACTCTAATTAGTGTTCTGTCATATTATCCTTCAGTTCAGTTCAGTTCAGTCGCTCAGTCGTGCCCGACTCTTTGCGACCCCATGAATCACAGCACGCCAGGCCTCCCTGTCCATCACCAACTCCCAGAGTTCACTCAAACTCATGTCCATTGAGTCGGTGATCCATCCAGCCATCTCATTCTCTGTCGTCCCCTTCTCCTCCAGCCCCCAATCCCTCCCAGCATCAGAGTCTTTTCCAGTGAGTCAACTCTCCCATGAGGTGGCCAAAGTATTGCAGTTTCAGCTTTAGCATCAGTCCTTCCAATGAACACTCAGGATTGATCTCCCTCAGAATGGACTGGTTGGATCTCCTTGCAGTCCAAGGGACTCTCAAGAGTCTTCTCCAGCACCACAGTACAAAAGCATCAATTCTTCAGCGATCAGCTTTCTTCACAGTCCAACTCTCACATCCAGTCCTTCCTAATTCCTTTCCCTTTTGCTCTTGAGCTGAGCTGAGAGAGTGGAAGCTGGTTATTTGTGAACAGTTTCCCTGATGCTGCTAGAGCACTGGCTTTTCGTTCATCTTCGCTTGGCACGCCCTTGTTAACTTATGTTGAATTTGCACCCTATCTAATCCCAGGCATTAGTCTAGACCTTCCGTATAGTCTGTTACATGTTCTCAGATGCTATATTGTCATATGGCCTTGGCCATCTTTCTTCCTTTTCCAGTTGGTCTGTCCACACAAGCTTGCCCTGTTTCAGTGGGCGCTACAAACACTGCTGTTTGTGATACCTCCTAACCTTCCACATCTTGCTTTAGTGAACTATTATAAATAAATCCCTTATAGACACATATTAGGGTTTCCCAGGTAGTGCTAGTGGTAGTGGTAAAGTAGCGCAGGCTATCTGCCTGCCAGTGTGGGAGACATAAGAGACAGAGGTTCAATCCCTGGGTCAGGAAGATTCCCTGAGAGTATGGCAACACACTCCAGTATTCTTGCCTGGAGAATTCAATGGGCAGAGGAGTCTGGCAGGCTATGGACCATGGGATTGCAAAGAGTTGGACATGACTGAAGCTACAGCATCAACAGCAGACAGACTGAAGCGAAGGAAAAGAAACTCATCTCTTCTTCATGACCCAGCATTGATAAAGTTTATGGAGTGAATTTTTGTCAAAAAAAAAGTCTAACGGCACAGTGATTTTGTGTTCCAAGTTATTCTCCCATTCCTAGGATCTAGGCAGGGAGAGAAAGAGAGGAGGAAGGTTAAAAGTCTTATAATACCTTTCAGTTTTTGACTGCATAATTACCCACTGTTGTTTCTTTAAGCAGAGAAATTAACAGACCTCTACTCAAATGAATGGGATCCCAATGCCTCAGTTTCCCCCAAGCATTTCTAATAAAGGGGCAATCTTCAAATTTATTCAAACTGCAAATATCTCTTGAGTTTGCAAAACTGAACTGGAAATTAATTTTTTAAAATTTACATTACTGCTACTTTCTCAGTTTGTCCCACCCTCAACTTCCCCTCACTGTACCCACAAGTCCATTCTCTACCAGGTTCATCAGTACCATTTTTCTAGATTCCATGTATATGTTTAATATTTGATACCTGGTTTTCCCTTTGTGACTTACTTCACTCTGTATAAGAGGTTCTAGGTTCACCTACCTTACTACAGCTGACTCAATTTTGACCCAGAAGGAAAAGCACAAAAGCTGGAATATTCCAAACCATGAGGAAAATCTTCCCTCATATTGAAAAATGAAAGCTTTGTTTTCAATCCTTGTTTTAAATGTAGGAAACATCTCATACTTTCTTTTCATATCTTCCTCATCTTGTTTTTGAATTTTAGATCTTCAAACAAGGCAGAGATTAAAAGAGGAGGACCTAGAATCCAAGTTGACAGCCTTGGGTGCTACCTTCTTCCTTCTTCCTTTCAACATCCAAATCCCATCTATGAAATGTAGGTAATAATTTAGGTACATGCCTCATGGGTGATAATGTGATTAAACAAGAGGGCAGGTTGAAAATATTTTTAGTACTATATACAACCAATTGCAATTTAGAATGTAAAAAATGGTATAAATAGAAATATATTTGTATTAGATAATTAATATTTATAAACACTTTTTACCATCAAATAATATATAAATTAAATATATTTGCAAAGGAATCTAAAATTTAACTAGAATAATAAATGTATGAGAATACCTGAGATATGTTGAGGGAGATAAAGGAAAATAAAAATTGGTTTATCCTATCTAATATAAAAAGTATTATTAGGCCTTTTCATACTGTTGGCTTAATTTGGGGGGCTTCAAAATCACTGCAGATGATGACTCCAACCATGAAATTAAAAGACGCTTGCTCCTTGAAAGAAAAGCTATGACCAACATAGACTGCATATTAAAAAGCAGAGACATCACTTTACCAGCAAAGGTCCATCTTGTCAAAGCTATGGTTTTTCCAGTAGTCATGTATGGATGTAAGAGCTGGACCATAAAGAAAGCTGAGTGCCAAAGAATTGATGCTTTTGAACTGTGGTGTCTAAGAATACTTCTGAGAGTCCCTTGGACTTCAAGGAGATCAAACCAATCAATCCTAAAAGAAATCAATCCTGAATATTCATTGAAAGGACTGATGCTGAAGCTGAAGCTCCAATCCTTTGACCACCTGATGAAAAGAACTGACTCATTGGAAAAGACCCTGGAGCTGGGAAAGACTGAAGGTGGGAGGAGAAGGGAATGACAGAGGATGAGATGGCTGGATGGCATCACCAACTCAATGGACATGAGTTTGAGTAAACTATGGGAGTTGGTGATGGACAGGGAAGCCTGGTGTACTGTAGTTCACGGGGCTGCAAAGAGTTGGACACGACTGAGCAACTGTACTGACTGATTGATTATTAAGCCAAAACAGTATTTCTCAACTGGGGGCAATTTTGTCCCCCAGACATTTGGCAATGCCTTTCAGACATTTTTGCTTGTCACCACTGAGTTGGGATGAGGATGAGGGATGTGCTGCTGACATCCAGTGGGCAAAGGCCAAGGATGCTGCTCAGTACCCCACAATGCACAAGGCTTCTCTCTACAACAAAGGACGATCCAGCCCAATATGCTAGAAGTTAAGAAACTGAACTTAAAGGATTAAAACTGAGGTGCAGGTATGGGGACTAATAGATACTGGGGCAGGCTGCAAAGTCCAAGTACAGTCTCAAGTATGCACAAAAGTGTTAATATCTGATAAAAATGCGCCACCAGTTAGATAAACTACTCAGTAAATGTTGGTGGATCAAGTGACTAATAGATTGCAAGGAATAGACTTACAACCTTATTTCATTAAATAAAAGTTCAACGTATTTTATAAAAGTAGCTAAAGAAAAGTGTGAAGTGAACATTTATTTAAACTTGGGATGGAGAAGCTATTTTTAGAAATAATATTCATTATACCCATCATTTAAGATCCAGTGTGTTTCAGTTCCTGGACTACATCCCTGTGAAGTGGGAAGTGGGAAGTGGCAGGGTAAATATTTTTACTGCCCAGCAAATGAAGCAAGTTTCAGCTCTGGGGAATCTGGTTTATGCCTGCAGATAAGCAAGAGGCCTGATTAAATAGGGCTTTGTAAAAGGAGCTTAAGTTTCATTTCTCAGTCTCTGCTTTCAAACAAGGATAAAGAGTGTTCCCAAAGAGATATGGATGCTGAAGCATTAAGTCCTAGCTCCAGTGATTAGCTTCTGTCCAGAGAACACAAACATCCAGAAGTGTGCACATTTCCTCCTCTACACACGATGTCAGAACCACGTTTCAGTCTTTGCACATGATTTATTGTTATAAAAGGATTGTTACACCCCTTGAAAATCATATGAATTGGGTCACTTTAATTGAAAAAAACAAAATCAACTGCTTTGCTGTCATCATTCTCCAAGAGAAAGGCGATTATATTATATATGAAATAGAAAAAGGATACAGTTAGAAACGGACCCCTACAGCTAAAAACAAGGTGAGCTTGTCTTTACTATGACTGCCAGTCTTCCTTTCTGTTTGGTATTTCTTCTTTAAACTCATTTATATCGTTCCCTGCGCGCAAACCTGGAGGAAAGATACTCAGGTCTGTCCTCAAAGGAATGACATATAGAACTATATTTAGCAGGAGCTGTGTACAGTTCAGTCATAGTTCTGGTTGTGTTTTGAGATGCTCTTGCTCGTCTATTGCTGCTCATTCATTTGTGACTTGGGCCTAAGAGATCCATCCACACTGGTCTGTGACATTTCTCAGAAATAGAATGCGGAGCCAGTCCTGTTACTGGCTGCATCACAAGACAAGAGGCAATCATAGAAGCACAGGAGTTTCCCTGAGAGCCGAGCGTGGGGATGGTGGCTTATATGCTAAATAAGGAGGCAGACTATCAAATTAGACAGCACAGCCTGTTGTGTTTCAAAGAGCAAAGAGCCTTCTAAGCCTTTATAAACCCAATGGTGAGGTTTAAGCATCAACATGTTTTAGGACTACAATAAGTGTACAGACGTTGGACAAACTTTCTTTGACAACACTATCTTTCTGTAAAAAGATTTCTCAGCCCACTATGAACCTGAGTTCCTTCTCTGAATTATTCATATTACCTGCTCAATAATTTATTTCACAAAATGTCCTTTGTTTTTGGCATGTTAAAAGGAATTTTGTCATTTAATTTTGCATGTAACTATGTGACAAGTTGACTCACTGGAAAAGACTCTGCTGCTGGGAGGGATTGGGGGCAGGAGGAGACGGGGACGACAGAGAATGAGATGGATGGATAGCATCACCAACTCGATGGACATGAGTTTGGGTGAACTCCGGGAGTTGGTGATGGACAGGGAGGCCTGGCATGCTGTGATTCATGGGGTCGCAGAGAGTCGGACATGACTGAGCAACTGAACTGAACTGATGCATGGGATTGGACTTCCCAAGTGGTGCTAGGGGTTAGGATGCAGGAGACATAATGAGAAAAATGCGTTTGATCCCTGAGTCCAGAAGATCCCGTGGAGGAAGGCCTGGCAAGCCACTACAGTATTCTTGCCTGGAGAATCCCAGAGTCAGAGGAGCCTGGTGGTCTACAGTGCATAAGGTCACAAACAGTCAGACACAACTGAATTAACTTAGCATGCATGCCTGGGCTTTTCATGTTTGCTTTGAGCAACTTGAGGGTGGGGAGTTTGTCTATTTTGTGTCCTTCAGAGTAGAAAATATAATTATTTCCCCCCAAATAGTGGCATTTGTGATTTTAAATTATAGCTGATCCATACAAGTGAGTGGAAGATAGAATAATATCTCATCTATCCAGAATGTGTTGTTCCAGTAGTATTATCTTTTTGAAACATATGAAAGAACTGTTAGAAAAAGAAAAGCTTAAAACATCCAAAATGGATATTATTAAGTTCATTTATATCATATTAAATGAGCATGAAATAACTAAAGGGAAAAATTCAGATGGTTACAGCTAGGAATTATTTTAACAATGTGACACAAGAATTCAGTTCAGTTCAGTCACTCAGTCGTGTCTGACTCTTTGTGACCCCAAGGACTGCAGCACACCAGGCTTCCCTGTCCATCACCAACTCCTGGAGCTTGCTCAAACTCACGTCTATGGATGACGTGAGTGATGCCATCCAACCATCTCATCCTCTGTTGTCCCTTCTCCTCCTGCCTTCAATTTTTCCCAGTTCCAGGGTCTTTTCCAGTGAGTCAGTTCTTCGCAACAGGTCGCCAAAGTATTGGAGTTTCAGCTTCAGCATCAGTTCTTCCAATGAATATTTAGGACTGATTTCCTTTAGGATTGACAGGTTGGATCTCCTTGTACTTCACGGGACTCTCAAGAGTCTTCTCCAACACCACTGTTCAAAAGCATCAGTTCTTCGGTGCTCAGTTTAAAGAATAATATGAAAAGGAACTTTCATGAACAGTATGAAAAGACAAAAAGATATGACACTGAAAGATGAACTCCCCAGGTCGGTAGGTGCTCAATATGCTGCTGGAGAAGAGTGGAGAAATAACTCCAGAAAGATGAAGAGACAGAGCCAAAGAGAAAACAATGTTCAATTGTGGATGCGACTGGTGATGAAAGTAAAGCCCAATGCTATAAAGAACAACATTGCATAGAACCTGGAATGTTAGGTCCATGAATCAAGGTAAATTGGAAGTGGTCAAATAGGAGATGGCAAGAGTGAACACTGACATTTTAGGAATCAGTAAACTAAAATGGACTGGAATGGGCAAATTTAATTCAGATGACCATTATATCTACTACTGTGGGCAAGTATCCCTTAGAAGAAATGGAGTAGCCCTCATAATCAACAAAAGAGTTCGAAATGCAGTACTCGGGTGCAGTCTCAAAAATGACAGAATGATCTCTGTTCATTTCCAAGGCAAACAATTCAATATCACAGTAATCCAGGTCTATGTCCCAACCAATAATGCTGAAGAAGAAGCTGAAGTTGAATGGTTCTATGAAGACCTACAAGACCTTCCACAACTAACATCAAACAAAGACACAGGAATTAGTATAGGTTAAATAACCTTTGACCCAATGGAGCAGATTTATTTCAGTTAACATGAAACATGGATTTTTTTTTTCTTTTTGTCAAACAGCCTAAACCCCTCTCCTTGCTGCAGAGAAAAGACACTATTCCCAGATAGCAAGGAGCTTTTCCAATATAATTTTGCAGAAATTATATTTTTGCAGGTATAATTCCCCACTCCCTCCTAGAAAAGCCAGGATTTTTTCATTTTTCACTTTTCAGCATTTTTATGGATATGCAATAGGCAGTAGAACAAGAATGACTAAAAGAAATGCAATAAATGAAAATTCTGCTCATAACTAGTATAGAAGGAATTATAGAGAAAGAGTGAAAATTCTTTGGATTTCGATCTTCAACATAGGCATAAGGTAATGACTGTTAGGAAACAAAAATATCTGACATATCAGTCATAGACAAGTATGAAGCACAGAAGAGACTCAGCAAAAACAGGTAGAATCAGACATGCATCAGTAAGAACATCCAGATGAGAGCCGGAGAGCAACAGTGCCTTTAGTATTTTACTAAAGGACTCACCTTCACGTAAGTAAGGGCATGGGAGGCATCAACCAGTCACGGTATAGCTACATCCAGATATCACTGGTGCTCAGATTCTATTGTCCTTGTGCTTAAGTAAACCAATTATAAGAGCAAGCCATTCATAGTTGGTCCTACATATTAAATTAGCCATTCTTAACTAGTTCTTTGTGTTATCTTTCAAAAGGATCAAGTGAAAAAGTATTGTTCACATATTGCTGGAAAGACATTTTCTATAGCAATTTAGACCCAATTCAGTTGCTCAAAGTGATTGAAGCTCCCAAACTGAGATAGAAATGACTCAATAAATTTTACCCGCTGAAGTTTATAAACAAAATGAAACTGCTATTAGAAATGCAAAGAAAAATAAAGTTAAAAACCCTGATAAAAATAAGTTCATTTTATTAAATTTTTAAACATGCATTTTAAAACCTTAATTTCCAAAACCCCTTTTTTATGTTAATATTAGTAACTTAAACAGGATTAAATTCAAAAGTAATGCTTTGAGTTTGACCATGCAGAGTATGGGTTCTAGACTGCTCCCTCTACTCCCTTCTGTAAACAACCACGCTGTGCTGTGCTTTGTTGCTCAGTCATGTCCAACTCTTTGCAACCCCATGGATAGTAGCCCACCAGGCTCCTCTGTCCATGGGGATTCTCCAGGCAAGAATATTGAAGTGGGAAGCCTTTCCCTTCTCCAGGGGTTCTTCCCAACCCAGGGACCAAACCCAGGTCTCCCGCATTGCAGGTGGATTCTTTACCATCTGAGCCACCAGGGAAGCCCATAAACAACACAAAACTAGACATAATATTTACATGAAGCGTCTTTAGAGAATTGGGAGAGCTGGGGGCGGGCGAAGGGTGGGTGTCAATGTAGAACTGTAATGCTAGCCAGAAAGAAAAGAAAAAACATGTGGTGAACTCGATGTTTTCCCACCCTTCTGCCTTGAGGAACTTTCAAGGCTGCCACATGTCACTGGAAATAAAGCCCAAGGAGAGAACAGCAATCTTACTGGGCTAAGGAGGCAGAGATTAGTGTTGAAGGCTGTTAAAGCCATTGGAATTCACAGGGCAGCAAACAAAAGAGAGTGGCGCTGTGCAGATAGGAGTCCCCAGAAAGCCACATGGGGAAATCTCTATGGAGCCCTGGCCCAGGGCAGGACCGTACATGTGTAAAGAGAGTCTCTTCCTGAGCTGAAAGGAAATACCACAGGGCATCCAGATTGTGTTTCTGAGTACAAAGGAGGCAAACTAGAATTCAGTAACTAAAACTAAAATAAAAGTATGCAAATAATTGGAAATTAAACAACACACTTCTAAATATCACATACATCACAGAAGAAATCACAAAGGACATTAAAATATTTCGATCATAATGAAAAGGCAGCATATCAAAATGATGAAAAGCCATGAAGAAAGGTAATGAAAAGGTAAAATTTTAGGAAGTGGCTAAAGCAGTGGAAATTTTTCAAATTTAAGTACTTAAATGTAGACCCCCCCAAAAAAAACCCAAATCATAAATGACAAGTGAAAAATTAAATAGCAGAAATAATCACTACACCTTTAAGCTTCTACTTAGACATCTTTCCCATATCAGTTTTTGAAACCAAATTCTCTGATTGTTTTGGTTTTCTTTTATAGAATTTATTTCTATTTTTAAATGTTCAAGAGACTATAAAAAGTCCCAAAAGCCCAAATCAGTTCAGTTCAGTTCAGTCGCTCAGTCGTGTCCGACTCTCCGCGACCCCATGAATCACAGCACGCCAGGCCTCCCTGTCCATCACCAACTCCCGGAGTACACTCAAACTCATGTCCACAGAGTCGGTGATGCCATCCAAGCCCAAATATGTCCAGGTTTAATATAAGATCATACCAAGGTATTATCTGTTAAAGCCTCAATTCGATCCTAGTTAATTATACACCCTGATAATTCTTCTAGCTGGGTAGTGGTGACATTTCTTTGATTCCTGGCATCTTTCATAACTGACAGAAAAAACAACAACAACAACTAAGAATCAGTGATTTGTGTTTCCATAGTAAAATTCAGAAAAAGAAGAGAAGTTAACCCAAAATAAATAGGAGGAAGGAACTAATAAATATGAAGACCTAAATCAATAAAATAGTACATAACATTATAGAAAGTAAGAAAGGCAAAAACTGGATTTTTGAAAAAAACATCAAAAAAATCCAAATATGGCATATTATGTGCCACTCCTTCAGTTCAGTTCAGTTCAGTTCAGTCGCTCAGTCGTGTCCGACTCTCCGCGACCCCATGAATCACAGCACGCCAGGCCTCCCTGTCTATCACCAACTCCCGGAGTACACTCAAACTCATGTCCACAGAGTCGGTGATGCCATCCAGCCATCTCATTCTCGGTCGTCCCCTTCTCCTCCCGCCCCCAACCTTTCCCAGCATCAGAGTCTTTTCCAGTGAGTCAATTCGTCGCATGAGGTGGCCAAAGTATTGCAGTTTCAGCTTTAGCATCAGTCCCTCCAATGAACATCCAGGACTGATCTCCTTTAGAATGGACTGGTTGGATCTCCTTGCAGTACAAGGGACTCTCAAGAGTCTTCTCCAACACCACAGTTCAAAAGCATCGATTCTTCAGCGATCAGCTTTCTTCACAGTCCAACTCTCACATCCATACATGACCACGGGAAAAACCATTGCCTTGACTAGACGGACCTTGGTTGGCAAAGTAATGTCTCTGCTTTTTAATATACTATCAAGGTTGGTCATAACTTTCCTTCCAAGGAGCAAGCGTCTTTTAATTTCATGGCTGCAATCAGCATCTGCAGTGATTTTGGAGCCCCCAAAAATAAAGTCTGACACTGTTTCCACTGTTTTTCCATCTATTTCCCATGAAGTGATGGGACCAGATGCCATGATCTTTGTTTTCTGAATGTTGAGCTTCAAGCCAACCTTTTCACTCTCCTCTTTCACTTTCATCAAGAGGCTTTTGAGTTCCTCTTCACTTTCTGCCATAAGGGTAGTGTCATCTGCATATCTGAGGTTATTGATATTTCTCCCAGCAATCTTGATTCCAGCTTGTGCTTCTTCCAGCCCAGCGTTCCTCATGATGTACTCTGCATATAAGTTAAATAAGCAAGGTGCCACTCCTTACACTATCTTAATTACTCAGATTAAATCAAGGCAGTTCACTCTGCCCCTACCCTCAAGTTCATCATATTTGAGGTTTTTTTGTTTTTCACAGGATGGTTCAACTGGAAAACTAGTTAAAAGCTTATCTAGTCCAGCAGTGCCTAGAACATAACAGGACCTCAGCCAATATTTGTTGAATAAATAGTTGACTATGTCCTTTAACAGATGAGGAGGTACAGAGAAAGGAAGGGACTTCCCTCAAGGTCACCAAAGTCCTAATTAGTGAGCCTGTAATTAAGACTCCTCTGGATTCTGGATTTTATCCTCCACACCAGACAATATTTTCTGCTTTAACCAGATTATACTTTAGTTTCAAATCTCTCAGCCTTTGCTGCTGCTGCTAAGTCACTTCAGTCGTGTCCGACTCTGTGTGACCCCATAGATGGAAGCCCACCAGGCTCCCCTGTCCCTGAGATTCTCCAGGCAAGAACACTGGAGTGGGTTGCCATTTCCTTCTCCAATGTGTGAAATTGAAGTTGCTCAGTCGTGTCCGACCCTTAGCGACCCCACGGACTGCAGCCCACCAGGCTCCTCCATCCATGGGATTTTCTAGGCAAGAGTACTGGAGTGGCTTGCCATTGCCTTCTCCGATCCTAATAGCCCTAATAGCTAGTTTTGTTTTTGAATTGCCCTTGCAGCCCGTCTTACAAAGACATTTCATTAACATTTCTTTAAAAAAAAAAAAAAAACATCAGCTTGCTGGCCAAGAAGTTCATTGAGAGGTGAGGAAGAGAAGAGTTAATGGGAACAAAAGCTAACTTCCATCTCCCATCAGCTCATAAGAGCAGAAATGTGTTAAGACTGGCAGCCGCCCTTCTCAAGCTCCCTCTCTCCCCAGCACTGCTCCTTCTGGCTGATTGATTCTGTTGAACCAAATTTTCCTGAGACAAAATTCAGGCACAATTGAGACTATAAGACAATTTTCCACCAGTAGAGAAATTACAATGGAAATCACATTAAAATTGAAATCAGATTTGAAATTAAAATTTGTTTTGAAATCAAAGGAAATTTCCTTTTCAAAGGCAATCACAGAAGAAAGAAAAGAAAAAAACAATATTGTCATAATTCAAGTAGACTCAGCAAATAGGTTTTAGCAGTCAGGTCAGAGGGAGGCAGAAGCCAGAACTATGAGAGAAATGACAGGAAACTTAGGAAGGCAATGTGTTTTATGAAGCTGGCACATGAAAAAGCATAACATGATTTTACCTCCTAAACAAATAAAATAATAGTCAGTACTTACATAGCATGAACTGTATGTCAGGAACTGTTCTAAATGCTTTGTGAAATAAATATTATTTAATCTTCACTACAACACTCCCATGTAAGGACTATTATTACCTTACATTATTATTATTATTATTACCTCACAGACTATTATTACATTTACAGATTATAAAACTGAGTTTAAAAACTAATTTAAATTCACAGGACAAATAAGTAGTACAGTCAGGTTTTAAATGCAGATAGTCTGGTTCCAATACTTTGGCCACCTGATGTGAAGAACTGACTCATTTGAAAAGACCCTGATGCTGGGAAGGACTGAAGGCGGGAGGAGAAGGGGATGACAGAGGATGAGATGGTTGGATGGCATCACCGACTCAACAGACATGAGTTTGAGTAGATTCCGGGAGTTGGTGATGGACAGGGAGGCCTGGCGTGCTGCAGTCCATGGGGTTGCAAAGAGTTGGACACAACTGAGCAACTGAACTGAACTGAGTCTGGTTCCAAAGTCCATGCTTAACAACCCACCACACACATACAAAGAATCACTTTGGGGATACAGACAGGAGCTGCCAGTTAGATAGGAAGACCAGCTCTTGGATTCTCTACCAGAGAATAATGACAAACACCTTTTGAAGCTCAAGCTTTGCTAACAGTTAAGTGTGTGATAGGTCAAATTATATCCATTCCTTCCTTCCTCTATTTATTCGTTATCAGCCATTTGACCCATTAAGAAATGTATAGATATGAACTAAGTTAGTGATGGGAAGGAATAGAAGATGCTTGGGGGAAGTGCATTAGAAATATTTATTTAGCATCTACTACTAAAAAGCCTCTTGATGAAAGTGAAAGAGGAGAGTGAAAAGGTTGGCTTAAAGCTCAACATTCAGAAAACAAAGATCATGGCATCTGGTCCCATCGCTTCATGGGAAATAGATGGGGAAACAGTGGAAGCAGTGTCAGACTTTATTTTTGGGGCTCCAAAATCACTGCAGATGCTGATTGCAGCCATGAAATTAAAAGACACTTACTCCTTGGAAGGAAAGTTATGACCAACTAGAGAGCATATTAAAAAGCAGAGACGTTACTTTGCCAACAAAGGTCCGTCTAGTCAGGGCTATGGTTTTTCCCGTGGTCATGTATGGATGTGAGAGTTGGACTGTGAAGAAAGCTGATCGCCGAAGAATTGATGCTTTTGAACTATGGTGCTGGAGAAGACTCTTGAGAGTCCCTTGTACTGCAAGGAGATCCAACCAGTCCATTCTAAAGGAGATCAATCCTGGATGTTCATTGGAAGGACTGATGCTAAAGCTGAAACTGCAATACTTTGGCCACCTCATGCGACGAGTTGACTCACTGGAAAAGACTCTCTGATGCTGGGAGGGATTGGGGGCGGGAGGAGACGGGGACGACAGAGAATGAGATGGCTGGATGGCATCACCGACTCGATGGACATGAGTTTGGGTGAACTCCAGGAGTTGGTGATGGACAGGGAGGCCTGGTGTGCTGTGATTCATGGGGTCGCAGAGAGTCGGACACGACTGAGCGACTGAACTGAACTGAACTGAGCTGAACTACATGCTAGTTTCACAAATGGACGACTGACTAGGATTTAGAGAGGGATTTAGAGAATATGTACATAGTAGGTATCTGTTATTAGAAGATGTCTGTGTTCTGTGCCCACCGTGCTATGTCCCCACTCTTATGGAGCTTAAATCTAAAATGAAGAGACAGATATTAACCAACTGATCCATTAGACAAGGTACAGCTGCAGACTGGGACACTCTGAAGGAAAGGAAGACAAGGACAAGCTACGGATAATAGACAAGATAGTGATTCACACTGGAAGCTGTCCCTGGAGCAGCCTGCCTTGAGAGAGAGAGGCTTGGACTGAGAGCCCGCAAGGATGAAAAAGGTGTAGTTGGTGACACAAAAGCAATAAGGAGAAAGTTCCAGGCAGAAGCAGCAGCACTCGCAAGGACAAGAGGGAGCAGAGTTGAAACTGCTGGGTGTGCCAGTCCCAAGGGGAGAAGCAGGGCAGGGTGATGGGAGGCAGCAGCAGGTGGTGGAGGTGGGCCATGTGGCATCTAACAGCGTCCGGATCTTTGTGCAGAGGTCCAGGGAAGCCATGGGAGGACATGAAACCAGGAACACTCTATGCCCCCAGTGAGTGACTAAACAAATAATGAAACTCCAATCCTTCTTCCTCCCAGCCTCCAACCTCACTGCGTTCCTACCAGCATACAGAATTCAGCCAGGAGAGCTCCTCACCAAGCCCTTCTCAAATAAGGAGCCTCTCTGCCAGCAGAGGCTTAGACATCCAGTCACACCACTTACTCGGTAGCACTAATTTGTCCTCTCTAACCTGGCTAATACTGGATATCTGGACTCAGCCTAGGCTTAAAAGCTGGGAAATCTCCAGCAAGTTAAACCATCTCCATGAGCCTCTGTTTCCTCACCTGCACCAAAGGGGATGGTAGTGTCAAATGACTGTTAAGATAATGTTTCCAGCATCATCCAGTCCATGGTATGTACCCAGTAAGTGACAATTTTATCTGAACTCATTCATTTGAGTGATAATTTTTCTCCCCTTTGATCCTCACAATGTGGAATGGTTATTATTCTCTCCACTCTATCTGGCTGGTGATAAACCAACCAAAACTCAGACTACTAGCTCAATAGCCTGCCAGTCACCAGCAAGTGATGGAAGAATGCCTCAAGCCCACTTCATTCTGCTTGCAAACCAAGTGACCCTGCTCTCACATTCAGTTAAGAGAAGCTCTGAGAATCATCTGTGCCTGCTGGAGACACACACATCCTGAGAACACCCAGGCAGGTAAGAGCAAAGAGTAAAACAAAACAAAAACCCCACAAAAACAGGAGATGGTTAGCGTGCAGCCCTGCCTTTTCCAGCAGGCAGGGTCAGTGAGGGAGACAGGGTGATGCCTGGACCAGCCCTGCCATGGAGAGATGCCTCGTGGGGAGCTGGGCCTATACGAGCTCGTGCACCATGAAGCTGGCGTCCTGTAGGCACGTGGGCTGCCGATCGTGCTGGCCATCCCTGTGGAGGCTGACTCTGCAGAGCCGGGGCACAGCCACTTGCACGTTCGCACAGCTTCTTGGGTTGTACAACATCTCTAGGTTGGGAAGTGTATCGTTGTTTTCCTAAAGCCGCTCCCTCTTTCCCTTCCCTTTTGTGGAACACATTGGCTGTTTCTCAAGCAATTTCAACTCAAAGTAATCAGTGGCCGAATTTGGGGTAGCCCAACCGGAGCCCCAACATATCCATGCATCCAATTATATACTGCGTGCTTTCTATGTGCCGTGAAACCTCCTAAGCACTTTCCATATTTACTTTCATCTTCATCTTCACACCAACAAAATGAAGCTTAAGAGATGACACTTGTCTACGATGACCCAGATGCGAAGAGGCTGAGTGAGAAATATAATCCAGGGGTTTCCAAAGCCATGCTTTCATAACCATCCTGTTATACTGTCATCCCAGCTGGCACACAGTTAAAATAAAAGTCAGACTACAAGAAGTGACAGACAGTGGTACCAGAGAGAGGAGAGAAGATGCATTTAGACTGCGGATCCTGCAAGGCTTCTGGAGAAGGCACGAGTTGGCCTTTGAAATGCCCAGACTCTGCCAGACCGAAAGCTCAGCAATTTTGTTTGGGAGAGAGAATGGAGGGGTCCAGGCTTAAGGATCTGGCAGACTTTGGTTTGTCCTGTCTTCATCTTGACCCGCTGTGTGACGCTGGACACTTTACTTAGCCTCTCTGAACCTTCACTTTGTCAGTGTGTGAGACCTCACTGACTTGTGAAACTTTAAAAAAGCACGAAACTCATCTAGTCCAATAAGCAATAATACATGCTCCATCACTCAGTCATGTCTGACTCTGCAATCCCATGGACTGTAGCCCACCAGGCTCCTCTCTCCATCGAATTTTCCAGGCAAGAATACTGGAGTGGGTTGCCATCTCCTTCTCCAGAGGATCTTATCCACCTAGGGATTGAACTTGCATCACCTGCATTGGCAGGCAGATTCTTTACTACTAGCACCACCTGGGAAGTCCCATGTAATAACACAGTAGACATCTAATAAATGATGTTTGATTTGAGCCGACTCAAATCTCTAGGTTATAATAAGAAAATGGAGGAAAATTCATTAATCAGCTTGTCTAGTGTATGCCTTAGAGAAGGCTGAGCCAAAGAAGGATTTTGTTCTTGTTCTCATTTCTCATATTACACTATTGATCACAAAGCCATACTCACGCACACACACATGTAAACACACACACGTGCGCAGGCACTCAGGCACAAGGAGCCACAGACTCACAGAGAAGAAGCGTTCGCCGTGCTTAGTTGCTATAATGAGCTTTTCCCTGAAGTTCAGGTGCTGTAATGTTCTTAATTAAAATCTCTAAAGAACTCTGGGTGTTGACAATCTCACCACCCAAAGCTATATTTACGTTGTTAATTATTTAAGTTGCAGTGAATAAGAAACAATGCCCAGGCTGCCCATAAAATTTCCAAAAATTAAACCAGGGAAATTGGCAATAAATGTCATTTGAAATGGTCCCACTGCCAGTTAATTGCACGACAACTGTAAAATAATGGGGCATGAGGTGCGTCAACAATGCCTAATTAGTAACAATACGAACATTTTCTTGGGAAAAAATGGCAATTACACGGTACACACATTTAGCAGTCATCATCAAAAGCTCTTTCTCCATATTAGCTAATTCATCCCCTCCAGAACACCCTGGGAGGAGGTGGCTCAATCCTCACTGAGAGAGAGAAACCAAGGCCAAGAAATAAAATGGTGAATCCTCCTCCTGCTTAGCATCTTTAAAGTACAATGTGAAGATCTCAACCTAGAAGCATCCTGGAGGGATCTCTGGGCAAGGCGAGAAGCATTTTTTTCTTAGTGAATGACTTGCCCGGGTGACGTGTAGGTTAGTGTGGTGGATTCTTGGCTTCCTCCTAATCTGCCACATCTCATAACCCGGCTTTTCCTGAGAACGCCCTACCCTGAACCACTATCTCTGGTGGACAAACATGCTTGCATAAGTCAGTACGGTCCCTTTTTCTCTGCAAGAAGGCTTTTGATCGCAAACATACTAAACCAATGGGGGAGGAAGAAGAGCTATGCCTCCTTCCCTAAAGTCATATGTTTTATTAGAACAGAGTCACAGCTTTTGATTTCAACCCAACTATGAGGTCTAGAATTATTTCTGGAATGTGACTGATTTTGATTCAGTGAAAAAAGGAGTGAATTATATCCTGCGTGGACTAATTTAATCTCCATTAAAATGTTGTGAATAACAGAAAGATGATGGAGAAGAAGAGAGGGGATGATGAAGAGGAACAGAAAGAAGGAGAATAAATGAGAAGAAGGGAGTGGAGAGGATGAGGAAGGGAGAGGAGAATCACAGCAGCCTGAGCCAGGCGCGAAATTCAGGGCACTGTGGCAACTAGCCTTTAACCAACACTATGAGGTTGGGATTATTATCATCCTCATGTCATAGATGATGAAACCAAGGCATGGAGAGGTTAAGTGTCCTCCAAGATCCCGTTCCTGGTGAAATGGTGACCAAGGCCCTGAGATCATCTCCACTTGGTCTACTTTTTTCCAAAACTACTGCCTTTATGATGAGTTTCATCTTCTAAGCTGCCTATAAACCCTCAGGTAAAAGAGTGACCCAGTGGGCAGGCATAAAGCGCATTTTGGAACATTACTATCCTAACAAAGCATTTGATGAGTTGAGATCCAGTTCCAGGTAAAATCAAATACGATTTTCTTAGAGCAACACGTACACTTCATGGAAGGATTCAATGTTTGTCCCTTCAGTATCACAAAACAGAAAATAAGACCACACAATATTGAGAAGAAAAGTCTTAAGGTTTGATAAATCTAGACCCAAAAATTCTGTGTCTTATCTATAAAGTAAGCACAGGAATAGTATCTACATTTTGAGGCTGCTATGAAGGTTAAATGAGCAGATACTTAGTACCTCGCATGTAGAAAGTATTCAATAATTGTTAGCTATGTTTTAAATGGGCTTCCCTTGTGGCTCAGGCAGTAAAGAATGCACCTGCAATGCAAGAGACCTGGGTTCAATCCCTGGGTCAGGAAGATCCCCTGGAGAAAGGAATGGCAACCCACTCCCGTATTCTTGCCTGGGAAATCCCACGGATAGAGGAGCCTGGCAGGCGACAGTTCATGGGGTCGCAAAGAGTCGGACACAACTGAACAACTAAACACACACACACACACACACGTTTTAAACACATGTTGCCCTATTAATGATTGATAATGATCACTCCTTCACTCGAGGTACAGTGCTCTGTTTAACTATGCTGGCTTTGAAGTCCACAACCTAAATTTCAATCCTGCATCATCTAATTAATCTCTGTGGAACCAAAGAGGAACTACTTAGCCTCTATGTGCCTCAGTTTCCTCATTAGTAAAAACAGTGTGATGACCCCATGTGCCTGATCTTTTCTTTTAACTTTTAAATCCTTTTTTTTTTTTTTTTTGGCCATACCATGTGGTTTGTGGGAGGATGAAGAATGGGGAAGAGAGGCAACAGCAGCCTGTTACTTCCTGACCTGGGGTTCAACCAAGGACCTCAGCAGTAAAAGCTTAGCATCTTAACCACTGGACCATTAGGGAATTACCTGCATGATTTTTTTTAAAAGGTTTGTTTGTAGGGTTTGTATGAGACAATGCATGTAAGGCATTAAGCCTAGCACCTGGACAATAACAAGAGTTTAAGAAATATTAGCTAGTGACACTCATTCTAGGTAGGCATACTTAGTACACAAAAAGAATTCAGTCCATGTTCAGTTCCTAAAATCAACAAAATTCATTTGATATTCACTCAACAAATATTTATTGCAAATCCACTCTGTAGAAGGCACTGTCTTCTGCGCTGCAGATTCAGACATAAATAAAACACTGCTCTCAACTGAAGTAATAATATAGACAATGTCTTTGGGTATAGACAATGAAATAAGGATCCTTAGCTATGTGTGGACTAGGAGACCCGGGTCAAGTTGATGAATGAACAAAGTACATTGCAGTTCTTAAACTTCAGGGAAAATACATTTCATCCAATTCCTACTTAATGTAAGAGTTCATTTAAATTAAATTCTTATGGTACGTTAGGGCTTCCCTGATAGCCTGCAATGCAGGAGACCCCGGTTTAATTCCTGGATCAGGAAGATTCCCTGGAGAAGGGATAGGCTACCCACTCCAGTATTCTTGGGCTTCCCCTGTGGCTCAGCTGGTAAAGAATCTGCCTGCAATGCGGGAGACCTTGGTTGAGAAGATCCCCTGAAGAAGGGAAAGGCTACCCACTTCAGTATTCTGGCCTGAAGAATTCCATGGACTGTATAGTCCATGGGTCGTGAAGAGTCAGACATGACTGAGTGACTTTCACTTCACTTTCACTTTATGTCATATTAGACAAATTTTGATGAACCCTCTTCCATGAAGTGACAACCTGTTTTTAAATATATTCACAAACAGATAACATTGTGAAGCAGCTGCTTCCACTGTCCAATAGCTTCAGAGTTCCTCCACCAAGTGATTATACTGAAACCTCGTCTCTTTGGAATGCCCACCCCTGGTCACTGTCTTTTCCTGAATCTAGGCAGAGTAAGTGTAACCCCTTTCCAACCAATAGGTCTTTCCCATAGTCCACTGCGCTTCTGAGTCTCTGCTTCCTAAAGTGAAACTTGCAGATGTACTGTGATGAAATGCCAAGAGATATAAGCATCTCAGTCATGGGAGAGCCTCCCAGATGGCCAGGAGCCATGACCTGGACTGTGCCCTGGTGCTCAGCACCCCACAGCTTAGTGTCAGCATCTCATCTCCCTGAATGCCTATGTCAGTCCTGCCTGCACTTGTGAACTGGGGCAACTCTTCCAGAGTCTCCACACCTTAGTCCTTACTACCTCGTGTTCACGTATTCATTAAAGCTCATTGAGTTTCCTCTACACCTAGAAGTGTGGGTAATGGATTACCTGTCCAGTTCACATGCATGACTAATTTTTGATATCAGTGAACTGTTCTTCCTCTCCTGAGAGAGCAAAGTTCAATGATGTAGATTGATAAGCATATGATAAACTGATTGATTTTATCATTGATAAAATATGATAAGCATAATTAGAGACATGAGGATTCAGGTGGATTTTCAGAACTGTTAATATTCCCAGAAAAGTTCATTAAAATCAACTTTTTACCCAATTGAGAAATCCCTAATTCCATATTCCTGACACAATATTCTTGAACATCTCTGAAAAAAGGGGGTTTATGAAGCAACTGTTCCTGCTGCTTAAAATTTTTCGTGTTCTTCCATATCGGGGTAATTTGAAATTTGCCCCTTTGTCAATTCTACCCCTGGTAATTGTCTTTCTCTCTCAAGCTAGGGAGACCACTTCCACAAAAAGATTTCTGCATACTTGAAGATTTCTCATGCTTCCATTTACATTTCTGGTTCTTTGTTTCTTTAGCCTAAAACTTTATACTTCATCAGCTGTTCCTCTCTAAAAAAAATTCAGATTCTTGATCACATGAATGTCTTCTCCTGAATGTACTCCACAATTTTTTAGTGTTTCTCTTAGGCTATGGCATCTAAATCTGGACAAACCTAACAGTGCATGTGTGTATGCCAAGTCACTTCAGTCGTGTGCAACATGGACCCACCAGGTTCCTCTGTCCGTGGGATTCTCCAGGCAAGAATACTGGAGTGGGTTGCCATGCCCTTCTCCAGTGGATCTTCCTGACCCAGAGATCAAACCTGCATCTCTTATGTCTCTGCATTGGCAGGTGGACTCTTTACCACTAGCGCCACCTGGGAAGCCCCAATCCTAACAGTGCTAACCTTTTAAAGAAAGGTTAGATAACTCCACAATCTTGCAGTGGAATTTTCAGTAGCAAAGTCTTCTGTGCCATGGGTCCTCTGGGAATCCACTTAGTGGATTATTTGCTATTATGGAAAAATGAAACAGTGGCCCTGTGAATATGTTGCTATGTTTATCGATGCTAAAGGATGTTAGTATCATTTTGATTCTGCACATGAAAAGGATTCACCCACACCCCATTCCCTGAAGAGTCAACTCCCCAAATCTGCCATAAGGTTAATTCCTGAAACATATTCTTCATCAACTACCTCATGTGCCAGTCCCAATCCAGATGGCATTTGGCTTAATACTTTATTAGCTGACAGGATGGAGATCCCTGAAAATGAGACTTGTCTGGCTTCTCTTTTATATACATTTGACTAATTTTCAGTAGCCTAATTAAATGCTTCTGTGATTGACAGAAGCTGGTGACAAGCAGATCTGCTGCTGGAACTAAATATTTTCAGTTTTCTCTTCAAGATATTAGATATCCAGAACAATTTTAGAGATCAGAAATTTGGTGAAAGCAGGACATCATTTATAAAAAGGATATGAATGTGAAGACAGCATCAGAAGAGGCCCCTGACTGGGTAGAGGAAGAAGCCCAGAAAAAAAAGAAAATGGACAGAAATGGTCCTGTATTTACTCTGCAAGAAATAAAATTCCCCCCAAACAAATGCACAAATACATCCTTGAGTAAATACCTTTACTCCTGCAGTCAAACTCAACACTCTTTTCAGAGCCCTACAACAGAGCACGGAATGATGCAGTGAGCCCTGACCCCAGAATCCATAGATGTGGGTGTCTGGCCTTACTCTGCCTCTTATTGGCAAAGCATGTCAGCCTCCTCTTTGAACTTCAGATAATGTTAGCTAGCTGCTTACCAGTCTCAAGAATTATTGAGTGAGCTCCAAGTTTTATGAGTGGAGGCTGTGAAATGTTATAGAAAGGTGAGACATTAGCAACATCAAATTCTGCCTCATACAATTATTTGTACACACTACCCACTCGAAGGTAAATGCTAAACAGCAGGAATTGCTGTCATTTCAGCCTCCTCCGTATCCAGCATAGTATCTGACATGCAGTAGGAACTTGATAAATGTTTGCTGAATTGAATTCCATGGAATTGAATTACTAAGTTGCATTGTCTTTGAGGGCAATTGTAGAATCTCACTTTACATCATCACCATTGCCTTGTTGAAAGCTGACATGAAAAAGTGTGCAATAAATGGTGAGTGAATGAATAAATAAATTGAGAGGGCCTGGAAAGATGGTTCTCAAGTCTGAGTGCACTTTAGAATTACCTGGGGTGCTTTTAAAAATCGTCTCTGGGACTCTGCCCCACAAATTGATTTAAAAGTTCCCCAGGATATTCTAATGTATAGTCAAGGTTGAGAAACAATGACTTTAAACAATAAGAAAATATAAGGAAGACATCGCCTTCCCTTTTATAACCACTGTAGGATTTAGATTCTTAAGTGGAATAAAGCATTTTGAAAGCCTATGGCACTCTAAAATGGAAACGTGGTGTTGTTACTGCTTTTTAGAAAATACTGTCAAGAAGCAGTTTTCTCGGCTATTGGCTAGTGGACCTCTTGGCAGCTATCACCTTGGCAGATGTTGACCTCGCTATAGCAGAGCTATGAATGCAAGATCAGCCATCAAGGCAGTTGCTTGGGACTTCTGCTTGGCCCCAATGTCCCAGGAGGCTGTCACCTTACGGTCACTTCTGCAGTGACCATTACAGCAGCTTCCAGAAAGCACACTCATCTCAGACATCCATAGGTGTTTTTCTCTTGCTCAAATTACATACAAAATCCTAGTGGTATATATTCTGATATTTCTAGAAAATTAAGGAGAAGAGGGTTATGGATGCCCCTTGGTGAAGGGAATGCTATAGATATAATATTAACACCAGGCATGATATGCTGCTGTTGCTGCTAAGTCACTTCAGTCGTGTCCGACTCTGTGTGACCCCATAGACGGAAGCCCACCAGGCTCCCCTGTCCCTGGGATTCTCCAAGCAAGAACACGAGAGTGGGTTGCCATTTCCTTCTCCAATGTGTGAAAGTGGAAAGTGAAAAGTGAAGTCGCTCAGTAGTGTCCGACCCTTAGCGACCCCACGGACTGCAGCCTACCAAGCTCCTCCATCCATGGGATTTTCTAGGCAAGAGTACTGGAGTGGCTTGCCATTGCCTTCTCTGAGGCATGATATAGAGGTTATATAAGCAAGTGATTTGTCTATCACTGTTGAGTAGCAAGCGACAGACATCGAGAGGACAATGTACTCAATAAGAAACGAAGATTCATATCAAGGGGGGAAGTATTGGCTCTGTCAAACCCATTATAAACCTTATTTCCATGAAGGAAGAAAGTAAATCAGTAACATGACCATAATTCCCATTTCACATGTATTGAAGACCGAGGCTTTAGGAGCTAACTGTCTTTGTCAAAGTTGCATGGCCAGCAACTAGATGAATTTAAACTGGGAACTGACTTTATAAGCCAGTATCTCTTGAGAATGAGATTTCTTTTTATTCTAAAAGGAAAAATTCAAGGAAAAATTCAAATTTCAAGATTGGACTAAAGTGTGTGTTTGTGGGAAACAAAACACACACACACACACACACACACACACATTTTCTAAAACCTCATAAAAAGGACTAGTTGGATGATAGAAAGTTTTACTTCATGAAAAATTGTACTTTGTAATACTATTAAAGAAATGCATTTTCTTCAAATATGCAAACTAATTCAGATAAACATCTATTTTTTCAAATCCTGTCAGACCTGCTAAATGAGTAGACAAGACTCCCTGATAATGGCGTTTGGAATCTAAATATGAAATATGAGTTATATACTGCACACTGGCCTGATGTTTCAAGCAGATTAAATGTACGAGAAGTGAAAAATCTGTCCCTGGGAACACACAGACCTGAGTTTGTGTATCAACTCTTCCACTGTGAATTGTGAGATCTTGCAGAATTTTCTTTAACACTCTAAGTTTCAGTTTCCTCATCTGCAGGTAAGAATGAGAATGACAACTTACTAGTAATTCTTATTGCTGTTAAATGAAAGAATGTGTACAGACTGAGGTCCTGAAATAGGAAGCACCACAATATTAAATGAATGAATAAAGAAGAATTTCCCTTATTCTATGATTTTTTCTTAGACTGTTTGGCTAATTGATCACTTTGCTAACGAGTGGGGGTACAAATTACCTTGATATTGCACCACTCTAGATGTCCATGATTTTACAAGGATTCAAAAAACAAACCATTTGCCTCATCAGAAAAAAATATAAATGGATAATTTACAGCTAAGAGGAAGTGGAAAGTTTGCTAAATGGATCAGTGTAGTCATCACAGTGGATTAAATTTCACATTTGGACTCAGTTTTAGGAAGTAATTTATTGGAACAACAGCTTTAGAGAGCAGACTGGTTCTCAGCCACCAAGAAGGCTCTGTTTGTTTATTTCCATCTGACTGGGCCACAAGTCAGCTTGTACCTAGAAAGGAGAAACTGGGTTTCAGTAACCACAGGTCATGCACTCAGAAATCACTGTTGATTTCAAAAGCTGAGAGACAAAGGCTTCCCAAAACATCTCCACTCCAAACATTAGACATGAGATACTGAAGGGGAAAATTTCTATTGAATCTATCTATGAAATATTTTGTCTGTCTTCCATCTTTGAACATAAATGCTTGGTTCATCATTTTGGTTCATTTTTTTTCCCTCCAGCACCTATTAGAATGAAGGAAGCATTGTGTTGTGTTCATGAAATGAATAAGATTTAAAGAAACTACTGTAACCTGAGTAGTATCTCTATTCACACAACACATGGGAATGGGAGGACTAGAGATAGATGAGCAAAGTCTTTAAAAATGAAATTAGTATCTGTTTTAAGAATGGAATCTAGACTCAATGACTTAAAGAGGAGTAAAAACTATTGGTAATCAATTCTAATATGCAAAATAGAACAAAGTGCAAGTTTGATGCCTGAAGCAGGGCACTCAAAGCTGGTGCTCTGGGACAGCCTAGAGGGATGCAATGGAGAGGGAGGTGGGAGGGTGTCCCAGGATGGAGAGACATATGGTCATCTGTGGGTGATTCATGTCGATGTACGGCAAAAACCACCACAATGTTGTAAAGAAATTATCCTCCAATTAAAATAAACTAATTAATAAAAAACTATTGGTAATCAATTCTGTATCAGGTTATTTTAAAAGTTATGGTTACCCACTCCAGTATTCTTGCCTGGAGAATCCCATGGACGGAGAAGCCTGGTAGGCTACAGTCCACGGGGTCACAAAGAGTCGGACACGACTGAGCGACTAAACGGAACGGAACGGATAAGACATTGCTGCAGTATATCAGGGGACTTCCCAGGTGATGCTAGTGGTAAAGAACTTGCCTGCCAGTGCAGGAGACATAAGAGACATGGGTTCGATCCCTGGGTCAGGAAGATCCCCTGAAGGAAGGCATGGCAACCCACTCCAGTATTCTTGCTTGGAGAATCCCATGGGCAGAGGAGCTTGGCGGGCTGCAGTCCATGGGGTCACACAGAGTCGGCTATGACCAAAGCGACTTAGCACATATGCACAGCATATCAGAAAACATCAGTGTCAGCAATGCAAAAGGTGCTCAGCTATGCCTTCTGCTCTAAACTGGCAGAGTGGATACTACCTATAAGAGGTAGTTTGAGTAGCACAGAATAACCACAAACCTCCTTAACTTCAAAGGATTCCCTACCAGAATTCCACAAAATCTGACATACTTATTTTTTTCCAGTTTAAATGTTGTCCCCAAGAGGATTCTACTAAAAAGAGGATTCTCTTCCTTGGGAGAAGCCCTGTTTGGCCTGGGTTACTTTATCATGTGTGTGTGTATATATACACTTATATATATGTGTGTATATGTTTATATGTATGAATATATTAATATATAAATTTATATAAAATATAAATATTTAAACTGGAGAAAAAGAGTTGAGGAAAGTGGGAAGAAAGGAAGGAAAGAGAAGGAAGGAGAGAAGGAAGCAGAGAAGCAGGCTCCCAATGTCTATTCATCCAGCCTCCAGACCAACCTGTTCAACATGGTAGCCTCCACTTACAAATGGCCATTTCAATTTAAAGTTTGCATTAACTATATTAAGTAAAATAAAATATTCAGCTATTCCATCATGTTAGTCTTGATTCAAGTGCTCAATAGGCCCATGAGGTTAGTGGTTACCGCATTGGTAGTGTAGACAGAAAACATTTTCATCACTGCAGAAATTTCCATAGGCCAGCACTGTCCTAATGAGTGACTTACAGAGAGACATTATCATCTACTTCAAAAGTAATGGATTTTTTTTTTTTTAAAGCTGAGCACACTGTGCCAGAGAGAGAACTATAGTGTCTTGCAGTCCTTCTTGGCTTTGACATATAAAGAACTAAGAAGCAGATATTTTGTTGCAGACTGACTTATATGGACCAACTCAGTGGACATGAGTTTGAGCAAAATCTGGGAAATAACAAAAGACAGGGGAGCCTGGCAGGATGCAGTTCATGGGATTGCAGAGTTGGATACAACTTAGTGACTGAACAACCACAACTTATATGGGAAAAGGACATGGTGTGTGCGTGCATGCTAGGTCACTTCAGTCGTGTCTGACTCTTTGCAACCCTCTGGACTGTAGCCTGCCAGGCTTCTCTGTCCATGGGATTCTCCAGACAAGAATACTGGAGTGGGTTGCATTTCCTTCCCCAGGGGATCTTCCCGACTCAGGGATCGAACCCACATCTCGGACATCTCCTGCACTGGGAGGCAGGTTCTTTACCACTAGCACCACCTGGGAAGTCCAGAGGACAGGATGGGTCACAGAAAAAAAATTCAGACATTTCAGACATGACAAGCCTCTTCCCTAGCAACCCCAAATGAGAACAGCTCACCACTAGGCACCAAGTGGAAACTGACATTGAAACATGCGTTGTTCTGTCAAGCTAGTTGACTCTAACCACGTGTTATACATTTGTGAAGTTCTCATGGCAGAGTGGGATCAGCCTCTCACAAATTTCCTTTGTCATCTTCCTACTTTCCAGGTTAGAGAATCCCTCCATGTATTCTATTGCTGGGGCAACTGCTGCCTGACCACAACAATTATATAAGAATCACGATTATGGAGGCTAGAGTTGTTTTTAAAAAGGTAAGTAATCTGAATTTGAACCCTGAGCTATATGACTCAGCAGTCCAAACTTTTAAATCATACCATGCTACCTCTATGAGATGGAAAGCGTATCATGAAAGTTTGTTTTGGGCAGAAATAAATGCAGAGAAAACCACAGTAACAAGACTCTATATTGCTTTAGTGACATTGGGGAACTCATAACCTGATGGTAGTTACAACAGGCTCAGCACATTTGTGGTTTCTGTGAGTTTTAGTATCCTCTTCTGTGAAAGAAAGAGGTTGGGCCAAATGTTCTTAGACCCCTTTCAATTCTACATAATTTCTTAATACCCAAGATTTCTAAAAAAGTATCCAGTGTAGAATAAGGATTACTTTATTATCTAGTAAAAATGGCTTTATGGACATATATTATTTTAGTGCTAAGAAAGGCCATCACCATACATTAGCTAGCCAAAAAATTGATAGTTCAGAAATTCGCTCAGTAGCCAGTTTCTTCAGTACCTGTGGAACCTTAAAAGGATTTTTTAATTAAGAAGAAATTATTTTGAAAAATAGGACTATTGTCAGTTTCTTCACGATTCATCACTGGAAAAAATTTTGCATAAAGATGTCTTCATGTGCATGTGTGCTGATTTCTACCCCTCCCTTTCCCCCAAGCTAAACATGTTTATGCTTGAAGCAGCTTTGTGAATCCCAAGAAAGCATTTGAAGAAAATTAAAAATCTCTGCCAGAAACTATAACCATCACTGAGCTTGGTCATAAACTGTAATTGGAAAACTGATATTAAGTATGTATCTTTATTACATTTTGAAAGCATGGATAATATATGTAATCATCCAAAGACTGAGCTGTGAACCTTTCTTTAGTATTCAAACATAAATGAAAGTGTACTGTATTATCAATTAGTGTCCAGCTCCTTTGGAAGAGTGAGAATAAAATCTGTTAGACCTCAGCTGGTGATTTACATTCTCAAACATCTTTATTCACAAGCTTAAAACGCAGGCTGGTAACAGTCGCCAAAGCAGTTGCCAAGACAACTTATCTCTGGATTTAGTATTACTGCATCACGAAAGACGCCTACAGGGAATTTAATTAACTAATGCCTCATCCTCCTTGGCCAAAAAAGGATGGATTTTCCTTTGACTCAACGTCCCTAAAGAATGAAATTCAATAGAATCAGGGTAGACATAGACATACAAGATAGACACGCACACACATTCACAGACCCTGGGATTTAATTATAATAACGAGGCTGGTTTTCAAGCAGGGTTTAAATAGGATCTGCTGCAATAGTTCATACATGTTTATTGAATGAACATGAATAGATATGTTTCTTTATTCATCCGTTCATTTTTCTTCTTTCTCCCTCTTTCCAAAAAGGAGTAGGCATTTTACAGAAAGTTAATTGAAGCAGAAAACTAGTGTCAAAGGAAAGATAAATCTAATAAAAAATTGATAGGAATTTTAGAATTGTGAGAACTATGTTTCATAATTGGTTCTGAGCTTCCAGGTAACCATGGCAATAATGGAAATGGAACAAAGTGCTTGCCTTACAATATTCCTCACAGAAAGAAATGCTTTTACTCTCTTAAATTCTAATTTTTTTTTGATAGGGGGTGTTATTTGAAAACCACATATATTTCTGAAATTATATTCCTATATTAAATGCCATAGTTTGTATGTCATGCTCTGCATGTGCTTTTGTCTCATTTAATCCTCACCAGTCACCAGTAAAGCCCAATATCTGCTGAGTTAGTAGAAAGTACTATAAAAGTCTTCTTTAATTGTATTAATTAGTATGTACCTATATTATTCTTTCATTTTTCCCCCATGCTGCTCCTCTGAATTAATGTTCAACCCAAGGAGATGTGGAGTTGAGCACCAAGCTTTTGCACCCTACTGCTGTTCCAGACTTTGAGTATCTTTTGGGCATTTTTTTCACCAGAATGACAATAATTTAAGCATTTTCTCCTTCCCAAATACCCATTATGAAAGATCTGCATTGACATGCTAACAATTCTAGAGCAGCTTGGTATCTTGTGCTTTTTAAACATATATAGGGGCTTTACTCCTTACAATGAATAAGGGAAAGCAGGTAAATATGGTTTCTCCATATGTGTACTTTAAGATATATGGTATATTTCTCCATCTATTAGTGTCATCTTTGATTACTTTCAGTAGTGTTTTATAGTTTTCTATGTACAAGTCTTTTGTTTCCTTAGGTAGATATATTCCTAAGTATTTAATTCTTTTCGTTGCAACAGTGAATGGAATAGTTTCCTTAATTTCTCTTTCTATTTTCTCATTATTAGTGTATAGGAATGCAAGGGATTTCTGTGTGTTGATTTTATATCCTGCAACCTTACTGTAATCATTGATTAGCTCTAGTAGTTTTCTGGTAGAGTTTCTAGGGTTTTCTGTGTAGAGGATCATGTCATCTGCGAACAGTGAAAGTTTTACTTCTTCTTTTCCAATTTGTATTCCTTTTATGTCTTTTTCTGCTCTGATTGCTGTGGCCAAAACTTCCAGAACTATGTTGAATAGTAGTGGGGAGAGTGGGCACCCTTGTCTTGTTCCTGACTTTAGGGGAAATGCTTTCAGTTTTTCACCATTGAGGATAATGTTTGCTGTGGGTTTGTCATATATAGCTTTTATTATGTTGAGGTATGTCCCTTCTATTCCCACTTTCTGGAGGGTTTTTATCATAAATGGATGTTGAATTTTGTCAAAGGCTTTCTCTGCATTTATTGAGATAATCATATGATTTTTATTTTTCAGTTTGTTAATGTGGTATATTACGTTGATTGATTTGCAGATATTGAAGAATCCTTGCATTCCTGGGATAAAGCCCACTTGGTCATGATGTATGATATTCTTAATATGTTGTTGGATTCTGATTGCTAGAATTTTGTTAAGAATTTTTGCACCTATGTTCATCAGTGATATTGGCTTGTAGTTTTCTTTTTTTGTGGAGTCTTTACCAGGTTTTGGGATTAGGGTGATGGTGGCCTCATAGAATGAGTTTGGAAGTTTCCCTTCCTCAGCAATTTTCTGGAAGAGTTTGAGTAGAATAGGTGTTAGCTCTTCTCTAAATTTTTGGTAGAATTCAGCTGTGAAGCCGTCTGGACCTGGGCTTTTGTTTGCTGGAAGATTCCTGATTACAGCCTCTAGTTCCGTGCTTGTGATGGGTCTGTTCAGATTTTCTATTTCTTCCTGGTTCAGTTTTGGAAAGTTGTACTTTTCTAGGAATTTGTCCATTTCTTCCAGTTTATTCATTTTATTGCCATATAATTGCTGATAGTATTCTCTAATAATCCTTTGTATTTCTGTGTTGTCAGTTGTGATCTCTCCATTTTCATTTCTAATTTTATTGATTTGGTTCTTCTCCCTTTGTTTCTTGATAAGTCTGGCTAGTGGTTTGTCAATTTTATTTACCTTCTCAAAGAACCAGCTTTTGGCTTTGTTGATTTTTGCTATGGTCTCTTTTGTTTCTTTTGCATTTACCTCTGCCCTAAATTTTATGATTTCTTTCCTTCTACTGACCTTAGGGTTCTTCATTTCTTCCTTTTCTAGTTGCTTTAGATGTAGAGTTAGGTTATTTAGTTGACTTTTTTCTTGTTTCTTGAGGTGTGCCTGTATTGCTATGAACTTCCCCCTTAGCACTGCTTTCACAGTGTCCCAGAGGTTTTGGGTTGTTGTGTTTTCATTTTCATTCATTTCTATGCATATTTTGATTTCTCTTATCTACCTAAGGAAACAAAAGACTTGTACATAGAAAACTATAAAACACTAGTGAAAGTAATCAAAGAGGACACTAATAGATGGAGAAATTTACCATGTTCATGGATTGGAAGAATAAATATTGTAAAAATGAGTATACTACCCAAAGTAATTTATACATTCAATGCAACCCCTATCAAGCTACCAACAATATTTTTCACAGAACTAGAACAAATAATCTCACAATTTGTATGGAAATACAAAAAGCCTCGAATAGCTAAAGCAATCTTGAGGAAGAAAAATGGAACTGGGGGAATTAACCTGCCGGACTTCAGGCTCTACTACAAAGCCACAGTCATCAAGACAGTATGGTACTGGCATAAAGACAGAAATATAGATCAATGGAACAAAATAGAAAGCCCAGAGATAAATCCACACACCTATGGACACCTTATCTTTGACAAAGGAGGTAAGAATATAAAATGGAGAAAAGACAGTCTCTTTAACTAGTGGGGCTGGGAAAACTGGCCAGCCACTTGTAAAAGAATGAAACTAGAACACTTCCTAACACAAAAATAAACTCAAAATGGATTAAACAGCTAAATGTAAGACCAGAAACTATAAAACTCCTAGAGGAGAACATAGGCAAAACACTCTCCGACATAAATCACAGCAAGATTCTCCATGACCCACCTCCCAGAATATTGGAAATAAAAGCAAAAATAAACAAATGGGACCTAATTAAAATCAAAAGCTTCTGCACAGCAAAGGAAACTATAACTATAAGTAAGGTGAAAAGACAGCCTTCAGAATGGGAGAAAATAATAGCAAATGAAGCAACTGATAAAGGATTCAGTTCAGTTCAGTCGCTCAGTCGTGTCCGACTCTCCGCGACCCCATGAATCACAGCACGCCAGGCCTCCCTATCCATCACCAACTCCCTGAGTTCACTCAAACTCATGTCCACAGAGTCGGTGATGCCATCCAGCCATCTCATTCTCCGTCGTCCCCTTCTCTTCCCGCCCCCAACCTTTCCCAGCATCAGAGTCTTTTCCAGTGAGTCAACTCGTCGCATGAGGTGGCCAAAGTATTGCAGTTTCAGCTTTAGCATCAGTCCTTCCAATGAACACCCAGGATCGATCTCCCTTAAATGGACTGGTTGGATCTCCTTGCGGTACAAGGGACTCTCAAGAGTCTTCTCCAGCACCACAGTTCAAAAGCATCAATTCTTCAGCGATCATCCTTCTTCACAGTCCAGCTCTCACATCCATACATGACCATGGGAAAGACCATAGCCTTGAATAGACGGACTTTTGTTTTCAAAGTAATGTCTCTGCTTTTTAATATATTATCAAGGTTGGTCATAACTTTCCTTCCAAGGAGTAAGCGTTTTTTAATTTCATGGCTGCAATCAGCATCCGCAGTGATTTTGGAGCCCAAAAAATTAAGTCTGACACTGTTTCCACTGTTTTTCCATCTATTTCCCATGAAGTGATGGGACCAGATGCCATGGTCTTTGTTTTCTGAATGTTGAGCTTCAAGCCAACCTTTTCACTCTCCTCTTTCACTTTCATCAAGAGGCTTTTGAGTTCCTCTTCACTTTCTGCCATAAGGGTAGTGTCATCTGCATATCTGAGATTATTGATATTTCTCCCAGTAATCTTGATTCCAGCTTGTGCTTCTTCCAGCCCAGCATTCCTCATGATGTACTCTGCATATAAGTTAAATAAGCAAGGTGACAATATACAGTCTTGACGTACTCCTTTTCCTATTTGGAACCAGTCGGTTGTTCCATGTACATTTCTGACTGTTGCTTCCTGACCTGCATACAGGTTTCTCAAGAGGCAGGTCAGGTGGTCTGGGATTCCCATCTCTTTCAGAATTTTCCACGGTTTATTGTGATCCACACAGTCAAAGGCTTTGGCATAGTCAATAAAGCAGAAATAGATGTTTTTCTGGAACTCTCTTGCTTTCTCCATGATCCAGAGGATGTTGGCAATTTGATCTCTGGTGCCTCTGCCTTTTCTAAAATCTGCTTGACCATCTGGGAGTTCACGGTTCACATATTGCTGAAGCCTGGCTTGGAGAATTTTGAGCATGACTTTATTAGCGTGTGAGATGAGTGCAATTGTGCAGTAGTTTGAGCATTCTTTGGCATTGCCTTTCTTTGGGATTGGAATGAAGACTGACCTTTTCCAGTCCTGTGGCCTCTGCTGAGTTTTCTAAATTTGCTGGCATATTGAGTGCAGCACTTTCACAGCATCATCTTTCAAGATTTGAAATAGCTCAACTGGAATTCCATCACCACCACTAGCTTTGTTCTTAGTGATGCTTTCTAAGGCCCACTTGACCTCACATTCCAAGATGTCTGGCTCTAGGTCAGTGATCCCGTTATCGTGACTATCTTGGTCATGAAGATCTTTTTTGTACAATTCTTCTGTGTATTCTTGCCACCTCTTCTTAATATCTTCTGCTTCTGTTAGGTCCATACCATTTCTGTCCTTTATCGAGCCCAATTTTGCATGAAATGTTCCCTTGGAATCTCTAATTTTCTTGAAGAGATCTCTTGTTTTTCCTATTCTGTTGTTTTCCTTTATTTCTTTGCATTGATCACTGAGGAAGGCTTTCCTATCTCTCCTTGCTATTCTTTGGAACTCTGCATTCAGATGCTTATATCTTTCCTTTTCTCCTTTGCTTTTCACTTCTCTTCTTTTCACAGCTATTTGTAAGGCCTCCTCAGACAGCCATTTCGCTCTTTTGCATTTCTTTTCCATGGGGATGGTCTTGGTCCCTGTCTCCTGTTCAATGTCACGAACCTCCGTCCAGAGTTCATCAGGCACTCTATCTATCAGATCTAGACCCTTAAATCTATTCCTCACTTCCACTGTATAATCATAAGGGATTTGATTTAGGTCATACCTGAATGGTCTAGTGGTTTTTCCCTACTTTCTTCAATTTAAGTCTGAATTTGGCAATAAGGAGTTCATGATCTGAGCCACAGTCAGCTCCTGGTCATGTTTTTGCTAACTGTATACAGCTTCTCCATCTTTGGCTGCAAAGAATATAATCAATCTGATTTTGGTGTTGACCATCTGGTGATGTCCACTTGTAGAGTCTTCTCTTGTGTTGTTGGAAGAGGGTGTTTGCTATGACCAGTGCATTCTCTTGACAAAACTCTATTAGCCTTTGCCCTGTTTCATTCTGTGCTCCAAGGCAAAATTTGCCTGTTACTCCAGGTGTTTCTTGACTTCCTATTTTTGCATTCCAGTCCCCTATAATGAAAAGGACATCTTTTTTGGGTGTTAGTTCTAAAAGGTCTTGTAGGTCTTCATAGAACCGTTCAACTTCGGCTTCTTCAGCATTACTGTTTGTGATAAAGGATTAATCTCCAAAATATACAAACAGCTCCTACAGCTCAATTCCAGAAAAATAAATGACCCAATCAAAAAATGGGCCAAAGAACTAAACAGACATTTCTCCAAAGAAGACATAAACATGGCTAACAAACACATGAAAAAATGCTCAACATCCCTCATAATCAGAGAGATGCAAATCAAAACCACAATGAGATACCATTTCACACCAGTCAGAATGGCTGCTATCCAAAAGTCTACATGCAATAAATGCTGGAAAGGATGTGGAGAAAAAGGAACCCTCTTACTCTGTTGGTGGGAATGCAAACTAGTACAGCCACTATGGAGAACAGTGTGGTGATTCCTCAAAAAACTGGAAATAGAACTGCCATATGATCCAGCAATTGCAGTCCTGGGCATACACACCGAGGAAACCAGAATTGAAACAGACACATGTACTCCAATGTTCATTGCAGCACTGTTTATAATAGCCAGGACATGGAAGCAACTTAGACGTCCATCTGCAGATGAATGGATAAGAAAGCTTTGGTACATATACACAATGGAGTATTATTCAGCCATTAAAAAGAATACATTTGAATCAGTTCTAATGAGGTGGATGAAACTGGAGCCTATTGTACAGAGTGAAGTAAGCCAGAAAGAAAAACACCAATACAGTATACTAACGCATATATATGGAATTTAGAAAGATGCAAATGATAACCCTGTATACGAGACAGCAAAAGAGACACAGAGGTATAGAACAGTCTTTGCGACTCTGTGGGAGAGGGTGAGGGTGGGATGATTTGGGAGAATGGCATTGAAACACGTATGTTGTCATATGTGAAACGAATCACTAGTTCAGGGTCGATGCATGTTATAGGATGCTCGGAGCTGGCGTGCGGGGATGACCCAGAAGGAGGATAAAGGGAGGAGGGAGGTGGGAGGGGGGTTCAGGAGGGGGAACTTATGTAAACCCGGGGCAAATTCATGTCAATGTATGGCAAAACCAACCAATATAATATTGTAAAATAATTTGCCTCCAATAAAAAATAAATTAATTACTTAAAAAAAAAAGATATATGGGCTCTGCTAGAACAAGAGTTTTTTGATGCCTACTCTCATGCCTCATACTTCGTATGATCTGGAAACTAAGCCATAACTCATACACTTCCAGCACATTGTTTAGTTCATCGAACTAGTCATTTGCTAAACAGGAGAACAATGATTTAATACAGTTTCAGAATAGTCCTAGTTGTCTGCCTCAGAATGTAATTTCGAGTTAGCCAAGTTTTCATCTACCCATCAGGTAGAGTTAGCTCTGACTGTTCTTCATTTCCAAAGTCTGTTGCTGTTGTTCGCTAGAATTAGATCCTTTTGCATTTCCATAAGAACTTTCAAATCAGCTTGTTAGAAATTTAATGCATGAAGCAGGGCACCCAATGCTGGTGCTCTGGGACAACCCAGAAGGATAGGCTGGGGAAGGAGGTGGGAGGGCAGTTCAAGACAGGAGGACATATGTACATCCATGGCCGATTCATATTGATTTTTGGCAAAACAAAACACATATTGTAAAGTAATTTTCCTCCAGTTAAATAAATAAAAAAATTTTTAAAGGCAAAACCACAGAAATCTGAAAACTGTAGGATTTAATCAGCATTCTGTACTGAATAAAAATTTTCATTGCAAAAACAAAAAAATATCAGCTTGTTAGTTTCACTCAAAAAGCCTGCTGGAATTTTGATTGGAGTTCTGTTAAATCTTTAGATCAAGTTGGGGATGATTGACATCTAATAGAATTGAATCTCCCAACCCATTGACAAGGTATAGGCAGTATATCTCTCCATTTGCTTAGGTCTTTTTAAAAATTATCTCAGCAATATTTCATAGTTCAATGTACAAATTTTATCCACCTTTTGTTGGATCTATCCCTAAGTTCTTTCTATTTTTATGCTACTGTAAATGACATTTATTGCAGCTTCGAAATATTCAGTGCTAATATATCTAAATCAATTTAGTTTTGTATGCTAATCTTATATCCCACAACTTTTCTAAACTCATCTACTGGTTCTTATTTTTTTTTTGTAAATTCCATCAAGTTTTCTACATCGACAATAAGACCACCTACAAATAAAGACAAGTTTATCACACTCTTTCCAATCTGGATGAAATTATTATTATTTTTCTAGACTAATTGCATCAGCTAGAACCGCTAATACAACGCTGAATAGAAATAGGAGCAAATATACCTGTCTTGGCTCTGATCTTAAGGGGAAATAATTCTTTCACCATTAATTATAATGTTAAGTGCAAGATTTTTTTTTCCACACATGTTCTTTATCAGGTTAAGTTCTCCTTTCCCCTAGTTTGCCAAGGGACTTTTATCAGGATTTAATGTTACCTTTTCTCCCTGCCCTTGTATGGTTTTTTCACATGCATGCACTGGTCAGAACTCAGCTGAAGACTAATGGGCATTCCCTCTGCAATTTTTCAGAGATCTTTCTGTATGTTTTTTCTCTGTAGCACTTTACTCTGCAAACTCTAGCCACTTTGGCTTTCTTGGATTTCCAAGTTCATTTCTCCCACACAGGGAAACCAACACTGGGCCCCTCCTGTTAGAAACATAGCCTGAAAACTGTCAAGGTAATAGTCTGGGGTAATATCAAGACTCACCTCATTTGTCTCCTATCTCATAGGGTTCATTACACTTTATTGTCTGATGTCCAGTGTCTTAAAAATCATTTTTCATATGTTGTATCCAGTTTTTTAGGTAATGGCAACCCACTCCAGTATTCTTGCCTGGAGAATCCCATGGACAGAGGAGCTTGGTGGGCTATAGTCCATAGCGTCGCAAACAGCTGGACACGACTGAAGCAACTTAGCACACATGTGCAGGTTTTTAGAGTTGCTTCAGGAGACTTAGCACAGGCCCTCAGTCCCTGTTAGTCCATCCCGGTTGAAAGCAGCGATCTTTCTAGTGAGTTTTCCTTCACACTTGCACTTTCTTAGACCTCACTCTATACATAAACATCAGGCTAGGTCTTCAGAATCTGTATATCTTCAAAGCCCCTCACTAAATTTATTGAGATTCCTGGTTTATGATATACAAACTTATCCTTATTTTATATCTAGTGAAACCTGAGCTCTGTGAGGTAAGTTTCACAGCATGACTAGGACCTTGAACCCAGGTTCTCTGCACCTTTGGCCTTGACTTCTAACTTTTCCTTGTATGTGCAACCAGTGTCAGTGTCTGCTATATTAGCACCAATGCTGGGAATGCTGATTTAATTTTATGTATTTCAGTAAAGCCTAAACATTAACATCTAAATATCCTAGGGCCAACTGTAATAAAAATTGGGTTGCTCAGTAGAAACTGGATGTTTCTTGCCCTGTGTTAAATACTACATGCTTGTACCAGTTGAGGAAGAGACAATGATAGATCCATTATATATATAATCACCTTCACAAAGAGGAATCCATCAGAATTTGGATGCAGTGAATATTCACCAAGATAGCTATCATCTTTTTCTTTCATGTGTTACTGGATACATTTCCAAGGTAACGCCTCCACAGTAATGGGGTTGGTCATTCTTATGCACATTTCAGAACACAGCTGCGCAGTCATTTATTTCCTCATGGTGTCGTCTCAAAATTCGAGGCAGCTTTAATTGCTCTCACTCCCGAATGCTTATCGGGCAGGGCACATAGCAAAATTCTTGCCTTCTTCGCAGTGTAGAAAAATGTGTATTTATATGAATAACACTTGTATCAGTGTATTCTCATGTTAACTTTCCTAGGTAACCAATTTCATGGAAATTATTAATTTGGCATATCCAGCCCTCCTACTCAATTATTCTAGAAATATTCAGAAATCTAGACTATATGACAATTTACATTACATAATATGAATACATAATTATAAATACAAGTATGATTATATAATTTAAACTATACATATACTACAAATTCAGTGTTATTTCTTTTTCTCTGGTATTCTGCTTGGGAATATCTAAAAAACAAACAACTGAGTTATATGAAGTTTAATTAACATTAGACAGCATTAGGTTGGCAAATCTCATTTCCTGTGCTGCCAAACTTCTGATTTCATGGGTATCTAAACTAGCTTCCAAATGGCTGAATATGTGAAGAGTTGTTTCCATTTGGGATTCTTTGATAATGAGCACACCCTAATAATATAGTTACAACTCCTTAGGATTGTCTGCATACCCTCTGATTTTATACCACTGATGTCTCGGGAGACAAAGAAGATCACCCTGGTAGGACCTAATCCGTCTGCAGAAATGTTAACTTAATGAAATTTCATCCCTTTTTTCTTCAGATCATCTCCTAAATCATTCATAGCCTGTCAAACAATGCAAAAGCAAAAAAACAAAAAGGAATTTTGTTGTAGTTTAACGCTCTATTTTTAAACCTAAGTGCTATGTTTCAACTGTGAGGCTTGACTGAGGAGGATTTAAAAGGATGGGTGGGCTTTGTGTACATACACAGTGAAGACAAAAGCTTTTCTACCAACATCAATAGAAACCAGTTGATGATGAATTCAACTCCCTATATCTGAGGTTTAAAAAAAAAAAAAAACACTGGTCGGGGAGTGTGAGGAATGTCTTCATATAAAATTCAGCCCAGTCCACTGATCAGAAGAATTCTACCATAGCAAAGGGTAATCATGGGTATATTTTACCTGAAAGAGGCATTAGAAATTCTCCAGTTGGTAGGGGAGGGGGATGATAGTCAGGATTGCCTGGGCCTGAGGCTGTGAGGAAGAGAATAGAGGAGCACTGAGCATATACAGTTTGCACGCTCACTTGCTCAGTCATGTCCAACTCTTTGCGGCCACATGTACCGTAACCCGCCAGGCTCCTTTGTCTTTGGAATTTTCCAGGCAAGAACACTGGAGTGAGTTACCATTTCCTCTTCCAGGGAAAATGGAAATCCTGACCCAGGGATGGAAGCTGCATCTCTTGTGTCTCCTGCATTGGCAGTTGAATTCTTTACCACTAGCGCCACCTGGGAAGCCCGTGTTATAGCATGACAAACCTTCAAAGAGAATCTTTTTAACCTTTCATAATTTAGCAATCACTGATCCAAACGATGCTTTATAGATCTGGATATAATTCAAACCATCTGGGGATCTTTTAGAAATCCTACTATCCAGGTCACTTACAGACCAAATTAGAATCTCTGGATTGGACCCAAGCATGAATGCTTTTAAGAATTATATATGAGAGGTTAGGAATCCATAGGCCCACAGGTAGGGGGAAGCTTGCTAACACTGGAACAAGGGTAAGTCCCCAGCTCACATTTGAGTAGCTGCAGAGAGCTACTTCACTTCTCTCCAGACTCCTCCCCAACTAAGGATTACCGTGCTCTCCAGGGAAAATGTTATCTTTAAAATAGCAATTTTTCTTTAATCATAGTGCAAAACACATATAAAATGTACCATCTTCACTATTTTAAAGGTACAATTCAGTAGTGTTAGGTACATTCACAGTGCTCTAAAATGTTTTCATTTTGCAAAACTGAAGCTCTATACCCAATTCCCTATTCCCTGATGTTTCCAGACCCTGACAACCACCATTTTACTTTCTGCTTCTGTGAGTTGAACTACTTTAGGTTCCTTGAACCATATAGCATTTATCTTTGGGAAACTGGCTTATTTCACTTAGCATAATAACCTCAAGTTTCATCCATGTTGTAGTATGTAACAGGATTTCTATTTTTTCCAAGCTGAATAATATTTAATTGCATGAATATACCATGTTTTCTTTATCAAGTCATCTGTCCATGGATATTGGGTTGCATCTACCTCTTACATATTGTGAATAATGCTGCAATGGATTTGAGTGTGCAAATAACTATTTGAGACCCTGTGTTGAATTCTCTTGGCTATACACCCAGAAATGGGGTTACCGGATCATATGGTATTTTGATTTTTGAGGAATCTCCATTCTGTTCTCTATAGTGGCTGTATCACTTTTCATTCCTACCAACAGCACACAAGAGATTTCAAAAATATGGAAAACTTCATGAATTTGAATGTCATACTTATGCAGGGAGCATGCTAGTCTCCTCTGTATTGTTTCAGTTTTGGTATACAGGCTGCTGAAGCAAACACCAAATAAAAAATTTTTGAGATAATATTCAGAGATTATTGACAAACCCCAAAGAGATGTAGAGGGTATTAATGCATACTAAAGTTGGAAATGCTGCATTTTGATTTTATGGATCTTAGAAAGAACATTCTAAGCACTAATACTTTTCCTATCAATGCTTGAAATGCCAATACATTTATTTGTTTTCGTTTTGCTTTGCTTCCTGTTGGTTGTTCGGTTGCCTGGTTGGTGAAACAGCCTTGCTCTAAGCATCAGTGACATCAGGACAAAAGGCTTAGGCAGTATTTCACACTATAATTTGTAACTACAGAAACTTCTCAGTCATGATGTAGAATGACTAAGTCTGTAAAGTGAGAAGACTAGGTCAAAGTTGGCAGGTCTCTGCCTTACATGCCACTTTTCCAAAACTCAAGGCAGACATTGCTAATTGATCAAGACACTCTACACCTCCCATTCAGATAGAGTCTCAGAATCCTTCTTGACATAGCCCTATCAAAAATTAGCTATATCCCGAAATGAAATCCATTTGCTACCAGATAATCTTAATGAGATTATCTTGATGAGTCCCTTAATGAGGGTGAAAGAGGAAAGTGAAAAAGCTGGCTTGAAATTCAGCATTAAAAAAAACACTAAGATCATGTCATCTGGTCTCATCACTTCATGGCAAATAGAAGAGGAAAAAGTGGAAGCAGTGACAGCTTTTTATTTCTTTGGACTCCAGAATCACTGCAGACAGTGACTGCAGCCATGAAATTAAAAGATGCTTGCTCATTGGAAGATGTCAGAGTTGGACCACAAACAAGGCTGAGAGCTGAATAACTGATGCTTTCGAACTATGGTTCTGGAGAAGACTCTTGACAGTCCCTTGGACTGAAAAGAGATCAAACCAATCAATCCTAAAAGAAATTAACCCTGAATATTCATTGGAAGGTCTGTTGCTGAAGCTTAACTTCCAATTCTTTGGCCACCTGATGTGAAGAACCAACTCATTGGAAAAGACCCTAATGCTGGGAAAGATTGAAGGCAGGAGAAGTGGACAACAGAAGATAAGTTGGTTGGATGGCATCACTGACTTGAAGGACATGAATTTGAACAAACTCCCAGAGACAGTGGATAGTAGAGGAGCCTGGTGTGCTGTAGTCCACGACTTAGTGACTGAACAACAACAAATCTTCATTGCCGTGTTTATCTCTCTCTTTAAATAGTATGGGCTCCAAATACTACCAATTCTAGGCTGTCCTCTAGAACTGCTAATATTCTGTGAGCTTAGTTTTCTCATCTATAAGATGCCACTGGTGTCATCTACCTCATGGGGTTCTTAGGAAGATAAATGAAATAATGCATTTGAACCAGCTGGATCAGCACTAGACACAAAGTTATCAAAAGTTCATTAAATCTTAGTTCTTTTTTTCCCTTAGTTGTGTCTTTTTTTACTAATTTATTTATTTTAATTGGAGGATAATTATATTACAATAGTGTGATGGTTTTTACTGTATATCGGAATGAATGAGCCATGGGTACACAACTCTTCTTTACATTTTTTTCTGGCTACTCAATTTACCATTGGCTGGCAAGTATAGCTGGCCAAGCTCAGTGTTTCCCTGAGAAGTGTAAGTGCTCCTGGTATTGGCTTGGCCATGATAAGAACTGACTGACTTCTTAGCCTTTGCCTCTGTTGCAGTATTATCCTCACCACTCTGCTTACCAAGTCTGCACATTGATTCAGATGAGAAGCGTTTGGGTGAAAAGGGAGCATTTTTACTTCTTATTTAAACTAATCTCACAAGAGCAAAATCTAAATAATAATCTTCTCCAGCACAAAAATAAACTCTTCACACGTGTAACCAATGTTCTAGTGTTGACTTAATATGATGTTAATGAGAATGTTTCCCTCTTGGATTAGATGCATGGAAGTTAAGATTTATTAAGGACCATGCATGTGTGATCAATGCAAAGAAATAGAGGAAAACAATCGAATGGGAAAGACTAGCACTCTCTCAAGAAAATTAGAGATACCAAGGGAACATTTCATACAAAGATGAGCAAATAAAGGATAGAAATGGTATGGACCTAACAGAAGCAGAAGATATCAAGAAGAGGTGACAAGAATACAAAGAAAAACTGTACAAAAAAGATCTTCATGACCAAGATAACCATGATGGTGTGATCACTCACCTAGAGCCAGACAACCTGGAATGTGAAGTCAAGTGGGCCTTAGGAAGCATCACTATGAACAAAGCTAGTGGAGGTGATGGAATTCCAGTTGAGCTATTTCAAATCCTCAAAGATGATGCTGTGAAAGTGCTGCATTCAATATGCCAGCAAATTTGGAAAACTCAACAGTGGCCACAGGACAGGAAAAGGTCAGTTTTCATTCCAATCCCAAAGAAAGGCAATGCCAAAGAATGCTCAAACTACCGCACAACTGCACTCATCTCACATGCTAGTAAAGTCATGCTCAAAATTCTCCAAGCCAGGATTCAGCAATACGTGAACCATGAACTTCCAGATGTTCAAGCTGGTTTTAGAAAAGGCAGAGGAACAAGAGATCAAATGGCCAACATTTGCTGGATCATCAGAAAAGCAAGAGAGTTCCAGAAAAACATCCACTTCTGCTTTATTGATTATGCCAAAGCCTTTGACTGTGTGGATCACAACAAACTGCAGAAAATCCTTAAAGAGGTGGGAATATCAGACCACCTGACCTGCCTCCTGAGAAATCTGTATGTAGGTCAGGAAGCAACAGTTAGAACTGGACATGGAACAACAGACTGGTTCCAAATCAAGAAAGGAGTACATCAAGATTGTTTATCGTCACTCTGCTTATTTAACTTATTTGCAGAGTACATCATGCAAAATGCCAGGCTGGATGAAGCACAAGCTGGAATCAAGACTGCCAGGAGAAATATCAGTAACCTCACATACACAGATGACACCACCCTTATGGCAGAAAGTGAAGAAGAACTAAAAAGCCTCTTGATGAAAGTGAAAGAGGAGAGTGAAAAAGTTGGCTTAAGGCTAAACATTCAAAAAACTAACATGATGGCATCTGTCCCATCATTCCATGGCAAATAGATGGGGAAACAATGACAGACTTTATTTTTGGGGGCTCCAAAATCACTGCAGATGGTGACTGCAGCTACCAAATTAAAAGATGCTTGCTCCTTGGAAGAAAAACTATGACCAATATAGACAGAATTTTAAAAAGCAAAGATGTTACTTTACTAACAAAGGTCCATCTAGTCAAGGCTATGGTTTTTCCAGTGGTCATGTATGGATGTGAGAGTTGGACTATAAAGAAAGCTGAATGCTGAAGAATTGATGCTTTTGAACTGTGGTGTTGGAGAAGACTCTTGAGAGTCCCTTGGACTGCAAGGAGATCCAACCAGTCCATCCTAAAGGAGATCAGTCCTGAATATTCATTGAAAGGACCGATGCTGAAGCTGAAACTCCAATCCTTTGACCACCTGATGAGAGGAACCGACTCATTGGAAAAGACTCTGATGCTGGGCAAGATCAAAGGCGGGAGGAGACAGGGACAACTGAGGATGAGATGGTTGGATGGCATCACCAACACAATGAACATGAGTTTGAGTAGCCTCCAGGAGTTGGTGATGGACAGGGAGGCCTGGCATGCTACAGTCCATGAGGTCTCAAAGTGCCAGACACCACTGAGCAACTGAACTGAAGTGATGCATGTGCAAAAGCTTTGTTAGCCAATTTGCTATATCTGATTATATCTGATTTATTCTGCTCAAAAATACTGTGGTATATATATATAGCTACGCTGTTTCCAATTTACAGATAAGAAAACTGAAGTTCAGACAAGAAACATAACTAATCATAAGCTTGAAAGAGGAGTCAGCTACCTTATTTGGAGGAGCCAGTTAAAAATGAAGGTGCAAGGCCTCTTTTGTCAAGTTTATTAAGAATTCCAAGACAAATACTGTAGAACATTAAGCCAAGCCCAGGACCTGAGTGTGAGTTGTGAGCTACTGCAAGGGTTGTATGGAGAAGGAAATGGCAACCCACTCCAGTGTTCTTGCCTGGAGAATCCCAGGGACGGGGGAGCCTGGTGGGCTTCCGTCTATGGGGTCACACAGAGTCGGACACGACTGAAGTGACTTAGCAGCAGCAGCAGCAAGGGTTGTATACCCATGAAGCCACCCCTGCTTTTGTCAGAACTCATTCCAAAACCTATATCACCTTTCTATTTCATCATATAGGAGGACCAAGTGACTTTATGGAATCTGAAAGTAAGAATAGGAAACAATGCTTCTGGGTCCAGTATGGAAAATATTTCTTAAAGCAGTCACAAGCAAGCTTCTGTGGCTGTGTACATATAAACCAAAGAGTAAAGTCTCAGGACTCAAACCAATGTCAGAGATCCCTTTTCAGTAGGCTCAACCTAGTGGATAAAAATAAATGATAAAATCCACTGTTTCACTTTCTTTTCCTCCACTTTATAATAATTCCAAGATCCCCAGCATGGTTACCTTAGACCAAATGGGATCTTGGATGAATGGATTCATCCAGCCATTCATTAAGAGATGATGAAAAGGAGGGAGAACCTTAAAAGTGGGAACCATGTAGACCCCATATAGAGGAGCTATAACAGTGTTACAATTAAAGCCCAGAGGGTGCTAAAGTCAAGAGCTTAGAAGAGAAGAAATTACAATAGGTATAATGACCCAAGGGAAGTAATGAGAGTGGAAATTCAAGGCAGATCCAGGGCAAATGGACACGAGTTCACAGGAGAACCTCCTCCTGCATTCTACCTCTGTGAGACCTGCAGGGAATCAGACAAGAAGAAAAGACAGTACCCTGGGCTTTGCAACTCTACAGGTCATGGTTGGGATCCAAGTTGTCATTCTGAATTTCATCCTCCCAGGACTTTAGTGCAACAATTATTTATGAAGCCACAATTATCTTCTGATGCATCCGTTAAAAATCGAGGTGCTTCTGCCCCTGAGCGGAGAAGGCAATGGCAACCCACTCCAGTACTCTTGCCTGGAAAATCCCATGGACGGGGAGCCTGGTATTCTGCCATCCATGGGGTCACACAGAGTCGGACATTACTGAAGTGACTTAGCAGCAGCAGCAGCTGCCCCTGCAATTCTGAAAATGATAGAAACTGCCTGAATCATCAGCACTCGCCGCAGTCCCGCAGGTGTCTCTGTCACCCTCTTCACCATATCACTCCACATTTTGTTCTGCTTCGGGACTGGGGGGTGAGCTGTAACTGACAGAAGAATCTAAACTGCCCTCTTATCAAACATAAGTTTAAAGTAGGTCTGCATAACTTCGTTGGTTTAGGGCAAGGGTGAATAAATGTCTGATTTTATCAGATGCAAATTTGCAGAAGTGATGAGAGTAAAAAAATTCTTATTATTCAACAAGGGATCTTGCTGAGACATCCAAAACACATCAGGTTTCAACACCTTTTAAAAATCACTTTTCTTCAAGTCTGCACACTGTCTGGTCTTACTGTAATCAGACAGACCAAAGCTAGCATCTCAGTTTAACTGCGTGACCTTGGTCTAATTACTCATCTTTTTTAGATCTCAAATTTCTCAAAGAAGATAATAATAACTACCATACAAACTTGTTGTAAAACTTAAATGCAAAGTACAAGTGCAAGTGATTAATAGAGTCTGTGTTCTAACATAGTTTATCAAGTAATATTTGCTTAATGATAAATGATTGCATGAATGGCCAATCAATACATGGAAAAATTGTGGGAAAAAAAATGTCCCCTTTTCTTGCACATCCTCATTCCAGAGTCAGCTGAGACATAAACATGAAACACAAATATTTATTTTACATAGATATTTACAGTTTATAAAATGAGAATTATTTAATCTTTGTAAAAGTTCTTGAGTGACAGTTTAAGAAGGGTTGTCACTTCCATTTTATAGAAAAAGAAAGGACGGTTAAGGGCAGTAATTTTAATTTAATTAACAAATCCATATAGTTAAAGGAAGGAAGTAAGGAAGGGAGAAGGGGGTCAAGGACAGGTTCCTCTAAATTCTTTCCATTTTAGAAAACCACCATCCCATATATCCACGACCACTGAAGCAACCCATCTGTAATCACTGGACCAAGTGTTAACATAATCAGAATAGACATTTCCTTCCTGGCTAAACCTGATTAATGGCTTAATCTGTCTATGGTATCATTTCTGGAAAACACAAAGGAGCTTTTTTATATAAGGCTGTCAGAGAAGATTCAGGCTCAGAAGAAGCAATCTTTCAATTACCTTCAGTTGTGCTATCTCCAAGATGGCTTCTAGTGGAGCAGAGATTAGGACACGTAGTCATTTCAAATGTGTCATTCCTAGTGTTCTCATCTGCCAGTCAGAACCTAGAACAATTTCAGATGAAGCCACGGACAGGTTTATGATAAAGGAGAGCTTTGAGATTAGACAACAAAGAGGGGGACTAACTCAGAAATTCCAAGGCACTTGGTTCCCTAAATAGAATGATATCCTGAAATCCAATAGAAAAATAAAGAGGTGGAGGGATGTATTAATGTTTATTAACTGTCTATTGCATGTTAGGGTAAGCACTGAAGTGAAACCTCTAAATACAGTATCCCATTTAATCTCCCCATATATCTGAAAAGTAAACATTTTTATCACCACTGTATAAATAAGAATCTATAGCTCATAGAGTTTAGGTAGCATGTCCAAAATTAGTGGCCAGCTTCAACTTAAGCCCTGACTTTTCTGAATCTAAAACCTTTGTTTTATCATCTGACTAGGAGTTCTCAACTAGCAGTCCACAGATCAGCAGGGCTGACAAGAAAGGAAAAATACAGATATTCATGTTCCATTCTAGAACAATATTCTGACTCAGTACATCTGTGATATACTGCCTAATTCTCTGTCCTTAGCAAATGTTTTGGGTTATTACAAGTGACAGCTAGGTTTGAAAAGCTCATACCATGTTGCCTCCTCAGGAGACAAATATGTTTCTTAGATCAATGGTCCTCAGCACACTCAGCACTCAGCTAGTATCATGAGTATAGATTGCTCCTTGACGCCCAAGGTATGCGAGTGATCCTGTGTCTTTATATTTGCAAATCAAGTTGTGTCCTTTCAACCAATCACTATGCCAGGGGGGTAGGTCTCACTAGCTTAAGAAAAACCAAGAAAACTGGAAGTGCAATCATCCTTCCTGATCTCAGAAGATCTCCTCTCATCTTTTCCTAAGCTACCAAGCAAAGTAGCCCTTCACTCTCAACCCTAGGGCCACTGTCCCCTTGTCTTTCTCTACATTTTTTTTCTTTAGCAAGGAAATTTAATGATTAACTAGGACGCATAAAATATTTTAGGCCCCAGAGTCAACAAATAGCATTTTTCTCTTTTATGGGAATAAGATTAGTCTGAAAAATGCATGAAAATGAGGCTTCTATCCCCAAGGATGAACAGCTACGTCTTCAAAGTGCTGGAAAACAAAACAGAAGTTTGAGCCTTTACTCTTGCCTGGAGAATTCCATGGACAGAGGAGCCTGATGGGCTACAGTCCATGGGATTGCAAAGAGTCGGACATGACTGTGTGACTAACTTTACTTTTATTCTGCTACCTTAAATTATCATTAACCCACAGACTTCAGCGCAAAATAAGATGACATTCAAATCAATGTGTATGCTTGATCATAACAGATGCTTGACACTGAGTGAGAAAAATATGGTAAACAAAACAAAATATGGCCCCTTCCCCACAGAGACTTTATCATCCTATTGTGAAATGGAGTATATATGGAGTGACCCTGAACTTTTACACATTGGACTCCTTTCTTTGTTCAATTATGACTATATTTGGGCATTCTAAGTCGAGGCTTTACATGCCCTCCCCCCCAAAAATTAAAACACTGATATTATGGTTATTCTCTATACACTACAAAATAAGGTATAGCAATTTACTTTGCAAATTGTAATTTATTATACTTATGTATGAGAAATTCTTAAAAATTCTTAAAAATAAGGAAAAAAGTAGTTTTATCACTGCAGTAAGTATGCAGTGATAAAAGAAGTCACCTCACTTCTGACTTCATCTTATCTTTTCTACCATAATTTCTTCTTTGCTCCACTGTCATCCTCTTGGGCTTATCTTTATTTCATAGGTGACTTTGTTTTTATATTAAAAAAAAAAACCAGGCGGATTCATGTCAATGTATGGCAAAACCAACCAATATAATATTGTAAAGCAATTAGCTTCCAATAAAAAAAAAGACAAAAAAAAACTTAAGTATTGACTTAAAACAATAAAACAGCCAGTTATTTTATCATCAGAATGAGTTTATTTGTGTAACAAAATGCAATTCAGGACACACAATCTATGGCAAACCACGGGCAAGTCAGGAATACAAAGGAGAGAGCAGTTCTGTTATAGAGGAGAAGGGAGAGTTGGAAGGGGCTGGTATGGACAGAGTCTGTTGGAGAAAATGAGGAATTTGCAGTGAGGTGGCTTTTCATTGGCTGAGTATAACAGTTTCTCCTCAGCTAGCTTGTTGCCAGGCAAAGAGAAATTCTTCCTTCTTCCTGCTAGGTAGTAAAATGGTAACCTTCTGGAACATTTCTTTTTCAAGTTATACAGATTTCATGAATTGGCCAAGTTATACAGATTTCATGAATTGGCCTAAAGTTCACTAAGCATTCCACTCCCAAATCCTAGCAGAAATAGTTATATTATAAAAATAAAATCTCTAATGCTGGCTCACACACACTGCGCTCCTAACAGGCACCCTCCACTTTGCCTGTGTTATCTCATTCAACTCTCACAATAATGCTATGGAGTCCAACTAGCACACATATTCTCAAGATTGAGCAAAACTGCACTTCCAAGAGGCTAGACAGTTTGCCAAAGTCACACAGGTGAACTGGAACCCGGGCATATTGATGCAGAAAATCATAGTCTTTTTCACTCTGCAGCTATAGACATCTATTATTTTATCTGTTTTTCAAATACTCTATGGTTCTTATCACATGCTTGTCATAATTCAAAACACTTCACAAATATCAATTGATTTAATACCCATAACCATCTAGGTAGGTGTTATTAATATCCCCATTTTAAAAATAAAAGAGCTGACTTCATTTTCAGAGCCTCTGACTCATTTTCTAAAAACAATTTCTAAGAGTCCATGACAGCTCTAGCAGCTACTGATTCAATAACAGACAAGATACCTCCAAGGTCAGACTCACCAGCCCCATGTTTGAGACAAGGCCATCTTGAAGACGGGGCAAAATTTTTTGAAGTGACGTCTATAAAATTCTGTCCAAAACAATAAAGCAAAAACAAATCAAATTTAGTTTTTCTTGGAAAAATTATGACAAAGAAATGACATTAGCTGACAGTTGTGGAGGTTTCTATTTTAATACGTATTCATTTGAAAGGGTGCTTGAAAATATAATTAAGTGAGAGGATCTAAGAAGCTTCTGTCAAAAGTACTCAGTCCAGTTTTCACTTAACAAATAAATGGAAAAGAAAAAAGTAGGGAAGCAGTGAGGGAAAGAGAAAGAAAAAGAGAGAAAAAGAAGGGAAGGAAGAAGAGGTAGGGAAGAAGGAACAAAAAAATAGAAAAAATAAAGAAAGGAGTAAAACAATATCCTTCCCAGAAGCTAAAAATATATGAAAAAAGCAAAGTATCAAGAAGTATAATATCATAGACTTAATGTCAGCTAAGATCAAGTCTTTCTTCCATCTCTCAAGAACTCTATGACCACTGACAAGTTACTTAACCTCTTCAAGTATTAATTTCTTTACCTGAAAAATCAGAACAGTATCTTTTTGTGATTAAATGAAACAATGTATGTGAAGAGTCTGATGCTATGCGAAGTGACTGTAACTACTCTAACATGTAAGGTTTGAGGACATAAAAAATTGCAAATGGAAAACCTTACTTTGAACCATCACCACAGAAGTAGTATTTTGGATGCCTGTTCTCAAAACTAGGTGGAATCAGACGATCTCTAGAATCATTACTGCACTGAAGGAAATATTGACAACTCCAGCTAACCTATTCTAGCCATTTCATACTTCTTAAAACAACGAGCAAAGTAAAAGGTAGTCAAAACAGGTACTTCCTAGGTATTTTAAGCATTGTCAATACATAAAAATAACAATAAGTAAGTCTTGAGAGTTTCTTTGGTAACATTGTCCTCCAAATAAAATATCAACATCACAGTCTATAAATTACATTCTTTTTTCCATTTATAAGGCATGGCCTGTCTCCTGAATGCCACAGACTTCCACAGAGAGGAAATCTATAATTAGCTTATTTATTAAAAAACAGTCTTCTCACTTACCTCCTTCAGTCAACATTTCTTTTTTATCAAACAGACTTCACTACTTAAGACTCTGCCTTCAAATTCCAACTCTCTTAGTTACTAACTTTGGGCACATTAAATAACCTTTCTTGGCTTCAGTGTTCTCATTTAAAACATTGAGTTAAGACTTGTCTTTATAGAGAGCTGAATGTCAAAATGCCCATCAAATTGTCTCCATACACATTCATTACTCAATATGTGGCATCTACTGACTTGTTTATTCATGCTATTATTTATTATCTCTGAGTTGTGTTCCTTATTAATGCTCTCAAACAACTTCATTCTGAACTCATAATGTCTCCATGCCCAAAATGCTATATCTAAAATCCTGCCCTTCTGAGATAGTTTATGATAACTAATCTAGATGACTTCTGATCAGGTCCTTCAACTAGAGCTACTGAGTAAACTGTTCAGTCAGATCTCGATATCCACAGGTTCTGCATCTGCAGATTCAACCAACCACAGATCTTAAACATAGTGCATGATCTGTGGTTGGCCGAATCTGCAGAACCCATGAAATAGATGGTGGACTAAGGAACTTAAACATCAGGGGTTTTGGTATGAAGTCGGGGGTGGGGCATAGGGATTAGGGTGTCCCAGAACCTATCCCAGGCAGAGGATACTGAGGGGTGACAGGACTTGGAAATTTGTTCAAAAGAAAAGATCCTGTCTTGAATTTAAGCAAGGTTGTTGCTCAGTCACTAAGTCGTGTCTGACTCTTCGCATTGCAGCCCACCAGGCTTCCCTGTCTTTTGCTACCTCCCGGAACTTGCTGAAACTCATGTCCTTTGAGTTGGTGATGCCACCCAACCATCTCATCCTCTGTCATCCCCTTTTCCTCCTGCCTTCAATCTTTCCCAGCATCAGGGTCTTTTCCAATGAGAAAAGACCTTTGGCTCTTTGCATCAGGTGGCCACAGTATTGGAGCTTCAGCTTCAGCATCAATCCTTCCAATGAATACTCAAGGCTGATTTCCTTTAGGATTGACTGGTTTGATCTCCTTGCTGTCCAAGAGAGTCTTATTCAGCACCACAGTTTGAAAGCATAAATCCTTCAGCTTTCAGCCTTCCTCAAGATCCAACTCTCACATCCATACATGACTACTGGAATAACCATAGCTTTGACTCTATGGACCTTTGTCAGAAAGTGATGTCTCTGCTTTTTAATATGTTGTCTAGGTTTATCATAGCTTTTCTTCCAAGGAGCAAGCATCTTTTAATTTCATGGCGGCAGTCACTGTTCTTAGTAATGATTCAGTTCAGTTCAGTTCAGTTCAGTTGCTCAGTCATGTCCGACTCTCTGCGACCCCATGAATCACAGCATGCCAGGCCTCCCTGTCCATCACCAACTCCCAGAGTTCACTCAAACTCATGTCCACAGAGTCGGTGATGCCATCCAGCCATCACATTCTCTGTCGTCCCCTTCTCCTCCCACCCCCAACCTTTCCCAGCATCGGAGTCTTTTCCAGTGAGTCAACTCGTATAGAGCCCCCAAAAAATAAAACCTGTCACTTTTTCCTCATCTGTTTGTCATAAAGTGATGGGACCAGGATGCCATGATCTTAGTTTTTAAATGTTGAGTTTTAAGCCAGCCTTTTCACTCTCCTCTTCACCTTCATCAAGAGGCTGTTTAGTTCCTCTTCATTTCTGCCATTAAGGTAGTATTATCTGCATATCAGAGGTTGTTGATATTTCTCCCAGAAATCTTGATTCCAGCTTGTGATTCAACCAGCCTGGCATTTCACATGATGTACTCTGCATAAAAGTTAAATAAGCAGGGTGACAATATACAGCCTTGATGTACTCCTTTCCCAATTTTGAACCAGTCTATTATTTCATGTCCAGTTCTAAGTGTTGCTTCTTGACCTGCATACAAACAAGATTAGAAGCTAGAAATAAATGTACTCTCACTAACCTTGAAAAGGGAGACTTGACTGTTCAACGCATTAGTTAGTAACTAGGTAGAAAGTCCCAGTGACTAAGATGACTGATTTGCAGATTACTGGATTCCTCAGGTTAACTAGGAAGAAGGATGGCTACAAGAAGAATTAAGAAAACTAAGACATTAAACAGTGCAGAAATGACTACATAAGGTCACTCAGTGTCAAGAATAATAAATGACATGAACATGACATGAGCATTCTGGATTTTGAAGAATTTATAATTCTGTTCATGCATTCTAATGGCATCCTTGAGATAATTAAAATGTCTCTGAAACTAGTGAGTGAGGTGTCAAAGCAGATAACTCAATAAAGATGTCAGCTTTCTGTGTAACAGCTGTCAAAACAGTGACTAAGATTTAAGACTAGCAATGATTTTCTTTTTCCCTGACCAATTGATGAAATGACAGTGACTTCTCACTAGTGTATTCTTGATAAAGTATAGGCTTTGGGAAACAGGGAGGGGCAGGGCTGGGCTGTTTGAAGGACAGTATCCCAGTAAATTCTACCCTAAACTGCTGCAAAAACCTAGTTTTTAACCTTTTCTTCTTATGACAGAAACAACTTTCAAAAATGCTAAAGTAATTCATGTTCTTCCCCAATTAGAACTCTTCAGAAAGGTCACCTTTTATGGGGTGGATGATCCTTTGTGACCCATCTTTCAATCATTAGATGTGTAGTTTTTAATGAACCTTGCAGACAAGGTTAATTGACCTCCCTGTCTTGTCCTTTCATCCATATCTGTTCTATGTGTTTCTCCAGGATATTCTTAAAATTTTTGTGTCCTCGTTCAAGGTACCATTAGGCCCACTCCTACATGTTAAACCATGTATGATTATGTAGCAGTTCAGAGCATAGGCATTGAAATCAGACCACATGAATATGAATACCAGTCTGCCAGTTACTGCCAGTGGGACTTTTGTCTAATGAACTAGCATTCATTCCTGAGATTCCTAATCAGCAAATCAGATATAGTACCTCACTCCTAGATTGTTATGAGCATTTAACTGGCTAATACATATAAAGGTTATGGTAAAATAAATGTTATTATTTCAGGTTTAACAAACACTTTGATCATACAGTCAGGTTGTGATTCTGGGAAAGAACATGAGCCCTGGTGCCATGAAGACACGAATCTGAAGCCCAGCTCCTCTACTAAACAAGCTATTTACCAATTAACAACATCCTTAGCATCTCTGCACCATTTCATTTATACACTGGAGATGAAAATATCTGAAATACCAAGTATGGGAAGATAATTAGATCAAAACCACAGTGAGATATCACTTCTCACTTGTTAAAATACAGCTATCAAAACAAAAGATAAGTGTTGGCCAGGATGTGGGAAAAAGAGAACTTTTATACATTGTTGGTGGGAAAGTAAATTGCTGAAGTCGCTGTGGAAAACAGTATGGAGTATCCGCAACAAACCAAACTATTATGTGAAACAGCAACTTCACTGTTCCTTTTTGTTAATTTAATTTTTATTTTATATTGGAGTATAGTTGCTTTACAGCAGCCTCACTTTTGAGTATATATATATATAAAGGAATTGAAATCAGGATCTTAAAGAGATATCTTCATACCCATGTTATTGCATCAGTATTCATAATAGCCAAGTCATGGAAGCAAACCAAATGTCCATCAGTGGATGAATAGCTAAGGAAAAAGCATGCATACATACAAAGTGGTATTACTGAGTCTTTACAAAGGAAGGAGAGGCTACCACTTGTGACAACATGAATGTAGCTTGAGGACATCATGCCAAATGAAATAAACCTGACACAGAAGAACAAAGACTATGTGAGGACTAATATGAGGAACCTAAAATATTTAAACACATAGAAGCAGAGTAGAACAGTAGTTAGCAGGGGGTGGGGGAGGGAGAAACAGAGAGATGTTGGTCAAAGGGTACAGTTTCATTTGTGCAAGATGAATGAGTTCTAGAGACCACTGTGCAGCTTAGTGCCTACCATTAACAATTCTGTATCATACACTTAAAATTTCGCTAAAAAAACAGATCTTATGTGAAAATGAAAAGATCTTTGCTCAGAACCCAACCCTGCAATGGACAGAGACCAGTTGTTGTGTTGTTCATGTCCACTCTTTGCAACACCGTGGACTGCAGCACGCCAGGCTTCCTTCTCCTTCACTGTCTCCCAGAGTTTGCTCACACTCATGTCCATGAGTCGTCGAAGCCGTCTCATCCTTTGTCGCCTCCTTCTCCTCCTGCCTTCAATTCAGTCTTTCCCAGCATCAGAGTATTTTCCAATGAGTCAGTTCTTTGCATCAGGTAGCCAAAATATTAGAACTTTAGCTTCAGCATCAGTCCTTCCAATGAATATTCAGGATTGATTTTGTTTAGGATTGAATGGTTTGATCTCCTTGCAATCCAAGGATTCTCAAGAGTCTTCTCCAGCACCATAATTCGAAAGAATCAATTCTTTAGTGCTCAGCCTTCTTTATGGTCCAAGTCTCACATTTGTACATGACTACTGGAATAACTTTGACCACTTGATGCAAAGAACTGATTCATTTGAAAAGACCCTGATGCTGGGAAAGATTGAAGGCAGGAGGAGAAGGGGACGACAAAGGATGAGATGGTTGGATGGCATCACCAACTCAAAGGACATGAGTTTGAGTTAACTCTGGGAGTTGGTAATGGACAGGGAGGTCTGGTGTGATATAGTCCTTGGGGTTGCAGAGAGTCAGACACAACTGAGCAACTGAACTGAACTGAACTGGAATAACCATAGCTTTGATTTTACTGACCTTTGTCAGCAAAGTGAATAAATTAGTGTGGTAAATTAGTCTTCTTATGAGATGCAATTCTGAATAATTTATATATAAGCCTTGGCAGGTGAAAGTTCATGCATGAACTTTGAGCAGACCTCTGCTCAACCAGCAGATAACCAATGCAAGGTGGTCTTCTTTCAAGGCTGGTGGCTGTATGTGGTAGGAAAAGAGGAGAAAAAGGTGAAAGACAGAATTCCTTACTCAGCTTCCTTCTCAGCAACCCTTTGCACTTCTGTGTCAGGGCGGTACTGGTTTAAGCACTTCCTGGGTGACTGAGTCAACCGTCAAAAGCCAAAGGCCTTTTGTCTTATGATACTGAATAGCCAATTGATCTAATATCAATATGTGTTATAATTGATTCCGATTTATCACTTCTTCATTGTGAGGTGTTACACTGACTCAAGAACCAATTAGGGAATATGCAAAAATTTTATTTTACCTGACCCATTCCCCTAACTTATCTCACAAGTTAATAACAGCTCGAGGGAGAAAATTTAGCTCCTTAGGGGAGGTGGCAGTGAGTCCATTTGAGGAACAAGAACAAGTGTCAGGAATAGGGAAGTGAGGCGAACTCAGAAGAAGTGTGTGTGTGTGTCTGTCTGTCTGTCTGTCTGTCTGCGTGTGTGCGAGCCCTCAGTTGTGTCTGACTCTTTGTGACCCCATGGACTGTAGCCTGCCAGGCTCCTCTGTCCATGGTATTTTTCAGGCAATAATACTGGACTGGGTTGCCATTTCCTCCTCTAGAGGATCTTCCCAACCAGGGATCAAACTCAAATCTCTTGCCTCTCCTGCACTGGCACCTGAAGAAGTATAGATAAGAACAAAGACAATGAGTGGTAAAGTGCTCTCTGTCTAGCCTTGCACATTCTGGGGAAGCTAGAGAGAAGTAGAATATCTAAGATGCTGTAGATAGGAGGTTTTGATTCACGTCATTGAATTCTCAGCAGTGTTTTGCCTGCGTAGGTTAAATTTCTCCAAACTTCCACTGCTTATGTGTACAAATGATACCAAAGTAATATCTAGTGTTCCAACAACTGTTACCCCTTCCATTAAGGGGATATTGTTAATACAAGCTGTATGACCCTCTCGCGTTTGTGTTATTTTGTCCTCTGGAATACTCAGATACTGTTGCTCTGAGCCTCAGATATAAACATACAAAAGTTTCATGGTGGAATTTACAGTAGAGCAGAAACACAGATCTTGGATGAAACTATCCTTTCTATCAAGGTAATAAGAATTTAAGCATCTTTTGCCTTCACATGAGTCAAACCTGAGTTCATAAACATTGAGCTCAGAAACAGATGCAGAATATGGATGTCATGTCATGTTTTAGACTCCTCTTCCCTTCTTATATGCAAGACGTCGTTCAAATTTATCTACCTGTTTCTTCCCTCAGTTTTCTCCCAAACATTCCTATTCTCTAATGCAAGCCTAGCCCCATAGTTTTCTAATCTTGCTTTAATTTCAAGAATCAACAGAACTTAGAAAATAGAAGTCTATTTCTAAAAATAGAAATCTTACTCTGCTATTTTTTAACAGATGGAAGTACCAATAAATAAAAGTAATTTAGGAAGACCCCAAGTAATGCTTGCTGCTGCTGCTGCTAAGTCACTTCAGTCATGTCCGACTCTGTGTGACCCCATAGATGGCAGCCCACCAGGCTCCCCCATCCCCGGGATTCTCCAGGCAAGAACACTGGAGTGGGTTGCCATTTCCTCCTCCAGTGTGTGAAAGTGAAAAGTGAAAGTGAAGTTGCTCAGTCGTGTCTGACCCTTAGCGACCCTATAGACTGCAGCCTACCAGACTTCTCCATCCATGGGATTTTCTAGGCAAGAGTACTGGAGTGGCTTGCCATTGCCTTCTCCGAAGTAATGCTTATATCAAGACAAAATTTAACACAGGAAAGTAGTTCTAAACACTGTTCAGGAGATTACTTGTGGCTGAGCTTTTTGGCTATGCAAAAGGTGGAGGACAATACACTTTTGTTATCAAATAGTCTCTGAATATTTCCACATCTAATGTATGCATACAGTTTGAAAACTTTTCAGGAAAAATCTTAAATGCAGCTCATTTTATTAGATATTTCAGACAAGGTCATCTAAGGAGAGTGATCCTAGTTCCTATATACAGGAGAAAAAAAAACTATGTAGGTGATGGAGAAGGAGCTGAACACCATTTCCTGTGTTTCTAAGTGCACCTTCAGAAGAAATTTATGTTTATGAAGGGAAAGTGATGAAGCCAGGTTGAGACTCTAATGGACACCAAATCTTTTCCACTCTGAATAGGATACCAGATAAATTTTAGAAAACCATTTCAAAAGCCCTCCACATAGCCTAACATACTGGCTCTCACTCACAGTGCTTGGCAAAACCCTGGACTGGATGTCAGCACTGCCGGGGGTCTTCCTGACAGCAGTGTGTAAGGATGGGGGAGCTTTATTAAGTGCATTTGAGAAATCAACAAGAATACTGGTCCGACCCTGCCCGTCCTACATCAGAAGTGCTTTGGGTTGCCAAATGACATTTTTTTTTTTTTTTGCTTTTGCTTTTGAATATGGTGTTGGAGAAGGCTTTTTTTTTTTTTTTTTTTTTTACAATATTATATTGGTTGGTTTTGCCATACATTGACATGAATCCGCCCCAGGTATACATGAGTTCACCCTCCCGAACACCCCTCCCACCTCCCTCTCCCCCTTATCCTCCCTCTGGGTCATCCCCTCATACCAGCCCCGAGAATCCTGTAATATGCATCGACCCTGAACTGGCGATTCGTTTCACATATGGTAATATACATGTTTCAATGCCATTCTCCCAAACCATCCCACCCTCACCCTCTCCCACAGAGTCCCAAAGACATTTGATGACTCTCTTCCACGTGGCCCTATTTGAGGACTTTTACCAGTTATGATTCAATGGCTTCTCAAACTCTTTGCCAAAGAATAAGGAAGGATTTTCAAGTTCACTTTTACAAATGAACACATTATAAAGGTAAAAAGGAGGAGGCTGAGAGAAAATACCCATGTGATGCTCCTTTACCAGTGATACTAAAGTCTCCTTTCTTGCACCATCAAAGTTGTACCATGTTGTGCCATCCATTCTCTGAGCATCCAAATTCAAACTGTTAGTTGAGAATGAGCTTATAACTGCTGCAGCCATGAAGCCTTCTCTGATCATTCCACCACCATTAACTTCATCTCTCCTTGGAAAAACTTGAGCAGACAGAGTTATCAGCTAACTCTAGAATATTTCACTGGTCTTTTCTGTGAGTTAGTCTTTCTTTATGTCTGTATTGAATACACTTGATTGAGGAGTTACATAATATGAAAATGGAGTATGGCAAAATAGAAATAAGGTATTTGAAGTCAAGGAGACATAGGTTTGCAAAAGAATATGGAAAATTAGCCTAAATTTTTTTTTATAAAATGTGTACACATTAAAATGTAATACATTGGACAAAGTAACTAATATATAAAAAATTTTCTTTTGCACTCCTCTGAGTCAACAATACTGGTTTTCTGTAATTATCCAAACATACATATAATAAAAGAATTTCTACCTTGTGTTCATTCAACTACTATTTAAAATTTATCTATTCTGCCACTCCAGGCACTATGAGTATTAAAAGTCTTTCACAAATAGCTCCTTCTTTTGAGCAACAAATAATTCAGCAGGGAAAATAATAAATTGCTCCAATTGACCACATTAGTAGTTTCACAGTATAGGTTCTCTGTGAGAGGTACAGGGTATCAAGGCTACCATTGTCATGGATGGGTTCCCTGGGATGCAGACAATGCAAGGGAGTTTGGTCCACAGGCTGTGTGTCAAGGATCACCCTTGCAATCAAGTCCTCTGGAGAAAGAAGGGAGCAGGAATGGCGAGAGGGAGGAATCAAGATATAATATTGATCCTACAACAGTCTCAGGGAACACCGTGGGAGGCTGTAGAGCCCCATGGAAACCATGCAGTCCCATGTTGGAAAGAGGTGGCCAAGCCTATAAACTCGGCTACAATCATTCACTGAACATGGACAGACCAGAATGGATGTGAACTTAGGTGAGTCGGCTCTCTCCAGCTGATACAATCCTGAAAGGCCAATCAGTTCAGTTCAGTCCAGTCGCTCAGTCGTGTCCAACTCTTTGCAACACCATGAATCGCAGGATACAATGCCTCCCTGTCCATCACCAACTCCCAGAGTTTACTCAAACTCATGTCCATCAAGTCAGTGATGCCATCCAGCCATCTCATTCTCCGTCGTCCCCTTCTCCTCCCGCCCCGAACCTTTCCCAGCATCAGAGTCTTTTCCAGTGAATCAACTCGTCGCATGAGGTGGCCAAAGTATTGGAGTTTCAGCCTCAACATCAGTCCTTCCAATGAACACTCAGGACTGATCTCCTTTAGGATGGACTGGTTGGATCTCCTTGCAGTCCAAGGGACTCTCAAGCATCTTTTTGAACACCACAGTTCAAAAGCATAAATTCTTTGGCGCTTAGCTTTCTTCACCATCCAACTCTCACATCCATACATGACCATTGGAAAAACCATAGCCTTGACTAGACGGACCTTTGTTGGCAAAGTAATGTCTCTGCTTTTAAATACGCTATCTAGGTTGGTCATAACTTTCCACCCAAGGAGTAAGTGTCTTTTAATTTCATGGCTGAGAAAGGCCAATAGCAGAATGCTATCTGCCGGCAGCACTCCCAATAATTAAGGAAACATGCCCTTCCTTGAAAGGAGATCTGGGCATTACAGAGTCCATCAAAGATGGGGATAAAGGGACAGAGTGTGTGGACAATGCATTTGCAAGCTTGATTGGGCAGGGAAGGAGAAAGGGCAGTGACTAGAAGATGCAGGCTTGAAGGGGTGTTTCCTTCTTGTAGTATTGCTCTATTTTTTTGTTTGTTTGTTTGCCTGTGCACCATGTCTTTGCTGGGCTTCCCTGGTGGCTCAGACAGTAAACAATCCACCTGCACACTGTATATAATAGCCAGGACATGGAAGCAACCTAATGTCCATCTGCAGACGAATGGATAAGAAAGCTGTGGTACATATATACAATGGAATATTACTCAGCCATTAAAAAGAATACATTTGAATCAGTTCTAATGAAGTAGATGAAACTGGAGCCTATTATACAGAGTGAAGTAAGCCAGAAAGAAAAATACCAATACAATATATTAACATGTATATATGGAATTTAGAAAGATGGTAATGATAACCCTATATGCGAGACAGCAAAAGTAACACAGATGTATAGAATAGTCTTTTGGACTCTGTGAGAGAATGCAAGGGTGGGATGATCTGAGAGAATAGCATTGAAACATGTATATTATCATATATGAAACAGATCACCAGTCCAGGTTCGATGCATGAGACAGGGTGATCAAGGCTGGTGCAATAGTATGACCCTGAGGGATGGGATGCGGAGGGAGGTGGGAGGGGGGTTCAGGATGGGAAACACTTGTACATCCATGGCTGATTTATGCCAATGTATGGCAAAAACTACTACAATCAGTTCAGTTCAGTTCAGTCACTCAGTCGTGTCCGACTCTCCACGACCCCATGAATCACAGCACGCCAGGCCTCCCTATCCATCACCAACTCCCGGAGTTCACTCAAACTCATGTCCATTGAGTTGGTGATACCATCCAGCCATCTCATTCTCGGTCGTCCCCTTCTCCTCCCACCCCCAACCTTTCCCAGCATCAGAGTATTTTCCAGTGAGTCAACTCATCGCATGAGGTGGCCAAAGTATTGCAGTTTCAGCTTTAGCATCAGTCCTTCCAATGAACACCCAGGATAGATCTCCCTTAGAATGGACTGGTTGGATCTCCTTGCAGTACAAGGGACTCTCAAGAGTCTTCTCCAACACCACAGTTCAAAAGCATCAATTCTTCAGCGACCAGCTTTCTTCACAGTCCAACTCTCACATCCATACATGACCATGGGAAAGACCATAGCCTTGACTAGACGGACCTTGGTTGGCAAAGTAATGTCTCTGCTTTTTAATATATTATCAAGGTTGGTCATAACTTTCCTTCCAAGGAGTAAGGGTCTTTAAATTTCATGGCTGCAATCAGCATCTGCAGTGATTTTGGAGCCCAAAAAATAAAGTCTGACACGGTTTCCACTGTTTCCCCATCTATTTCCCATGAAGTGATGGGACCAGATGCCATGATCTTTGTTTTCTGAATGTTGAGCTTCAAGCCAACCTTTTCACTCTCCTCTTTCACTTTCATCAAGAGGCTTTTGAGTTCCTCTTCACTTTCTGCCATAAGCGTGGTGTCATCTGCATATCTGAGGTTATTGATATTTCTCCCAGCAATCTTGATTCCAGCTTGTGCTTCTTCCAGCCCAGTGTTCCTCATGATGTACTCTGCATACAAGTTAAATAAGCAAGGTGACAATATACAGCCTTGACATACTCCTTTTCCTATTTGGAACCAGTTGGTTGTTCCATGTACATTTCTGACTGTTGCTTCCTGACCTGCATACAGGTTTCTCAAGAGGCAGGTCAGGTGGTCTGGGATTCCCATCTCTTTCAGAATTTTCCACAGTTTATTGTGATCCACACAGTCAAAGGCTTTGGCATAGTCAATGAAGTAGAAATAGATGTTTTTCTGGAACTCTCTTGCTTTCTCCATGATCCAGCAGATGTTGGCAATTTGATCTCTGGTGCCTCTGCCTTTTCTAAAACCTGCTTGAACATCTGGGAGTTCACGGTTCATATATTGCTGAAGCCTGGCTTGGAGAATTTTGAGCATGACTTTACTAGCGTGTGAGATGAGTGCAATTGTGCGGTAGTTTGAGCATTCTTTGGCATTGCCTTTCTTTGGGATTGGAATGAAGACTGACCTCTTCCAGTCCTGTGGCCACTGCTGAGTTTTCCAAATTTGCTGGCATATTGAGTGCAGCACTTTCACAGCATCATCTTTCAGGATTTGAAATAGCTCAACTGGAATTCCATCACCTCCACTAGCTTTGTTCGTAGCGATGCTTTCTAAGGCCCACTTGACCTCACATTCCAAGATGTCTGGCTCTAGGTCAGTGATCACATTATCATGACTATCTTCCTCGTGAAGATCTTTTTTGTACAGTTCTTCTGTGTATTCTTGCCACCTCTTCTTAATATCTTCTGCTTCTGTTAGGTCCATACCGTTTCTGTCCTTTATCGAGCCCATCTTTGCATGAAATGTTCCCTTGGAATCTCTAATTTTCTTGAAGAGATCTCTTGTTTTTCCTATTCTGTTGTTTTCCTCTATTTCTTTGCATTGATCACTGAGGAAGGCTTTCTTATCTCTCCTTGCTATTCTTTGGAACTCTGCATTCAGATGCTTATATCTTTCCTTTTCTCCTTTGCTTTTCGCCTCTCTTCTTTTCACAGCTATTTGTAAGGCCTCCTCAGACAGCCATTTCACTTTTTTGCATTTCTTTTCCATGGGGATGGTCTTGGTCCCTGTCTCCTGTACAATGTCACGAAGTTCAGAGTTCATCAGACACTCTATCTATCAGATCTAGTCCCTTGAATCTATTTCTCACTTCCACTGTATAATCATAAGGGATTTGATTTAGGTCATACCTGAATGGTCTAGTGGTTTTCCCTACTTGCTTCAATTTAAGTCTGAATTTGGCAATAAGGAGTTCATGATCTGAGCCACAGTCAGCTCCTGGTCTTGTTTTCGCTAACTGTATACAGCTTCTCCATCTTTGGCTGCAAAGAATATAATCAATCTGATTTCGGTGTTGACCATCTGGTGATGTCCATGTGTAGAGTCTTCTCTTGTGTTGTTGGAAGAGGGTGTTTGCTATGACCAGTGTCTTCTCTTGACAAAACTCTATTCGCCTTTGCCCTGCTTCATTCCGTGCTCCAAGGCCAAATTTGCCTGTTACTCCATGTGTTTCTTGACTTCCTACTTTTGCATTCCAGTCCCCTATAATGAAAAGGACATCTTTTTTGGGTGTTAGTTCTAAAAGGTCTTGTAGGTCTTCATAGAACCGTTCAACTTCGGCTTCTTCAGCGTTACTGGTTGGGGCATAGGCCTGGATTACTGTAATATTGAATGGTTTGCCTTGGAAATGAACAGAAATCATTCTGTCATTTTTAAGATTGCATCCGAGTACTGCATTTCGGACTCTTTTGTTGACCATGATGGCTACTCCATTTCTTCTAAGGGATTCCTGCCCACAGTAGTAGATATAATGGTCATCCGAGTTAAATTCACCCATTCCAGTCCATTTTAATTCACTGATTCCTAGAATGTCTACGTTCACTCTTGCCATCTCCTGTTTGACCACTTCCAATTTGCCTTGATTCATGGACCTAACATTCCAGGTTCCTATGCAATACTGCTCTTTACAGCACCGGACCTTGCTTCTATCATCGGTCACATCCACAACTGGGTATTGGTTTTCCTTTTGCTCCATCCCTTTATTCCTTCTAGAGTTACTTCTCCACTGATCTCCAGTAGCATACTGGGCACCTACCGACTTTTTTAAAAAATTATTTATTTTAGTTGGAGGCTAAGTAATTAGCCTCCAACTAAAATAAATAATTTTTTTAAAAAAAAAGAATTCACCTGCAATGTGAGAGACCTGAGTTTGATCCCTGGGTTAGGAAGATGCCCTGGAGAAGGGCATGACAACCCACTCCAGTATTCTTGCCTGGAGAATCCCCATGGACAGAGGAGTCTGTGGGCTGCAATCCATGGGGTAGCAAGGAGTTGGACACTACTGAGCAACTAAGCACAGCACAGCATGTCTTTGCTGGATTTTAGTTCCCCAGGCAGGGATTGAGCTCACACCCTCAGCAGTGGAAGCATGGACTGCCAAAGAATTGCCTTCATTTGTCTATCATCAGAGAAGCAAGTACAGAGGGAGAAGCTGACAATATATGAAAGAAGAAAATAATTAGAAAAATGAAGCAGATTTATGTCTCTTTCCTCCCTATCTGTGAGGAACATTTTACACCTCCGTTATAGCACTTAATCCATTATAGCATACTTAATCTCTTTCTACAGTGACCTCCACAGGAGGAGAAACCCAAACAATTTTCAAGCACACAATTAATATGTAACTGCTGAGTCACTGAATTGAACATCAAAAAAATATGAAAACCTAAACCCCTTGAAAATTATTTTTTAGTTAAATAAAAAGTATCTAAACATTATTCATTTTTAAGATAACAATAATATTTCCCACCCAGGGTGTAAATGCAACTTTTAGCCAGTGTGGAACAGAGGAAAACACGCAGATAGACAGATATATCTTGCCATAATTATGTGAGATAATTAAGAGGCCTAGATTCTGGTGCCCCTCCAGGACCTATCAGCTTGTCAACTCAATATATGAATTTATAAATCCAAATGAATACATGCACAACCCAGGAGTTGATATATACAATGAGATTTTGAAAAATCTTGAATTATCTTAACGCCTTTCTTCTTTATCTTTTTCCTTCTTTGAAATATCTGCTGTGAAAGATGATTAACACACTGCTTGTTGAATTGGAAACCAAATAAATCAATGTTGCTTTTTTTTAAACCTAGAGGGCTCACAAGGAGAAGCTTTTATAATGTTTATTTATCTCTAATAATCTCCAATGGATAGTTCTTTATAACTTGTCTATCAAGGGTCAGCAAAGAACTAGGGAGATTCTTCTTATGGTTAACCTTCATGAGGTCTTTATTTCTTGTTGGCGTTTGCATTGTCTGCTTCCTCTGCAGCTGAAATGAAAAGCAGTTTACAAGAAGGATTTGTCAATGGCTCTTGTTCCTGGAGCACTGGAGGAATGTAAAAGAAGGCATTATTAATGGAAGAGCATCACTCCAGATTCTTGTAATTCTCCATAGAGGCATCTAATTCAGTCAAGCATGCAATAGAAGAATACTGATTAGTGAAGAGAAGCTTTAATATGAGCCTGGGCAGCACTCACCCTTTGGGGAGTTCATGATTATATAAATTTCTGATTCCATATCGAGGGGTTTGGGTATGCACCGAACAACAGTGAAGTGCCATGTAGACTACTTCACTCCAAGTACTAGACCCTCAACATTCACATTTCAAGAAGGAGAAATTGCAATAAATAACTGCAGGGTATTGGGGGAAGTTTTGGATGCTGGTCCTAAATGCAAGTTAGGATTTATCTATTAAAATGGAGGGGATGGTTGAATCTTCTCCAAGACTGCTGCAAGGTAGAAGCTGAGAGCCAGAACATCATTGTTTAATCAGCCCCTTAGAAATGGTCAACGTGGGGCTTCCCTGGTGGCTCAGCAGTAAAGAGTCTGCCTACCAATGCAGGAGATGTGAGTTTGATCCCTAGGCTAGGAAGATCCCCTGGAGAAGGAAATGGCAACCCTTTCCTGGGAAATCTCATGGACAGAGGAGCCTGGTGGGCTACAGTCCATGGGATTGAAAAGAGCCAGACAGGACTTAGCGACTAAACAACTGGTCAAGTTAAAGTGGTCCCTTTGAGAAGCTTAATCCCACAAAGTTGACATTAGTAAGGACATTTTGGGTACCACTCTTCTGGAATTCTTTTTGGGAGCATGAAACACATTTTTAAAAATAGCTTCAGGGGCAGTAACTAGATATTTATGCTCAAAAAGTGGATTTATTTTTTGAAAGTTTTTCTGTCAATTTGAAACTGTCAAAAGTCATTCACTCAGAGCTGAGCTTGAACAAAAAGTTGGGTGACCAAAGTGAGTTACAACTCCTCTCTGAGTTCAGTTTTATGGACTGAGTTACTTAGAACCTGGCCAAGAAGGTAACAGTCAAAAAGAGAATCACAGAAATAGCCTGAGCAAGAGAATGGCAAATAATGTGGTCTGTTCAAGACAAGTCCTTGGAAAGACAGAAAAAAAATTATTTATGAATGAAGTTATGCTTGTTGAAAAGCACTCTTATTCATTCATTTGCTAATTTAGCAGCGTGTTCAGCAAGCAGTAGCACCATCTACCAAGCTCTGAGCACAGTGCTAGGAGCTGGGGACATTCAAACAAACTGGACCAAAATGAATAAGTCACAGATTCTAGCTTCAAGGAGCTAAAGTAAATATAATAATATACTTACTTTATATATAAACAATATTTGAATTAATAAATATTATCTAATTAATTTTAGAATTTGAAAGATTATAAGAATTGCCAAAACATGACACAGAGACACCAAATGTTGACTGACAGTATTTCATACATGTTGTGACCTATCTTCGCCAGGAGAGTTAAGTGCTATCCACGTGACTCCACCAAGAGAAGCGATCTGGAATCTTGAACCTGGTCTTTCCTGGACTCCACTGTATGTGCCTTTTTCCTTGACTCATTTAAATCCATATCCCTCACTGTAACTGTAATGCATGAATGTAACAACTTTTCTGAGTTCTGTGAGTCATTCTAGGGAATCATTAAACATGAGTGTGGTCTTGGGGAGGCCCAGTGCAAGTGAATAGCTCTTTCACAAAAATTCTTCAGTCCAAGTTGTTCTCTGCTTGCAAGCTACTCTAGAACTTATAGTACAGTCTGTAACACACATGTAAATTTAAATCAATGTCCAGTTCTTTAACTGTTTCATGACTGGGTACTTTGTTTATCAATCAGACTCTTAATTCAGCAAGGACTTGCTTATATCTTCAGTTCAGTTCAGTTCAGTTGCTCAATTATGTCTGATTCTTTGCAAACCCATGAACCACAGCACACCAGGCCTCCCTGTCCATCACCAATTCCCAGAGTCCACCCAAACCCATGTCCATTGAGTCAGTGATGCCATCCAACCTTATACTTCCATAAATCCCATGCAACCAGGGCTGGACACACAGTACATACTCAGTGTATTCAGTTCAGTTCAGTCACTCAGTCGTGTCCAACTCTTTGCGACCCCATGGACTGCAGTATGACAGGCTTCCCTGTCCATCACCAACTCCCAGAGCTTGCTCAAACTCATGTCTATCGAGTCAGTGATGCCATCCAACCATCTCATCCTCGGTCGTCCCCTGCTCCTCCTGCCTTCAATCTTGCCCAGCATCAGGATCTTTTGCAATGAATCAATTCTTTGCACCAGGTGGCCAGTGTATATACTTGCTTCAAGAAAATGAAAGGTCTGGATGTATATGAGAGAGTCACCTGGGGAAAAAAATAAGTGAAATTCTGGCAACTGACCAACCAGGGATGTCAAGAATGAATAAATCAGGACACTTGCCTTGGTCCAGAGGCAAGCAAGTTGGAAAGTAAAAGGATCAAGGGAGATTAGACATGTGTGAGAAGGAGTTGTATGCCTAGAACAACAGGGAAAACAAATAGGAAATCTGTAGGAAAATTGCACAAAGATTATATTTGAAATTGCAGGATGAAAGCAGAGGCAAAAGGAACGAAGTCACATAGCAATAAGCCAGGTCCTCAGAGAGGCTGTTTGCACTGAGGGAGGGCAAAGAAGGTCTCTGTTTTTATAGATTAGGAGAGAGGAGACAGAGGTGATGCAGAGAAACGTCATCAACATGAGCTCTCTTGGGCCTCAGCTGGCTTTGGTGCTCTTGGGCATTCTAACATGACATTCTCCCTGAGCTCCCATGTATGTGTTGTGTCTGACCCTGCCAGCCTGACAGCATCCCCAGAAGTTAAGGGTCCGAGGAACCAGTATTCTTTTTCTTTACAAGGGTCTCATCCTAATCTAGGATTGATGTCCCGTTTCTATTTGGTTCAGCAAGAATCTACTGCACGTCGGGCACCATAGCTTAGACAGCCTACAAACAAATTTTTATTTTTATATTTTATTTTATATTATTTATTTTAAAATATTATTCAGATAAGAGATCCAGACAAATTCCTAGATCTTCCTGGGAACATATGGTTCCCCTACACCAGCTCTGCTTGAGGATATTGTCCAGCAGTGGGGTGTACTTGGCCAGCTGCTGCCACAGGGTAAGCATACAGGGGCGTTAACTCCCAGGGGCCATCCTTAACCAATGAGAGGGTTCAAGTTACTGGACAAAGACTCCAGCTTCCTAGACCCTCAGTGAGATAGGTTAAGTGGATTCTGTAGAGCTTGTCAAAGAGTCTGTGGAGGGATTCCTTCTTGCATTGCTCTCACACTCTTCCCTATCTCGTTCTGCATCCCAAACAGTGCTTTCTGGGATTACCTCCCCCAAAAACCTGCCTGCACTTCAATTCTTGTGTCAAGGGCTGATTTTAGGAGAAACACAAGCTAGCTGAGACACCATGTCAGGCATGAATGAGAATATAAAGAAAACTTAATGTGATTTGAGTGCTTGTAGTAGCAAAAGACTTCATAGATATTATCCCCATTTAATCTTCACAACAACCTGTCAAGGCAAGTACTGAGATTATCCTTATTTTGTAAAGTAGGTCACTAAGGTTAAGAGAAATTAAATAGCTTGGCCCAAAACACTAGTTAGGAGATGGCAGAGCTGGGGTGGCAGGGGGGCCAAATGCAGTCTTGTTTAATTATAAATCACATCCCTTTCTACTGCTTCACATAGCATTCCTGGTCAGTGGGGCCACTGCAAGACTGGTGGTTATTCAGGGTGGTCTGCAGGGTGGATTAGAGGGAAGGACATTGCAGGCCAGAGACTATTTCAGAGGCTTCTTCGATCAGCCAGCCTATAGGCTCTGGGAAGCTGATTTGGCTTTGTCCTGAAGGTGTTCAGGGAAGAGGTGAATACAAGACTGAGAGGCAGGAGGGTCAGCAAATGGTCCTACACAGATGTGTGAGGGAACAGACAGAAATGGTGAGATGCCCCTACAAAGAACAGGTGCTCTGTTCCCAGGAAGGGCACTATCTCCCCTACTTCTGACTCTGACCCTGAGGAATCTCTGGGCACTACAGGGAAGAGGTTTGCAGATGAACATGGGGAGCAGTGTTATCAGATGACTTGATGCTCTTTTGCTGGATTGCCTAGCCATACTGTTAGTCTCTGTCTAAAGTACATTCTTAATAAAGCAAAGGCGGGGCTGAGGGGTGGGTGGGGGAGATTCAGATCTCAGCTCTGGAAATTCACAGAATTTGGGACTCCAACAGGACACTGACTCCAAGAGCCCCTTTGGTTTCCTTGTTGATTGAGCAGAGATCAGGGATGTGCAATGTCTATTGCAAAATGACTCTGGTAATAGAGGTATGCATTTTCCCACTAACCAAATAAATCTTGAATTCTCAGTCTTGAAAACAGCCCAGTATGCTATACCCAGCAGGTAAAACAAGCTGCGATTGATTCGGGCTCATATTAATATCCACACAAAATCCAAAAGAGATGGCAGGTGTGAGGTGTTATCCTGGTTCTTTCATGAACGAACTTTGGAGTCTCAAACAGGCCCTTAACCACTTATGCCTTCAGCTTCCTCACTGAAATGAATTTGGGTTTAATCATCTGATCTCAAAAGTCTTTACCACATACTGGCCCCTACGAGTTCTGCTGGACAAGTAAAGGAGTCTCTCAGACAATGATTAATTGAAACAATAACCTCAAGTGTAAAAACAAGAACTATGTTACTTATTGTCCAACTAAGGGACAACTGCATATTAGACACTGGAGGGAAAGATCTGTGTCTGCCAACACATGCCATGTTTCACTTAGACAGTGAAATGAAAGCCCTCTTGGTAAAACAGAGCCCAAGTATCAGGCAGCACGTGGCAGTCATACCCCAGCCCTGGAAACCAACATTGCTGATTCCCTGAGGAAGGGTCTTAGATGCTGCAGAGTGTGGAGTAATGAGAAGCTGGAAGTGGAGGAGAATTAGTGCTGAGCAGCAGTTACATCCATATTTTGGAGAACTAGCTCAGACCTTAAAGGAGATCTGTGAAGGTTTTCGTTCATTTTGGGGTTTTGCCTGGCATTCAGCTTATAGCCCTCTGCAAAATCAAAACAATATGTCAGTAATCCAAATGCTTCTGTGTCAAGACTTGCTGGATACTGTCCAGGGAACCAGAGAACAGGAGGGAGCGGGCTCTGGAGAGGAATTCTGCGGAGGAACTTAACAGCTGCTGGGCTGTTCTTGGTGGGGGCAGGGTGTCAGCTGGTCAATATATGTATAGAAATTCCCTGAACGTAGTTGTGGACCATGTAATTATTGGAATACACGCTTCACAAAGGCCTGTCCAATGAGTGGGAGAAGAATGCAGATGTTCAGCTGGTCAATATGTGTGTGTGTATTAGTCACTCAGTCATGTCAGACTCTTTGCCACACTACGGACCGTAGCCCTCCAGGCTCTTCTGTCCATGGGATTCTCTAAGCAAGAATACTGGAGTGGCTTGTCATTCCCTTCTCCAGGGGTTCTTCCTGACCTAGGGATCAAATCTCCTTGCAGGCAGATTCTCTACCAATTGGGCCACAAGGGAAGCTAGTCATGAATCAAGTAATAATACTGGAATACATGCTTCGTAAGGACCTGTCCAATGAGTACGAAAAGGATGCAAATGTCCCACAGAGACTATTCTAGGTCATGATTTTCTATTACCCCTGGATAGTATGTCAGCTTCAGAACGGGACCAAGCCAGCAGTGGAGAAATACGCTGGCTCTTTGGAAGGGACCTGAAGAAAATCTGTAGGCAAAATATCAAGAATAGTGCCATGGACACAAGGTGTACAGAGAAGGCTTCAATCCCAATAGTGTAATTGGAGTAAAGCCAAGACACCAGGCTTAGCAAAAAGTGCAAATGGAGCATGACTTAGGTAAAGGATGACTCCTAAGTTAAGCTCATGGCAGGGTTGCTGGGTCCAGTTACATAGAAGTGAGGAAGAATAAAGGGTGAAAAATCAGATGGCCACCCACTCTGAACTTCACTTTCAGTACTGAAATCTCAGCAGGGTGACATGGCATTAACTCTCAACTCTACGGTGCCCATTTTCTGTAAAGGGTGTGATATCATAGCATGGGTTATGAATCCAAGAAATCCATTCTGCCAGTAAAATGGAAGTCCATTATAGTTCGGTATGCTCTCATATGAGATTGAATAATTCATTCATTTATTCCTTCATCCTTATATAGTTTTGATCATCTCTTGTCTCCCATGAAGGTTGCTAGATACCTTATCATAACACTGCAGATGAAAAAGGCTTATAAAAATAGTAGCTATTGTTTACTGAGTGCAATTTATATGCTAGATTCTGTGCTGTGTTGTTTTTTTTTTTTTTCAAGCTTCACAAACTCTAAAATAGAGAACATTATTTCCATTTTACTTATAAAGAAGCTGAGATCTGGGTTGTGTAAGTAATTTACTTGACATTGGAAAGACACTAAGCATCAGAGTGACATGTAAACCCCAACCATTTGACCACATGGCAAATTTTTCCTCCCTATTTTGCTACTTTATGCAAATTATCAGCCCACTATCAGCTACTGAGATTTTATAGTGATTTTATAGTGATGGTTTAGTTCCTTAGTCATCTCCAATTTGTGCAGTCCTTTTACCCTTGCATGGATTTTTTTTATTATTATTACTATAATAACATTATTTGGCCTGGATTGTGGATCTGTTCAGACTGTATTGTCTCCTCTTATGGCTTTAAAAGCATGTTTGAACCCCTATCTTAAGTCCTAGCCAAGCTGGGCTGTAATAAGAAAACAGTGATTATATTTACTTGTGTCAGGGCAGCCTTGACCCTCTCACAGATAGCCCTCTCCAAGGCTGATCATACAACATTCTTAGTAGAAGAATCTTCTACTAAGATTAGTGGATTTTGTGCAATCTGTTTGCTACTAACAATACCCCATCTTTTCACAAACACACCTAAATCTGCTCTCAGTAGGCTGAGGGCGAGGGCCTAATGACTGACTCCAGGATATTAGTGCTTCGAGTAACATTTTTCAATAATTCTGAGGAGAAATTTTCCAGAAATATTTAAAATAGAAAATTTGTTATAAACTGTATCATCTTGCAGCACAAGTTGAGGAGACTTTGTCATTTTAAGATAGAAATGGGAAGGGACATAACGCAAACCCATGAGTTAAGAAAGCAGAAATCCAACTTCACATCCCAGTTTCCTTGCATATTTCGATATTTGGCCAAAAGAGGGATGAAGGAATAGAACATCTGGTCTTTCAAATACAGTTGTCTTGAAGGAATGGCCTCACCAAGACTTGCTCAACTTTCCCTCTATGTTCCATAGCCCCATCAACAAGAATTAGGAATTAGTCACATTTTAGGACATAGACTACATATGTCAGATTTGTATGGAAAGGAACATACCTAATTTCTTTTCCATACTTTCCTTTCTTGAGGCTTATCCTTTCAGTTTCTTAATTATCTCCCCTCCCCCTATAAAAACAAAACACTCCCAGCTTCTCTCTGATTCCATAGTCTCCACCTTTTTACTTGAAAGAATAATATTTCTTATGAATCTGACCCTTCACCCCTGCGTTTTCCTTTTGGCCCTCCCTAGTCATCCATTTTGGAGAAGGCAATGGCAAGCCACTCCAGTACTCTTGCCTGGAAAATCCCATGGACGGAGGAGCCTTGTAGGCTGCAATCCATGGGGTCGCGAAGAGTTGGACACAACTGAGCACCTTCACTTTCACTTTCAGGGACTGATGTTAAAGCTGAAACTCCAATACTTTGGCCACCTCATGCGAAGAGTTGACTCACTGGAAAAGACTCTGATGCTGGGAAAGATTGGGGGCGGGAGGAGAAGGGGACAACAGAGAGTGAGATGGCTGGATGGCATCACCGACTCGATGGACATGAGTTTGAGTGAACTCTGGGAGTTGGTGATGGACAGGGAGGCCTGGCGTGCTGTGATTCATGGGGTCGCAAAGAGTCAGGCACGACTGAGCGACTGAACTGAACTGAACTGAGGGACTATAACCTTCCAGGCCCCTCTGCCCATGGGATTTCTGAGGCAAGAATACTGGAGTGGGTAGCCAGTTCCTTATTCAGAGGATTGAACCTGAGTCTCTTGCCTTGCAAGCGGATTCTTTACCACTGAACCACCAGGGAAGTCCTCAGCCTACTATCAACAAAGGAAGAGAGTTCTTAAGGAAGAATATAAAATAGGATTTCCCAATCAAAATTCTCACCTACAACTTTTATTAGTCAAGGCTATGGTTTTTCCCATGGTCATGTGTGGATGTGAGAGTTGGACTGTGAAGAAAGCTGATCGCCAAAGAATTGATGCTTTTGAACTGTGGTGTTGGAGAAGACTCTTGAGAGTCCCTTGGACTGCAAGGAGATCCAACCAGTCCATTCTAAAGGAGATCAATCCTGGGTGTTCATTGGAAGGACTGATGCTAAAGCTGAAACTCCAATACTTTGGCCACCTCATGCGACGAGTTGACTCAATGGAAAAGAGTCTGACGCTAGGAGGGATTGGGGGTGGGAGGAAACAGGGATGACAGAGAATGAGATGGCTGGATGGCATCACCGACTCGATGGACATGAGTCTGAGTGATGGATAGGGATGCCTGGCGTGCTGTGATTCATGGGGTCGCAGAGAGTCGGACACGACTGAACGACTGAACTGAACTGAACTGACCATGATTTCATTGAAGTGGAACCAAAAGGAATGTAAAATGGACTTGTTGTGGGATTTTAGTGGACAAGAAGCAGAGCATTCTAAATAGGCTTTCCTGGTGGTTCAGTGGTAAAGAGTTTGCCTATCAAAGCAGGAAATACTGAATGTATATTTAATGTCAAAGAACAAATTGTCAATCAGAGTTCAATTCCAAAAACATGTGAAAGAGCTGAAATGCCATCTCAACAAATCTGCAGAAACTGACACATCCTTTTGAGAACAATCATCACAGCACAAATACCAGAGGATATAAGTGCCTAGAAACATAAATCTGAATGTCACAGGGACATCCAAATTTTTCAAAAGTCAGTTCTAAAAACTGCCCTGAAAATGACAAGAGTGATACTCGGAGAAGTGAAGATCAAACTACATCTCTCCATCCTGGATATCTGTAAGACCCAAGAGGGAAAAAATAAAGCAGACCACAAGATCTTCAAGAAGGGGGCAAGAGTTCTCTCCTGATCTACTTGTTTTTATAGCTACACAGCTCAGGAGGCTCATGGTCACAGGACGATACTCAGGAATTTAGCCAAAGAAAATTTCAGATGAGCATATTCCAAAGACCAAGTGGTTTGGGAACCACTGATATACAGAAATCAGGACAAGATTAAAAGACACATGATTTAGGCCATGGCATTTACTCTTCCATGTCCACATGATATTGAGCAAATTAGTCGTCTTTTCTGTACTTGAGTTCCCTACTCTTAAATGACCTAATGGCCTTTGTATTAAAAGGCTGCCAAACTCACAAAATCTCCATGAGGATCAAATGAAATAAAAGATGTAAAGATAAGCTGTAAAATAATATGGTTCATATGTAAAATGCTATTAATATCTCCCTTAAGACTGAACTCTTTGCCAATTTTTGGTTAATTTTTAATGTATTTTAGTTAGAGTTATAGAGACACCATCAGAAGAACCAAATATGCATATAGTTGCTAGAGGTTAAGAGCAGGTCCTTCTGGGAAGGAAGCTGGGAGTGAGGAAAGTGGGCTGGGGCTGCTGTATTTCCCTGCTGCTCTTTGGTACCTTTGATTCATTTTACAATGCACATTTAATGCCAAGTAAACCATTGGAGGGACTGATGCTAAAGCTGAAACTCCAATACTTTGGCCACCTCATGCGACGAGTTGACTCACTGGAAAAGACTCTGATACTGGGAAAGGTTGGGGGCGGGAGGAGAAGGGGACGACAGAGAATGAGATGGCTGGATGGCATCACCGACTCTGTGGACATGAGTTTGAGTGAACTCCAGGAGTTGGTGATGGACAGGGAGGCCTGGCGTGCTGTGATTCATGGGGTCGCGGAGAGTCGGACACGACTGAGCGACTGAACTGAACTGAAACCAGATATGTATGTATCGATTCATACCACTCCAGTTTTAACATATTGTTAATTTTGTTTACCTGTTGACTAACCTTTAAATTTAGACACTGTATTTGACCCTTTATTTTTTTATTCCTCAAATATTGGCATTATCTCTTAAGCAACTGTTAAAATGAATATATTATCAAATTTGTCCTTCTTTTCATTCTCCTTTTTCCCTCTGACCCTGCTTCTACTCATATATTTTATAGTTTACATTTTCAAGATTGATAACATTTACATTTTGTTTCAACACTGTTCTAAGCATTACCTACTACAGAAATGACATCCTTAAGACTTAAGTTTGGAGTTCCTAGATATCTGTGAGCTATTAAGCATCTAATCAAAGGATAAAACAAAAGTATGGGTGGGATTTGTGCTTGCCATCCAGAGAATATAAAACTTCTTGACCTCCCCGCAAAACACGTTGTGTTATAGATGTAACACTAAAAGGAAAATTAAGTGACAAAAACATTATTTTCCCAAGAAGTTTAGGAGAAGGATATGTGAGGTAGTGTCCAGGAACAAATAAACTATTTTTTCCCCAGTCGAGGTTGCTTGTGATGAATTCATCGTGAGTGCAGAGTGGGTACTGAGGGAGTCAGAAGACATTTATCTGCTTACCCAACATGTTCCTATTTACATAATGATGACAAGTAAATGCGTACATTGGTTAAGATCTTGGAAGTTGGCTGTTTCCAATCACTGTCTAATCTTTCCTGTAGAACTGGTGCATCTAAAAACAGTCACCCTGGACACTTAGTCCTTCAAACCTTTTGGGGTTCCCTTATCAGCCATTGCTAAGTCTTTTCTAGGAACAGAACCAATGTAGAGCTTGTTTCACCAGCTTTTGCAAATTTGTTAAGGATTAAGGTTTTCATCAGACATGATCTTAGCAAATTTATCCATGTAATTCTCAGCTGCTTCACGACAGCTGTTTCACCACAGATTTTCAAATATTTTACACCATGACACTTAGGGTTCTGCCTCCAACTCTCTGGATGTTCATACTCATCTTCAATGTTCACTTTGTCATGGAGTAGTCTGATTGGTTTCATGGGGTCGCAAAGAGTCGGACACAACTGAGCGACTGAACTGAACTGAACTGAACTTAAGCCAGTGACTGGCATAGAACTAACTTTGTTTTCATATCTAACTAGTACAAAATCTTCATGTTTTTGCCCAGTGAGATGCTTCACTCACTTTTCTTTGGTTCCTGTTTATTTCTGTCACCATAAAACATCAGCAACTTGTCTTCCTTTTCACTGAGTTGTTTATGGTGGCTGTTCCCACATTACATTCTTTGGTAACATGCCTCAGATTCATCACTTAACCATCCTCCTCAGTATATTCCTATGATTTTAAATTTCACTGTTGAGCAATTTTATTGAAATATAGTTGATTTATAATATTCTATTAGTTTCAGGTATACAATAGAGTGATTCAGTATTTTCATAGGTTATACTCCATTCAGTTATTAGAAAACAATGGCTATATTTCCTGTGCTGTACACTATATCCTTGTACTTTTAATTTATACCAGAGATCAAATTGCCAACATCCGCTGGATCATGGAGAAAGCAAGAGAGTTCAGAAAAACATCTATTTCTGCTTCATTGACTATGCCAAAGCCTTTGACTGTGTGGATCACAATAAACTGTGGAATGTTCTGAAAGAGATGGGAATACCAGACCACCTGACCTGCCTCTTGAGAAACCTGTATGCAGGTCAGGAAGCAATAGTTAGAACTGGACATGGAACTACAGACTGGTTCCAAATAGGAAAAGGAGTACATCAAGGCTGTATATTGTCACCCTGCTTATTTAACTTATATGTAGAGTACATCATAAGGAATCCTGAGCTGGAAGAAGCACAAGCTGGAATCAAGATTGCCAGGACAAATATCAATAACCTCAGATACGCAGATGACACCACCCTTATGGCAAAAAGTGAAGAGGAACTCAAAAGTCTCTTGATGAAAGTGAAAGAGGAGAGTGAAAAAGTTGGCTTGAAGCTCAACATTCAGAAAACTAAGATCATGGCCTCCGGTCCCATCACTTCATGGGAAATAGATGGGGAAACAGTGGAAACAGTATCAGACTTTATTTTGGGGGGCTCCAAAATCACTGTGGATGCTGATTGCAGCCATGAAATTAAAAGACGCTTACTCCTTGGAAGGAAAGTTATGACCAACCTAGATAACATATTAAAAAGCAGAGACATTACTTTGTCAACCAAGGTCCAACTAGTCAAGGCTATAGTTTTTCCAGTGGTCATGTATGGATGTGAGAGTTGGACAGTGAAGAAAGCTGATCACCGAAGAATTGATGCTTTTGAACTGTGGTGTTAGAGAAGACTCTTGAGAGTCCCTTGGACTGCAGGGAGATCCAACCAGTCATTCTAAACGAGATCAATCCTGGGTGTTCATTGGAAGGACTGATGCTAAAGCTGAAGTTCCAATACTTTGGTCACCTCATGTGAAGAGTTGACTCACTGGAAAAGACTCTGATGCTGGGAGGGATTGGGGGCAGGAGGAGAAGGGGACGACAGAGAATGAGATGGCTGGATGGCATCACCGACTCGATGGACATGAGTTTGAGTGAACTCCGGGAGTTGGTGATGGACAGGGAGGCCTGGCATGCTGTGATTCATGGGGTTGCAAAGAGTCGGACACGACTGAGGGACTGAACTGAACTGAACCGTACTGAACTAGTAGTTTGTATCACTTAATCTCCTTTCCTTATCATGCCCCTGCCCCTCCCCCTCTCCACTGGTAACCACTAGCTTGTTCTTTCTATCCGAGAGTCTATTTTTAACTTTAACTTGTATTATTCCTTTATTTCTCTCTCTGCAATTCATAACTATCTTGATATTGCATCTTCCAAACTTGTCTTCCACGCCCACACACACACACACACCACACACTTACTTCCTTTCTCTTTTTATTTTAGTGATCTCATCCTTAACTTCCAAGTCCTCCATATTTTTCACAAATATTGTTTCCTTTTTCTCACAGTCTGTATTTCTTTATAGATAGGATAGCTTGTTAAATCTCTAACCTTAACACAAATTAGGGTTCTGTGGTTATTTTACATTTATAAGGTTATCTTTTAATCCCTGCATCATATATATGTATGTATATTTTTGAGCTATTTTTTCTATTTCTCTACTATGGTCTTTCTCTTTTATCTTATTAGTTTTTTCCAAGTATCTGATGATCCTGCTTCCCAATTCATATTTCAGGTTGGGGCCCTGTTTCAGCTGTCTGGGAGCTTTGTGTACACCAGGGAGGCTTACAGAAGACAGGACAGGCAGCCCTCTCTTCAGGATGAGTTGGCAAGCAGTTGGTTACCACATTAGTGCACTCCTGAATACCAGGATATGGAGGTTTTGCTCTGAGATGCCAATGCGTTTAGGGGTTTGTTTGTTTCTTCTTAGGAGTAAGTGCGCGACCTCTGGGTCTTCCACTTGTGGAAAAGATAGTGTCGCTATGCCAACTGTTCTACACACAGACTTTCACAGACCCTCCCAGCCTTCAGCCACGTGCTTGGCCCCTTCTGTCCCCTGTAACATTTCCAGAGTCTCTCTAGAGTTCATCAGATCGGCTCCATTCTTGGCTGGTGCTTACCCTGTCCTTAATCTAGACATGCATCTTTTGCCCGACCGCATTAGTTATCACTTTTCTATTGATTCTCATCTTCAAAAAAAATTGTGTCTTCTAATGGCCTATTTCTGTTCTCTTCATTGTTGAGAGCTTATACCTTTTTGTTCCTTTATTCTTTTTCTATTGAGGTTTCAGGAGGCAAAGTTAAACATAATTAATTAGCAGTTTTATTTCTGAATTTAAAATTGCATATTCATAAAGGGAAAATGGAGGTAAACTGTGTCAAAATGTATTAAATTGAAAAATAAAGATCTTCTACCATAGAGAAACTTGCTTCCTCACTCAATCTCATTTTCCAAAAGAAACTGAATGTGTCTTAAGGTCACCTGGAGATTTATATTATAATTCTTAATAACACATTTCTGCATCCATTTCTTGATTCAAAAACCTTTGCATAGTATTTATTGATACTTCTTCACCTGGACAGATTTAGGAATTTAGTTCAGCAAATTGGATGGGTGTAATATCTTCTCAAATCTCAGGTAACCACTTTTGTTAATGATATTATTTTGTTTTTTACTTGGTTAACTGCATTACTTTAAAATATACTTAGACTTAAATTTGTATTTCAAAAAGCTTTGACATTATCTATTGCATCCATGGGGATGTGTATATGTGTGTGTACGTATATATTTAAACACCAATAAATAGCATTGCAGTATTATGACTAGTAATAATACATAATTTTTGAAACTGTGATATGGTTGACTTTTAAAGTAAACAGTATAATCCAATGTAAGCACATAGATTTTCATTTCTTTTACTTCACAAATGTGATTCAAATCTTACCACATGATAGTATATTTCACATTTGGACCATGACTTGCTTATACAGAGTTTTGTTGTGCTTGCAATGTCTACTGGTGTTTCTTTTTCTTATTGACAAAGAGAATACAAGCCTTACTCACCATGTCACTAAAGTCGTGCTGTTTGGACTAAATTGAACTATTTTCTAAGCCTCCTATAGAGCTGTCATCCTGGGATGTCTTTTCATTAGCTTAGTGAACTCAGCTATTTTTCAGATTCCTTGTCTTGCTCCTTTTAAGGTGCCTTTTATTTTGTGTGCTTTGAGAATAAATCCTCATGAAATTTTTAAAGAAAGATCAAATGTTTAAGATCATGAATATCTGAATTAATTTTCCTTTTCTCTCAGACCTGAATGATAGTTTATCTGGGCATAGAATTCTCAACAGTTTTACTTGAATAGTGTAACTTAACATTTATACCTCAGTTTCATCATCTAGAAATTATCCAACTTCAAAGGATTGTTGAGAGGATTAAATAAGATAATTTATGTAGAGCATTTAGAACAATGCCTAACTCCTAGCATTCAATAGATATGGTTCTTAGTGTTATATTTCATTTCTTCTCAGAACTTTGAGGCCTCTTCTTCATTGTCTTCTAGTGTCTATTTAGTATTGCTGTTCTGATTCCAGTATAATTTTTGTTCTTTTGTAAATGATTTATTTACTTTGGAAGCTATAGCGTTATCTTTATCTTAGGATCTATGAAGTTTTATGAGCACTTATCAAGGTCTGGGTCTTACTTAATTCTCCATACTTGGACATGTGTATTTCTTTAACTCTAAAATTAACATATCTATTTTAAAAAATAATTTTCTGCTTTCCATTTTTCTTACTCTATTTTAAAATTTTACTAATCAAATATTAGATGTCTACTTGACTCTATATATCTCTAACCTTATTCTTAATGTTTTCTCTCTTTATCCTTTTGTTCTTTGCCTTGGGAGATTTTCTCAATATTATATTCCAATTCGTCCATTGAATATTGTAGTTTGAAAATAAGATTTAAATTTCTAAACATGTTTTTGGTCCCTGAAAGCTCCATTTTCCCAGGAGCATATTCTTTTTTTATGAAAGTGATACATCCAACATCCTCTCTGCAAATAGTATTTGGGATACTTTCTGTTGTGTGGTTCCCTCCTGTATTAATCTGCCATAACAAAACACCACAGATGGGGGGGTTGCACAATTAAAATCTATTTTCTCACAGTTCTGGAGGCTTGACGTTCAAGGTTAAGGTGCCCTTGGGAGTAGCTTCTGGGAAGACCTCTCTTCCTGTCGTGTAGAAGGCTGCCATCTCTCTGCCTCTTCTCTGTGCATGTGTGTGGAAAGAGCATTCTCTGGTGTTTCTTCCCTTTCCTATAAAGGTATCAGTCCTATCAGATTAGGACCCCACCCTTTTGATCTCATTTGACTGAACCTCTCTAGATGCTCTATATCCAAATAGTCATAACAAGGGTTAAGGCTTGAACTTGAGTTTGGGGGAGATACATTTCAGTCCACAACACCTCCTATTCCTTAATTTTTCTCTTTTCCTGTGCTATCAGTTGATGGTCTTTCTTGGTCCATTCACCTTGTGCTATTGGTTTTCCTCAAATGTTGAGGGACCCTGTGTTGTCTCTTCACCTTGTCAATCAAGGCCTGGTATGATCAATATCATTAATTAGTCCTGGTTTCCATCTTGTTGCATGAAAGGGTTTCCTTATCTTGTCCTCTGCATGGGAGGGCTAACACAAAGTTCTAGGAACTTCAGAGTTTGTGGACGGAGAGCCTATAGGTATGCAAATTACAATCCCCATCTGTTGCACTCCCTCCTATCTTCCTGTACAATGTAAAAGCAAATGAAAAGAGCTGACTTGTGTCCCCCAAAATACATGTCCACCTCCCAGACAGAGGCTTGAATTTAGCCTTAACATGATTCTAAGAAAACAAGTATTGACAATGTCTTTTAAGGATAACAATAAAAAGAACTGTACAGAAATATGATACTCTAGTTAGTAGAGTTTTTTTAATAGGAATATGGGTTGACTTGAGTATAGTTTTGACAAAATAATAATTGAACTATGTATTCTAAGGCTAAATACAAAAAAGAACTATACACAAATATTATACTGTAGCTAGTAGGCTCATTTTTCACAGGGGTTTGGTTGGCAATTTTGAAACTACTTATGTGTATTCTGGGATTGAGCAAATAAGTTAATATATCATAGATAATGAGAACCAGGCTTACTGCTAGAGAAAGGAGCTATAAATAAGGAAAGGGAAAAAGCTAGCATGAATCCTGTGGTGTCAGGCTGGATATATCGATATAAACTCATGGTTTATAAATACATATATACAGATAGATACAGAATAGATGAAACTGTGTCTGCTGAGAGGGTCAGAAGCAATGAAGCACTAACATCAGTGAGAGGCTCTTGATTCCTAGATGTCATTCTCTAAGCTTTAGAGAAATCATTGATTCAAGGGGCTAGAGAAGGAAAGTACAAGATGTGACTTGAAGAGCTTATAGCGTGAAAAAGTAAGAAAGTGCTCAAAAAATGAAAGGGCAATTTAAAAAGTTCACAGAAGCCAAACTGATGGGGCTCCCTATGGCCAAATCTGGGACAATTTGAAGATCACATACAAAGTGATGGGATGGATTGTAATCCACAGCGTGAAGTAAGAGTTTGTGAGTACATAGTAACATATGTATAAGTAATGGAATAAACAGAGGAGGAAAAGGTCTTCCTTACAGTACTACTCCAACTAATAAACATAGAAGGAACAAAGGAAATAGAAAGTCACCGCGTAGCCAATATCACAGTAATAATTATTTTAGACCAGGATCATCTATGAATATTAATAATTAGTGGGCAAACAAACAATGCAAAAAATTCTGTGGACAGACTTTATTTTGAGGGCTCCAAAATCACTGCAGATGGTTACTGCAGCCATGAAATTAAAAGATGCCTGCTCCTTAGAAGAAAAGCTATGACCAACCTAGACAGCGTATTAAAAAGCAGAGACATTACTTTACCAACAAAGGTCCATCTAGTCAAAGCTATGGTTTTTCCAGTAGTCATGAATGGATGTGAGAGTTGGACTATAAAGAAAGCTGAGCACCAAAGAATTGATGCTTTTGAACTGTGGTGATGGAGAAGACTCTTGAGAGTCCCTTGGACTGCAAGGAGATCCAACCAGTCCATCCTAAAGGAAATCAGTCCTAATCAGGACTAATGCTGAAGTTGAAACTCCAATACTTTGGCCACCTGATGTGAAGAACTGACTCACTGGAAAAGACCCTGATGCTGGGAAAGATTGAAGGCAGGAGGAGAAGGGGACGACAGAAGATGAGGTGGTTGGATGGCATCACCGACGTGATAGACATGGGTTTGAGTAGGCTCCGGGAGTTGGTGATGAACAGGGAAGCCTGGCGTGCTGCAGTCCACAGGGTCACAAAGAGTTGGACACAATGAGTGGCTGAAATGAACTGAAACACATGATGAGAAACAAGGTAGCAACACAGTCTCAAATTATTTCTCAGAAAGATACTTGTCAATTACAAAGAGAAAATAGTGACTATGCAGTGAAGAATCTTGGCAGTCACCACCACAATAAGGGGCTTCCCTGAAAGCTCAGTTGGTAAAGAATCTGCCTGCAATGCAGGAGATCCTGGTTTGTTTCCTGGGTTAGGAAGATCTGCTGGGGAAGGGATAGGCTACCCATTCCAGTATTCTTGGGCTTCCCTTGTGGCTCAGCTGGTAAAGAATCTGCCTGCAATGTGGGAGACCTGGGTTCAGTCCCTGGGTTGGGAAGATTCCCTGCAGAAGGGAAAGGCTGCCCACTCTAGTATTTTGGCCTAGAAAATTCCATGGACTGTATAGTCCATGGGGGTTCGCAAAGAGTTGGACACAACTGAGCACCTTTCACTTTCACCATAACAAAGGGATCGAAGTTAACATTTTGGAAACATATTGATATTATTTGCCTCCAGATTCAATGCATTGAGGAAGTCATAATATTAATATTTATATCCCTACGGATATAACTTCACATGGACTCTTACCTCATACTATGGGTTACAATGCATTCCATCAGTGTGTATGCTGCTGCTGCTGTTGCTAAATCGTTTCAGTCGTGTCTGACTCTGTGTGACCCCGTAGACAGCAGCCCACCAGGCTCCCCCATCCCTGGGATTCTCCAGGCAAGAACACTGGAGTGGGTTGCCATTTCCTTCTCCAATGCATGAAAGTGAAAAGTGAAAGTGAAACCGCTCAGTCGTGTCTGACTCTTAGCAACGATCCTCAAATTGTCCAAGATTTGGCCATAGGTAGCCCCATTAATTTGACTTCTATGAATTTTTTAATTGTCCCTGTTAATTTTTGAGCAGTTTTTTACTTTTCCACATAACAAGCTATTCAAGATCTTTACAGTATAGAACCTAGCTGAACCATGGTCCAGTGATCAAAGTGAACATCATCAATACTGAGAAAAACTGATATCATTTGGTTCCTGGTAGAGTCACCAAGGACACAGCATTGCTTCTCTGTTATTCCACCCAAATGTATATAACCCAAGTCTAATCATGAAGAAACATCAGACATCTTCAAATCAAAGGACATTCTACAAAACAATTAGCCTGAACTCTTTAAAAGCATCTGTTCAATTCCAGGACTATCCAAATCACCGCCATCTGTCCTAAATGATGAAAATGACCTCTATGATTCTTTTGTACTGTGCTAATCTAAGGACAAATTGTGTTTCTCCAGTTTCCTTTCTCTGCCTTGTTCTGGGTTAGGGTTGACCACCAGGGAAATAAACAGTATTTAGAAAACAGAAGGAAATCAGCAGTCATTGTGCCCTAAGAGTTGATGTGGAAAAATAGGTGTTGGTGCGTCTTAGGCATCTTGTTGCTAATCTGCTAGCCTTGCAGGACATGTGGTCCTCTCCAAAATGTCCATCGGACATTTGATCAACACCAAAAGGTCCTTGATATTTTCAAGACCATTGGTTTCTATCCAAAATACCAAGGAGATATTTGGTCCATACCACAAAGTCCTTGATATTCGATCCTGCCCAAAACCATTTGGCATGGACCAAATATGATTATGCACATTTGGACAGGACCACATTTCAAAGACCATTAGGCATGGACCAAATGTCTTATGACCATTTTGGAGAGGACTGAATGTCTGCCAGCCATCCGCTGGCTCAAGTTGTTGGTGTGGAGCAGGAGCCAAATGGGCCAGATCTCTTCTGGATCTCTTCCTTTATTACCTCCAGGTCCTGATCCAGGTGTGTGTGCATCTACCTAGGGGAGGACATTGGCTTCCTCTGCAGATCACCAAGTACCTTGAGAGAGGGTGAGAAAAAGACACAAGTTCCAGTTTGCCCTCAGGTCCCGAGCTTTTCATCCAGATTGCTCCCTCTCTGGCCCCTCGTTTCCGTGCCTATGCCACTGTGCTGCTCCCACTTCATCCTGTGCACGCCACGGCTGCCTCTCTCCTTCTCTCTCTCTCGCCCCACCCCCGTCTCCTCTCTCTCTTCAGCCACATGGACCTCATCTGGTTCCTCTTTCTCCTCATATTCTATCTGTCCAGCCATATGGCCTTTTCCCTGGAAATGTTCTTCCTTCCTTTTCCATCTGGTTACCCCCTCACTTTTTAGATCTCAGCTGAAACAGCCTCCTCTTCAAGAAAGACCTTCTTGACCTATTGACAAGGTTAAATAACATGGCCATAAGCTTTCCCAAGCCAGTGTGCCTCTCCTGATTTTCAGTTCACTTGTATGCCTGTTTGATTGATGTCTGACTTCAGTCACTGGGGTGGGGCTAAGGGACTTGCCAGGTGATAATCACCATTTCATGCCTGGTTATTAGCACAGTACCTGCCTCTAGTAAAGATTCAATAAATATTTGTAGGTGAAATCAGTGAATTTTAAGCCATGCTCAACACAAGATTTGATTAATGCATCTATGCCTATTGATGTGCCTAAATTTCCCTTCTTCTGCACAATAATAAGTAATATAAAAAGACTAATTTAACCTCTTCACAGGAGCCATGTCTCTAGCTTATAAATGTACCTTGGTCACCTCCCTTCTATTCTCTCCAAGAAATAAGAGTCCTGACACTGAGGAGAACTGCACTATGAATCAGTAAGTTGATGGTCATTAACGTTGAACTCAGGCATTTCCCCCTTTTATTATTTGTTGCACGATGTGTGTTTTCACAGGGCTATCAAAGTAAGCTGCAGGAAAGCTGCCAGTGTGCTTCTGAAGTGATTTTTGGCAATCTATTTCCATCAGCTTCATGCAGTTCTGCAACTATTAACACATCCCTTTGAGATTCAATTTCATTCTGAACTCCATCAGTTCTAAACCACATGAATCAAATTAAACACCAAGACATTTCATCAAAATATTCCAATTAATTTTAACTAATTTCATTCAGTTCGACAATTCCAAGCACTGAAATTTATGTCCTTCTTGCCAGAGCATATATGAACTGATCTTGCTTCCGTCAGATCCTTTGCTGTTTGCTTCTCTACAAAGTATTTTTAAACATGTTTACTACCAAATCTTTTTAGTTGCTGAAAATCTTCTCAATTCCCAATAATTTGAAGGGATCAATGTGTTGCTACGACCATCTTAATCCCCATCCTCTTGATAGCCATGACCTCTCTGGTGTCAAATAATAGAACAGAGAGGCCACAGTGGTCTTAGGGAATGTTATGGACGACAGAATTCCCCTTCCATGCCCCTCAAGCCTGGCTCAGTACAGCTGACACAGACTTTTCCCCATTTACATATTTCTCCATATATAATATATATATATACTCATCAATCTCCTCACATTTTAGCCTAACCCTCTGCTACCGAAACATTCTACATTCCATGAGGCAAAGCTAGAGTTAATAATGGACATTTTTTATGTTCTTTGCTTCAGTGAACGGAGGCCTTCTCACCTTTTGAATTCCTCTGTCCTCAAAGAAGAGGGCACATGCTCACATGTCACGCCTTCCCTATGGTAAGGCTCAAAATAACATCAAGTCCATCAATAGGTGCATCTGGATGACCTGTGGTTAAAAGGAGAGGAGGGAAGAAAACATCACACCAAATCCACCATGAGTGACATGCAGCATTCCAAGGAGGCAGTAGGACATCCCAGGGCTTTGCCCCTGCCCAGCATCGCCCATGAAAGCTGGGATGTCTGTATCCATTGGCAACAGCAACGGGATCTCAGTTAGAACAGTCGGGGAGAGTCATCCAGATATTTTTCTGTGTAGCCTCCAGTCACTATTTTCTGAACTTCCTAGTGATTTTATAAGGATATATCCTTTAATAATGAATGGTAGCCCACCAGGTTCCTCTGTCCATGGAATTCTCCAGGCCAGAATACCACAGTGAGTGGCCATTACCTTCTCCAGGGGATCTGCCTGACCCAGGAATCAAACCCAGGTCTCCTGCACTGCAGGCAGATTCTTTACTGCCTGAATCACCAGAGAAGCCCTAAGTTCTATTCTACACAGTGATTAGCTGAGTGATTTTATCCATTCACCTAACTTCCAGCAACCAATTCTGACGCCAACTGCATGTTATACAATTCAATTCTGACACTAACTACACCTGGAGTCAGACTAAGATGTTGTTGCAGGAATCAGTAAGCGAGAAACCAAGCGCCACACTCAGAGAGTTGCAGAACTCAGGTTTATTATGCTGGTGGGCCCAGAGGAATTAACACTGCAAGCTCTGAACCCCGAACAGAGGGGTTAACAGAGAGTTTATAGACCTACTATAGGGTGCAACACTAGCTGCCAATAGGCTGGTTTAAACTAAGGGGTTTCACCAGTGTGGGAACAGCAGTCAAGATGGGGAGGGGAATGCCTGACCTTTACACAGACAGGCATGATTAAGCAGGTTTGCAGGGGCTGAACAATTGCAAAGAGCAGGACAAGGATGAGTGAGATAAGCTCCAGTTCCTAGTATGGTAAGTCCCCACTTTCTGAGACTACGTGACCTACATGATCCAGACTTTGCAAGGAGCAAGATGAATTGCAGAGGCAGAAAGAGCAGGAGGTTATGTAAAATTTTAACTTTTCATCTTCAAAGTGACACTCCAATTTTAAAGGCTCTATCCCATAGACTGCTCTCACTTCAGACACCAGATTCAAGTATCAAGTCCTAAGTTACCCAAACTTCTGTTCAACTTGGCTTCAAAGTTGAGGCTCTGGAAGCATTTTCCTGTTAATAACTTACTTAATACCAGTTCATGATAAAGGACAATTCAATTCAAGAACAGCCAGAGGGAGGAGATGCATAGGGGAAGGTATGAAGAAGGGATGGGGCGTCTCCATGAGCTTTCCAGGCTTGCCGTCCTCCCAATATCTCACTGTGTCCACCAACCCCAAGATCTCTAAATTCTTTTGTTTAGGGGTCCTTGTGGAAGTCTCATTGTGTGTGCTAAGTCGCTTCAGTCATGTCCGACTCTTTATGACCTTATGGATGGTAGCCAGTCAGGTTCCCCTGTCCATGGAATTCTCCAGACAAGAATACTGGAGTGGGTTGCCATTCCCACCTCCAGGGGATCTTCCCAACCCAGGACTCGAACCCATGTCTCTTGTGTCTCCTGCATTGGCAGGCGGGGTCTTTACTACTCGTGCCACTTGAGAAGCCTGAAAGTTTCGTTACATATGCCAATGAATTGATTAAATTGTTGGCCATTGATGATTAATTTCGCAGAGGTTGGAGATGGGGAGCAAAAAAAATAAAAATAAAAAACCCTTAAAAGTTGCTCATAGAAAGATGATAAAGAAAATTATGGTACTATACCTCAGTGGATTTTTATGCAGCCACTAAAAATGAAAATTATGAAGAAACAATTCATCATAGAAAATGCTCATGATAGAATATAAAGCAAGTAAAGCAAGTATATCAGTTTGTACCCTCTTTCTTAAAACTGGTCTATGTGAAAATGTCTTGCAAAGGAATTTAGGGGAAAACAATGTTAAAAGGTGTTGAGGATGAATTTTTTTTAAGTTTTCCATAAATTTTGGTTTTTGGCTTCTGAGAGGTTTTGTGTTCACTCAACAGTGGTTCCAGACCAAGGAAATCAAATTGCTCTCTAATAAGAAAAACATAAACTCCCAAAAACTGACCATAATGCTACAGGAATCAGAGGGAATTGCTCCTTTTTGGAACATAACCCTTTCTGCAGAGCTCCAGACCAGGGATGGTAAGATACAAATATGAGCAGATTCTAATCTAGAAGCTTCAGTTTAGTTCAGTCGCTCAGTCGTGTCCAACTCTTTGCGAACCCATGAACCACAGCACACCAGGCCTCCCTGTCCATCACCAACTCCTGGAGTCCACCCAAACCCATGTCCATTGAGTCGAAGATGCCATCCAGCCATCTCATTCTCTGTCGTCCCCTTCTCCTCCTGCCCTCAATCTTTCTCAGCCTCAGGGTCTTATGTGTCATTTTAATGTCTTGGAACAAAGAGTACACTCTTCTAACGCTTTTCACTTCCCTTCTGTAATCCCTGCTTCCCGATGGAGCAAAAAACACGTCCGGGAAGGGATTAACATTTCTTCTATTAATAGCAGCCTTCTGTGCACACACCATGGGCTTCCCTGGTGGCTCAGTTCGTAAAGAATCCACCTGCAATGTGGGAGACCTGGGTTCAACTACTGGGTTGGGAACACCCCTGGAGAACAGAACGGCTGCCCACTCCAGTATTCTGGCCTGGAGAAGTCCATGGACAGAGGAGCCTGCCAGGCTTCAGTCCATGGGGTCGCAAAGAGTCAGACACAACTGAGTGGCTTTCATTCTGTCCACACACCAAGGAGCAGCCTATCCTTGTAATAATATCAATCCACTCCCAAGAATTTGGCTCAGTAGATCACCCCTTCTCATTCTTCACTGGTGCATGATTGACTCTAAAATGGCATAAGTAAAATTTCAAAAATAAGTCATTAAGGTCAATTGAATATCTTGCCCCATGAAAATCTGAATGTAGGATCTCCTGTGGACCACCAGCTCCCAATTATGAAATGACCAAACTTAAAAGATAAAATAATAGAACTCTGAGGTAAGAGCATATTGCACAGACTGATTGCAAACAGAATTGGGATGTCCTTAAAATAAAATCAAGAAGGGACTTGACAAGAGTTAGTCTTACACCCTTGTTCCCCCAGGTCCGAATGACTTTATCAATTATAAGCCCTTCACTCCTTTAGGCTCATGACCCAAGCAAAGCAAGTGTTTATCAAGTATATGGTGCTTATAGAAATCCAGAAATAGAAAGGATGTTCTTTGAATTCATGGAATTTCTTATTTCATGGGTAAAAGAGATTCCAACACCAACTAGAGAAAAAAACAAACATACATAATGAAATGCTAAACTTAATGGTCAAGCTACATGACACAAGGGACAGAATTTCATTTGGAGTCAGCTTCAAATTACAATTCTACCACTTACTAATTAAGTGACCGTGATGAGTCATTTTAGTGTTTTTGGGTTTTTGGAGTTTTTTTCTCTGTAAATACAAAAACAATAATTAGGCCTTATATGTGTAAGAAAGCATTGCCTAGTGCAGCGAGGTTCAGGTTTCAGAAAAATGCTTAGAAGGGATGTTTGTGGTATCAGTTTTCAGGCAGAGACAGTAAAGCACAATTTCAAAAGTAGGTGGCATATCCAATATTTTGTAATAACTCTAAGTGGAAAGTAACCCTTAAATGTTATTTAAAAAATTTTTAATTTTTAATTTAAATAAATTTTTAAAAAGTAGATGGCATATCCTGTGGGTTACAATCACACACACACATATACACACATGTGTATATATAAATATGAAATAGGCATAATGAAGCAGTTTAGAGGAGGTGCTAAGCTGACCACTATCTTGTAAGATGATATTTATTCCCCTTGGAGGAGCATACGATGAAAGAATTTACTTGTAGATACAACCTACTGTCACAGAACCAGGGAATTCCCTGCTCTTCTGGATAAATGCTATGGTCCCTCCATAGGTGGATGACATATCCAATCCCAAAGAAAGGCAATGTCAAAGAATGTTCAAACTACCGCACAACTGTACTCATCTCGCATGCTAGCAAAATAACGCTCAAAATTCTCCAAGCCAGGCTTCGACAGTACTTGAACCATGAACTTCCAGATGTTCAATCTGGATTTAGAAAAGGCAGAGGAACCAGACATCAAATTGCCAACATCCACTGGGTCAACGAAAAAGCAAGAGAGTTCCAGAAAAATATCTTCATTTGCTTTATCGACTATGCCAAACCCTTTGACTGTGTGGATCACAAAAACTGTGGAAAATTCTTAAAGAGATGGGAATACCAGACCATCAGACCTGTCTCCTGAGAAATCTGTATGCTGGTCAAGAAGCAATAGTTAGAACTGGGCATGGAACAACAAACTGGTTCCAAATCAGGAAAGGAGTAAATCAAGGCTGCATATTGTCACTCTGCTTATTTAACTTATATGCAGAGTATATCATGCAAAATGCCAGGCTAGAGGAAGCACAAGCTGTAATCAAGATTGCTGGGGAAAATATCATTAACCTCAGATACACAGATGAGACCACCCTGATGGCAGAAAGCAAAGAAGAACTAAAAAGCCTCTTGATGAAACTGAAAGAGGAGAGTGAAAAAGTTGGCTTAAACTCAACATTCAGAAAACTAACATCACGGCATCCGGTCCCATCACTTCATGGCAAATAGATGGGGAAACAGTGGAAACCGTGACAGACTTTTCTGGGGGGGCTCCAAAATCACTGCAGATGGTGACTGCAGCCATGAAATTAAAAGACCCTTGCTCCTTGGAAGAAAAGCTATAACCAACCTAGACAGCATATTAAAAAGCAGAGACATTACTTTACCAACAAAGGCCCATCTAGTCAAAGCTATGGTTTTTCCAATAGTCATGAATGGATGTGAGAGTTGGACTATAAAGAAAGCTGAGTACCAAAGAATTGATGCTTTTGAGCTGTGGTGTTGGAGAATAGTGTGGTCTTGAGAGTCCCTTGGATTGCAAGGAGATCCAACCAGTCCATCCTAAAGGAAATCAGTCCTGAATATTCATTGGAAGGACTGATATTGAAGCTGAAACTCCCATACTTTGGCCACTTGATGCTGGGAAAGATTGAGGGCGGGAGGAGAAGGGGACGACAGAGGATGAGATGGTTGGATGGCACCACTGACACGATGGACATGAACTTGAGTAAGCTCTGGGAATTGATGATGGACAGAGAAGCCTGGCGTGCTGCAGTCGATGGAGTCTCAAAGAGTTGTACACAACTGAGCGACTGAATTGAACTCTACAAAATCTTGCCTCATTTAAAAATTGAGTATTAAAAAAAAAGAGCCATCCTGCTTAAAAACACAGGGCTTACTATATAAAAAAGAAGAAAGAATGAAAATAAACTAAATAGCAAAAGTACTCACCAGGAAAACCTGACCCTGAAAATTATAATGGCAGATGAAAACTGTAATCAAAATTAGCACCATAAAAATTAACCAATTTCTTTTTTAAAAATAGTGGGTATAAAGGTTCTAAAACGTATGAATACGTTTTAGAGATCTGCTGTATGACATTGATACTATAGTTAACATTACCATATTGTACCTTCAAAAATCTGTTAAGAGAGTAAATTTCATGCTTAATATTCTTAACACAATGAAGTAAAAATAAAATTTAAACACACATAAATGTTCAAAGCAGAGAAAAAATGCTTAAAAATACTATGGCCATACAACAATAACAAAAAGATGAATCATCAGCTTGTAGAATTCAGGGGAAAGTAGTGGGGAAATAATCACAAATGAAGCTCACACTTCATTCGATAAGTACATTTGTGGTAAGAGTACAAGTTCATATATACCCTATGAAAAAGAACTTGAAAGTATTTATTCAATATAAAAATGTACACCCAACATTCCAGTCTTCACAATTTATCCTACATGTTTTCTTGCATTTAAAAAAAAATGATATATGTACACTGCAGAATTATTTGTAGAAGCAAAAGTTAAGCAGCAACCTAAATTTCCATCAGTAGGGAATTTGTTAAGTAAATCATGACAGCTAATAGCAATAAAATAATACGTAGCCAACAGAAGAATGAGAAATTTCTCTGTGTACAAATATGAAATAAATCTCCAAGATATATTGTTAAATAGTAAAAGCAAGGTGCAATGTGTATACAGTAATACAGTATGATTTGTGTGTGTGTGAGTGAGTGTGTGTGTGAATACACACTTAAAAGCTCACAAACTATCCCAGGAGGAATACACTAGAAAAATAAACTAGTAACAGTATGTATCTTCGGAGAGGAGAAATGGAAGCCTTGGAGATAGAAATAGGAAAAAAAAACAAAAACTACTTTTAACTCTACCTCTCTAATTCTGCTCAATTTTGTATTATCCTGCTAAATTTTGCATTATCTAGTCAAATAAATTGATATCTTAAACTACTGTCTCAGGAAATTAGGACCATAACTGAGAAAAAAGAATGGGAAGTTTTGTTTTTTATTATAAGTTCACTTCTGTATTATTTGACTTAATGTGTGCTATATTTATCTTGTTTTAAAAATTCAAAAATTAAGCATAAATATAATTTAAAATACTCTGTTCTGTTTAAAATACTCTATCCCACTATTCGGCTGTTAGAAATTTATTTTAGGAGTAGAAAATATGTCACTGTAGCTATAATAGAGACAGAATGTTCAGTGTATTATAGGAACGCAAATGAGAGATCAGTTTATCTCTGAGGAAACTCAGAGATGGAAGGTGCAAGTTAAACTGGCCCTTTAAAAATTGTTAAATTCACCGGACACTTGTGCAGAAGTCTTGTAGGCAAAGGGTACAACATTAACAAAAGCATGCGGGTGCGCAGAAACTGTCATGGTTGGGGAGCTACAATGATCTGGTGGGCAGGAAGGCAGAAATGACAGTGGAAGAATGGCTATAAATAAGCTGGAGAATAGAGGGGTTGCCAAGAATATCACAAAGGGCCTTGAACACCATGCTAACAAATGACATCATTTACTACATCAGGGTGGGCATTAAATTTGCCTTATTGCTTAGGAAAGATGAAGAAATTGGAGAATTTGAGTTACTGGCACAGGGGATGTATTGAGTCACAGCAGGGAGATTGCATGACTTGAGTTTACTCACAAGCCCAATTTCTACAACAGGTATGGAGTATATGTGATCAGTGATAAACAGTACAGATAAAGTCCCAACTTTCTGACTTGAATATCCCCAATTATCCCACTTAAGATCTATGAGAGTGAACAAGGCCAGTTCCTGCATGTTCTTATCTGTACTAGCTCCAAACCAAGAGTTCGCCTTTCTTCTTTTCTCAAGTTTGACTCTCAAGGCATTAAGCAGAAATGTTAAATACACAGCATGCACGTCACCTCTGTCCTGGTCGCTGTCCTTTGCATACATCACTGATCAGCAAAGCACTCTTTGCACTGAATTTTAAGGAGACCTTAAAATCCTCCCCCAACACCACTCTAGAAAATTACTGCCAGTCTGTCTAAGATGACCTATAAATGTAAGGTGCATGAATTTCGCTCATTTTTCCCTACATAATCCCAGTCTAAATCAAAACCTAAAATAGAATTGCTTGAGGAATAAAGTACAAGAGAAAAAGCAAGAGAAGCATTCTAATGGGTAACAAACAAGCAAAACTGATTGGAAGTCTGCCTAGAACCAAATCAAGTGATTCAATAACTATTGAGTGTCAGCTCTAAGCTGGATAAGGGGTAAACTGACACGACTAGATATAATTTTCCTCTTCAAAAGTTTCCACATCAGGTGGGAAAGATTTCTATAAACAGATAATTTTTACTGGGTGAACTCTGTGCCTTCAGGCAGGGATCAAGACTGCATTTTTCACTATTGTATACCCAGCACCCACCACCACACCAGGCATGGATATGGAACAGATATTTGTTAAATGACCAAAGCAGATGTCAAAGTACTTATTTTTTCTGGAATAAATGGGCAAAGGCCTTAAGTAAAAATCAGACTTTTCCTGAATTTTGAGAAATCAGTGAGAATTTTTCAAATGAAGTGGCATACATAGAGAGAGGAAATCCTCTTTATAGTTTTGCTCCAAAATTATGATGAAAAACAATATAGACCACTTATCCTTCATTTGTTCATAGTAATAATTACCCACATCCCAACTGACTTAAAAGAGTGTTAATGAACATATGACAGAGTGAAAGATATGACTATGTTTTCATCAAAGCTGTTGTAATCCATCTTTGTCAGATATATACTAGAAACCCCAAATTCAACAGTGCTCACAGATTCCACCTGGGTAAATGCTCTCAAAATGATCTTTATCTATTTTTTTTAATGGAACACTAATTAAAATCAATTAAGTTGACATGTCATTGACTGGCCTGCTGTTGCCAGTGCATAACAAAGAGGCAGAAGAGAAGACATGAAGGGTAATAATGTGGACTTGTTTTTACTTGCTAAATTGCAGTTATCTGTTTCTAATGGATGAACTGAAATTTCAAAGCACTTACTTCAAGCATAACTAAAGGTTTTCCTTCAAGCCAGCTATATTAGAGATCTGATTAACATTATCTCTTCTTCAAATGTGCTTGAAAGAATTTATTCCTGAATATTTTCATGAAGAATATCTTCAATCTTCCCTATCTTTGAGCTTTGATAAGCCTTAGAGCCTATGCCTTCCTCCTTTGTACTTGATTTAATATTCTTTTGTGCGGTGCAGTAATTGTTTTATCCATGCTAAATCATGTGTCTCCAGTGAGCTTGTAGGTCCAAGACAAAGACATCAGGTCTTCTATTTCTCTGATGTCACACATACTGTAAAATAAGCACCTTTTTCCCTACTGAAGATAAGGGAAGTGAAACACAAATTGGTTACCAGTTGAATGGCAGTGGCAGAAGGACAAACCCAGGTTTGTCCTTCATGTTTACTTCCGCTTCTAAAGGAAGTACCTTATCAAGGCCCTTTCTCAAGTGACAGAGATGGGCAGCTACGTCTTATACCAACAGACTCTGACTCTCTCCCCATCGCTTGGGCATAAGTGACTGAACAGGATTTCTGTATCGGAGGCATGTCTGTGTCCTATGTGAAAAGATTCCCTCTTGGCTCAGTCGGTAAAGAATCTGCCTGCAGTTCAGGAGACCCTGGGTTGAATTCCTGGGTCAGGAAGATCCCCAGGAGAAGGGAAATGCTACCCACTCCAGTATTCTTGCCTGGAGAATCCCCACGGATAGAGGAGCCTGGCAGGCTACAGTCCCTGAGATCACAAGAGTCAGACACAGCTTTAGCGACTAAACCACCACAAGTCATTCAGACTATTTTTATTATTTGAATTAGAAAATAACTGAGAGACTAAATTAGCTAGGTGTGTGATACAAAACCAAAAACAGTAAATTAAGAAATTTCCTGTGAGGTCACAGGGTAGAATATACTTGCAATACTTGTAACCAACAAAGGACTTACAGATGGGTTATATTAATAGTTCATATATATCTATAAGGAAAACAGCAGACAACATTGTAATAATAGAATAATGGTCAGAAGACTTGAACAAGTACCTCACAAAAGAACTTATCCTATGTAAGGTGGCCATCTAATTAATATAGCATCCAAACTGGGACCACTTTTGAGAATGACAGGGACCCTACTCCTAATTTTATCAAGATAACAAAGTAAGCCAGGACTGACCCAAGCCAAATACAATGTATGGGTCATTCTACCCAAATAGCATCAAACATATGAAAAGGTGTTTGACCTCAGTGGTCATTCAGGATATGCAAATTAAAACTTCAGTGAGATACTTCCATACAGCTATCAGAATAGCTAAAAAGAAAAAGAATGATAATACCAACAGTCAGTGAGGATATGGAGCACACAGAACTCTCACACACTGCTGGGCAAGGGCCGGGGTAGGGGGCTTCCCTGGTGGCTCAGCTAGTAAAGAATCCACCTACAATGCGGGAGACCTGGGTTTGATCCCTGGTTTGGGAAGATCCCCTGGAGAAGGGAGCGGCTACCCACTCCAGTATTCTGGCCTGGAGAATTCCATGGACTGTATAGACTATGGGGTAGCAAAGAGTCAGACACGACTGAGCATCTTTCACTTTTTCACTTTCACACTGCTAGGGGAGTATGAATTGGGGCAATCACTCTATAAAACTCTTTCAGAGTATCTATCAAAGTAAAACATAAATGATGTATGATTCATCAATTCAACTCTCAAGTACAGATACATACAGTATATACATAAATATACCCCAAAAAAGACATTTGCATAGCAGCATTATTCAAAACAGCCCCAAACGGAAAACAGCCCCAAATGGTTATCGATAGTAGAATGGATAAATACGGATAAATAGTCATACGCTGGATGACTATACCATGATTTTAAATGAATGAACCACTGCTATACAGAGCAACATGATTAAATACCATGACTGTAGCCCTAAGGACTAAGACAGTAGACTCAGAAGAGCAGATGCTGTAGAATCACACTTTTACAATCGTCAGAAAAGGCAAAACTAATCTGTGGTGTCAGAAGACAGGTAACTAATTACCTCTGGGGAAGGGTTAGTGACTGGGGTGGGGGTGGGGAAGTTTCTAGAAGCTGGTAATGTCTCATTTTTTCATCTAGGTACTCATAATGCAAGGGTGTTCACTTTGGGAAAATCACTGAGCTGCATGCTGAAAAGTTGTGCGATGATTTGCATATGTACTTTACTTTAATAAACAACTTATTAGTAAAGAAAGAAAAATATCCCCAGAAAAGAGAGGGAAATTCCTTGAAGCAAAATAGGGTTGCGTGCAAGCTAGAGCAAAAACAGAAGTAAACAGGGGAAGCTATTCAGGAGAGAGAATAGAATGGTGTAGATGTGCAGGTAAAAGCCTGGAGACCATCAGAGAAAGACCATGAGCTAAAGATGGAGAAACAAGTAGAACAGTCAGTACCTTGCACTGCCTCCAGTCCTGGTGATTTTCCCGTTCCTTGTTCCATTCATGTGTATCTTTACAATAAGTACCCCTTTTCTTGAGGCAGTGTAAGAAACTTTCTCTTCCATAAAAGCAAACAAAACCAACTAAAATGCCAATAGTGTTTTCTTTCTCATACCTTCTAAAAGTACAATCTTGCCAGTTAGGGAAGTTACCTTCATCAAAAACTATTTCTATGATATAATGGAAACCAAAAGTAAGCTGAGCCAAGTGAATGATGAATGCTCATGTCTTCCATGACGAGGGCTAGAAGACTTACAAAATGTAGTACAAATAGAGGAATATTCTCTTGGTTCAAACCCATCTCTCCTGCATGTATAAACCATGAGTGGTGCTGAAATAACAAATCTTATGTTTCATGTTGACACATTTATTGAGCTGTATGATGTGCCAGATGCTAAGCATGGGGTGATGGAGCTGAATATAACATGACTTCTCTTTTTGACCTCATATGTTTTGCCTGTTTTGTTCAGCACTGAATCTCCAGCACTTAGAATAGCATTCAGCACATAAGAGGTGCGTAATTAATATTTATGGAATGAATCAGTGAATAAATAGGTAGAATAGATATACAAACAATCACCATACAATGGAACATAATACCTGTATAACAAGATTCAATGATAAAAGGGAGTAGTCATTTCTCTAGTCGTGGTGAGGGAAAGCTACAGAAAGGACCATTGGGTTGAGCCCTGAAGAATTTTCTCTAATTTATAGAGAGACAATGAAAGACATTGGAGAGCAGACAGGGAGAAAACCATGGGGAAAATTTGGGGTGTGTATGTGTGTGCGTAGTTGGTTCAACTCTTCTTATCCACAATCCAATCAATGAAAAGTGTGGCAATGTTGTGGTTTACAGACCACAAAGTACATATTCCAGTGGTCTCCTCAATCAACTGATCAATTCTGTCTACATAGAATAAAGGATAAAGAATTACCCAGATGATACATGCTACTAGAAAAAAAGAAAAAGAGAATACTTGAGGATTTAGTTCTCCAGCTTACTAATCTTCCATGGTGGTTTTCAAATTGAATTTCATAGAGCCCTCGGGTATGTCTGAGAGATACAGCTTCATAAACCACCCCGGAGTGAGAGATGGAGGAGAAGCAGACATGGCCCTAGGGCTTCCACCCCTGATTTAACAGCAGCCGCTCCTTTCATCTGCTTTCTGTGAGATTTACCAGGAAAGAAATACTCTACATAACTAGGTAATTATTCTACTTTTTCAAAAAATAAAGTTTAAAACAGCTGACCTATAAAGTGTGAATCCACAGAATGATTGTACAGTGACTTACTGTACTTTTGGTAAACACAATTTAATCACTGTAAATAAAAGAAAACACATTGATTTTTATTATTTTAAAATTATGATCTACCCTGACATTCCCAGTCTACAAGGGAGTAAATATCTAGCTGTGATTTTTAACACCATAAGAGAGAAGACATCTATCACAATTGTCTCAAAGATGAAAGAGCTGTCAAAGTACTGATTTTGATCACCTCTCCCCATCCTCATATTTTGAACCATGCCATTTTGGGGTATCCTTTGCTCTGGGAACTTTGAGCCTCTGCAAACACGTCTCTTGGTTGCCATGCTATTTGGTGACTGAGAGTGAGAAATAAAATATTATCTCATGCTCCTCTCTTAGATTTCCCCATTTAGTCTTAGTTCGTGACTTTATTTGCATGCATTTACATTCTTCATTTCATTTATAAAAGAAGTCAAGGGATTTTGTAGGTCTGTTTAATGTGCTAACATACAGGATGCCCGTGCCATTTCCAGATAATTTATATATTCAAATGATTCACTTCCTTCTTTCTTTCCTCCAAATCTCCTAGTGTCACTATTCCTCTTTTAGCAAATGGGATATTATAATTTTTAACAAAGCAATTTTATAAGTTCCTGAAGCAACAGATGTATCTGTGTATACATAATGGAAACTGACCAAATACATATATATATATGTATGTGTGTATATAAAATTTAATCATTTATATCACGTCTACGTAAAAGATAGCAATGGTCAATTTCTGCACCCTCACTAGTCCTAGGGCTTCCCTGGTGGCACCGTGGTAAAGAATCCACCTGCCAATGCAGGAGATTCAAGATATGCAGGTGTGATCCCTGGGTAGAGAGGATCCCCTGGAGAAGGAAATGGCAACCCACTCCAGTATTCTTGCCTGGGAAATGTAAAGGACAGAGGAGCCTCTTTTTTCCTAAAATGAAAAGCAAAATTTATTCAAGGCATTTGCTTGCAGCAAAGGTTTAGGAAGCGAACTGGTCTGACAGTCACCTAGCTCTTCCAGCTATTCCTTTCAGCAACTTTCAGAACTTCTAATGACAGACTGGACACACTCTCCTCAAGTCACTGAAGCTTAGAACCACCTTGTTTGCTCGTCATCTTCTTTACTTTGGTTGCCCCTTGGTCTTGCTGAAATAACATCTGCTCACAACACAGTTCCACCCGCCAGCTCAAATGAGCTATTTCTGGGCTTCCACTTTCAAATCGCACGTGTTCTCAACTCAGTCCCGGGAAACAGTCTGAAAAATTTGTAACAGAAGAAAAAGAGGTGGTTGGAACCCTAGACCTACTGTACTCGCTATCACATGTCACAGTTCAGGACCTGGTATTTTTCTGCAAAATAAATTCATTCTTCCTGTTCATCCATAGCTTTACTCTTAAAAGATTCTGTTTTATTTGTAAAGACCTTAATTGGTTCAACTGGACCAAGACTAGAAGATCAAGCATTGTGAAATAGAGGAAGAGCATGAGCTTTGGATTTAGACATGAACTCTGATGGCTGGTAGAGTCCAAGTGTGTGTGTGTGTGTGTGTGTGTGTGTTAGTTGCTCAATTGCTTTGTGACCTTATGGACTGTAGCCCCAGGCTCCTCTGTCCATGGAGTTCTCCTAGCAAGAATACTGGAGTGGGTTGTCATGCCCTCCTCTGGGGGATCTTCCTGACCCAGGGATCAAACCCAGGTTTCCTGCATTGCAGGCAGATTCTTTACTTCTACCAGGGAAGCCGAGAGTCAGATGACCTGTTTTGAATTTTAGTTCCACCACATGGTAGTTCCTAGAGAAAGTTACTTCTCTATGCCTCAATTTCTTTTTTTTAATCTAACTTTATTTATTTTTTTAATTTTTATTTAATAAATGGTACAAAGCACAATGCCAAAAACAATAACAGTTAAAATTTCACCAAATGAAAAAATACTATAGAATACACAGTTGTAAAAAGCTACATTAAGTTATTTTACAACTGCCTCAAGCTGCAAAAAGAAAAAAAACCCAATACCATACCTAAGTTATCCCTCTCTCAAAATAATGCGATTTATGTTATAAACCATGAGCACCCCATCAAAAGACGGGAACTGCTTTTGTTAATTCATTTATATGACTGTATCACTTTGCTATACACCTGAAACAAACACAACACTGTAAACTTCTCTATGCCTCAATTTCTTCATGTATAAAATGGGGCAATATTCTTAATCCCACCAAATCTGAGCCTCAGTTTCCCCAGCTGTCACAGAGGCACAAAATAAATGTTCATTCCTTTTGCATCTTTTATCCCAGGCTGTGGCAGAGATTTTACAGTTGTTTTGCCATTCTCATGCAACATCTTCCAAGGGAGAATGTTCTTCCTCTTGGTTTGATCAAGAAATAAGAAAGCAAAGGAAAGCTTTACTGAAGCACCTACATATTTCCCACTTCTTTGCTAACATCAGCCTGAGTACCTCTTACGCTGCCACTTCCATCTAAAGATGGGAGACCAGCGCCTGAGCTGCAGCCTGCGTCTCCTCCTAAAGGAGATGCAGAAGGAAAGACCCGTTGCACTCAGAAACCTCCCCTAGAGTCTAGGCCTTTCACGTCTCTGGTCTTTGGATATTTGTCTCCTTTTTAAATAGATTATTTTTTCCAAACCATTGTCAGTGTGAATACCAAAAGAAAAATGACAGACTGTTTTGGAAATCCCAAAACTATACATTTCTAGGACTGTGACCATCATAGTCACCTAGTATGAAATGAATGCAAATGGATGCAGAAAAGGATGTTTCATTTCATTTTTATTATCTTTATATTTCAAAAATCTCTATTTCTCAAAGAACATTTGTGTAAATATCACATCACATTCACCAGGGTGCTCATTAAAAATGCAGATTCCAAAAACATATTGAATCAGAATATTTTGGAGAAAAAGCTGGGAATTTGTATTTTTAACAAGAACACCTAGTGATTATTGTAAACACTAAAATTCAAGAACCACACTCTAAGTTCCCATGCTTCTTTCCATGTTTGATTTGGGAGCTATTTAAATGGCTAAGATAGAACAAAGAGACCCAAACAACATAAATTCTGGTGCCTTGTATACCCTCTTTATAGAATTAATCATGTCTATGGACTTCTGCTCTTGAGGGAATAAACACTGCAGATGGTTCATTGATTTTTTTTTAAATCTGTTTTTGCTTAATCAATCTAAATGTAAAACAAAAATGAGAATACCGTATAATTTCCAAGGCTTCATAAAATGTTTCTTTAAAGTGATGGAGAGAATGTAATGGTAAAGATGATTATTTCTTTTCCATGTAAAACAGCATGAGAACTTCTTTCAGTTGACAAGATTCTCTAAGTGAAAGAGGATAGCGTTTAGAGGACAACCTTGAGTAACTCAATTAACCTGATTTTCTGTGTCTGTGAGGATTACATAGGATCTCCACACAGCACAACTCAATTGTCGTCGATGTGCAGTGCACAACTGGAACATCTGTACATAGGAATACTATGAATGAGTCAAGAAACCTTGCCATATACCATAGTGATAGTAAGGAATTCTTACATGAAGTGGTAGTAGGATGGAAAAATAAAGCTTTATTTGGATCTATAAAACAAGAACCTAGGAAAGACACGGTGTAGATATGGTTGAAGCTATTGCTCAGGTTCGTTAATAGTTGCTCAGCCTATAAAACATACATGTGGGCACATTCAGAACTCCACAAACACACACACACTGTAGAGGACACCTAAGGTTCCCTGCCCATATCTTGAATACATTCTCTTTCCTTCTGGAAAATTCCTGATTTCCTTTTTTGGACACTGCTCCTCCAGTCTCTGGATATGTGGTGTATTCAGCTACAAGGATGGAAAACATAACCCATGCCTTAGCCAATCAGCACACCATCTTTCCTTGGGGAGAAGGGGAGAAGTGTATGACCCAAGCTGGAACAGTCTGAGTCAACCTCAGGACTTGTATAAGTACTGCTGGGTGAAGCTCGACCTCTCCTCAGCTGTACTTGAACTGAAACGTCACTGCCGTTAGATGCTAGGAAAGGTGAGTCAGGAAATGCTCAGGAATAAGGGAAGCAACACAGCAGGTTTTTCAATGACATAAACCTGTCAATGCCTCTTTATGCTTTTGCTTCAGTCAGCCTGAATGATTTCACTGTCACTTGCAACATGACAAAATGAATGCCAGGCACAGCAACCAGATCCATTGTTTGACTGACACACACCAGGGTTTTACTTTGTCTGCTGTTCGTCTTTCTGCTGGTTTTTATTACACTGATACAATAAGTTCAATTATGGTGAATATATAATTTATCATCCTAACCAGGACACTTTGGAGAGTAAAAGAGGACCTGTTTATGCTCATGAATGGACAAAAGCATCATCCAGGGAAAACCAGGCTATATGATCATCCTAATTTTGACCAAACGGTCAGATTGCTGATAATTTGAAGACACAAGTCAGCATTTTAAAGTAGTTTGCTTTATAGTGTGTCACATTCCTGATACTTAGAACAATGTCCAGCATAAAGTCAATCAGCTCAATTCAGTTCACTCGCTCAGTCATGTCTGACTCTTTGAGACCCCATGGACTGTAGCACGCCATGTTTCCCTGTCCATCACCAACTTCCGGAGTTTGCCCAAACTTATGTCCATTGAGTCAGTAATGCCATCCAACCATCTCATCCTCTGTTGTCCCCTTCTCCTCCCACCTTCAATCTTTCCCAGCATCAGGGTCTTTTCCAATGAGTCAATTCTTCACATCAAGTGGCCAAAGTATTGGAGTTTCAGCTTCACCATCAGTCCTTCCAATGAATATTCAGGACTGATTTCCTTTAGGATTGACTGGTTGGATCTCCTTGCAGTCCAAGGGACTCTCAAGAGTCTTCGCCAACACCACAGTTCAAAAGCATCAATTCTTCAGCGATCAGCTTTCTTTATAGTCCAACTCTCACATCCATACATGACCACTGGAAAAACTATAGCCTTGACTAGATGGACCTTTGTTGGCAAAGTAATGTCTCTGCTTTTTAATATGCTGTCTAGGTTGATCATAACTTTCCTTCCAAGGAGCAAGCATCTTTTGATTTCATGGCTGCAGTCACCATCTGCAGTGATTTTGAAGCCCAAAAAATAAATCCTGCCACTGTTTCCCCATCTATTTGCCATGAAGTGATGGGACCAAATGCCATGATCTTAGTTTTCTGAATGTTGAGCTTTAAGCCAACTTTTTCACTCTCCTCTTTCACTTTCATCAAGAGGCTCTTTAGTTCTTCTTCGCTTTCAGCTGTAAGAGTGGTGTCATCTGCATATCTGAGGTTATTGATACTTCTCCTGGCAATCTTGATTCTAGCTTGCACTTCATCCAGCCCAGCATTTCTCATGATGTACTCCGCATATAAGTTAAATAAACATGGTGACAATATACAGCCTTGACGTACTCCTTTTCCTATTTGGAACCAGTCTGTTGTTCCATGTCCAGTTCTAACTGTTCTAACAAAGTCAATATTCACTATTTATTTAAGTATTTCGAAAACAAACATGTCAGCATATTCATTCTTTTATTTCTTCAACAAATACTTGAGTAAACATTACATATTATCATCGTTCCAGGTACTGTAGATACTGATGTGAGGAAGATATTTAAGGACCTTGCCCTCTTGGGGGTTTTATTCTTGGAAAGAGGGAACAAGCAATACACAAGTAAGTAACCAAGTATTTTCTGGTATGGGGTATGTGCCGTGGGACAAAGGAAACAAGAGTGGCATCAGGAAAAAGAGAGAGATTTTAAGGTATTATGATCAAGAAAGTATCTCTCTGAAAGTTGACATTTGAATGGAAACCAAGTTAAAGTGAGAGGACCTTCCTACAGCAAAAATTATGTCTCTATCTGCTATTCTGCACTGTTCTCCACTCACAGCAGGACCCACATGGTCATATGCTGCTTGGTACTCCAGAAAGTGCTGAACTGGCTGAGGATAGAGAACACAGACTGAGGGGAGAATCTAGAGCATCCCAGAACTGAGGGCGGGCAGGGGAGAAAATGAGATTTAGCAGTTGCTCAAGGTTCTGGGATCAGGCTCAGCGGTCAGGTCCCAGGTTTGAATACTGACTCTTCCATTTATCAGCTGTACGACCTTGAGCAGTTCATCTTTGGGAGCTTCCCTGTCTCATCTCTAAGACTGGGATAGTAATAATAGTCCTATAATCCTATCCTAATACATGCTCAGGGCTTAGCACAACATCTGAGAAACATAAGTGTTTAGTAAATATTAGCTATTATTATTAAATAGTGAAGAGAGAATAACAGTTTAAATATGTTTCGGAAGACAAAAAGAAATAAGATGTTGGCCTTTCCCTTCAGGAGTCTCATTACGTACTGACAGGAGTTCTCATAGCCCATACTGAATGTCAGGTCTCTGAAGTGTTAATAGGGGTGTTCTGCCATGAAACCAAATAATGGTATTTTTTCCAATCATCAGGGGAAAAAAGTATCATATTTTTCTCAATTTCAAGTTTTATTCTCATATATATTTTTCTGAAACATTGGACATCTGCTACCTAAAGAACTGGCAGATGAAAAAAAAAAGTGAACAAGCATCAGACAAATATTACCAGAACAACTCAGAAACAGCCAGTCATGTTTAGACCAACAGCTCGTTCCTCTCATGGACATGTGTACTCAAGGTGGCAGTTTTTAAATCATGCACAGATTGTCATATTGTCTAGAAGTAAAACTGTTCCTATTGCATATCCTGGAATTAAATTTATCAATCAGTATTTCATGGTGTTCTTCAAAAAGTGCCATGCCTTCCAGATGCTTTGTCTCCTAAATAAGTTTGAAAATCACTCTGTAGAAAAGTTCAAAGCCCTTGAAAGAAAGTTTCTAATTCACCCTCCCACTCTCCTGAAAGCTGGAAATATGGCAGAAGTATAAGAATGATCAAAAAAAAGGTAAAAGAAGGAGACTAGTTTACTGTTATCTTCTTGAACAAGAAAGCAACCCAGGAGATGGCTGATGATTTGCTCAAGGTCACTCAGGAAGTTGACAAAAGAAGTAAGACCAAATTCATGCAAGTCTCTGTTGTGTGTATAAAAATCACTGAGCCTCCCAAGAGCATTGATAACGAACAATGTGATTTAGGAATTCCTACTGCCACATATATTGAGGTTTCTAGTCCCAGAGGCACAGTAACTAAAATGATCTCAAAGCAGTGGGCAGAAAGTGTCTGGTTCTTTTAATGAATGACACCCCAGATGGTCGCTAATCCCCCCACTGCACTTTGCATATCCATTGAGGCCACTGTGTCTTTGACTCCACTAAAGAGTCCTCTCCATCAATTATAACTAGTACCAAGCTCACATGCTACTCATTTCGTGAAGTCTGTGGTTGGAATCTCTTGCTATTCTAGACTTCTTTGCCATAGTGATGGCTTTTACCTGTTTTCTAGAAAGATTCACATGAGAAATACTTTTATATGCCTACATTCACTTTTTGTTGCTGTTATTGAAAATCACTACAAATTTAGTGGCTCAGAACAGCACAAATTTATCATCTTATAGTTCTGGAGGTTCAGAAGCCCAGAATGGGTTTCCCTGGATTAAAATCAAGGTGTCAGCAGGCTGTTCTTTCTGGAGGCTCTAGGAAAGATCCTGTTTCCTTGACTTTTCCATCTCTAGAGGCTGCATGCATTCCTCAGCTTGTGGATCCTTTCCTCCATCTTCAAAGTCAGCCAGGTAGCATCTCTCTGACTCTGCTTCAAACTGCACATCTTATTTTCTGATTAAAGTTAGAAAATAGTCTTTGTTTTTAAAGACCTGCATGATTATATGGGGCCTGCCAGGATACTATCTCAATCTCAGTCTCTTTAGCTTAGTCACATCTGCAACATCCTCTGACGTGTAAAGTAACATTTTACTACTTTGAGACTAAAGATGTGAACATCTGTGAGAAGTTATTATTCAACCTATCACAGTGTGCCTTTAGCCCAAAAGATTCACGTTTATCCCCCCATGCAAAACACATTCACTTCACCCCAAATTCTCCAAAAGCCTCAACACATTACAGGATCAACTTAAAATTTGAAACCTCATGTAAATCAAATCAGCTCAAAGGTCCCAAATCTCGTATCTAAATTACAAAAAATTAGGCAAGGGTAAGGGTATAATTCATCCTAGGGCACAATTCTTCTCCATCTGTAGACCTGTGAAACTCAAGAAATAAGTTAGCTACTTGCAAATGAAATGTTGGGAAATATATCAAATGACAGTTATAGGCATTCTTCTTCAAAAAAAGAAGAAATTGAAATGTAAAAAATAGTCAAGAAATTCTGAATTCAGCCAGGAAAATTCCATTAGGTTTCAAGGCCTGTGAACAGTTCTCCAAGGCATAGGACTCCTCCATTAGGGCTCAAGACTCCCTCCTCTGGACTCATGACTACCCTCTGGACATGACTCCATCCCCTGAGTTTTCCTTACTTTTTCATAAAAGAAAGTACTTGCTTACAGCTGAGTAGTTTCACCAGCTTGTTTCTTGCCAGTAGACTGTAGAAGCCTGACAGCCTTCTTTCATTTAGTACTCTCTTTTAGTCAAAGCTGACAGTGTTTATGATGGTAAAAATTCTCAGGAACTTTGTAGATCCTCTGTGTATGTCATGGGGATTCACACACAAGTCCCATCTGTTCTCAGGTCCTCTGAAACCTATTCAAGTTCTACCCCAAGGATAGGGTTCAAAGTCCCCTCAAGAGTGTCTCCCACTGTCCAGATCTTTTGTTTTCCTTTAGGATATGTATTATGGCAGGAGAGAAAAACGATTTTTATACCAACTTTCACTCATAATATGCTGTAATCTATGGTATAAAGATCTATACTTCATGAGCCCTCCGGGCTCTTTGATTTTTGATATTCAAAGCCAGGGTTTTAACCTGGAAGAAAATCACTGCTCTTTCCAAAAGTATGGCTCCTGCAACTAAAAGTCTCATTCATGTGTGTTTAAAAGTACATTTAGCTGCTCACCTGACTTCATCATTCCAGTCAGTGTATTTGGAGACTTTTCAATGACTTCTGCCTTGAAGAATAATACTGAGCAAAGACAGCTAAGCAAAATGACTATTATAATCTGTCAATAGTCATACACTGAAATATGTTACATGAGTCAATTCTTTTGATAATTCTCAAGATGGGAATTATTACTCTTGTTTTGTCATTGAATGGATTCACAGAGCATGAACTACTTGCCTAAGTCACACTGCTTAAAAGTGTCTAAGTCTACATTCAAATCTTAGTCTAACTTCAAAATGGAATTAGGCAAGTAATTCTTACAAATGCCCAAGGAAAATAATCCTGGCAGCCTTCATTTTCCACATTTGTCAAGTGAAAATATGTTTCCTAATTCCTCATCCTCAATTCCAGGATCTAAAAAGCTTTAAAAACCAGAAGTATTGTTGGTATGGTGGTTCACAAGTTTGGTGCCAAGACTTGAGCTGCCACTTGATAGCAGTTTTGTCTCAGTGCTTCTATCAGCTCCATATGCCTCTCCTGCCTACTGATTATTTCTGTTGCATCTTGGGAATGTGTGTGTGTGTCTTCACTATGTGTCATGGAGCAATCACCTCATGTAACACAATTCAATAACTCATTGTGAACAATGGGAAACAGTGATTTTTGCCCTGAAGATTTTTCATTCAGAATTCAACTAATTGGTTATGATAATTAGCAGAAACGTAAACCCGGGGCAAATTCATATCAATGTATGGCAAAACCAACCAATATAATATTGTAAAATAATTTGCCTGCAATAAAAAATAAATTAATTACCTAAAAAAGAAAGAAACGTAGCTCTCAACTGCTCACTTGGGAGCGACCTAACTAGAATGCTATAGATAGCTACTCCAGCCCAATGCCGTACACATGCAAGTCCAGCTGACATCTTTATTAGCATGTGGCTTCCGTTAGTTATACAAAAGCCATACTTTTTCAAGCCTCACTTCAGTTTCATAGAAATTTCCTATGAGCCCCAGGTTAAGCCCTAACAGCTGCAGAAAGGCCCAAAATATGAACCTGCCTTTGAGGAAACCCCAGGAGAGCAGAGTCTCAATCTATTTTCTAAACCATGCCCTCTTTGTATAAAAATAAATTATTCTTCCCCTTCCTAATCCAACACCTCGAATTAAATTATAGAGTGGATAAAGCCAATGGTAAGATATTACATGCTTTTTTCATAAAATAAAATCAAAGAAACTACATGCTTTTTCAAACTTGACTATCTTCATCCTCCCCCTGCATGGCTAAGAATCACCAAGCTGGGAGGACAGGATTCTATCAAGTCTCTCAGCTTTTTCAACCTGCACAGAGAACCATAAGGCAGGGAGACAACTCAAGCTTTGGTGGTGGACAGATCTGGGTCTAAACTCCAACATCTCCACTCTTGAGAACGTGTATCATCTAAAGAAACTCTTCCAAGTTCTCTGACCCCAGTTTTCATGTTTCCAAAATGAAGAAAATGTCCAACATTCACTTTTGGTTTGTTATGAAGATTAAAGGGGCATGTGAATTGTCATCTGAGATAGCTAATATCGTGAGGTTTTTCTATGTATAGGGGCTGCGTCAAGTGTTCTCTAAGCTCACCTACTGCTCACAATAACCCTATGAAGTACATACTGCTTTCCCATTTTGTTAACACGTGGGGGGAAACTGAGGCTTCAAGAAATCAAGTCCCTTACCCAAGTTCTCCAGTCATTAAACGACCAAGTGTGTGCATGCGTGCTAAGTCGCTTCAGTCAGGTCTGACTTTTTGCGACCCTGTGGACTGTTGACTCCTCTGTCTACAGTCCCCATGGACTCCTCTGTCCATGGGGCTCTCCAGGCAAGAATGCTGGAATGGGTTGCCATGCCTGCCTCCAGGGGATCTTCCCAACCCAGGGATCGAACCCATGTCTCTTATGTCTCCTGCATTGTTAGGCAGGTTCTTTACCACTAGAGCCACCTGGGAAGCCCTAAATGACCAAGAAGGGATTTAAACCCAGAGCTGTCAGACCCCATGAAAAATGTTTTGCACCATTATGATACATGTCTCCCAAGAGGAATGTTGGTTCCCTTCCCTTTGACAGCAATACTATTACTTCTACTAAGACCCATCACACTACTATTATTTCTACAGGGACAAATGTCTTAGTCTGCTTGGGCTGCCATGAAATACCATAGGTGACTTATACATGGATAATTGTATACAAATAAGGCTGGCAGGAAATTCCATGGGTGACATACAATGGAAGTTTACTCTCTCAAGTTCTGAAGGCTATGAGTCTAAGAAAAAGATTCTAATCCATTTGGTTTCTGGTGAGAGCTCTTTCCCTGGCTTGCAGACAGCTAGCCTCTTGTTCTGTTTTCACATGGCCTTTGCTTGGTGTATACATGTGGAGAGAGAGAGAATGCACATACACTGGTGTCTTTTCTTATATGGAAACTAGTCCAATTAGATCAACATGCCCCCCCCCAACCAAGTATAACCTCCTTTAACCTTCCCTTAGATGCCCCACCTCTAAGTACAGCTATAGTGGATGCTAGGGCTCCAACGTATGGATTTGCAGTGGACACAAACATTCACTCCGTAGCAGCAAGGATATTGGATATGTTCGCTATGCTATCCCCAGTGCTTAGGACTATCTGGCACAGAGTTGGCACTCAGCAAATATGACTGAATGTGAGTTAAAGAGTGAATAAACACAAAATGAACTTGAGTTAATATAGGACACTGATTCTAAACCTTTTCACCAGAAGGGATTCATTTTATTAATTTCTTCCCATGAGCCTTGTGCTTTGATAAATTTCATCTTCCAAGTTAAGACTAGTAATAAATTGGCTTTTCCCCTGTTTAATTAATCAAAGACAGATAAATTGCTAACCAGTACTTCTAATCAGCATGAAATATGTAAGTGCTGTAATCAGACTGAGTTTAATTCTAGGCTAAAACAGACAGTGACCTGTTGACTTAGGTACCCTGACTGCAAGCAAATGAACAATTACTCCCAAGATCTCAAAATTCCCAAACTAGCTTGTAAACCTGTAGAAATTTGGAGATCTCAGTTTGGGAAACATGTCTTTAGTGTGATCTGTATCATTCAACAAAGTAGTATCAAAGTAGCATCTTATCAAAAGTTTGGGTTCCAACGTGAGCAATTAAGTAAACTTGTGCATTTAATCAAAATTATCTTTGAAGATACATTAAATCACCCAGATTCAAGGTTTTGTAGATAGCTTTTGCAGTAAGAAGTGTCTATAAATTTGCAGTGTGTGCAGTAATACACAGCACAAAATCAAGTATTTTTGTGCAAACCATAATTGGATGTATGGGATATAATTATGTATAACTGAATAATATCCAATATACATAGAATAGCTTTTAAGCATTTGCTTGCTCATTTGTTTTTGACTGAGCTGGTTCTTCATTGCTCGGCACAGGCTTTCCCTAGTTGCAGCAGGCTAGGTCTACTCTCTAGTTGCAGTGTGTGAGCCTCTAAACTGTGGTGTGTGTTGTGGAGCACAGGCTCCAGAGCAGGGACTCAGTAGTTGTGGCACATGGGCTTAGGTGCTTCACAACAAATGGGATCTTCCCGGACCAGAGATCCAACCCCTGTCCCTGCATTGACAGAAGGATTCTTTACCACTAGACCACTAGGGAAGTCCCTACATATATGATTGAATTGATAAGTTAGATGTGACACCATCTAACATGGTTTGACATCATTGTAATATTTTCATATGTACAAAATAATACATGTGATATATATATATATTATAGAGATAAAATAAATACTTCCAATCAAATTTAAGAAATTGAATACTACTCAGAGTTTTAAATTCCTTTGCTACCCTTCCTCCTAAAATTCCTCTGCCTACTCTCTCCTAGCTTAGTACCGTCCTGCATTTTGCTTTGTTTTTCAACTTGGCCACATGTTTGTATTACTAAACAATACGTTGCTTAGTCTTGTGTATATTTGTGCTTTATATAAATGGCATCATATGGTATGTATGCATGTGTAATTTACATTATGTAAATGTTTTGCTCAACATTATGTTTCTGTTTCTATACACGTGGCTTTAGTTCATTCATTTTCCCTGCTCTATAGAAAGTAATTTTTCAATGTAAGGTGATCCTTTTCCTGAATTTGATTGCTTTTATCTAATTAGTCATGTAATACAAATGCATCCACATAGAAAACGAACACTCCCCAATCTGAGTGGCATTAACAAAATAAAAATTTTATTTTCTGTTCACATCACAGTCCAGAGTGAGTGGCCAACATTACTGGACTGCTGCTGCTGCTGCTGCTAAGTCACTTCAGTCATGTCCAACTCTGTGTGACCCCATAGACGGCAGCCCACCAGGCTCCCCCTTCCCTGGGATTCTCCAGGCAAGAACACTGGAGTGGGTTGCCATTTCCTTCTCCAATGTGTGAAAGTGAAAGTGAAGTTGCTCAGTCGTGTCCGACCCTTAGCGACCCCACGGACTGCAGCCTACCAGGCTCCTCCATCCATGGGATTTTCTAGGCAAGAGTACTGGAGTGGCTTGCCATTGCCTTCTCCGATTACTGGACTACTTCCTCCTAAAAGTAACTCAGGGATCCAGGTTCCTTTCATCTGTAACATCAGGATCTTCAGCATTGGCCTTCTGGTATTCATGGGAAAAGAGAGAACAAGAAAGATCTCTTTGGGTTCAGGAGAGGCTGAGAAATGCCATCTGTATGCCTAGAAAAGAAACGAATGTGCTATAAAAGTGTTCCCTGAGCTTAGGATCAGAGAATTGGCTTGAATAAAATTTGGAAGTTCTCTAATCTAACTCCTTTGGTTTTATCATTCAGTGAATATTTTTTCGCACCAACTATAGGTCAAGTGACATTTCTAGCATCTTTGATGAGGAACTGCCCACCCCCTGCTTCAACACTCCCCAAGACAGGGTGCTCACTGGCCCCCAGGAAGCAACTCCCATATTTGCACAGCTTGGACTGATTATTATTCATCATGCACATGTCAAGCAGTTCCAAGTAATGACAAGGACCAAAGTGTGTCTGTCCTTAAGAACAAATTTAGGGGATTCAAGACGACCCAAAGGTCAGATTTGTTCAAAGGGTCACCAAAGCTGAGGTCATCCATGACGATGACAGTAATTCTATTTTGAACATAATACCCCACTGTGAATTTTCTCTCTTTTTTACATTCCAACAAATTGTCATATAGTGTTTCCCAAAGTTTGGATGTATTTGATGTCTCCAATTCCCAAAATAGTTAAGCCAGCTGGGTTTTGCCTTTACCCAACTGTTCCCCAGTTTTTCTCTGTACCCTGCCATACACACACACACACACACACACACACGCATACTGAGACCAATGTATTATTTTGTAATCGATGACATCTCCAGCTCTATTCTTTTAAGGTTTCCTATTTTCAATGTCTAGCACAAACATACCATGTCTCTAACACAGATATTTCAAAGGAGTATGTTTAAAACTGCCAACAAACTTTATAGAGAAGGACTTTTGTAGTACAGGTGTACATATTAAGATAGAGCCCAGATTCTCAAAAACAGCACCAGCACAAATAAATCTCATTCCCAGAAAGTAATGCTGTAACTTTCTCCACTCAAAAATGCTTAGAACTCAGTGATTCTAACTCCTGTGTCTTATCTCTTCTGTTGCCCTTGAGTTTGTAGTTTGACTATGAAATCAAATAACCATTCTGTGTGTGTATATATGTATATATATATATATATAAGCAAAAATATATATGTATATTTATATACATGCACATATCTCTTGGAAAATTTTTAGGGTAAACAGATTGAATTCAGATGTACTAGCTATGCTTAGGTAAGAGGTTGGCAAATTTCTGAAAAGGAAGGACCAGATAGTAAATATGTTTGCCTTTTGCACGCCATATGCTCCCTGTTGCAGGAAAGGGCTCTCCTGTCTTTCTTTGAGCTTCACTTGCTTGCATCTCAAATTGAAGATTGTAGGCTTGCTGGCAGGTGACAGATAAGAGGGAAATGATGTCCCTTGCATTGCCCTGGGAGGCCCTTGTAGACAAAAAGGTGACCTTGAACTTCCCTCCAAACTGAAAAGAGGGTGAACTCTGTCATGAAGCACTTTATCTAGCACCCTAGCATTCAGCATTGCTCCCTCACAACTACCCTCTGCATCTTCTGAGGAAGGAGGAATCACAAGGGGAAACGAATTACACACAGCCGAACCCCCACCTGGAAAGGAAAATCAAGTTTTCGATTGTCTCCCACACCTGCTCCTCCTCTCACCAGCCCCATCTCAGTACCTGTCAACTCCTTTCTTCCACTTCGTTCATTGAAAAACCTGAGCCAACTCCAACACTTTTTTCTCCCCACCATTAACTCTGGTTGTAATTCAACCTCTTCTTACCACTGCTTCTCCCCGACCCAGAGCCAGCATCACCTCTCTCTCATCTCCAGTCCCTCAGAGATCTTTTCAAGTCTCCTGACTTTAAACATCGTCTAACTATACATGACAACTTCCAAAAATGCACCTCCAACCAGATCTGCCCCGAGAGCCAGACTGCCTTTTCCACTTACTGTTGAACATGAGCATAAACAGGCATTTCAACTTCACATGGAAAAATCTGAACTCCTTATCTTCCTCTTAAACTCAGCTTTCCAGGAGTTTTCCCCATCTCAGCAAACAGGATCTCTGTCCTTCCACCTGCTCCAACCAAAATCTAAAATACCTCTCTGTCTCTCTCTCTCTCCCTTCCTGTTTCTTATCCTTTCCCCACCCACATCCCCATCTAATTCAGCAGCAAATCTCACTGGCTCTACCATTAAACTGAGTCCAGATTCCAACTCTCACTCCCTCTTCTATACCACATTAGACCGTCACTTTCTTGAACAATCATAATAACCTTCTGCCTCCCTGTTTTCAACTTTGCCTCCCCACAGTCTATTCTCAACCCAAACAGCAAAGTGTTATTTTAAAACTCAAGTCAGAATATATCACTCCTCTACTTATAACCCTTCTCCCTCCAGATTAACTTCTGCTGTCACGGCTAGCTACAAACTCGAGAGGAAAAGAAATGGTAGATTCTGGTGCTCATGGTCATTAGAAAGCTCCAACATGTTCATTCTGGTTTGGTGCCTAACCAGATCAAAAACCTTTTATATTTTTGCTTATGAAATGTTGCTGGGAGAGCATTTTAGGTCTCTCAAGGATGCAATTAGGATATAAGCCAGAGCTGCTATCTTATCTGAGGCTTAACTGGGAGAGTTCTGTTTCCTAGCTTGTGTAGACTGTTGGCACAATTCAAACCTGATGTTTGTAGGACTGAGAACTTCAGTTTCTCGCTGATTACTGGTGGGGATCACCCTTAGCTCCTCGAGGCTGTTCCTAGCTCTTTGCCATTTCTTCAACATGGTGGTTGCTTCTTCAAAGCCAGTAAGGGAGACAGAGTCTCCAGCAAGACGGGCCCTACAATCTTAAATAATTGATCACATAATTGCATCATCTCAGCCATATGTGATTGGTTAGAAGCAAGTCACAGGTTCTACCCACATTCAGGGGGAAGGAATCACACAAGGGCATCCCCAGGAGATAAAGATCTTGGGCGTCTTAAGAGTCTGTCCAGCGCACAGGGGATGGTGACAGAATCCCATAGGGGGAAATAGAGTGATGTTATGTGGTTGCAGCAAACAGTGGGAGGCATTTTTTAAAAAATCAGCTCACAGCTTGCCATAAAGTATCTACTTTTGTCATTGACCTGAGAGACTGGTAAGTGAAGTGAAAGATTCAAGCCAGGGATTTGGAAGCCCTAAAGTTCTACACTTCAGATTGTGTATTTTGGCTATGCTATAACTTAATAAAATATTTATGGAGCTTTTATTCTTTGTTACAATTTCCCTTTAAGTAGACATAATTTATTTCTTCTTATGAGTTGTATGCTGGCTGTGAATCCTAATTTTTAACACTATTAGAGTCCTGGTTATTTTTCTTGTTGTCTTAAATAACAAAAGAAATTCCAATTTAGTTCTTATTCAACCAAAACAAAACAAAAATCCTAATTTTAACATAGTGTTATCCCCTGGAGAGACTGAAAAAGTCAAGCATGGTTGTTTCATTTTAATACTTGATCTCTTAAATAAGCTGACAAGGAAGTGACATGTTTCAAATGAATTTATCAAATGTTTATTATTTTTTGCTACCATGATTTGGGGGTAATTATGGCTCTACAATTCCATAAACATATTCTGATGTAAACAACTGTGAAAATTGCATTTTTGAATGCTCCAACTGTGCCCACAACATAATCAGAAGCAGTAATTTATTACTCAGACTAATAATTAGAAGTAATTAACTACTAGATGCAATTAGAAATAGTAATTTATTTCTTAACATAATGTAATGAGCTGCGTTTTCAATGCACGTTTGAATATTTAGCAGCCAGTAATTGCTCTTAGAGGAAAGAAAGAAATGTAGCTCTTTAGTTAACAATGCTAGATGCCTGGAACATGTGTCAGTCTGGCCCATTAACGTGGAGATTTGACAAGTCACTGAGTAGAACCCTACTGAAAATAAGAGTTCTGTGACAAACTTAGAAAGCAGTGGTCTCAAGATTTCATTTTTATCCAATCATTGAATGAATAGTGACTATCTGTTAGGTATTATATCCTCTGTGCCAGGCACTGGTGACATGAAAGTGAATGGGATAGACAGTTTCCCAACACACAAAAAAAGAGGTCACACTTTAGAAAAAGATTTAGATAAACATGGTATGATAGGGAAGCATAGGATACTAAGGGACTTTAGCCTAGAGAAGGGTTTTCGGTTTGTTTTTAATACCTCGCCAGAATTCTGATTGGCATGTAAACCATGGTGTTAGCTAGATGAAGAGGAAAAAGAAGAATCTCTGGCAGCAGCAGAAACACAGATGAAACACCCCTGAGATGGGAATGAACTGGGCACCTCCGCACAACTAAAGAAGGACCCTGCCGGCCGGAGCAGACAGAGCAGGGAGCATGTCCACAGAGTTGACACGGTCCCCACCTGCACGGCTATGTCAGCGATGTTAACAAGCATAGTCTCCACCTTCAGAACATGCTGGAGCATTGAAGAGGTTTAAGCTACACAGTGATACCTAAGATGTGCCGTTTTGAAAGATCTTTCTGGTGACTATTCAAGATAGAGGTAGAATGAGGAAAGCAAGAGGAGATATGGGGAACCCAAGGAATATGCTAATGAGCCATTGAGCTGAAAGACACAGTAGTAGCTTGAACTATAGTGATGGATGGGATGGAGAAATATAGACTGGATCATGAATATCTAGGAGTAAAACTGACAGTGCTTGATTATGGATGGGATTAAAATGGTGACAGAAGAAGGGAGCTGACGGTACAGCCAGTGTGAGTGGTGGCAGGACCGTAAACTGACCTAAGAAATACAAGGGTAGCATCAAGTTGCATTGTTGAAGGATGATGCTTTTGGAGACGGGACTTTGAGATCCCCAGAGAGACATCAAGAGGCGCTATTGAGCAGCAGAGTACATACCCACCTGTTTGGAGTTTGGATGACAGACCTCAGTCAGAGCTATGTATTTTGGAATCTCACCAGCGTATAGGAAGAGATCTACCTGAGAGAGAATTTAGATTATGGAGAAAACCCAAGCCAGAGCTGAGCCTGGAGAAACTCATCTACACAACCCAAGTAACTGAGGACTAGACATCCCTCCCCATGTCTCCCCAGCCGTTTCTCAGGACCCTTAAAGGTGACTCATATGTGTTGACATTTCTCCCCCTTCACTCTTTTCCTCTGCCCACAGGTCTTTCAAGGGCAGCAGCTCTGCTTCTATGGCTGCTGGTGGAAAGTACTAAATCCTGCTTTACTTCCTAAGGTCTTTTCTTGTTCCCAAAGCTACAGTTCCCGAGGTAACCAGCTCAGTCTTCGCTGTGTTAATCCATTCACACTAACCTCACTGCACAAATGAGGATGTCCCCTCTAAAACTCTGGAGTGTGCCTATCTCCATCTGGAACACACTGCCTGCTCTCTGCCCAAGGACTGGGCAGAGTCCACACAGCAGGCTTAGGGCAGGTACCATGCTAGTATCTTCTCCCATCTGTCCTAAAACCATCCACTCACTGGGTTTGTGAATATAGAAACCTGACTGGAACAGGGGAGGTGTGGGGGACTGCACTGAGAGCATATTGATCAGGTCATTGGACAAAATCAGTCTCTGCAACCCAGTTTTGTTTTGGCCACCCAACTCCAGTAACTGCCACATTACCCTCCTGAAAAAAGTCAATGACAGCTAATACTCTGGTTTGGAGCCAATAACCAGGAAATCAGCAGGCAAGTCTACAGTGTCTGCAGTGTATAAACTCAATATACTTTATCTGTTTAAATTTCCATAACAATCCTGTGAGACAGATGTCATTATCCTCATGACACAGATGAGGAAACCAAGGCTCAGAGAAATTAAATTAATTACTAGATTCCCACAGCTAAAGTGGTAGAGCAGTTGTTGAAAATCATACTGTATAATTCTAAATTTTGAATACTTATACCCCAGGCTCAAGACTGCTCAGACTAGAAGCAGTTGTTAAAAGATTGTTAAAAGATTTCTTAGATCTGTGTCATCACAATATGTGAAACCTGAATGCTGCATGATGGGATTGTCCAGGGCAAATGAGACTAAGAAGACTTTTGATCGCACCCAGTTGTTTTCAAAAAGCTGCAAAATTCGGTGTCAGAGCCTTCATTTCAGGAAGAACCTTTTGCGGGTATTGAGAGACCATAATGTATTATGAATTCAGGGACGAAGACAAGTAAAAAGAAAATTATCTAGATCTCCACTTATTACTGCAGCATTAACGAGAAAAATAAGTAGAACTGTGTATGTGGTCCATCACCGGAAAAGAAGCATCTTCAGTGCTTATTAAAATGCAGATTTCCTGGCCTTTCTCCAGACCTACCATCTCAGAGTTTCTGGAAATGAGACCCAGTAATTTGCATTTTTAAAAGATGTTCAGTGATTCTTTTGCCTCCTCAACTTAGAAAACTACTGAAACAAATCCTTCAAGACTGTTTACCGGCCTGGTAGCAGAAAATGAAAAGAGCAGCTGCGTGCGGGACAAAGTTTTCTCAATATAATGATTTTCCCAGTAAGTGTAAGCCTCAAAGCCCTTGGAGAAGTTCTAATCAATAGAGGCAGGTGTTGTGGGAGAAGAAAACTGAATTTGGCTGTGGAAATTTTAAGTTACTACTAGGCCAGATCACTTGGAGAAAATCACTCACATTCTGGACCTCTGCTTCTTCATCTAAAAATGGTGAAATTAATTTCTGCCTTGAGGTTATTTTAAGCATTAAATAGGATTCAGAGGGTGGAACTTTGAAGAAGGTAAAACTGTATGCATAGAAAAGCATGAGTCTTTTGTTCGATATATGTTTCCGTGAGCTCTCATCCATGCATCACCACTAGTCTGACCTCTGCTGCTGCTGCTGCTAAGTCACTTTAGTCGTGTCCGACTCTGTGTGACCCCATAGACGGAAGCCCACCAGGCTCCCCCGTCCCTGGGATTCTCCAGGCAAGAACTCTATTTGCAAAAGTCAAAATCAAGTCCACAACTATGAGGTCTCGACAAGGTGAATCCTCAATGCCATGAGAGGCCAGTTTCCTATTCAACTTTGTTGCAAAAGATGAATGACAGCTGGATATCAAACTAATTGCTGCCAAGGAGGGGAAACAGGTAAGAGCCATGTAAACTTTATCTCTACACTATTCAGTTCCCCCCTTATATTTTCTCCTGTGGTTTCCAAAACTGGAACCATCAGCAACCCTTCCTCCAAAATACACAGATTATTTCCTGAAAAGCAGAAATTATCTTTATGTATTTTCTGAGTGATAATGCTAAGGCAGAGTTTCATGAAGTGTTTTTTAATTATTTTGCCCTAGAACATTTTACTGTTGAAACTTGTACTGCACTCCTAAACACCCAACACAATGAGATTGATTCTACTATAAGATCACACTGGATTAAATGAAAAATGTCATTACTTCATCTTAGCTTAGACTGGCTTTCACTTCCTTTTCTCCAACCTGGTGTTTCATGTATCCTCAAACTACCTGTGGATCCTGTTTTCTATATCAGTAAGCAATCATTTCCTAATAAGGAATCCTGCTTCTGAAAGTGCTTGAATTATTCTACCCCAAATCCCCTTTATCCTGTTTCATTGTGTTTTCTTGGCACTGGAAAGGAATGAGTTTAATTCAACTAGGAATGAGTTTTGCTACTTTCTTAGGGAGACAGTTTAAACCATCCAGCATGTGCAAAGAGTCTTAGAAAACTAAAGATGGATGAAAATGGGAGGGGAAAAGAGCTTGGCTGTACCAAGCACCTTTTACACAGAAAGCTTTAGATTCATAATATATGCCATGTGCTCAGTCATGTCCGACTCTTTGTGACCCCATGGACTGTAGCCCACCAGACTCCTCTGTCCATGGAATTCTCCAGGCAAGATTACTGGAGTGGGCTGCCATTTCCTCCTCCAGAGTATCTTCAGCACCCAGGGATTGAACCTGTGTCTCCTGCATTGCCAGCAGATTCTTTAACTGCTGAGCCATCGGGAAAGCCCTTTTTACTTAGAGCCTCCCCCCACTCCCCATCAGTTCAGTTCAGTTCAGTCACTCAGTCGTGTCCGACTCTCCGCGACCCCATGACAAACAGCACGCCAGGCCTCCCTGTCCATCACCAACTCCCGGAGTACACTCAAACTCATGTCCACAGAGTCGGTGATGCCATCCAGCCATCTCATTCTCCGTCGTCCCCTTCTCCTCCTGCCCCCAACCTTTCCCAGCATCAGAGTCTTTTCCAGTGAGTCAACCCGTCGCATGAGGTGGCCAAAGTATTGCAGTTTCAGCTTGAGCATCAGTCCCTCCAATCAACATCCAGGATTGATCTCCTTTAGAATGGACTGGTTGGATCTCCTTGCAGTCCAAGGGACTCTCAAGAGTCTTCTCCAACACCACAGTTCAAAAGCATCGATTCTTCGGCGATCAGCTTTCTTCACAGTCCAACTCTCACATCCACACATGACCACGGGAAAAACCATTGCCTTGACTAGACGGACCTTGGTTGGCAAAGTAATGTCTCTGCTTTTTAATATACTATCAAGGTTGGTCATAACTTTCCTTCCAAGGAGCAAGCGTCTTTTAATTTCATGGCTGCAATCAGCATCTGCAGTGATTTTGGAGCCCAAAAAAACAAAGTCTGACACTGTTTCCACTGTTTTTCCATCTATTTCCCATGAAGTGATGGGACCAGATGCCATGATCTTTGTTTTCTGAATGTTGAGCTTCAAGCCAACCTTTTCACTCTCCTCTTTCACTTTCATCAAGAGGCTTTTGAGTTCCTCTTCACCCACTCCCCATCACAGGCTTTAATTTTACTCTTTTCTACTATCAATAACCTCAGGTACGCAGATGACACCACCCTTATGGCAGAAAGCAAAGAAGAACTAAAGAGCCTCTTGATAAAAGTGAAAGAGGAGAGTGAAAAAGTTGACTTAAAACTCAACATTCAGAAAACTAAGATCATGGCATCCAGTCCCATCACTTCATGGCAAATAGTTGGGGAAACAGAGGAAACAGTGAGAGACTATTTTGAGGGGCTCCAAAATCACTGCAGGTGGTGACTGTAGCCATGGAATTAAGAGACGCTTACTCCTTGGAAGAAAAGCTATGACCAATCTAGACAGCATATTGAAAAGCACAGACGTTACTTTACCAACAAAGGTCCATCTAGTCAAAGCTACTGTTTTTCCAGTAGTCAGGTATGAATGTGAGAGTTGGACTGTAAAGAGAGCTGATCGCTGAAGAATTGATGCTTTTGAACTGTGGTGTTGGAGAAGACTCTTGAGAGTTCCTTGGACTGCAAGGAGATCCACCCAGTCAATCCTAGAGGAAGTCAGCCCTGAATATTCATTGGAAGGAGTGAGGCTAAAGCTGAAACCAATACTTTGGCCACCTGATGCAAAGAACTGACTCATTGGAAAAGACCTTGATGCTGGGAAGACTGAAGGCAGGAGGAGAAGGGGATGACAGAGGATGAGATGGTTGGATGGCATCACCAACACGATGGACATGAGTTTGAGTAGGCTCCAGAAGTTGGTGATGGACAGGGAAGCCTGGCGTGCTGCAGTCCATGGGGTCGCAAAGAGTTGGACCCAACTGAGCAACTGAACTGACTGACTGAGCAAGTCCCTACATTTGGCTGTACCCACAGCAGAAATTTTATTTTGTTGGAAAATCCATCCAAGAAATGACGAATGACTTTTTTCACCCAAACTGAACTTCTCCATAACAACCACGTATACATTATCATTTACTGGCCTCCTTGGGCAGATTCCACATATGCAGAAAGATCTGTTACATCACACTTCTGTGGGCACTTAAACTGCTGACTTTGCTATGGTGACTCTGACGCCACTCATAGTCAAGCATAATGCTGAAAGGACCCTCACAGATCATCTAATCCATTACCCATTCCCTCACTTTAGAGATGAGGTAACTGAGGGCAGCCTAGCAAACAGGAAGCCCCTAAAACCTTTTCATTTTTCTGTGCATCAGCAAGTACTTTAAAAGGGTAGAGAAATTACCAAAACCCACCCAGCAAGAAGGGGTGACTCCAAATGATATTTCTAGGGCTTCTGTTTAACCTTCTATTAAAACTATTTTAATTGTCTATATTGATTTTCCCCCTTGTTTATACCAATTCTGGAGGACAGTCAATACCTTAGCCCTGAGCAGAATCGGGATGCATCCAAATCATAACCAATGAGCAAAATTGGCAGGTCCTGCCCCATAGCTGAAACCACAAGGATAGGACTTCCCAATGTTATTTCCATCTTTCTCACTCTTCAGAGACAGTGACAAATATCTCTACACAGTGCTCAGGAGCAAAAAGAAAGCAAAGACAGTGGTGATCTATGTTTTCACAAGGAGAAGTGGAGCCTGATGAACACCTGAGTCAACAACAGCATGGAACCAACCTCCTAATTCTCGGGTTCAAGAATCTTGTTTCCAAAGTTTTCTCACTGAAGGAAACAAGAGTCATTTCCCGTCTAAGCCAAAGGTCATTTTGTGTCTGGGAGGAAAATAAACTATTTTGAAAGCACCTGAGACTTTTCTTGGGAAGATGTAACAAGGAATCTCAAGAAAACCCAAGACTTAAACAAACGGAGGTAGATCTCACAGAGGTGGAACTGGGAAGGTGGAAATTTCAGCTACTTTTTCTGTCTCTGAGACCAGGTAGTATCCCTGCACTGCGTCTCTCTGGCACCAACCCTTTATTTTCTTGGTTACCTTGTCTGATGGGGACCCAGACCAACACCTGAGGCTCATCTCTGTGTCACTTTCAGGTAAGCATCTTTAGTATCCAACACCTCTGTGTCTCTTCATTCACTTGTGCAGTGATTCACTTGGGGTTCTGTGTCTTTCTCTGGTCCAATCAGCAATGGCTAGGAATACGTTATAAATCACACAAGGAAAACAATTTGAAATTGAGTATGAATATGTCAAACTAGAAGGGGAAGTTAGCATGTCAAAGTGATCATCACCTGCAGGGCAACATTCAACTATGTAAGTGGATTTTATGAGTTCATTTATTCATGGTTTCCTCTTCCCTTCTTGCGTCTGCTTTTCCTTTTTTAAAAATATCTGAGGATAAAATAATCAAGGGCTAAGCCAAAAGCAAAATTTGGGATTCCCTAAATAAACAATACAGAAAAGGCAATGGCACCCCACTCCAGGACTCTTGCCTGGAAAATCCCATGGATGGAGGAGCCTGGTGGGCTACAGTCCGTGGGGTCGCTAAGAGTTGGACATGACTGAGCGACTTCACTTTCACTTTTCACTTTCATGCATTGGAGAAGGAAATGGCAACCCACTCCAATGTTCTTGCCTGGAGAATCCCAGGGACAGGAGAGCCTGGTGGGCTTCCATCTATGGGGTCACACAGAGTCGGACACAACTGAAGCGACTTAGCAGCAGCAGCCAATAAACAATAAGTTCTTGAATCCAGAACAGAGGAAATATATCTGCTTCCTCTAACACACATGCACACCCACACCCACACCCACACACACACACAACACACATACAACACTTCTGTCCCATGTACTCAACATACAGTCAACAAATATATTTATATCATACTTAGAATAATACTCAGCAAATATTCACTGGCTAATGAATGCTTGAATGAACAAATGTGTATTTTTGTGTAAAGGTAAGTTCCTGTAACCAGCGGTACTACAAATTTCTGCAGAAATGTTTTGCACACATGTGATGAACTTCTCTTCCTTTCCATTAATGTAATACACAGGAGCAACCTAGAATAGAGGTGGAGACAGACTTCCTGGGTTACACTGGTGTGACCGTGAACAATTTACTTAACCTCTCTGTGCCTCTGATTCTTCATCTTGAGGATAGGGATGAAAATAATAGTATTAACCTTAGAGGGCTGGTGTGAGGATTAAAATTGTTAACAGACAAAAGGTACTTGAGAGAGTTTCTGGCATAGTAAGTGCTGAACAAGAATTTATTACAAAAAATAATAATTTGTTATTACAATTAGACAAGTGAGCTGTTTCCATAAATTTAATGTAAGTAAACATTTATTGGTATATGTACATCACAGACAATATACATGTATATATGTATACACACACGTTACAGATCAATATATATACACACACAGATACACACATATGTATGCTCACATGTATATCTATCTATATCATTGTTGTTCAGTCGCTAAGTCATATACAACTCTTTGCAACCCCATGGACTGTAGAACACCAGGCTTCCCTGTCCCTCACCCTCTCCCAGAGTGTGCTCAAACTCATGTCCATTGAGTCAGTGATGCCATCCAACCATCTCATCCTCTGTCACCCCCTTCTCCTCCTGCCCTCAGTCTTTCCCATACTGTATATCTATCTATGTAGTATGACCTTATGGAATATGAATATTAATCAGAGAATCTGGTGAGGGAGATAACTGTATAAGAATATATCCCAAGAGGCTGAATTAAAGAGAAAAATGTGGAGACTTCTCTGGCAGTCCAGTGGTTAAGACTCTGCACTTTCAATGTTGGGAGTGTGGGCTCAATCCCTGGTCAGGAAACTAAGATCTGACACGCCACATGATATGGTCAAAATACATAAATTTTTAAAAATAAAAATTTGATTTTAAAAATGAAAAATTCTCCATAAAAGCACTCATAAGATTATGAGAAATAAGAATAGGAGATAGGGGTTTCCCTGGTGGTCTAGTTGTTAAGAATCCACCCTGAAATGCCAGGAACACAGGTTTGATCCTTGGTCTGGGAAGATCCCACAGGCCACAGAACAACTGAGCCTATGTGCCACAACTAATGAGCCAGCACTCTAGAGCCTGCGAGCCACTACTGAAGCCTGTGCGCCTAGAGCCCATGTTCTGTAACAGGAAAAGCCACCGAAGTGAGCAGTGAGGAGTAGCCCCCACTCACCACAATATGCAAGCCTGCATACATACGCACACGTATGCAAGCCTGCATATGGCAATGAAGACCCAGCACAGCCAAAAAATAAAATAAATCTTTTTTTAAAAAAAAGAAGAGGAGATAAATTCTGCCTGGAAATTATCTCATGTATGGCTCAGAAATTCCAATGGTAAGGAAAGTTTGCCAGTTTGTATAAGAACTGAGATCAAACCTGGATTGACAAGAGCCCACCCACAGAGAAAGCAAGGAAGAGAAGCAAACTAGGAGTAGCAAGGTTGTTTTTAACGCTTGGGGGATGATTTGGAACCAAATCCTGACCTAAGAATCACAGGGCCCTGTCTAAGAGGATCAAGCTGAATGTGATCCAAGGAAAATAATGCATTCTTCTCCAATTAGCATCCTAGGTAGAGGTAATTTTGGCTGAAACAAGCCTGAAATGTGGCCAGGTCCTAAAATCAATGAATTGCACTTCCTGGCCAAGGATAATCAGCTGGCATTGCCCCTACCCAATGTTCCATCTCTTACAACCTCCCACAGTCTTTCCTCACCCCATCTGTTCAAACTCCAAGTGAAGCTCTTAGCTGTCAAGAGAAATACTGATCTGGAAGGTGATATCTGCAGAAGAGCCCTTTCTTCTCTCCTCGGCCATGGACTCTGGAAGAAATTATCTTCCTTAGACTGTGCACACTCTGTAAGAAATCTTTGTAAGGTCCTGGTGAGGAGTCTGTGTAAATTAAAAAAAAAACCTATTTTCCAGCTGATTCTCAAGGTCATTTCAGGACTGCTACATCCTCATTTAGAATTGATTTGCCATGAGCATTCATTCTGAGTGTCTCTGTCTCAATCCTTAAAGCTCTGTCAGAGTCTGAAAGAAGAAATCCCAGTGTGTTTAAGGACTCCATATTTTTAAATGTCTCCATCCCATTTAATAGAGTCAGAACAGAAAAGAGCTGGCCTGGGGCTAGAGAAAAAGTTGTAAAAATTGTTACAAAGCCTGATACAAAAACAAATATCATATAATGAAAACAGCATGGCTTCTAGAAATCAACACACCCTTCTCTGCCAATTACCACTTGTGTGGGCCTGGATGTGTGGCCTAACAAATACCTGCCCCAAAGGACTAAAATGAAAATTCAATTACACAATGTTTGTAATTACCTAGCTCAGTGGCGCTCCAAAGTTTGTCTCTTCCTCCTTAAACTTCTTACGATAAGTGAAATATTCAGCAGAAACAAAGGACCCAGAGAAAAGAGAAATGGCTATGATGTGACCAAGGCAAGTGTGATAAATTTCCACTCAATACGCATTCAAAAGTGCTTTATTGAGTTCCATCTTGGAGTGGTTTTCAGGCCCAGTGTGGGATGTTGTAGGATGTACAAAATTGAGAAACAGACGTGAATTCTACCCTCAAGAAGCTTGAAATCTAACGCATGATAAAAGATGTATATGCAAAACAGTAAGGTATTGGTCAGATCATAATCTGTAAAGTATGTCAGATTAGACCTAGAAGTTCAGTTCAGTTCAGTTCAGTCGCTCAGTCGTGTCCGACTCTCCACAACCCCATGAATCACAGCACGCCAGGCCTCCCTGTCCATCACCAACTCCCGGAGTTCACTCAAACTCATGTCCATTGAGTCGGTGATGCCATCCAGCCATCTCATTCTCTGTCGTCCCCGTCTTCTCCCGCCCCCAACCTTTCCCAGCATCAGAGTCTTTTCCAGTGAGTCAACTCATCGCATGAGGTGGCCAAAGTATTGCAGTTTCAGCTTCAGCATCAGTCCCTCCAATGAACACCCAGGATCGATCTCCCTTAGAATGGACTGGCTGGATCTCCTGGCGGTACAAGGGACTCTCAAGAGTCTTCTCCAACACCACAGTTCAAAAGTATCAATTCTTCAGCAATCAGCTTTCTTCACAGTCCAACTCTCACATCCATACATGATCACAGGAAAAACCATAGCCTTGACTAGACGGACCTTGGTTGGCAAAGTAATGTCTCTGCTTTTTAATATATTATCAAGGTTGATCATAACTTTCCTTCCAAGGAGTAAGCGTCTTTTAATTTCATGGCTGCAATCAGCATCCGCAGTGATTTTGGAGCCCAAAAAAATAAAGTCTGACACTGTTTCCACGTTTTTCCATCTATTTCCCATGAAGTGATGGGACCAGATGCCATGATCTTTGTTTTCTGAATGTTGAGCTTCAAGCCAACCTTTTCACTCTCCTCTTGACCTAGAAGAGGAGCCTATAATTACTTTGGGATTGCCAGAGGTAAGAGGTGGTATATAGTTGCTACAGATGAAGAAGGAATTGTAAGTGGGACATAAAAACACACAGATGGTCAGACAAAGAACTTAAACTATCCTTGAAGGACTGAGTTAGGGTCACTAATAGGAGATTCCATCTAAAAGAAATGCATGAAATCATAGCTAAACTTCCAGGTATTGAGAGCATACCATGAATCAAGTGTTGTGCTAAATAAACACTTTTCAAACATTTTCTCATGAATCCTCACCTTGATACTGCAAGGAAGATACCATAGCTCCTGTTCACAGAAGAAACCACCTCTGAAAGACTGATTTTCTCATGTTTTTACAGAGTTGAAGAGAGCTGTGAGCTGAAGTTAGAATTCGAACCCAATTTGTCTGACTCGAAAGCCAGTTCCAAATCACTCCCTTGCACACAGAAGAAAGGAAAGGCAGAATGTGCCTTTCAAACAGTGAGAAGCCCAACTTGACTGGAGGTTAAAGTATTTAAACATAAGCAAGAAGAGGCACGGAGAAGGCAATGGCACCCCACTCCAGTAATTTTGCCTGGAAAATCCCACGGATGGTGGAGCCTGGTAGGCTGCAGTCCATGGGGTCGCTAAGAGTCAGACACGACTAAGCGACTTCCCTTTCACTTTTCACTTTCATGCATTGGAGAAGGAAATGGCAACCCACTCCAGTGTTCTTGCCTGGAGAATCCCAGGGACAGGGGAGCCTGGTGGCTACCATCTATGGGGTCGCACAGAGTCGGACACGACTGAAGCAATGCAGCAGCAGCAGCAGAAGCAAGAAGAGGCACACCGGAGAAAAGAATGGGGAAAACTTTGAGAAAACCCCAAATGATAGCTTCAGAGTTTGGCCTTTGTTTTGTATCACAGAAGTAATTCAGGAAAGTGGACACCAGAAAGATAGCCTGTATGTTTCATTAAAGAAGCCTTTAAACACAAATACAAACATGAGAAAGAATAAGTAGGGAGTCTGTAACAGGAGTTTTCTCTTATAACAATAAATAGATCAATCAAAATAAGCTAGGTGATGTGCCCATCACAAATAATCCCAATATATCAGTCATTCAAATCAGAAAAGTTACATTACTTTTAAACAAAAGTTAAATTAACTCATGTGCCCTCTCAGAAGACTAAGCTAGCTCTTCCCAGGCACATCCTTGGAAAAGAGCCGACGGTCAATCCACAGGAGAAATGAAAAGGATAATGCCTGTCACTCTGGTAAACATTCTCAGAAATAAATGATCAAAATCACTGGTTTGATCATCTCTTGTTTCATGCATTTAAGGATGGATCTGATTTAATCCAAAATGAAGAATAAGAAAACAGTAATGAGAACTCTGAAGTGGAAGGGAACACACATTTCCTGCAACAGAGGGGCCAAATAGTTTCCAATTGCCACATCCCAAGAAGAGTAACCAAAACAGGATAAAGAAGGCAGAAGCCACCACCTTTATAGGCGGGATTTGAACTTGGACGTGACAAAGCAATGCAGTAGAAATGCAGATGGCAGAGAGAAGTTAAGATTATTTGATGATGTTGTTTTGCAAATAAGTCCAATTAAACATTTTAGTGGATTGTTCTGATCATCTCATTTTAGAAACTAGTTATCCCTTATCTTCAACCTGTGAGATCTTAATGGCACTCTGCTTTCCTATCTGAAGAGTTAAGATTAAAAACTACTATTGAGCTGTAAAGTAATAGAGTAACCAGGAGAGTCTGAAATTGAAAGAATCCTGCTGTGTTTTTAATCTTTCATTTCAGAATCAGAGTGATTAGGTGGATGCTCAGAAGCTGGTTATTCAATGTATTAAAGATCATCCAGTGTTTCCAGGAGTAGAGGGAGGCACCTGCATCCTCATTTATCAGAGCCTCATCAGACAGCACAGGAGCCCAATCTGCTCTTAAGCTGAGAACTCAAGCCTTGACGGCCGGAATGCACATGTACACCCATGGCTGATTCATGTTAGTGTACGGCAAAAACCCCACCACAATACTGTAAAGTAATTAGCCTCCAATTAAAATAAATAAATAATTTTTTTAAAAAATAGAATAAAACGTATGGCCAAAAAAAAAAAATGTTGTGTCAGTTAGGGTCCCTACAGGAAACAAACTTCCACTCAAAATGATTTGAGTGAAGACACTGTATGAACTTTGATCAAATTAAGAGAACCCACTAATGACGTGGAGGCACTCGGAGACTAGCAACGAGCTACCACCACCCCTTTGGTTGAAGGGGCAATGGGAGGATATAGCGTTACTAGTGAGACTGGAAAACATGGAGAAGAAAATACCGGCAAAAACTCCAGTGTGGAAGGATGCAGTCATTCTCCAAACTGAAACACTGAGAAAAGGGGGAGGTGAGGATGCCAGTACCCCAAACTGTCTCTCCTCCGACCCCCCAACTCTCCAGTCTCCTAGTGGTGAATTTCAATGGAGCCTTTAGTATAGTTGAAACAAATCAGTCCCCAGAAATATACAGAGATGAGTGGGAAGGGGAAGAAATGAATTAGCCAAGTGGGGAGATAAGCATCAATGGAAAATAACCAGCACAATTTTAAGAAATGAGACGGGATGGAGGGTAATTACAATGAGTCACAGCCATGGTGACAGGAGTGTAATCAACTCTTAAAATTATATTCAATGATTCACAGAGGAAAACACTGAATATAATTTTATTCACTCCATATTACAGATTTATTACATATTACAGAAGAAATTATGGGTGGAGCTAAGAGTCATTTTGGAACACTACTTAAAAGGCAAAAGATTCTAACTAAAATATCTAGCACCACCAAGCTGTGAAAATTTCACCATCAAAAATAATTATTATAATCTGATGGTTAATTAAAGTGAGTTGTACCTATGAAAGACTGTTAGTACAAAATAGTACTCCAGAGAGGAAATGAAATTTTAAATATAAATATTTACAGATGTAAAATTTAAAAATGATTAATACAATAAGAAATGTTTAATTTTTTTAGGAAGTTTAGAATATAAATATATATGAGGATTTTGTTTCTTCTATTCAGTAAATATCTATTTATAAAGTTTCAATATGTAAAGGCAACCCACTCCAGTACTCTTGCCTGGAAAATCCCATGGATGGAGGAGCCTGGTAGGCTACAGTCCGTGGGGTCGCCAAGAGTCGGACACGACTGAGCAACTTCACTTTCACTTTTCACTTTCATGCATTGGAGAAGGAAATGGCAACCCACTCCAGTGTTTTTGCCTGGATAATCCCAGGGACAGCGAAGCCTGGTGAGCTGTCTATGGGGTCGCACAGAGTCGGACACGACTGAAGCTACTTAGCAGCAGCAGCAGCAATATGTAATGTTTCTGTCTTTGTTAGTGGCGAAAGTGAATACAAAGAATGTGAGTGAGACAAACACTCCTAGATTATATACAATAGATACAAAGATAGCTTAAAGTATATTCCAAAATTATAAGTAATATTTGTGTTCTTAAAGTGGAAAGTTAACTAGGCAAACTCATTCCCTCATCTCCAAAGAGAAGAAACCTTTGATGGCTAATTAAATAAAATAAAACACATATTAGTAATATATATGCTTAATAATACAGGCTGATCATGTTGATATATGCCAATATTTTCTTTGCATAGTTAATGTACCTACAACACAGTGCCCAGCATCTAAAAGTTGGTCATTGTCAGATTTTTTCAATTTACTCTTTACATAAAATATAACATGTGTTTAAGAATGGTAACTCCAGCTGATCTCTGTTTTAGAAACACACTAAGAACGTTTTGTGACTGTTTAAAACCCTTGTTCATGCTTAATGAACTTGTATTGTCCAGAGGCACATAGCGATGAGTGGTAGAGGTTTTTAATAATCTAAAAATCCCAAGGACACAGCACAGGGCCCAGATCACAACAAATGTTCCGTAGATGTTTGCTGAATGCAAAGGTATGGCACTGAGCACCAGTAATATTAATATAATCGGTAAATGCTAACACATCCTTTAAATACTTCCAAAAGGATTTTCTCAGATTTCTTAGCATTTTTTTCTTCGTTTTTAAATCTTTATTTAACAAGATTATTTCTGATTGAGAAGAGATGATAAAAGTATGAACTAAGCATCCCTGAGGCTCCAAATCTTACTGAGAGGGTACATCTTTCACATGAGCTCCGGGCCAAAGTCTGTCACTTAAAAAACACCTATGGAGCACCTTCAATGTCCTGTGCTCTTTGATAACTTCTAGGAGGCCAGGATGGATGAGATATGAGATCCTTGGGAAAGAACATCTCAAAGTCAACAGCACTGACTACCATGACTCCAAGGAGAGCATGACCCAATAGCAGAGGCAAGATCCACACCAGTAAAGGTATTCATACAAGGAACAGCTAGGTGGCCAGAGAGCAGAGCAATTGAAAGCACTGCAGGGGATTCCCCGGTGGCTCAATGGTTAAGAATCTGCACTCGCAGTGCAAGGGGCACAGGTTCGGGTTGATTCCTGGTGGAGGAACTAAGATCCCACCGCATGCCAAGTGGTGAGGCCAGAAAGAAAGAAAGTAAGCGCTACAAGCATCCAGAGGAGGGTGAGATTAAATAAGCCAGAATACTTGAAACCAAATACCAAATATGAACTGTGCAGATGAAAAGTTCATTCCAATTCTGACGTGGCCGTGTTTTGTGTTTCCCATTTCAAAGCTACTGTGAAATAAATCAGCAAGAACAAATTCTACTGTAGACCCTAATGAAAGCCTCAGACTATTGAAATCCTTCTTTGGTGTTTGACATTTGTCCCAGGGAAAGCCTGCAATGTGTCAAGTCTAATAGAACACAACAGCCAATGTTTAAGCATTCCATCTCCTCAAGTTGTCTTTCCAGAATGCACCCAATTCATCTTGTGGGAGGTGAAAGATGTGGTCAGATTTCTGAGTGATGAAATCATTCAGAAGGGATCCAGCTACCACATGCAAGACATTGCTATATTAATATTTGATTCAAGGAAATGTGGGACCGGTTATCAATAATTCAGCCATCATTTAGTATCAGAGACGTGGAATGCACCCGACTGTTGTATTAGTTTACACATTAGACTGACTAAGATGTAACGTGTTACTGCCACTGTCACATACCTTATGTTACACGATGACAGCCTGGTTTATGAGGACTGAAATGATATACTTATTCTGCCACCCAGATCCATAAAACAATTGGAAACAGCTAAGCCAGTCCTACTGGAGGAGCTGTAGACAGAAATGTAGATTTGGATTCTGTCTTAGTTTGGATTCTTCTGGAAGAATCAGTCCCTGAGATAGAGATTCAAATGCAAGTTGTTTATCTGTGAGGTGAAGAAAATACTGGCAGGGGAGTGGGGGAGACGAGAGAGAGAAGGCAGCCAAGTGGGAGGCATGTGATCTGAATGTCTGGAGTTCAATCCCATGGGGTCCCTCCGATAGCCAACGTCAAATACTCCCAAGGGATGAGGAAGCTAGGGTGTTTATACAGCTGTCCCTACTAGCCATTGGTTGAAGGCTGCCCCTAGCAATTCCTAAGTAAGGAAGTGTTCGTCACTCAGTTGTGTCTGACTCTTTGCGACCCCATGGATTGTAGCCTGCCAGGCTCCTCTGTCCATGGAATTCTCCAGGCAAGAATACTGGAGTGGGTTGCCATTCCCTTCTCCAGGGGATCTTCCTGACCCAGGGATCGAACCCGGATCTCCCATATACAAGCACCTTCTTTACCATCTGAGCCACCAATTCTTGGGCACTTTCAATCCACCCACAGGAAAGAAAACCATGCCTCAGAAAGAAAGTTCTCAAGCACAGGGATGCAGGGGTTGGTGGCTGGAAATGGGGGGTACGGCAAGGCATTGGTGGACCTGGCGCCATGTCACAACTGGCTCCTCTTCTGGTCCCCATTACCCCTCATCTTGTCTTCATCACAGAAGGGGAGAGGACCAGTATTAAGTGCCCACTACATTATACACACATTGTATGTGTCATAACATCTAATCCCTAGATAAAGGCAGAGCCCACTTTCTCCAAGGGAATGACTCGATGTCAGAAGAATAAGTGACTTACCCAAGCTAGCCCAACCCAACCCCAGGAATTAAAAGAGGATGGAGACTCAATCCTCTCCAACCTCAAAACTAACAGTTTTCCAATAAAGGACAGGCTAACTCCCCCATGTGGCCATACCAGGCAATGCTAAGTCACTTAGACGCAATCTGCAGACCTAAATTTTGACTGGTGGTTTCTAAACATTCCCAGGTTTTCACTTTGTTTTCCCCCTACCTAGAATACCTTTCTCCTTTCATATCCACTTATCTATTAATAAATTGAGCTGGTGGTGAATCAAAAGCCAGCCTTTTGAGAAAACAAGGGCTTATTTAGATAAGCAGATTGAGGTGCAAAGAGACATCCCACATGGAAGAACAGAATGAAGTGGTGCTGGTACTTTTGATGGACTTCTTAAGTCATTCTCATACACTCTAGGCTTTGACAACAACACCCACAAACAAAATCAAAATGTTGGGCTTGAGATGCTCAGGACAGACAGCATGATTCCTATGACTGTAGCTGTGGAGGAGGAGTCTCACAGGTTTGCAGACACCAGCACAAGATGGCATTAGAAAGCCAGGCTATTGACTCTGGTTTCCTTCTGGAGACCCAAAAAAAAAAAAACTACTCTTGTGGGTTTCTGTGCAGGGAAGTGTCATACACAAAGATATTAGGAAGATTAATCTGGCAGCCATAAACCAAATGGATTAGAAAAGACAGGAATGGAACTAGGAATGCAATCACAGGATGTAAGGAACCTTTTAGAAATTTTCCTTTGGTCTCCAGGGTTTAAATTTTTACTGATTCATATTTTGCTTTTTTATCCTAAATTAAGGATAAGCCAAGCCAGCTTTGCTCAAATTTTGACCTGGCTTTCAAGGACTTACTCCTGGCAAAGGACACTCAGAAAATTCCTTCTCCTGGCTTTGTGGAATATAAAACGCTAGCCAGCCTCATCTCCCCCACTTTTCACTCATTGCTCTGATTTGTAAGAGACTTTTGAGAAGTCTTTTCTCCTTATGATCAGAAAGCATCTTTTTTTTTTTTTCAATCTCTATAGTGATAAGCTCTTAAGTCAGAGCTAAAAGTTCTGGTGTCTGGAGAGCCAAGATGCTAAATGTAGAAACCCATTATCTCATCTTGCAGGGTGAGTCTCAAAACTTTCTCAGGTGCAGTGGCCCACGAGGCCCGCTTCAGTTGCTGATACACACACATGCACAACGAAGGCCTGGCTGCTGCGTCTGTCAACACCCTGATGACATGTCAGTCCTGCCCTTTATCCAAATAAGGGGTTTGGTTCTCAGGTTCTAATGGCCATTAGGAAGACAATTCAGCAATGTGAAAGAACAGAACTGTGTTGTTAGACTGGACCTTTCTAGACTTTTCATGAAACTCTAATTTGAAATCCTGTGTTTACTGGGATGCCAAACAATGGGGCAACAGCCAGGAGCCAATATTATTTTTTCACTACTGATGGAAGTCCAGCTTTTTGCTAATTAGTGATTGGAAGAACCATTTAAGTGTGGAGAAAGTGACTATCAAATAAAGACTAAGAATCATTTTGGGGGCTTCTCTGGTGGCTCAGAGGTAAAGCATACAGCTACCAATGCAGGAGGCACAGACTCAATCCCTGATCCAGGAAGATACCACATGCCAAGGAGCAACTAAGCCCGTGGGCCACAACTATTAAGCCTGTGCTCTCGAGCTGGGAGCTGCAACTACCAAGCCTGTGTACCATGAGCACTGAAGTACCCTAGTGCCCGTGCTCTGCAACAAGAGAACACCATGCACCACAGCTAGAGAGCAGCCCTCACTCACTGCAACTGAGAAAGCTCCTGCATCAGTGAAGACCAGCATGTCCATGTGTGTATGCTTAGTTGCTCAGTTCTGCCTGGCTCTTTGTGACCCCGTGGACTGTAGCTTGCCAGGTTCCTCTGTCAGTGGAACGATCCAAGCAAGAATACTGGAGTGGGTAGCCTTTCCCTTCTCCAAGGGATATTTTGGACCCAGGGATTGAAACTGGCTCTCCTGCATTGCAGGTGTATTTTTTACCATCTGAGCCACGAAGGAAGCCCCCAAAAAACTAAATAAATAAATAATAATTTTGAGTGGCAATTTCCCAATTTAGCTAAAACTGGAGGAAAAAATGACCTTAGTTGAAACTGGAGAAGTGGTGTTTGGGAAATTAGATCAAAATAGTTGGGAATTTACAGGGTGCATTTAACCTTCTTTTCCACAACTGGTTCTGAAAAAATTCAAAAGTAAGATAGTGAGCAGTTGGTCGACGATCAAAATATCACCTTGTCCATCATACCACACATGTCACCTCATCATCAAGGTCCTGGCGATAGAAATCAGCAGTGGTATAGAAACAAGATAGGGACTTAATAGAGCCTTGTGATTGGAATTGTTTCCGTCGTTGGTGAGTGTGAAAGGTGGAGAAGTGCGTCCATGTGGTCTGGAAGAGCAAGAAATATATCAGACTGTGGAAAATTCCTAAAGAGATGGGAATACTGGACCACCTTACCTGCCTCCTGAGAAATCTGTATGGAAGTCAAGAAGCAGCAGTTATAATCAGACGTGGAACAACGGACTGGTTCCAAATTGGGAAAGGAGTACATCAAGGCTGTATATTGTCACCTGCTTATTTAACTTATATGCAGAGTACATCATGTGAAATGCTGGGCTAGATGAAGCACAAGCTGGAATCAGTTTTGCTGGAAGAAACATCAATAACCTCAGATATGCAAATGACACCACCCTTATGGCAGAAAGTGGAAAGGAATTGAAGAGTTTCTTGATGAAACTGAAAGAGGAGAGTGAAAAAGCTGGCTTGAAACTCCACATTCAAATAACTAAGATCATGGCATCCGATCCCATCACTTCATGGCAAATAGATAGGAAACAGTGGAAACAGTGACAGACTTTATTTTGAGGGGCTCCAAAATCACTGCAGATGGTGACGGCAGCCATCAAATTAAAAGACGCTTGCTCCTTGGAAGAAAAGTTATGACCAACCTCAACAGCATATTAAAAAGCAGAGACATAACTTTACGTTACAAAGGTCCACATAATCAAAGCTGTGGTTTTTCCGGTAGTCATGTTTGGATGTAAGAATTGGACCATAAAGAAAGCTGAGCACTGAAAACTTGATGCTTTCGAACTGTGATGTTAGAGAAGACTCTTGAGAGTCCCTTGGACTACAAGGAGATCCAACCAGTCAATCCTAAAGGAAACCAATCATGAATATTCATTGGAAGGATTGATGCTAAAGCTGAAACTCCAATACTTTGGCCACCTGATGGGAAGAGCTGACTCATTAGAAAAGATTGATGCTGGGAAAAGATTGAAAGCAGGAGGAGAGGGGGACAACAGAGGATGAGATGGTTGGATGACATCACTGACTCAGTGGACATGAGGTTGAGCAGGCTCTAGGAGCTGGGGAAGGACAGGAAAGTCTGGTGCGCTGCAGTCCATGGGATCGCAAGGAGTTGGACACAACTGAGTGACTGAACAACAGCAACAAACAATGATGAGACCAAATCCCAATGCAGAAGACAGCAAGTACAAGGAGGCCTAGTGAACAGTGACCTCCCCGGAGGGCGTTAGTGGCTGATACAGGCTCTTTTATTTTTAATTTTTATTTATTTGGTTGCACCAGGTCTTTGTTGCAACATGCAGGATCTTTAGTTGTAGCATATGGGTTCTAGTGCCCTAACCAGGGGTTGAACCCGAGCTCCCTGCATGGGGCTCTGGACCACCTGCTTAGCCACTACCACCAGGGAAGTCCCCATGACACAGGCTTCTGAAGCACTGAAAAAGCTCAAGCTGAATGCTTAGCAGAGGATATAGATATAGCACTAGGATATACTAATAACTAATACTTCAAGCTTGCTTACTCCTGCCACTTTTTTCACTCAGCCTTCTGCAGTGATTTTGCCTAAATAAACCACTCCAGAAGATTTAGAAAGCAAAAGGATTGTGATGCATTTATTTTAAGGACACACCCCTTTCCAGTCCATTGTTACCTCCAACAGATGTACAAGAAGGATGGATTTGTTGCTAGACTTTTCTTTACAGCCTACACACGTGCGTGGTTAATTGTATAACCACCTGCAGTTGCACAGATGGAAACATCTCAGCTCCAGCTGGAGCTTGCACCAAGACTAAAAGATTCTTGGCAGCAGCAGTTACAGTCTGATGGCCGAGGACTGGAATGACTTGGCCTATTTTCCCTTTTCGGGTTCCAAACTACAGCTTGGGTGAGCAGAGGTTGTCCATGCTTTAAAATATTTCTGCAAGGATGAGACTGGTAGGCACAAGTGGCCTATTTTTAGTTCTGGGGAAATGGTTCACCTCCTTATGATTCATTATTTCTTTGGATTTGACCAAAGGAAGCGAATTTATTTTATTTATTTATTATTGATTTTATTCTATTTTATTGAGTCCTGAAAATTTTGAAAAAATAATTATTAAAAAATCAGATGAAGGAAGTAAAAATGTCACACTTCCAGTTATAAGATAAATCAGTACTAGAGATGCAATCTCTTTGGGCTTCCCCGATCGGTTCAGACAGCAAAGAATCTGCCTGCAACGCAGAGACCCACGTTCGATCCCTGGGTTGGGAAGATTCCCTGGAGAAGGAAATGGCTACCCACTCCAGTATTCTTGCCTGGGAAATCCCTTAGACAAAGAAGCCTGGAGGGCTACAGTCTATGTGGTCCCAAGAGTCAGCCACGAACGAGCAAATAACACTTTCACTTCACTTTCAAATTTCAGGGATGTAATATACAGCATGATCAATAAAACTAACACTGCTATATGTTATATATGTTGTTAAGAGTGTATATCCTGAGTTCTCATAACAAGGAAAAAATTTTTCTTTTCTTTTCTATCTATATGAGATGACGGATGTTCCCTAAACTTACTGTGGCAATCATTTCATTATGCATGTAAGTCAAATCATTGTGCTACACACCTTAAACGTATCCAGTGCTGTAAGCCAATTATATTGCAATAAAACTGGAAGGAGAAAGGGGGCAATTTTTTTAATGCAATTATTAAAATTAGGTGTGTAATATATTAGTTAAGTCAACATTAATGGCTAATAAACTTGTTCTCTTTTGAGAGAGGAGGAAATGAACATACAGGCACACTTGGCCAGGAACAACCTAGAATTAAGTCCAGACACTGGGTCTATTCAGAGGTTTTCCACCACATCCCAGAGATCCTCTCTGCCTGTCAAAAGTGTGCTCTCAACACCTAGGAAATTTCATAGTTCATTAATGTTGGAGAACGTCTTCTAGATTATTTTACGGAGACAACAAGTTTCAGGCAATGTGAAACTTCTGAAAATCTGAATATCATTACAGAGCAGAGTTTTCCTGTTCCTAAGGAGAGTCTTCTCAAGGCTTATACATCAACAATGCAAACCAGAATAATAACTTCCCTTGTGTCTGGCTGTGAAAGAGAATGAAGGTGTTAATTTTGTGTGAACCTAAGGTCTGTGTTCTTCTTTTGAGATATAGAAAGAAGAACCAGCTTGTGAAAACCAGCTTGTGTTCTATTTCTTCTCTTTGAAATGGTGATTCCAACACAGGGCACACCACTTTCTGAAAACCATTAGGAAGTTTTGAAAATACAATGAGGTCAGACATCTGCTCATGCCATCCTAGTGATATAAAAGATGGAGAATATTCTGCCCTGAACACCCTTTGAAAGCTAATTCTGGGAGAAATGTATGGTTTACCATTCAGGGTACATTTAAGGCTTGCCAATTACATTCACTTCAGGCTTAGTTATTCTTCATCACAGTCCTTGGGGAAAATGAGACACTATTCCTATTAACATTATTATACTAGGATTAGGGCTTCCCAGGTGGTGCCAGTGGTAAAGAATCTGCCTGCCAATGCAAGAGACATAAGAGATTCAAGTTCAGTCCCTGGAGGGGGGAAGGTCCCCTGGAGGAGAAAATGGCAACCCACTCTGGTATTCTTGCCTGGAAAATTCCATGGACAGGGGAGCCTGACGGGCTACAGTCCAAGGGGTCACAAAGAGTCAGACACGACTAAGCACACATGCCATCCATACTAGGATTGTAATTCCCATTGATAAGATACAAAGTGTGGGGGCTTGCCTGGTGACTCAGTGGTAAAGAATCCACCTGCCAGTGCAGGAGACACAGGTTCAATCCCTGATCCAGGAAGATGCCACCTGCCCTGGAGCAACTAAGCCCGTGGGCCACAACTACTGATCCTGAGCTCTAGAGTCTGGGAGCAGAAACTACTGTAGCTCACACGCCATAGAGCCCATGCTCTGCAAGAAGCGAAGCCTCTCCAATTGGCTTGCAGAGGAGCCTGAGCATCGCAACCAAGAGATCGTCATTCCTACAGCTGGAGAAAGCCTGCATGCAGCTACAAAACCCAGCAGAGCCAAATATAAGCAAAAACTTATTTTAGAAAAAGATACAGGATTGAGGTCCCCCAAAAGCAACTTGATTTATCTGCACTTCCAAGGCAAGTGTTTAATTAATTGAACATAGAGGCCTAAAGGAGATCAGTCCTGGGTGTTCATTGGGAGGACTGATGTTGAAGCTGAAACTCCAATTCTTTGGCCACCTGATGTGAAGAGCTGACTCATTTGAAAAGACTCTGATGCTGGGAAAGATTGGGGGTAGGAGGAGAAGGGGACGACAGAGAATGAGATGGCTGGATGGCATCACCGACTCGATGGACATGAGTTCGAGTGAACTCCAGGAGTTGGTAATGGACAGGGAGGCCTGGTGTGCTGCAGTTCATGGGGTCGCAGAGAGGACAGGACTGAGTGACTGAACTGAACTGAAATGAAAGGCCATTAGACTGAGATGGCCCTAATGCCAAGGTGGTTCCATGTAAGCAAAGCCAAAGCCTAAGCCTACAAACAACTCAAGGTTACAAATCAACAGCGAAGGACAGCCAATGGCAAACAGCCAACTAGGCTTTAAGACACAACCAATCAGTGACTTTCTTTGTTTCTGCACTTTTTAGAAGTCTTTCCCCTGAATCAGGTCATAGTGGGCTTCTAACCACTTCTGGTTTACCACTGCCTGATTCAAACCAGTTGTTCAAGTAACCTGTTTTTCCCCTGGAGATAACTGACATACCGCACTGTATAAATTTAAGGTATATGGTGGTGTAGTTGCTAAGTCACGTCCAACTCTTATGACCCCATGGACTGTAGCCTGCCAGGCTCCTCTGTCCATGGGATTCTCCAGCAAGAATACTGGAGTGGGTTGCCATTTCCTTCTCCAGAAATTTAAGGTATATAACATAATAATTTGACTTGTATTTATTATGACATGGTTACCACAATAAATTTAGTTAACATCTATCATCTCACACAGGTACAAAATAAAATTTTTTTCCTTGTGATGAAGACTCTTAGGAGCTACTCTCTTAACAGCTTTCAAACATAGCACATAGCAGTTTCAAGTACAGTCATGCTGTGTGTTACATCCCTATTACTTATAACTGAAAGTTTGCACTCAAACTCTTAAAAGTTTTACTGTGCCTCAGTTTATCTTCTAACATGAGTTAGAAGCAAGTTTGGAATTTCAAGCCTCAGAATTATCATTCTGTTTAAATCAAGCTGACAGAAGTATATTAAACTGCTACCACAGGTCTAGTGGTAGTTTAAACATTGAGATATATATATTTTTAAATATTAAAGTCAACCTCTATCCTTGATACAAGTTCTAATCTGGAAGAAGACAAAATTTTAATGCAAACTGCTGCTAGAAAATGTAAGACGATTGTCAAGTACAAAACTATTTGAATGTCGTTGGAAAAGGGACATTCCTAATGTCTATTGATTACGCTGCGGAGGTGCTCCTTAATCCTCTCCTGGACTTCCCTCTGGCTCTTCAGGCATCCAGCTCTCTTCAGCCTTTCCTGGATTGTCAAGACTTTCCTCCCTACCTTCAGCATCCGTTTGTTCTCCAGAACGGGCGCCTGACATCTGGTCTTATTTCTTCTCTAATCTGCTACCGCCAAAATATTATTTCTCAAACACATTCTCACCATGTCACTCCTCTAATTAAAACTGTCTGAGTACTTCCAGCTATAGTATTATGAAAAGCTCCACAGATCTTAGCTCTGTGTGTGTGTGTGTGTGTGTGTGTGTCTGCCTCCTGCTGATAAGGATATTCGTGGGACTTCCTGGGTGGTTCCATGGTTAAAAGTTTGCCTTCCAATTCAGAGTATCCAGATTTGATCCCTGGTTGGGGAGATAAGATCCCATATGCCTTGCAGCCAAAAAAAAAACAAAACATAAAACAGAAATGATACTGTAACAAATTCAGTAAGGATTGTAAAAATGGTCTGCACAGTTTCCAGGCATTAGAACATAAATATCATTTGGAGGACCATTTTTCAGCCTACCACACTACACAATTTCAACGTATACTATAAAGCTGCATAATCGAGACAGTGTGACATTGTTATAAGGACAGACTTGGAGAGTAAGGAGCAGAATAGAGTCCAGAAATTAACCCTACATTCAAGGTCAGCTAATTTTAACAATGTCTCCATGGAAATTCAATGGTAAAGGATAGTCTTGTTAACAAATTGGTGTTTGGAATAATTGGATAGCCATAAGAAATAAAAGAATAAAAACCCTAAGGCCTATCTCATGCATAAGAAAAAATTAATTTTAAAAAATGGATAGTAGGCCTAAATGCTAAAATTATAAAAAGACTTCCTGGACTGAGTCTTCCTAGGAGTACTTTACCAGGAAGTCAGTGTTTTTTTCACCTAAATTAAAGGGGCTTTCCTAAAGGACCTATTTTTTAAAAAATTGTGGAGAAGCAAAAGAAGGCATATAGAATGCCTCTACTGCAGATTTCAGCCCCGTAAAGAGGCGAGCTCCCTGGCAGAGTGAAATAGGGAGATGCCGAAGTGCATTTAGGGGGAAAAGGGAAAAACTGTCAGGCTGTTTTGGAGGGTCAAACACCCTGAGGAACATGGGACAAAGAAGCTACCTGGGCAGCGGGGGCAGAGAGGGAGAGAAGGAATTATGCCTGCTTATGAGGATTTGCAGCCAGAATGACAAAACCCTTCCGGTAGAATGCCTGGACCCTGCAACATTGCAGAGGGGTCCCTCAAGGTCGCTACAAAGAACACTGAAGAGGACAGACAGGCGGAGAAAGCAGATCAAAACACAACAGACAGGAGGAAAGGAACAAATCACTGACCCCAGAGAATAGTTAACAGCCTCTGGCATCATTAGGACGTCCCTGGTGGCTCAGACGGTAAAGTGTCTGCCTACAATGCAGGAGACCAGGGTTCAAACCCTGGGTCAGGAAGATCTCCTGAGGAAGGAAATGGCAACCCACTCCAGTATTCTTGCCTGGGAAATCCCATGGATGGAGGAACCTGGTAGGCTGCAGTCCACGGGGTCACAGAGAGTCAGACACTACTGAGTGACTTCACTGTCTTTCTTTCTGGCATAATTAAGCTGTAAGATTTCACGTAACTCTTTGCAGATCTGTATGCATGTATCCAGTCATTGTTGTTAAAGACCAAATGAGCACTAATTAAGATAGCAACAGAAATGAGTCCATGAGCTGCTGAGGATGAAACAGGAATGAACCGAGTGCCTCTGCCTGGAAAGACTGAAGGATCAGACAGCTGGTGGCTGAACGACAATGGTTACTTATCAACTTCCAAAACTAGTACTAAAAAACGTTTACGTGGTATTAATAAGAACTAATGCCCACTGAACACCTGCTATGTGCTTTGCTTGAGTTATTTATTTATTATTCACCATCTTATGCGATGTCACAATTATCCTTACCTTCAGATGAGGAAATTGAAACCAAGAGGGTTAGCGAGTATGGAATTCAACATGAGAATCGGTCCTATTTGATCTTAAAAATGAAGCCACTTATTATAGCTCTATATACATCCTCTCTTCCCCAAAAGTGGTCTAATAACACATCCTTCCACTCTCTTTCTCCCCAAAAACCGGGCAGTAGTGGTGATTTATAAATAATCAAAACATCTTTCTTACTTTTCCGGCATTTCCTTAGGGGATCTGCTTTTAGAATATCCCAATTTCACTCTCCCAAAGTGCATTAGTCACTATGGAAACAGTTGATTCATTGATAAGAATGGAGATCTTTTATTAATAAGGATACAACCGCATCTGTGACACATAGCTGGCAACTCGGCATAGAAAGGCATCCCAGAAAAAAATGTATAGCATGATAGGATTGTGGCGTTACTACAACCTGCTACAGGATGTAAATACAGGGCAATCACTCATGGCGAGTCCATTTGGTAAATCCTCTGAGGACTGTGAAGTGCCGGTCTCCCCACACCTCATTTCCCAAATGCTCTACTGGTGCAGCAGTAGCAAACTGCCCACTGAGCACAAAATGGTCTCCATCCTTGCCACCCCATGGTCTCAGAGGGCTTTCAAGTGACTTGTGAGGTGGCCAAACAGTTACTGGGCCTAATTAGCTCTCCCACTGACTGAAGCACTCCCTCCCAAACCCCACGGCCTTCCACACAAAAGCTGCAAATTGCTTTCCGACCTTTGAAGCCATCCCAGGAAGTCCTGGGCAGCCCTAAGGAAGCGCTTCCTGGCCGTGCCTTTAGTGCTCGGCACCCTCTGATCAAAAGCCTGGGCAAAGAGCAAGAGAACCAGCCCCTGGTGGGCAGCGGCTGTGGAGAAGCACTAAGGCCCGGAGCTAATCAGGGACAGCAGGGGGAAGACCAGGGCCCGTGTATAAAAGCCCAGCTTCTGATGCCCGCTGAGTGGATTTGGCCACTCAGACAAAAGTCACAGCGAAGTCAAAGCTGGAGCCTCCCCTCTTCCGTTTCCTCCCCCTCCTCCTCATTCTCTTCCTCCTTCCCTGGGCAACGTTGGCCTGGCTTCCACGCTTCGAGGGCAGCAAAATCAGGACAAAAAAAAAAATGCTTTCTGCCTCCGAATCACTGCTTCATTTCCTTATCTGCAATCCTCTGCTTTCAGACAGCCTGCATCTGACTCCAACACCTACGAGCAATATGACTTTGGACAGGGTCCTCGACACTCCAAGCCTCAGTTTTCTTGTCAGACTGCCTGCTTGGCATTCCAGCACCATCACTTAATATCTGGTGATCTTGGGGAAGTTACTTCTCCCTGTACCTTGGTGTTCACACATCAAATGAGGATGATAATAGCATCTTTGCAGAGGCAGGAGCTGGAACCACAAGGGGGCCGCCTGTGAGTCTGGAACCACAGTGAGAGGGGCTGGAGCCAAGAGGGAGACACAGCCACTGCGGGTAGCCTCTCTCTTTGGCCTAACCAGCAGCTGGTAAGCTTTTTTTTTTTCAGTTTTAGTACTTACTCTTTTCCTTCTGCATCCAAGTGATTTCTCTCCATACTTGTACATAATCGACTCAAGAAAATACACATAAGAAACACAAGAAAACGTTCCTTACTAGTAAAGAAATTACATTAAAACAATTCCAAACATCTACTTTATATGTAGCAAAATCATGAAAACAAATTCATTCATTCACTCTTTTCTTCAAATGGCCAAATACCATGAGGAAAGTAGAGGAAAAACAAGTTTTGTGGAGACCTTATAAAGTGACAGTCTTTGCAGAAAGCAATTTGACAAGTGGTGGCAAGAGACATAAAAATGTTTACACTCTGACCCAGCGATGTCAATTTGTAACATTTATCCCAAGAAATTAATTCTAAAGGGAAAAAGTGAGTTCTGCAGAGATGTGTATCACTGCCCTAAATATTATCGCTTGAAACTAGAAAAAGCTAATCCTGAGAGAAGGACTAACCTGCTCAAATACTACATACACTGAGACAGGATGTGGCCCTGAGGTGTGGCAATTATGATGGAAGAAAGGAAAATTGCTATACTCTATTGTTACCATAACTGCTTCCAAGAACTCTGTACAGACCTGAAATGGACCACAGGGTGATGCAAGGAAAAGGAAGTTAGAATCAAACAGCCATAACAAATAACAAACAATAGAAACTTTGTCTCTTAAAGCCACAAAATAGAAATGGGCAGCAGAATTTTGAAATAATTCATGCTACAAATGGCTACGTGTTCTTTGCTTTTACATCATTCGGCCTGATAGAAAACAGCAGCAAAATACAATGTCTCTGCTGAAAAAGCTCAGAATCTAGACAGCTGCTCACCAGACAATCACTCTGTTAGCAAAGAGGAAAGGATGGATTGCTCTGAAGATACCGAGACGACTGGGACCGGAAAAGCTTTTCAGGAGGAGGCAACGCCTGAGATAAGAGGAGTACTCAATCCAAGCGGAAAGGGGGTGGGAAAGGATGTTTCAGGCACAGAGAACAGCGTTCAAAGGCCCAGGTAATTAATGTAAAAGTGTGTGGAGCGTTCCAGAAACTGCAGGTGGTACAGAATAGCTGGATCCCGGCATCCTGGAAGGCAGATGGAGATAAAGCCACCAAAGGAAGCAAGAACCAACTCAAGAAGGACCAACATGTCATCAGCTGTGAACGCCACCAGAAGGTTCTGGAAAGTTCTGAAAGACTTGAAGATGAAAAGTGATATAATGACAACTATGGTTCATGGGGTCGCAAAGAGTCGGACACGACTGAGTGACTGAACTGAACTGAACTGATTAAAAATAAGATGTCTAGGTGACTGGTTAATGTGCATAGTTTAATAGAATGAATTTATAATTAAGAAGAAAAAGTCAGTCTATCCTAAAAGAAGAATAATTTCCCTTCCCCTCTACCTAGTAATATTCTTAAGCCACATATCCTTTATCTTAAAACAAGAAAAATACATTTATTCAACCACGCTGCCCTCTTTAACTTCCCCTGCCCAGTTTTTTGGATATGTGGGCTGATGCTTCCTACTTCTACATTTCCATTTCCTTTTTGAGTTTGAAAAGTTTATTACTCAACAACTGTGTTATATGTTAACCTGGAGTTAAACCCAACTTGTAAAGAAACTATCACACTTATAACTCCCATGCAAATTAATTGGTCAAAGATATAGAAAATTCCTGCAAAAGAGGGTTAGACAGAAAAGCTCAGGGTTGGCCACAAATAAATGATGAAAGCAAAATGTGCACTAATTCCTCTGGTTTTCTCTGCCATATTCTTACCACATCACTGGATCCAAGCTCTTTGTTATCTTTCCTACATAAAACATAGCTAGATTCATGTTTTAACTTTTATTAGCACTGTTAGAGCCTTAGCTTGCTGTTGCTGATGTTGACATATTAATGCCTGCATGTGTGTGTGTGCGCTAAGTTGGTTCAGTCATGTCCAACTGTTTGCAACCCTATGGGCTATAGCCCGCCAGGTTCCTCCGTCCATGATTAATGCTTCAATTCAGTTCAGTTCAGTTCAGTCACTCAGCCGTGTCCGACTCTTTGCGACCCCATGAATCACAGCACGCCAGGCCTCCCTGTCCGTCACCAACTCCTGGAGTTCACTCAAACTCATGTCCATCGAGTCGGTGATGCCATCCAGCCCTCTCATTCTCTGTCGTCCCTGTCTCCTACCGCACCCAATCCCTCCCAGCATCAGAGTCTTTTCCAGTGAGTCAACTCGTCGCATGAGGTGGCCAAAGTATTGGAGTTTCAGCTTTAGCATCAGTCCTTCCAACGAACACCCAGGACTGATCTCCTCTAGAATGGACTGGTTGGATCTCCTTGCAGTCCAAGGGACTCTCATTGTCTAATTCACTTGCTGCCTTAGAATCACTTATACAGTCAACTATTATTTCGCACACCTCCCACAACCAAGGTCCCATGTACCTATTCAAAGTCATTGGTCGGAGAGGCATAACTATATTTTCTCAGGATTTTTTAAGATATCCTCAGCTTGGTGCTAAAAAGACACTTCAACAGATCAAATCACCATATCCATTCATTTCTTACAAGAACATCAAAGCATCAGACACTGGGCTGCATCCTGTGATTAGAGAGGTTGCCACAGGAAAAGGAAGAGATACCCAGAGATGGGTCCTAAGAGCCTTGAGAGTCTGGCAGGTAAGGCAGACTGGGCCCAAATTAAATAGACTCCTGTAGGTTATATGCTAAAGGCAATCCTGCCATGTCGTACAGGAACCCCGAGAAAGAAAGACCTAACCATGAGGAGGAACTGGGAAAGGCAAGAGTCTCTGGTATGAGCTTTAAACCATCCATCTCCTTTCTTATCTGGTCTTAGCAAGGAGACTTCTAGAGTCACAAGATCATAGATTCACTAACCCTGGAAGTAGAAAAGTAGAAGTGACCTCAATAATGTTTCAGGCCTACCTAGGATCCAAATTTCTTCTACTACCCTGTCTTTCCCCAGAGGATCCCACAATGGGGACCTCAATGAATTCCAAGTGAATAGGTTGGCAGGGTTGAGAAATCAAAGGGTTTGGAGACAGCAGATCCAGGCTTCAAACCCAACATGTGCTAGTTATTGACTGCAGACCAGACACACAGCCATACTGAGACTCAGATTTCTTGCCAGTTAAATGTCATCATGTTTATACTGGGTCGTTGGGGGTGGTGACTTTAACTACTTACTCTTTGAGGTAGCCCATTCTATTGTGGGACAAATGGAATCAATAAGAAGCTCATTGTTGGATTAAGATGAAGTCTGCTTCCTGTGCACTTTGTATGTATTGGTCCTGATATGTGCTTTGCACAGAAGAAAGAGAGAAGCCTTTTCACTTCCATGTCTACGAGGATCTCAGACTGGACTATACTAATATACCAATGCCCCCTTTCCAGAATCTTCCTCTCCCCACCACAGAGAATTCTTCTGACTTATTGCATTCCTGCTAAATCTCTGTTTTGTTTCAAATTCAACCATCTCGCCCTCAGAGATTCAGATTAGTGGCTCTCACAGCATCTGCTTATTACAATAAACAGGCTTTAAATTAAATCTCGGGCCCCACAATTCCCTTTTGAATAGAATCACATAAAATGGAAATGTCAAAAGCTAGAGAAAGTATAGCTGTTTGACAATTGAAGATGGAACCATGAGCTGGAAGAATTCAAACCAGCTCACTGGGTCACACAATAGATGTTTCTTTCACAAAAGAAATAGTGTATAAGATCTCCCGCCTCTCTGAAATCAAATTCATTATGTTCTTATAAGATGCCAAAAGGAATTCCATTGACAGATGTAAAATATTCCAACCTCAGGCTCCGTGGCTGAATGCCAAGCTTTTGGTTCTCATACACACCATCTTTAGCAATGCAAAGCAAAGAAGATGAGGTCTCTTTCATAAGAGAATGACAAATTTCCTACTGATTCCTGTATAATGCAAACTCTTCTACCCGATGGTGGACTAACAGCGCAATTATTTTAATGCATTTTAACCACACACAAAAATAGCATGCCATATTATATATACAGTCAAATTTCACTTCTTGTCCATATTTCCCAAATATGTTCCATGAGGCTGTGGAAAAGGGGAATCAAGTAGCCCACATTTACATTGTTTTTTTTTCTTTTTTAAATTTATTTTTACATTGCTTTTAAAATATAGTAATTTAGAAATAATGGCAAACTTCAAGATTTTCCATTTTGCTATTTGCCTGCCATTGTTGTATATCTCAGCAGGTGAAAAAGTTAACAAACATCATTTAGTAAAATTGGGAGTCATAGAAGAGACACAATTACAAGTTACACTGCACCTTAATTTTAAGATGCTTCTTTCAAAATTATATGTTCATTTGACATTTCCCCTGGAAAACAGTGGACAGGGGAGGAGATTTTTCAAAGGTCTTGGGGCAGCTATTCAAAAACCAAAACATTAAGTAGCCCTGCGTATACAGAGAGACAGCCTTTGTAGCTGAATGTGACCCTATTGGTTTGTACTATTCTCTGAGTCAGCCCATAGAAATGAAACATACTCTACAATAAATATGTGTTGTTTAAAATATTTCTTTTGAATGGTTTTTTAAAAATCTTATTGGAGTATAATTGCTTTACAGTGTTGTGTTGGGTGATACTATACAGAAAAATGAATCAGCCATGCATACATATACATAAGTGAAGTGAAGTCACTCAGTCGTGTCCGACTCATTGCAACACCATGGACTGCAGCCTACCAGGCTCCTCCATCCATGAAATTTTCCAGGAAAGAGTACTGGAGTGGGGTGCCATTTCCTTCTCCAGAGGATCTTCACAATCAAACCCGGGTCTCCCACATTGCAGGTAGACGCTTTACTGTCTGAGCCACCAGGGAAGTTTAGCATACATATACGTACATTTACATACACATATATCCCCTCTTTTTTAGATTTCCTTCCCATTTAGGCCTTCACAGAGCATTGAGTAGAGTTCCCTGTACTATAAAGCAGGTTCTTATTAGTTACCTATCTTATACATAGTATCAACAGTGTATACATGCCAATCTCACCCTCCCAACTCATCCCACCTCTGCCCTTTCCCCTTTGGCATCCATTCATTTTTACTCTGTGTCTTTATTACTGCTTTGTGAATAAGATCATCTATACCAATTTTTTCAGATTCCACATATATGGGTTAATATAGGATATTTGTTTTCCACTTTCTGACTTACTTCATTCTGTAACACTCTCTAGGTCCATCCACATCTCTACAAATAACCAATGTTGTTCCTTTTTATGAATGAGCAATATTCCATCATGTATATGTACCACATTTTCTTTATCCATTCCTCTGCTGATAGACATTTAGGTTGTTTCCATCTTCTGGCTATTGTAAATATACTGCAATGAATATTAGGGTGTATATGCCTTTTTGAATTGTGGTTTTCTCTGGATGTATACCCCGTAGTGGGATTGCTGGGTCACATGGTACTTCTATTTTTAATATTTTAAGGAACTTCCATACTGTTCTCCATGGTGGCTCTATCAAGTTACATTTTCACCAACAGTGCAAGCGAGTTCTCTTTTCTCCACAACTACTATCTTTTTAAGACATTTATAATATGAAACACCATCAAAGAAAGGGGCTGGTATAGGAATCATTAAAGAGTTAGGTAGTGTTGGGTACAAGCCTGAGTCATACACCTGATAGGAAAAAGCAGATATGAGAACCCTTGGAAGTAAAAGAGATTCAAACACAAACAGAAGGAAGAGGAAAGGGCCTTTACTCTGAAGCTAAGACACTGAGCAGAGCTGGTCAGAGCACAGGTTCATCAGACTGCCTAAGCAAGCCAGTCTGTTAGCATCTAAGCACTACTTCTGAATCTGTAAAATGGGAGAATAGCAATATCTAGCTCAATTAAAAACACACTCATAGGACCTTGTATATGAGAAAAGCACAGCTGAAATGAGCTACTAGTATGGGTGTACGTTAGTCACACAGTCATATCGGACTCTTTGGGACCCCATGGACTACAGACCCCCAGTCTCCTCTGTCCATGGAATTCTCCAGGCAAGAACACTGGAGTGGGTTGCCATTCCCTTTTCTAGGGGATCTTCCCTACTCAGGGATTGAGTCCAGGTTTCCTGTGCTGCAGGCAGATTCTTCACTGTCTGAGCCTTCAGGAAAGCCCAGCTACTAACATAGTGATATCAAAAAATACTCCTTCAACTCAGGCAAGGAAGACCATGTGAATTAAGGTGCTCTCCTTCTGATTTTCTAAAGACAATTCTGGTACCTAAAATGGCTCTGGGGCAGGCAATGCCATCAGTCAGGGTGTACCAAGCCTGGACCACAAATAGATCCTCAGGTCTGTTTCTCCTATATAGGATGTTATTCAACTCTCTATTTCCACTCCCACTGTGGAGTTGACCAAATGTCCCATGGAGTTCCAGGACTTGTGCCTATTAAATTCTCCAGGAACCTAATGGCTGGTTCTAGAAGGGTTATCTGGCAAGAGTATTGCTCCTGCTGGCAAGTTTGGTATTTCCTTTGCCAGACTCATGTAAGATTTGGCCATCAAAATGGTGCTGTCATGTTGACTTGAGGTGACTCAAGTTGTTTATGTAAACAGGGTACTTGTAAAACTTTATCTTCTGGGGCTTCTATACACCTTAGGGGCAGTGTTGGTAATAAGATGCTATTTTTAGTGCTGGCTACTATTTTTCTGTTTCCACTCAGGAAAAAGACTCCAAAAGTTCAAGTGAAACATAGCCAGGAAATTCTAAATGATGCAAGATACAACAAAGGCAAATCATTTCACACCATTTAATTAGTTCAAACCAGAAAACCACTGTCAACTACTGGGGACGTGGGGAAGCTCTCCTTCCAGATTCCCATAGCCCCTCCTGGTGAGCACTCTGAACTTCAGCCAGCCCCCGATTTCTGATGCCTATATAAGAACTTTCAAAGTTACTACTAGTCAAAGATATGAAATTAAAATGATGATTCCACATTTTTCCTCCCAGAAAAAAATTATTTTTCATAGTAATTCCAAATACTGACCAAGATGAGGTTAAAAAAAGAAAAAGTGTTTCCTGATATTGCTGATTGTTGTATGAAATGTTTCAACCTTTGGGACAGCAATTTAATAATATGTGTGAAGAGAATTTAAAATGCTTGTGCCCAGTTATATCACTTCTGGGAATCTAGCCTCAGGAAATTATCATAAATATAGAAAAAGCTGTCAACTTTTCCCTACATAGCAGCTGGCCTCCCTCTCCTTTATTTTTCTATCTTGTAAGAACTTCTGGAGAATCAAGTAAAACATGAATTACATTTTAGGCTATTCCTGGTGACAGATACAATGAATTTAGCCATATTTTTTATTAGAGCTAGCATTTATTGTTTCTTCACTAAATGCCAAGCAGTGTGTGAAGTGTTTTATATAGGCTAATTCACTTAATATTCACCACAACACAAGCAATGAATATATCTTATAATTCCTTCAACCCCAAGAAACAGAAATCCCAGCTTCACTGGCTTAAACAATGAGGAAAGGTTTAATAATAAGAATCCAGAGGCAGATGAGTCCATGACCAATGAATTCAGTAATGCCATTAAAAAGGCTCCCAGAGGCACCATCCTCTCTACCATCCTCAGGCAGCCATTGATCCTTTGTGACCAAGGATGGTCACCATAGCTCCGGGTCTCACATCCACACCTGAGTCTCTAACAGAAATATCTCCATGTCTCCTTGACCAGAAATGCATCCTCTGTCCATTTCTAAACCAGCTCCCAGCAACTGGCATAGAGAAGACACACACATTCATGCAAGGGATGAATCACATAAACAAATTTGTATTTTCGTCGGAAAGCATCAAAAGACAGATGGGCATTGGGTAGCAACCAACAATCTCAGCTAGGAATGAGATATTTATTATATCCATTTAGCAGAAAAGGAAGTTGATGACTGGGGAGGTTAAGTAACTTGCTTGATATCACTAGTAAGTGGCAAGGCTAGGACTCAAATCCAGTTGTGTCTCTGTCTAGCGTCCACACATCAGCATTATGGTGCAGTGAAAGTGAAAGTCGCTCAGTCATGTCTGACTCTTCATGACCCCATGGACTATACAGTCCATGGAATTCTCTAGGTCAGAATACTGGAGTGGGTAGCCTTTTCCCCTCTCCAGGGTATCTTCCCAACCCAGGGATTGAACTCAGGTCCCCCACACTGCAGGCAAATTCTTTACCAGCTGAGCCACCAGGGAAGCTCATGGTACAGCAGTGGTCCACACCTAAATCTGAAGACCTGAGAAGTAGGAGAGCCAATAGTGGAAGTTCCAGTCCTAGGGCAAGAAAAGAACAATTTCTCAGCTCAAGAACAGTCAGGCAGGGATTGTTCTCATTTATCCTGCCTTTTGTTTTATTCAGGTCCACACTGGGTGGATAAGGTCCACCCACATTGGGGAAGGCAATCTGCTTTAGTCAGTCTGCCAAGTCAAATATTAATCTCATCCAGAAACACCTTCACAGACACACCCAGAATAAAGCTTAACCAATTGTCTGGGCATTCCATGGCCCAATCAGGTTTACACATGAAGTTCACCATCACAGTTTCACAGTGGAAACCATTTGCCCTCTTACTGTGTCTTTTGATATGAATTTCTTTTATGCTAGCAAACAAAAGCTTATCAGTCAGAGTATTGAGAATACATGAGGAAGAAAACTGAGTTGTTTCCTTTCTGTTTTTGACTAGGAGGTGTTAATAAACTGAGCAAAGATACCCATTTCTTTCCTTTTCTCATTCATTCAACCAATGTCTAAAATTAAAAATGGAAGGTTTGCCTTTGTGAGGTGTGGTTTCCAATTAAATCCTGGCTATCAAAGTTCCTTATGAAATAAAAAATAGAATAAAGTGATAATGACTGTCAATGGTACCAGGACAAATAGAAATAAAATCAGTTTAACAAGGACAAATATTAAGAACAAAGGAAAGTTCCCAGTCCTTTATTCTCCTCCTGAAACTAAAGAGAACTTTTATGTTGCCCATTCTTCCTTCACCTCCCTCCCTGTTCTGTCTTTGCCTGCTTCTGGGAATTTTTTAATGCAGAATAGAAAGACTGGGAAGAGAGAAGCCATAGAAGCCAAAAGAAGAAAGAGAAAAAACGCAAAAGGTACCTGACCAGGTGGAGTGAGAAAAGGCTTTGAGAAGGATCACCTGTAGGGAAGGAGAAGATGAGAGGTTTGGAAAGGGGAAGTGGTGTTTTAAATTGGAGTTAAACTCATGTTCTTCAAGGGCTATTGCTAAAGTTCGTAAGTGCTTTGTAAATATTTCTCCCTTTGAAGTGTGTCTCTTGGAATGTGGCAATGTATCAGAGAGGAATGACACACAGCCCCGGGATTCAGGTAATGGGAAAAGGAGTACACAGGAGTAATAGTAACCGTGGCTCACAGGTGCAGAAAGAGAAAAATAATAACAACTGGACAAATTACTCTGACTCTTAGGACCTCAGGCTCCTCGTTTGCAAAATGAGAGCATTAGATGTCACTCCTATGCTCTAATAATTTATGGTTCTATTCATGTCTGCAAAGTGCCCACTCTTGAGTTAAGTGCTATAGAGAGGAACACAGGAAATATGACACGTGTCACTATCCCTTCAGGATCTGACAGGGGGATCTTTTTTTTTTTTAGCTTATTTCTATGTATGGTGTTAGGAAGTATCCTTTTTTTTTCTTTTTGATATATTTTTAATTTTAAACATTCTGTATTAGATATCAGTATATTAGTATAACTGATTAACAATATTGTGATAGTTTCAGGTGTACAGCAAAGGGACTCAGTCATCCATATACATGTTCCATGTGATGGGCTCACTTGCTGATTCTTCACACTCATGACTGAGCCCTGCCTCAGGGCCTTGGCACTTGCTCTGTCTTCTGCATCAAATGTCCTTGCCCCAGATATTTATATGAGTCCTTCCCTCATTTACTTCAGGTTTTTGCTTTAATGTCATCTTCTCCGTGAGTTCATCCTTGACCACCTTACTTAAAATTACTACTCCCTATGAATTCCAATTCATATGAATTGGAGAAGGAAATGGCAACCCACTCCATTATTCTTGCCTGGAGAATCCCATGGATGGAGGAGCTTGGTGGACTACAGTCCACGGGGCCGCAAAGAGTCGGACATGACTGAGGGACTTCACTCACTCTGAATTCCAGGGAGATCCAAACATTCAGCCCACAGCAGTATTTGAGATCTCAGAAAGTAAGAGGAAAAGGAAAGAATGCTTATCTCTGACTGTGTAACATGAGACTCTCAGGTAAGATGAGGTGATCAGTTTCAAGTTGCAAGACTGGTTTGTGAGGCTTTTTTGGTGAAGTTCAGCCTTACGGCTTATAGTTAACAGTTTATAAAAATTAACAACTACCCCCAAAATTTGCAACCCCTTTCTATCTGCTTTCCTTGGTTAATTTTCCACTATAGTTGTCATCACCTAAACTATTATATAACATATTTATGTTTAACATCTGTTATTCCACACAAGAATTTGTCTTGTTAAGACAGGATTTTTTTCCATCTTATTCATTGCTGTATCCCCAGCAACTAGAACGGTGCCTGGCATGTGGTCAGGCTTAATAAATACGTGTTGAGTGAATAAACAGGAGACATGATGTGACTTGGTAAAGTAACAAGGAAGAAAGGCATGTGCCCAGAGCGCTCAGGAAAAAGCTCAGCTCAAAGGGATGGGGCGGCAGGCTGAGCATGGAGAGATGACACGGCATTAGAGCGGGGGCAGCCTTTCTCCATTTGACAGAAAAGGCAGGGTGGGAAGAAGGAACTTGTAAAGCGGACAGAAAAGGCCCACGAGCATTCACATGTGATGGTCTGGGCTAACTCAGGATGCAGGTCTGCCTAGAGTGGAGGAAATGACCACATTAGGAAGCGGAGGGAGGTTAGGATGGGGATGCAGCTGAGAACAGCCAGAGTAAGGTTCAAGGCCCCCAGACACGCCATGTGCTACCCTCGAAGTTTTCATGTATTCTAGAGGCTGAGCTGATAGCTCAGCAGGCATGTATGGAACAGCACTGAAGCTGACACTAGGAAAAGAGAAAAGGATAAAACCAAAGCACTAGGACTGTAGCTGCCCTAGTAGAACTATTCAGTAAATAAGTTCAGGTTAGATTTGAGCCGATTTGTCTTAGGAATACAGAGCAAAGATGACCTTTCTCTCAGCCCTTCTTCAGTTATGTATTAATACATGGACACGAAGTGGTTTTGTCTCAGGAACCCTTGCCCATCCATTCCTCCCACCTCATGCAAATACCTCTTGCAAATCGTTGTCAAACAGATGTAGGTTGGCATTCCACTTCAAACCCTTACTAACTGAATAACTGAACTATTTAGTAGTTCTAAGTCTCTATTTCCTCTTGAGTAAAATAAGGACAATAATAATATATTTATCACATAGGGTGGTTCTGTAGATTAAATGAGATAAATGCATATAAAGCCCTTAGTGCAGTTCCCACTACAAAACAAAGCTCTATATCATTTTTACTGTCTGTGATCACTGCCTGCCCCTGCCAACCCCAGTCTACCTTACATCTCTGAATCCCAGCAGTGGGCACAAATTACACAACAGTAATAAAATGAATTTTCTCTGGTTTTGAACAATGTCAAAGGGACTGTAGGTAGAAAAGAAAAGATGAATACGTTTCTCCTCTCAGTAATACATTCCTTGCATCAGGACACTTTCAGAAAGTCGAAAAGGAAATCCTGTGATTGCTGCTGAGCTCAGGACATGAGGATCCCGCTGGTGTGTAAACACTCAGGAGGGAAACCAGTCCCAGATGGTGCAGGCTGGTATATCTCTTTGTGTAACCCACGCCTGCTCTTTCATTTTCTGGCTTTACCACCTAAATGTTCCAACTAACACAATAGATGGCTCTGCAAGATATAAAGGAGAACCTATTGGAGTCCAGATTGTTTCTGGGCTGGAGTAAAAGCACTGCAAAAGAGCTATTACAACACCTGTCAGCCGAGAGTTAAGCTAGTCATTGAGATGCAAGTCTGGTTCTCTCTCTCCTGACCTGGAGAGTTAACTACAACCCATGACCATGGCCTTCTGTCCCAAAGACTGATTAGGTCTTCCCCCTGGGACTCAGTTCTGTGAAACCTGGAAAAGCTGCTACCCTATGAAAACCATCGAAATGGATACCCCCAATGGTGGAATCCTCTGATTTAAGAGGTCTACTTGATGCCCAGAGAAGTAAATGAGGAATTCAGACAAGCAAATATGATTGGATTCCTTTGAGAGTTGTGAAACAAGGAGGAAAATTCTAAAAGCTTTTATTTAAAAATTGAATAAAATTTCTTTTCTTCTGCAAAATACTATCTGTGGTTTAAAATGAGCCTGAGAACATGTTCTGAGGAAGAATGCTGGATGCGAAGATTATGCTGTAAATTCAAAGGATAACACACACACACACACACACACACACACACTCATTAGCCACCAATTAAAACATTTTACTTCTTTTTCCAGGTATAACATCTATTTAGAGCCTGCTAATTCTATATTCTTCCTGGTTTTACACAATCTCAAAGATTTACAAAAAGCTGTGCTATGAATGAAACAAAGCAATTCCCAATATTTGAGCACCAAAGTATTTTCATATACATGATGAGTGGTGCCATATAAACACTACAGCTTAAATTGCAAACCACCCCCGTTGCAGAACTCCCACACCTCTGTCTTGGTTTATTTTCTTTATACGTGTGTTTAGGTTTTCTTCTGTTTTATGGGAACAGAATGTAAGCTCCACAAGGTGGTGGAGGTGGGGTATTTCCCTATTCTGCTTACTGCTCTTTCCACAGAGCCCAAAATAGTGCCTGGTCCGTGCTTGGCACTTGTATAAATCAGGGTCCAATCAGAAACCACAGCAGCTATTGAAACAGAGAGAATGAAAATTAAACATTATTAACTAGCCAAAAAGTTATTAATTGATAACTATTCTTTATATTCTTTTAAAAAGATAATTCTAAAGTAATCACCTAGGGTTCAACCAAGGGAAGAGGTTGAAATGATTAATTATTAAAAGTTGTTAACTTAGAAAAGGGGCCCCATGGACGTGAAACTGAGAAGGGAACACCGCTGCGCTGACGCTGGCACCTCTGAGCTCAGAGGAAGACCCCCATGGGCCTGGGACTCAAGTCAGAGGAGGGGCACTGTTTTTGAGGTGGCCCATGATGAGGTGAAAAGCCAACTCATTGGAAAAGACCCCAATGCTGGGGAAGATTGATGGCAGAAGGAGAAGGGGGCGACAGAGGATGAGATGGTTGGATGGCATCACTGACTCGATGGACATGAATTTGAGCAAACTCTGAGAGATAGTGAAGGACAAGGAAGCCTGGCCTGCTGCAGTTCAGTTCAGTTCAGTTCAGTCACTCAGTCATGTCCGACTCTTTGCGACCCCATGAATCACAGCACGCCAGGCCTCCTTGTCCATCACCAACTCCCAGAGTTCACTCAAACTCATGTCCATTGAGTCAGTGATGCCATCCAGCCATCTCATTCTCTGTCGTCCCCTTCTCCTCCTGCCCCCAATCCCTCCCAGCATCAGACTCTTTTCCAGTGAGTCAACTCTTCACATGAGGTGGCCAAAGTATTGGAGTTTCATCTTTAGCATCAGTCCTTCCAATGAACACCCAGGACTGATCTCCTTTAGAATGGAGTAGGCATTTCAAAAACTCATGGCTACCTAGAGAAAGAAAGGACTTGGACTTTGCAGGTGTGTGTGTGTGTAAATTCAAGGTTCAACTGTTAATGTGACCTTATTTATACTCATGAGCCTGTGAGGTCTGGGAACACTAAGTTACTGTTATTTCCATCAAAGTCTTTAGCCAAGAACAGAAAGAAACAAAGAATGAAAGACAGAAAGGAAGGAAGGAAAAGAAGAGGCAAGATTAGGAAAGGGGGGAAGGAGATGGTAGGAGAGCGGAGAGAGGGGTGAAGAGAAGAAAGAAGGAGTGGAGAGGTGGAGCTGGGGCGGGTGCAGAGGGTTTACAGGTAGTCATGGGCACCAGCCCCTCCCCACGCAAACAACTGCCTGAGAGAGTCGACTTTTCTTCCTTTCTCTCAACTGGAGCAAAAGAAGCTGTAATGAGGTTATTTATTCCCCGCAAGAAGCTCCATGGTAATAAGTCCCTGCGCTGACGCCTCGTAGGCTAAACTTCCTCACCAATACATGAAATACCCAAACCCAGCAATCAGCACAACTAATTGAAATGTCAGGGTGAAGTTCACAAGATGAACGCCGCTGGGTTGCAGTCATTACCAGCAATTAAATGTTATGCAAAAAGATCCATGAAGAGACACAGGTTTAGCAATAGACCTTAACCCTACATACACCGTGGGAAAAACAAGGGAAAGAAAGGCTGGGTGGGAAAGCTGGAGTGGAACCAGGCCAGAGATTGGCTCTGCACAAGGATAGGGAGTGGGAAGGGGGCTTGGCGGGACATAGATCACAGTAGGAAGGATGCAGGCCAGCTGTCAGGAAGCTGATGGTAAGAGCGTGGAGGATTCCATCTTTCCTTCCTAAAGGGTCTCTAGGAGTAGCAGAGTAGACTGAGGATTAGATCTAGGTGCCAATCATAGCTTCACCTTTCTTTTCTAACCTGGAAAGCAATGAATGATAATACTATCTATGTCTTAGAATTTCCATAAGGATTAAATTAATACTTTAAGCATGGATATGAATGCATGGCATACAGCTGTTACTCTATAAATAGATATGTCTACCGTCAGTCAACAAACAACCAAAAGCAAATGTTTATTGCAAATGTATTATTTCCAGAAACTCTTGTTTTCTTTTCTTTTCCAGCTCTTTAAAAAATATATATTGAAATATAGTTGGTTCACAGTGTTGTGTTAGTTTAGGGTATACAGCAAACTGGTTCAGTTTTATGTATGTGTGTGTGTATACATATATTCGTTTTCAGCTTCTTTTTCCTTATAGGTAAGATAGTCTCCTGTGCTATACAGTAGGTCTTTGTTGGTTATCTATTTTATATACTATAGTGTGTATATTTTAATCCCAAACTACTAGTTTATCCCTGCCTCCCTTAAGGAACTCTTAAAGGAATGCAAAGACGAATCTGACCCAATTTCTGAACTTTTGTTGTTGTTTAGTTGCTAAGTCGTGCCCAACTCTTTGTGACCCCATGGACTACAGCCCACCAGGCTCCTCTGCCATGGGATTTCCCAGACCAGAACAGTGGAGTAATCGCCAGTGACCAAATCACCACCTGTTTCTCCACAGTCTGATCTTTAGACTAAGTCAAGTAAAGGGGCATTCGTGGAGCACATACCAGGTCCCAAAACCAGTGTTCAATATTCTACATAAAACCTCCAGTCCCCAAGAAACCTGAAATCAACTGAGACTCAGCAATCAAACAGCGAACCAGGAAGCCAGCTTTCAAAGCCTGATATGTATGTCTCCCAAGACCATGTCATTTTCCTCCTCCCAAGATGGAAACATAGAAAATTTAAAACCAATGGGAAAGGGAACAGAGCCCATAATAAAGTAGGTATTCCAGGCAATGCATGTTCCCCAGACAAATGAGGACCCTGGCTTTTAGGAGAAACAGATGTCACTTTGGGTTGATCATGCCTGTTTTAACCTCCTCAGTTCAGTTCAGTTCAGTCCCTCAGTCGTGTCCAACTCTTTGCGACCCCATGAATCACACAGCACACCAGGCCTCCCTGTCCATCAGCAACTCCCGGAGTTCACTCAAACTCATGTCCACAGAGTCGGTGATGTCATCCAGCCATCTCATTCTCTGTCATCCCCTTCTCCTCCCACCCCCAATCCCTCCCAGTATCAGAGTCTTTTCCAGTGAGTCAACTCATCGCATGAGGTGGCCAAAGTATTGGAGCTTCAGCCTTAGCATCTGTCCTGCCAATGAACACCCAGGATTGATCTCCTTTAGAATGGACTAGTTGGATCTCTTTGCAGTCCAAGGGACTCTCAAGAGTCTTCTACAACACCACAGTTCAAAAGCATCAGTTCTTCGGCGATCAGCTTTCTTCACAGTCCAACTCTCACATCCATACATGACCACGGGAAAAACCATAGCCTTGACTAGATGGACCTTGGTTGGCAAAGTAATGTCTCTGCTTTTTAATATGCTATCTAGGTTGGTCATAACTTTCCTTCCAAGGAATAAGCGTCTTTTAATTTCATGGCTGCAATCAGCATCTGCAGTGATTTTGGAGCCCCCAGAAATAAAGTCTGACACTGTTTCCACTGTTTCCCCATCTATTTCCCATGAAGTGATGGGACCAGATGCCATGATCTTTGTTTTCTGAATGTTGAGCTTCAAGCCAACCTTTTCACTCTCCTCTTTCTCTTTCATCAAGAGGCTTTTGAGTTCCTCTTCACTTTCTGCCATAAGGGTGGTGTCATCTGTATATCTGAGGTTATTGATATTTCTCCCGGCAATCTTGATTCCAGCTTGTGCTTCTTCCAGCCCAGCGTTCCTCATGATGTACTCTGCATAGAAGTTAAATAAGCAGGGTGACAATATACAACCTTGACATACTCCTTTTCCTATTTGGAACCAGTCTGTTGTTCCATGTCCAGTTCTAACTGTTGCTTCCTGACCTGCATGGGCTCAATAAATGACAGAAATTGTAGGGACCTAACAGAAGCAGTGGAGAAGGAAACGGTAACCCACTCCAGTATTCTTGCCTGGAGAATCCCATGGACGGAGAAGCCTGGTAGGCTACAGTTCACGGGGCCGCAAAGAGTCGGACACGACTGAGTGATGGAACAGAACGAACAGAAGCAGTAGATATTAAGAAGAGGTGGCAAGAATACACAGAAGAACTGTACAGAAAAGATCTTCATGACCAAGATAATCACAATGGCGTGATCACTCACCTAGAGCCAGACATCTTGGAATGTGAAGTCAAGTGGGCCTTGGAAAGCATCACTACAAACAAAGCTAGTGGAGGTGATAAATTCCAGTTGAGCTATTTCAAATCCTGAAAGATGATGCTGTGAAAGTGCTTCACTCAATATGCCAGCAAATTTGGAAAACTCAGCAGTGGCCACAGGACTGGAAAAGGTCAGTCTTCATTCCAATCCCAAAGAAAGGCAATGCCGAAGAATGCTCAAACTACCGCACAATTGCACTCATCTCACACGCTAGTAAAGTCATGCTCAAAATTCTCCAAGTCAGGCTTCAGCAATATGTGAACCATGAACTTCCAGATGTTCAAACAGGTTTTAGAAAAGGCAGAGGTGCCAGAGATCAAATTGCCAATATCCACTGGATCATGGAGAAAGCAAGAGAGTTCCAGGAAAACAGCTATTTCTGCTTTATTGACTATGCCAAAGCCTTTAACCTCCTAGGGCTACAAATTCTCACAAACTCAGGGAACTAAAACAACAGAAATTTATTCTGTCACAGTTCTGAAGGCTAAGAGTACTAAATCAAAGTATCAGTAGGGCTGTGCTGTCTCTGGGGCCTCTGGAATATATACATATGTAATATATAATATGTTATATATAAACAGATTATATATAATTAATGTAATATATATATTCCTTTTCAGATTCTTTTCTATTATAGGTTATTACAAGACACTGAATATAGTTCCCTGTGCTATATAGTAGGTCCTTGTTGGTTATCTACTTTATACCTATTAATATGTATCTTATAAACCCCTCCTCCACTATCCCCTTTGGTAACCATAAGTTCATTTTCTATGTCTGTGAGTCAATTTATATTTTGTAAATAAGTTCCTTTGTACCATTTTGTCTTTCTCTGTCTGACTTACTTCACTTAGTATGATAATCTCTAGGTCCATCCATATTTACTGCAAATGGCCTTATTTCATTCTTTTTATGGCTGAGTCCACTGGAGAAGGGAATGGCAAACCACTTCAGTATACTTGCCTTGAGAACCCCATGAACTGTATCAAAGGGCAAAATGATAGGATACTGAATGAGGAATTCCCCAGGTCGGTAGGTGCCCAGTATGCTACTGGAGATCAGCGGAGAAGTAACTCTAGAAGGAATAAAGGGATGGAGCAAAAGCAAAACCAATACCCAGCTGTGGATGTGGCCAGTGATAGAGGCAAGGTCCAGTGCTGTAAAGAGCAATATTGCATAGGAACCTGGAATGTTAGGTCTATGAATCAAGGCAAATTGGAAGTGGTCACACAGGAGATGGCAAGAGTGAACATAGACATTCTGGGAATCAGTGAATTAAAATGGACTGGAATGGGTGAATTTAACTCAGATGACCATTATATCTACTACTGTGGGCAGGAATCCCTTAGAAGAAATGGAGTAGCCATCATGGTCAACAAAAGAGTCCAAAATGCAGTACTTGGATGCAATCTTAAAAATGACAGAATGATTTCTGTTCATTTCCAAGGCAAACCATTCAATATTACAGTAATCCAGGCCTATGCCCCAACCAGGAATGCTGAAGAAGCTGAAGTTGAATGGTTCTATGAAGACCTACAAGACCTTTTAGAACTAACACCCAAAAAAGATGTCCTTTCCATTATAGGGGACTGGAATGCAAAAGTAAGAAGTCAAGAAACACCTGGAGTAACAGGCAAATTTGGCCTTGGAGCACGGAATGAAGCAGGGCAAAGGCTAATAGAGTTTTGTCAAGAGAACGCACTGGTCATAGCAAACACCCTCTTCCAACAACACAAGAGAAGACTCTACACATGGACATCACCAGATGGTCAACACCGAAATCAGATTGATTATATTCTTTGCAGCCAAAGATGGAGAAACTGTATACAGTTAGCAAAAACAAGACCAGGAGCTGACTGTGGCTCAGATCATGAACTCCTTATTGCCAAATTCAGACTTAATTGAAGCAAGTAGGGAAAACCACTAGACCATTCAGATAAGACCAAAATCAAATCCCTTATGATTATACAGTGGAAGTGAGAAATAGATTTAAGGGACTAGATCTGAAGACAGAGTGCCTGATGAACTCTGGACAGAGGTTCGTGACATTGTACAGGAGACAAGGACCAAGACCATCCCCATGGAAAAGAAATGCAAAAAAGCAAAATGGCTGTCTGAGGAGGCCTTACAAATAGCTGTGAAAAGAAGAGAAGCGAAAAGCAAAGGAGAAAAGGAAAGATATAAGCATCTGAATACAGAGTTCCAAAGAATAGCAAGGAGAGATAAGAAAGCCTTCCTCAGTGATCAATGCAAAGAAATAGAGGAAAACAACAGAATAGGAAGAACAAGAGATCTCTTCAAGAAAATTAGAGATTCCAAGGGAACATTTCATGCAAAAATGGGCTCGATAAAGGACAGAAATGGTATGGACCTAACAGAAGCAGAAGATATTAAGAAGAGGTGGCAAGAATATACAGAAGAACTGTACAAAAAAGATCTTCACGACCAAGATAGTCACGATAACGTGATCACTGACCTAGAGCCAGACATCTTGGAATGTGAAGTCAAGTGGGCCTTAGAAAGAATCACTACAAACAAAGCTAGTGGAGGTGATGGAATTCCAGTTGAGCTATTTCAAATCCTGAAAGATGATGCTGTGAAAGTGCTGCACTCAATATGCCAGCAAATTTGGAAAACTCAGCAGTGGCCACAGGACTGGAAGAGGTCAGTCTTCATTCCAATCCCAAAGAAAGGCAATGCCAAAGAATGCTCAAACTACCGCACAATTGCACTCATCTCACACGCTAGTAAAGTCATGCTCAAAATTCTCAAGCCAGGCTTCAGCAATATGTGAACCGTGAACTTCCAGATGTTCAAGCAGGTTTTAGAAAAGGCAGAGGCACCAGAGATCAAATTGCCAACATCCGCTGGATCATGGAGAAAGCAAGAGAGTTTCAGAAAAACATCTATTTCTGCTTCATTGACTATGCCAAAGCCTTTGACTGTGTGGATCACAATAAAGTGTGGAACATTCTGAAAGAGATGGGAATACCAGACCACCTGACCTGCCTCTTGAGAAACCTGTATGCAGGTCAGGAGGCAACAGTCAGAACTGTACATGGGACAACAGACTGGTTCCAAATAGGAAAAGGAGTACGTCTAGGCTGTATATTGTCACCTTGCTTATTTAGCTTCTATGCAGAGTACATCATGAGGAACGCTGGGCTGGAAGAAGCACAAGCTGGAATCAAGATTGCTGGGAGAAATATCAATAACCTCAGATATGCAGATGACACTACCCTTATGGCTGAAAGTGAAGAGGAACTCAAAAGCCTCTTGATGAAAGTGAAAGAGGAGAGTGAAATATTTGGTTTGAAGCTCAACATTCAGAAAACAAAGATCATGGCATCTGGTCCCATTACTTCATGGGAAATAGATGGAAAAACAGTGGAAACAGTGTCAGACTTTATTTCTGGGGGCTCCAAAATCACTGCAGATGCTGATTGCAGCCATGAAATTAAAAGACGCTTACTCCTTGGAAGGAAAGTTATGACCAACCTTGATAGTATATTAAAAAGCAGAGACATTACTTTGCCAACAAAGGTCCATCTAGTCAAGGCTATGGTTTTTCCAGTGGTCATATATGGATGTTGAGAGTTGGACTGTGAAGAAAGCTGATCACCGAAGAATTGATGCTTTTGAACTGTGGTGTTGGAGAAGACTCTTGAGAGTCCCTTGGACTGCAAGGAGATCCAACCAGTCCATTCTAAAGGAAACCAATCCTGGGTGTTCACTGGAAGGACTGATGCTAAAGCTGAAACTCCGATACTTTGGCCACCTCATGCGACGAGTTGACTCACTGGAAAAGACTCTGATGCTGGGAAAGGTTGGGGGTGGGAGGAGAAGGGGACGACCAAGAATAAGATGGCTGGATGGCATCACCGACTCTGTGTACATGAGTTTGAGTGAACTCCGGGAGTTGCTGATGGACAGGGAGCCCTGGCGTGCTGTGATTCATGGGGTCGCGGAGAGTGGGACACGACTGAGCAACTGAACTGAACTGAGTATTCCATTGTGTATATGGGCAACATCTTTATCCATTCATCTGTTGATGGTCTAAGCCCACCAAGATGGGACTTCCCTGGCAGTCCCCTGCGGGGGCATAGCCTGCATCCCTGGCCAGGGAACTAAGATCCCGAATGCTACATAGGGAGAGCCAAAAATAGAAGAAAAAAAAAATCAGCCCACCAATTTAAAGGTTAATCTCAGCTAAAATCATCCTTATAGAAACATCCAGAATTTTGACCACATATCTGGACACTGTGGCCCCGCCAAGTTGACATGCAATTAACCCTCACACACCCTGACTCCATCCCTTGCATAGCTGATGCCTCAACATTCTGGTATCACCATTTCAAAGGCCATTCCCTTCCCCTGCAGTCTAAACAGTCTCCCATTTTATTTTCTTTGGAGCAGGTTTCATTGTCTGAGTTGAGCATATTTACTCCTTTGCTGTCTTATTTGTCCTCTGTTGTCTCCACCACTCCTTCCACTAGCTACATGATATTAAAGACCGTAGCACTCCCAAGGCCATGCATAAAACAGTGCATGACATGTGTCAGGTGCTACCTTAGTGTATTAGTTTGGATCCTCAGGGAAGTCAAAACAGAGAAGCAGCTAGAAGTGCAAGAGGTCTCTAGGTGTGCTTAATTCTGTCTGACTCTTTGCAACCCCATGGACTGTAGTCCGTCAGACTCCTCTGTCCATGGGATTTCCCAGGCAAGAGTACTGGAGCGGTTGGCCGTGCCCCACTCTGGGGGACCGTCCCCACCCAGGGATCAAACCTGAGTCTCCTATGTCTCCTGCATTTGAGACAAGCCCACTGTGTGTCAAAGTCGCTCTGCCGTGTCCAACTCTTTGTGACCCCACGGACTATACAGTCCATGAAATTCTCTAGGCCAGAATAGTGGAGTGGGTAGCCTTTCCTTTCCCCAGGGGATCTTCCCAACCCAGGGATCGAACCCAGGTCTCCCGCATTGCAGGCGGATTCTTTACCAGCTGAGCCACAAGGGAAGCCCAAGAAAACTGGAGTGGGTAGCCTATCCCTTCTCCAGTGGATCTTCCCGAACCAGGAATTGAACCAGGGTCTCCTGCATTGCAGGCGGATTCTTTACCTGCTGAGCCATCTGAAGGGGCGACAAGCAGGGGAGTCCCGCACCCCAAGGGGATAGCCTGCCATCTGCAATCACTGACAGGTAACAGCCCAGGAGAAACACCCTCAGCACCTATGTATTGGTGACCTGAGGGTTGGGGAGGGTGGGAGCTGGGCGGGGCAGAGGCGGGGCAGTCAGTCTGGCGCCCCTCAGGAGGAGATCTGAGTGGGGCATTTTCACGGCCACCCCAGGCACTCAGTAACCACGGGGTGACTAAATGAATGAATGTGCTCGGTCTATATCCTGCCCCATCTCTCGTCTGCTGGCTCACTGCTTCCTTCTCCCCTCACCCGCTCACCACTCTCCTCGGCCCCTACATGCTCGCATCCTCCTAGTGTTCCTCCTCCCCCTCTGTCCCTCGTCTCACCCCTGAAATAAAGACAACCCCGAAGCGGCTCTCTCTGTCAGGTGTCTTTCCTCGGCCACACTGTCCTGTAACCTGCACCAGGCTTGGGATGAGAGATGTGCACGAAGACACTGGTCTGGGAGACATCAGTAAAAACTGGAGTTTGTGGAGCACTCACGGGGTGCCAGCTGGCACAGTGGTAAAGGATCTGCCTGCCGTTGCAGGAGACACGAGAGATTCGGGTTTAATGTCTGGGTAGGAGAGATGCCCTGGAGGAGAAAATGGCAACCCACTCCAGTGGAAATCCCATGGACAGAGGAGCCTGGGACAGAGTCAGGCCGTGGGGTCGCACGGAGCTCGGCACAGCTGAGCATACCACCATCACAGGATGCCAGGCCTTTCCCTGTACCTTTTATGTGCATTATGTTGCTTATCCTCACTTTGCCCCTAAAGAGGTAACAGTCTCCCATTTTACAGACAAGGAAACCAGTTCACAGGGGCTCCTTAGCCCAAGGCCACACAGCTTATAAATTGCCAGGATTCAAACTCAAGATTACATGACTCCAGAGCCTGTGCTCTACTAGATGCGGGTCCTGGCAGTCAGAAGACATGTTTCACAACTTCTATCCCCATGGCACCAGGATGGCTAGCTGAGCACACAGTAGGTGCTTTGCCACCAACGAGTGCCTGATAGGTTCCGACCCTGGTCCACACTTGCCTGCAGAGCCCCTGTCAGCCAGGAAAGGGTTAACAGCTCCAGCAGAGGGAGCCTGGCTCTGGGCAACCTATTCTAAATAATGAGCCTCTGGTCTGCTTGCTGATGACATTCTCTCACTGCTGCAGGTTGGACTCACAGGAGTAATGAATTAATTAGTGAATGTGGGTGAGAAGCTCTTTGAAGTTGTAAAAAGCCTCCAGTACAAATGCTGAAAAAAGGGACCTGGTAGAATAAATCGGATACCCTGTGAGTGCTGAGGGGCTCCTGGGGGCCAGGCCACCTGCCCTCTGAGGACAGCGCGGACAGAACAAAGGAAGGAAGAAGGGGCACCCACTGGCATCATAAACACAGCCAACACCCAGGGCCACCTTCAGAGGCTCCAGCACCTCCTGGGAGTCTGGGGAACAATCTGCCGATTCCCAAGGACTAATAGTGGAGGAATCTGAGGCCACTAAGAGGCTCAGCAGGAAACAGGGCCCTGTTATCAGTGTCATGGGAATTATATTCCTTTAACTACTGCTGCAAAATCACTGCACAACTACCCACCCCAAAGACCAGGGACTTACAACAGTCATCTTTTATTTTCATGATCTGCAGGTCAGTGTAGGGTCAGCTGGTCGAGGATGGGTTTGGCTGCTGTGGTCCAGCTCTGTGCCCCCTTTTCCCACTCACCTCCTGGGATGGGGGTGGCTCAGGAAGGGACTCCTCCTGGGTATGGCAGAGGTGCAAGAGGACAAACTCTCTCAAGCCTCCATTTGTGTCTCAGCCGCTAATGGGCTCAAACAAATCATAGCAGTGAGATGAGCCCAGGAATAAGAAAACATCCCAACTGCAATGAGAGGACACTGTAAATTATATGGGAAAGGGCTGGACACAAAGAAGAGTAAAGAATTAGGGCCATTAGTACAGGGTACCATGGGGATGGAAGTGTGGTACTGTGGCAGCCATCAATCTAAGTGTCTGCCACTCACGCCCATCGCCCATACATCTAAACTCCCTCCCCTGCAGTTTCTGCAAAACAACAGGCCAGAGCTAAAATAAGGCATCAGCTCTCTGTTCCATCAGGCCCAACTAGGCTTGCTTCCCTCACTTCTGCCCCCTGTCTGATTCCTTCAGGCACTGAAGTTTGAAGCCATCACCATAAAACACACTTTAGCCTTATCACTACATGCAGGACACATACATAACAGTTACCTAAACTGAGGAATCTGCCACTGAGAAAAAGAAGTATTGTGATCCGTATGGTTGCATGTGTGATAAGAGGCTAAATAAGAAGTATGGCCAGTGTTGGAACAGGCTAAACCCGGTGAAGTAGAAGCGGGAAGCCTTTTTTCCCTCTGAGCCCTAGCTTCGATGCTACCATATCCTCTCTCCCTTTCCATCCCTCAGGGATAGTCCATCGCTTTTCATGCCCTTTTAACTGTTAAAAAATGCAGCCCAGTGCAGTTGAACACATAGCATCACGTTTAACTTGGCATTCACACCTCCCCCACCTCAGTGCTCACCATCAGTCTGAAGGACTTGCTGGGGGAGAGGAGGTGCTATGTTCAATCCATCTTCCCCTCTCTCTTCTGTCTCCACTCCCAGTTCCTTCAGGGAAAAAGAGGGATTTAGAGCAAAGAGGAGGACAGTCTTATTAATAAGTAGAAGATTTTACAATTATTATCTAACATCTTAAGGCTCTGGATTTCTTATCTAAGAAATGGTGATAAATAACATTCAATATGTTGGATCATGGAACATGGAAAAAGCAAGAGAGTTCCAGAAAAACATCTATTTCTGCTTCATTGACTATGCCAAAGCCTTTGACTGTGTGGATCACAATAAACTGTGGGACATTCTGAAAGAGATGGGAATACCAGACCACCTGACCTGCCTCTTGAGAAACCTGTATGCAGGTCAGGAAGCAACAGTTAGAACTGGACATGGAACAACAGACTGGTTCCAAATAGGAAAAGGAGTACGTCAAGGTTGTATATTGTCACCCTGCTTATTTAACTTCTATGCAGAGTACATCATGAGGAACGCTGGGCTGGAAGAAGCACAAGCTGGAATCAAGATTGCCGGGAGAAATATCAATAACCTCAGATATACAGATGACACCACCCTTATGGCAGAAAGTGAAGAGGAACTCAAAAGCCTCTTTTGATGAAAGTGAAAGAGGAGAGTGAAAAGGTTGGCTTGAAGCTCAACATTCAGAAAACTAAGATCATGTCATCAGGTCCCATCACTTCATGGGAAATAAATGGAAAAACAGTGGAAACAGTGTCAGACTTGATTTTTTTGGGCTCCAAAATCACTGCAGATGCTGATTGCAGCCATGAAATTAAAAGACACTTGCTCCTTGGAAGGAAAGTTATGACCAACCTAGGTAGCATATTAAAAAGCAGAGACATTACTTTGCCAACCAAGGCCTGTCTAGTCAATGCTATGGTTTTTCCCGTGGTCATGTATGGATGTGAGAGTTGGACTGTGAAGAAAGCTGAGCGCCGAAGAATTGATACTTTTGAACTGTGGTGTTGAAGAAGACTCTTGAGAGTCCCTTGGACTGCAAGGAGATCCAACTAGTCCATTCTAAAGGAGATCAGTCCTGGGTGTTCATTGGAAGGACTGATGCTAAGGCTGAAACTCCAATACTTTGGCCACCTCATGCGAAGAGTTGACTCACTGGAAAAGACTCTGATGCTGGGAGGGATTGCGGGCAGGAGGAGAAGGGGACAACAGAGAATGAGATGGCTGGATGGCATCACCGACTCTGTGGACATGAGTTTGAGTGAACTCCGGGAGTTGGTGATGGACAGGGAGTCATGGCGTGCTGTGATTCATGGGGTCACAAAGAGCCGGACACGACTGAGCGACTGAACTGAACTGAACATTCAATATGCATACTCTTGGACTTTGGTGATGTCACAATAAGATAATATATATGAAGTTTCTCTGAAAAACCAAAAATATTACACATAGAAAAGGCATTATTATTACTTCAAAACCAAAATAATTATATTTGCCATCATTCAAATCTCCTCGCTATTTCTGAGTAAGATCATTGCTCTTCTGGCTTTTCATGGAGTATGTAGAGTAGGTACCCATTTCCATAAATTTTGTATGGAGTGAAAAAACAAAGGAGATTTGCAGAATTACCTGATGCCCTAAGACCTGAGAATATTCTCATCTTATTGTTTCACCATGGCCAGATGATCAGCACCCAAATGTGCTCTTGAGTGGTTGACATAGGATTCCAGGAAGAAAAGAGAATTATTATCCAAGAACTGGAAATACTAGGTGTCTTTTAAAGAGATTTACTGAACTAAGGTGATGCAAACTAAACCAAAGGAAAATATCACCAGAATCTAGGACCACATGAGGCCCCCGTTCAGGGGGAATATTAATAATTATCCCATATTTCTTAAAGTGCAAATAAATATACCAATGGCAAGACATGAAATGACATACATACAACAAAACATCATGACCTGAAGCCAAAAGCCAAGCATCCAAACATTTGTATATATGTATATAGATAGATAAAGTAAATGAAAATAAGTGAATATATTAAATAATAATATATTCACTTTATATAAAATATAACAAATGTAATATTTAATGTGTAAATATTTTATATATTATACAACAGGCTGGTGTGACCAGGTTCCTCAGCTGGGCTTCAGGTGAAGATGGTACCCTCGGGGCCGGGCGTCTGGTGGGTGTGGGCAGCTCCTAAAGGAGAGGGAGTCTGACGGTCCCAGGACCTGAGCTGAAAAGAACAGACTCCCCTGGGACCCTGTCCCTGCATGAGGATACGGCCTGGTTTCATCACAGTCATTCAGAAGCCTTGGTCTTTGCAAGACAGCTCCAGGTCCACCCTCACCAACAGTCCGTGTCCGAGAGGACGTGATGCTGATCAGCGTTGATGGGTGACAGCTGGCCTCCTGCACCCAGGGCTCACCCCTCAGGTTGTGGGTGGACAGGACATCAACGCTGCCCCCAGGCCTCACTTCTGAGAGACACAATCAACACACAAACATCCACCCCACCAAAGCCCAGGTGATAGGTGACTCTTGGCCGCAGCCTGAAGCCTGAAGCTTCCAGTTGGTCCTGGAGAACCAGACCCGAGGGTTCCAACAGTGAGGAAATAGCAGTTAGCAGGGGGAAGGGATGTGGGGACTTGAGTCTGAGATGAGGGACAAGGAATGGTCTGGTAAGTCCTGGTCAGACCAAACACTCTTACTGCCAAGGCCCTCAGCCAGTCTGATCTCAGTGTAACCTGCACCAGCCATCACCGTGGGGGCCAGGTCTCAGGACTCTGGCATCCCCACGCTCTGGATGCTCATAGAACCCAGGCTGGTGGCCAGGAGTCCAGGGACAACGCAGATCAGCACTTTGATGCTTGAGAAGGGATAAACCAGATGGCAGCCTGGGTCAGAAGGGCTGGGATGAGGGCGAAGAGTAGCCAAAACCTACAAAGAGACCCCCTGCAACCAAAAGTTTACATTCAAAGCATCTGAGGCTCCAACTTGGGTATCCCAGAACTTGAAGCAAAGAGCTGTTTGTACTGCTAAAGAACTCAATACTGCCACCTTCTGGCAAGAAGAAAACGTGTAAGCAGCAGATTTTGAAACCTGTATTAACAGACCCACATTAATCAGTTCAGTTCAGTTGCTCAGTCGTGTGTGACTCTTTGAGACCCCATGGACTGCAACGCGTGAGGCTTCCCTGTCCATCACCAACTCGCAGAGCTTGCTCAAATTCATGTCCATCGCGTCGGTGATGCCATCCAGCCATCTCATCCACTGTCGTCCCCTTCTCCTCCTGCCTTCAATCTTCCCCAGCATCAGGGTCTTTTCCAAAGAGTCAGTTCTTCCCATCAGGTGGCCAAAGGACTGGAGTTTCAGCTTCAACATCAGTCCTTCCAATGAATATTAAGGACTGATTTTCTTTAGAATAGACTGGTTGGATCTCCTTGCAATACAAGGGACTCTCAAGAGTCTTCTCCACCATTCAAAAGCAACATTTCTTCCACGCTCAGCTTTCTTTATAGTCCAACTCTCACATCCATTCACAACTACTGGAAAAACCATAGCCTTGACTAGACGGACCTTTGCTGGCAAAGTAATGTCTCTGCTTTTTGATATGCTATATAGGCTGGTCATAGCTTTTCTTCCAAGGAGCAAGCGTCTTTTAATTTCATGGCTGCAATCAGCATCTGCAGTGATTTTGGAGTCCAGAAAAATAAAGTCTGACACTGTTTCCACTGTTTCCCCATCTATTTGCCATGAAGTGATGGGACCAGATGCTATGATCTTAGTTTTCTGAATGTTGAGCTTTAAGCCAAGTTTTTCACTCTCCTCTTTCACTTTCATCAAGAGGCTTTTTAGTTCTTCTTTGTTTTCTGCCATAGGGTGGTGTCATCTGCATATCTGAGGTTATTGATATTTCTCCCGGCAATCTTGATTCCAGCTTGTGCTTCATCCAGCCCAGCATTTCTCATGATGTACTCTGCATATAAGTTAAATAAGCAAGGTGACAGTATACATCCTTGGCATACTCAAAGGAGTATAGAATCAGTCTGTTGTTCCATGTACAGTTCTAATTGTTGCTTCCTGACCTGAACACAGATTTCTCAAGAGGCAGGTCAGGTGGTCTGGTATTCCCATCTCTTTAAGAATTTTCCACAGTTTATTGTGACACACACAGTCAAAGGCTTTGGCATACATAGTCAATAAAGCAGAAGTAGATGTTTTCCCAGAAGTCTCTTGCTTTTTCGATGATCCAACGGATGTTGGCAATTTGATCTCTGGTTCCTCTGCCTTTTCTAAATCCAGCTTGAACATCTGGAAATTCATAGTTCACACATTAATAGAAGACATCAATCCAGTCAATCCTAAAGGAAATCAGTCCTGAATATTCATTGGAAGGACTGATGCTGAAGCTGAAGTTCCAATACTTTGGCTACTTGACTGAAGAGCTAACTCATTGGAAAAGACCCTGATGCTTGGAAGGATTGACGGTGGGAGGAGAAGGGGACATCAGAGGGTGAGATGGTTGGGTGGCATCACTGATTTGATGGACATGAGTTTGAGCAAGCTCCAGGAGTTGGTGATGGACAGGGAGGCCTGGCGTGCTGCAGTCCATGGGGTCGCAAAGAGTCGGACACAACTGAGCAACTGAACTGAACTGAATAGAAGACATTGAGCAGATCAAATCAAAAGGAACTTCAGAAGCCATATTCGAGGTCAAATCCCAATTTACAAAGGGAGAATCTGAGGCCGTGAGAGATGAGGTGACTTGCACAAAATCAGATTGCTGGGCAGCTTGAAGATGGAACTTAAGGGTTGAAGCTTGACACTGAAGAAGTTCCGCATGAAGATTCTAGAAACCTAACTTGTTTCTCAATTACGAAGAAAGAGGAGGTGAGACAATGCCCCCACGATCACAGCGCCGAGTAGCAGCTGACGTAGGTTACTGCTGCCCGCACTTTGCAAGGGAGCCCTGTCACTGGGCCTGTTCAGGTGTGCTGCCCCCACAGCTGGGTCCTCCACGGTGACACTGTGCTGCCTCCTGGCAGACTCCATGCTGAATCCTAAAAGATTTCTATTGCAGCCGCCGCCCTTCCAGTTACATCATCAGACTCTGTTCTACATCAAGAAGTGACAGAGGCAAGGGTGCTCCATAAAGGAGGAACATTAATCTTCCTAAAAACTGTCTAATCGTGTCACTCCCCTGCTTCTAGTCACCCAGAGGAAAAAGAGCCTTTCGGCCTCTCACGGCATGCAGATCTGACCCTTATCTTGCCCAAAGCACCTCATCTCCACCCACACCAGCCCTCATCTCCTGTGTTCCAGCCAGGCCAGTCTCCCCAGCTTTCCCTGGACACACACTCCCTTTCTGGCCTCCTCCACTCTTTACTTGCTACTCCCTCAGCCTGAACTAAATGTCCCCCATTTTTCTACCTCCCACATATAATCCTGTCCATTCTTTAAGCAAATTCCTCTCCTCCCAAAGCCTTTTACTTCTCTCCAGAGCAGAGAGTACATATTTGATGTCCAATAATTATCAGGAATACAACAGTCGCTCAATAAAAGCTTGCAGAATGGAGGCATTATTGAATGAATATGCGGCTGAAAGAGTAAAAAAAACTTTTCTACCCAACCAGATTGTAAATTTCTTACAGACAGGGGCCATGATTATGCTTGTCCAAACCTTGCCACAAACAACAATGATGATGCTGGTGGTGGTGGTGGTGGGACGGTAAGAATGACCACCACTGAATCAGCAGCTTTCCTGTCCTCCATCTTCCTCTCTAACGTACAGCACCTCCAATCTCACTGATCTGTTGGCAGAAGTAAATGATAACATGTCGGAGCAATATTTTGCACATATAAAATGCTCTCTAAGTGGTTTCATCCCCTGGAGCAGTCCCTGGCTTTGAAGTGAAGTGGCTGTCTAACCATGTTAGCAAAGACTTGTGTTCTGGAATACACCTGGGGCAATGCCTTGTCATACACTAAAAGGTTTCAGAGCAAGAAAACATCCCAGCTGAAAGAAATATGAGTAACTTCAGAACTGCTGCCGGTGGTTAGACTCTGACTGACACTGTCTCCCAGGACACAGTATCTGGCTGAATCTTATTCTCCCTTTTGTTTAGGTCAGAACAGAAGAATGTGGTTTTGTAAGACGCAGAGGTCTTTTGTCTCTGTAACAGGGTGCTGGGCTTTCTGGGGCTTGAGGCCACTTCGGGAGGGTCTGGGCAGTGTCCTCTGTGGCAGAGATTGGGGTCTGGCCCCAAGGACTCTGATCTGACACTGACCAGCGATACTGTATGATCCTGCAAAAGTCACACTCCTCTCTGAACCTCAGCTTCCCTTTCTGTCTCCACGTCTCCAGAAGTCATCTAGTCGCCTTCATCTTTCAAATCAATGCAATAAAACTCATTTCTTTCTCTTGCTCACTCAGGTCTGGCCACACTGGTCTCTGTGCTGTTTCCAGGGCATTCCAGACGTACAACCCACCTCAAACTTTTACACTTGGCTTTCTTTCTCCCAGAAAATGCTTCTTCCAGATGGCAGCATGACTCTCTCTTCACCACCTCTCAGACCTTCCCCATCATCCTATTTTAATGACAATCCCACCCCAACCCCCACCCCTCAGTACCCCCTGCCCCCTTCTTCCTGCTTTACTTTCCTTCATAGTACTTACCACCTTCTAACCTACTGTATGTTCACTTATTTAGCTTCTCTGTCTGCCACCTCCTACCCCACGACAACAGAATCTCTAAGAGGTAAGAATTTCTATTTGCTGCTTTCACTGTTCAGAACAGTGTCTGGCACATAGTAGGGGCTCAAAAACATTTCTTACATGAGTTCAGCACGTTAAATGAGAACCCACTGTGTTTCAGGTTCTGGCATGTAGAAATGAATGTGGCAGCTTCTCAAGATGCTAAGTGTCTAGCAGGGTAGACAAATGAAAGGGAAATAAGTTTATTAATCAATAAAACAGAAGCAGAAATGGAAAGGTGATAGATTCAGGGGTAACTCAGAGGAAGAACTAGTTCACTCTCCTGGGAGGAGGGAAAACTCAGAGATTTCCTTAGCTACTGACTGACTCCTGTTCTGAACCTAAAAAGTTTCTAAGGGTCGGAAAGGATCAGAGAAACTGAGAAGACCCGCCAAGGTGGAAGGTTTGACTTGTCATTTGCTAAAAATTCTCTCCTATGAGCAGGGATGTAGACCTCCTAGGTTACATAATAGATGTTGAACGGATGAATAAATCCATGATTTAACAGAAAGCGGTCATCTAAGGAATCTTCCAGCTCCAGTACTCTTATGTGTCTCCCATTCCCCGGTGCATTGCTAAAACTCTCCTCCAGAAAAAAGAGGAAAAAAAGACAGTGCACACTGTCCAGTGTGTGCTCAGTCGCCCAGTCGTGTCCGACTCTGCGATCTAGCGGACTGTAGCCCACCAGGCTCCCCTGTCCATGTGATGCTTCAGGCAAGAATACTGGAGCAGATTGCCATTTCCGTCTCCATGGATCTTCTCAACCCAGAGATCGAACCCACGTTTTCTGCATCTTCTGCATTGACAGGTGGATTCTTTACTACTTGAGCCACCTGGGAAGGCTCACTGCTTATTTAAAGTGGATAACCAACAAGGACCTCCTGCATAGCACAGGAATCTCTGGTCAATATTCTGTAATAAGCTAAATGGGAAGAAACTTGAAAAAGAATGTATATATATACGTATAACGAACCACTTTTCCGTATACCTGAAACTAACATAACATTGTTAATCAACTATGTTCCAATATAAATTTTAAAATAAATAATAAATAAACAACATTTTTAAATTAAAAAATCCCCCAATACCCCAAAAGGATATTTTACCACTATAACTTTACCATTATAGCTTCTTTGAGGAAGAAATTCTCCCCAGAAGCTGCAATTAAGAAGCATATTTTCAGAAGAAGCTATTATATCTCCAGCTACCAGACTGTTTCATTAAATACCTTAAGTGACACCCAGAGATAAACAGGGTGTGAGAGTGAGAGCTGCTGAATTTTCATGGAGACAGCAACGGGACAGAGCAAAGACGGCAAACTACCCTTTCCCACCCCCTGCTTCACATCACCTGAGAGCTGCTAATGCTTTTGCTATTGTTAGATGGTTGAGAGGAGCGGCAGGAGGAGGAATAGGAAGAACCCGTGAAAATTACATAAAATTCAAATGTCCGTTTCCATCAGGTTTATTGACACAGAGCTAGCTAATCTGTTTACATGTAACCTGCAGCTACTTTCATATATCGTGGTGGAGTTGAGTAATTGCGTCAGAGATGGTAGGACTATAAGGGCCAAGACATTTATTATCTGATAACTTGGAAGTGCCCAACTTTTAGGTTCTTTGGGGGAAATGACAGTAGCTCAGACGCTACCATAGGTTAAAGATCAGGATGGAGTAAGCTACTCCCTTACAGGCTCACTCCCAGATCATATGAAAACAGGACTCAGACCAAACAGTGCTTGCAATGGTTAATTTTAAGTGTTGACTTAGCTAGGCCATATAGCACTCAGGTATTTACTCAAATATCAATCTAAATGTTGCTATGAAGATGAGATTAACATTTAAATCTTCCCTGGTGGCTCAGATGGTTAAGAATCTGCCTGCAGTGTGAGAGACCTGGGTTCGATAATTCCTGGGTTGGGATAATTCCTTCTCCAGGGAATTCCTTCCCCATGGACAGAGGGGCCTGGCTGACTGCAGTCTATGGGTTTGCAAAGAGTCAGATATGGCTGAGTGATTAGCACTTTCACTTTCATCATTTAAATCAGTAGGCTTTAAAGAAAGCACATTACCCTCCAAAATGCAGGTGGGCCTCGTCTAATCAGTTGAAGGCCTTAAGAGAAAGCAGACTGGGTTCCCCCAAAGGAAGGGGGAATTCTGCCTGCAGATGGCCACCAGACTTGAGCTACAACATCACCTCTTCCCTGGGTATCCAGCTTTCCAATATACATCTTGCTTACTAGATTTGTAGACCATGCAATTATGAATTTTCTCTAAAATTATGAATTTTCTCTAAAATATTTAAACCAACCCACATAGTTTAGTCAGAAAAGAATCTGCCTGCAGTGCAGGAGACCCGGATTTGATCCCTGGGTCGGGAAGATCCCCTGGAGAAGGAAATGGCAACCCACTCCAGTATTCTTGCCTGCCTGGAAAATCCCACGGACAGAGGAGCCTGGTGGGCTGCAGTCCACAGGGTCGCAAAAAGTTGGGCATAACTGAACAACTAACACTTCACTTCACACATTGTCAGTAGCACTAATTTTGCTAACATTCATTACATTCATTAAGCTAATTAATATCCCACATATGTCACCAGTGAAATCTATTTCTAAACTCATTGAGATAATTAGCAAAGTCCCTGGTATTGATCAAAGGGAAAACATAACAAAAGTGATTGTCAATGGTCATTTCTGGACTGTGAGCTTTCTGATTAGATTACTTGATGCCCACTTCTCAGAGATGAACTTCTGATTTATGAAACTGACTGCACCCAGGATGTGGTTTAAACTAATTGGCACATATATGAAATCACACTGAAGTACAGAAGTATTTAAAAGCAAATTACAGACATTCTGTTGATGGGGTATAAGAAATGTCAGCTTTCTACATTAAATTTTAATCTGCTTTAAGCCATCATCCTACCAATATGGCAGGAAATTCAGTTCCACTGGGACCCTCCACCCACACCCCCAGCTTAGGCCCCATGAGGGTCCCAGGAATCTTCTGCAGTTTCTATCTTCCCAGGAGGACCCTCTAGTCTTTCCTCCATGTGGCTCTTTGCATGTGCCCCCCACCACAAGCCTGGTCTCAGGGATCTTTGCAAGGTTGAAAGGCCAGGGCCTCAGTCCAATCTCTACAGGACCCCCTCCGTCCAATCTCTGGGCCCCCTCCTTCAGTCTGAACCCTGGCCCCACACAGCCACACTCGCTGCAGGGATGAAACACAAAGCCCACGGGAGATTGCAGGGCTGAAACCAGGAGTGCCCTCCCACCCCACGCACATGCGTGTCTACACACACACACACACACACGCACACTGCTCCCTGGCCATGGTACCCAGGTATTCAGTCAAACAGAGTCTAGATGTTCCTGTGAAAGCATTGTCAGATGAGATTAACATTTCTATCGGAGGACTTTACATAAATTACTCTCCATAATGGAGACGGGCCTTATCCATTCAGTTGGCAGTCTTAAGAAAAGTCTTAAGAAAAAAGACATATAAAAAGAATATAATCTCAGGAGGGAGAAGGAACTTGTTTTCCTCACAGCCTTTGAATTCGAGCTACAACATCAACTCTTCTCTGGGGCTCCAGCCTGCCAGGCTGCTCCATGGATCCTGGACTTGCCAGCTTCAATAATTGCATCAGGCAGTTCCTTAAAATAAATCCCTCTCTCTCTCATACACACATACACACACACACATAGTGTGCGTATATATAGGATTTGTGTGTACACACTCACACATATATCACATCCCATTTGTTCTGTTGCTCTAGAGAACACTAACTAACACAGCTCCCAGGATGAAATTTCTGAGTATCCTCTCTCTGTTTTCACAAGATCAATTATTCCATTGTATGTATTTCAGAGGCAGAAGAACAGAGAATAAGAAAATGAAGGAAAGTGAAATGAAAGTCGCTCAGCTGTGTGCGACTCTTGCGAACCCATGGACTCTGGCCCACCAGGCTCCTCTCTCCATGGAATACTCTAGGCAACAGTACTGGAGTGGAAAAGGAAAAGGAAGGGGTTTTTTTGAAAGATGCACAAGAAAAGGAAAAGGAAGAAAGCGCTGGCAGCCAAGGAAGGCCCGTGTTTGTTTGGGTCCCCAGGAAGCAGACACCAACACAGAGTCTGCAGTATGAGAGATTTTTTTCTAGCAAGAATAGTAAACAAGGAAATTGGTATTTTTAAAAAACAGGAAACTCTAAACCAGTAATTACAAGTCCATAATAAATCAATTATTCAGTGAAGCCCTGGTGATTAATTTGATATAAAAACAAGGCTACATGTAAATAATGGACAATAACATGTGAGATTAAAGAGAGAGACCAGGGTTACAGTAATCCAAGAGCCTTGCATTCCTCAGGAGTTCAGAGATATATTTAACTCTAGAGCTGTTTAATGAAGATGCATTTTAAAATTAAGGGTAAGCAAAGCCACTCCAGTACTATTGCCTAGAAAATCCCATGGACGGAGGAGCCTGGTAGGCTGCAGTCCGTGGGGTCGCTAAAGGTCGGACACAACTGAGCGACTTCACTTTCACTTTTCACTTTCACACATTGGAGAAGGAAATGGCAACCCACTCCAGTGTTCTTGCCTGGAGAATCCCAGGGACGGGGGAGCCTGGTGGGCTTCCGTCTATTGGGTCACACAGAGTCGGACACGACTGAAGTGACTTAGCAGCAGCAGCAACAGGATCTTCCCTGGTGGTCCAGTGGCTAAAATTATGCGCTCCCAATGAAGGGAGCCCAGGTTCAATCCCTGGTCAGGGAACTACATTCCACAGGTGAAAACAACGACCTGGTGTGGGCAAATAAATAACAAATGTTTCTTTTTTAAAAAATTAAGGGTATAAATTAAAAGATTAGAAATACAAAATATAACTTCCAAATGGGAAGTAAAGGGACGAGGAGGGTAAAGGAAACTAAAGTAAATTAAAACACAGGTGAAGGAATGTAGGAAAGAAGCATTAAAAAATGTCAAATAGAAAATACAAAATAGGGAATTCCCTGGTGTCCAGTGGTAAAGATTCTGTGCTTTCACTGCAGAGGGCCCAGGTTCAATCTCTGGTCAGGGAATTAAGACCCCACAAGCCACGCTGCATGGCCAAAAAAAAGAAAACGAAGAAAGGAAAAAAATAATAAAACACAGAATAAAGTGCTAGATCTAAATAAGTACAAATATATAATTAACCAAAGTGAATGTAGAATGCATGCTGAGTTGCTCAGTCATGTGCAACTCTTTGCGACCCAACAGACTGTAGCCTGCCAGGCTCCTCTGTGCATGGAATTTTCCAGGCAAGAATACTGGAGTGTGATGCCATCGCCTACTCAAGGGATAATGTAGAGTAAGCCCGCCAGTAAGAGTCAAAATGGTTATCAGTTCTGGGGCAGGAAATATATAAGGTAAGCCTGGAGCGTCTTGTTACATCAGAGAGCAAAGAATGTGCCAAAGATGACAAGGATCACATAAGAAAATTCAGGAGTGCAGCCCAAGAACTTCCTATTGTCCAAAGACGGGACCATTTGAACAATGGTAAGAATTATTATCTAGGTTGGTCATAACTTTCCTTCCAAGGAGTTCAGTTCAGTTCAGTCGCTCAGTCGTGTCCGACTCTCCGCGACCCCATGAATCACAGCATGCCAGGCCTCCCTATCCATCCAAGGAGTAAGTGTCTTTTAATTTCATGGCTGCAATCAGCATCCACAGTGATTCTGGAGCCCAAAAATATAAAGTCTGACACTGTTTCCACTGTTTTCCCAACTATTTCCCATGAAGTGATGGGACCAGATGCCATGATCTTTGTTTTCTGAATGTTGAGCTTCAAGCCAACCTTTTCACTCTCCTCTTTCACTTTCATCAAGAGGCTTTTTAATTCCTCTTCGCTTTCTGCCATAAGGGTGGTGTCATCTGCATATCTGAGGTTACTCTTGAGAGTCCCTTGGACTGCAAGGAGATCCAACCAGTCCATTCTAAAGGAGATCAATCCTGGATGTTCATTGGAAGGACTGATGCTAAAGCTGAAACTCCAATACTTTGGCCACCTCATGCAACGAGTGACTCACTGGAAAAGACTCTGATGCTGGGAAGGATTGGGGGCAGGAGGAGAAGGGGATGACAGAGAATGAGATGGCTGGATGGCATCACCGACTCGATGGACATGAGTTTGAGTGAACTCCAGGAGTGATTCATGGGGTCGCAGAGTCAGACACGACTGAGCAACTGAACTGAACTGAACTGAACTGAAGAATTATTATAACTGCAAGAACAGGAAATATATTTGCAATATCCAAACACATAAACTAAAATAGCAAATATATTAGCAAATAATTGCAACAGAGTGAAACTCTTCCAATATATCACAATGGTAACCTTTAAATGGTCATAATGAAGGAAATAAATTCATTTCTAAAAAACTAGTAAATAAAGGGGGAAAAAATCAAGCATTTATCCTGCTTTTCCTGTATAAACAATACCCCAAGGCAACCCAATAGTTGAGTAGAGAAAACTCCTCATAGAAGGACCCCAGCTATCAAATGAAAAACATTTCCAGAACTAGAGGCCTCTCAGGTGGCTCAAACAGTAAAGACTCTGCCTGTGATGCAGGAGACCTAGGTATAATCCCTGTGTCAGGAAGATTCCCTGGAGAAGGGAATGGCAATTCACTCCAGTATTCTTGCTTTGAGAAATCCATGGACAGAGGAGCCTGACAGGCTATAGTTCATAGGGTCGCAAAGAGTCAGACACGACTGAGTGACTAACACTCTCACTATAGAACCAGAATTATTTTAAAAGCAATATAGAACCATCATTTCGCAATAGTCAGAAATTACAAAATATACTTCTTAAATACTCAAAGATCAAAGAAGGTATCAAGATGGAAACTAGAAAATATTTACAACTAAATGATAACAAAAATGCTATCCATCCAACTTGTGAAATTTACCTAAAATGGCAACTAAAGGGATCCTGTAGCCTTAAATGTTATATTAGAAAAGAAGAAAAATGGGAGATTAAGGAGCTAAGCTTACAAACATTTGGGCAAAAGACAATAAGACAAATCTGAAGAAAAGAGAGGAAAATATATAATAAATCAAGAAAAGTTAATAAACTGGAAACAAAAACATACCACAGAAGACAAGGAAAGCCAAAAGCTGATTATTTGAAAAGAACAATAAAACAGACACAGCAGGAAAACCAGTTAACACGCGTCAAACAGGCTAGATAGAAAGGAATCAAGAAATTTCACATTAAAATGCTACAAATGACAGATTAGAAAGAGAGCTAGTGTTTTAACTCTTGACTGCAAGCAATCAGGATTTTTTTCTAGAAGTTCTCAATCTTCTCCCTAGGGATTTATAAGTCTTTCTTATATTCAGAATCCATTGTTTTCTGCCTGATTCTCTCCCTCCGACTCCACGGAGCCTTCCCCTCACTCTGAGCAGAGGAATATCTCACCTCCAAGGTCACTGAGGAAATAGCAACCATTAGATGCAGCCCCTTCGCCCACTTCAATGGAATTAACTAACCCACCTGGCAACAGTAAGTGCATTACTGTCTTCCAAGCTCAACTATTCCCATATGCCTTTCCCTGGCCTTCTCCCTGGTAACCAGCATTCTACATACTTCTTCTCAATGCTTCTCCCAGCAGGTCTTTTCTATCCACGAAAACGTCATTAACACACAGCTCAACTACTTCAGCGACCTCTCACCCGAGCTCCCTGATCCCTGCGTTTCCTCCCCAACTCACCATGGCAACCATGGACAATGTAATTTCCCTTAATAAAAATTAAAGAGAAAAAATAAACTGCCGTGCTGTCAAGCTTCAAAGTCATGCAGGACTCCCTCCTGCCCAGCAGATGAAGACCAAGCACTGATGCTGGGCACTCAAGCCTTCACCTTCCCACCCTGTTCCCACTCCTCCCTTCGAGACCGTTCAATGGACTCAGTGTGGAGCTTCCTCCTTTGTCCCTTAAGGACCTCCCTCCCAGGAATCCTCTAATATAGCCAACTTCTCCCCCAAGCTCCAGGAACTTCCCTCTAGCAGATTTAGGGGCTTCAGTCATAAAATACTTTGCATGATTTCTCATGCGGCAAGTAATTATTTTTTCACCAAATATTCTGTAAGCATTTTCACCTAGAGACCTATACTAGAATATTTATGCCAGCCCTATTTGTAATCACTGTAATTCAGTTCAGTTTAGTCGCTCAGTTATGTCCGACTCTCCGCGACCCCATGAATCACAGCACGTCAGGCCTCCCTGTCCATCACCAACTCCCGGAGTTCACTCAAACTCATGTCCATAGAGTTGGTGATGCCATCCAGCCATCTCATTCTCCGTCGTCCCCTTCTCCTCCCGCCCCCAACCTTTCCCAGCATCAGAGTCTTTTCCAGTGAGTCAACTCGTCGCATGAGGTGGCCAAAGTATTGCAGTTTCAGCTTTAGCATCAGTCCTTCCAATGAACACCCAGGATTGATTTCCTTTAGAATGGACTGGTTGGATCTCCTTGCAGTCCAAGGGACTCTCAAGAGTCTTCTCCAACACCACAGTTCAAAAGCATCAATTCTTCGGTGATCAGCTTTCTTCACAGTCCAACTCTCAACATCCATACATGACCACTGGAAAAACCATAGCCTTGACTAGATGGACCTTGGTTGGCAAAGTAATATCTCTGCTTTTTAATATGCTATCTGCTGCTGCTAAGTCACTTTAGTCGTGTCCGACTCTATGCGACCCCATAGACGGCAGCCCACCAGGCTCCCCCGTCCCTGGGATTCTCCAGGCAAGAACACTGGAGTGGGTTGCCATTTCCTTCTCCAACTCATGAAAGGGAAAAGTGAAAGTGAAGTCGCTTAGTCGTGTCCAACTCTTAGCAACCCCATGGACTGCAGCCCACCAGGCTCCTCCATCCATGGGATTTTCCAGGCAGAAGTACTGGAGTGGGGTGCCATTGCCCCCACTAGGCTGGTCAAAACTTTCCTTCCAAGGAGTAAGCATCTTTTAATTTCATGGCTGCAATCAGCATCCACAGTGATATTGGAGCCCAAAAAAATAAAGTCTGACACTGTTTCCACTGTTTTTCCATCTATTTCCCATGAAGTGATGGGACCAGATGCCATGATCTTTGTTTTCTGAATGTTGAGCTTCAAGCCAACCTTTTCACTCTCCTCTTTCACTTTCACCAAGAGGCTTTTTAGTTCCTCTTCACTTTCTGGCATAAGGGTAGTGTCATCTGCATATCTGAGGTTATTGATATTTCTCCCAGCAATCTTGATTCCAGCTTGTGCTTCTTCCAGCCCAGCATTCCTCATGATATACTCTGCATATAAGTTAAATAAGCAAGGTGGAAATATACAGCCTTGACGTACTCCTTTTCCTATTTGGAACCAGTCTGTTGTTCCATGTCCAGTTCTGACTGTTGTTTCCTGACCTGCATACAGGTTTCTCAAGAGGCAGGTCAGGTGGTCTGGTATTCCCATCTCTTTCAGAATGTTCCACAGTTTATTGTGATCCACACAGTCAAAGGCTTTGGCATAGTCAATGAAGCAGAAATAGATGTTTTTCTGGAACTCTCTTGCTTTCTCCATGATCCAGCGGATGTTGGCAATTTGATCTCTGATGCCTCTGCCTTTTCTAAAACCTGCTTGAACATCTGGGAGTTCACGGTTCACATATTGCTGAAGCCTGGCTTGGAGAATTTTGAGCATGACTTTACTAGTGTGTGAGATGAGTGCAATTGTGTGGTAGTTTGAGCATTCTTTGGCATGGCCTTTCTTTGGGATTGGAATGAAGACTGACCTCTTCCAGTCTTGTGGCCACTGCTGAGTTTTCCAAATTTGCTGCAAATTGAGTGCAGCACTTTCACAGCATCATCTTTCAAGATTTGAAATAGCTCAACTGGAATTCCATCACCTCCACTAGCTTTGTAGGTAGTGATTCTTTCTAAGGCCCACTTGACTTCACATTCCAAGATGTCTGGCTTTAGGTCAGTGATCACGTTATCGTGACTATCTTGGTCGTGAAGATCTTTTTTGTACAGTTCTTCTGGGTATTCCTGCCACCTCTTCTTAATATCTTTTGCTTCTGTTAGGTCCATACCATTTCTGTCCTTTATCGAGCCCATTTTTGCATGAAATGTTCCCTTGGAATCTCTAATTTTCTTGAAGAGATCTCTTGTTCTTCCTATTCTGTTGTTTTCCTCTATTTCTTTGCATTGATCACTGAAGAAGGCTTTCTTATCTCGCCTTGCTCTTCTTTGGAACTCTGCATTCAGATGCTTATATCTTTCCTTTTCTCCTTTGCTTTTCGCTTCTCTTCTTTTCACAGCTATTTGTAAGGCCTCCTCAGACAGCCATTTTGCTTTTTTGCATTTCTTTTCCATGGGGATGGTCTTGGTCCCTGTCTCCTGTACAATGTCACGAACCTCCGTTCAGAGTTCATCAGGCACTCCATCTATCAGATCTAGTCCCTTAAATCTATTTCTCACTTCCACTGTATAATCATAAGGGATTTGATTTTGGTCATATCTGAATGGTTTTCCCTACTTGCTTCAATTTAAGTCTGAATTTGGCAATAAGGAGTTCATGATCTGAGCCACAGTCAGCTCCTGGTCTTGTTTTTGCTAACTGTATATCAAGATTAGAAACCACCTAAAGTCTTTTCACCGGAGAAGGCAATGGCAAGCCACTCCAGTACTCTTGCCTAGAAAATCCCATGGATGGAGGAGCCTGGTGGGCTGCAGTCCATGGGGTCACTCAGTCACACACGACTGAGCGACCTCACTTTCACTTTTCATTTTGATGCATTGGAGAAGGAAATAGCAGCCCACTCCAGTGTTCTTGCCTGGAGAATCCCAGGGACGGGGGAGCCTGGTGGGCTGCCATCTGTGGGGTCACACAGAGTCGGACTCGACTGAAGCAACACAGCAGCAGTAGCAGCAAAGTCTTTTCACAGTGGACTGGACAAGTAAATGGTGCTATGTCCATAGAATGGAATACTACATACATAGCATTCAAGAACAGAGGAACATTCATAACATGAGGTGTATGTACGATTTCATCCACATCAATTTCAGAAAACAGCAAAACCGAATGATAGCGTTCGAATCAGGATGATGGAGACCATTGATAGAGGTGAGTGGAGGGGCTGGTGGCCAGAACAGAGCACAATGGGGGCTTCTGGGGGAACAGTAGCTCTGGTTCTTCATCCTGGTCACAAGGTGTGTTCCCTTTGTGATGATTCATCAAGTATGTATATGTAGTTATGCACCGCATCGTTACAATGCATACACTTCTCTATACATTAAACTTCAGCCAATAGTCAGTTGAAAAACAGCAGTGAGCACCTTCTAGGCACCAGGCACAGGGTTAGAGGCACTGGGAACAGAGTCCATCCCTCGAGGACTGGAAGCCGAGTGCAGAGGCAGGTGAGAAAGCTGGCAGGACTTAGGCACAGAAAGGGAGTGGTGATGGAGGTAAGCATAGAATGCAGCCCATTCAATTCAGTGAGCCTCAGTTTCCTCATCTGTAAAATGGGGAACACATTTCCTACTTCAGTGCGTTACATAAGGACCCAACAGATAATATAGATGGACGTGTTCCACAGAGTCCCTGGGGGCACAATAGACACCCCACAAATGGTTCTTGACTCTGAATTTGATTCTCAGCACGAACATTCCTGGAAATCTCCCCGGATAGCAGCTTCTCCCACTCTGCCTCCTTTCCCCCTTCACACTCTCGCACACACACTCAGACGCACATAAACACCACATGCACACAGGCCATCAGTCGCGACTTCTTGGATTAAGACAACAGTGGAAAATACATATGAAACATCAAAGGTGTTCGTGGTCACTTTCTCTCATTTCTGAAGATGTCCAGGATCCCATACACACCCCTCTGCCCAGGCCTGAGCTGCTCCCACCAGATTTCCTCTTCTGCCTGGAGCCCAGCAGCAAGCCAAAGGGCCATCAACATGCTCTCTTAGAGGTACACGCCCCAAGCCCTGAAGAATCTGGATAAGGAGCGAATGGCATCATCTCCAGTCTCTTTCCTTCTCATCAGGATTGAGGAGCTTTCCAACCTGAATGAAAACAGTTCTCTGAAGTCTGCTCATGTGTAGAAATGTGAACGCACTCTGCAGGTCTGGAGGCTGTGGCTCCAGTTGGTTTCATCTGACAGCAGTCTCGTGAGGTCTGAAAGCTAACACAGAAAGCGACATCAGTCCACAGATTGCAGAGTTGCTGCAGGATCCTGAACAGGTCCCAAAGTTGTGTTTGGGGCACAGGGCCCTCCTTCTTGATGCCATCTGCAGTGACTCACCCGAGTATGCAAATGTGAGCAAGTAAGCCACGGATGAGAAGATCTGCTAGTGCAGGTGCAAGCCCACATGTCTGTGCAAAGAGCCAAGAAGGCACCTTCACCCACTGGTTCCCATCCGAAGTCTCTCTTACACCCCGCTGCTTCTCCACATCTCCCTCTTCAAAGCATCAGCTCCCATTCACTCTCAGCCATACTTCTAAAGTCACCTCCTCAACCCAGCTCCCTGGTTCCCTTCTTGCCCCGCCAGCTCCACCACTTCCCTTCACCCCCTCAGGCCCACCAAGCTCCCTACAAACTTGGAAGTTTGCCCTGCCTGGAACATTCCACACCTCCTCTTCACTGGGTTGAGTCCTGCTCATGCTTCAGATCTCCATTCCCAAGCCACCTTCCCCTCCTTCTCACTGACCCCCATGCCAGTCTAAAGTAGATCACTACCTGGCACCTTTCCCCCAATAGCCATCACAAAGTGTAAGTAATTATTGATCTGTGTACTTGTTTGCATATCTGTCTCATCTGCTGCTGGATTATAGAAGTTCATTCATCACTCTGTCCTAGGAGTCCAGAGTAGGTAATCAATATTATTGGTTTGATTGGGTTATTGATTGATCAATGGATCTCTGGACAGGGAGCATTGCCAAATAAATTTAAGCTGAAAAAAAAAAAGGCTTTTTCCTTCATTAGTGAAAGAGGTTTAGGGAAGCAATGGAAGAATCATGCTGCTTTTTATGGTGAAAAGTTATGGACAGTCATGTGGTATGAGCGCACAACCAGACAAATTTGTTTCTGCCATGCATCAGCTGTGTGAGCTGCAGAAATTCTCTTAACCTCTCTGAAACTTCATTTCTTTCTGACAATGGAGTAAAAATAATGCATTTGGGGGTTATTGACAGGATTGGGTGAATTGAACAAATAAATGTATTTTATAAAATCCTGAAACACAGAAGCTGGAGAAGGACATGGCAACCCACTCCAGTACTCTTGCCTGGGAAATCCCATAAAGAGAGGAGCCTGGTGGGCTGCAGTCCATGGGGGTCATAAAGAGTCGGACACGACTGAAGCAACTGAGCACAAAGCACAGGAGAATTCAAGGGGTCTGAGTTGAGGCAGCAACAGAGAGGCTGACCATAATGGAAATGTGCTGAGCCTGTCTGAGAGGCAGTCCACACTCACACAAGCACACACACGTGTTGAAGAGTCTTCTCCAAAGATTCACAGACACCTTGAACCTGTGGATGTGACCTTATTTAGAAATAGCAACTTTGCAGGTGTAATCGAGTTGAGATGAGGCCCTACTGGATGAGGGTGGATCTCATTCAGTGATGGGTGGATTTATAAAAAAAAAAAGAGAAATTTAGTCATCAGAGCTTGGAAGGGTCAAGGAAGGCTGCTTCCCTAAAGCCTTCAGAGGGAGCCAGACTGTATTCATCCCTTCACTTTGAACTTCCAGCCTCCAGACCTGTGGGAGAATGGATTTCTGCTGTTTTAAACCACCTACCTTGTGGTGCTTTGTTACAACAGTGCTAAGATACTAATAAACACACACTAGCAATTGGCCATTTCGGATGCCTACAGGTGGCCCACATGGCCCACCTTTGCCCCAGGGAGCGAATCTTTGTAACCAAGGAAACAGCCAGCCCTTCTGTATAGCCTGGAAAAAGCTTTCAGAAAAATTTCACTTCAAAAGGTAAAGCACAGAGATGAACTGTTCCTCTTGATCTGCCCACTCCAATACTCTTGCCTGAAGAATCCCATGGACAGCGGGGCCTGGTGGACTCTATTCGATGGGGTAGCAAGAGTCGGACACGACTGAGCAACTAACACGTTAACTTTCAGGCCAATGGACATGTTCCGAGTATGTGTAAAGTAGGCTGTGATGTTCAGTATTAAATGCATTTTTGGCTTAGGATAATTTCAACCTGCGATGGTTTTATCTTATCCATCATAACTTGATAAAGACCTGTAGATATGAAAAATGGGCCAGAGGAGGAATATACTAGAGATAAAATCCAACTGATTGTCCCCCATATTGGCCACCCTAACGCCCATCATAGACTCAGCACCTAGAATTCATGACTATTTCTATACAGCACGGAGCACTGTGTCACTCCATTACACATACAAGCCAATATTAAGGAACTGCTGCTCTGTCAAAGAAGAGAAACCATAAGGTGAACCCATTCACTCAGTTATGCAACAAGTCCAGACAGAACCAGAATTCAGAACAATCGTCCCTACCCTGAGCAACTGCCTTCCCAGGGGAATATGCAGATTCTCCAACCCGATGGGCATGAACTCGACTGCTCCCGCCCTTGCTTACCCAGTTCCTCCTGACATAGAGGATGTGACTACAAGGAATCCGGCCAAGGCCACGGTGTCTGCTTCTACCTCCTCACTTCACATAGAAGGCAAATGGCACCCAAGCAATGGGGATGGGGTCGGGCACACCACCCAGTGGAGAGAGGATCCCAGAATTCCCAGGTCTCCCAGGGTTACCTTATGGACAAAGGCCTGGGTTTCCAGACTCTTGCTCATGCTGCGGCGGTCATGCTTACCGAGCATCTAGTATGCCCCCTCATTGTCTCGGTCCCTGTGAACACAGCTGAGGACGGGGGTGGAGATACAGCGCTCTCTGAACTCACTGCTTCAAAGCCTTCCCAGGCGTGGCTCAGAAGTGCAGCTGCAGGATACCTCGGTTTGGTTCTAAATCCACAGAAGTAAGAACACAGCCTTTCCCTGCTGTGTGCGAACTCGTGATTTTTTTTCTTATGTTGGTGAGGTCAATTACTCTCCTGCAGTTCTGCAGTAAAGCTTTCCAAGACTCTCAAGTCACTGCTCTTATTAATTACTGTATCAGCTGTTTTACATACCCTAATTATCTCCCTGTGGCACAGACAATGGCCTTTTTTAAGTTTTTCTTTTTCTCTTGCTCTTTCTGGTAAAAATAGAAAATATGAATATGTATGTATTTCAAGCTTTTTCAAAATTTAAACACAGCGTGAGCGCCATCTGCTGCTTAAAATAAGGAATAGCAGCCTTGATTCCTACAGTTTCAACTTTGAAAATCCTCCTAAAACTAATGGTAATAAAAATAAAGTAATCACATACTTCAAAATAATAGATAAGGGACTTCCTTAGCGATCCAGTGGTTAAAACTCTGCACTTCCACTGCATGGGTTCAATCCCTGGTAGGGAAACTAAGATTCCCACATGCCCCACAGTGTGGCCAAAAAATGTTTAAATTTAAAAATAGATAAAAACACATTTAGGCACATAATGCCTTCCTCTGTTAAATGCCTTAATCCTCAGAGCATAATTAGTTCTTTTAAAATGTTCATTGCGAATATCACAGCTAACACTTGGTAAGAACTTATTATGTGTATGATTTCATAAGACGTTCACAACTGTGTTCATTGGATTTTGTTACTCTCCACATTTTAAAGGTTAAGAAATGAAAGCACAGAGAGGGGAAGTGACTTGCCCAGGAAGCCGATGGCACAGCCGAGATGTGAGCTCCCGCGCCCCCGCCTTCTCCTCGGCACCCTTGTTCCAGAATGAGCTTAGTGAAGGAGACGGAGGTGCACTTAAGGACACAGAACGAGCCACGGTTTGCAAAGCACATGCAAGTGCATCACCTGGGCCATCCGCTCAACACCTCGTCGGAGAGGCTGTGCGATCCTCGCCCCGTCGCACATGAGAGAGGCTAAGAGTCCCGCCCAGACGTCACACTCGGCGGGGACCCGCCCCGGAACCTGGGTTGCCGACTCCCCGTGGTACGGCTGTCCAGCCCTCACAAGTGATAGAGCAGGAAGGCATCTTAATCAGAATCCATCCTCCCCCAGCTCCAGCAGGGCAAGTAGGAGAAAGCGTCTTCACTTTCTGAAGGTTCCCCGAGGCAAGGGATCCAACAACAGGGCCTGCCCTCCTCCAGAGAGAAGGCCCCGCTCCCAACCTCCCGCCCTACAGTGTGTGCCTTCCGCACCCACGCCTGCTGGGGTAGGAAGGGCTCGGATCCTCCGCCTACAGGCGGGCCACCCTCTTCACACACTCACGCGCTCACACGCCCCAGCGCTGGCTGAGCTTTTTCAGCAGCTAGCTTTTCCTGAGACTCTAACAACAATCGGTGTCACATTGATGCCTCCCGAACAGTGCTTTACACACATGTTGGTGATTCGTTGATATCTAAGGAGTGATTATGATGGAGAAATCTCAATAATTTTTAATGGTGACAGATGGTAACCAGACTGGCTGATTATTTGTAATATATAAACATAGCAAATCACTATGTCATACACCCAGAGCTAACATAATGCTGTAGGTCAGTTGTATTTCCATTTTTAAAAGGTCTTCAAAAGTAAACCCATGAATAGGTTAAAAAAAATAGAGGAATCCCAAGACCATGGCCATTCAGAGTCAGGCAGGTAGGGTCAGGGCACAGTTTCGCCCTTTACAGAAAGTTTGAAGCCTCGCTACACTTCAGTTTTCTCATCTCTAAAATGAGGATAATAATCCTAAGCTCTGCAAAATTCATTGAGGGTTAAAGGGACATCACAATCGAAAATGCTTCATCAAGTATTGAATCCTTTGTGTATGCTAAAGAGGGCTTCCCTGGTGACTCAGAGGTAAAGAATCCATCTGCCAATGAAAGAGATGTGGGTTCAATCCATGAGTCAGGAAAATTCCCTGAAGAAGGAAATGGCAACCCGCTTTAGCATTCCTGCCTGGGAAATAACATGGACAGAGGAGCCTGATGGGCTACAATCCATGGGGTCGCAAAAGAGTCAGACATGACTGAGTGACTAAACAACGACCAAATATGCCAAAGAAAGCCCTTCCTGAAGAATATGGCTTTGTGAACTGTAGATTACTCCAAAACTATGAAGCTAGCTGGAAACCACAGTGATGGAAAGACTAAAATTGTAGCGTGCCATAAGAATACCGGCTGTTATCATTATTAGACCGGAAGAGTTGAGGTTTGACAATGAGTCATCAATTCCACAGTTTACTGAGAGCTTCTGAGTCCCAGGTACCATTCTGGAGGAGGGGAGGGTATTCACAATACTCAAAATACCCCTAGGCCCTGGGGCTTAAGGCACTCACTACTCAGCAGGGAAGACTGGACTCCCCACTCCTCTTCTCTGACACAAGAAGGACCACTGGGTATTTGCATAGAAGGCAGTTCCAGCTCTAGCCCAGCATGGGCACAGCATCAAACCCCTCTCAGCTCCTCTGACTCTGCCACTTACATACAGTCTGTCCTGGGACAAGCTACTTATCCTTTCTACCATAGGAGCACCAGCCCAAATAATAGATTTTTAAATGATATCTAAATAGAAAAGTGCCAAGCCAATGTTGTGGCAAAGGCCATTCTTATTCCTCAATATCATTCTCCCTTGCCTCCCTAGCTGGAAACATGGCTGTTCAGCCCCAAAACTGCATCTCCCAGATGTCCTTGCAGTTAAGTGTGGTCATGTGACTAAGTTCTTGCCAATAGGATGTCAGCAAAGTATCATGTGGTAACTTCTTCCCTCCTTCCTCTATTTTGTATTTGGGATGTGGAAGCTGTGACTATTGAAAATCCAAATTGGCCCATGAGGATAGTGGCTGAACCCCAGGGAGAGTTAAGTAGAAGGATGGTCGTGGTTTCAAGGACTTTGTGGAGAGAGCCATCCAGCTGTCCTGGCCTGGAAGGCCTGTGGATGGTCACATGAGAGAGAAATAAATATATATTCAAGCCACTGTCAGTTTGAATTTTCTGTCACTTACAGCTGAACCTCATTCTAACAAATATAAATATGGTTTGCTCTCAAGACTTGACATGCCACAGTGGCCTTTCTAACAAAGGCTTTGTACAACAGAACCAGTTCAGTTCAGTCAGTTCAGTTGCTCAGTTATGTCCGACTCTTTGAGACCCCATGGACTGCAGCACGCCAGGCCTCCCTGTCCATCACCAACTCCCAAAGCTTGCTCGAACTCATGTCCATTGAGTCAGTGATACCATCCAACCATCTCATCCTCTGTCATCTCTGTCTTCTCCCGCCTTCAATCTTTCCCAGTATCAGGGTCTTTGCCAGTGAGTCAGTTCTTCACATCAGATGGCCAAAGGATTGGAATTTCAGCTTCAGCATCAGTCCTTCCAATGAATAGTCAGGACTGATTTCCTTTAGGATGCACTGGTTGGATCTCCCTGCAGTCCAAGGGACTCTCAAAATTCTTCTCCAACACCACAGCTCAAAAGCATCAATTCTTCAGTGCTCAGCATTCTTTATAGTCCAACTCTCACATCCATACATGACTATTGGAAAAACCATAGCTTTGACTAGACAGACCTTTGTTGGTAAAGCAATGTTTCTGCTTTTTAATATGCTGTCTAGGTTGACCATAGCTTTTCTTCCAAAAAAGGAGCAAGCATCTTTTAATTTCATGGCTGCAGTCACCATGTGCAGCGATTTGGGAGCCCCAAAAAATAAACGGTATGGACCTAACAGTACAACAGAATGGGTTGGACAAATAAGAAAGTCACCTCTCACCACAAACGAGACTCAGGGAAATACTGTACAAACTTCTTTGAAGGTTATTATAGAACAGAATCTTTCAGCAGTCGGATTCCAAGAACCAGCAATCCAACAGGCATGAGACCCATGTGCGTAATACAAGTCACTATAGAAACCAACCATTTTGTGAAAAATTCATGTAAAATATGTTCCTGAAGCACCTACCAGGCCAGATGCTCCGGCTACAAGGGTGTTAAGATATGGTCCCTGCACAAGTGGCTCTCAACCTCAGGACAGACAAATGACAATGCCTGGAGTCTATACTATTACAGAGGTGTTTGCAGGACTGTGGGAAATTGAGAGGGAAGAAACATGGACATCCCAGTAAGAAAGCAAAGGGAGAACTAGGAAAAGTTTCTTTCTTTCAAGTGGTTAGTTATGTATTGAAGAATTATTGATTTTAAATATCGCACTATTTTCAAGTGTATAGTAAAGTGCTTTGGTTATACATATTCTTTTTCAGATCCTTTTGCATATACATTACTGAATATAAAGTATTATAAGATACTGACTATAGTTCACTGTGCTATATAGTAGGACCTCATTGTATAGTAGTTTATATCTGCTAATCTCAAACGTCTAATTTATCCCTCCTCCCTCCCTTCCCCTCTGCTAACCATAAGTTCATTTTCTTTGTGAGTCTCAGCCATAAAAACAAATGAAATAATTCCATTTTCAGCAGCATGGACAGACCTAGACATTATCATGAGAAGTGGAGTAAGTTCAACAGGGAAAAACAAATATCATATGCTATCACTTCATGTAGAATCTAAAAAATAACACTAATGAACTTAGTTACAAAACAGAACAGACTCACAGACATAGGAAAGGTTTCTTAAAGGAGACGTTGGAGCTCGGTCTTAATGGATAAATGGAAGCTATCCAGAAAGAGAAGAGTGGAGAAAACCTCCCAGGCAGAGCACCAAGTGCAGAGGCCAGGAGGCGTTGGTGGAAACCTGGAGCAGGTGTCCAGCAGTGTCCACCTGCCCCATACCACAGGGCGACGGCTGGGAGGAGCAGCCACCCCGGTGAGCCCCGCCAGCCCTTGGAACGCAGCTGCACCCCCAGGTTTCCCTTTCCAGGGTGACTCAGAGGATGACGTGGAGAGGCTGTGGGCTCCCTGGGGCAGCTTCTGCATGTGGGGTCATCGCTGGTGAGTAATGAGACAGACAGGCTCCACAGATGGAAAGTGAGAAAATACCAAAGTGCTTAAAGTAGGAAGAAGGAGATGTGGGAAGAGCAAAGGAGAAGCGAGCATTATTGATTCCCCTTTTGGGGACAAGACAGGAGCCAGTCTGCTGCCTCATTGCCTGCCCCCCCTCAACAAAAGGAGAATCTCAATCCCATGGATCCATCAACACCAGAGGTCAGGCATAATGTTCTCAGGGCATCCCCAGACTGTCTCTCCCTTTCTTCTACATCAGAACTGAGGCAACCCTTTCTACAAAGTGCAATGGGTGTGTGCTCAGTCATGTCCAACTCTTTGCAACCCCATGGACTGTAGGGCATCTAAGCCATGCCCACAATGTGCCAGGCACTTCCCTGGTCCCCAGTATGAGCCATCTTGAACAGATGGTCTCTTTCAACAACCACAATGAGGTCTGCATTATCACACAGACAAGGAAACAGAGACTGTTCTACAGACAAGGAAACAGAGATTCCCAGAAATCTGTCAAAGAAAGAACAAGTAAAGAGAATATTTGGTGGCAAAATCTATGGCTAGAAAGTGCCAACCCTCATCTGCGCCTTCACCAAGTAGTCATCTTTTTGCTGGTGGAGGGTCTTGCTTCAGTGTTGATGGCTGCTGACTGATCAAGGTGGTAGTCGCTGAAGACTGGGGTGGCTGTGACAATTACTTAAAATAAGGCGATAAAGTTTGCCACAGTGCTTGACTCTTTCTTTTACAAATACTTCCTCTGTAGTATGCAAAGCTGATAGCATTTTACCCACAGCAGAACTTTTTTCAAAACTGGAGTCAATCTTTTCAAACCCTGCTGCTGCTTTACTTGTTCTTTTGACTCCAGGAGAGATCACCATTGTGAACGAGGCAGATTCCTGGGCCCTATTGGCTGAATCAGAATCTGAGGGTGGAATCCCAGTCATGTTTTTGTTTTGTTTTGTTTTTAATGGTATTTATTTGGACACTCTGGGCCTTATTAAGGCAAACTTTGTTGCCTTATTTTAAGTAATTGTCAAAGTGCAACAGCCAAGATCCTTTTTATTTTTTTTAGTTTTAGCATCCAGGTTTTTAGTTGCAGCATGGGGGATCTAGTTCCCTGACCAGGGATAGAATTCAGGCCCCTGCATTGGGAGCTTGGAGTTCTTAGCCATTGGACCACCAGGGAGGTCCTCCTCAGTCGTGTGATTTTTTAAATTTTTTAAATGAAGAATAATTGCTTTACAACAGTGTGTTGGTTGCTACCATATACTGACATGATTCAGCCGTAGGTATACATGTGTCCCTCCCTCCTGAACTTCCCTCCTGCCAGTAATGTGCTTTTAAAACCATTTCTCTCCGTGATTTTCTGATCGGTGAAGTGTGAGAACACTGTTATCTACCAGGGGCCCCCAAGCTGGGGTCTCAGGTCCTTACACCTCAAAGGTCCAGAAATAGGGGGCAGTGAGCCAGGATTTGTTACTAGGAGGCTGCGACACGGGAGGCTGTTTCACACAGCTGTTACAGCACAGTCTCTGGAGCCAGTTCACTTGAGTCTGAATCCCAGTTCTGCCAAACGCCAGCTGTATCACCTTGAGAAAGTCCCATTCCTCCCTGTGCCTCAGTTTTCTCACCTGAAAAATTGCAGTCAAAACAGAACATATCGAGAAGGTTGTTTGTAGAGAGTTTAGAACAGTGCCTGCCACAGGGTAACCATCCAACTTGCTGTTGTCATTGTTCCATGATGCAACTGCTCCTAAGTGACCCAAGAAAGAAGAGGGTATTTGACACTGTGGTTCCTGAAGATGGAGGTAAAAGGGTATCATTCCAAAGGATTTGGAAGGATAGAGGGAAGAGATCAAATAGTTCCCGGGCTCATCCGATGTCACTGTTTGTTATTCCTCTGGAAACGTCACCAAAAGCAAGTCACTGCTATCGAGACGAGTCGTGAATCAGTCTGTGAGGCTGAATCAGAGAGTGCTCCAGGGTCTTCCTGCCAAGATGACGTTTGGTTCTCTGTTGTGTGTGCTTTTGATGGCCACCAGGGGGAGAAAAAGGGAACTTGATCAACCTTAACGTGAACTGCTACTGCTACTGCTACTGCTACTGCTAAGTCACTTCAGTCGTGTCCGACTCTGTGCGACCCCATAGACGGCAGCCCACCAGGCTCCACCATCCCTGGGATTCTCCAGGCAAGAACACTGGAGTGGGTTGCCATTTCCTTCTCCAATGTGTGAAAGTGAAAAGTGAAAGTGAAGTCGCTCAGTCGTGTCCGACTAGTTGCGACCCCATGGACTGTAGCCCACCAGGCTACTCTGTACATGAGATTTTCTAGGCAAGAGTACTGGAGTGGCTTGCCATTGCCTTCTCCATTAACGTGAACAACATTCTTAAATTCCTTGAACATTGGGCTGTTTTCCACTGATTTGTTTTCCCTCTTGCTATTTCCCCTCCTTAAAATGTCTCCTTCTTTAACCCTTCAACCTGTTGTCAACCTCCCAGCCAAATTCTTCATAAGCAAATGAACCACGGGCCAACCACTGTGCTAGGGGCTAAGGGAGATTAAAAAAAAAAAAATTACTTAAGGCGTTATCATCACCCTTGAGCATAAGGGCATTTAAGAAATGCTTGCTGTGTACCAGGTAAGGATTCACTGGGATCCTTACAACTATTAATAGAATGAGGTTTTATGCATTCATTTTTTAAGACTCAGTTCATCAGAAGTAGGATTCAGGGTACTAAGTGCCAAGAGCACTGTGATAAGCTCTTCCTGTGAATTAGCTCATTTAATTCCCAGAACTACCCAGTGTAACTACGGTTATACCCATTTTACAGCAGAATAGACAGAGGCTTGGTGAAATTTAAAAACATCCTTGCCCAAGAACATAGAGCTAATAAGGGAGATGGAGTTCAGATATGAGCCCACGAAGTCTGATTATAGAACCAAAGCCACATCCTGGCCACTTACGTGGTCCTTCTGCAAAGCCTTCATGCATGCCTGCACTGTGCTCTCTATTCTCGGAATACTGACCTTATTTATAAAGCAGTCCAATAAAGGAATTTGTACCTTTTTCTTCTCTCACATACAGAGGTAAATTTCACTCTCCCATCCTATTCTCATCCAACTCTGGACAGGTAAAGAGCAAGTTCCCTGAAGCCAGTGACCCTAACTCATCCTCTTTCATGTAGCTGCCATTTTTTGAGCACCTCTGTGTCTGACATTATCAAGGGCACATTTATTCTTTAGATTTGTTGCTTTTTAGTCTTCACAGTAACCCTGGGACATAAGTAATACTACCCACATTTTATAGATGGAAGATTAAATCTTGACAATTACCTGACTCTAGACCATTGTCAGCTAAAGGACAAGCAGAATATGCAGGACCCCAAAGCCTGTGATCTCTCCATGACCCTAAACTACCATCTTCCCCTCTGCCTTGCAGAGAGCAGCACACAGGGTGAAGGGAAGCCTCAGAGCCTGAACTGAAAGACTTAAAGTCCCTGGTCAATGACTGACTAGTTGAATAGGTTACTTCGTCTCACTGGGATGCAGGGCAAAAGCATCATTCATTAATTTCTCTTCTGGAACAGTTCCCAGACCCAGGCTCTCTCCTGGTCTCAACCCTGCCCCTTCTTTGGGGAGAGTCCATGTTTGGATCCCAAACATTAGTTTAAGAACCATGTCATATTCACCATCACGTCCCTAGAACCCAGTGCAGAGCCTCACACAAAGTGAACTCAATACATGCTCAGTGAATACATGGACAAATAAACACACAAATTAAAACATCTGTGCTCATGGCCGCATCCCAGCCGTGGTGCCCAGGGCTGACATTGGCTGTGGTTGTTCCTGCCCAGCCTCCCTGGCTTCCCAGCCTGGTTCTCCAACCCTCTCCCACCCATTCTGTAAACTACTCAGTATACTCCAGGGACTTCTAAACTGAGGCAGAGCCCACTTCTGTAGGTTAAAAACCACTGCAGAAGCTGGCCAGATGCTCACCAACCCCATTTCCTCTTTTCCTAAGCACAAGACCATTTCTCTCAGCCTCCCTTGCAGTTAGGTAGTGGAGTTCCGGCCAATGAGGTGGTCATTACAGAACCCTTTGAGCCATCACCATGTTTCTTACCCTTGGGCAGGGACATCAGTGGCTATATAGTTAAGCTGACAGCGCCCCAAGATGGAAGGAGCTATATCCCTAAATCATCCTTTGGAGAAGTGATACCCCAGACACAGCCAGCATCAAACCATGAAATAAATCTTTTAGCTGTTCCATGACCAATGTCCAAGGTGGTTGGTGGCATGAGATAGAGTCTATCACTTTAGCTAATACCATCAATAGCCCAGACTAGTTCAATCCCTATTATCAAGTAGGGTTGCTATTGTTAACATGGCTCTACTTAATACAGTGGGCATTCAAATAGGTACTTTATTGGTAGAAAATTGTGTCATTTTCAGGTCCTCAATAGCTTGTTCTTGGTTTTCTATGAGGTGTCTTAACTTATACTGGGTATTAGGGGACTCAGCAACTAAGATGTGAGAGCTGTAAGGGGAATGTGGGTATGAATTATCTCATACCCAGCACATAGTACATGCACAATAAAGAGTAATATTCTCAGGAGATGGGAAAGCATCGTGGTAAGGGCGATGATCCCTAGTGAGACACACCTGGACTCAAATCCTGGCTCCCCCACCCAACTGTGGGAACCACACCACCCTGCTTCCCTGAGATGCCTTTTCCTCCTCCGTTGAAGGGAGAAATTCATGATTTCTCCACTAAACACTGTTTTACTAAAAGCTATCATCTTGGAGGATTAAGAGAGACAAATTATGTACATCACAAATACAGCTCCTAGCACAGAGTAATTATTAGAAAATAGAATGTTCTCTATTAAAAGGTATTCTAATATTTAAATGATACTCAGAAGCAAAAGTCTAAAGGGAATTTGTTTCCACAGACATTTTATTCTCTTACATAGATTCCACAACTGCTTAAGCTTGGAAAAAGTATTAACTGTGCTTCTGCTTTCTCGATTTAGCATTTCTAGTTTGTCTATTTACTTCAAGTTTCTCTGTCCTCGTCAGGTGCTGTAGCATCAGAGTGTTTGTGGGGGCAAGGCCAGCAGACACCCCTGGAGTTTTCTCCTTAAACCCCCACGGCCAGCAGTTGGGAGGGCAGTTTTACCTCTCAAAATAAGGAGAATATCAACAATCCCAATAAGCAAACACTACTCTGAGGAAAAACAAAGTCTTCGCCCAGTGAAGACATTTTATGTATTTGTCGATTCTGGGATGTCCTCAGCCAGGTGGCACGTCTTCATGGAACCACCGGCATTCCATCTTTGCGCAAAACCAGCAACTATTTGCTGAGTGTCAGGCATTCAGTATGCACCCTCCCGCTAATGCCAAGACTAACCGTCAGAGACTGAGTCCACGATGATCCCCACTGGACAGCTGAGGGTGATAAGGTTTAGAGATTCATGTAACGTGTTGGAGTAACGTGTTCAAAATCAACCTCCAACAGAGGACAGACTCCCCTCCACTCCTTATCCTCAGCTTCTCATCCAACGTTGAGTGCACATAGAAGCAGACACCTCTCTCTGACTCGAATGTTCCTTCTTCTTACTTTAAATTTGAACCCTAAATGCTGGGAACACCTATTAGTGCCCTTATCTGAATGCAAGCTCATTTCCCCGACTCAGGCCTCTTCCAGGGGGTCCGCGGGATGCACTGACCCTGAAGATCTGGCCTCAGTGGGCACTGATTGAACACCTCACATGCCCAGGTCTGACTCTTGGTCCCACCATTTATTAAGTCACTTCACCTCTACAGTTTGAGTTTCCTCCATCTATAAAATGGGTATATTCCCACCACACATTAAGCTCTGGGGATAAGGTGCATAACACATGTTCCCTGAACGATAGCTCCTTGTCACTTTACTTTTTCCCAAACTTTAGGCCAAAAGACTCACAAGCTGGTGGAGCTCCCAGCCGACCAACAGTTGTGACTGTCGCTGCTGTTATTGTTGTTGTTTTCTAGACCTGGGTAGGAACTGGGGTGTGGGCAAGAGGTGTGTCAGAGCCTCATCATACGTAGAGACACCCTGAGGAATCTTTTATAAATAAAGAACCGTGGACTCCACCCACAGAGACTGATTCAATAAATCTGGATTGTTCACCAGCAGCAGTGGCTGGCTGACACAGGTGGTCACCAGACCGCCCTCGGTGGAACTCTGCCTTTCAGTCATCCAATTCCAACATCACAAGGTCCACCCTATCCTCAAACCATCTCAAACTTTTTTATTCAGTGTATTTATTCCCATCAATGTGCTTTTCTAGTGCAAAACATATTTTATATCAGTCTCTGGAACAAAATATATTGCAAGGAAAGATAGCAAGTGGTTACCAGGGGCCCCAAAGCCAAACTGCCTGATCGAAATCCCATTTCTGCTGCTCACCAGTTTGGACAAGCTACCTGAAGTCTCTGTCTCCATATGCCATGTGTTCAAAGGGATAATAAGAGCTGATGCATGATGAGACTTCCTTGTTGGTCCAGTGGTTAATATTCCATGCTTCTTCCAATGCAGGGGGTATGAGTTTGAGCCCTGGTCAGGGAACTAAGACTCCACATGCCTCACAGTGTGGCAAAAACAAACAAAAAAAGCGTGGATACATCACAACACTGTTGTGATCATGTTTTACTATAAGGCTCTTACAACCGTGCCCAGCAATGGTAAGCGCCCACAGAACATTGTTATTCTTATAATAAGAAATGAAAAAAGAAGTATCCCTTGCTACACATAGAAAATAATCGCCACAAAAACATGCATAAACATGAAATGTTATTAAAAGCTCATGCATAAACTGTCTAAAGTCATCTGTGTGGCAGCAGTGGGCACATCCCAGGTTTAGACTAGCACTACTCCAGAAAGTGCCAAAGAGCATGTGGGGTTGGGGTGGGGGTTGGGTGCACCACAGGACAGACTGACTTGGGGCCTATCTTGGTTCTGTTTCAGACATAATTTTGCATTTCCAGTTTACCTGGGAGCTGCATGTGTCTAGGAAAGCTTTCCTTTGGAATCCACTGCTTTGGTTCATCCGGAAGCAGCTAGAAGACACCGTGTCCCAGGGATTAGGAGCTGATCTCCGCTCGGTAGGAAACAAAGCCGTCTCTCAGAGCAGGTTGCTCCACACCAGACTCATTAGGGCTCCGTGCTTCGTGAGGCTCATTTATCTACAGATCTCATCGCACCTCAAAACATTCATTAACCTAGCTTACACCACCACCCCGTCGGCTGAGAAGTGTGGTCCCCATTCTGCAGATGGGAAGATGGATAGAATGGTCTATTAAGTGACGCCACTCGTAAGTGACTGAGCGAGTAAGTGGTTGTTGAGCAAACAAGGAGCTGTGGCAAGAAGGGAAATAATGACTCTTAAAAATCCAGGCCTGCTGTGCACCCCACAAATCCAGGACAGAGACACACACTCAGCAGAAAGCTACACGGTTCCTTCTGTGGTTCCCTGATGGAGTGGGGGGAGGGGAGGGGACAGGGTCTCTGAAGAGCATCGCGGGAGCTGGCCATGCCATGGGCATTTCATAAGGCTTTTGGGGGGTGGGGGGGATTAAAGGGTAGAGGAGCTGTCCCAAAAGAAGTCCAAGATCTCCTTCTTATCAAATTTCTCAGAGAAGGGGTGATAAACTCGCCAGGGTACAGAGGGTAGGGCAGATTGGGCTGAAAGTTTTATGATCAGAATGATGAAGAGGTGTGTAGAAAGTAACCAGGACAGACGCCAAGACATGCAGACATCAGACCCAAGGAGAAAGATGAGGGCGGGGATACAGGAGACACTAACGAGGTTCACAAAGTATGCTGAGGACTCACAGGCATAGGGAATAGACTTGTGGTTGCCAAGGGAAAAGGGAGTGGGGAGCAGATGGAGTGGGAGTTTGGGACCAGCGGATGCAAACTATTATAAATAAATGGTTCCCTGTGGGAACTATATTCAATATCCTGTGATAAAACATCAGCTAAATTCAGTTCAGTCGCTCAGTCATGTCCAACTTTTTGTGACCCCATGGACTGTGGCACACCAGGCTTCCCTGTCCATCACCAACACCTGGAACCTACTCAAACTCATGTCCATTGAGTCAGTGATGCCATCCAACAATCTCATCCTCTGTCATCCCCTTCTCCTGCCTTCAATCTTCCCCAGCATCAGGGTCTTCAAATCAGGTGGCCAAAGGATTGCAGCTTCACCATCAGTCCTTCCAATGAATATTCAGGACTGATTTCCCTTAGGATGCACTGGTTGGATCTCCTTGCAGTCCAAGGGACTCTCAAGAGTCTTCTCCAGCACCACAGCTCAAAAGCATCAATTCTTCGGTGCTCAGCTTTCTTTATAGTCCAACTCTCACATCCATACATGACTACTGGAAAAACCATATCTTCAACTAGATGGACCTTTGTTGGTAAAGTAATATCTCTGCTTTTTAATATGCTGTCTAGTTTGGTCATAGCTTTTCTTCCAAGGAACAAGGTCGAACCCAGGTCTCCCACATTGTAGTCAGATGCTTTACTGTCTGAGCTACCAAGGAAGCCCCATTCCAAGGAGCAAGGGTCTTTTAATTTCATGGCTGCAGTCACCACCTTCAGTGATTTTGGAGCCCCAAAAATAAATTCTGTCACTATTTCCATTGTTTCCCCATCTATTTGCCATGAAATGATGAGACTGGATGCCATGATCTTAGTTTTCTGAAAGTTGAGTTTTAAGACAACTTTTTCACTCTCCTCTTTCACTTTCATCAAGAAGCTCTTTAGTTCTTCTTCACTTTCTGCCATAAAAGTGGTGTCATCTGCATATCTGAGGTTATTGATACTTCTCCTGGCAATCCTGATTCCAGCTTATGCTTCATCCAGCCCAGCATTTCACATGATGTACTCTGCATATGTTAAATAAGCAGGATGACAATATACATAAACCATAATGGAAAGAATATGAAAAAGAGTATATGTATATGTATAACTGAATAACTTTATGGTAGAAATTAATACAACTTTGTAAATCAACTATGCTGCTAAGTCACTTCAGTCGTGTCCGACTCTGTGCGACCCCATAGACGGAAGCCCACCAGGCTCCCCTGTCCCTGGGATTCTCCAGGCAAGAACACTGGAGTGGGTTGCCATTTCCTTCTCCAATGTGTGAAAGTGAAAAGTGAAAGTGAAGTCGTTCAGTCGTATCCGACCCTTAGCGACCCCACTGACTGCAGCCTACCAGGCTCCTCCATCCATGGGATTTTCCAGGCAACAGTACTGGAGTGGCTTGCCCCATAAAAATAAATTTAAAAACAAATGTACACTATGAAAATGCTCATTTCAGGAATTTATCCAAAGCAAGTAATATGACAACTATTTAAAGATTTCTATAAAAATAATTCTAAGGGATTTTTTTGCAACAGTGTAATTTATATTAACAAAAATATAATAATAATCTAAATATCCAAAATTGGGAGTCACTTTAAAGGGTTTATGGTTCACTTACACTATGCAACTATTAAAAATATATTTAAGGATATTTAATTCTATGAAGAAAAGATCTTTGTAAATAAGTGAAATTTCAGGAAACAAAATAGTAAGCATATTCATAAAGCTAACAAAGAAAACAGAATTCTATATCAAAGAAAAAATATCAGAAGGAAATACTGGAAAAGTATGTGGATAATCTGGGTGGCGAAATTTTATATGTGTGCTTACAGTAAGTATGTATCACTGTAATTTTTAAGATGCTAAATTTTTTTAATTTTACTGTGAATGTTGTTGGGGCTTTAGTTTGGCACTTGCTTCACTGGGAAATAGCTATGTAGTTCTAAAACAGATCCACAAACTTTAAAAAGTCAATGTCTATTGCTGGATACTTAAAGGGATCCAAATGACCAAGGTGATTCCAGCCCTCTGTGTTTATGAAAGGCACCACCGAGTGTGTGAGTGAGCCTGGGATAGAGAGTATGAGATCCTGCTGCAAGTCCCAGACAGGCTGCTTACCCACTCCATGATCTTGAGCAAAGCACTTCCCCTCCAATTCCTCATCTAAAATGGGAATAACAGTGCCTGTACTGACAACTTCACAGTGGTATAGTTTGTAAAAGGCATTCCCACATGGGTGTGGTCATCCCAATGAAGATATAATAAACAGCATCCTAGACCTTGACCCAAAGACTGACCTCAGAACCCCTCCCCCGCGGTGAGGTCTGCCATCTGTGGTTCACCCTCTTCCTCTATCAGCCACCCACTAAGAATTTGTGTTCACAGTTGTGACCCTGAAGTCATGATCAGCTCCTGGAGGACCTTCTGAATCACATCACTGAATCAAATCACACCACTCCCTCTCATATATCAGCCATGGCTTCCCATTGCCTGAAATTCACACTCTCCAGCATGGCATTTGGGGCTCTTCACCTTTTAACCCCAAACCACCTTCCAGTCTTATTTTCCACAGCAGTACATTTTTCCTTTCCATCTTTACCCAGGCCATTGATTAAGTTGCTGAAGGATACAGAGCAGGAAGTATGGTCTTAGTATCCTCTCCTAGGGCTTCCCTGGTGGCTCAGTGGTAAAGAAATCACCTGCCAAAGCAGGAGACGTAGGTTCGATCTCTGGGTCAGGAAGATCCCCTGGAGAAGGAAATTGCAACCCACTCCAGTATTCCTGCCTGGGAGATCCCATGGACAGAAGAGACTGACGGGCTACAGTCTATGCAATTGCAAAAGAGTCAGACATGACTTAGCAACTAAACACCACAACCAACAACAACAATCCTCTCTTAAGGCTCATTTGATTTACTAATAAGCACATTTAGGAAATAAATGGTCACCACTCACTAGCAGGAAATAGTCCTGTGGCTCCAACTGAAGTCTAGGACACCTGTGAAATGTTGGTGAGACAATGTCTGGTGGCATGAACCAGCTCTGCCATGGCTGCGTATGTCTCTCTGTGTGATCCCACGATCGTGTTTTCCCTCCTCTGTGCCAGGAAATCTTGATCATCCACTTGAACACAGTTAACAGTTCTAGAATCCTCCACACTGAAGTCTTGGGACAGCGTCCATTAGTATCAACCACAGGAGTCATAAATGCCAGCACAATAACTTGGATGTTCCAAAATATTGCTTAAGAGGTCCCTTTCATGTCATTGAAACACACATACACACACACACAACCATCCAATCCTCTGGCCCCTGGAGCAAAAGAACTCTCAGTTCCGAACAGTGAGCCTGACTAAGTCTGATTAATGAATTTCTGAAGTTATTTTTGTTGATCCTCCCACCCTTGACGCCATCCATAATATGCCTGTGGCGACATGTGTGTAGATTAATGAGGCTTTCAGCCGCTAGTGGAAAAGTGTTCATTAGCTTAATTATCCACACCTTCAGAATGAGGGCAGCTAGGGTCTGTCAGGACCCAGTCGAGCGTCTGAGCCAGAGAGGAACGCCTGCTCCGTGCTGCTCAACCAGGACGGTCTTCCTTGGAGAGCAGGGTGAGAAAAGTGGGAAACAAGGACGAAGAGGAACAGAAGACAAAAGGACAGAACTTGGTGTGATTGCCCAACCGAATGCTGTGTGTGCCTGTGCACCTAGCTTGGGTGATCCTTTGTAAGCAAGCAACTATTTATGCATCCAGCCTGCTTGATCAGCATACATCTGACAAGCCCTCACCTCAGAGACCAATCTCTAACAAGTCAACAGAAATGAAATGTATGGATTATCACCAAGATCAAATGGTCACATACCAAGTCCTCCTAATTCTGGACTGATCTGACTTTACGTCTCACCTGTGGTCAGCTTCCGCCTTGGACCTGGGACTTAATGACTCAGAGCTGCTCAGTGTGCCTGGGTGCCATGCTTTGCCTCCAAAGTCTCCCACTCTGCCCCAACCCCTCCCCCACCGAGAACCTAGTCCTACTTCTGAGCCCCATGCCAAGAAGGGAAGTTTCTTCTGCTTCTTCATGCTGCCCTTCTCGTGCTGAGTTCTCAGCCTGTTGCCTCTCCCAGTCTCCCTGTTTCTATGCTCTGCCAACTGGGACCCATCTTTTGCTTATCATCCCAGATGTGGAATTTCATGTTGACCTCCACACCTGGTGGCTTATAGAGCTCTCTGGTAGACCCTGGGTAGGACAGGGATGGTCCTATGGGAGTTCATGGCTCTTAGGAGATAAGACGTGGAGAATGATCACTAAAGGAGAGACAACTTCCGCACCTTGTCTATCAGTCTTGCTCAAACTCCCTTGACCAAAGGAATCATCTTCTAAACAGCCAACTTCCAAGACCCTACCCATGAAGATTCTAATTCAGAACATGCGAGGTTTAGACATTTTATTAAAATGTCTAACAACAATTTTTAAATTGTTAGAATATTTTTAACTAGCACCCAGGAGATCTTTACTATAAGACTAGTTTGGAAAATGCTAGTAAACAACTTTTTGACAGCAGAAGAAACTATTGATTAAACCTCCACCAGCCAGCCAAGGGACTAAGAAATGTACAAATATTGACTCATTTTAATTATCCCAACAAACTTTTCCACAAAGGTGTTAAATTCCCATTCTGCTAATGAGAAAACCCAGATCCAAATATCAATACATTGGACTAATCACTCAAAATCATACAATTATTAAGAGACAGATTCAAAACTTCATCTTCTTGACTTCTGGCCCACATCAACTAAAATAACTTGTTTATAAAGGGTAAATGCTGGTGTAGACCAGCGGTCTCTGAGCTTGTTTTATGTACTATCACATCAATAACAAAATTTCAAACACGTGCCTCCAACACATATATATGTATTTTTAATTCATATGTACATGCATGTGTGCATGCTGAGTCACTTCAGTTGTGTCCAACTCTGTGCAACCCTATCATCTGTAGCCCACCAGTCTCTTGTGTCCATGGAGATTCTCCAGGCAAGAATACTGAAGTGGGTTGCCATGCCCTCCTCCAGGGAATCTTCCCAACCCAGAGACTGAACCCACATCTGCCTGCACCTCCTGCATTGCAGGCAGATTCTTTACCACTAGCGACACTTGGGAAGACCTCATATGTACATACTATTATTCTAATATATTATCGATATTATAAAATATATAGAGCCATTCAGAAGATTGGAATCAAGAGAATTAAACAATTTTAGTAGTTCTTATTTTATTTAGCAACTCCTAAGAACAATTTTGATTTCCTGAAAAATTGCTGATAATATTCAAAAACCTTTTAGGGAGATCAATGTGATTTTACTTTCCAATTTCTTTTCAGTCTTGGTGGATCTTTATGACACAGTGACTGATGGTTTGGCATTAAACTCAGTTTGTTCTGATACCTGCTTGTAGTGACTGTCATTCCTGGAAAGGCAGCCTCACAAAAATATGTAGACCCAAGCGCAAGAAATGCAGCATTATAGCATTCGGTTCAGTTCAGTTCAGTCGCTCAGTCGTGTCCGACTCTCCGCGACCCCATGAACCACAGCACGCCAGGCCTCCCTGTCCATCACCAACTCCCGGAGTTCACTCAAACTCATGTCCACAGAATCGGTGATGCCATCCAGCCATCTCATTCTCGGTCATCCCCTTCTCCTCCCGCCGCCAACCTTTCCCAGCATCAGAGTCTTTTCCAGTGAGTCAACTCGTCGCATGAGGCATTACTCAGTCATAATACTTAGTTTTCATTTCATCTACCAATTTTGGCAAAGATATTTGGTGAAATTTGGCAACTAAATTTCCAACTTCCCTGATGACAATCCATTATTCCCACAATTTATTGGAATTTTTTTTTAAGCTTCCCTGATAGCTCAGTTGGTAAAGAATCTGCCTGCAGTGCAGGAGACCCCGGTTCAATTCCTGGGTTGGGAAGATCCACTGGAAAAGGGATAGGCTACCCACTCCAGTATTCTTGGGCTTCCCTGTGGTTCAGCTGGTAAAGAATTGCCCTCAATGCTCAATTCCAGAAAAATAAACGACCCAATCAAAAAATGGGTCAAAGAACTAAACAGACTTTTCTCCAAAGAAGACATACAGATGGCTAACAAACACATGAAAAGATGCTCAGCATCACTCATTATCAGAGAAATGCAATTCAAAACGACAATGACATACCATCTCATGCCAGTCAGAATGGTTGCTATCCAAAAGTCTACAAACAATAAATGCTGGAGAGGGTGTGGAGAAAAGGGAACCCTCTTACACTATTGGTGAGAATGCAAACTAGTACAGCCACTATGGAGAACAGTGTGGAGACTCCTTAAAAAACTGGAAATAGAACTGCCATATGACCCAGCAATCCCACTGCTGGGCATACCCACCGAGGAAACCAGAATTGAAAGAGACATGTGTACCCCAATGTTCATTGCAGCACTGTTTACAATAGCCAGGACATGAAAGCAACCTAGATGTCCATCTGCAGATGAATGGATAAGAAAGCTGTGGTACACACACACAATGGAGTATTACTCAGCTATTAAAAAGAATGCATTTGAATCAGTTCTAATGAGGTGGATGAAACTGGAGTCTATTATACAGAGTGAAATAAGTCAGAAAGAAAACACCAATACAGTTTATTAACGCATATATATGGAATTTTGAAAGATGGTAACAATGACCCTATATGTGAGACGGCAAAAGAGACACATATGTAAAGAACAGACTTTTGGACTCTGTGGGAGAAGGCGATGGTGACATGATTTGAGAGAATAGCATTGAAACATGTATGTTATCATATGTGAAATAGATCGCCAGTCCAGGTTTGATGCATGAGACAGGGCACCCAAGGCCAGTGTACAGGGATGACCCTGAGGGATGGGATGGGGAACACATGTACACCCATGGCTGATTCATGTCAATGTATGGCAAAAAACACTACAATATTTTAAAGCAATTAGCATCCAATTAAAATAAATAAATTACTTTAAAAAAAAAAAGAATTGCCTGCAATGCAGGAGACCTGGGTTCAGTCTCTGGATTGGAAAGATCCTCTGGAGAAGGGAAAGACTACCCACTCCAGTATTCTTACTTGAAGAAGTCCAGTCCATGGGGTCGCAAACAGCTGGACATGACTGAGAGACTTTCACTTGCACAAAAAAAAAAAAACTAGTTCAAGGGAATTCCCTGGTGGTCCAGTGGTTAGGACTCTGCACTTTTACTGCCAGGGGCTTGGGTTCAATCTCTGATCAAAAAGTAAAATCCTACAAGCCATGCAGAGTGAGGCTAAAACAAGCAAAAAAACAAAAAATTAGCTTTATAGACAATCATTAATAATAATTCATTTAGAAACTTAAGCTAGAATATTCTGTTTCAAATTTTTCAAGAATGGAGGCATTTATTATATGTTATTTTTAACAAGGTTAACACTAGAAATGATTCATATCTTCAGTGCTCAAGCACCGTCTTCATATAAAAAGTATCTTCTTTTTTTTAATTCAGAAATTATATGCATATAGGAAAATGTACATAAGTGCCCAGATCAAGGTAGTTTTACAAAGTGAGCACAGCCAGTTACAGACAGAGATCAAGAAACAGGACATTATCTGCAGCCTTCTTTGTGCATTTTCCAGTTATTTTCTCCCACCCTCAAGGGTAATCACTCTCTTAACTTTCAGGTTAGTTTTGTGTGTGTTTTATTTAACCTCTTATTAGTGGAATCCACTCGGAGAAGGCAACGGCACCCCACCCCAGTACTCTTGCCTGGGAAATCCCATGGACAGAGGAGCCTGGTAGGCTGCAGTCCATGGGGTCGCAAAGAGTCAGACATGACTGAGCGACTTCACTTTCACTTTTCACTTTCATGCATTGGAGAAGGAAATGGCAATCCACTCCAGTGTTCTTGCCTAGAGAATCCCGGGGATGGAGGAACCTGGTGGGCTGCCATCCATGGGGTCGCACAGAGTCAGACACGACTGAAGTGACTTAGCAGCAGCAGCAGTGGAATCCACTAGGAGGCACCCTTCTATGTGTCTGGCTTCTTTTGCTCAAAATCTGATTTGTGAGATTCATCCGTGTAACTGAAATTGTCTCGGTCATTCATTTTTATCACATGTAGTACCATCTTGTGTGAATACACAACAATGAGTTTACTGACATCATTTTTGTTTGGCCCTAGAGTAAATCCCAGGGTTTGACTATTAGGAGAAATGTAGGTGTTTACACTCAGAGCCATCTTTTGGTAAACATTTGTTTGCATTTCTGTTGGGTACGTCCCTAGAGTGGAATTGCTGGGTCACTGGGTTTACTTTTCTTCTGTTTTTTGTTCTGTCAAATATTAGATACTGCCAAACAGTTGCTGGAACAGGTTGCATGAATTTGCATTCCCTGCCCTATGGGAGTTCTGGGTGTTCTTTTCCCACCCACTCTTGGTACTGTCTCTTTTGTTTCAGCCATTTAGGTGCATGTATGATGATATCTCATCGTGGTTTATAAGGATTTTCTTGAACAACATTTACTGTCTCATTCATACACTTAAATCATACACTTACCCTGCAGGGACAACTTATGTGCATGCTTCAGTTTCTTCAAATGTATCTATTATAGCTTACTCCCAACAGTCACTTGTCAACCTTGAAAAGATCAAATAATTTGGAACCCTTGATTTTATGTTCACTCACTGTTTGAAATGACTTTGCCAAAAGAGAGTGAGAGAATCTCTGCTTGAACAAAATATTTTCAGGTGCACTTCCTATCTAACTGCAAAGTATTTTAAAGATTCTACCATACTTTAAACATCCTGCCTCTGTACAATGATTTGCTGCTGCTGCTGTTTAGTCGCTAAGTCATGTCGGATTCTTTGCAACCCCATGGACTGTAGCCTGCCAGGCTCCTCCGTCCATGGAATTCTCCAGGCAAGAATACTAGATTGGGTTGCCACTCCCTTCTCCAGGGGATCTTCCTGACTCAGGGATAGAATCCACGTCTCCAGTTTGGCAGGTGGATTCTTTACCACTGAGCCACCAGGGAAGTCCAACATGATTTACACCAGTGAAAACCCACTGTATTCTGTGCTTTGCAACTTTAACCTCCTGGTTTCAATAGCTTGCTATGGACAATGCTGCAATAAACTTCACATTCAGTACTAGCTGCTGAAACTTACCTACTTTTTTTCATTCCAGTCAACATAAATACCAAAAGCACTGCTTTTGTTAAGAAACTCACACTATTGAGACTGTATTTTTTTCTCTGATACCTCTTCCCTTTAAGAGCTCATGAAAAAGAGTCCTCCAATGTCTTTCATTACTGAACTGAAGACGCTAGAAACAACATATGTTGGAAACATTAGTGCTTTCCAAATTACAATGTGTATAGCAAACCTCGCACACTGAATTCTTTACGTTTTCTTCTACTCTTCAGCAACAGGTCTTATGCATCTTCCAGTAATATTTAATGAGCAAGAATGCATTATAATGTGTAACTCTATAGTTTTCAGATATTTCTTCAGCCATTTCACCATAGCAAGATGACCAAGGCTTTGACCGATGACCTTTTACACTCACTATTAAGTAACAACTTTAAAATTATCACATTTAATCAAATTTTGTAAAGAGCTGGGTTGCATGTATCATGGCTGTAACCAGCTGAAGAAAGTTTTTAAATGTTTTGCCGATAGCAATGGCTTGACACTTTCATTAGGTATGTCAACACACAACATCCACTCAAGGACATCATCATTAACGGTAGTGAATGAGAGACCATATTTCAAATATGATTCTTAATAGCTTTTAAAATAGTGTTTAATTATTTATACACGTATTATTGGCTGTGCTGGGTCTTCATTACTGCACAGACGTTAGTCATGCAGAGAGTGGAGTGTGGAGACGACTCTCTACTTGCAGTGCGCTGGCTTCTCACTGAGGTGGTTTCTCTTGTTGCAGAGCAGGGGCTCCAGAGTGCGCGGGCTCAACAGCTGCGGCTCACAGAGTTAGCTGCTCTGCGCATGTGGGATCTTCCTAGACCAGAGATCGAACCCTTGTCTCCCGCATTGGCAGACAGACTGTTTACGACTGAGCCGCCAAGGAAGCCTGCAATTTTTTTAAGTCTTTTGACAAACTTTGTGCTTGATAGACAGCCCTTATTTTTCTCCTGTAATTAGCTGGGAAGCAGTGAGCACGAGGAGGTGCAGAGGGACCGAGTCAGCCATTCTCGCGCTGATCCCAGGGCATCGTTATGAACGTGGTCATGTGCTTGCAGTTTCTCCACAGGAATCGTTTCAATCGCGTGTCCATTTTGTGAGGATTAGTTGAATGGAAATGAGATCTCCTAAGCTGTAAATCCCTGGTGGCTCAGAGGTTAAAGCGTCTGCCGCCAATGCGGGATAACCGGGTTCGATCCCTGGGTCGGGAAGATCCCCTGGAGAAGGAAATGGTAACCCACTCCAGTATTCTTGCCTGGAGAATCCCATGGACGGAGAAGCCTGGTAGGCTACAGTCCACGGGGTCGCAAAGAGTCGGACACGACTGAACGGAACGGAAGCTGTAATCCACTTAACAGGGCACAAGACACAGGTGACGCTTCCAAGAGGCACAGAAATTTCCATTTCAGGAAGTTTCCTCTGAATGAAGAGTGTTCCCCTCCACTTCACCATGGGAGTTTCCAAGGTCAGAGCTCTCAGAGCAGCTAGAAAGCATCTTGTCAGCCTCCTCATGCAAGGAGTTGGAATCACCTGGCGGAAGAGTTACCTGGGTAGGCTTCCCTCCTGGCTCAGCAGTCAAGAATCCACCTGCCAATGCAGGAGATGTAGGCTCGATCCCATCCCTGGGTCAGGAAGATCCCCTGGAGAAGGAAATGGCAACCCATTCCAGTATTCTTGCCTGGGAAATCCCATGGACAGAGGAGCCTGGCAGGTTATAGTCCATGGGGTCACAAAGATTTGGACACAACTTAGCAACTAAACAACAAGACCAAAGGGGAAAAAGTAGAGCCCACGGAGACTGATGCAGACTCTGATGGTAGAGAACATAGATTCAAGCCCCAGTCTCTGCCATCTCTTCTCTGTGTATGCTGGAGGAAATTGTGTTACTGCTCTGAGCCTATTTCCCCAGCTGTTTACCTACACAGGGCAAAGGTTACCATTTGTAAATTATATCTTCATAAACACATCTTTAAAAGGAAAAAAGGAAGGGAGGAGGGTAGGGAAGAAAGCATCCTTTCTAAGGCCTCAAATTCAGTAGAGATTGTCAAAGGAGCCTACAAACTCTTGGGGAGTAGCATTTCTTTCTTAATTATCTCTGTATCCTTGGCAAGCTTCAGTTCAGTTCAGTTCAGTTCAGTCGCTCAGTCGTGTCCGACTCTTTGCAACCCCATGAATCACAGCACGCCAGGCCTCCCTGTCCATCACCAACTCCCAGAGTTCACTCAAACTCATGTCCATCGAGTCGGTGATGCCATCCAGCCATCTCATTCTCTGTCGTCCCTGTCTCCTCCCACCCCTAATCCCTCCCAACATCAGACTTTTCCAGTGAGTCAACTCTTCGCATGAGGTGGCCAAAGTATTGGAGTTTCAGCTTTAGCATCAGTCCTTCCAATGAACAACCAGGACTGATCTCCTTTAGAATGGACTGGTTGGATCTCCTTGCAGTCCAAGGGACTCTCAAGCGTCTTCTCCAGCACCACAGTTCAAAAGCATCAATTCTTTGGCGATCAGCTTTCTTCACAGTCCAACTCTCACATCCATACATGACCACGGGAAAAACCATAGCCTTGATTAGACGGACCTTGGTTGGCAAAGTAATGTCTCTGCTTTTTAATATGCTATCTAGGTTGGTCATAACTTTCCTTCCAAGGAGTAAGCGTCTTTTAATTTCCTGGCTGCAATCAGCATCTAGCACATAGTAGATGCTTAAAAGTTATTACTGATTGCAATGAGTTCAATGGTGGCCCCAAAAAGATACGGTTCAACTCAGTTCAGTCGCTCAGTCGTGTCTGACTCTTTGCGACCCCATGGACTGCAGCACGCCAGGTCTCCCTGTCCATCACCAACTCCCGGAGTTTACTCAGACTCACGTCCATTGAGTCGGTGATGCCATTCAACCATCTCATCCTCTGTCATCCCCTTCTCCTCTCACCTTCAATCTTTCCCATCTTCAGGGTCTTTTCAAATGAGTCAGTTCTTCGCATCAGGTGGCTAAAATAGTGGAGTTTCAGCTTCAGCATCAGTCCTTCCAATGAACATTCAGGACTGAGTCCCTGGAAACCCTGAATATGACTGTATTTGGGCAAAGGGTCTTTGCAGATATAAGTAAAGCATCTCAAGTGAAGAACATCCTGGAATATATCCAGTGATGTCTCCTTGTAAGAGACAGAAGACACAGAACACCAAGGAGGAGCCCATGTGAAGATGGAAACTGAGACTGGAATTACGCAGCCACAAGTCAAGGAAGGTCAGAACCACAGAAGTTTAGGAAGAGACAAGGGAGGTTTCTTCCCCAGAGATTGTGGAGTGGCTCTAACTCCGCCGACACTTTGATCTTGACCTCCTGGTCTAGAATTATCAGAGAATAAATTTTTGTTGCTTTAAGTCATCAAATTTGTGGTCATTTGTTGCCACGGTCCTAGGAAATGAATACACTCGTCCTGTTGGCTTCATGTAATAGTGCAAACTTGGTATTTCCTGATCTAGTGATTTCCAGACTCAGCTCTGCAGAGACCTCCATGGCCCCTATTGTGCAATTTTGTATTTAGAGCAACTTTTAGTGTTCTTTCTGATTTAAATATTCTTCAGCTTAAAAAAAAAAAAACTAAATTAGGGAATTCCCTGGTGGTCCAGTGGTTAGAACTCAGCACTTTTACTGCTGTGGGCCTAGGTTCGATCCATGAACTAAGGTCTTGTAAGCCCCACACTTAGCCAAACAAACAACAAAAAAAAATTTAATTAAAAAGTCTAATCAACCAACCCTAAATCCTAGCCAATTCTAAACGCTAACTGAAGATCAGAGAAATTAAGTAACTTGTCCAACTTGCCTTGCAAACCAGAGGCAGACTCGTAGTCAGCACCACCACCTTCTTCCTAACCTCTGCAGGGCTCTTCCTGTTCCTCAAGGAGCCACCAGTACATCAATGTCCTTGGGAAACCAAAAGGAAGATATCAGCAGTTACAGTGAATGGCAAAGCAAAGATGCCCTTGACTATCAGCACCACAGTCCAAGGTTCAACTGTAGGTTCCACTGTGGCAAATGGAAACAAAGAAAGAAAATGGAAAAAGAGAAAGGAGAATTCGAACAGTGGGAGTTCCTGGCCGTCCACAGGACATGTAAGGAAAGCGTCCATGGTACCAGCACCTGTGAGGGTTGAACATTCTTCCTCCATAGACTGAGCAGTTGGTTCAGCCTGCGGTACTTTGGAGTCAGACAAATGAATTCCCACTGTAGCTCTGTCACTTACATTTGAGTGACCTTGAGCCAAGTTAACTTCTCAGAGCCTCAGTGTCCTCTGAGGAAGTTACCCGCAGGATGGTTGCAGACTTACATGAGGATTGCAAGAATTAAATGAAACGACACAGCCTAGGGATATAATGCAGATTCTGGAGCCAAGCTAATAGACCCTTGACTCTGTGATAGCAGCTGTCGGTTTGGGACAATTAATTACCTCTTGGTGCCTTGGTTTTCTCATCTATAAAATGGGGACATGCTACCTGCCTCCATAGGTCTTTTGAAGGTTAGAATGACCTAATAGCTATAAAGTACTTACAGTGCCTGGCAGAACAGTGCCATATGAGCATTTGCTAAATTAAAACTCAATATGAAAATGTACCTATGGAAGGAGGGGCAGTTTCTCACCTTCTCAAAAGAAGGGACTCCTCAGTGACTTTCAGTTCAGTCAGTTCAGTCGCTCAGTCATGTCCGACTCTTTGCAACTCTATGAACCGCAGCACGCCAGGCCTCCCTGTCCATCACCAACTGCTGGAGTCCACCCAAACCCACGTCCATTGAGTCGGTGATGCCATCCAACTGTCTCATCCTCTGTTGTCCCCTCCCTCAGTGACTTAGAATTTGGTTAAAAAAAAAAAAAAAGATACTATTTCAATTGCATAAAATGCATTAAGGCCAGTTTTAGCAAGAGGAAAGCTTGTTTTTCTGACAGATGCTCCACTCTGAGAGTCTGGAAGCTTCCTCTCTGCCTGACTCAGCGTGGCTGGAAAGAGAGTTTGATGAGAGTCATAAAAGTCTGAAGGTTCGGTGATTGGCAATGAGAATGTTTTCTTTCCGATGATGAATTATCACCCGCCCATCTTTCCAACACCATGGGCATGAGTGAAGAGTGTACACACATTTGGCCCCTGGCACAGCACAAATGGTAAGTAATTCTCCCCCAGTGACGCAATTTGAGTGACTCCAGGCCTGGGATCAGGCACTCCCGGACTGAGCACAGGGCTTGCTGACTCGGATCTAATTCCTGTGACACTGGTCTGCGAGCATCTAGCTCATGTCAGCTCATCACTGAGCACTCTCATTCTTCCTAATGAAAATAATAATATCAATAAATACCAAGTATATATCCAGTCCTCTGCTGCTAGGCACTGGGAACACAGAGATGCTCTCGTGGGGAAACGAGATTAACAAACAGAACATTGCAAGTCCTGTTAGGTGGGCCCACGAAAGAGACATTTCAGGTAACCAGGGAGTGAGTGTAGAACAACTGCAGAGTCCTTGCTCTGTGCTAAGCATGACTCCAAGTATTTCCATGTATTAACTCATTCCACCCTTACGGCCACTCAATAGGGTAGGTGGTTTGGCTTCAATTTACAGTCAGGGAAAATGAAGAACAGAGAGGTTAAACCACTTGCCTGAAGTCACACAGCTAGTAAGGGTAGAATCAATGTGCATCCAGGCAGGGGGGCTCCAGAACCTGTGCTCTTAGCCTCCCAGGCAGGGCTGAGGTGTCCCTGATCAGTGGCCCATCAATTTCACCTTTGGGTTCTCAATTCCCTCCACATTAAAAAAGACAGTGCGATCTGCCTACGATGTCAACCCTGGACTCTTGCCAGGAAAGAATCCATCTTACCCTCGGGGCCCTGCTGCTCAAGGTTATCACTGTGGATGACAAATGTCTCCTGTCATTCAGTAAATAAAGGATTTTGCAGCCAGCCAGCCAGCAGCAACTGCAGCTGCTCTCAACTGGCACACCTGGAGGGGATTCAGGATGGAGAAAAGCAGGATACTGGCCCTAGATGGCCAAGGTGCCTATGAAAGGAATGATTTCAATGAACACAGACTCTTGCATCTTCCCCATACACAGAAAAATGCTAAATTCATTAACTTGAGAGGTCTGGTTTCCTTTAATTGATAGTAATTTTTTGATGTTCCGGTCACCTGGTTTTTATTGCCAAACTCTTATGTACCCTGGCTCCCCCCCTTACCTCTTTGGAGCAGTCCCTTAGAGCGATCTGAGAGACTGTACATCAGACTTCAGGCTCAGAAAAATCCCCCGAATAAAACCCAATTCTCCACTTTTAGACTGTGATTTTTAGTCGATGTTGCTATTTATAGGGTGACATTTCAAGGACACAATTTGATAGTGCACACATTTGATAGAATGTGATAGAATGACTCACATTCTCACAAGGCCCATTATAATCAGGCCTTGTACCTGACCTCACATCCTATATTCTCCCCGACTCTGGAGATGGGTGTTCATGTCCCTATTTCACAAATAAGGAACACAGAGGATTAGAGAGCCCCTGCGGCCTATTTAATCATACTACTTGTTGGTCCAGTGGTTAAGAATCCGCCCTCCAATGCAGGGGCCGCTGCTGGTTTGACCCCTGGTCGGAGACCTGGGATCCCACGTGCTGCATGACAACTAAGCCTGAGCACGGCAACAAGAGAAGCAGCCCGGTGCCTCAGTGAAGACCCGGTGCAGCCTAAATAAACAAGCAAATGCATGATAAGATGAATCACACAACAAGCCAGAGAACTCTGAACCCTGTGCCTTTTTCATTGTGCCACGTTGGCCATCTAACCTCCAGAGAAAAAGCCTGGAACCAGACAATTCAGAGCTTCTGTTGCTTAAAGGGCCAAAAAACTGAGGGTGAGGAATAATAAATAACCATGATAATAGTGGCAGGTAACATTTCCTAAGTGCTCGGCATGCCATGCTAAACAATGACCTCATTTAATCTCCTTAACATCACCGTGACATAAGTTCTTTCTTATCCTTGTTTTACACACAAGGAAAAAGGAAGCTCAGGCGATCAATGATTTGCCGTTTGGATGCGGTGCAGCAGGAATCAGACCCAGACAAGCCTGAATCCAGAGCCCATCCTCTTGATTCCTCTTGCCTTTGCAGCCAGCAATGCACCCAGCCAGCAGGCCCAGCCATGCGGAGGGACTGGGAGTCCACGAGCACCCGTAAGTCTCTGAGATCTGGATTCTTGGATTGCAGATGTAGGACCAATAAAACCTACCTTCCAGGTGGTAGCAAAGAGCTATTGAATCAAGATCCCAGCAGGCCTGGGGCTGGGCCTTGTTGCTGTATAAACTCCCCAGGAGATTCTGAGAGGCGGTCAAGGTTGGGCTCCACCCACTGGGCCCACATAGGTCGTAGGGGCCTCTCACACTTTAATGTGATATGGATGCAGCTTCTGGTTCATCAGGTCTGGAGCGGGCCCTGAGATTCTGTATGTCTACCCAGACCTCCCCTCCCACCTTCTGCCCCAAGACTGGGGGACCGCTTTGTCTCCCAAGACTATAGGTCATGGTGATGAAATGGATTTTATTTCACGTGCCAGGGAAGTCCCTGCAGACTTTAAAACAGGGGTGTGTTGTGATCTGTTCTACCACATGGGACGGTCACTCTGGCTGCTGTGTAAAGAACAAAGCCCTGGGTGATGGGAGGGTGGTGGGCTGCCATGGAAGCAGGAGGCCCACTTCTGCCGTGGTCCAGAACAACATCAAAGGACTTCACTACTCTCCTCCAGGCAGGAACAGATGAGGAACCAAGCACAGCACCCATGCCCAGCCCAGGAGGCCGACACTGTATAGGTGTGGATGTTATTGAGCCCAAGAGGGGCAAAGAGTGGATGCTCCAATGGCCCTTCCTGCTTCTTGCCTTGGCTGCCTCTCTGGAGGAAGATGCCTCTTAGGGTGCGAGGTAGAGAACTTTCTCTCCTCCGCTTCTGAAGGGCGCAGTCCCAGAATGACACACCCTCTGGGAAGACCCAACAGGCAGGTTGGAGAGTGGGAGGGAGATTTTCCAGAAGGCTGCCTGGACCCAGCCCAGAGTCCGGCACCCAGTTCAGTTCAGTTCAGTTCAGTTCAGCTGTGTCTGACTCTTGCCTCCTTGTCCATCACCAACTCCCAGAGCTTGCTCAAACTCATGTCCATCGCATCGGTGATGCCATCCAACCATCTCATCCTCTCTTATCCCCTTCGCCTCCCACCTTCGATCTTTCCCAGCATCAAGGTCTTTTCCAATGAGTCGGTTTTTCGCACCAGGTGGTCAAAATATTGGAGTTTCAGCTTCAGCATCTGTCCTTCCAATGGGTATGCAGGACTGATTTCCTTTAGAATTGACTGGTTGGCCCTTCCAAAAGGTCCAAAAGTCCCTGAGGCCCCTTCTTTGGGGTGCTCAGATGGAAGTTCAAAGCAAAAGGGTTTTGCTTCCTGAGGAGTGGCCATGAGGGTTTGATAAAAGACTCACCTCTCCAGGTTCTGCATTTTCCTCTCGGCCGGGTGAGTCACACTGCTCGAAAATGACAAACACAGGCAAATAAGATAAAAAGAATGACACAGGTGACTCAGCGGACCCGGACACCCATCCAGCAGGTCTCAGAGGCCCCACAGGGGGCAGGGGACTCATTCGGAAAAGGGGGGTGATTGCACTAAGAGATCCACTGAAGACATTGTTTTTTCTTGTCCTGGTTACAGACAGCATTTCTGAACTGCTTCTTTCCATGGCAGCTGCCTGAGTCTGGCAGATCCTGGCCTTATTCACAGGGAAGGGAGGCCATAGTCCAGAATCAAGACAGGATGAATATGGATGTATATGACTCTTCCTTCGACTGTGGCAGAAAAAAGACAGCACCCTCCCCACAGAGGGCTGGTCTAGGCCTTACTTCCGCCCCCAAAATCCACCACCAGAATGAATTTGGATACTGGGATGTTTATGCGTAAAATAAGAGGATTCTGGGATTTATTTTTAAAATTCTGCTCCCTACTCTAAAATCACTGGGAGGTGATAGATGAAATGAGATTGGCAAAATGTTGACAATCTTTCAACTGAGTGAAGGGTGTATGGGTCCATGAAACCATGATCTCTACTTTGGGTTACACTGGGTCACATCTAGGCTGAAGCAACTTGAGATTAATAGGCCTCTTCCATCTCTCTCTTCCTCAGCAGCAGCTGCCCCACAGATTGTATATTCCAGATGGTGTTAATGCCATGTACAAAACTAAAAAGAACTCACCATCTGCTTTGCCCTTTAGCAGAGCAAAAGATGAACTGTGATTGTATTAAGCCAATGTGATCTTTGTGGCTTCTTTTGTTGTCTACCCTGGTCTAACCTGACACACAGTGTGCAGGCCTCGAGGCCACACTGACTCTTTGTGACTCCAGGGACTGTAGCCTCCTCTGTCCAGAGGACAGGCTTCCCTGTCCATGAGATTTCCCAGGCAAGAATACTGGAGTGGGTTGCCATTCTCTTCTCCTGGGGATCTTCCTAGCCCAGGGATCGAACCCAGGTCTTCCACACTGCAAGCAAATTATTTACCATCTGAGCCACCAGAGAAACCCCATAAGTTCAGTTCAGTTGCTCAGTCACGTCCGACTCTGCGACTGCATGGACTGCAGCACATCAGGCTTCCCCGTCCATCACCAACTCCCGATGCTTGCTCAAACTCATGCCCATTGAGTCAGAGATACCATCCAACCCTCTCATCCTCTGTTGTCCCCTTCTCCTCCTGCCTTCAATCCTTCCCAGCATCAGGGTCTTTTCCAATGAGTCAGTTCTTCACATCAAGCAGCCAAAGTATTGGAGCTTCAGCTTCAACGTCAGTCCTTCCAATGAATATTCAGGACTGATTTCCTTTAAGATGGACCCCATAAAGAATATATCTATTGCTTTTCCCCAAGTCCCTCTGAAGTTATACAAACTTTCTTAGTTTTATTTCTTTTCATTTTCCTGTACCATCTCAAATCCCTCTGCTATGTCAGTGGCCATCTCTGAGCACCTGCAGTCTTCATGCTCTCTAAGCCAGCACCCAGGATTGATGATGACCCCCACCTGGCCTGACTCTCAGTACAACAGGACCACTTACGGGAATACGCACTCAGTCACATCAGATGTGTATGCGAGAGGGAGGTCAGATGTTATTGCTGGTACATATGGAGTTTCCGGTGAATCAAAACCCTAAGTATAGAGACTTCCCTGGTGGTCCAGTGGCTAAGACCACGCTCCCAATGCAGGGGGCCCAGGTTCAATCCCTGGGCAGGAAATTAGGACTCACATGTCACAGTTAAGATCCCACAGGCCACAATAAAGACCAAAGAGCCCACGTGCCACAACTGAGACCCAGGACAGCCAAACAAATAAAATAAACAAAAATATATTTTTAAAAGCCTAAGTATATATCATCGTGCCTCGGTGAAACCTATCTTATTGTACAGTTTTTGTAAAATTGGCTTTCAGTGGAGACTGAGAGGCTTTGCTCCATTTCCTCCTAAGTGGCCATGCCAGCCTCTCAACAGCTGTAACCCAGCTGAAGAGAATAGGATGGATTGGGAGGAAGAGTCAGGAAGCATTGCAGAGAGTCCCCAGTCCTGTGTTTCTTACACACAGTAGTCCCAGGTTCTTGGAGGGATTCTGAGAAATGAGTTCAGTGGGAGCTGTAGTTATGGGGACTGTTTTTTCTGAGCTGAAAATCAAGATACATATCAGATCAAAAATGTGATGATGCCACTCATGTGTGGGGCAGGCTTGGAGATTAATATGGAGGCTGACTTCAGGGAATTTTAGGAATATTGGATGGTCCTTTGATTAAGAGGAAAGGACCCTTGGTCGCAAGGTTTGCCCAGGCTACCTGGGTGCAACTATAATAGATCCTGTTGTTCAGAGGCGTCAGAGCAGGAGGGGGTCTAAACTGCCATCATGCTGCTGCTGCTGCTGCTGCTAAGTCACTTCAGTCGTGTCCGACCCTTAGCGACCCCAAGGACTGCAGCCTACCAGGCTCCTCCATCCATGGGATTTTCTAGGCAAGAGTACTGGAGTGGCTTGCCATTGCCTTCTCCGAAACTGCCATCATAGGAGCTGTAAAAGGGCTGAAGGGGCCACTGGGTGTGACCCATAGGTAGACAGCAAAGGAATTGGCCTTTGGGGCCAAATAGGCCTGCATTCAAGTCCTGGTTCTACCCTTATCTACCACGTAAGCCTCAGGCACGTCCCTAAATTTCTCTGAACCACAGTCTCTTCACTGAATTCCATTTGAATGGTGGCACCTATTTAAGGATTGGTAAGAGGATTAATAGATGAAGGCTTATAGAAACCTCTTAGGAGGTATTGGAGGTGAAAGAACCATTTCTCATCCCTTCTCCTCCCATCAAGTACAAGGGTGCTTCTCCCATTAGGCACTAGGTACTTTTCTCTCTCTAGGTACTAAAATGCTTCTCGACCTTTTGGCTAAGATCAGGTATAGTATGGGGACTTTCCTGGTGGAACAGTGGTAAAGAACCCACCTGCCAATGCAGGAGACTCAAGAGATGCAGGTTCGATCCCTGGGTTGAGAAGATCCCCTGGAGTTGGACTTGGCGACCCACTCCAGGATTCCTGCCTGAAAAATTCCATGGACAGAGCAGCCTGGTGGACCACAGTTCATGGGGTCACAAAGAGTCGGACATGACTGAGCAACTTAGCACACCAATGGGTACTAGTTACTTCTCTGAGTACTAAGGTGCTTCTCCCTCTTGGTACTAGGTACTTCTCTCTCTAGGTACCAGGTTGCTTATCCTACTAGGTACCTATTCCCACTAGATAATAGAAGGAACTGTCTGTGGAAATGAAAAATTCACTTTATTTAAATGTCACAATCTTTAGCAATGCAGACTGCCTTGCAGCAGTGGTTCATACTGCCTACTAGAACATGGAAATATCATCCATATCCGTATTCTAAACAGAGTTTTTTTAAATCCCAATGCCTGGGCCTACCTCCAGGGAACTCTGATTCAAGTGGTCAGAGTAACTATCATGCACCACTGGGTTTGAGAACCACAGCCCCAGTGCTTTCTACGTCCCAAGAAAGGGCATTCACCCACATAGCGCTCACAGGTCAAGGAAGGAGCTCTCTCCAGCAGACAGCTGAGAGGCAGCACAGGTAGCACCTGCTCCGATCTCAACTTTATCTTGCACAGAAAATGGAAAAAATCTTGTTGAAAAATCCATTTGCTGATACATGTCTCTTGGAATTCTAAACCTTGCACACCAGCCTGATTGAAGTAGGGTTTTTTTTAATTAATTAAGAGACTAGCAAATAAATGAAAGAATCATCTCTGTTCTTTGGCCAAAACTTTTCCTAAAACACCTGCAGGGGAGGGAAGGCAGTTTAAAGCATGAAGACTCAAAGTGCAAGGAACAGTGTCAGAATCCAGACAGGTCCAGCAGGAGAAAGAGAAGCAAAGATTCGTTATTAACTCTGCTCCATAGAGTAATGCGACCCAGTATTCATCAGTCTCTCCCAGCATTCCCAACATGACAACAGAACTGCTCTTCCCATGAGGAAACAGGAGTAAAGCAGTAGAGAGAAGGAAGGTATGCCTTCAGCACTTTCATGGAAGATGAACATGTTAATGGAATTTTACATGTCTCTGAGCCCAGGCAGGAAGGTTAGGAGCATCTGTGGAATATTCCAGAAATCATACCAGCCCCATAAATCCCAGGGCAAACCCTTATATCCATTTAATTCTTTATGTGCTCCTTCAGTCTCTATTTAAGCAGCCAACACTTAGATGTCCCAGGCACACAATGGGTGTTCCAAGTACCTAAAGCACAAAAAGGAATCAGCTTCGTCTCTTGCATCCCAGGTGGCACTACTGGTAAAGAACCTGCCTGCCAATGCAGGAGACAAAAGATGCAGGTTTGATCCTTGGGTCCGGAAGATCCTCTGGGAAAGGGCATGGCAACCCATTCCAGTATTCTTGCCTGGAGAATCCCATGGACCAAGGAGCCTGGTGGGCTGCAGTCCAGTGGATCTCAAAGAGTCAGATATGACTGAAGTGACTTAACACGCATGCATGATGCTTTTAAAAAATTCCTCAGACACCATTATATTAAGGGGAAGCAAAGCTGTTCTCTCTTTCGAACAATTGTCTTCAGGCTTCAAACCACCTGAGACCCAACCCCAGCCCTGTCTGATCCTCACTCCTCTCCCAGCTCACGCCATGACCTGGGCAAGTCACTCGACTTCTCTGTACCAAGATTTCTCTCTAATTAAGATGATGGCTGTTGTTCAACCTGCCTTCCAGGATTGCAGTAAGAATTGAGTTTGCACAGATTCAGGATGGTGACTTAATGAGGCTCTGTCTGCACCCATGCAGATGGAAGCTACAGAGAATGGTAGAGGAAGTGAGGAAGCGGAGGCCTGCCCTGCTCCCCCCCACCCAAAGGGCAGGGACGAGGGAGGGGGAGGAGGGTCCTGCTGCTGCTGACTGTGGTAATGTCACGGACGACCACAGCCATGACGATGACCCTTGTCATCTCTGAGTACAGCCTCTGTACTCAGGCTGAGCAGCAACCAGGTAGAAAAGGGAAAGACAGGGGCAGACAGCAGTTCGTCCTCCCCCTGGGAGCCCACCTTGGTTGAGTGCATAATCTACCCAAGGAAACTCACGTGATTTAATTTTTTTTTTTTTTTTTTGCAATTCCTTTCCACCATTTTCTTTTTGTTTAAATTACGGATGAGTGTTCCATGGAAGGTGTCAAAAAAAAAGAAAGATCAGATTAGAATGGGTGGTGTTGACTGCCACTGATAACCAAGGATCCACGCAGTGATGTTGGTAGCCCGCCTTTCTGCCCAGATGCTCAGCAAACCAGTACAGATGGGATCTGACACGTATACCAGGTGGTTCCTCTGGACCCATGGGAAAAGCGGGGTACCCCTCCCTCAGGGATGCTCTCCCAAGATGTTGCAGCAATCTTTATAAGCCAGAGAGCAGAGGAGGGAGGAGGGCCACTAATGTTTGCTGAGTGCTAACCAGGTAATCCTCCCAATTATCCTCTGCAATAAAAATCATTATCCCCATTTTAGAGGTGAGACAACTCAAGGTCGTAGAGATAAAGTGAGTTGTCCAAGATCACATGGCTAATAAGCAGAGGGACTGGAGCTTGAGACAAGCCTGGCTCAAAGCATTGTATGCTAAGTGCTGTGGGAAATGAGAAATAAATATTCCAGGGTTAATATGCTCTTTAAGCCACTTTCAGTCCAGTGAGGGAGATGAACAGGTGCAACTGACATAAAAGTTAAGATGGAATACAATAAATGGTAACACACAATAAATGGACTTTAAGAGCCCAGAGGAAGGAACAACGAATACTGACCCCAGATCTAGATGGCATTTGAAGGGGACCATGAGACATGAGAAGAACCACAGCAAGGGGAGAAGAGGGAGAGGCGGGGAAGGGGGGAAGGGCAGGGGGAGAAAGACTAGCGCCAGTAAAGGCCTGGGGTCCGAGAGCACTTGCCAGGCTGCAGAGCCACCAGGGCAGACACCACGTGACTTTCCTGCTTCCGGTTCCTTTCCTTCCAGGGTAGGATTGAGGCAAGGCTCACCAGGACCTTCAGAAACTGCACTCCTCCCCAAAACATGAATTGCCACGGTCTTATCAGGGCACCCTGGTAACTCAGCTGGTAAAGAATCCGCCTTCAATGCAGAAGACCCCGGTTCGATTCCTGGGTCAGGAAGATCTGCTGAAGAAGGGATAGGCTACCCACTCCAGTATTCTTGGACTTCCCGTGTGGCTCAGCTGGTAAAGAATCCACCTGCAATGCAGGAGACCTGGGTTCGATCCCTGGGTTGGGAAGATCCCCTGGAGAAGGGAAAGGCTACCCACGCCAATATTCTGGCCTGGAGAATTCCATGGACTCTACAGTCCATGGGGTCGCAAAGAGTCGGACACCACTGAGCAACTTTCACTTCATTTCACTTCACTGTCGGTCTCCCCGACATGCTGTTCCCTCTTTCAGGCTGAACTCACTCTTGACAGAACTCATTTTCCACTCCCACCATCCACCTCTTACTCTGGCAGGCCGCATCCTAATCAATTTGAGGGCTGGACGTGGTACCCTCACCCTTGGCAGATCAGTCTCCCTTCCAGTGGGCTCCTATCAAGCCTTCGTTCCCACAGCACTTACCCAACTACACGGCACTCACCAGTGTGTGTGTCTTTATCTCCCGTGAGGCTGTGAGCCTTATGAGAACAGGGCTCTTATTTAGTTTCCCAGACTATAACACAGCTCCTGGCACATAGAAGATGATAAGCAAATAAAGTAGAATGGCAGGCTGAACCAATGAAATGACAATGGGAAGAGATGAGAAATGAGGAGAGAAAGGAATTGGGGGCCAGATTTTGAGTTAGAGCAGGGTTTTTTTAAGCCAGGTTAACTTGTTCCACTTTTATCATGTGGCCAGTGGGGAAGGACTGATGGGTTTTGGGGAAAGAAGCAATATATCTTGTGCATCAGGGTATAGCATGACTACAGAGAGAGAGCAGGGCTGGGGGCAGGGAAAGTCTTTAGGAAGCTTTTGTGATGGCTCAGACAAGAAATGAGAAGGTGGACATATGACTCATTTGAAGAAGCCTTTTAAAAACTGGAACCATACCAAGGGGGAAAGGGGGCTGGGATGAACTGGGAGACTGGGACTGGCATGGATACACTGTGGATATTATGTATACAATAGATAGGACTTCTCGGGTTCTCAGCAGTAAAGAATCGCCTGCAAGAGTTGCAGGAGACACAGGTTCGATCCCTGGGTCTGGAAGATCTCCTAGAGGAGGGCATGAAACCCACTTTTCAGTGTTCCTGCCTGGAGAATCCCATGGACAGAGGAGCCTGGCAGGCTACAGTCCATACGGTCGCCAAGTGTCGGACATGACTGAAGCGACTTAGCACACACACGTATGCGTGCATAAAATAGAGTACTAATAAGAACCTATTAAACAACACAGGGAACTCTACCCAGTGCTCTGTGGTGACCTAAATGGGAAGAAAATCCAATGAAGAAGGGATATATGTGTAAATATAGCTGATTCACTTTGCTGTACGGCAGAAACTAACACAACATTATAAAACAACTGTACTCCAATAAAAAATTTTAAAAACCCCACTGAAACCAGAGGGCACAGAGCACATTCAAGCTCTAGCTAAAGTGGCCAAGAGCTGTCCTTGAGGGTTGGCAGGATTCCATGACACCAGACAAGAGTGCTGTGGACAAGTCTGGGGAGGGGTGAGAAATCACCATGTGTACATCAGAGCTCTTAAGAAATACTACATGAATAAGTGGAAGCCTTGGCAAGCACTTCCCTGGGAAACCGCCTATTACATGACTAAGGCTCTGAGAAATCTCTGTTGATGGCCTGGCAGAACCTTCGCCGGTCGAATCTCTCACTGAAAACCTCAGAGGGCTTCTGGGAGCATGTGGATTATGGGCTGTGGGAATCTCGGGTCATAAAACTTTCGCCCAGCTGCTCGAGTGCCCAGCCAGGCAATTAAGGAGGATGCTTTCAAGCAGATCAAAAGACTCTAGTGAGGTGATCTCAGGAAGCTTCCTGCCCTCCCTGTGAGGAAGGCAGGAGTCAGGACTCATTATCCTCATTTTACAGATGAGAAAAGTAGGTTCCCTGGTGACTAAGTCCCTTGCCTGAAGTCAAACAACCAGCAAAGGGTGGAACCCAAAATAAGCATCACAGTCACCCAATTCCCAGGACATCATCACTCCAGAGCCTTCCATTCCTTGGAAGCTGGATTGCTCCTTGGGAAGTCTGGAACCACGTTCAGGATGTTAGGGCCTGTAGTGGTCCACAGGGTCTTTCTAACCATCTAGCACCCACAGACATTTCCATGCACACACAGTGACTTGCATCAGCCCTTTGCAACACTGAGATATCTTGATAGTATACCCAGACCCCCTACCTAACAATAGCAATCCAATTACTCCTTGGCCAACCTATATGCAAGCCATTTAAGAGGACACACTTGATCTTAGCTGCCATCTTAGAGAACTCCTCAAGTTCATAAAGTCATACCTGATTTCAGATCCCAGTTCTGCCCTTGCTCTTCCCAGGACCTAGTCAAGTTACTGCACCTAAGTCCCACTTCCCGCATCTAGGAACTGGAGATATTCAGAATAGCTCTCTAACTGGGATATTGTGAGGAGTCAGTGAAGTCAGGCACATAAAAAGCACAGCAGAAAGCCCAGTACAGAGTAACCATTCAATAAATGTTAGCAATTATGAATAGCTTTGCTCATATGAGACATCTGAGTTGAAAAGTAACTCTCCATTGTCTGTTCATAGTCTGGCTATTAAAGAGTTAAGTTCAAATCTTAGTATTTGACCAACTCCTTCCCTTCCGGACAAGGAAGTTTATTTTTGCTCTTAATAATCTCAGCTACTTGCCATGTTTTAAACAAGAGGTGATTCATTTCTCTTCATTCAGAGGATACCTGTTAGAGCAAGAATGCTGCGTCTGGCTGGTCAGGGCCTCAAAATTCTCTCCGGGGTCCTGCCTTGTACCTCCCTTGTCATTGTCACCTGGTCATCAACAAGTCCAGTGTCCTACCAATTCAAGGCAGCTGACAAGGAAAGGCCAGAGGCTGGGATTCAGATGCAAGATGATACAGGCAGCTGTGGTCCCTGGCTCCAACAGCATCTTCACCTGGGTTGATTTTATAGTGTCTTCTGACCTGGAAGACGGTCTCTCCATATGAACGCTGGTTATTTAATGCACTTGAAAAGGCAAGTCCTTTTATAGGCTGTTGTTCTTTTTCAATATTATAGTTGCACTTCAAACACGCCAATGTCCCACCCTCAGCCCATCAGCCCATCCCGCAGATGATCAGCAGTTTGGTGACAGTTCCCACAAACTCCTCTGCCTTCTTGCCCCAATCTCTACATCTCTTGGTCTGAGCTCTTTCTATGCCACAGTAGTGCATTCAGCCCTCTCTGGGGGAGATAACGCCTCATGAGTGACCCTAAACTGATACAGAGCAAGAACTAGTAGATAAATACCCCAGTGAGCTTACCCCTCCGAGGGGCAATTTCGAGATCAGCTAATACAGCCTCTTAAAGGGCCCACAGCACAACCCAGGCCCATTCGCGCACCTTCACTGGCTTCCCCCTTTTCCCGGGTCAGTTCCTCATTCCCCAAATGAAGCTTCCTCACAGCACCTCCATTTTGACTGCTGGCACTCAAAATCTCTGCCTGGGGTCTGCTTTTGGGAGGACCCAAACTAAGACAGGTTCTTCAGAGAAAGTTGCAGTTATACTAAAGGAGCGCAAAGCATTTTACATTTGGCAGACACTGTGAAGCATGAGATAGAACAAGTCTAAAAGGAATAACACCCCTGGTTACAAAGTCTCTGTTTCAACAGACGCCTGTCACACTGTTCTTGCTGCTCAGTCGCCCAGTCATCTCTGACTGTTTGCGACCCCATGGGCTGCAGCCCACCAGGCTTCCCTGTCCCTCACCATCTCCTGGAGTCTGCCCAAGTTCATATCCATTAAATCAGCGATGCCCTCCAACCATCTCATCCCCCGCCCCCTTCTCCTGCGCTCAGTCTTTCCTGGCGTCAGGGTCTTTTCTGATGAGCCGGCTCTTCGCATCAGGTGGCCAAAGTGTTGGAGCTTCAGCTTCAGTATCAGTCCTTCCAATGAGTATTCAGGGTTGGTTTCCTTTAGGACTGACTGTTTTGATTTCCTTACTGTCCAAGGGACTCTCAAGAGTCTTCTCCAGCACCACAGTTTGAAAGCATCAATTCTTTGGTGCTGACTACCAGTTAACTCAAAGTCAGGGCCTCATTCACTAGTCATGCCAGCCCTGACCATGAATATGATGTGAATGCTTCCAGAGTCTGTAGCCAGCCAGTGCTGAGCTCTCAGAAATAAATGAATTAGAGTCTCCAAGACCAAGAGGATCAGCTTGAGTGCAACAGCTCAGAAGTTTCTCAGTAGCCTCTTTACATCCTGGAACTTGACTCAGAACCTGCGAGCATAGAGGTTAAAACCAATGAAAACAAAAATTAGAATTATTCCATTTATATCTCCTTGTCTATTGAGAGCAAGGTGGCTTTATCTTACAGACCAGATGCAAACAGAGGCAGGCATTTTGCCCGCATCATCAGGGAATACAGTGAAACGCTGGACAGAGACAGTGGCCCTGACACAGACACCAGTCACACCAGCCTTGGCAAGAGCCACCAAAGCTTGCCATAGACATCGAAGCAGAAAATTGGAGCTGAAGAAGGGAAAAGTAAACACTACATGGGAGCCAGAAGGACAGAGTTCACAGGTACACACGAGCCATCCCCTGGGACTTCCAGAAATAACTGAGGTGAGAGTCTTGGCAAGGACTCCAAGGCCACGGTGGAAGAGACTAGCGCCAGGTGAGCGTGGATAAATAAATATATATATATGTATTGAAGATGATAAAGGTGATGGATGTGATGGATATGGTGACCCTGACTCTTGCCCAAATATGTGATCCCTGGGGACTCAGGAATATCAATCACGTTTTTCCTAATGGTGTTGTCAGTCGCTACAGTACAGCAACTCACCTCGCCTTCTAGTGTGTTGTTAAACACTCAACGCTGGGTGAAGAACATAGAGGAAAAGAAAGACACACTTTTCTTTTCTATGTAATGAAAGAAGTAAAAGTGTTAGTCGCTTACTCACGTCTGACTCTTTGCAACCCCATGGACTGCAGCCCGCCAGCCTCCTCTGTCCTTGGAATTCACTGGACAGAGGCAAGACACTGGAGTGTGTAGCCATTCCCTTCTCCAGGGGATCTTCCCAAGATCCAGAGATGGAACCCGGGTCTCCCACATTGCAGAAAGACTCTTTACTATCTGAGCCATCAGGGAAGACCCTGTTTAATGAGCTTAATATAAAAAGTTTAAGCTTCACCCCCTTGCCCTTGTCCCTTGGTTAGAGGCTGCTTTTTTTCTGGGTCTGCTGAGGACAGAAGCTGTGTATTCAGAGCTTCACACTGGCCTACTCATCATCACATCACAGCCAGGCCCACCTCAAATTGGAAAGTACAATCTCAAAGCCCTCCCAGGTTGGCCCAGCTCTAAGAACAATCAACCCAGAAAACGTGGAATGGAGAAAGCATCTTTGCATGCATGGACCATTTCCAAAATAATAAATGATGCTGTTATAAACCACAAAGTGTGGGGGTCCCTTGTTACACAGCAACAGGTAATTAACACACCCTCGACTGAAGGTCTGTGCCCCACACTTTAGATAACACCATTCTAAAGGACCGACATTAAGTCACCATTCCAGTGGGGTGAGTGGGATAATGATGAAAAGCAGAGAGACAGAAAGCTAGATGAGAAATCAAAAGCCTCACATTCCGATTCCAACTCTATCAAGACTCCCCAGCTGTGTGAGCTCCGTGAGATCATTTCCTCTTCTGTAAAGTGGAATTCATGATAAATACTCATCTTACGTCACACTGTCATTATTAGACTCAGATGACAGAACCCAAGCAAAGCTTTGTAATACGTGAGATTATATCCCAAGTAAGGGGTTATAATCATCCACATTATCAAAATCATCCTTAAGGATGGATGTTACAAAGTAAAGCCGGCAAAAGTTAAAATGGCTCAGTCAAAGTGAACAGAACCCACTCTGAGTATTTGGAACAAGGTGAAGTTAACATGGGAAATGGGCTACGCAGCTGGTGGAAAGGCTGGAAAACCCACAAAGAAGTAATGGGGCCACCCAACGATTAGTAAGAGCAGGAAGTCCCTTAGCTGGAGGGACAGAGGTGGGCGGCAGGATCCCGGGGAGGTGGCAGGGTCACAGGAACCCAAGGCCTGGGGTCACCTTATAAGAAGCTGGAACCGTGGTGGGAGCCAGAGCCAAGAACGAAATGCAACCTCTGCCACGCACTCCTGAAGGAGGAGGGGAGAAGAAATGCCCTTTCCGATTTCTCCCTTCCCGATGCCCTTCAATAATGGTCCAGTGCCTCTCATGTGCCAGACCCAGCCAGAAACCAGCTGACACAGGAGTGACAAGTGGATCTGAAGCCAACAAGCCCTGGGCCAAAGAAGCAGTCTGGTCAACCAGAAATGCGATAATACACTAGAAATGGAAGTAACATACTACAAACTCCCAAAGACTCAGACTCCAAAAGAGCCTGGCAATTCATCTGGCACAATTCCTCATTCTCCAGGTGAGGCTTCAAAAAGGAAAATGATATGACTTGCCCCAAATCAGCTGGCTAGGGGCAGCCTGGAACCAGGGCCTCTGAATTCCCAGTTCATAGCTTTTCTTCACAGCGTTAACTTTACCATAAAGACTAGCAGAGGCACTTCAGCTTCACAACAGGAGGTATTCCAATAGTTGATTTCTAAGATGGCTCTTTGAACCTGAGAACTCACTTTCCCCTGAAACAAGGTTATCTTGGCTGACTGACGGTGGCCCCAGTCTGGCTATTGAGCCCATGACATGAGAAGAAAGGAGGGCTTCCCAGGTGGCTCCGTGGTAAAGAACCCACCTGACAATGCAGGAGACTCAAGAGATGTGGGTTTGATCCCTGGGTTAGGAAGATCCCCTGGAGTAGGAAATGGCAACCTGCTCCAGTATTCATGCCAGGAGAATCCCACAGACAGAGGAGCCTGGCAGGCTGCAGTCCATGGGGTCACAGAGAGTCAGACACGACTGACTAAACACACACACACACATACACACACACACCAGGCTGATGAGCACCTTTCTCCCAGGGCAGAAGAGTGTCTCCCCCATGTCCTTGCTCTGCCATTCAAGGTGTGATGGGCGTGGGGACTCCCACCAACCCTTACTGCTATTCTTTCCCACAGTGGTCATTCCTGTGGCTGCAGGGCCAGCAATGGAGTAAAAGCATCTGGAAGGCTGAAAGCAGGTTTTTTTTTTAACACCTCTGTACCCTCAGCCCCCTTCCAGTAACCAGCCCAGCCCAGCCCAGTCCTGTGACTGCCAGCATGCCCTCCCTAGAGGGGTCTGAAATAGCAACTTCAAAGAATAAGCATTATTATGAAATCATTTTATATTAGGAAAATGAAAAAAATGTCTTTTGTTTTTCTACTACAAGTGAAACAGTAAAATTTGCGTCCACACACAAAGTACTCTTAGATGGTGAGGAGAGTGAGGGGAGATGGTGAGAGAGGGGGGCCTGTCATCTGCGAGATGAAGGCTCCATTCCCTGGGGCTGCAGTGGGTTCATTCTCCTGCAATTTGGGCAGAGAATTCTTTAACTGCCGCAAGGTTTCCCACACTAGATCTTCTGGTTTTGGACGTGGCTCCTGCAATTCGTGAGCTCCAATTTCAATAACCAACCACCCAAAAAGAAAGAAATTACCCATCCACCCAAAAATGAGAATGAGGGCAAATTCCCCAGGAACTTAAAATGCAACTTGGGTGCTAATGCAGAAATGGAAACCGAAATACACTTTCTGCTCTGCAGGTCAAAACGCAGAGATGTATTTCCTCAAAACTTGACCCTACCTCCCAGCTGCAGAGAACAGGAAATCCAAGTCTGGAGAGCTTTGCTGCGTTCACACTCCAGTGGCCTTGGCCGTGAGGCTTCCCTACCCTGCAGGGTGGAAGTGATTGGTCCCCATCCCTCACCCCCGTGCCCATCTTTCTTGTTCCCATCCCACTGGGTCAAGGACACCAAATACAGTCCCACAAGTAGAGCACTGGCCAATTCAGGAGATGCCATTTCCGTCAGCTGCAGTGTGGATGGCACCCCCCGGAGCTGTGCCATGTTTCTATTAGAACATCTTGCTGATGGCGGTGTTAAGATTGACACCTACAAAGACACAAGCTTCTGGCTGAATTACAGTCATCTCTGTGACTCTAGCACCTAACACAGTGCCTGGTTACAGAGAATCTCAATGTAAACTTGAAGGGATTTCAGAAGCAATGAACTTGAGAGGAGAGTCAGCACCCCCACTTAGACAGGAAATAAGTAGTTATTTTAAATAGCAGTAGCATCCTAATTAAGAGTATGGATTGTTCTTCAAATAACCTTGGATACTTTAAAGAGTAAATATAACAGAGTGATTAAGATCTCTGGCTCTGAGATCAGAAGGATTTGGTTTTGAATCCTTGCTCCACAACTACTAAACCAAAGTTCTCTAAGCCTTAGTTTCCTCATCTGTGAAGATCTCTTGAGATCACGCCTTAGCCTAATGTCTGATACATAGTAATGTACAGTATGTCTTGGGTGTAATGATGAAGTAGATTGTTAATGGCAATTAAGCAACAATTAAATGTTAATCCTTGGAGAAGGCAATGGCACCCCACTCCAGAACTCTTGCCTAGAAAATCCCATGGACAGGGGAGCCTGGTAGGCTGCAGTCCATGGGGTTGCAAAGAGTCGGACACGACTGAAGCAACTTAGCAGCAGCAGCAAATGTTAATCCTAAAAGGCACATTTTAGTTATCAATATTTATATCCCACAAGAATGAATATGCCCAAGGCATACTGAGTGCTTGTATGTGTGTGTGTACTCAGTCGTGTCTGACTCTTTGCAGCCCCATGGACTGTAGCCCACCAGGTTCCTCTGTCCATGGAATTTTCCAGGCAAGAATACTGGAGTGCGTTATGGGTTATTATTTCCTACCCCGAGGAGATCTTCCCTACCCAGGGATCAAACCCAAGTCTCTTGAGTCTCCTGCATTGGCAGGTAGATTCTTTACCACCTTGCCATCTGGGAAACCTCTACTGAGTGCTTAGTTAATGCTTATTGAATGAGAGAGAAAGGAGAGACAGTGAGAGAATGAGAATTGAGGGTGGAGGGGAGTGAGTAGGCAGAGAGAGGGGAGAAGGGAGGGTGGAAGGGAAGAGGGCTCTGAACCAGGAGTCCGGAGAGATACAGCTTCAAATTTGACACCACTAACACTGTGACCTTAAGTTCCTTTCTTGGTCTCAATCTGCTCCTTTTTTAAGATCAAAGGTCATTAGATGATGTCTCAGGTCCCTTCTCCAGTATCCCCTCCCTCCTCTCTCCTGATCCTTTTTTGCAGCTTTCCTTCGTATCCTGCAGGTGGTGCTGCTGAGTTAAGAAGAAAACCTGTTTTTCTGCAGCCTGGTTCCCAGCTGCCAAGTCTCTGCTTGAACTGCAGACTGGAAACTAGGGAAATCACTTACTTGCTGAAGATGCCCCAGGGCAGTAAACGAATCATTCCGTTTCCTTTCTTGCCTACTTGGCCTCTCCTAGTGCCATGAATGGAGAAGGCAATGGCAAGCCACTCCAGTACTCTTGCCTAGAAAATCCCATGGATGGAGGAGCCTGGTGGGCTGTAGTCCATGGGGTCGCTACGAGTCAGACATGACCGAGTGACTTCACTTTCACTTTTCACTTTCACACATTGGAGAAGGAAATGGCAACCCACTCCAGTGTTCTTGCCTGGAGAATCCCAGGGACGGGGGAGCCTGGTGGGCTGCCGTCTATGGGGTCACACAGAGTTGGACACGACTGAAGTGACTCAGCAGCAGCAGCAGCAGCAGTGCCATGAAAGCTCTCTGGGTGTGGGGAGGCAGCCGGTCCTGAAATTCCAAGTCCAGTTCCACTACTTCCTGGCTAGTGACCTTGAGCAAAGGCATTTGCCCCCTTGAAGTGTCAATACGGACACCCCTGGAAACGGTGGGAAAATTCGTTAAGTAGCATTCATCAATTGAAAAGCCCGGTGCCTGGCCCATAGTAGATATTCAAGAAATTTATTTCCCTTTCCTTCCCTGCTTTTCACTCACTAAGGACTACGGCTAGTGCTTGAGAAGAAACGAACTGTGTAGTGCCAGAGTGATGAGGAGGTGGGCTTTCCAAGGGGATTCACTGAGGGCAGGACATGTCATCTGAGGCTGGAAAGATGAGAAGGAGAGATGTCCCAGGCAAAAGGGCCGCCCCGTGCAAAGACAACTGGTCTTACCCAGCTCCCCTGCCCCATCCTTTACAGACTGATCCTGAGTCCAGTGGCTGTGTCTCCTGAGCCGGAGCCCACCTTATTCACGCCTCTAAGAAGGCAGTTATCTGCCTATGTTGTAAGTTATATATATCCAGTCATGTCTCTTTAAGGACTAGGAGTGCATTTTATTCATCTTTGTCTCCCTGGAGCCTGGCACAACAAATGCCTTAATGAATAGATGAGCCGATGAATGTACCACCTTGGCATCATCCTGGCTCTTTTTCTCAGCATGCTAAGTTGATTCAGTCATGTCTGACTCTCTGCGACCCCATGGACCATAGCCCGCCAGGCTCCTCTGTCCAAGGGATTCTCTAGGCAAGAATACTGGAGTGGGTTGCCATTTCCTGCTCCAGGGGATCTTCCCGACCTAAGGATTGAACTCATGTCTATTATGTCTCCTGCATTGCATGTAGGTTCTTTAACACTAGCATCACCTGGGAAGCCTTCTCTTTTTCTCTAAGCCTTTTTTTTTTTTTTTTTTTGATGTGGACCATTTTTAAAGGCAGTATTTAACTTGTTACAATATTGTTTCCATTTCACATTTTGCTTTTTTGGCCTCCAGGCATGTAGAATCACAGCTCCCTGACCAGGAATCAAATCAACAACCCCTGCATTGGAAGGCGAAGTCTTAACCACTGGACTGCCAGGGAAGTCCCCTCATCCAGTCACTCACTGGATGTCTCTATACATAGACATCCCGACCTTTAGCTGCACCTTCCCCAACACGTATCTAGCCCTTGATACCTGGTGGGTCCTCAATACATGCTCAGATTGTTGAAATTAAGTTGCATTTTCATTTACCGAGTACCTACTGTGTCCCAGGCACTGGAGATGCAAAGATATGCAAGGAAGGGCTCATTTTAGAAGAATAAAAGTACAGGAACACATATGCAGCATTCGCTATGTTCATATCCCATGGCTAAGTACTTACTCTTAATGCTCACCACACCCTATGAAATGGGTAGTATGACTAGCACCATTTCACAGATGGGGAAAGTGAGGCCCAGCTGGGGAGACTGGTACAGGATGGCACAGCCAGACTGAAAGCCAGGAGTCTGGCATGAAAGGCCTTGCCACTCACCACTGCGTCGTGAGCATGCACAGGCGTGTGTACACAAATCACGTGTTCCGTGTGGGAGAGCTCAGGACTGCGACGGCAGTTGGGAAAGATTTCCCAGAGGAGAGTCAGGAAGGGCTTTCCAGATGGATCATGGTGCCAGTGGGGAAGGTGCTGGAGAGGGAGAGGAAGGAACATTCTAGAAGGAGAGAAGAGGTGTGCAGTCTGCAGTGGACATGGCAGTGAGACAGACCCTGTCTGTGAGACACCGGCTGCTCCTCCCCTCTGGAAGGTCAAGTGCTGAGTCTAGGACAAGCCATCTCAGGAAAAGACACACAGTACTAGAGACTCTAGAAACACATTCTCTAGAGATAAGTCTCGGAGAAGGCAATGGCAAGCCACTCCAGTACTCTTGCCTAGAAAATCCCATGGATGGAGAAGCCTGGTAGGCTGCAGTCCATCGGGTCGCTAAGGGTCGGACACGACTGAGCGACTTCACTTTTCACTTTCACACATTGGAGAAGGAAATGGCAACCCACTCCAGTGTTCTTGCCTGGAGAATCCCAGGGACGGGGGAGCCTGTTGGGCTTCCGTCTATGGGGTCACACAGAGTCGGACACGACTGAAGTGACTTAGTAGTAGTAGTAGTAGAGATAAGTCTAACGAATAGAAAGGTCCCCCCGCCCCCCCCCCCGCCTCCTTTTGAAGAGCTGATCTGTGTGACTTGCCTGCTTTAGTCTGGGCAATCAAAGCATACAAAGGCCCCAAACACTTATTCAACATTCACTGAACACCTCCCAGGTGCCGGGCACTTACCAATGAGCACCCAATCTGGGCTGTATATGTTGTACTATGAGAACTGGCAGAACAATAAGGTTTGAATCTGTCCAGGTTTGAATCTCAGCTCTGGTAAACACTCACCTTGCACAAGTTACTCCTCCTGCCCGTGTTGTGTTTCCTCGTGTGTTAAAAGTATACTGATAAACAGCAATCATACAGGACTGTTGTTTTAAATGAGTTCTTTCATGTAAAGTGCTTAGAACACAGCCTGGAAGATAGTAAGCACTTAGTAGATGCTGGATATTTACATGTGTGCTCCCACTGAAAATTTACTCTTGATTGAACACCTACTAAGTGCCAGGCACTGGGCTAGAAGCAGGTTTAGAGATATTAAAGAGAGAACCAGGGGGCCAACATCGCATCACTTGTGCTAAATCCCATGATATCAAAATTGGTTTTAAAACCTGACTTACCTGCAATTTCAGCCTTCCCCCAAAGTGTAATCTTAATCACCCAGTCTGGAATTTTCTGGTTGGCACCAATGAGGTAATCTGTCACAGAGGTGTGTCCCTCCCCACCCCCTTCGACAGGCAATTCGCATGACAAAGATGCCTGCTGGTCCTTTCCCCAAGAGAAGAGCTTCTGGCCTGAAATGATGTTTTCCTTTGCCCCTCCTGCTCATAATCACCTTCCATTTGGTCCAGCCCCTTCAAGTACCTGTCTGTCTACTTGATGTGTGTGTGTGAGTCACTCAGTTGTGTCTGACTCTTTGCGACCCCAAGGACTGTAGCCCGCCAGGCTCCTCTATCATGGAATTCTCCTGGCAAGAATACTAGTGGAGTGGGTAGCCATTTCCTTCTCCAGGGGATCTTGTGACCCAGGGATCAAACCTGGGTCTCCTGCATTGCAGGTGGATTCTTTACCTCTGAGCCACCAGGGAAGCCCATTTACTCCATGGGATGATGCCTGATTCATGAGTCGTTGAGTAAGGCCAATTAGATCTTCACATTTACTCATTGAATTTTGCTTTTTAACAGTGATGAGTAAGACTGCAGCCACCGTACTCCAGCAGGGTAGAGTCTAGTAAGACTGACGCTTATGATGGAAGTGATTACAACACAGAGGAATAGTCCTATATTGATAATAATAATAATGAGGAATTCTCATCTGCAGGGTGATTCTTGGGTGTGAAGCTCTGTGTAAAGCTGCCCGTGTATCCGATCCTCCCCACAGAGCTTTAGAGAGAGACCATCATTGTCTCTAGTTCTACTTGAAGAAACAAGACTTCTCAGGAAAGGATGCAGCTGGTGGCTCGGTTCAGAGCAGAGGCCACGCTGCTACATAGGATGCACAGAGCTGGGGGATGAGGGGTGGGCAGGAGGAAGGAGCAAGTTCACCCTCCAGTGGGTGAGAGGGGAGGCCACATAGAGGAGGTGATGTCTCAGCCCTGCCTTAAAGGATGCTGATGCTGAGAAAGACGGGGGACTCGGAGAGCGGGGTAGGGGGCGCAGAGCACGTGCCCCAGAGGTCTGGGGGTAAGAACCCTGAAGGAAGCTGGGGTGGGGGAGGCCTTGAGTGCGTAGCTATGGGGTTCAAACTGCAGAAGACGGAGACTTTTTGCAGGTTTCCAATCAGGGACATAATGCTCTCCACTAGCCCCTCGGCCCGCCCCGCCTCCGGAATCTGGGCCAAGCCAGGATCCTCGGGCTTCTCATTAACGCGCGGGTCAAGAAGCCTGTCCGGCCTCCATACGGCGCGTAAATAATTGACAGTGATGGAGCGTGTTTATGTGGGACGCCCGCCAGTCGCCCGGCTCCTTCAGCCTCAGTGCTTCCTCTCGCTCCGCTGGCCAACAAGGTCCCCGGGGACCCGCAGGGAGGCTCGGAGGCTCGGGAGCACCCGAGGACTCCGTCCAGCCCGGCCGTGCCGTGGGAGGCAGGGATTTCACGGTCCGGGAACGCCCGGAGCCCTCGGTCCCGGTTCCCAGGGAAATCACATCCTCTCCAACCCCGTGAAAGCCTGAAGGGGCCTTTCCAGTTCTCAGCACATTTCCCAGAAAACAAGTTAGAATGGGCTGAGGCAGCCTGGGGAACGGGGCCCAGGCTGGGCCTGGAAGTGAGGAGCCGGATGGGGAAGGCCGGGTTGCGGTGGGCGGGGGGGGGGGTTCCTGCCTGAGCCTGCAGGCACTCGGGCTGTAAGATCCTCAACCCCGTGTTCTACCTATCCCCCGTGGAAAATATTTAATCCATCTGTCAAGTGCAAAAATTAAATGGCACAAGTGTGACTGTGATTATTCAGAAGAAATATACACACTTGCTCTTCATCCTGGTTCCTTACATAGAATTCCTAAAACTCTTGGAATTTCCGAGGTGAAGAGAGTGATCAAGGTGTCTTTTGTTATTCAAGTGAGGTAACTTTTGGAAAGCCCCAGCTTCATCTAAGGATGGGGGCGGGTTGCCAAGGAGACCAGCCAAGTGATTACAGGGTGGGAAATTTCAGCCCTACCCTCCAACCTCTGAGGAAGGGAGAAAGTCTGGTGATTGAGTTCAGTTGCCTAAGGCCAATGATTTAATCAATTGTTCTGACTTCCTGAAACTTCCATAAAAATCCCAGGAGATGGGCTTTTGAGAGCTTCCCGGTTGAAGAACCAAATTCCTCTACATGCCAGAGTGATGGTCCTCAAACTCCACAGGGGCAGAAGGGGACCCCATCCTGTGTATCTCTTCACCTGGCTGTTGATTCATATCCTTTCATATTTGTTGTAATAAACCAGTAGTCTAGCAAGTGAACTGATTTCCTGAGTTCTGTGAGTCCCTCTGAGAAATTAATCCAACCCAAGGAGAGAAGCATGGGAATCTCCAGTTCATTGCTAGTCAGTCAGAAGCATAGGTAATGATCTTGACTTGCAATAAACATCTGAAGTGGGGGTAGCCTTGTGGGACTGAGCCGTTAGGCTGTGAGATATGATGCTACTTTGGATAGCAGTAGTGACAGAATTCAGTTAAGTTGTAGGACACCCAGATGGTGTCTCAAATTTCTTGGTGGTGTGGGAAAAAACACATGTCCGAATTAGTGTCAGTCATATGGGTAAAATTAAAATAATATCCAATTTAATATGGTCCTGTGACCTCTATTGAAGTTGCATTCAGCTACACTGTGACACCAACAACTGTTATATACAAATCTGTAACTGAAGCAAGTCAGTGAGATGCTGTGAATTCAGTTGGATATGGAAGCTGAAGATAAGTTCAGGCTGAATAGAAACATACCTTTGCTCAAATCGAGGCAGAAGAGGAGATGGCTAAATTGTATAAGGACTGCCACCAGTTAAAATTAGTAAGAAAGCTTCCAAAATTTACTGAGATGTTCAGATTTTATTAAATTCTTGCTGCAACTCTGAATTATCTTATTAAATATACTAACTTGTAATACTAAGCTAAAGAAAACCTGGCAATGGCTTCATCACCAGTGTGCACACACACATACACACAAATTCTCATTATACATGGTAGTTATGTTTCATAAAGTTGCCATGAACACTGTATTAATGCTGTACCACTGTTCCTAAGGGAAATAAAAGGTTAGGTTCCTGTGAGCCTCTGGTCACAATATTTTCATCAATCCATCAATTCATAACCTTGTTTTATGTGTGTTTCTGTTTAAAGGTGTTGGTTTAGTCACTAAGTCATGTCCAACTTTGCAACCCCATGGACTATAGCCCACAAGGCCCCTCTGTCCATGGGATTTCCCAGGCAAGAATACTGGAGTGGGTTGCCATTTCCTTCTTCAGGGGATCTTCCTGATCCAGGGATCAAACTTGGGTCTGGTGCATTGCAGGCAGATTCTTTACCAACTGAGCCACCAGGGAAGCCCATATTTAATTTATGTTGTTGATTCATCAACACTGAACTCACAGTTAACAATACTATAACCCATGTCTGAAAGAAGCTTAGCTCATACACCTATATTCCCCATAAGATACATCATAACCATCTATGCTTAGGGCACTACACAATATAAGACACTTTGCTTGGGGGTGATTTTAAACAGCAAAATCACCCAAAAGAAGCCCAAAAATACTCAAAAGATGGCACTAAATAGATTATAGAAAGGACCCTTGTTTACAATACAAGAGCTTAAGTAAGAAGACTGTGCACCGTTCAGGTGGGAACGTGAGTGCTGGGTGAGTCAAATGTTTTCACTGTTCTACACACGACCACAAACGATTGTGACAGAACCGCAAATATAAGTTTGGGGGTTACAAGCAAATATTAGCAAGTATGCAAATTTGCAAAAGCAGACTTCACAAATAATGAGCATCAGTGGTGTGTGGTGTATGTATTATACTCGAGTATGGTCCCCAGGGATGCTGGCCCATTGGGAACCTTGTCCTCTGGTTTCAGGCCCTCCAAGCAGATACAGAACAGCTGCAGCTGTGGTTGGGGGCGTCTCATGGTTCTGAGCAGCACTCACATGCAAAGAACCCTTAGCCAATGCTTTCTCTTGGACTATTTAAAACAGCCTGCACTACTCTCTGCCCAGGAGTCGTCTCCTAACACATCCTCCCAGTTAGTGGCAAATTTGGTCCAAAGGCTCACCCAGCACCCTCCTCCTTGAGCCCCCACCTGATTCCCACACAGGCAGCTGAACACTCCCATCTCTCCTGGTCCCCTTGGACCTTGTGTGATAACAGGATCCATTGTCCTCTCTGTATCCCCACCTAGGGTTCTAGACCCAGAAAGCAGAAACCACATCTAGTTCTTTTTTTTTTTCATTCCCCATACCTGGTGCAGTTCCCAATGACCAGGAGCTGCTGAGTGTTTTGAATCACTGAACAGCAGAAACAACAGGGTCATTCCAGCCCTCAGGATGCTCAAAGTGGGGACCATGACCAATCAGCAGCCCCACTGGGGAACCTGTCAGCAATGCAGATTCCCTGGCCCCTCCCCAGACCTTTGGAATCAGAATTTCTGGAGAGGGGTCCAGCAATCTATATTGCAACAAATGTTCCAGAATATTCTTGTGCCCACTAGATTTCAGAGGCTCTGAGTTTGTTTGACTCCCCTCCACCCCATTCCTTTACAGTGGAGGATTGGTAAAGAAACACGTTTTCCCAAAGACACACATTTGGTTAAGGGCAGAGGTAGAGAAAGAGCCCACAGTTCTAACTCTTGATCCTGAGCATCCCACAGTGGGGAGACCAGCAGCTGCACTCGCTGAAACCAACCCTGCACAGTCTGTCCACAAGACAAGCATGGTTCTCATCTTGGTCCTCATCCATGGATCTCCTCTTCCTCTTCCTCCTCCCCTTCCTTTTTTCTTTTCTCCTTTTCTTCCTCTCTCACCCTCTCTTCCCCTATCCTTCAATTCGGGGAAATAGCTTAAGCTCTCAGGCACCTACTTACTTTGCATGTCAAATAGGAACAACCACCCCCCTCCCCTGGCCAATTCAGGTCAACCCAAAGAACACAAGTTACCTCCAAGTGGATGATCTGGTGATGACTCGAATGACACAATTTAGGGGAAAGGCCTTGAGAAATTTTTTTTTAATTTTTTAATCTAAATTTAATAAATGGTACAAAGCACAATGCCATAAACATTAAGTTAAAATATCACCAAATGAAAAAAATACTATAGAATACACAGTTGCAAAAAGCTACATTAAGTTATTTTACAACTGCCTCAAGCTGCAAAAAGAAAAAAAACCCCAATGCCTTACCTAAGTTATCCCTCTCTCAAAATAATGCCATTTATATTATAAACCATGAGCTCCCCATCAAAAGATGGGAACTGCTTTTGTTAATTCATATACATATATGTATATATATATATATATACACAACACTATAAATAAAATATAGTACAATATAAAATAAAAATAAGTAACAGATCTTTGGGGCTTTACACTGAGTTAGAGTTCCTATCAGAGGGATAACAGCACCACAGCCGCACTGGATCCTCATGAAGGAGGCACACGAATGATTGGGTTACAAGAGTTACAGGAATGAGAGCTGCTCACTTCCCAGAAACTACAGCTCACAGAAAACCAACAAAAGCACGAGATACAGACCATTCACTTATGAACGTGTAACACTCAAGAAAGTCCACATCACTCCTACAACATGTCGAAAGTGCCTCAGAATTTATGCAATACCAACTTCAATTCAATTCAATTCATTCAATAGCCTTCAGAATGGGAGAAAATAATATCAAATGAAGCAACTGATAAAGGATTAATCTCAAAAATATACAAGCAACCCCTCAGCTCAATTCCAGAAAAATAAACGACTCAATCAAAGAATGGGCTAAAGGACTAAACAGACATTTCTCCAAAGAAGACATACAGATGGCTAACAAACACATGAAAAGATGCTCAACATCACTCATAATTAGAGAAATGCAAATTAAAACCACAATGAGGTATCATTTCATGCCAGTCAGAATGGCTCTATCCAAAAGTCTACAAGCAATAAATGCTGGAGAGGGTGTGGAGAAAAGGGAACCCTCTTACACTGTTGGTGGGAATGCAAACTAGGACAGCCACTATGGAGAACAGTGTGGAGATTCCTTAAAAAACTGGAAATAGAACTGCCATATCACCCAGCAATCCCACTCCTGGGCATACACACCGAGGAAACCAGAATTGAAAGAGACACATGTACTCCAATGTTCATCGCAGCACTGTTTATAATAGCCAGGACATTGAAGCAACCTAGATGTCCATCTGCAGACGAATGGATAAGAAAGCTGTGGTACATTTACACAATGGAGTACTACTCAACGATTAAAAAGAATACATTTGAATTAGTTCCGATGAGGTGGACGAAACTGGAGCCTATTATACAAAGCAAAGTAAGCCAGAAACAAAAACACCAATACAGTATATTAACACACATATATGGAATATAGCAAGAAGATAACGATAACCCTGTATACGAGACAACAGCAGAGACTTGGATGTGTGGAGCAGTCTTTTGGACTCTGTGGGAGAGGGCGAGGGTGGGATAATTTGGGAGAATGGATTGAAACATGTATATTATCATATGTGAAACGAATCTGACGTGGTTGGGGGCTCCCCACCTCAACGCTCTGTGGATTTAAGAGACTGTTTCTTCCGGAAGTGTATAAATTAGCTTGGGATAGAAACTGCACGTTGAATTTACTAATTAAGAAATTAGAAAACAGAACTATAAAGGTGGCAGAGAAATACAAGAAATTATTCTTAAGTAATTTTCTAAAACTTTGAACAGAGCTACAGATTTTGCCATTTGTTATAAACTGGTATATGTAATTTGGCCTTGAGAAATTAAAAGCGTCCACTCAAAGGGCAAGACTTAGCTTTAAACCCTTCCCCCATTAGGTTGTCACCCGGATTCCCACCACCAACCCTTCCTGCCCCCACCATCCTTTCCCTCAGCTGTGACAACAGGATTTGTTTTTCTCTGCAGTGGGCTTTGGGTTATACATACAGGCAACTAGGTGAATGTTCTGGGAGGCCGTTAGGGTTTCTCAGAATGAGTCATTTTTTCAAAAATAACAAAACCTCTCGACATCACTTGATTTCAGCATTCTCGCCAGGCTCTTGTAACCTCTTTTGCAATTGCATTCCAAACACGCCTGACTTTTTTCTCAGGCTTGATGGCAAGTCCCCCGCTCCCAGCAGAAGGACTGAGAGACAAAGAAAAGCCCCAGGATCTGCCCATTCTGGTCCAGAATATGTGTAGATTTCAGATGCTAAGAGGGAAATGTTTGGAGGCTCTGGATGGTGGCAGGGGGTGGGGGTGCATAAGATCAAAGAGGCTGCCCTGGCTTCCAGCCTGGACTTTGACAAACCACCCTGCTGCATCTCCTTCTTGACCCTAATTAAGACTGAATAAGGATCCCAAGGGGCTTCCCAGGTGGCCCAGTGGTAAAAGAATCCACCTGCCAATGCAGGAGATGCAGGAAACTTGGGTTCATCACTGGGTTGGGAAGATCCCCTGGAGGAGGAATTAGCAACCCACTCCAGTATTCTTGCCTGGAGAAACCCATGAACAGAGGAGCCTGGCCAGCTGCAGTCCCTGGGGTCGCACAGAGTCGTGCACAACTGAGCAACTGAGCACACACGCACACACGCTCACACTACAAGGATCCCAAGAGTGATAACTAGCCATTGCTTAATGTGTCATGGTTTCACAAAGCACGTTTCACCTCCATCACCTCCTGTGCTGATGAGAACATTAGAAGTTCCTGGAGAAGCTCGGAGAAAGTGACCGTCTTGCCTGAGTTCTGACAGTTGATGATGATAATAGTCTCCACGTGCTGAGTGAGCCAGGCAGTTTATTGCTTGTATCCACCAATGCCCAGATAGGTTGTTACTCTTCCCACTTTCTAGATAGAGAAACTGAGGCTCAGAGAGGTTAAATAACTTTTCCATGTCCCACAGCAAGTGGCAGAGCTGGAAATGAAACCCAGATATGCCTGGCTTCAAAGCCTATATCTTTTCCAACCTCTCAGAGGCAAATCCTGCTCTCCAAACACTTTGCACATTATTCCACTGACACTTATTGTGGATTTGAATTTTCACTGTGTACCTCCATCCTATGAGCTCCTCAAAGCAAAGATGGTGCTTCATTCATCTCTGTACCCTCAGCATACCACTTGCTAATCGACACAGAGGCACGCACCCACCATTGGATGAAATCCCTGACAGACTCAACCTCTGGCCCTCAAAGGGCAGAACTGGGTGTGTCCCCTACACTCACTGCTACCCCCATTCCAGAGCACTCGGAGCCTATGGTCTCCAGGAAGTGTCACATCTACACCTGCTTCCTGTACCTCCGGACCTTGGTAAAGACATCTCACCTCCCCAAGTTGCCAGCTTTCTCATCTGAGCAAATATGTTACTGGACAGGAGACCTCAGAGGACCTCCAGGCTCTCATAAGAGATGCTTCTGAAAGGGCATTGAGATTTCTCCAGAAGCCAGGGCCTAGCACATTTGTTGGTTGAATAATTGTTGTTTGCAAAAAGGGCTCCGCAAAACTCATCAAGAGAATCATAACATTGATCCAGTTGTATACTTTGCGTTTGCTCTTGTTTCTATAAGATCCTTGCACAAAAGGGGATGTAAAACCTCCGAAGTCTTAACTCTGTGTGACTAAGATCCTGTGTGAATGAAATGCAGATACCGGTATCACATTATGTCTGCCTCGCATTAGGATTCAAGGTGGATGTCACGTTCCCACAGCCCCCACTCTCTCCAGCTGCCCCATCACCAGGTTGCATGGGGTGATCCTCTGCCACATTTAGGTCAAGGCACACATCACTTTTGCATGAAAACTGCCTGCTTATTTCTCTCTTCTCCAGGAGGCTGTGCACCCTTATTTATCTATTTCCTACTACACTTCGTACCCGGTGGCTCTTTGTATCTTCAGCATTTAGCCAGAGTGAAAGCAGGAGCTGCCACTTAAGAAATGTTCGATGATGGCACAACTTCCCCAATTCCAGACTCCTATAGAATCCTGTTCTGTGGGCACATCCACAGGATAACCCTGGGAACTAGGCCGCGTATCTCTCCTTGTACCCATTTTAAAGATAAAGGCACTAAGACTCAGAATGCTGACAGACTCATCCAACACTGCACAGCCCGGGAGGGGTAGCTCCCACACACAAATTACAAAACCGCAGACCACGCGATCTGGGGTGGGCGGGGGTCCTTGATGGCCATGCAAAACAGAGCTCATCCAACCTGGTTTTAACAAAGGAGTCTTATTCCCGCCCCCCCCCCCGGCCCCCAGTGAAATCTTACTCAGAATCACAATACAAATAGTTTGGGAGGAGAATCTACCCTTGATAATAAAAAAGTAGAAAAATTGAACACTCATCATTTCAGCCCCTGAACTGGCCCTCAGGAGAAGGGAGAGGGTTCAGCAACAACATTGGAAAGCCACTGATCCAAACACGTTCTAGAACACTTGTATTTATGTTCTAATCTTGTGTTCCTTCAACTGCGGCACCTGCTCCCCCAAGGTTGCCTTCCTCATTCAAAAACTCCCTGCGGCCAGCGCTATGTGAAGCCCTGTGCTCAAGGCTGCTGAGGAGGCCCCAGCTAGGTTGGACCTGGGGTCCAAGGATCTGCTTCGGTCCCCAGTCCTACCGTTTCCTGGCTGGGAACCTCGGAAAAGGCAATCTCTTCCCCAGAGCCTTGGCTACTTCACCTCCAAAGTGAGCCCAAGGCTTGGACTGAATCAGAATCCATTGTCCCATGAGTGTAAACACTCGAAGGACGGATCTTGACATCTGCATGTGCTCCAGAAGTGTTGATGCCATCTGCTGATGCAGGGCTCTCCAAGCTGAATCCCCAGAAAGGACCTGAGATCACGTTCGTTAGGACGTCCACGATTTTATTTTAATGGTCACAGCTCATCCTACAAGTGAATGGGGTTTGTTTACGGCAGCAATGTTTGTGCTTAAAACATGGAATTAAATGAATGAAATGTGGGTTGGCTTCATCTCAAATGCCAAGTTAGCAGAATTACAGGCAGAAAACAGGTGTGGCCAGCATGGAGCGAGAACACCTGAATGGCTGGGGCTTGGGAGCCTGAGTGCACAGATTAAAGGGGAGGGCGGGGCGGAGAGCCACACTTCGTGCGCTTGGCCTCTGTTTCCTCGCCGCCGGCCGGCTGCCTCTCGGAGGTGACGACAGGCGCCTCGCAGCACACGTTATTCCATCAGGTAGCGCTGTCTAAGTTGGAAGCCTCCCAGATCCCCTGCAGGTCTCGAAGGGAAGGAGACAACGAGGGCTCAGGAAAGAAGCCTCCAGGAGCAGCTTTTCCGCTCTGCCTCTCGTATCTCCATCTCGATCTGAAAGGCGGCCCCTGGCTGGCAGCAGCCAGCTTCTGCGGAAGCTTCCGGATTCCAACTTCGAAGCCGTTTGTTATTTTTAACAATAATAATAATCTTCTAACACGTGTACTGTGGACCCAGTCTTCACTCCGTTGCATCACTGGCTTTGAAATCCTTTTGTCTCGTGGAACGAGAAAGCTGGACAGGGGCCATAAGCCCTTCTTGGGAGATGAGGAAACAAGTCTCCCGGTTGCTGTGGGTCACGGAGCACGTAGACGGCAGCATGCACGTGGACTGGAACCTGGGGTTTTCACTCCAATTCCAGTCCTCTTTCTAAAGGATGATCCTTCCAGAAACTTCCAGTAACCCGCAAGCGAGGAAGGGAAGGACCAGTGCCCCTGCCTTGCACCCTGGTCAGCCAAAGGTCTCTGGCAGGCGTGGGGGCCTCCCTGCATGACGACATGACCCAGGGCATCGGAACAGCAAGGCTCAGCCAGAAGCATCCTTGTAAATTCCTGGCCCGGCGCTCTGAGCCTTCGCCAGCACTTCCAGGTCTCTCTCGTCTTCCTTCTGTGGTCGGGTCGAGAGAAGCAGGTTCCCCTGGGGCATCCACTGACTTGCCCTTTCTCCCAGTTCCAGAGCCCATGGACAGACTAGATTCAGAGGTCTCAAGGCCAGAGCGGAAACGTCCCCACACTAGGGTTTCAGAGTGGTGTGTGCATGCTAAGTCTCTTCAGTCCTCTCTGACTCTTTGTGACGCTATGGACTGTAGCCCGCCAGTCTCCTTGTCCATGAGGATTCTCCAGGCAAGAACACTGGAGTGGGTTGCCATGCCCTCCTCCATGGGATCTTCCCAACTCAATGATCGAACCTGCATCTCCTATGTCACCTGCACTGGTGGACGGGGTTCTTTACTACTAGTGCCACCTGGGAAGCCCAGAGTGGTAGAGGCTGCCATCCAGCGTGACCTGAGAAGCTTGTTCAAAGCGCGTGTACCCACCACGCTTCTCTCCAGCTGTGTCACAGTTTCTGTTGAGCTGGGCAGCTGTATTTTCAACAAGCTCTCCAGTTAACTCCTACTTGCTTCACCAACAAACCCAGAGTCAAAGAAGGCGCCTCATTTTACAGAGAGGGAAACTGACTCCCAGAGAGGAGGAGTTTCTAGAAGTTATCAGAGGAAACTGGGGACTCTGTGACTTAGAACCAGGTATTCTCCTTTCCGAGCCTCAGTTGCCCCAGCAGTGAAAAGCCATCTTTAAGTCCCTTCTCACTGACACTCTGCTTCTATGAGGTATAACTCCAGCTCAGTCTCCTAGAGCCAAACAGAGTTTCCTGTGGAGGAGACAGTGCGCCCAGAGGAACAGTTCTTCAGAGTTCTTCTTTAGCACCACAAAGACCAAGCTCTTGCACTTGCATCCCAAAGCTCAACTTAAGATCCTTCATTATTAAAAGAGGCTTAGAGAAGAGAGGAAATTAAAAAGATGATGGAAGGCATGACATGGGCAGCTGCGGGGCCTGCCCCATCCTTATTCCTGTTCTCTGTTCCTGCTGATTTTCATTGATGATGTTCTGGAAAAGCTGACAGCAAAGAGATCAACTCAGTCCATCCTAAAGGAAATCAACCCTGAATATTCATTGGAAGGACTGATGCTGAATCTCCAATACTTTGGCCACCTGATGTGAAGCGTCGGCTCATCCGAAAAGACCCTGATGCTAGGAAAGATTGAAGGCAGGAGGAGAAGAGGGGACAGAGGATGAGAGGGTTGGATGATATCACTGACTCAATGGACATGAGCTTGAGCAAACTTTGAACTGTGGTGTTGGGCTCTTGAGAGTCCCTTGGACTGTGAGGAGATCCAACCAGTGCATCCTAAAGGAAATCAGTCCCTAATATGTATTGGAAGGACTGATGCTGAAGCTGAAACTCCAATACTTTGGCCACCTGATGTGAAGAACTGACTCATTTGAAAAGACCCTGATGCTGGGAAAGATTGAAGGCAGGAGGAGAAGGGGACGACAGAGGAGGAGATGGTTGGATGGCATCACCGACTCAATGGACATGAGTTTGAGTAGACTTCGGGAGTTGGTGATGGACAGGGAGGCTTGGCGTGATGCAGTCCATGGGGTCACAAAGAGTCAGACACAACTGAATGACTGAACTGAACTGAAACTCTGGGAGATAGTGAAGGACAGGGAAAACTCGCATGCTGAAGTCCATGGGGTCACAAAGAGTCAGACACGCCTGAGCAACTGAAAAACAACAACCTCCCACCCCAGGAGTGGAGCCTTGGCTAAGCCAACCACTGAAGTCCACCTACTACAAACAGTGACTGGTCCAAGAGTAAGCAATGATCTAAACTGCCCTGATAGGAGTGAATTGCAAGATACGTACTGAAAACAGGAGAAAAATAATTTTCTGTCTCTATCTGAATATGATACAAAGTACATAACCAAGGAAGTGCTGGAAGCCATCTTGCAAACAGAAGGAGAACCAGCATTAAAGGAAATTGATATCATGGAAGGCAGAGTGAAGAAATAGAGGTCTTTAGAGGCATTTTTCAGGTAACTCCTGAATCAAACATTGCCTGAAGCATACACTGTAGAATTCCTGCTGTGATGGTACTTGGAGGTAGGGGCTTTGCTCTCTTGCCCACTCTGCTATTCAAGGACACAGCCAGAAAATGGCCAGGAATCAGGTCACCCTTCACCAGACAGCGAATCTGCTGGCACCTGCTCTTAGACTTCCAGCCTCTAGAACTGTGGCTTGCTATTTGAGTCACCGAGTGTATGATATTTTTGGTTATAGCAGCCCAAAAGGACTAAGATGTCCTAGGCATGAGTGCTTTGCCAGTAGAGATGAAGATGAGCAACCAAACCCATTACAGCTTCATGTCAAAAGAGTTCATGCTTATCAAGGATTTTCTCTGCTCCCTGCCTATCACAGAATCTTTTGCAGTTAGGTGGGACCACGAACCTACTTCTGATCAATGGATTGTGAAGATAAGAATCAAGGATGTTAAGAACTAGTGTCCCTCCTTTATCATTCTCTTCTCCATGAGAGACTTTGGTGATCAAGTGTCCCAGGAGATGCTTGTGTAATTGTGTAAAGTGAAAGTCACTCAGTCGTGACTGACTCTTTGTGACCCCGTGGACCATATAGTCCAAGAAATTCTTCAGGCCAGAATACTGGAGTGGGTAGCCATTCCCTTCTCCAGGAGATCTTCCCAGCCCAGGGATCAAACCCAGGTCTCCTGAATTGCAGACGGATCCTTTACCAGCTGAGCCACAAGAGAAGCCCAGGAATACTGAAGTGGGTAACCTCTCCCTTCACCTTCTTCCTGACCCAGGAATCAAACTGGGGTCTCCTGCATGGCAGGTGGATTCTTTACCAACTGAGCTATCAGGGAAGCCCGTAATTGTGTAAAGCCACAAGATTTTCAGGGTTTATCTGTTATCACAGCAGCGACTATTCTATCCTAACTAATACATACTCCAGAATTTAAATGGAGAGTACACACAGAGAATTGGACACAAAAAGGTTTCCTGTTGATGTCAAAGCTCTAGAGTAGAAACCAGTAAGGTTTTACTAGTAGAAGCAGAAAATGAGATAACTCAGTTACAAGAAATAGGTTCAGTTCTGAGCAATTATATGGTATCCGATTACCTTCTAGCCTCTGTGAGGCCTAGTCCTGAGAATCTTGTTCATTCCATGATGCTGATAGTGATATATTCCTGACTCCCCAAGAAGCTTGACCTAAATTTTTGAAACTCCTTTATTCCTATATGTATCCTCACAACTGTGTTTCCCTAGTGGCTCAACGGTAAAGAATCTTCCTGCAATGCAGGAGCACTCATGATCCCTGGGTGGGGAAGATCTCCTGGAGAAGGGCATGGCAACCCACTCCAGTATTCTTGCCTGGAGAATCCCATGGACAGAGGAGCCTGGCGGGTTACATAGGATCACAAAAAACTGGACACAACTGAAGTGAGTTAGCACACACACACACACATCCTCAAAATCACCCCATGAGTTGAAGTTATTTGAATGTCTCTGCAACCCAAAGAGGCTGCCAACACACCAAGCCTTATCTGAACCCTGTTGGCTTATAAAGCCAACCTCCTCTATGCGTTTCTCAGGTTCCCCCTGAGCACCAACTGCATTTGCCAGCCTCACCCAGCCCTCTCAAGCCTCTAAGCTTGGTGGTTCTTGCTTTAGCTCAGGAATGCCCTTCCCACTGTTTCGTTTGTTAAAAGTCTGTTCATCCTTCAAACCCCAGCTCAAGGCCAGCCTTTCCTGAGGCTGCCAGTTTCTCATTAATCACTTCCTTTTCTTCTCTTCCGTGGTACTCAAATTCTGAGATTTTGTTTCTCACTTGTAAGACAGGTATAGTAATAATTCATACTTTACTGGTTGGCTGAGAAGGTCAAAGGAAACCATGTGTGGGAAAACTCTTAGAAAAATAAAACAGACTGTCAAAAAAAAAGAAAAAGAAAACTTTAGAGACCATGTCAACTTGAATTTGTATTGTGATAGTGCTTTCCTCCAGGAGAGCATATTTCATTCCAGCTGATGCTGTGGTTTGCTTTGTACTTTCCTCCCTTCTCTGTTATCAATTAGGGTATTTTTTGGTTGTGTAAAGAAATTCTGTCTACTGCTAGCACCCTCCCTAGTAAAAAAAATACAAATGAGATTTACAGATTCCATATCTGTTAAGAGGTGTGTTTGGCTACAAGTAACCAAACCTCTAAACCTAGTGGTTTAAAATGGTAAGGGGTTCTCTGCAAGAGGTCCAAAGGAGAGTTGGGGCCTGATGTCACTAAACAGTCTGTGCAGTGCTCCTAGCCTTTTCCTCAGGCTCATAACTTATCTGCTGCAGCTGCAACCATCATGTCCTTCCTTATCCCAGTAGGAAGAAGGAGAAAAGAGAGACACATCCCCAGTAGACAATACACTTGCATCTACTGGCTAAGCCACGTGATCCATCCCAAACTACAAGGCAGCGTTGAGCTTTCCACCTTCCAGAATAGAGAAAGCGCAGCGGGGATATGTGTTGAGTGAACCAGTCTATATTATCTGCCACAAGCAAGCTCTCAGAAAGAAGGAAAAGCTGAATAGCCAGATGTCAGAAACCAAGATACAGTTATCTTCAGGGTGTTACTAACCAGATCAGTTCTAGCCATTTGACGTTCTTGAGTCCTGATTTATTTTCCTATAGCCTGATTTTCCCATTTGGAGGCAAATGCCTACCCCTTGGCTAGAGGAGTGCAGGAGCCTCGATGAGCAAGCCCCCCAGTGTGGCATGCATGCAATGAGGGAAAAGGAGATCCCAAAAGGAAAATGAGAAAGCGAGGCAGATGAGAAACGAGGAAGTCCTTACATTGCCCTTATTAGGATGTGATCTCCCCAGAAATAGAATTCCTGACTTTCTCTTCTGTACATCTGCAGCTCTTCCCGGCAAAATACTGCAATCAGTCCATGATTTTATTCTTCAGCCAGGAGCCGGAATTTCTTTTCTCCTCTTTGTTTTGATTTGTGTCATTGTCATTTGTATCCTCATGGAATGAATGGATCTTGAAGTCAGATCAGGAATGGAATTCTAGCTTCACTACCCCTCTCTCTGTAGCTTTGGTCAAGACACTTTACTCTTTATGCCTCAGTTTTCCTATCTGCAAAATATGGAGATTGAAACCAATCCCATGAGGTTGCTAAACAAATGAAATAATATGGTGCATGTAAGGCGCTTTGCAAGTGCCTAGCACATAGGAATGAATAAACATGTGGACTCCAAAATCAATGGTCTATTATTATTTTTATGTGGGAATCTTAAGCAACAGGAGCACAATGAATAACTGCGTGCCTGCTAAGTCGTTTAAGTCATGTCTGCTCTCTGCGCCCCTGTAGGGTGTAGCCCGCCAGGCTCCTCTGTCCACAGGATTCTCCAAGCAAGAATCCTGGAGTGCTTTGCCATGCCCTTCTCCTGGGGATCTTCCTGACCCAGGGATTGAACTCGCATACTCCAGCAGCTCCTGCATTGCAGGCAGATTCTTTACCGCTGAGCCACCAGGGAAGCCCAGTGCATAACTCCTTATATCCAACTCCTGTTTGGAGTCCTACAGATTGTAGGATTGATATTTGAGGAGAGAGCAAAGTTCTAATCTTTCTAGTTCATCCTAAAAATAGCTAGCTCTTCTCTGTGCATTCTGTCAGCTCAGCAAGTCCCATCTAGGGAACTGGGAGATTGTGTAAGGCAATCTTTCTAAACAGGGGTCAAATGTTCTTCTTTACCCGAGAGTAACTCACAGAAGATGCACAGGATGATACAGGGTCTGTCCAGTAGTGGGGAGTGTGGGGGAGGATAGGAATGTAGGGAAGGGGGTCATCCCACCTAGCCTGAAGTCGGATGTCTAGAGCCTCAAGGATGAAAGGCAACTGAATCCTAGAAAGAAGGGATATTTTTCTCATGTTTATTCATTCAGCTATTCAAGTCATCAGACAGACATTTACTGAAAGCTACCAGCTCAGAAACTGGTAAATGCAGAAGATGCAGAAGTAATTGTGTACCCACCCAGAGAGATTTCATGGTCAAGCTCGTTATTGAAATCTCTAAGCATTCAATAAAAATAACAGAATAACAGTAATTAATACTTATGGAGCACTTATTAGGTGCTAAATAAAATAGTTCTAAAACTTTACTTGCATCATTCACTCTCAATTCTTATCTTAACCCCATGAGATAAGGACTTTCTCCTCATCTGCCAATGAAAACATTAAGGTCCCTAGAGATTCAATAACCTATCTGGGCTCTTCAGAAACTGTCTTATCTGGAAAGCTTTCAGTTGTTGCCCTCAATGCGGGGAGCTTTTAATACAGAGCAGTCACTGGTTGTCATAGAAACTGCAAAGGAACGTAGCTCTAGTGCACTTTGTGGCTGGTAAACTAATGTTGCCCTCTCTGGACTTTCTCAAGTTCTTCGGGCTCAGGCCATTCCCTACCCCGAGACGGTCTTCCCCACCACTGTCTCCATTTAGCTACACTCTACTCACCCTTCAAACCTCGAGTCCATTACCGCCTCTATCAAGAAAATGTTCCAGAATGCCCCCACTGTACCACCTAGGTATGATCTCTCATACCCCTGTGTTTGTCCAACTCTGTTGGCCCTTTCCTTCTGCCAAAATTTATGGTCAACTGAGTATCTGGCTTATTTGTCTATTAAATGAGTTTTCCTCCAAAGCAGAGAGCTTGTTTAATCAACTGTCTTATCTCCAGGGTCTGGCATTCATGCATGGGTTAACGGGCACTAAATCCATATGCCCGGCTCATAGCAAGCCCACTTAGGTGTTGGCAACCATTTACCCTCTGAATGTGGAAATGGACAAAATGAGATAACACAAGGAGACACCCTTGCATCCCAGAGTTAAAGCATGAGGAAGATCATCAGCAGATGCTACAAGCAAGAAAAGCCAGCAGGTTGGACAACCAAGATTTTATAAGGTTTAACAGTTCGACTGCCCTCCAACTTAATCAAGTCTGTCCTCACAAGCAAGCTGCTAGATTCCCCAGCTGTCACCCAGAGTAGATGAAAAGCAGAAGTCATATTATCATTTTGTGCAACTTTGGGGGAAAACCACAACTTCTACTCCTTTGACTTCCACACCCTGTGCTGCATTTCCCTGATCATCCAACTTTTTCCTTCCACACAATAAAATCCAAAGGTGCCTCGCTTTAGAACCTGTGCCGTGAAAATCCAGGTTTACCAAGAGTGGAAATCAGTTAGGAACAAGGATCTGCTCTACAAGAAATTATTTATTAAAAAAAAAATTTCTTTAAGTGGCAAATTGCCAATGCGCACTGAAAGTGAACTTTAATTTTCAGAAACTCAATACATACATTTGTTTGTTTGTTTCCTGGACACATGCTAGATGCACTGCAGCATAAATACAGTTGGTGGTGAAGTGATGGTGGGATATTTGAGGGAGAACTAGAATGTGGTAGGGCTAGTAAGAATCTGGAACTTGCCTCCTCCCTGAAAATCTTCCTATTTTCAATGCCTTTAAAGTTGATTTTCACAAAATATGTGTCTGGAGCTGATCCACCGGAAGTAAAAAGTCTCCGTGATCAAATGAGTTTCACAATCATGCCTGCTCTGCCCTGTGTTTAAAGAGCCTGACTGCCACTTGGTATGCAAGACTCTGAGGAATTCAAAAGTAAAGCAACTCATTTCATTTTATTTAACCTACTTTTATAAATGTATTTGGCCATGGAAATTTTTTTGAGAGAATTTCTTAAGATGCTCCATAAAATTCCTTTCCAGAGGAGGCTATCTTGAGAAAGATGGTAAAATGAAGTGGCTGAGAGACACATCTGCAGTCAGACAGCCTGGGTTTATATTCCAGGGATGCCTAGCACCCTCTCTGTAATGGAGGTTCGCTACTCCACCTATGCCCGGTGCTTCACTTCCTCATCTGCAAAATGAAATAAGAGGACCCACCTCATCAGACAGAGTATGTCCAGTTATTGGAATTGATTCCACACATTGTTGTTGTTCAGTTGTTATGGCTGATTCTCTGCGGTCCCATGGACTGCAGCACACCAGGCTCCTAGTCCTCCACTAGCTCCTGGAGTTTGCTCAAACTCATGTCCATTGAGTCAGTGATGCTATCTAACCACCTCATCTTCTGCCACCCCTTTCTCCTTTTGCCTTCAAACTTTCCCAGCATCAGGGACTTTTCCAGTGAGTTGGCTCTTTGCATCAGGTGGCCAGAGTGTTGGAGCTTCAGCTTTAGCATCAGTCCTTCCAATGAATATTCAGAGTTGATTTCCTTTAGTATAGTCAGTGCTCAATAAATATCACCCATGATTACAACTGGGCTTCCTAGGTGGCTCAGGGGGTAAAGAATCTGCCTACAATGCGGAAGATACTAGAGGCACAGATTCAATCCCTGGGTTGGGAGGATCCCCTTGAGGAGGGTATGGCAACTGACTCCGGTATCCTTGCCTGGATAATCCTGTGGACAGAGAAGCCTGGTGGCCTACAGTTCATAGGGTTGCAAAGAATTGGACATGACTGAAGTGACTGAGCACACAAGCATAATTACAATAAATAATTTAGAATGTAAGACTCACATGTCATCTAACAACGTGAAGACCCAGGCATTAAACATGTCAGAATATTCTTCCAGCCCGGCCCCAAATTTCTGGGAAACAATAGAGTGTAATTAACTTGACAGTACTAACACAATAGAATTCCAGGCTAGATGGGGTGTGAGAAAGATACAACCGGCTCTTGGCGGTATTTCATGTTGACTTTCAAACAACAGAGTAGAGAATGGAAGTGATCCAAGGCTCTGGGTTACTAGCGTGGCCTGTGGCAGACAGTGGCTGAGGATAAACTCAGCCCCACCATGTGCATGCTGTGTTACCTGAGGCAAGAAACCCACCCTCTCTGTGCCTGAGAATCAGAACAACACAGACATTTTAGAATGCTTGTAAGAATTAAGTGATCAGTGAAACGAACAGTGTCTGACTTCTAGCTGGTAAAGGTAGTCTTGATGATTCTCATCTTAAAGTGGTGTTGTCAATTTTTTATTTAGTTTTTTTTTTTTTCTGAAAGATACATAGATTCACAGATACAGAGTTAAGGGATACCTGAGAGACCATCCAGCACAGTATCCTTATTTTTTCTGACAAGGAAACAGGGCCCAGAAAGGGAAAGTCGTTTCCCCTAGGTCACATAGCAAGTGAGAGGTAGGGGGAAGAAGCAATCTTCCTTCCATGACACAGAAAAAACCGGCACGCTTTCCCTGAGTGAGCAGTCTCCAGGGGAGGAAGTGAGTGTTTAGAGACGTGGGGATGGCATGTGTTCTAGGAGAGCAGAGGACAGCTGTTTGGGAAAACAATTCCAAAATCAAACAGTGTTCCGTTGGGCCATTTCATGACAGCAGCGCAATGTGCTTGCCTGTAAGCAGTAAAAAGAATAACTGTGATTCAGTTTTCTTCACTCCCGGGCAGACGTTGAAGAGTGTTTACAACCAACAGCTCACTTAATTTTCTGCTCCTATCCAGCTCACGTCGTAAGCATCATTATCCCTGTCTTTAACAGTATTCAGAGAAGTTAATGACAAGCAGGTAAGCAGCTCAGAAAGGATCCAGGCAGTGTTTCCTGACACTGAGCCCCTGACCTAGAGTCAGGTGCCCCACAGGCATGGGATGGTAAGCCTAATACTTGGATTTGACAGACTTTAATTTCTTAGAGCCACAAAATGATTCTCTCATGATGTCCCTCCAATTTATGTCTCCAGTCCCACCTTCTCTGAGGAAGCTTCTCTGACCAGCCTAATCCACCAATCCTGGCTTCTCCGAACATCTCCAGGGTTTGCCATCTATACCCTGATGGACACCTGTCCATCACAGGCTGGTTTCAGAGGAGAAAGTCTCGACATCTTATCATCCAAATGATAACAGTGTCCCTATGCTCCCACTAGGTACCAAGCTCCAAGTGAGATGACATCCAGAGTCACAGCGGATGAAGACAAGTTACAGCCTCAGTTACAGGTTTTGGGAAGAACAGTCATCACATCACTTTCTGTGAGAATAATATATGCAAGCGATATAAATCCTCATAGCAACCCTGAAAGGTAGGTTTTATTATCTCCATTTTAGGGATGGGGAAACTGAATCTCAGATAGAAAAAATAATTCCCATAAGCCTACACAGCCGGCAGGGTGATAATGATGCTGTTGACTGTGAGAACAATAGCAATCAGCACCTTGAAAGACCTTGGGCAGATGACAGAAACGAACTGGGTTCCAGTGGACACAGTGAGGGGTGGCCGTGGGGGTGGGCTCTATTGCCTTTGTGACGGTCCCTTCCTGGCTCCCTGCTTCCTCTCTGCCTCCTGTGTTCTCCAATGAGCAGCCAGAAGAGGGGATGGGAGGGGAGAGGCTCAAGAGGGAAGGCGCACATATATGTACCTATGGCTGACTCGCCTTGTTGTACAGAGGAAAGTAACACAACATTGTAAAGCAGTTATCCTCCAACTTAAAAAACACACACAGCCGGAGGCATCCTTCACTCTCCACCCCTTCCCTGTTCCTCCCCAGGCTTCCCATTTCCCTCAGCGCAGAATCCAAAGCCACCCCCAGTGGCCTCCCAGGCCTTACAGGGTGTGTTCTGCTGCCTCCCAGACCTCACACCCTCCTCCCGACCCCTCATTGCCTGCACGCCCCTCAGTCACTCTTCCTGAAACACACCCGGCTGCTCATTCCCTCCTCCACACATTCATCCCTATTGTCCTCTCTGCCTAGGGCACTCTTCCTGGTCTGGTCCATCTGCAAGGACCCCCTCCCTCTCCTTCTTGGTAACTCCCTCCATGACCACTCTTTGTAAAATAGCTCCCATACCCGATTCCGTCATCTTCCTCACCTCCGTATCCCACTTTACATCTAAACACCGCCAACCAATAAGGGTTGCCCATCTCCTTGTTTACTGTCTATCTCTCCCATTAGTATATAAGCTCCCTGTGTGCAGGAGCATGGCTTCTCTCATTCATGTTGTGTCCTTATCGCTTTGACCAAGACCAGGGGCAGATCTGTTGTACAAGAGAATGAGCTATAAGGCTCCTTTGGGTGTTGTGGGCAGAGGGAGGGAGAGGGCAGAAAACAGTGGGCTGAGTAATGTGGGGAGGGGAGGCAAGGGCGGTTCTGAAGAAGGAACTGTGGGCTGCTGTCAGTCGTCAGCGGGTGCCCCTGGCAGGGCACAGCAGGGTTCAGTTTCTGGTCTTCCCCCTTCTCCTCCCCAGAGTGGAGAGCACCCTGAAGCCACCCAGAGCTGAGCCCCACCCCAGAGCGGGGAAGGAGGACGAAAAGCCAAGCCTAGAATCTCCCGAGGTGGAGCAAACCTCAGTGAGTCACTAGCCTGCTGATTCGCTGCCTCTTTTATGCCCAAGGGATAAAATAATAATGGGGGCTGGGAGTTCATCTCAAGAAAAGGAAACTCCAACCTAATAGAGCATTGACAAAAATAGGATAAAAAACCAGTAGTGTACCCATCAGGGTCCCAGCAGAAAACAGAATTTACCCCAGCTGGTGCAAATGGAGAACATTCAATGGAGGGACCTTTTACAGATTGGGGCTGGAGCTGAGGCTCCTGGACCAGCAGCAGTGTGAAGCCACGACACACCCGAACAAGCAGATGGTGGGGATGGTGGGCCAGAGGGCTTCAAAGAGCATTATGGGAACTGCCATGGTGGAGAAGCACAGCTGTCACAAAAGACTCAAACCTCGCTCTCCTTCTGCCCTCTGGTCTCTTGCCAGGGCCTCTGGAAGACAGGTGGAGAGGGAACTGGGGGGTATTGTTGGCAGAGTTGGCCTCCGGGGCACAGAGCAGGGCAGAGAATGGATATGGTGACCCACAGAGAAGAACCTGCAAAGGCGACTGTTGAATAACCATTCAGTTTTTCCACTGTTTAGTGCAGAGCCCAGCACAGACTTCAGTTCAGTTCAGTCGCTTAGTCGTTTCCGACTCTTTGCGACCCCATGAACCACAGCACCCCAGGCCTCCCTGTCCATCACCAACTCCTGGAGTTCACTCAAACACATGTCCATCCAGTTGGTGATGCCATCCAGCCATCTCATTCTCTGTCGTCCCCGTCTCCTCCTACCCCCAATCCCTCCCAGCATCAGACTCTTTTCCAGTGAGTCAACTCGTCGCATGAGGTGGCCAAAGTATTGGAGTTTCAGCTTTAGCATCAGTCCCTCCAATGCACACCCAGGATTGATCTCCTCCAGAATGGACTGGTTGGATTTCCTTGCAGTCCAAGGGACTCTCAAGAATCTTCTCCAGCACCACAGTTCAAAAGCATCAATTCTTCGGCGATCAGCTTTCTTCACAGTCCAACTCTCACATCCATACATGACCACGGGAAAAACCATAGCCTTGACTAGACGGACCTTGGTTGGCAAAGTAATGTCTCTGCTTTTTAATATACTATCTAGGTTGGTCATAACTTTGCTTCCAAGGAGTAAGCGTCTTTTAATTTCATGGCTGCAATCAGCATCCGCAGTGATTTTAGAGCCCAAAAAAATAAAGTCTGACACTGTTTCCACTGTTTCCCCATCTATTTCCCATGAAGTGATGGGACCAGATGCCATGATCTTCGTTCTCTGAATGTTGAGCTTCAAGCCAACCTTTTCACTCTCCTCTTTCACTTTCATCAAGAGGCCTTTGAGTTCCTCTTCACTTTCTGCCATAAGCGGCACAGACTAGCCATGAATGAATACTTGCCAGGCATCCTGCAGTCCCAACTCCCACTGCCCTACCCAATCACACACACACACACACACACACACACACACTCCTATTGAACTCTTACTATGTGCCAAGCATGCCTTAAGCCCATGGTATCATTTACTCCCTATGGTGTAAGTTTGGGTGTCCCTATTTTTTTTTTCAGATATGGAAATGGAGGCTTAAAAAGGTTCATAATTTTCTCAAGGTGACTCAACTAGTGAGGCGCAGAGCCATGGCTCCAACTCAAATGAGCTTAACTCAACGGGCCATGCCTTCAGCCGCCAAGTTTTCCATCCCAGAGTCTAGCACAGGGCCTGCTGGGTGATGGGAGGTTATAGCGGCCCAAGGAACTTCTTCTACAGCCCAGCTCTGCACAATAGGCTTCTCTAACTCAGGTTACTAGATGCAAAGTGGAACTGTCCTTGGCTGATTTGAAGTGGTCCTCACAAGCCTGGAGGAATGGAGGCAGAGGAATGGAGCACAGGACCTCCAATGTCCCGGGTCACTAAAATAACGAGGGAAGCACTTGCCTCCCTCCTCACTGCCTACAGATGAATCATCAATTACCCCCATCAATGCCAGCCCAAGCTGATCAGCTGAAAGTTCCAACTCCTGAGGCTAGCATTTGGTTGGAATTGGTGATAGGGGAGCAGAATGCTCAATTTATAGAAACCAGCCTACTTAAAACTCAAAAAATGACCCCAGAAGAACACTTCGTTGATGGTGCAACTCTTGTTTGCCTACCATTTGACTTCTAGCAGGAAGTATTTTTAAAGGGTATTTTTCTCCCTTGCTGACCAGTTCCTCATTGAGAAATTCTCTTTTGTGACACTTGGACATCTCAGCTCCCAGAGTGATGAAGGGACTTTTTTTTTTAATTGCCACTTCCAGGTTTGGATTCACTTCTTCATTCATCTGGAAGAGCAGAAAGGATTTCCAAATGCTTACCAGACATCTCCTCTGAGCACTGAAGACCGGCCTTGTCCCTAGACTTTGACCGTCACCTCTGGGAACCACACGGCACAGGATGGGATGTCTCCACCTCATCTTCCTCTCCTCCATCCCCAACTCACACTCTCAACACGTTTATCAGTCCCCTCCATGTCCCCCATACGTTATGAAGCAATGTGATAAAATCTCCTCTTAGGTTTAGTAAGAAATAGCATGTAACCCGATGGTGAAACTGTAGTGGGCTTCAAGGCTGAATGGACCCAAGGTGATGTTGGAAACTTCCTTACTCCCTCTGCTTCCTGGGGGCTGAGAATAGGGAAAACATCACCCATTCTGGTGGCCCATGGACAGGGTCTGTGAGATCCCTTAACGTGCATACTGGCCGCATCACCCAGGTCCCTCCATGCCTCATCTTCTCAATGACTATGAGATGTAAGTTCTGTTTGCTCACCTCACCTTATCTCCCGTTACTCAGACTCCATGTCAGGCAACCCTTGCGCCATGCCCTGTTCAGACTGTGCTGTTCCATCGCTCTACCGTTGCTCCTGCTCCTTCTCCTGCCTGGGATGCCTTCATCCCTCAGTGTCTCCCTAGCAAGCTTCTACTTTTGCTGGAAGACCCAGCTCAGGTCAACACTGAGCATCACTGCCTGAGCCTCAGGCTAAGCTATGCTCCCCTGGGAGTCCCGGGCTTCCCTCTGCCTCAACATTCAGCATCTCATGCTGGAAATATCTGCTCTCTGGTCCACCTCCCACAGTGGACTCAGTTCTGGGAAGACCCTCTCTGGCTCCTCCCTGCTTCCCAGGGCCCAGCACGGGGCCTGACATACAGTGGATTGCTGAGAGAAGCTCTCTCTGGAATTTAGCTCAAAACCCTTTGTGTGCCCTCATCCTCCAAATGGGTGTGTGAATTGGCTCAGCCCCTGCCCAGAGAAATAGAAACTCGCATGCATCAGTCGTATCTGACTCTGCATGATGCTATGGACTGTATGTAGTCCGCCAGGCTCCTCTGTCCATGAGATTCTTCAGGCAAGAATACTGGAGTGGGTTGCCTTGCCCTCTTCCAGGGGACTCTTTCCAACCCAAGGATGGAAACTGTGTCTCTTACATCTCCTGCACTGGCAGGCAGGTTCTTTACCACTAGCACCACCTGGGAAGCCCAAAGAGGAACTTAAAGGTAAATAAAAAGTGACTGAATCTCCTGAGCCCACAGGCTCTTCCATTTGTGGTGGGTTGTGAAACAGAGAGAGGGCAGCCCAGCATGGGGGCCTCAAGAAGCTGTTGGTGGCAGGAGTCCTCAGGTGGTCCCAAGTGGTATAGGTTTCATGTGTCCCAAAAAGCAACTTGCCTTTAGCTGAAATCTCTCACCCTAGTTAAAATGGAAAGCCTTGTGACAAGGACTTCTAAGCTGTCATTATTTCTGCAGCTTTCATAAAATGATATACTTGTGCCCACCATCTCATTTAATTTCACAAAAGCTCTATGAGACTGTTATTGTTTTCCCCATTTTATGGATGAGAAAACTAAGGTACAGAGAAGTTAAGGTGCCTGAGATCACAGATCTCAGAAATGGGAAAGCTAGACCAGTTCTGTCTGGCCCCATGGTGCTTCCTCTTACCCAAAATGTTAAACTGCCTGCCTGAACAAGTCAGGAAAAGTCCCTGAATAGGAACCAGGAGACCTTCCACGTGACTGGCCTGGTCACAATGATTCTGACCTTTGATTTCCTCATCATTTCCCTCTAAGTCCAAGGTTACACTTGACTCAGGACACATGTATCATCACTCCCTTTTCAGAGCCTCTCCCAACCACTCCAAGTGATAGTCAGTGGAGAACTAATAATTCTTCCTTTGTGTTCCCACCAGCCCCTTTGTTTCAGCACAAAGCCTATGTATCAGTTAGTTATCACTGTGTAACAAAGCACTTGCAAGATTTTCAAACAAGTAGTCAAAAACCACTTTTTTAAAGGGACTGATAGCAAATATTTTAGGCTTCATAGATCACATGGTCTCTGTTACAATTATTTAGTCTGATTTTGTAGCACACACACACACAAAAACCAAACAATAAATAAATGGGAATGACTAGATTCTAATAAAGCTTTCTTTACAAAAACAGACAGCTGACTGGCCCACAGATAGTAGTTTGCCAATCCTGGTTTTGAATAGTAGGCATTTATTATTGCTCATGAATCTATGAGTTGGCTGAACCAGTCTGTTCATCTGGGTCAGGCTCTGCTGATCTGGATGAGCTCACTTGTGCAACTGTGGTCAGCTGGCCAGATGCCTAAACATTAGCTGGTCTAAGATGTATATTTGCATACTTGGAAGTTGACCTTCACCTTGATAGTGAAGGTGACAAGAGAGAACTGGATTGTGTGTCTCTTGTCATCAAGGAAGCTAACTTGGGTTTCTTCTCCTAGAGAGTCAGCAAGCCTCCTAGAGATGGTGGAAGCACACAAGGCCAGTTGAGACCTAGGCTCAAACTGGTACATCATCACCTCCATCACATCTTATTGACAAAGCACCTCACAAGACCAGCCCAGATCCAAGGGGTAGGGAATTAACCTCAGTCTTTTCTAGGAGGAACTAAGAAGTCACACCTCAAAGAATGTGAAGAGAGCACAGGCCAAAGAACTGTGGCCATGTCTGCAGTCATTCCACGGAAGCCAGTAGCACTCATGTGTTTGTATTTGTTACCTATACGTCTCCCTATTTTTGAACGGTAAGACTCTTAAATTCTGGCTTAATATTTGTGTCTCCAGCCAGTCGCAGTGCCTGGAGCAGTCTACTTTCACCTCCTAAAAGCAAAGGTCCTCAAACCCATCCATCTCCATAACCACCATCTACACCCTGGTTCAAGGTAGATGTGGTCCACTGAAATAGCCTCCTGACTGCTGGTCCACTGAAATAGCCTCCTGACTGCTGAGAAGTTGGTTGATATTCACTTGCATTGGGAACCCATTCATATCCATGGGTTCAGGAGAACAGCCTAGTGGAGAAGAACAAAGTACCTGGGAAGAGAGGTCAGAGGCTTCCTCTAATATAGGAATTGGGCAGAAAGTCCAGGGACGATGGTGCCCTGGCTGTGATTCTGCTCAGTGTTGATCTTGGTGTGGCTCCTAACAAGACCCCTGGGATCCGTAAAGGCAGGAAAGCTCAAGAACTTTGGTTCAGGGAACCAACAGGTCAAGTCAGGAGCAATGCAGGTTTAGCATCAAAATCAACCCCAGCTCTACTTCTTTACAAATAACCTCTCTATGCTTCATTTCATAATCTGTAAAATAGAAATAAAATTAGAGAATTCCTTCTCATCATAACACCCCAAACAAAAGAGCTTCTCTTACAGGATATTATAATAAACCTAACACTCACGGTGTCTCGGAGTGGCTCTAAACATTTCACCTGCTTCGGCTCACTCAGTCCCCTCCACAGCCTCATAAGGCAGGTCTTACCATCGTTCCATCTTCCAGTTGAGGAAGCAGAGGCTCAGAGGTGTTTAGTAACTTGTCCAAGGTCACACTGCTAGAAGGATGGGTATCTGGGACTTGAGTTCTTGCTCTTCTGTTCCAGAGCCTGAACCTGATATCACTGACACATTCAGCGAACTCCAGGTGACGTTATTTCTAAAGCTCCCTGCCCGTCCCAAAGTCAGGCATGCCTGCCACTTCCCGTCCCCTCTGCACTTCCCTGACAGGAATGCAAAACAGAGGCCCTTGTTCTGCGCTTGCCTCTGCCAATTCCTTACCCCCTGACCTTGAGCAAGCAAGGACTCCTTTCTGAAACTCGGTGTTAACCTTCCCACACGTGGACCTAATAACTCATGACACCCTGACAAGAATCCTGAGGCCTACGTGACAGCACAAAGTAAGCTACCCACTGAGGTTTATTTCCCTGGGGGTCCAGTGGTTAAGACCGTGCCTTCCAATGCAGGGGGTGCAGGTTCCCTCCCTGGCTGGGGGGCTAAGAGCTCATATATCTTGTAGCCGAAAAAACAAAACATAAGACAGAGGCAATATTGTAACAAATTCAACAAGAACTTTAAAATTGGTCCGCATCAAAAAAAAAAAAAAGGAAGTTACCCAGCAAGGGCCAGAGTGAAGGGGCTAAGGGACAGGGCACTTCCAGGCTGGAAGTATGTGGACCCTGAAAGGCCCAAAACTCGGTCAGGGGGTGGCTCTTATGGAGCAGGCCACCCCCACCTGGAAGTTTATGCAAAGATCGACTGAAGCTGAAACCTAAGAGTCCGCCATCTGCCCTCTGGGCAGCCAGGCCACCTCTTTCTGTTTGCTTCATCGGCTTCAGGTTGGCTCGTTTCTTTACAAAAAAGTTTGGCAAGAGATAATGTCCCCAAAATTTTTAGAGGTTTGGTTTTCTTTCTCTTTCGTCCCCCTGCCCTTTTATTTTTCTTTGATTGCCTGTAACTTCAAACAATGGTGCCCTTTAGAGACTCCAGGCACAGGTCCCATGCTGAGCTCCACTTTCTAAATCGTTGGCTGCTGCCACTCTGACCCTGAAACCACAGCTCTCCTTTGAGGTCAAGTCACATGGCATCTGAGAGCTCCGCACCCTTCAAGCGGCATGCCAGGATTCTGATTTTTTTTTTTTTTTTAAGCTCATCACTGTTATTCAGTGCCCAGTGGTATGTGTTTCCTCTCTCCTTTCAATGCGTCTCCAGGACTCTCATTGTAAAGCTCCATGGGTCTAACCCTCCTGCTCTTGACCCGTTATTCTGGGAGACATGACAAATAAGCCTGGCCAAGATCTGCTGCACTTAGACGTGTAGACCTTGTGTGACATGCACTTCCAGCCCTCCTGGATTCCTGAAATCAGAGCACTTCAAGTTAAGACAGTAATTTTGAACAAGAGACACATTAAAGCCCAGAAGTCATTTACACTGGAGTATGAATTGGCCTTTTAGCAGATCTGAAAGCAGTTGCCAGATGGAGAAGGTGAAGAAGATGAGATGTCTGGGAGTTACAAGCAGGACTAGCAGGTCCAAAAGGGGTCGGTACAGGACTGTCACACGCTGAAAATGAACTTGACCTCTGCCATTAATCTGCCTTGTGCTGGACCATGCCAAACTTTCCTCTGAGAGGAGGTTATTATCTAACTGGCTTCCATATTGTTTATGAGATTTATTCTTTACTTACGTTATCACACTTCATATAGTACATCTATCAACTCTGTGTTAGGTGTTGTTCTAAGCTCTTTACAAATAGAATCTAATTGAATCTTCACAATAGTCTCACTTGTTAAATATTACTAGGATACCCATCTTAGAGATGAGGAAACTGAGGTACAGAAAAATTAAGCAATTTGCCAGATGTCACACAGCTTCTAAGTGGGGAGTGGAAGTTCAAATCCAGGCACGTCTGGCTCTAAAGTCCACACTATTAACATCTATGGTGCAAAAGTGAAAGAGCACCAAACCATTAGTGTAACTTTATCTTTTTTGGACAAGTAAATGAATAAACTCTTGTGATGAGTAAGTCATTTCCACATTCAGCTTTAAAAGCATTATCAAGATTCGCAGAACCAGCAATCAAAGATGGGCTTATGAACTTGATGACAACATCCATTCATTTGTTCACCATTTTGACTCATTCAACAAGTGTTACCAAGCATCCTCTGCACCTCAGATTGGACCCTGAGCAGACAACACTGAGGCCAAGATGGCCCTGCCTGCCTAGAGCATACAGTCTGGCCAGCAGTCGGGGTCTCAGCTGGGAATTGTAATAGATCAGTTCACTGTGAGAGTCCTGGGGTGGAGGCAGGGGGAAGGTGGAGAGAAGTGATGTCTAAGCCAAGGCCTCACAAAGAAGTAGGAGTTGGTCAGATGACAAGGCTTGGCCAGAATGAGCCAGGAAACAAAAAGGCACATGAAGAATCCCAGGGGTGACAGAGAACTGGGTGGTTAGGAAAACAGAAAATTGAGTAAGGCTGTTCGTCAGAGGGTAGGAAGGTGAGCTGTGGGAGCTGTAGGCAGACAGACAGTGGGGTTGGACACCACCGGGCCATGTGGACCCTGATGCAAAGTTCAGTTCATGCTGAGGTCAAAGGGGAATGAACCAGGGAAGGCACTGAAGCCAGGGTGGGCCAGGTTGAGATTTGAGGTGGAGCAAACTGGAACAGAAGTAATTTCCAATAACCACAGTTAGCAAAACCATACATCCCCTCTCCCAAATGGGCCTCTAAGGCTGTGGGTTGATTAAAGGGGACTGAACCTGATCACCTTCGATTGATACAACAGTTTAGGCCTTAAGGGTCTGGACCTATTTCTCCTTGAAACAATACAGACTTAGCAAAGAACACACACCTATAAAAGAAAGACTCCCCAGTGATGAGAGAAACCAAATTAAAGAACTTTTCGCGTTACAGACCTTGAAAGATATTTGAGGGACTTCCCTGGAAGTCCAGTGGTTAAGACTCTGTGCTTCCACTGCAAGGGGCATGGGTTCAATCCCTGGTTGGGGAACTAAAATCTAATACATTTGTGAGGTGCATGCATGCCAAGTCATTTCAGTTGTGTCCAACTCTTTGAGACCCTATGGACTGTAGCCCACTAGGCTCCTCTGTCCATGGGATTGCAACAGAGTTGCCATGCCTTCCTCCAAGGGATCTTCCCGACCCAGGGATCAAACCCCCATCTCTTATGTCTCCTGCATTGATAGGCAGGTTCTTTACCACTAGCGCCACCTCAGAAGCCCCACGTCATGCACTGTCATTAAAAAAAGAAAGTAAGTAAAATAAAATAGATTCTGTTTAACTTTCATTTCCCCGGTTCCTATCAGTACAGGTCAAAAATGGAGATGGAGACAACGGGGGACAGACGAATGGAGACTCTGTAACAGGAATGAAGTGATGCTAGAGGCTTGCTTCCCCACCCTTTGCCAGGGGTGTGCTGAAACCTGTCCATCCACCTTCTTTTTGCCTCTCACCGGGGTTTCAGGTCACTTCCCTAGCGTTCACCATCCTGTCCATCCACCTTCTTTTTGCCTCTCACCGGGGTTTCAGGTCACTTCCTAGCGTTCACCATCCTGTCCATCCACCTTCTTTTTGCCTCTCACCTGGGTTTCAGGTCACTTCCCTAGCGTTCACCATCCTGTCCATCCACCTTCTTTTTGCCTCTCACCTGGGTTTCAGGTCACTTCCTAGTGTTGACCATCATTCAGGAAGGCCAGTCATCCTGCAGGTATTTCTGGAGCGCATGCTTCCTGGCTGCCCACCTGGGCCTGCTTCTGAGCTGCTTTCTCATCTGCCCTGTAAGTCATGTGGTGTGGAATCCTCCGATGCGGCCACAAGGCTGAGTCAGTGTGCTGTCCTGGAAACCTTTAGGCACGGCTCCTTCATTCTCCACCCCGCTTCATTGTCCAGCAAAGTCATTTTGAGTGTTTGCCAGGCACCAGGCACTTGGAACACAGGGATAAATAAAACACAGTCCGGCCCTTGAAGAGAGTCTGGCCTCGTGGAGGAAGGGAGGGCTCTTACGTTGGGTTCTCCCATTTGGAGGTGCCCAGGCATCAGCACAAGTGAAATGTCACCAGGTGGAGAGCATGGGGAAGACATCCCAGGAAGAGGCAACATGCAAGGTAAGGCCTCAGGCTGGCCTTCCAGGAGGGCTGACCTCCTCCTTTAGTGCTGGAGGGAGCCCTGGTAACTTGCTCCACCTTGCACTGAGAGAGAGAAACCATGACAATAAGAATAGTAGTAGCTTACTATGTTCTAGACCACCTCTGTCCAACAGAACTTTCTGTGATGCTGTAAGTACTCTGTGATGTCCAGTAGAGTAGCCATTAGCCATGTGTGGTTCCTGTGCCCTTGAAAGATGGCTGGTGCAGTAGATGAACTGAATTTTCAATTTTAGTTTATTTAAATTAGGTGGTAATTGGTGGCTTCCCTGGTAGCTCAGATGGTAAAGAATCTGCCTGCATTGCAAGAGACCTTGGTTCTATTCCTGGGTCGGAAGATCCTCTGGAGAAGGGAATGGCAATCCATTCCTGTATTCTTGTCTGGGAAATCCCACGGACAGAGGAGCCTGGTGGGCTATAGTCCATGGGATCACAAAAAGTTGAACACGACTGAGCAACTAACATTTTCACTTTTCACTTATTTAAATAGCCCCACGTGACAAGTGGCTCTAGCTTAGGCAACACAATACAAGATGTTGTGGTCAGTACTTTATGGGTAATATATCAATTCTAACAGTCAACAATGAGATAAGTGTGAGTATCATTTCCACTTTACAGACGCAGGACTGAGGACCAGAGAGGATAATTTGTCCAACTTGCTCAGTTGTAAGTGTCAAGCCAAGATTCAATCCCAGCAGACTAAACCCCGAGGGGAGAAATGGCTCCCTCCATTCGTTCACTGGTTCATTTATTCATTCCAGACATGCATAGTCATTGAGTGTCTGTTGTGAATCAAGAACCTAACCATGTGATGGAGATATAAACACAAAAGGATTAGGGGCCCTGGCTGGAGGAAGCAGGTGACTGTAAAAGCAGACAGACAAACTAAAGGAAGCCTCATCACTAAGTCACAACTGCCACGTTCAAGCTCAGCTCACCGTGCCAAGGAACCCTCAGCTGGGGCCATTAACCCAGCACAGAGATATTGGAGAGGCCTGTACAAAGAGCCCAATTTCGTTCCATTTTGGGCGAACACCCAAATTCTTCCTCTTTCCTAAGGCCTGGTGGGTCCTCCAACTCTCCCCTCTAGGTGCCCTCCTCCCTGTTCTGGGGAACACCTGAGAGGGAAGGGCAGGCCAGTCCCAGGGAGAGGGTCATCCGCCCTTCTCCCGTGAAGCCCACGGGGCATGCAACTTCTCAGAACCTCCCCTTACGGGCCCTCAACTCTCCAAATTGGCCATTGGTAATCCACTCAGACTGTGGTTTCCAGAACTTTCTGAGATTTGCGTCTTCCAGAGCCTAACCTGGTGCTTAATTCATAACCAGCCTGCACCAAGGCTATAGAACTTTAAGGTCGACTAGGCCACAAGTTCAAGGTCCAGCTCTACCACACAGTGGCCTGGTGGCCTTAGGCAAACTTGTTTTAACCTTTCTGAGCCTCAGTGTCCTCATCTGGAAAACTGGGATATAATATTTACTTTCCAGGGTTTTTATGAGAATTGTTAGTCATTCACTCGTGTCCAATTCTTTGCGACCCCAAGGACTGTAGTCTGCCAGGCTCCTCTGTCCATGGGATTTCCCAGGCAAGAATACTGGAGTGGGAAACCATCCCTTTCTCCAGGGGATCTTTCCAACCCAGGGATCTAACCCATGTCTCCTGCATTACAGGCAGATTCTTTACCACTGAACCATCAGGGATGCCCCATAACCCTTTATGAAGATTAAATGTATGCAGAACCTCTAAAACTTTGCAGAATTTTAATGAAGAGTGGCTATTGTTATTAAAATTATCATATTATTAAAGCTAAGAGTAGACCATGTCCCCTAACTCCTCTCCTGGTCCTTTCCCCTAGAGCACTGAGGCGAAGGAAGAAAACCAGAGGTGTGGAATGCTGGGGTCCCATCCAAGCTTGATCATTTTCATAAAATTTGCGTGGCATGTCCCCACTCTGGATCTCAGGCTCCCTATCTATAAAATGATGCTATTGGCTTCAGACTTGCTATTCTGACATCCGAACACCTACTGTGACAGCGCAGGCAATGAAAATGGACCAAGGAAACCTAACGTGGGGGCATCTACCATTCGATTCTCACTGATAGTCGTCACACGGGAATGCTGGCCTACTGTTCCCAGACATTCTGATTTTCACCAAAGCTGGACTTCCATTTACCACCCCATGGTGGAACCTTGTGAGCATTACCCTGAGTGAAATAATTCAGACAGAGAAAGACAAATACCCTAGGATCTCACTTATAGGGGGACTCGGAACAAAACAGAACAGAAAACCATGTTCCTGCATACAGAGAAGAGATAAGGGGTTGCCAGAGGCTGGGAGGAGGGAGGGAGAAATAATTGAAAGGAGTCAAAATGGAGTTTTTGCGAAAAGAATCTCAAATTAAAAGAAGCTGGTAATAATTTGCATCTTCTAATCTTTTCAAACACTGTAAAGTTAAACAAGCAGGTCTTCAAGTCAAGGCTGGGCCAGTGGCTGCCACATTCTCCTCAACAGGCCAGATAGCATCACAGGGCTTCTCAGCCCTGACAGGAGGCAAAGCTGCTCCTTGGAGCCTCCGAAACACTGCCCTCCGCCCCTGTTGCTCCGTCTGCCTGTTTCTGAGAAGCATCTTTCAGGTCCCCTTTTCGGTTCCTTCCCCCACGCACGTCACAGACCTATGAGGCTGTGGAGAGTGTCATGTTTTGAGGGCCAGGCCTCCTGGAACCCCACAGCGATGCATCTTGGCAAGTTCTCCTTGCATTTCCAGCAGCCTCTGCACCTCTCAGTTCCCGGTTCCCGTTTGTGAGGATTGATTTCCTACGCTGACCTCACTCCCCATTGCGCCAAGCGGAAAAGGTTGATGAAATCACCATTTCAGCCACGACATAGGAGAGCAGGTGTGAAACCCGAGGCTGAGCCGAGAAGCCAGAGGGTACGAAGTGCCGTCCCCAGGCCAGACACTGATCAAAGGGTGTCGGAGGTGTTTAATCGACTTCATCTTTGGAGCACTTCTGCAAGGGAGGTATGATGATCACCATCCTTTTGCAGGGGAGAATTCTGGGGTCCCAGGGGTTGAGTAACCACCCTGGGGTCTCCCAGCCAGCGTGGCTGAGACCCAGGTGGTCTGGCTTCTACGCCCTGAGCTTCCAAGTCACACTCCCTCTGATGTGGAAAGGCAGGGTCAACCCCTCCTACCCCTCTCCAGGCTCCCTGGCTGAGTCAGCGTGAAACCCAGGCCCCACAGGGCCTGTCTGATCCAACCCAGGCCAGTATCATATCTGACTCCCCTCATGGGATCACATGTGCCTCTGTGCCTTTGCACACGTGATCCCTCTGCCTGAGTGCTCTTCCCTCCATTCTCTGCTTGGTGGGCTCCACGGTGGAGCCTTCAGAGTATGTCTTCTGTGAAGTCATCCCAGGCAGTGGATTATTCTCTCTTCGGGCCCACATGTGCCTGGTGTGTATGTTTCATCACTGAAGGACTCCCGCTGGACAAGAGTACGTTTGTCTTCTTGTGGGATAGGAGCTCCTCGAGGGCAGGGCTAGCCTTAGTCATCCAAGCCTGACAACACGGCAGTCCAACACACACTGTCCGAGCCCTTGCCCTCGTCTTGACTGAACTCCTTTCATGTTTGGTTTCACCCGACTCCACGGGGACCCAGATACCGTGGTGGGGACAGAGCTGTTGAGTCAGCCAATGGTGTCACCCAGTATCAGGTTGCTAGGATTGTCGCAACCAAGGACCACAGATGGGGTGGCTTAAGCAACAGAGTTTTATTTTCTCACCATTCTGGAAGCTGGAAGTCCAAGATCAAGGTGTTGTCAGCAAGTGGGTTTCTTATGAAACCTCTCTTATTGGCTTCTAGATGGCTGTCTTCTTCTGGTGTCTTCACGTGGTCAGCCCTCTGTGTGTGTGTGTGTCTGGGTCCCAGAGTCCCTTTCTTATGTTGGGTTAGAATTTATCCCAATGACCTTAATTACCTCTTTGGATCCTGTCTCCCAGTACAGTCACATTCTGAGTTCTGGGGGGTTAAGACTTCAACATGAGGATTTGGGGAAGATACAGATTAGCCCACAGCACACCCCAGTGCCCCTCTTTCCTCCTGCTAACCTAGGTGACCCGTAGGCCACTAGAATCACTAGAGATCAGGCTGGGAAAGCCTTCCATGTGTATTCAGCTCAACACTGGCATTTCAGCTGGGAGGACTGAGGCCTACAGAGAAGAAGTGACATGCCACCCAAATCACCCTGCAAACCAAGTCAAAGCTCGAGCTGCTGCTCCAGGGGTTCCCTGTGACCCCCACATCCATTTGCAAACATCATTTTTTTGCTACTTTAAGCATATACCCACCTGCCCAGGCAGAACAGCGGGGAGGCTGCTGTTGGGGAGCCAGGAGCTGATTATCCGCGAGGAACTCTCCCCCAAAACCCAAGAGCCCAGAGCTGCCTCAGCCACCTATGAGGGGTCTCAAGCTGCCCCGGTCACCCGGGCTCAACCTCGGAACTCCCAGAAGGGGAACTTGAATAGAAATACCAAACACTTGACCTTCTGCTTCCAGTCCAAAACGTCAGTAAATAAAAAAGAGCTTCTCACCACCCCACGCCTCTGCTTCAGTTGGTTAAAGGCTTCCCAGGAGTTGAGAGTCACCCCACTGCCCTGGGGGCCAGGGGAGCAGCCCCTGCATCCCCCGTCTCGTAGCTTCTTCCAGGCTGCACAGCTCAGGGCAGGGCCGCTCATATCTGCTTAGCACCAGCCTCTCCAGGTGCAACCCCCTCGGTCCATCCACACTGGGGGAACTCAAAGCCCTCCCATGGCTCTTTGTGTTTCCCCAAATAGTTCATTTTCTGCAGTGAGACCATCAGAGCCCTTTGCCTTGGCCCCCAATTAGGAGCATGGACCTTGGGGCCAAATTCCTTGTGTTCAAATCCTTTCTCTAGCACTTTCTAGCTGTGTAACCTTAGAAAAAACTCTCTAGGCCTCCGTTTTCTAATCTCTAGAATGGGGACCATAGAAAAGCCTTCTTTATAAAATTTTATGTATATTAGATTAATTGATATGTGTACAGCACGTGGAGTAGTACCTAGAATATATTAAATCCTTATGTAAATATTTGTTACACACCCACCTAACACAATGACAGCACGCTTTCCCAAGAACCCACAGTGTACGAGGTGCAGTTCGGGGCAGTAACAGGGCTCATGGATGCGGGCGCACCTGAGATGGCCTTAAAGGGTGAGCAGGGTGATGCGTGTGCACGTGCTGAGTTGCTTCTGTCGTGTCTGACTCCTTGTGACCCTATAGACTGTACCCATCAGTCTCCTCTGTCCATGGGATTCTCCAGGCAAGAATACTGGTGTGGGTTGCCATGCCTTCCTCGAGGGGATCTTCCCTACTCTGGGATCGAACCCCCGTCTCTTACATCTCCTGCATTGGTAGGTGGGTTCTTCACCCCTAGTGCCACTTGGGGAGCCCCAGGGCAAGGTGGGGGGTAGAATAATTCAGGTGAAGAAAAGAGCATGACCAGAGTCAGGGTGGCTTAAGAGCAAGTGGTGGGGAACTTCCCTGGTGGTCCAGGGGCTAAGACACCGAACTCCCAATGCAGGGGGCCCAGGTTTGATTCCTGGTGAGGGAACTAGATCCCACGTGCCGCCACTAAGAATTCAGTGCCACAACTAAGGACTTGCGCAGCCAAAATATATATATATATATATATATATATATATATATACATGTAAAAGCAAGTGGGCGTTGAGCAAACAGGGAGTGCAGCTCAAGCTCTGAGCAGGAGGAGAGGTTGTAGGTGTTGAGCAGTAAAAGTCAGGAGCTCAAATCTCGCAGAATAAGGGGTGTGACAGTGACGAGCCTCGAGCTGTGGACCATTTACCCATCCAGGGGTGTGCCACGCATGATCCGCACCGCGGGCCTAGCTCATCCTCGGTCTGTCCCCACTTACACTGTCAGTCAGTGAACACTGAGTTTCAACTCTGTCCCGACCCAGCACTTGGTCCAGGATATAAAACTGCATCAGGTGTATGAAACCTCTGCTCTAGAAAGAAAACAAAGTCAGAGAAGCTTATTGAGCCAATTTGAGTGCAATGATGTAAACAGAGAAAGAGACCCCAGATGTGGGGCAGCGCCAGCTGAGCTCGGGGGTCAGAGACTGCTTTCTAGACTATGCGACTCGTGGACAAAATAGAGACGGGCACCTGAGCCTGTGCAAGAGGGGGAAGGTAAGGGATATTCCAGTCCGTGAGGTGGCATCAGAGTGAGAAATTGCTTTTGGCATGGCCAGAGCAAAGGGCACACGCGGGCCAAGAGGCCAGGGACAGGGCTTCTGGGAAGGAAGTGACCAGAGCTTAGGGGGCCGCGTGGACCAGGTTGAGGAGTTGTACCATCTCTAGGAATCACTGATGGGTGGACTTTAGAGAAGGGGAGGGCACGATCAGAGCTGCGTTTTAGAGAGAAGCTGGTCACTCCTCCCAGCACCAAAGCCAGAGACAAGGACGAGAGTGGAGGTGGTTCACCTGCGAGGACCCAGGAAACAGCAGGGACAGAGTCAGAAGAGTGACCTGGGATCTGGGGACAAGACAATGAGGGGTGTGTTGCTGAGTTGGTTATCTCCGTGGGAAACTAGAACTGGTCTGCTGGGGACCCTCTGAGACACTGGTAATGAACTTTATATCGTCACCAACTCTGAGTCCCCACTACTTGAGGGTGCCTCTCCTACCCATCTCACTCTTCCAGATTATGCCTGAGCCAGGGCTGACGGGCCTCCTGTGGTTTTGAACAAGGCCTGCATATTTGAAATAGGATATCCGTGGCACGCACGAAACTGACCTCACAGTTGTGCTGAAATCGGGTGGCTCAAGGGCAGTGTGGGGCAGGGAGACACAAACGCATCTGCAATGATTATATATTCCAAGATCCTTCTTCATTTCAGTCATTCAGTCCTCTCCTTTCTATTATTTCTAATCTGCTCTTAGTTAAATTAATGTACCATTTCATGTATATATTTAAACATATAGACCCAGAAACACACAATAAAATATACATTATAGAAAGGTTTAAACTTCAGTTTTAAGATATAGTTAACCTCTCAACATACTATCAGTTTGGCCAAGAAGATAGAAGCAGACAGATTTTACTATTTAATTTGAGCTTTATATACAGTAAATACTTTCATAAGTAGGACTCTTTTTTAAATTTTTATTGTGCTGGTTTTTGCCATACATCAACATGAATCATCCACAGGTATACATCTGTCCCCTCCGTTTTGAAAAGAAGGACTCAATAAAAATTATGGCATTGCAAAAAAAAAACAGGCATTTGCAACCATGTCCTGGGTACAAGCTGCAGGGTGAGAATTATGTTTTGTTGGAAATAATAGAGAAAACAATAGGGGCTTAACCAAGTTAGACATTTCTTCCACTCTTTACTGAAGAAGTCTAGAAACAGTGGTTTAGGGCTGGTATACCTTGAAGGACATCCTTCTAGCTGTGGAAGGCCATTCTCTACGCGTCCTGAGGCAGCTGTTAGAGCTCCTGCGGTCAGATCCATGTACCAGGACCCAGTGCAGAGCCAGGAGAAAGTAGAGTGCTCTGGCTCCACTCTGGGCAACGTGGGAGCTCAGACAGTAAAGAATCCACCTGCAATGCAGGAGACACAGGAGATGTGGACTCAGTCCCTCAGGCGGGAAGATCTCCTGGAGGAGGAAATGGAAACCCGCTCCAATATTCTTGCCTGGAGATTCCCACGGACAGAGGAGTCTGGAGGGCTACAGTCCATGGGGTCGCAAAGAGTCAGACACAACTGAGCTCACTTCACAGAAACTTCCCAGAACTCAACACTTCTGCTTCTACCTTCTTGGCCAAACTTCAGCCCCTGATCATTCCTAAATGCAGGAGACACTGGCAGATATTGTCTCCCCAGCCAGGGACTGAACCCATGCCCTCTTCAGTGAAAGCACAGAGTCCTAATCCCTGGACCACCAGAGAACCCCCAAATATTGTCTTTCAGATCACTGGCTATGCAACTAACTAAAACTTGGGGTTCTTTAACTAAGAAAGAGAGCGAATAGACCCTAAGAGGCTACTAGTGGCCCCTGCCACAAGGCTGTGAGATGAACGTTGGAAGTTAATTAGGAAGCAGTTGTCATAAACCAGGGAGAGACGACAAGGTCCTAAGAAAGGGAAAAGGCGGACAGGGCAAGGAGAGGGAGTTTCATGAGTCAAGTGTCTGGGTGTGGATTTGGCAGGACTTGGTGAGGGGCGTGGACAGGCCAGGACGGCCATTCATGCCGACGAGGAATGTGTAAGAGACTGACAGGAGGCCGTGAGTTCCCCTGTGGCCGCGCTGAGTTTGAGATGCCTGAAAGACAGCCAGAGATGTTCAGTAAGCAGATAGTTGCATAGTCAGGCAGTCAGGAGAGCAATCTCAGCCCAAGAAAGCAATCTGGGGGCATCAGCCACTGGGCAGAGGGGAGTTCTCAGGTTGAGAATGTGGAGAAAGGGGTTGGGATCAGAGGCAGCAGCAGACCAAGATCATGTAAGGAACAGGCAAGGCTCATGGGAGGCTGACCTTTGTAAAGTCATTCAAAGGTGGGAGCCGAGTCAGAGGTATTTACACCTTTGGTTGATTGTGCTCCTCTGTAGAAGCTGCAAGCAATAAGTCACCTCTCACAGCTATTCCCTCTGGGTTTTGGAAACCACTTGGCCTTTAAGTCTAAGGCTGGTAATGGCTCTTTGAGATTATTCATCCTGTCATGCTATAGTATCTCTTGTTGGATTCCCTTAATCCTCCCTTACTTTTGTAAACAATGCCTTCATTGAACTCCCCTTAATTCCAGAGACATAGAGAGAGATACATAGATGCTGGATAGGTGTGCAGATAGATAACTAGATAGATTAAGAGAAAGAATAAATAAATGGATGGGAGGATGGATGGATGGATGATAGATGGTAGCAGGAAAATTGAGAAGGTAGAGCAGGGGAGGGAGGGGAGAAGCAGGAGTCAAGGGGGAAGTGAAAGGTAGCCGCCACATTAGTTAAGAGGAAGGCCGTGACGCCTCCATTGGATTTGCCACAAGAAGGTCTCTGATGACCTGGCCAAGAGCAGTTCCATGTGGTGCCAGAGGCCAGATTGCCATGGGTGGAGGTAGAGAAATGAGTGGAAAATGAGGAAGTGGGGACAACTGCTTTGTCCTTCATCTCCACCTAAAGGCCCGGCTCAAATGTCACCTCGTCCACAAACTTTCTCTGAATCTTCCTCCTTCCCCTGTGCTACCCGGGCATCCAGTCGGCCCCTGGCCACAGACCGGTGCCTGAGCTCCCAGAATAGGATTCCATGACTGGATACACTCCATGTGAGGGAAGAGCCCTGGACTTAAAGTCTAGGAACCTGGGCTCAGACCTTGAAAAACTGTTCAGCCCATCCTTAAAGGTTCCTGCAAAGAGAGCACATCCTGTCTGACTTGGCGGGGAATGGGCTCCAGGACCCTGCCACATGCCCATGGCTGCACACCTCGGAAGGTGCCTCCTAGCCCATCAGCATCCAGTAAAGGGCCACAGCCCACCCTGCCCTCGTCTGATTTTTCCCTTGGCAGTGAAAATAGATGTCAGGGCATCAGATGGTCATAGGCATGTCTCTTTCCTACAGTTTCCAAGACGGGTCTAGGACAAGGTAATGTCCCTGTTACAGGTAATGACCAAGCTGTTCCTGGGGGCTCAGTAAGGAACTCAGCTACCCCTGCCCCTGACTGTCACTACCTAGACCTGTCACTCAGGGTTGACTCTGACCACTCAGACCAAGACTCCATCACCAGCAGAAAGCCAGCCTCAAAGCTGATCTTTACGGGGCCCTTCCATGTGTTGGATATGGTCTAGCATGTTATCGAGTCAATTAATCTCAATTAATCTCAATCTCAATTACTCTGTGATTCTTATCCCAGTTTATGAACTAAGAACTTAGAAAAGACCAATCCCAAGAGTAATTTGACATTTTCAGATCTAAACGTCTTTTCTTGGCAAAATCAAGAGAGACTGAGCATGGAAGGAGAGGGCAATTAGCACTATTGCTGGGCACCTCATATATGTCAAGAGCGTCATCTTTACCCTTTCAACAACTCCATGAGGGGGAACATTTTATGGATGATCAGACTGAGGTTTAGAGAGGGTAAGAGTGGCCCAGCTTGATGGGTGATGAAGTGATGAAGCACAGAACTATGATTTAAACCCAGGCCACCTCTTTTGTTTAATCTGCTTGATAATTCGCAACTCAGAGATGCAAGTAATGTTATCCTCCCCACATGGATGAGAAAACAAAGGCTCAGGCAGGTTGGAATGACTTGGCCAAGGTTCCTGTGAGATGAGCAGGCTGAGGAGTGGGTAGCAGAGGCGGGAACGCAGAGGAGAGCTGGGATTTGAACCCAGATCTCTGACTTGGAAGCCCAATGACACCAGGCAGGGAAGATGGAATTGAGAAACGCAAGACTTTTCTCTGCCCCACCCCTGACCAAGCCATGACCTCTATGGCGCTTATACCCCTCACTTCTGTGCCTTAGGCAGTGATCCTCACCAGCCAGCCTCAGGACCCAGCCCTGCCCGTGCGGAATGACCTATGGAAGTGTCAAGGCTGGGGGTGTGTGACGGGGCCATTCCCAGCCTAATCCTCTGAGCTCCTTGCTCCCCAGCCAGAAAGGAAAGGTGAGGGGGTGTAAAGACCACTGGCACTGCCTCCTCTCCCCGCTGCCCTCTGCCCGGGCAAAGGTACCCCTTCTAGCTCGCTGGGCTTGCGGGAGGATGGAGAATGGCTTGGGTTCTTAGAAAGATGATTCACTCACCTTGCACAGAAAAGAAGACTGTCTCATTTTCTGAACCCAGTGGCTCTTGCCCTTGCACAATCCTGCCCTTTGAATTTCCTGGATGATACCCGATCTGGAAATCTGTGCCTTTGGAGACTTCAAACCTGCCCACCCTCCCTGATTAGTAGCAATAACAGTCACCCTGGGTCCTGACTGCAGAGACGCTTCCAGCTCCCAAACAGGAGTCTGAGAGCAAGCCCCAGCGCCCACTGTAATGACAGGAAGCCAGTGCTTTGATGGCTTCCTCCTCCCCAGATACCTCCCCAAACACTGAGAGTGGCCTGTTTCCGGGAAAGGGGAGGTGTCTGCCTGCCCCAGGGGAAGCTTCTGGAGAACCACTTAATCTAAATAATTTAAATAAACGCAAATGTTTTGAGACAGTCACCTTGATGGTAAGGTATCGTGGAGAAAAACAAACAGATATCAGATTCAGACAGATGTGGATGCAAATTCTGGCACCACCCAACTGCTCTCTGCCTTTGGGGGTACCCTCATTTCTCTGAGCCTCAGTTTTCTCATCTGTAAAATGGAGTTGGTTATCACAAATTTTGAAAATAATGCCATAATATCTCTCAAAGGTTGTGTGAAAACTGAAGAAAATAGTGTGTAAGAAAATATCTAGCACCTGTTCAAGCCTCATTCCCCACTCTCTGCAACCATTTCCAGGTGTGTGATCCTATCGCCTCCCATGAGCCCAACAACACCCAGGCTCCACATCCCCAGTGGACTCCATAATGCCCATCTTGCCCACGGCCTGGCTCTTTCCCATCTTCCACTGTTGGTGATTTATCGCTCTCATCCCTGGGACAAATGCTTTTCTCCACTACATCAAATTCTTGTTTGGGACCATAAGCCTTAGAAAAAGAATTTCTCATTGTCAGTTCACTCCTCAAAGTCAGCAGAACCTGGGGAGGTGCTTTAGCCCTTACAAGGTCACAAGTGAGTGACAGCAGAACCCAGCCTGGGATCCTGCTGCAGTGCTAACCCTTGACCTCTATAGGGTCTTCCTGCTGCAGTGCTAACCCTTGACCTCTATAGGGTCTTCCCCTCCGAGGGCTGGAGAGTTTCTGAAAGCCTTTGTTCAGAAAGAATGTCAGGTGACACCCTAGTTGGCACACAATTCCTTTAGGGGATCTCTCAGATGCCAGCTGGAGCTATATAAATGGCTATGATTTATTTCTACCTCTAATTCTTCCTAAATTGGGGAAATGTTAGCAAAGAAAAAACAACACCTCATAAGCCCATTGACTGATGGTCATGGAGTCCACAAGGCTCTTCCCCTACCAGACGTGGTCCTCAAGTATAAAAATATGGAGAATCCTTGCTAAAGAAGTCAGCGCTTAGGACTCCACCCCCTAAAAAAAGAGCAAACTGAAGTTCAGGGAAGATGATGAGCTTACTGGGGTCACACAGCTAGTGGGAGGCCAAGTCAGGGTGAACGTCCTCTCGCCATTTCATCTGCCTCCAAGGGCAACCCACCTGTGGCTCCATTGTACCCACAGGAGACTCAATGACCTTTGTACTGGGTTTCCCTGGTGACTCATTAGTAAAGAATCCACCTGTCAAAGCAGGAGAAGTTCCCCTGGAGAAGGAAATGGCAAACCACTCCAGTATTCTTGCCTGGAGAATCCCATGGACATAGGTATCAGGCGAGCAACAGTCCATGGGGTGGCAAAGAGTCAGACATGACTGAGCAGCTCAACAATACAAATATTCAACTGTATGTTGCATCTGATGGACATTCAGACCCTTGACATCAGAAGAACCAGAGGATCTGTTTACAAAAGCAGATGCCTTGTCTTCATCTTCAGGCTTGGGATTTCTCGGGGGAATTCCAAGCATATGTATTCCTGAGAAGGGTGGTTCTGATGTGGAACCACCACATCTAAAATTAATCGGAGGAAATAAGAGCTGAGTACCTGCTAGGTGCCAAGAAGTGCTGCTGAGGTTAACTTTGCCACAACCCAGCAAAGTAGGCCTTCTCAGCTTCACCTTGCAACAAGGAGGAGGATGCTCCAAGATGTCAATCAGCTCTCTGACCACAGCTGGTAGAAGCAGAAGCAGGCTTTGATGCTGAGCCTTTCTGATTTCAACACCCAGGCTTACCTGGATCCCTTTATGTGTAGCCCTACTGTGTGAGAGCCTTAGGGATGTGGGATGAGTCAGACTCACACCTGGTCTAGGAGTTGACATCTGAATGGGGGTGGCCGGCACATCCACAGTTATCTCGAACACAAAGCTGCTGAGAAGAAGGATAAACAGAAGCTCCAAGGGCTGTGAAAGTCTGGTTGTGACACTGGGGAGGAACCAAGGAAAGCTGCCTGGAAGAGGTGGCATTTGAACTGGTTGTTCCCTTGGTTATTTCCATCTGTCATGCAACATGCCAAGCACTGTGTTTGGCTCAGGAGATAGAAAGATAAATAGGACACAGAGCAAGCTCTCATGCTGAGAGTCTAGCATCTGGCCTTCTGAGCACCTCGCATTTTCCCTGCAGGCCTCTCTCTCCTCTGCCTCCCCTTCCTCACCTGTCGCTCCTCCTTTTGCTTCCTCTTGAGCTTCAGCTCCCCCCGGCCCTGCTGTTCAGAGCACCCTTCACAGTGAGCCAGGCCTTCTTAGTCTTCCAGGAAATGGTGTGCTCCAGGCCAAGAGCTAGGAAGAGGAGAAGCCTGCAGGCCCCACCCAAGCCAGGGGAGTAGGTGGTGAGCTCCAGAACCACAGAGTGAATCATGGCATCCAGGCACCAGAGAAAGGGAGATAAGATGACCCGCTTCCCTGGGAAGTCAGGGAGAGAGATGAGATAGGAAGGGAAAGAGCTTTGAGCTCCTCAGAGAAAGAAACCATCCATGAAGCCAAGGTATTATTACCACAGTCATTACTTGGCTCAATTAAAAGGGCACCCATCTACCTACATGAGGAATCATTAACTTGTCCTGCAGCCCACACATGGTTGGAGTTTTAATATAATTTCATTTTTATTGCTAACAGATAAACCCATGAAGCATTCCAAGAGTCATTCTGATGTGCTCATACGCCTATCCGGGCTGGCTGGGGTCTCCTTCCCTTCTCATGGCTAGGAAGGGGAGGCTTAGCCCCCCAGGACCCCCAGTTCCCCAGCCCTGGGGCCTCCCCATAGAGGTTTGCAATCATCCCTTGACCCCCAAGTCCTCTGTCCAAATTGCCCATCCTTGGCACTCCATACCTTTCCCATCTCACGGTCTGCTCACTTCTGTCCTGTCTATCCTTCAGCTAAAGGCAAGGGGAATTTAGTCAAGTCCTCCTGGGTGCCAGGCATTGGAGAAACAAAGACCAGAGGACAGGAAACAGACCTGTCCTCTGAGCAGACGAGTGCACCAGGCCACTTCACTCATCCGCCTGTGCCAGGCCCCGTGCCAAGCATCGAGGTGGATCCACCTGTCCTCACCCACAGGGGACACACCGGGAAGGGAAGACTGACCCCTAAACAACCACGGAAATCTGTCGCCCTGTGTAATGTAATAAAGCAATGCCCTCGAGTGCCGGGGAGACAAGACGGAAGAAAGAATTAAATCAGCCTTTGAGTGGGGCTGGCAGGAGCTTGCTGTCCGTGCCTGAGGATGGCTCCCCAGAGAAAACAAACACAGGTTGGCCAACGGGGTGTTTAAGGCAGGAAGGAAGGGCACTGCGGGAAGGGGCAACAGCGGGAGCCCGGGGCTGGGGAGGACTTTGTGAGGCTGGGGAGGTGAGGTAGGGTGGGAGGAGGGATGGAAAGGAGACTGAAGGCAGGACTGCGAAGGGCCTCTTAGGCCGTGACGATAACCACGGGCAGAGTTTATGGACCACGGGTGAGCCAGGTGGGGTGAGGTGCTCTTAGCTGACACTTGGGAAAGCCTCCCAATAGACCCCAGCTCTTATTGGGAAAATGGGGGTTTGGTGAGGGAATGAGGGTGAGGGGTCTTAGGCAGAGGGAAGGGGAACCACACGCTCCTTGGGGTGAAGTGAAGTGCCCAAGCTCCTTGGGCATCTGGTAGGAGCAGGATGAAGGCAGCGGCCACTGTGGGAGGAAGGAGGGGCAGGTGGTGAGTGGGGGCCTGCAGGAGGAGGGCTTCCAGCAGAGTCTTGACCTCCTCCACAAACACCGGGGACCATAAAAGGGCAGAGCTGGAAGCTACCCTACAGAAAATCTTCTGGGGCGGAGCACCCTCCTCAACCATTTAGCAGCTGCCCCGTCTCTTTCCTCAAGCACCCACATTCTAGTTCAAGTCTGCAGCATCTCCTGCTTAGACGCTTTAAAAGACGTTCAAGATTCTCACCACAGCCCAGAAAGCTCTGTGTGGCCTCTTCCTGGCTGTTCCCACCCCTGCTCCTCACCTTCCCACTGCTGTCCCGTTCCTTCACTGCCCCCGTCCCCACCCAGGGCTTCCTCCACTCTGGCCACACAGGGCTTCAGGTGTCTTGCAAGAGCTGGCCTCTTTCCATCCCTGGAAATGTCAGGCTTGCCGTTCCTCCCATTTCCCAGGCTGACTCCCTCATCCTCCTGGGTTCTGCCTTCGCCGACCTCCTTCCTGCCCCCTACCCTCTCTCCCCTGGCTGTCCAGCGTGCCTGTGACCCTGTGTCCTCCCCCAGAGGACACTTTCCTCACCTGTTACATTTGCTCATCCCCTGGCTCCCACACAACTTTGTGAACCACACGCATTCTGTTCGGCTCCCCAAGGATGGACCAGTACCTGGCCCAGAGCAGGGCTCAGTGAAGTGTTTTTCAGGTGAATGGGCAAGTCAACCAGAGAAAGAAGGAGCAGATGAGTGTCCGTGAGCCCCATGTGTTGCCGCCCAGCTGCTGCCTTTCCCCTGGCCTGGACCAGTCTCCTCTCTTCTGGCCCACCAGCCCCCCGGGTCCCACGTGCGCCTCGAAGGCCTCCCTGGGGGCATCTGTAACGCTAGGGGACCCTCCTCGTCACGGCGCCTGGGACGTGTCATCGAGCATGACAAGGCTTCGGTAAGTCCACTGCAGCTCCGGGGCTGCCCTCCGCTCTGGGCCCATCACTCTCGCCTCCCCTGCTAAGAAGTCAGCTCGCCGAGGCTGGACACTGAGCTACACAAGACGGGCACCAGATGAGAGAGGTGAGGGGTCCTCTGGCCCAGAAGCGAGCTCAGCCACCAAAAGGGTTGACTCACTGTAGAGGGTGGTGAACTGCCACAGCTTCGTACAAATGCAGCCCAGCCTCCTTCCTTTCCCTGCACCGGTTGAGCACTCTCTTGCCACAGGGGTCTGAGTTCAGTGGGACAGGAGAGGGGAACTGTGTGCTTCAGCTCCAATCCCTGGGCGCTGAGGGTTTATGGTCTGGTTACAACATATGGCCTAATCATAAGTCATCACCATATAAGACTATCAGCTAAAGTGCAAGAGAACCCCACCTCCAGAATTCCATGTCTTTATCATTGAACAATCCCAAAGTCTGGCCCCACGCCCATGAGGCACCTGGCTGTTTGGTTCCCTTGCTCACTGGGCGGTGTTCTCTTGCACAGCACCATCCCCACTGACTCTCCTGTTCCCATATTACTATTTTATCTTCTCCAGTGGGTGTGGGGGTGTGCCTACGTGCATGCAAGCTCCAGTGAGCTTGTCCCAGATAGAATGCACATGGCTAAAACCATTCCTCGTTGTCTAGAGAATATGCCCAGGAATTGTTTTTTTATGAGTGTTTGAACTCAACAGCCTGCCTCTAGCACACGCATCCAATTGGGCAACATGGCCAAATGGCCAGAGAGAGGGTAAATGGCAGACCCCGAGTCCAAAGGTTTCCATGAATACTCGGAGTCCCTAGGCACACTTTCAAGATCTTTTCCTGCGAGAATCAAAGGTGCTTTAGATATATGTAGAGAGAGACCCCTGACAGCAGAGGAAAATAGGTGCGCTGTGTCAGGTGACTCTCTTGGCACAATTTAGGGCCTGAGATACAGGAATTGCCAAAGTTTCTCAAATTCCAATACTCCCACCTTGAGTTGCCTGGATGATGAAATATTCTGAAGAGTTTGAATTGCCTCCTCCGATGAACTGAGCTAAAACCCAGCACTCCAACCCGCCTCCAGGGGTGATCACTAAGGACCACGGGCCAGACTTGCTGTGGCCCCACCAACACTACAGACCAGAGCACAGCTCCCCTCCTTCACTGCCACCAGCATCAGAATGAGTTACTTCACCTCTTCGCTGGCAAAGAAAATGCCAGGTGGAAGCAAAATGTTGAAACAAAAATGGACACATCCCCACCCCGAGGCGTGATGAAACACTTGGAAGAGGCCTTCATGGGCTTGGCACATGCATGAGAGAGCAGGGGAGGTGGGTGCTGGGGTGGGGACACTCAACTGCAAGATCTCCACTTGATCTTGAGCATGCAAATGGTGGAATGAAAAGGAGGCTTCGGTGGGACTAGGGCAGCGGCAATATCACCAATCCGAAATAGTCACCGATTCCAGCAGTTTAAAAAGAAGAATCATTCCCAAATTATAGAATGGTGTGTATGAGTATATGTGCAAGTATATATGTATATATGTGTATATAAATGTGTGTATGTATGTATCTGTGAATGGTATGTATGTGTGTGTGTGTGTATGTTTGCAGGTGAGTATGAGTGCAGTGTGAGTACATATACATTGCATGCTGTGTGTATGTTTGTGTGTATGCAGGTGTGTGTACGTGGGTACACATTCGATTGCGTACATGTGTGTGCATATTTGTGTATTTTTATCTGTGCAGCATCCTGGAATGAAAACAACTGTCTCAAAAAAAGATGAAATATTATCCTAATCAAACACATATGAGCTGTGTAACTGCAAATCATGTCACCACTCTGAACCTCAGTTTTCTCACATGTTCTAGCTCCTAGAGCAATGGCCAGTATCTAACAACCGCTCAATAAATATTTATTAAATGACTAATTGCCCCTTGGGGACAATGCTGCCTCCTTCTTAGGGTTAAAGAGTTGAGCAAATGAGAAAATATATGCAAAACTGCTCTCTTACTAGCTTAGTATTTGGCATGTAATAGAAGCCCAATCGGAGAAGGCAATGGCAAGCCACTCCAGTTCTCTTGCCTAGAAAATCCCATGGATGGAGGAACCTGGTAGGCTGCAGTCCATGGGGTCGCTAAGGGTCAGACACAACTGAGCGACTTAACTTTCACTTTTCACTTTCACACATTGGAGAAGGAAATGGCAACCCACTCCAGTGTTCTTGCCTGGAGAATCCCAGGGATGGGGGAGCCTGGTGGGCTTCCGTCTATGGGGTCACACAGAGTCGGACACGACTGAAGTGACTTAGCAGCAGCAGCAGCAGCAGCAGAAGGCTAATTAGCAGAAGGCTAATTCTTAGCCTTTCCCCTCCCCAATTCGTTTCTCCTTGGGGAAGGAGGTTGATGGACAAAATGATGCATTAGGTCATATGCCTCCTACAGCCCCTTCCTCAGGCTGAGTAAGTATCACTGATCAAATTCTGGAGCCAATTTCCAGGGCATTCTGAGTTCCCATTAAGTTAGACATTAGCCAGGCCTCTTCTTTCTGCTCTTAGTCAAAGATCAACAGTAATTCATTTGCAAGAATTAAACGCAAGATTGAATTTTAACGACTTAGAAATTTGAGGTCAACCTTGCTTGCTGTGACCTGTGGGTGCCGGATGCCTAGTGAGTGAGCAGGTACCTTGACCTTTCATCTGGAGGTATGCTTTAGGGGTCACAATCCTGCAAGATAGGAATTAATATCCTTTGCATACCGTTGAAGGGATGAAAGCTCAGGGAGGTCAAGTGAGTGGCCCAAGGTCACACACCTCACTCCAGGGGGCAAGCACTGCCTCCAAGCCCAACCAGTGCTATTCAGAAGCTTTCAAGAAGCTAAAATTTCCTCACTCAGGAAGGCAGACAGAACTGAGGTCTCAAGTTCTGAGCCCACAAACATCTCAAAATCTCTGACTAGTCAACCCTGGTTGAGTATTGGCAGATAGCGCCAGGGCCATGTGGCAATCAGAAAACTAGTCAGGTGGGACTGGAACAGTGCCTCTGAGGTATTTCACAAACACAGGGAACAAACACATTTGGTGTCGCAATCCTGGCCACCCGGAGCTGCCTTGTTGGCTGTTTTTTAAGAACGGACGGTGGATAAGGAGCTTGAGAGCTGACGGGGTGGGAGGCCTAGGGTGGCCATCTTGGAGATATGTCAGTCCTGAAGACGTAGGGCTTCTTTAGTCCCCAAGCCCTTCACAGTCACGGCCAGGGAGCCTCACTCCTCCCAAGTACCAGGAGCTACTCTGGATCCCTTAGTAAGGCACCCAAGGCCTTCCACAGCCAAGAGATAAACTTACTTACAACTTCTCGCACCACTGCCTCTGACAGACTCTGTGACCTGAACTAACGAGCCTTCTGACTGGATTCCCAAGTGTACTTTTTCCTCCATTCCCAGGAAACACACTATCCCCTGCCCTCAAAGAACTATTCATTCTATAATTCTAAAAGCAAAAGTTAATTAAGACCAAATCTCTCTTAGCATGTCACAATACTCTCTGGGATAATTAGTATAACTGGGATGAAAATTCCCATAAATTCAGAACACAAATATGGTCACACTCCACTAATTTTTCAAATTAATCTCTTAAGCACACAACTACATTAAAAGCAGAAAGTCCGGCATCTCCCTCTGGAGATTTTCTTCCTTCCCAACAAACCATCCCAAAGGCCTGAGAACAAATCAAGGAAAAAAAAAAAAAAACTGAGTCCTATGGGACTTCCCTGGTGATCCAGTGATTAAAAATCCATCTGCCAGTAGGAAGAATCAATACTGTGAAAATGACTATACTACCAAATGCAGTCTACAGATTCAGTGTGATCCCTATCAAATTACCAATGACATTTTTCACAGAACTAGAACAAAAAATTTCACAGGTCATATGGAAACACGAAAGACCCTGAATAGCCAAAGCGTTCTTGAGAAAGAAGAATGGAGCTGGAGGAATCAACCTTCCTAACTTCAGATTATACTACAAAGCCACAGTCATCACGACAGTATGGTTCTGGCACAAAAACAGAAATATAGACCAATGAAACAAGATAGAAAGCCCAGAAATAAACCTATGGGTACCTTATTTTTTACAAAAGAGGCTAGTATATACAATGGGGCAAAGATAGCCTCTTCAATAAATGGTGCTGGGAAAACTGGACAGCTATATGCAAAAGAATGAAATTAGAACACTTCCTAATACCATACAGAAAGATAAACTCAAAATGAATTAAAGACCTAAATGTAAGACCAGAAACTATAAAACTCTTAAAGGAAAATATAGGCAGAACACTCCATGAGATAAAACAAGATCCTCTATGACCCACCTCCTAGAGTAAACAGAAATAAAAACAAAAGCAAACAAGTGGGACCTAATTAAACTTAAAAGCTTTTGCATAGCAAAGAAAACTAAAAGCAAGGTGAAAAAACAACCCTCAGAATGGAAGAAAATAATAGCAAATGAAACAACTGACAAAGGATTAATTTCCAAAATATACAAGAGGCTCAACCCACTCCAGTGTTCTTGCCTGGAGAATCCCAGGAATGGGGGAGCATGGTGGGCTGCCGTCTATGGGGTCGCATAGAGTTGGACACGACTGAAGAGACTTAGCAGCAGCAGCAGCAGACAACTCAATGCCAGAAAACCAAACAACCCAATCAAAAAGTGGGAAAAAGACCTAAACAGACATTTCTCCAAAGAAGACATATAGATGGCTAACAAACACACGAAAGGATGCTCAACATCGCTCATTATTAGAGAAATGCAAATCAAAACTACAATGATATATCACCTCACACTGGTCAGAATGGCCATCATCAAAATTCTACAAACAATAAATGCTGGAGGGGGTGTGGAGAAAAGGGAACACTCTTGCACTCTTTTTGGGAATGTAAATTGATAGAGCCACTGTGGAAGACGGTATGGATATTCCTTAAAAATCTAGGAATAAAACTACCATATGACCCAGCCATCTCACTTCTAGGCATATACCCTGAGGAAACCAAAATTGAAAAAGACACATGTAATCCCATTGTTCATTGAAACATGTAATTATACTTCAGGCAGGGAAGTAAAATATGTTTGGTTACAGGCTGGTGTGTATCCTAATATAGAAAACAACATTGAAAAAGAAAATGTACCTCTCCTGAGGAACCTGAGGATGACAGCCTTTCATACATTGAATTATACGAGAGAAGCAATTTTTAGAGGTTTCTCCTAGTTTCATGATTTGTTCTGTAGAGTGGATGAAGTCTATGAAAAAATCCTCTTCATATGTTTCCATTTAAAAGCATCTCAAAGTGATCACAGCGTGATAATGACTGTGCTGCTTTTTAGTGTCTGGCTGCATAACATACAAGTCACAATTTGCTGGGTTTCAGTTCAGTTCAGTTCAGTTCAGTCGCTCAGTAGTGTCCGACTCTTTGCGACCCCATGAATCACAGCACGCCAGGCCTCCCTGTCCATCACCAACTCCCGTAGTTCACTCAAACTCATGTCCACAGAGTCGGTGATGCCATCCAGCCATCTCATTCTCCGTCGTCCCCTTCTCCTCCCACCCCCAATCCCTCCCAGCATCAGAGTCTTTTCCAGTGAGTCAACTCTTCGCATGAGGTGGCCAAAGTATTGGAGTTTCATCTTTAGCATCAGTCCTTCCAATGAACACCCAGGATTGATCTCCTTTAGAATGGACTGGGTTTGGGTTTTGTTTTTTTCTTTAGGAGGAGGAAGAGACCCTCCTTTACTATTCTATATCCTAAAATCTACTTCTAATCAGCTTTATACTGTTGCCTGTACAGCTCAATGAGTGTACTTTCATCTCTAAGAGTTCAGATATCTGCCGGTGACTATTTTTGCTGTAGAGAAGAAAGTAAAAACTCCACAGCAAGGATCTTTTTCTTTGCTTTTGAAACCACCATTGAATCACTTGTTTTGCAGACTTTGCACAACTATACAGGAGAGTAGCCTTTCTACAGCACATTTTCAGTAAATATTTAGTCAAAGTGAATGAGAAATCATGTATTAATGTTTGTAGGGCGTTTGGGGTCCAGTGTAATATTTTCATCATTTAAAAAAACCTATTTGTAAAAACATTTATTTACTGCATGGATATTGATGCACATTTAATTTGTGGGATTTTGTAAAAGTAAAAAAAAGAAAAAGCAAGAAAAAGAAAAGAAACCTCTTGTCCTAAAATGAAGTGTGCCTGTTACAGGTGTTTAGACTTGATGTTTACTAGACCAAATGTATACATTTACTTAAAAATGTCTGTACCTGATGGATATGTCATGGATACAGTGGCCAGATTATGTCCCTGCCGACAGCGAGCAGTTAGTTGATGGAAAGACTAGCTGTCTTGCTACTAAGCGGCTTTTACTTTGGTAGAGTTGGCTCTGTTGTTGTAAATGGTAAAAAGTAAGCTAATGAATTTTAAAAGACTCGTCGCTAGCCGAGCATGAAAGAGACCTTTAACACTAAATATCTGTACATTTTATTGCATTAGTTTCAAATCTAGGAGAGAAGCGGAACTGTAAACTTAAGTCCAATAAGTTCAGCTCTTAATGAATCCTTACAAATAAAAAATAAAAAAAGAATCCACCTACCAAGTCAGGGGATACAGGTTTGATCCCTGGCCAGGGAACTAACATCCCACATGCCTTGGGGCAACTAAGCCCACACGGCACAGTTACTGAGCCTGTGTATCACAACAAAGAGCCAGTACAGTCAAAATTTAGGGGAAAAATTTTAACTAAAAAGAAACACAACTGAGCCCTAGACTTCACCAGTCACAAAGGAGCTGAAGTCTGTTCAGTTCACAACTGCCACAGAACCTCTCTTCCAAGAATTCTTATCACCACGTAGCGTCACTGTCGAAACTCATGCCTACATAATTTCTTGGATACATACAAATGTCGAAACCAAGTCCCCAACCCACAGACAGGGGTCCCGTGAGAGCTCTCGAAGTATGATTCTCCTAATTCACTTCCTCATACTCAGCTATTTCCCAGGGTATAAGAAGATAGCAGGAATGCTAAACCAAGACTGATGCTACTTTCCAAGCTTCGCAAGTCCCTCTCTCCTGACCTGCAAGCACTGCAGGAACACCTTCCCATTGTACAGGTGGGAACACTGAGATATAGTCATAATGACGAACCTGTAATGCTCAAAACAGAGCCTGAATCCCAGGTGTCACTGGAACCTACCCCCACAGTCAAAGGTGAGTCTGGGACAGAGAGCGAGACAGGGGTGTGTCTCCTCCAGTGGGAGGACTCCTCTGGAGTGGACTTCTTACAGGGAAGCAGAAAGTGAGCTCATGCAGGGAGGGGAGGAGATAAAGCCTATTTCTGTTCAAAAGGCCCAGCCTCCCTGCCTGCAAAAACAGCAGTACAATGAGTAGCAAACTAACAAATGAGACAAGACGCTTGGTGCTTACAGAAGCATGATCAAAGAGAGAGACTGGGATTACTTGCTCCAGTTACCCAAGCATGAGGGTGGTAAGAAAGGAAATGGACAAAAGAGCTCATGTTCCCTCCGTTAATAGCTAGACCTACTATGGTCAATGCATACACTAGGCTTCTGCAAGCATTATTTCCTTTTAATCCTCCTAGAAATAGTCTAATAATTATAGAGAGTATCCATTGACCATGGACGAGGCATTGTTCTAGATGCTTCCATTTGTTTAAACTCATTGGATCCTTACAACTCTATACAACAAGTATTATTATTATCCCCACTTTAGAGAAGAGAAAACTGAGACATAGCGCAAGTAAGTGTCTACCCCAAGGTAGACACAGGAGGCTCAGGGGTGAAGAATCTGTCTGCCAGTTCAGGAGAAATGGGTTTGATCCCTGAGCGGGGAAGATTCCCTGGAGAGGGAAATGACAACCCACTCCAGTATTCTTGCCTGGGAAATCCCATGAACAGAAGAGCCTGGCGGGCTACAGTCCATGGGGTCGCAAAAGTTAACTTATTGACTAAACAACAACAGCATGGGTGGTAAATGGAAGAACAGGCTTTTGGACTCACAAGTCCGGCTCCAGAACTCATACTCTTCACCACTATCCACTCAGCCCCACAAAGAAGGCATTATTACCCACATCAAATAAATAAGGAGATGGAGGTCCATCAAGATTACATGACTTGTCCAGTAATCTTGGTGACAAAACCAACACTTGAACCCAATGACACCCTCTGAACTGCTTGGCAATAGCAGCCCGCATCCTGCCACCGACTTGTGGTGTGCAATGCACATGTCACTTCTCTCCCTGCCTCCCAGAAAAGAGGAAGAAAAACTTTGCTATTTTTCAAGAGCCTGGTCAACTCAGACCTCCTAGAACAGGGTGGGAAGTTTGAACATCCCGGAGTATCACCTTTTTGGGCAGGCAAATCACACGCTAACCCTGAGCAGCTGCTCATTTGCTTGAGGGTAATTCAGGGCTCCTGTCCCCACTCCTGGTCCAGCCCTGAGGTGTGGTCTCCGGTATGGCCACCAGTAATTTCTCCCTTGTCTGTACATACAGCATGAGGTGGAGGCTATTTTCTTCCCCTTGAATCTGGTCTGATATTGTGATTTACTTTATTCAACCAAATGTGGTCGGGAAGACATCCTGGGACTCCTGAGCCTGGTCAGAGTTTGTAGAGTTGCGTCTCCCGCTTCTTAGAAGTCAGCTGCTAGGCTATAGAGAAGCTCAAGCTCGACCATGAATGATGGGAAACCACAGAGAGGAGAGAAAGTCAGAGAATGTCCCAGCCCAGGGCAAACCCCCAGCTGAGTGGAGTTCCTTGACTGACCTTGGCTACATCACTTAGAGCAAAAAAAACTGCCCAACTATCAGGAGAAATAATAAATCGCTGTTGTTTTGAGCCTCTATACTTTAGAGTGATTTATTATACAGCAATTGAAAGAACCCCATTTCCTCCACCTTATCTTTTTTCACCACAAAAGATTACTCCATAGCTCACAGGTGTCAATGTTCATTGGCTTATGGCATTTAAGTGAGCTCATTCCTTCATGACTAATGGGTGACTTCCAACCTAAGGCAAAGGGCAGTGATGTGGCTTCATTTATTCTGTGTGAGCATCTGCCTGTGCCAAGAATAGGCTGGGGTCTAGAGACCCACAGATAAATAAGACATAGTCCACCCTTCATAAAACCATGTTTGGGGAAGTGCACAGCAGAGTGATGCGGTTAATTCGTTCGTTTATCAAAATCTACTGAGTGCCTCCCTGGTGGCTCAGACAGTAAAGAATCTGCTGGCAATGCAGGAGCCTTGGGTTTGATCCCTGGGTGGGGAAGATCCTCTGGAGGAGGAAATGGCAACCCACTCCAGTACTCTTGCCTGGAGAATTCCATGGCCAGAGGAGCTTGGCTGGCTACAGTCCGTGAGGTTGAAAAGAGTCGGACATGACTGGGCCACTAAGACACTGAGCCCATCAGGGACGCCTCCTCATTTGCACCAGTGATCAGTGAGCAAAGTGCAGAGTCAAGCCCTCATCCACCTTATATTTTAAGATTCTATTCCAGAAGCCACAGGGGTACAAGTGAAGCTCTGTGGAAGCACGAAGGAACTAAATGCTGAGACGGGAAGGGTAACAGGCTTTATCGCCATATTCCAGATGAGGATTCTGAGGAGAGCTCAGACTTCCTCCATTGCTTAGTAGCTGTTTGACCTTGGGCAAGTTACTTAGCATTTCTGTTCTTCACTTGTCTCATCTATAAAATGAGTTTAATTATTATACCTACATCATGGATTATTACAAAGATTAAATGAGTAAAGCTATTATCTTCCTATTAAAAATAAATTTTCAAAAAAGATTAAGTGAGTTAATATTTGTAAAACACAAACAATAATTCATGACACATTTAAATACTCTATTAATCACGTGAAATGAATTTTAGAACAAAAAAAAGAAAACACACAATTAGCCCAAGTGAACAGAACTGGGGCAAACTGACCCCAATCCAGTGCTCTTGCTGTCCCTCAATTCTGCTGCTCAACTAAATTGGTGCTTTCATTTTCAGTGAGAGATTTAAATTATCTGTGTACTACCTCCCAGACATATTTATCACAGGGAGACCCTTTGTGCATCCCGAAGTCAACGAAATTCAGCAAAGGACTCTTGAGATTCAGCTCTCAGGCTCCCCACAAATCATGTGCAGGGTGGAGATGGTTGAGATGACTCAGGTTTAGGCTAATTTACAAATGTATGTGTCAGAAATCATGCTCCTGCCCCAGGCGTTTGGGGAAGGACTTGAAGGGTTAAAATGCACCATCCTGTAGATTGGGACTGCCTAGAACTGTGAATTCCCCACAGAGACTTCCACCCTCCATCATCTGGCCATCATAGGGTATACCTCTACAACCCTCATCTGATGAAACTCAGTTGAGCCCAGGCATATAAAGCCCAGGCTCTCTGAAGCTGGCCTTGTCCTTCTATCAGGGTGGAAAGCAAGGGCCCTGGGAAGACTGTAATCTCATTTGCAGCCTGGCTTCCATCCACGTACCAACAATGACACAACTCCGTCCTCCGACGAGCACTTTCCAATCTCCACTGAGATCTGTTGCATGAGGAGCCAGTTTCCATCACAGCCGCACACAGGCGGCTGTGGGTGGGGGTGTGGAGAGAGCTCTCTTCCACCTCAAGATCTGGGAAGACCTAACTCATCTCCTCACCAGTCAGAAGCCCAGCCAAGGATAACAGGGCTGCTGCAAGGGGGCCATGAAGAAATCAGTGGAAATGACCCAACAATCAGGACTGAGAAAGCCACGGTTGCCAAAGCAGTATGCTCATCTGCCCTGCTGATGGAATTGTCCCAAAAGGAAAGATTTAACTTGTTTTAGGAACTAGTCAGAGCCTGGCTTGGGCATGCTGCCTGTGTATTACGAGAACAATCTCTGGGAAATGTGGAAAGGCGTTAGTGCAAAACAGAACATAGCCCCAGAGCCTGATACTCTGTGGTCCCCAGTATTCAGTTAACCCCTAATTCCTCAAGACCCCACTGATCATTCCCAGTGCAGGACAGGCTGACCCGTGGTTCTCAGTCACCCAGCAAATATCAGAAGCTGGGGCTAGAGGTGCAAGGACATAGCCTCTGCCCTCGAGGAAAATTACAGTATAATTGCGCCGCAATGTGCACCGATTCTGGATTCCAGGAACCCAAAGGGAGGGGTGACTTGTTCTGTCTGGGTGATCCCAGGAGGATTCAGAAGAAGCAGACACTGAACCGGGCCTCATAGGATGACTTCTGTTCAAGTAGTGTTTGTGGAGAGTTTCCTGGGTACCAGAGGGAATGCCAGCGCTGGCCAGGGAGGGCGAGATAGATGTAGGGGGATTCCAGCAGAGTTCTGTTCCCACCTTCCCCATGGGCCCCAATCTGCCTTCCCTTCAAACACCAGCTCAAAAGTGTCTATCCTGCAGAAATCTTTTTCTGACTTTAATCAACGCCTAATTCAGCATCTCTTCTCAAGCCATGAATTTAGGGGCAGCCTCCTCATGAACCAACCAAAAGACATTTACAGAGGTCCAAAGAGTAGCCTAAAGTAGCTAAGAACGCTAAGAGACTCCCCAACTTATGCTCCAAGAACCAATGATCTTGTCCTCAATTGGGTGCCAAACCGAATAGTTGTATTTAAAAGTCCATAGAATATGAAGGATAGAATTAGGGATGAGGAGAGCATTTATCCCCCTTGAGAACTCCAGCTGAAAATGTTCTTGGACTGTTTCAAGCGTGAGCTGGTGTTTGGACCCAGAGAAGCTGCAAGCCCCCCAAGAATAGAAGACGTTTGTGCTTTCTCTGTCTGGGTAGCCATCCCTCACTTTCTCCATCTTTTCACTTAACTTCTTAGCAGGGACATCCATAGTTTTAGTGCAGAATGTACTTGCTATGTACTGGATGCTTGTGTCTCCTCACCAAACTCAGATGTTGAGATAAGCCATTAAGAGAAAACTCTTGGGAGTCCTTTGGACAGCAAGGAGATCAAGCCAGTCAGTCCAAAAAAGAAATCAACCCTAAATATTCATTGGAAGGACTGATACTGAAGCTCCAACATTTTGGCCATTTGATATGAAGAGCCAACTCATTGGAGAAGACCCTGATGCTGGGAAAGATTGAGGGCAGGAGGAGAAGCGCATAGCAGAGGATGAATTGGATGACATCACCGACTCAATGGACATGAATTTGAGCAAAGTCTGAGAGATGGTGAAGGACAGGGGATTCTGGCATGCTGAAGTCCATGGGGTTGGAAAGAGTCGGGCATGACTGAGCAAATGAACAACATTAGGAGGTGCTTAGGTCATAAGGGTGGAGCCCTCATGAATGGCATTAGCCCTTTTATAAAAGAGGCTCCAGGGAGATCCCTTGTCTCTTCCACCTTTGAGGACACAGAGAGAAGGCACCATACTTGAAATAGGAAGTGAGCCCTCAACAGTCATCACACCGAATATACCAGCACAATGATCTTGAACTTCCCAGCCTCCAGAATGTGAGAAATACTTGCTATTTATTTAATAGCTACCTAATCTGTGGTGCTTTGTTATAGCAGCCCAAATGGACTAACAGAGTACTAAGACAAGACTTTCTGCACAGGAAAGGTAGACACTTTGACAAGGATGAATCTCTCCTTGCCAATCTAGAAGGTTCTAGAAGGTTGCCCCAGCTGGGCCTAGGAAGGAACCTAAGGGATTGGCTTCCAGAGGCTAGATATGCCCTCCATCTACAGAAGGCAGAAAGGCAGGAGGGCAAGGAATAAGAAAGATGAAAGAAACAAGGAAGGAAGGACCATAAGATGGCTATGTTTTGAGCACCTACTATGTGCCTGGCACCAAATGAGATACTTTACACTTACTATGAAACACTGTTATATTTAATTTCTGCTTCCACACAATCTATGAGAAAGGTTTCATTGACACTACAGATAAGAAACTGAGGCTCAGAGGATTTAAGTAACTCATCGAAGGTCAAAGGCCTAATAAACAAGGATTCGACCCAAAATCTGAAGACTAGGAAGCCAGTGACTTTTCTGATGGCCTGGATAAAAATGACTGCCATTTATCAAGAACTCTCTTCTTGCCAAATCCTAGGAAGGCCCTTTATAAACAGTGTCACATGGACTCATTGAAAAGATTCTCCCATGCCAGGTACTCCTCCTACACAGGAGGCAACAGTCAAGGTGAACACACCATTTAGCACACAAACCAGAACAGTCCTGAGCAGCAAGTACAGAGGTGTGTGGTCTCGCGTGTTACAGCCCCTCTTCCAACCATCCATCCATCCCCTTGAGCAAATGAGCTTGAAGAGGCTTAAATCCAGCCCTCCTGTGTGATCCTTGAGTCTTCTTCATCCTCCCCAACAAGGGGCCACCAGTCATACCAGGGCTTAGGGGATACTGACCACACACCAAGGAATGTAAAAGAAGTGAGCACAATGGATTTTATTATTCAGCTTTTTTATAAAGCACTGCCCCCTTTCATTTGTCCTATGTCTTGAGAACACCATTTTTTTTTAATTTCTTAAGGTTTAAAAGTATCCCTTCTTTGGATGACATGATGGTTATAATAAATTGTGTTTGTTTTTAATGCCTTCAATGGACACAAAAGTTGACAACATTATGACATTGGTTTGCTTGACTTAATTATTTTTTATCATTTTTAAGTGTAACATTCAGTGGTATTAAACAGATTCTCGTTGCTCTGTTACCATCGCTACCACCCATTTCCAGAAATTTTTCATCATCCCAAACTGAAACGCCATACATATTGAATGACAACTCCCCATTCCCCACCCCCACCCGCGTCCCTCAGCCCCTAGCAACCTCAGTTCTACTTTCCGTAGTTATGAATTTGATTGCTTCAGGTGCCCGCTATAAATGGAATCGTATAATATCTGTCCTTTTGTATCTGATTTATTTCACTTGGCATAATTCCCTCAAGGTTCATTTGTGTGGAAGCACTTCTTTCTTCTGTAAGGCTGAGGAATGTTCCATTGTATGTATGTATCACATTTTATCCCTCATTCATCGCTGGTACTCGGTTTAAGTTGCAAGTCGGCCTAATCCAAAGGTCTGGGAACAACTGCTGCTGTCTGTGCACATGCTTAAGTGACTCGGAACTTGTTCCCCACCCTACCCAGGACTTCTTTTTTGTGGCTTATATTTAAGCCTGGATAACAAGAGGGGAACCAACCAAATTGAAATGGGACAATGGAGAATGATTTTCAGGCCTCAGGAGCTTTTCAACACTTCCAACATTTGATCCCCATCGCTGTGGGTCTAGAAGCTCATTGCTCAGCTTAGCCAGGGAAGATTAGACCCAAGAAAAAGAGTTTCAACCACCTGTGTCCACAGTCAAGTCACTTCTTTATCCATTCTCTGATTCACAGAGATGTACCCTTAACTCAGAAAGTCGGGCTGGGATTTCCCTGGTAGTCCAGTGGCTAAGACCTGCGCTCTCAATACAGGCGACCAGGGTTCCATCCCAGGTCAAGGAACTAGATCCCTCATGCAGCAATTGAAAGATCCTTCATGCCACAACCCATATCCTTCATGCTGCTACTAAGACTCAGCACAGCCAAATAAATAAATAAAAATATTTTTTTATAAAAAGGAGCTCAGGCCAAAAACTTCGGAATCGTCTTCAACTCCTGTTTTTCTCATACCTCATATCCAAACCATCATCAAGTACTCTGGTCAGCAACTTTAAAATAGACCTCCCCCACCCCCACTAATTCCTTTTCACTGCTCCGCCATCTCCCTAGTCTAAGCCACCATATCTTGTGCCTAGATAATGGCAATAGGATCAGAAGTGTCTCCCAACGTGACATCTTTCTACTTACAATCCCCTCTTCCCACAACAGCCGGACTGTACTTCTAAAATATAAATATAGTCATGTGATTCTCCTAAAATACTGCAGAAACCCACCCAGGTTAGCAGAATAAAGGTCTTTAAAAAAAAGTATTCCTTAATGAATGACTAAGCTAGTAAAACAGAAAAGGAATCCCTTAAATATCAGAAACAATGAGAAAGCTTGAGTCTGTAGGGATAGGCAAACAGTGGAGCTCACATGTGCCCAAGGGTATGAGTGGTCCCCAGAGGCAAAGAAATGAGGTATCAGTGGATCTTGTGCATTGTGGGGGGAAAGGGCATGGGCAGGAAGCAAGACAAGCCATGGGGCCCTAGCAAGGTGAGAGGTCAGACTGGAGATTCCCATAAAAAGTTGGGACTCCCAAGAATGACAACCTCAATGGGTGAATGAGGAATAAAAATTCATCTACAGCATGAATTTTGCTATGGTGCTGAATGATGCAGAGACAAAGAAAAAACTATTTCCTTAAGAATTCCTAACCACAAGCCCAAATTCATAGAATTTGGGGCCAATATTCATGTCTCTTATGTGGCCCAACACAACTTAAATAGATTCGGGTACCTACCAGAAGCACACCACAAGTATTCCCTGGAGGAGTGTACTTCAGAACTAAGCCTCAAAGAATTGCCGCAGATATTGTTCCAAGAAGCATAAGCTCATAATTAAGGATCGAAAGCACACAAATAAACAAATCCTCACGAGAGAGGCAGCAGAATCAACAAACGGTGGCTCAGCCTCATAATTGCAGGTGTTGGAATTAGTAGATACAACGCATAAAACAATCGTGCAGATAATGAAATAAAAGAGAAAGTTGAAACAGTGATAAAGGAATAAAAAACCAATCAGACATGTTTGGAACAGAGCCAAATAGAACCTTTAGAAGTGAGAAAGTGTAATCAATAAAATTAGATGTTTTAATTATAATACAATTAGAAACCCAATGGATTGCTGAGACAATGTTTCGAAATTAGTGGAAAAGGGAAAATTAGTAAAAGAAAAAGGAACTCTTAAAGAATTATCCACAGTGCACTATAGAGAGAAAACAACACATGGTGGATAGAATGAGAGGGACTAATCAATGTCTATTAACCAAGGTCTGTCTAGTCAAGGCTATGGTTTTTCCCGTGGTCACATATGGATGTGAGAGTTGGACTGTGAAGAAAGCTGATCGCCGAAGAATGGATGCTTTTGAACTGTGGTGTTGGAGAAGACTCTTGAGAGTCCCTTGGACTGCAAGGAGATCCAACCAGTCCATTCTAGGGGAGATCAATCCTGGGTGTTCATTGGAAGGACAGATGCTGAAGCTGAAACTCCAATACTGGCCACCTCATGCGACGAGTTGACTCACTGGAAAAGATTCTGATGCTGGGAAGGATTGGGGAGCGGGAAGAGACGGGGACGACAGAGGATGAGATGACTGGATGGCATCACCGACTCGATGGACATGAGTTTGAGTGAACTCCGGGAGTTGGTGATGGACAGGGAGGCCTGGCGTGCTGTGATTCATGGGGTCCCAAAGAGTCGGACACAACTGAGCAACTGAACTGAACTGAACTGAATATTATATTATACTTTTATTTGTTTGTTTTGTATTGTTCTTTTCCTCAGTGAATAGACATATGCCTTACCCTGATACTCAGTGGATAGTTTTTGATAGAAATGATAGACTCTTGACACACATACATTCCCACTGTGTGGTCAGTGCTGCAGGGAAGAGATGGGTAAGGTGGAGACTCTCAGTTGCCTGCTGTTATCACTTAGTGACACAATCTTGATTTTGTCCAGGAAACAATGGAGCAAGCTGAAAAGCTGTATTACCCAGGTACTCTTCAGAGAGATGTGACCATCTGGCTATATTCTGGCTGGAATGCTATTGACATTCTTTGTTGGGTAGTATTTCCAAGAAGACTCCTGTAAAGAATGAGTGGACTTATCTAGGGGACCTAGTATATCTCTGTCCCTTCTCTTTCTTGCTACCTGGAATATGAACATAGGGCTGACTTACAACTGTAAGTCAGCCTTGAGGATGTGGGAATTCCCTGGTGATCCAGTGGTTAGTACTCCATGCTTCTACTGCAGGGCATCCAGGTTTGATCCCTGGTTGGGGAACTTTGTTGGTGTTGTTTGGTCACTAATTCATATCTGACTCTCTGCAACCCCATGGACTACAACACGCTGATGCCTCTGTCCTCCACCGTCTCCCAGAGTTTTCTCTAATTCGTGTCCATTGAGTCAGTGATGCTATCTAACCATCTCATCCTCTGCTGTCTCCTTCTTCTTTTGCCTTCCATCTTTCCCAGCATCAAGGGAAAGATCTTGCAAGCTGTTCAGTTCAGTTCAGTCGCTCAGTCGTGTCCGACTCTCCGTGACCCCATGAATCACAGCACACCAGGCCTCCCTGTCCATCACCAACTCCCAGAGTTCACTCAAACTCATGTCCACAGAGTCGGTGATGCCATCCAGCCATCTCATTCTCGGTCGTCCCTTCTCCTCCCACCCCCAACCTTTCCTAGCATCAGAGTCTTTTCCAGTGAGTCAACTCATCGCATGTGGTGGCCAAAGTATTGGAGTTTTAGCTTTAGCATCAGTCCTTCCAATGAACACCCAGGATTGATCTCCCCTAGAATGGACTGGTTGGATCTCCTTGCAGTCCAAGGGACTCTCAAGAGTCTTCTCCAACACCACAGTTCAAAAGCATCCATTCTTCGGCGATCAGCTTTCTTCACAGTCCAACTCTCACATCCATACATGACCACGGGAAAAACCATAGCCTTGACTAGACGGACCTTGGTTGGCAAAGTAATGTCTCTGCTTTTTAATATACTATCAAGGTTGGTCATAACTTTCCTTCCAAGGAGTAAGCGCCTTTTAATTTCATGGCTGCTATCACCATCTGCAGTGATTTTGGAGCCCAAAAAATGTGGTCAAAAACAAATAAAGAAGAAAAAAAAAAATCTGAGGATGGAACATCAATGATGTCACAATTATCATTTCCAGGACTTTCTTCTTAAATCAGATATATATTATTAGAGAGAAAAATAAACCCCTATCTTTTTTCATACACTACCTACTAAAGGTACTTCTCAAGGATACCTTGAGTAAGATTCAGTCCCTGACTTCAGAAACTTACAACCAGTAATGAGATTCAGACATACCACTGACCCCCAGGGCAATGGGTTATCCAGGAGGAACTTGGCAGGGTCAAGAGCGGTGCCCAGCAAAGGGCTTGGTGGGTAGAAGGAGAGCACTGGTATCTCCCCAAGGAAGGATTGGGTCATCAGCTTAGCCTTTCACACTCAAATTGTTGGGTTAGGCAAGGACTGGCAGTGTGAGGGGTCAAACCACAGCAATTTCTTCTCCTTCTGGATCACCCAGTGGGGGAAATGTCATATGGGCTCGTGAAGTGTCATCAGTTGATCAGAAGCCTCAGCTCAGCATCCCTCTTTGTGTTTAGCACTGTGTTAGGTGCCATGGGGGCTGGCACAGGAAGAGATGTGGGTCCTGACCTCAGGAAGCTTACATTTAACTGATACCCCCGAACTTATATCTTGAAATAACCTTGGTGGGAACCTTGCTTTCTTGGCTTCAAGTTTCCATGTGGAGGGAACCAATCCAGGGTAACACTTTCCATCTCATTTCCTCCATGAAGCTCACTCCTCCTGAGAGGTGGAGCCACTTAGTTGATCTGAGCTTGAGAGCAGAAACGGATAAGCCTGTCTGGGTTTTCTCTCTAAGATCCACCTTAGCATCTGCCTGTAGGATCATGTCCATGTGGGAGAAGCCTAGGGATGTCCAGAGTTTCCATTGAAGGGGCGGTTAACTCTGTCTGACTCCAGGGAGCAGCATTACAAAGCCCTTTCACTGTAATCACACACTTGTTCCACATCCTTCAACCCAACTTTTATCAGCTAAAAAGTTGATACTTTTATCTCCATCTCCCTTTTGGTTCTGAATTCAAGAGAAGGAATGAGTTATTTCAGTCCATCAGTATAATGTTGACAGCTGTTATGAACAACTTCCAAATCTCAATGTCTTAACATCATAAATGTTTTAGTTCTCATCTTACAAAGTCCAATGATGATGTTTCTGGTCATGGGATTGTGCTATAAAAGGGTGACTCAAGAACCCAGTTTGCTTTCATATTGTGTCTCTACCATTATGTGGCTTCCAAGGCAACCTGGAATCATCCGGTCATGAGAGAGGGTAAAAGCCTTGGATATTGTATAATGTAAACAGCCAAGCCTGGAAATGTCAGAGATGACTTCCACCTACACTCCATTGGGCAAAATAAGTTGCGTGACATCTCATAGATGCAAAGGAGGCTGGAGAATGTGCCTTATTCATGTGGTCAGGGAGGAGAGGAGAACTGGATGTTGGTGAACTTCAGAAGTCTCTCCCATGCCAAACATGGTCTAATTCTGTCTTCATAAAGATGACGATTTTGAGCATCAAAGCCTGTAACTAAGTTTCCCAAAGCACAGAGCCATTAGCAACAGAGGTGGGAAGAAAATTGGCATCACCAAAACTAGATAGTGTGTGTGGAGTGGGGAAGGACGAAACCAAGGGCCTTGAACCCAGGTGAGGCATCTGCCCAGCCTGGCCTCAGGGAACAGTGAGTTCCCTACCACCGGAAGAAGGCAAACAGAGGCTGATCATTGATGGACTTATTGAGAATCAAGTTTTCCATCAGACAACTGGATTACATCAGCAATTCCCACACTTTTTGTTCCCAGGGGCCCCTTTCATAATTTTCCCCTTTGGACTTCATGTTTTGAAAGATTTTGTCAAACAAACAAATTGCACTTATTGAGTAATAACAAATACATTTCACCACTTTTTCTTAATCAAGAGGGTGTGTATGTGTGTGAGAGAGAGAGAGAGAGATCTGCAACTGGACACACTCACTTTGGCACCGTGACGACCATGATCTTGATCTGCTAATAATTTTCCAGAAACACCCAAGATGTCATCAACAGCCAATCTCAGCATCTGACACCCAGCATGGGTAATTTAATGCCAGCCAAAGCAAAGAAACTAAAAGTCTAGTTACCCCTTGTTGTTCAGTCACTAAGTTGTGTCAGACACTTTTTGCAGCATCGTGGACTGTAGCCTGCCAAGCTCCTCTGTCCATGGGATTTTCCAGACAAAAATACTGGAGTGGTTTGCCATTTCCTTCTTCAGGGCATCCCCTGACCCAGAGATCAAACCCACATCTCTTCCGTTGGCAGGCAGATTCTTTACCAGGGAAGGCCCCTTGCCATGAATACAAAGTCGATTTATGAATTTATTTAATTAACATTGATAAGGGTTTATAGTACCCCAGATAAGAGCTTGATCCTGGGATTACATAAATCCACAAAGGCAAGTAACATGTAGATCCTGCCTTCTAGGAGCTCACTGTCAAGTGGGGGAGCCAGCCAAATAATTGTTGACAAGAGGGAAAAATATTATGGGACCATGGAGGATGGCAACCTACATAGATGGTAGGTTGAAGAAGACTTTCTGGAGCAGGTGCTATTTTTGGAGGGTTTTGAGGGATGAATAGGAGTTAATTGCAAGGAAGAAGGAAGGAGTTTTCAGGCATAAAGAGCAAAACATATCCAGTTCATGGAACAATATGGATGGATGGGTATAAATAGTTTGAACCACAGTGAACACATGCTTTGAATACTTATGATTTTAAAGTGATCTCATAATGTAATTGTATGCAACCCCTATGACTTCTCTGGGGGCTCAGTCAGTAAAGAACCCCCTGCCAATGCAGGAGACACAAGAGACATGGGTTCAATCCCTGGGTCAGGAAGATCCCCTGGAGAAGTAAATGGCAACCCTTTCCAGTATTCTTGCCTGGAAAATTCCATGGACAGAGGAGCCTGGCAGGCTACAGTCCATGGGGTCGCAAAGAGTTGGACATGACTGAGCTCTCACACACACGCAACCCCTACAAGGAATAGGTAGTTCGATTGGAAGCAAATGTTAGTTGGATAAAGTTTGGGCTTTGGAACCAGATGTTAGATCTGGTTCAGATTCTGGCTCCAGCACCTACTAGCTGTGTCATATTCCTTAACTTCTCTCTGTTTAATTTCCTCCCCATAAAATGAAAATAATGATAGTACATTCTTCATTGGGTTCTAATGAGTATTAGAATGAAATAATGTATACAAAGTCCTTATCCCAGTGCCTGCCATAACCTAAGCATTAAATAAATGATAGTTACACTCCCATCAATAAATATTTAAGACACGTTAAGAGGAAAGAGACAAATTCTCTTTATCTTTATGATATTTTCTTATTTCAGTGAGAACTCTGCTTTGTTCACTAATATGTACCCTTCGATACATATGTGGTTTCCAACAAAGAGCTATTGAATGAATTAATTCCTGTAACAACAACAACAACAAAAACTAGTGTTTGTGGCATTTGCTGATATATACACAGAAGGAAAAAAACTGAAAGAATATATACGCATGCTCAGTCACTCAGTAATGTCCGACTCTGCAAACCCATGAGCTGCAGCTCATCAGTCTCCTCTGCCCATGGGATTTTCCAGGCAAGAATACTGGAGTGGGTTGTCTCTGGAATGACAGGATTATGAAAGCTTCACCCTTTTAAAATCAAGGAGCCTGGTAGAAAGCAATAAACATCAATAATGTAGTAAAACAAGAAAAAGCAGACATTTTAATTACATTTAATTATTTAGTTATGGCACCATCATAGTCGATTCAAAGAAATTTTTTAGAATTTGTCTCCAGTCTTCAAGTCACTGGTTCCATAACTTGATCTCTGATTTCAGTAATTGCTTCATCCCTTAAATCTGTACTCTTTGGTAATGCTCTCCCAACACCACCTCTGGACTTGGCCCTGTGGCTTGATTTTGGTCAGTGGAAAAGTAGTAAATGTGACAAAAATAAGGCTTGAAAAGCACTTGCCCACTGGAGGTCGAGGAGCCCTGACACCACGTGAAGGAGCCCAGGCTAGCCAGCTGAATGTTGAGAGACAGTCTGTCCACTCCCACCACCAGCCAACAGCCACCCAACTGCCAGGCATGTGTGAAGCCATCTGAGACCAGAGCGACCACAGACACGTGAGCCAGTGCATGTGGTCCAAGCTCATCCAAGCCCGACCTAGACCAGAGAACCACCTGGCAGGATCACGAGCTAAACAGACAGCTGTTATTTCAAGCCATGAAGTTTTAGGGTGCTTTATGGTTTGTCATTCAACAACAGATAACTGATGCAAGTTATTTTAGTCACTTAACTCCTAAACAAAGCACTCAACTGTATGTGATTTGCCAGATGAAAAATAAGTCAAGACCCAGGAGCAAAATTACCACCAACTATTCAAAAAGAACTTTTTATTTAAAATGAAAGTATATCAAATTGAGGGCTGCCTTTTGTAAAGGATAACAGACACAAGAATATTATATTTTACATATTATATAATAATATATTAGGGGCTTCCCAGGTGGTGCTAATGGTAAAGAACCCACCTGCCAATTTAAGAGACACAAGTTCGATCCTTGGGGTGGGAAGATTCCCTGGAGGAGGGCACAGCAACCCACTCTAGTCTTCTTGCCTGGAGAATCCCATGGACAGAGGAGCCTGGCGGGCTACAGTCCATGGGGTTGCCCAGAGTCAGACACGACTGAAGCGACATAGCACAGCACAATACTATGTTATATTCTTGTGTATATAATAGCATAATATAATAAGGGCTCCCACTTTTCCACCACAAACAGCTGAAGCTCACCCTGTTGTATGTTTGACTTCCTTTTGAGATGATGCCATAAGTAGTATTAGATGATCTATTACATTTCTTGAAACATTTACATAGCTTTCCGATGAATTCATTTCTTAAAAATCACCCTGAATCTTTCCTTTTGAGCATTTTTGAGGCATGAAGAGGCAGCAGCAACCCCTCTAACAAGAACACATCTCTGCCAGGTGGATCTCACCTTCACACATGTCACCTCATTTGTTCCTCACAGCGTTCCTGAACAGTGATTATTCCAACTTAACTGAGGCCACGAGACACAGAGAAGTCAAGCAACCTGCCCAACGTCACTCAGTTCACAGGGGCAAAGCTGAGCCTCAAGGCCAGGACTTCTGCCCCCATCTCTCTCATTTTTATCACATCACAGCCCATGCTTTGGGATACTTTTAAACTTGGTGGAGTTAGGTGGTTTACACTGAACATCCAATTATCAAATAATAATAGCTAGCAGTCACATAGCATTTGCTGAATGCCAGATGCTATTCTGAGCACTTTGCTCACATGAATTCATTTCATTCTCACAGCAAGCCTCTGAGGTAGGTTCTCTTATTATCCCCATTTTACTAATGAAGGAACTGAGGCATATGAAAATTAAGTGATGTGACCAAGATCACACAGCAAACGAGAGACAGAGCTAGGATCCCATTGTGGAAAATTGCCCCAAATTGATACTCCTAAACCAATGAGCTGCACAGACCTACCATCTCAGTTGGCCTAGGACGAAGAGGCTTTCAAAGATGCTGAACTGTCAGCACTAAAGCCAGGCGAGTCCCAAGCAAACCAGGATGAATGGACAGAGGTTACAAACCAGCAGGCCACAGGCCACGCCCAGGCCATTTTATTTGGACTACACAGTGCTTGGAAATAAAGTTGAACCAACATTTAAAAATCAGAGGGCTAAAATAGATAACCAGTGGAAATTTGCTGTATGACACAGGGAGCACAAACCAGTCCTCTGTGACAACCTAGGAGGGTGGGATGGGGTGGGAGGTGGAAGGGAGGTACAATAGGGAGAGGACCTGTGTATACCTATGGCTGATTCTTTTTGATGTATGGCAGAAACCAACACAATACTGTAAAGCAATTATCCTCCAATTAGAAATAAATACATTTTTTTGTTAAATCAGAAGGCATATCACATTAGGAGCTGTATTTGGGGGAGATCTTCTTATGCATTCATGCATGGCAACAATAGCTGCTGGGTCCTGTCCCCCTGGCAACAGCCCACCTGCATCCTGTGTAGTCCCCACCACACACACCAGGTGTCCCATGTCCTGACCCCAGCCTGTCTGACTCATTTCTATGCCTGACCAGATGCTGTGTGCATTTACTGGCATGTGGGACCCAGCTTCATCATCCTGATGCACAAGAGCATGGCTCCTGCACCCTTGATTCATCTGGGGGCACTTTGGAGGTGCCCAGGACACACCTCGGCCCAATAGAATCAAACTTGAATGCTCATGTGAATCATCAGGAGATGAGGCAGGTTCTGATTCAGAGGGTCAGGGTGGGGCCTGAGGTTCTGCGTTGCTAACGAGCTCCAAGGTGATGTTGACACTCATTTCCAAGGACCACACAGTGAGCGGCAAGGGGCCAGAAGACAGCGCCTCATCAGCATGTGAGCCAACGGAGCTGGCTCGTCCGGACAGCTCCTGTCTCCTTGGAGCCTCGTGGGCAACAAGGCCCAGAGACGGGCAGTGAGCAGCCCCGGGTCACACAGAGCAGCCGGAGCACCCGGCTCTCTGCCATTTCCCACAGCGTTGCCTTCCCACGACAGGTGACTTTACCCACGCATTCAAATTGCACCTCCCAGATCACTTTGTGAGGCTCGGCTCGGTGAAATCCACTCCAGAGCAGTCAGCTCTTGTCAAACCAGCTTCTGGAGAGGGGTAGGTGGCGGCCCTCTGTGGAAAGAAGTCCCGGTGCAGGGAGGGCGATTAACCTGCAAGCAGCAGAGAGACCAGAGGCTGCTGAAGGCAGGAGGAGGGGCTGCAGGATGGAGGCTGGGGACACAGACGTCCTCCTCCCCTGCCCGCCGGTGAGGACGCCCCGGTGCCGCCTGAGTCAGAGGGCCTGTGAGCTCAGCCCCCCGGCTGCAGGGCTGGGTGGGTGAGTCAGAGGGCGTGTAGTCAAGTGAACGTCTCCCTGGCCAAATATGGGGCTGTGCTCTGCTCCGTCTTGCCATTCATGCTGCCAGATGCCAAGGGCTGCGTCCACTCCTCATGACAGCGGGGTCCCTGATGAAGAGGGGAAACTATTCCACACTCGCTGACCCCTCCTGTCCTCCCTGGCCAGCGGGCGGCACTTTGCTTTGCACTCTCCCAGCACCTGGTCAACTCCCCCACTGCACATCTGCTCTCCCTCGACTAATATATGAAGCGTGAAATAGGGAAATAATAGCAATACATTTTGTCCTAACAGGGTCCTGGTCTGCCATCATACACCCAAAGGACTGTAGGCTCAGGTGGGGGTGGGAAAGAGGCCACATCCTGATTTGCTCTCTAACTCCACTCCTGCTCCCATGCCCCAGGGCCACACACGAAACCTGGGACATGGTAGATATGATTAGCTATTTGTTTAATTAATCATGATGTGTATTGCATGAGTATATATATGTGTGATTCTCTGCCCCTAGACTTTGAATTTCTTGAGTAAATAACTTACATAGCATGCCCTTGCGCTGGGCACTGCTCTGAAAATCTCAGGTTAGCTCATTCAATATGAGGATCAACTCAATGAACCTTCACAAAAAAATCTCTGAGGAAAGCACTATGATTCTCCTCAATTTACACATCAGGAGCTTAAGGACCAGAGAGGTTCCGTAACTCACCCAAGGTCATACAGCTAAAAAGGTGTAGAATCGGGATTTTAACCTCAACAATGTTGCCTCGAATTCAGTGCTGTTAATGGTATTTGATTCATTTTTGTATCTCTGATGCCCAGCCTGGCATGTAGCATGTAATAATATTTGTGTATTGCCTAGATGAATAGAATAATCATTTTGTTAATTACTGTGTTTATGTGTATTTGTATCTCCCACTAGACACTGAATTTCTTGAAGAAAACATTGGTCTTGCCAATGCCTCCCTATGCATTTAATAAATGACTGAAAAGAGACTACATTAAAGAACGGACATTTCCCAACGCCCACGTGTCCTGATGTGTGGTCTAGGGTGCGTGGTAATTGACTGAAGTTTTCAGAGTTTATTCAGGTGTCCAGGTGGAGACAGGCAGGGCCAAGAGTCAAAACCACCTTCATGGCTGTGTGCCCTGTACACGTGGCTGTGTGCACAGGGTCTCATGCTCAGAAATGTCCTCCCCACTTGGTTCAGTGTTCTACTGATGCCATCTTGAAACTCTTAATCATTTTGAACATGGGGTCTCCTGTTTCTGTTTTCACTGGGCTCCGTAAATAATGTAGACTGTCTTGCCAGGAGTGAATAAAGCCCATGAAGATGCCTGCAGGAGAAGAGAGTAAAGGAAAGGAACTCCAGGAGTGCTCTGTCCATGGTCTCCAGAAGAGAATCCTTAGTCATGGCAACCATTCAGATGGTGGATCTCAGGCTCGGTGATTCCAGCCCAGGTATGGCTTCTAAAGGGACATCTATAGTTCAGTCATCCCTGTCCAAGAGCCCATGAGACATGTCAGGTCCCCAGGTACCAATAGCTTCAAACTGTCACCCAGGCCAGCTTCTACTGCCCTCCCCTATTTCAACCCCAACCCTGACCACTCCTCCATGTCGTGGGGCTCAGACTCAGGCTGAGCACTGAGTTAAGCTCTTTTCTTTCATTTGAGGCTCACTAGAGTCGGACACGACTGAGCGACTGAACTGAACTGGACTGAACCATCACCCTGGGTGATGGGTTTAATTGACCACATTTGATGTATCCCATGGAGAAGGAAACGGTAACCCACTCCAGTATTCTTGCCTGGAGAATCCCATGGAGGGGGAAGCCTGGTAGGCTACAGTCCACGGGGTCGCAAAGAGTCGGACACGACTGAGCGACGGAACGGAACGGAGGTATCCCAAGTTAATAAGAAGCAAGGTCAAGTGCAAATCAACGAAGCCCCTTCTTATTAACCTGTGGCCCATTTTAGGCAGGACCTCTTTCTCTCTGCCTGGAAAGTCCTCTCCCCTCTTCCCAAATCCTGTCCTATCCCCTTATCTTTCCTCCAGCCATACAGTTGAGAAGTGGGAGGACCAGGGTTTCAACCCAGGCATTTGACCTCAGATTACAGCTCTCAAACATATTTGAGGGACTTCATTGGTGGTCCAGTGGTTAAGACTCTGTGCTTCCAATGCAAGGGATGCAGATTCATTCCCTGGTTGGGGAACTAAGATCCAACATGCTATGTGGGGTGGCAAAAAAAAAAAATATATATATATATATATATATATATTTGACAATGTATTTATCTTTTTTTGTTTGGGCCTGGCTCAAATATCTCAATGCTGAGATATTTCTGTTTCAACAGAAACATGGACCTGGAAGGAACTCCTGCCTCAGCTTCTTCATCTGTAAAAAGGGAACAATAAATAGACCTGCATCACAGATTTGCCTGGATTAAATGTAATGACAGGTGTCAAAGTGCTTTTTAACAATCCAGGTCTAAGCAGTTACTGCTCTTAATTACCGGTAGTGAAACTAAGGCATGTTAAACCCAGTGCTAAGGAAACAAAGGTCATTACCTCCTACCCACCTCACCTCAGTCAACCCAAGGCTGGCCACACCCTGGCCAGTCACTAGTCAATAAAGAATCAAATGGGATCCGTGCCTGAGAATCACCAGGATCTCTTCTGCCTGGTCTTTCAATACTGATTCTGCCTCTTCTAGCTGTGTGACCTTGGACAAATCACTTTACCTCTCTCAGTGTTGAGTTTCTTGTCTACTAAGTGGAGTGGATGCAGACGGTTGCATTGCAGTGTGGTGGTTGACTGGGCTAAGGAATGCCCAGAGAGCTGATAAAACATCATTTGAAGTGTGTCTGGGAAGGTGTTTCTCAGATCAGCACTTAAATCAGTAGACTAAGAAGATCACCCCCATCGGTGCAGGAGGGTATCATCCAATCTGTGGAGAGTCTGAATAGAACAAAATAGCAAAGGAAGGGTGATTTTGCTTGAGCCGAGATTCTATCTTCTTTTGCCCTCAGACCTCAGCATGCCTGGTTCTCAAGACTTCAGACTCAGATCATGATTTATTCTGTTGGTTTCTGTGGTTCTCAGGTCTTCTTAGACCTGAGTTTAGACTGGAACCAACAGCTATCTTGGGCCTCCCGCTTGCAGATTGGAGATGGTGGGCCTTCACAGCTTCCATATCTATAAGCCGACCCCTTTTAATTAATCTCTCTTTCTCTGTATCAATATATGTCCTAATGATTTTTTTCCTGCAGAACCCTGACTAATACACTCTTAGAGCATCTTTTCTGGGTGTTCTCTTCCCACTGAAGACATGCTACACACCCAAACATGAGTGATTACCCTACTAAATAAGTCTAAATAAGCCAACTTTCTAAATCTCTTGGCTTGCCCAAATCTTGACCAATCTGCAACATTCCCAACACAACTTCCAATGTCTTCCCCTCTCTCAGCCACCCTTTCCTCACCTTCCCTGGGATATAACTGATTCCATTCCTGCTCCTGCCAATCCTTCACCCCCCACAACCCGGTTGAAACTTTCTCCTCTGGTTTATTTAATCTTTGCAGAAGAAGTGGCCAGTTCAGAGCATAACAAGGGGTTAAGCTACAGGATACAGTGAAGAGTCTACTTAGAGTTGAAGTTTGGGACTTCCCTGGTGGTCCAGTGGTTAGGACTCCAAACTCCCAATGCAAGGGGCCAGGGTTCAATCTCTGGTTGGGAAACTAGATCCTTGTGTGCTGCAACTGAGACTCAGTGCAGTCGAAATAAATAAACAAAAATTGGTGGTCCGGTGGTTAAGAAGCTGCCTGCAAATGCAAGGGACACAAGTTCATTCCCTGGTTCAGGAAGATCCCACATGTCTTGAGGCAACAAAGCCATGTGCCACAACTGCTGAAGTATGCGCTCTAGAGCCCATGCTCCTCAACAAGAGAGTAGCCCTTGCTCGCTGCAACTGGAGAAAGTCCACGTGCACCAGCAGAGACGGCACAGCCAAAAATGAATAAAGAGGAAAAAAAGGAAGACTGATTAAAAGACTTAAAACTTGTAAAATAATAAATATTAGAATTGAAGTTTCCCTGTTCTTCACCCCTTACTCTGTCTCCCCCAATGAAATTTTTCAAAAGAAAGTTGTGCTCATCATAAGCATACATACTAGCTTCACAGGTGCTAACTCCATGGTCTTCAGCAAGGTAATAATGTCTCCAAGGCATGGCTCAGTGGGAACAAAAGGCCTGTCTGGTAGGACTGTCTCAGGGATTGAATGAGATAATCCATGTAGTCTAGTACAGTTCCTGGCTCAAAGTAAATACCCAACAACAGTAACTATTTTGTTGTTGTCTTATACAAAATCAGTTCTAAACTGTGAACTGTACATCATAGTCTTACTTAGTCTATGACAGTATTAACTTAATTTTTCATCACCACAGCAACAAAAACTATGATCATATGGACACAGGTCAACAAATGATGACATTTGAACAGGCCTAGGTGTTGTCCCTCCTATTGTGCCATCATGCTTTTTGAAAATTGCTACCATCACTTGGCCTCTCTCAGCAAAAGTTTTTTTTAATTAAAAAACTTTCTAAGAAACTGACACAACATTGTAAAAGCATTTATGTGCTGTGCCATGCTAAGTTGCTTCAGTCGTGTCCAACTCTTTGTGACCTAATGGACTGTATCCCACCAGGCTCCTCTGGAATGGAATTCTCCAGGCAAGAATACTGTAGTGGGTTGCCATTTCCTTCTCCAGGGGATCTTCCCAACCCAGTGACAGAGCCCAAGTCTCCTGCGGCTCTTGCATTGCAGGTGGATTCTTTACTGCTGAGCCACCAGGGAGGCCTGTGAAGCAATTATACTTCAATTTAAAATTAAAAAAAAAAAAACTGTGAAAAAAAATAGATAAATAAAATATTCTGGGGTGGGGAGAACTATGTTTGGGACTTCCCTGGCAGTCCAGTGGTTAAGATTCTGTGCTACTTCTGAAGGGGGCATGGGTTCAATCTCTGGTCTAGGAACTAAGATCCCACTTGCATCAAAGGTGCAACTCAAATGCATTCAAAAGGGAGGTGGAAACAAACCTGCTTGTAAACATCCACTTTAGTTAAATGTGCTCAGTCACTCAGTTGTGTCCAACTCTTTGCAACCCCATGGACTGTCACCTGCCAGGTTCCTCTGTCCATGGGATTTTCCAGACAAGAATACTAGAATGGGTTGCCATTTCTCCCTCCAGGGGAGCTTCCTGACCCAGCAATCGAACCTGTGTTTCCTTGTGTTTCCTCTACTGGCAGGTGGATTCTTTACTGCTGAGCCATTGGGGAAGCCCTTAATTAAATAGAAAATCATTATTAAAAAAAAAAATTCTGTGGAACTTTGATGCTTTGGGTGTGATAAACTGTGGTTTCTTCCTTGATACCTGTAACTATTTGAAAGCCTATATAATTATTCTTCACAAAACTTTCTAAAAGCTTACACAGCCCATCAAGTGGGAGGACAGATAACGGTAATGTGGAATGACAGCAAATTTCATTACCACAGATAAAGCATCATGGGACATTTAGGACCAGTATAGAAGCAGGATACAGTGCTATCTCGAAGATCCTGAATGTGATTTGAAATTTATAACCGAATAAACAGTTGCACTGCTTCAATCAAAATGGGCCCTCAAAGTACTTTCTGAGCGGGTGAATTACAAAGTGTAAAGATTCCGGAAAACAGATTTTTGAAGGCTGAAGCTCAATAGGATTCTACTTCTCAGACTGATTGTGCAGCCAGAAACATTTAGCAGTGCAAAGAGGACTTTCTATTAGAGGGAAAAAAAACCTGAAATTTTCCAGAATTTATGAGAGAAATAATACCACAAGTACTGGGGTTAGTATTGATTTGTGGTGAAACCATTGGAGAAAAGTGTCACCTGCTCAGCAAAAAATGAGTTGAAGAAAAGAGAACAGGCTTTTTTTAATTAAGAATTTAAAACAGGAATCAACAAAGTATGACCTAAAGGTCAAATCTGACCTTCCACCAGCCAGACTTATAAATAAAGTTTTATTGTCACACAGCCACACTCATTCATTTACATAGTGTCTGGGCTGCTTTCTGCTACAGTAACAGAGATGAATACTTGTGACAGAAACTTTATGCCCCACCGAGCGTAAAATATTAAGCCTGTCGCACTTTTACAGAAAAACTTTGCCAACCTCTGGTTTAAAACATCAAGGAAGTTTTCTGGAAATTGGGAGTATTGGGGAGTATATTTGAAATCAGAGTGAAAGAAAAAAAAATCTTCATTTGTTCATTCCATAAATATTTAATAAGTACCTACTCTGTGTCTAGCTGCACAAAAAAAAATTTTTATTAATCAATTATATTTTTGGCTGGACTGGGTCTTCACTGCTGCCTATGGGCTGTCTCTAGTTACTGTGACCGGGGCTACGCCTTGTTGCAGTGTGAGGGCTTCTCACTGTTGTGGCTTCCCTTGTTGCCGGGCACCGGCTTCAGTAATCGTAGCAGGTGGACTCAGTAATTGTGGCTCACGAGCTCAGTTGCTCAGCGGCATGGGGATCCAGTGATCAAACCTGTGTGCCCTTCATTGAAAGGCAGATTCCGAACCACTAGACCACCAGGGAAGCCCTAAATTTTTTTTTTTTAAAGAACAGATAAAAGGCCTTGCCCTCAGAGAACTTACCTGAGCTGAGGAGTTTCCTAGTTGATCCTACTTGCAAAACGTGCACGTTTTGTAAATGAAATCTTTCAAAGAATAATGAAAAATGAAATGTTTCAGGGCATAAAGATGAGATCAGTGTTTCCTCGGCTTAGTCAGTAGGATGGGATGAGCCTGCTGACAGTGCGACGAAGAATCAATCATCAGCTGGACAAGAAGACCTCAAGGCCACTGTAAACAAAGACAGGCTGTGAGGATGCATTAAGGTTGAAAGGAAAACATGAACTAATCTGCACGTGGTTGCAAAAACAGATTTACGGCACGGAATTGATCTGAACAAAACTCCTGGCCAGGTCTATCACAGCATTGCTAACAAGAGCAGGAGATTGAATGGCTTTGAAGCAAGACTGGTGAAAAGAGAGCCAGGCATTTCATACACACAAAGTTACACTGAGGTTTGAGACTCCGTGCGTGTGTGCTGAGTTGCTCAGTTGTGTCCAGTTCTTTGCAAGCCTTTGGACTGTAGCCCGGCAGGCTTCTCTGTTCATGGGATTTTTCAGGCAAGAATACTGGAGTGTGTTGTTGTTTCCTTCTCCAGGGGATCTTCCCGACTCAGGGATCAAATCCGCATCTCCTGTGTCTCCCGCATTGCAGGTGGGTTCTTTACCTGCTGAGCCAACATTGGGGGAAGGCTCAGTAGTAATAAGTTTTGATGTGAGTGAGAAGTAAAAGAACTCTGAAAATTTCTCAATACCATCAACTCATGCATCTGAGAAAAAGTTGATGATTTCTTGAAAGCATTTGCATGCAGAATGAAGGTGCAGCAAATGGGAAGCTGTGTTTTTCCGTGAAAATATCTTTGGGCTCTCCAACAGTGTAATTTGTGTTCATTTGGGTTTTACGTCCTTTCAGAGATGATAGAATTTAGGAAACTGTAAAAAATGATTCTTGAAAAATCAAGTGTCTGATAAATTGAGCAGTGTACTGAGATTAACTTCCAACTCTGAGTTTATCTTTTGTCTGTAACATATCACATATTAAGTATTTCAGGAATTTCTTTCAAAGGGCTGCAAAATAAAATGATCTATAATCACTTCTTTTTTCTTTCTTCATTGTTTATCTTCCAAGTAAAATGATACACATTTCAAAACTATTTAAGATGGGGTAGAAGAGTCATGCCAAAAAATAATCACAGAAAGTTTCATAGTTCAAAAATCATTCATTCAAATGAATACCAAAAAGTCCTGAAAGAAAAAAGATTTGGGAATTTAAGTCCCTTTTTTTTTTTTTTTTTTTTCAGAAAACAATATACTAGTGTTGTTTATTTCCTAAGAACCTGAGTCTCATTTACTACATTTAAATATACATTTTAAGAATAAGAGGGCTTCACTGGTGGTCCAGTGGTTAAGACTCCAACTGCCAATGCAGGGGACACTGGTTCAATCCCTGATCTGGGAAGATCCCACATGATGCAGGGAAACTAGGCCCGCATGCTACAGCTTACTGAGCCTGTACTCTGGAGCCTGCGAGGTGTAAGTATTGAGTACATGTGCAGCAGCTACTGAGGCCCGCACGCCCTAGATCCCATGCTCTACAACAGAAGTCACTGCAGCGGAAGCCCACGCGCTACAACTAAAGAGTAGCCCATGCTCTTCGAAACTAGAGAAAGCCCATACACAGACCAAACGAAGACCTAGCACAGACAAAAATAAACAAACATTAAAAAAAAAGAGAAAAGAATAAGAGCACAGGACTTCCCTGGTGGTCCAGTGCTTAAGAATCTGCCTTCCAATGCAGGGGATGTAGATTTGATCCCTGGAAGGGGCCTCAGATCCCACATGCCATGGGCTCAACTAGAGAAACCACATGCCACAATGAAAACTCAGTGCAGCCATAAATAAATAGTTTTAAAAAGGAACATTGAACACAGAAGTCTCTTTTGAGATTTTGTACACACACAAATATTTACATATACAGTATAAAGAACTAAATGAAACAGCAGGCAAAAGTTTTCAAGAATATAAATGTGCATATGATGGGCATATAGTCCCACAGCTTTGTTTTTCTAAGAATCATACAAAATTCAATTTCCCTTACGACTGCCTCAACATAACCAACACGGGTTATTCCACGTGGTTTTCACAAGAATCCTACAGATGCCCCTAACCATTGTATTTTGTTTCACATCCAAATGCTAGAGAAAACAAGGATGCTTATTCTTCTTCCACAGCATCTTAAATCATACTGTGAAGAGCACTAGCCTTTGATGGTTATTAAGAGTGGACTCCGTGATCAAAATGATGGACCTCGAAGGAAAGAACCAGTGGTGTTTGGAGAAACTGACCATGAAAGATGAAAGGCAGATGATATTTGATGGATCCAATCTCACCTATCAGAATTACTCACCCTGCCTGGTAGATTGTCATGGCTAACATCCAAACCTGAAATCTAAGTTTGAAGGCACACTACCCTGATAACAATTAGACACTGTTCCTGAGAAAGGATGGTGACACAATAAAAATCATCAGGCTGTTTTTATTAACATATTCCTGCATGTTCAAAGATTTTTAGAAACCTCATTTGAAAGCTATTGCTCTAAGATCTCTTACAAAGCACCTCGTTTGTTTTGATGAACTTTCTTTCATACAGAAAAGTGAAAATGTAAGTCACTCAGTCATGTCCGACTCTTTGTGACCCTGTGGACTATACAGTCCATGGAATTCTCCAGGTCAGAATACTGGAGTGGGTAACCTTTCCCTTCTCCAGGGGGTCTTCCCAATCCAGGGATCAAACCCAGGTCTCCCACATTGCAGGCGGATTCTTTACCAGCTGAGCCACCAGGGAAGCCCAAGAATACCGGAGTGGGTAGCCTATCCCTTCTCGAGCAGATCTTCCTGACCCAGGAATCAAACCGGGGTCTCCTGCGCTGCAGGTGGATTCTTTACCAACTGAGCTATGAGGGAAGCCACCTCTTACAGAAATCTGCTGAAAACAAAGGTAGGGAATCTGGGTCCCCTACAAACACCCTCTCAGGTTCCACCTTGACTGAGATTATTACAAAACCCCATTTTATAGATGATAAAACTGCTGTTCGGAAAAGTGAAGTCACCACACTCCTGGTTTCCTTAGGGAATGGCCTCAGTATGGACCTTTGTCACTCAGTGTGCAGGGATTTGTACAAGGGATTGTTTATTTACACAAAGGCAATCGTCCTCTGGGTGGGCCAGTGTGTGACTGATATGTTTACAGTCCCTGGAGTTCTTGGGAACCCAGGGGATCACCAGTTCAGAAGGGGCCACTTCCAGCTCCTCTCAAACCCCTGCCTCTCTCCTCCTCCACCTCGGACTCTCCCCTCCTCCTCTGCAGTCATAATGGGCTCCTCCTGGTCTGTGCTCCCTATTCCTAGCAGCTCTTTCTGGTCCCACTCCACAGCCTAGAACCTTCCCCTAACCTCTCCTCAGCCTGGGAGATCACCTCTCCTCCTTCAGACCTCCACGTGGTCCCATTCTTCCGGAAAGTCCTCCCTGCACCCTCTCCACCAACTGCATGGGGAACCCCATCCCTGGGTTCTCGTAGCATCCTGTGCTGCCTCTAGGTATCCAGCCCTGAAAAAACGATTGATTTGATTGTACAAACAAAAGGTGGTCCAGCATGGCAGTTCAAAGCCTGGGCTCTGGAACCAGCCGGCCTGGGTTTAAATCTTGGCTCTGCCTCTTAGGTATGAGTTCTATGACCCTGAGCAAGTTGTTTAATCTCTTTGTGTCCCCATCGCTCCCTCTGCAAAATAAGAATAACATAATCAGCCTGTTGTGGAGAACCCAAGAGTTAACATCTGCAAAGCACATAAAACAATGTCTGACACACAGCAAGTGTTCCTGGCTGCATCATTATAGTAATCTACTGTTTTCTGTTCCATCCTTTCACCAGACTGAATTTTATTTGTGTTTGGTTTTGGTTATGCTTTGTAGCCTGTGAACACTTAGATGTGGCATGTGGGGTCTAATTCCCTGACTGGGGATTGAACTTGGGCTCCCTGCATTGGGAGCATGGAGTCTTAGTCACTGGACTGCCAGAGAAGTCCCTAGACTGAATTCTTGATTGTCAAGATGCTGTCATAATTCTTAGCACCACCTCTGGCACAGAGTAGGTACTCAGTAAATATTTACAGCAAATGAACGAACGGACAATAGCAGCCACAGCGTCTGTTGAGTCCTCTGCCCACAGCTGGCCTTCTCTAGTGCCCGCCTTGGTTTCCATGGGCTCGGGGCCCCTGGGGCTGTGCTGATTTGCTCAGAGGAGACTTGCTTACGCTCCTCACAGGGTTGAGCTATCCTCCCAACACAGCTGCTCACCCCACTGGAGTTGTGTGACTCCATGCGCTGCAGCTTTGCAATGACTACTCCTCGTCTAATGAGGGTGTCGACCTGTTTTCACGGAATTGAAACTTCTCCCACTGGAAGTTCCCAGAGGCCCACACTTCGCCAACAGCCTCACTGGCTGCCCTCTAAGAAGCTAACCCTCTTCTCACCATTGCCTGAGCTGTGCCTCAAGGACTGGAGCTGGTAGCCCTGTCTTTCAACTGCTATGAGCCAGTTCTGCCTTCATCTCAACACTCAAAGGCCAACCCCTGCAGAGCTTTTGTAGACTACTCCCCAATGGAAACCACTCCTCACCACTCTGAACTCAGTCCTCTATCTGCCCTGTGATTCTTCACCTCCTGGAGTCCCAGTTTCGTTATCTGTGAAAGAGATAATGCCTGCTTCAAAGGGAAGTTATAAAGATTATGTGACTCAAGCAAATGTTTCATATCGAAAGTGTTTCCTTATTTACTACTTTGGAAGTTTCCCGAAGCCGGGAACGCTCTGTTTCATTACTAATATGCCCCTTATTCTTAGCACCTGACTCATCCTAGGCATTCAATAAATGTTTGGTCAGTGGATTGATTAATTCAAAAACCAGCCAAAAATACATCAATTATGACAAAGTAGCAAGATCCCTCAGTTGTATTACAACAGAAAAGAATTGTCTCCTGTGATTTTCATTTTTCTTTTTCTTCCTCTTTTTTTCTTTCTCTCTTCTTTTCTTTCTTTTTTTATATTATTGTTTTAAAATTAAAACTAGCCAAACCAAACCAACTATCCTTTTCCTGGGAGGTGAATCCACAGGTGTATGATGTGCTCAAAATATCATGAATTAGCCAGGGAACTGGACTTGGAAGTAAAGACACACACATACATACTCACACCCTGGGAATACTTTTCAGAAAGGGGTGGGTGCTCGCAATGCGCCCCCACATACAGTGTGAGCCTTGGCTACAACCACTCATCTCATCCAGCCTCCTACCCCATTCTGGGTCCCTCCCTCCCTGACATCACATCACCACCTGGACCCCAGTGTCACCAAACTGAGTGATCAACACCTGCCCTTCTTGACAAACAAATTTCCTCTCCCTGCAGGACCCTCCAAACACTAAAGGGAAAAGCCTAGAGAATTTCATGTTAGCAGAAGGGAAGCTTCATTTCTTATAAGCCCCGGGCACCTGGAAACAGGAGGACATGCCTACTTTTGAGACTGTCCTGCTCTCTCTCACTGATATCCAGAGAGGCCCGTCACTTTCACTGGGTTCAGGTCCCCACCCTTCTTTCCCTTGCCTGTGCCCTGAGCCCTGGAGGGAAAGCCCAGATTGCTCATAAGGTGGTGTCTTCAGAAATTGCCCCATCATCCTTATCAGACCTACTTCACTGCCCGACCCAGACCTGTCCTTGTACAGTCACCTGAGAGGCTCAGCCAGATGGTTGCAATGTGTGCAGGGGAAGCAAACTGACTTACCCGAGAGCTGATGGTGAGCCAGGATTGAGCCACCCGTGGAAAGACAAAGCAGGTCAGTTTGGCAGCAGGATGCTCTGCACAGAACAGGGGATACCTGGGCAGACCCAGTCCACAGGAACAATCCCTGGCCAGTTCCACAAAGGGACCAGGGACCTCAGCCTCTATTTCCCTTCCCCTCCACCTCTGACTCTCACCCCACAACACTGGCTACAACAGGCTGGCTTCTCAGACCACAGGGATTGGCAGGTGAGTATACACACCACTATTCAAGATGCCAGTGATCATAAGAGATGCCTCTAAGAATGAAAAAGCATCGTCTACATCCACAGTTTTCCCCTCAAGGTCAACCTCTGTGCCTGCAGGAGCTCAGGGACGATCACAGGAACGATGCAGCAGTGGTCCCCAGCGCCATCTCTGGGGTGTTCCTCCAAGCTTCTGACATCGTTCTGCCAAATTTGAAGAGCAGGTGGTGAAAACAAAATCATGAGTGCCTCCCTCTCAATGTGACTGATAGAAGCAGCCTGCTTTCAGAGTTGATAGAAAGGGAGAAGAATGTGTATTTAAACTGCTAAAGCATGAAACAATAATAGCAGTGAACAGGTACTGAACCACTGGGACAGCCCAGGAACATGTAAGGATGCACCTTACATGTGTTATCTTATTCCATATTCCCTCTGAGGTGGGTAAAAATATGAGCTAAATTTTTATAATGCTTGCTATGTTCTGGACATGTAATCCTCCCAGAAGTCCCATAACGTAAGTATTGGGTTGACTAAAAACTTTGAGTTTTTCCATAAGATGTTAGAGAAAAATCTGGAAAAAACTTTTAACCAACCCAATATTTATCTCTATTTTGAAGATGAAGATGATGAGAATAGTTGCTTGCACAAGATTACACTGCTTCTAAGTGATAAAACAGGGATTTGAATTCCGAAGTCCAGTTCTAGTTCATTTAATCACTCTACTATATGTGGATCTATTCATGCACCTCTTGTACAGATAAGGAAACAGAGGCTTAGAAGAGGTAAATCTTTGCCCAAGGGAGAAGAGCAAGGGCCAAGATTCAAATCCACAGCCTCCGACTTTAAAGCCCATGCTATTCATCATTTTCTTATTCTGTGTCAGAGAGACAAAAGGGCAAAGTCAAAACCATGCATTTAGATGTCAGCTTATCATTCAGGATTGCATATGGCATCATTTGGCGGGGGACGGCGGGGGGAACCTGCTTTCCCTTCTTTCAAAGGTGCAGGTAGAACGATGTCTTGTAGTGATCTGAAGAAGTTCTCATCCACCTGTTTGTTCATTCACTGAGGAACAAGCAACACTACTTTCAAAATGTCATTTCACGCATAATGGGCAGGGCCCCATGCTAGGTGCTCCAAGGAGCTCACGATGCAGCAGGCATAATAGATGTTCTGCAAGTGACGATCAGTGTGGCCACAAGAGGGGACGCTATTGACGACTGGAACTGTCTGGAACCTCTTCTGCCACTGAGAAGGATGGTGCTGAAGCAGAGGTACACAAGGTAGAGGGAAGATCTTTAAACTCTTCAATGGCGACTTTTTTTCCTCCCAACCCTCTTCTCTCACTGGGTCCGAAGTTAGAGTAAGTGTTCTTCTGACATCTTCATTGTCTCTTCTAGTCCATTATTTTTTCTTCTTCCTGAAACTACTGTACCCTCCATACCTAGCTCTAAGTACTTCCCAGGTCTATCTCACTCCAAAACCTGCTGGCTGATAGCCAACATGAATAAACATTCTGTGCCCCTATAAATTAAATCGTGTTGCTTCCCTGGTAGCTCAGACAGTAAAGAATCTGCCTGCAATACAGGAGAACCAGGTTCAGTCTCTGGGTTGGGAAGATTCGCTGAAGAGGGGAATGGCTACCCACTTCAGTATTCTTGCCTGGGCAATCCCATGGATAGAGGAGCTTGAAGGGCTGCAGTCCATGCGGTCACAAAGTATCAGACACAACTGAGCGACTAAAACACATAATGATTTTTTGGATCTATTTTTACTGTACTACCATGAGGCACAGGAATTTCAGAATTCAGATATTTCTCAGTGCATACTCAGTGCCAGGCATTGGCCAGACTAGTCACTTTCACATACTGTGGCATTTAATCCTCACCATAACCCTACAAGTCTTCCCCGGTGGTTCAGTGGTCAAGAATACCTTGCAGTGCAGGAGACTTGGAGGAGACACAGGTTCAATCCTTTTGCATCAGGAAGATGCCCTGGAGAACGAAATGGCAACCCACTCCAATATTTTTGCCTGGGAAATCCCATGGACAGAGGAGCCTGGCAGGCTACAATCTATGCAGTTGCAAAGAGTAGGACATGACTTTGTGACTAAACGACAACAAATAATCCTGCAAGATACGGACACAGAGGGTCCCAGAGGTGAATTCTAAAGAAGAAATGGCCCCCAGGGGGAATGAATGGCAGAGAGAGGCTTTTGACCAGTCTCCAGACTCCCAGTCCTATGTGTTCAGTAAGCACATTTTGAAGACCTATCCATGAATATTTATACCTTGGATACAAGATAAATATCAGCCCCAGTATCTCCCTTTGACCTCACAGCACTGATGCTGGGAAATTCTTCCAGGTATCTACTCTAAATTCCTTCTGCCACAACTCAGCCCCATTCCCTACCTCGCCCCCATCTTCAGATAAGTACAAAACAAACAGTTGCTGACGAGATCAATGCCAAGCTCCTCCTCTTGTTGTGGCTTCTGTCTTCTGTTGCCACACACGTCTGAGATAAGCTTCTTGGAACAGGCTTCGTATCTCCCCAGGCATTGCCCCCACCCTTTCAGTCACTCCTCAGCACCTGCCCAGTCGGGGAAGACCAAACACTTTAGGGGCCTCTTCTCTGTGGGGAAGGGAGGAAAGACAGAAACCTGGAAACTGGTGGCTTCTCCCAGTTCATCACTCCTTAGGTGACGCTTTGTATGAAGATTGCTGCCTGTCCTGAGAGGCTCCCCAGATTAGGAACAGTACTGGATGATCTGAGTACATGCCCTTGACCTCCACATTCCTGGAGGCTCCCACTAGAAAGATGCATGGAGGACTTTTCTTCACTGGCTTATCAAAGACGACAAAGACAGCCTCTCTGTGCAACTCAGAGATAACAAGGCCCCCAGAACAGACCTAATGAATGGTTAATGAGGAAATAGTTGGAACAAATGAATGAATGTGAGAATGAGTGAATGGGTAAATTAATTAGATATTATTAACTGGATCACGGGGCTTCCCTGATGGCTCACTGGGTAAAGAATCTGCCTGCAACGCAAGAGACACAGGAGATGCTGGTTCAGTCCTTGGGTCTGGAAGATTCCCCAGAGGAGGAAATGGCAATCCACTCCAGTATTCTTGCCTGAAAAATCCAATGGACAGGGTCGCAAAGAGTTGGACAGGACTGAGTGACTAAAGAAACCAAAAAAAAAAAAAACTGGATCAGTGAAGGGAGGAAGAAAATACAAGAATGAACCTAGGTGAATAAAGGAATAAACTTCTAAGTGCTTGAATGAATAAATGAGAGGAAAGTAACAAAACTGATTAAATGAGTACAAGACTGAGCCTGTGGAAAAAATGAATGCATAAATGTGTGAGTCAGTTGAATGGATACATGAATGATAGATGGATGGATTGATGGATGAACGGATTGATGCAACAGTGAGTAAATGTTGAATAAATTCATAGCTTCTTAGAGGAAAATTAAGGAGTTAAATTACAGTCTCAATGAGACCAATAATCATGGCTGTTTTGGTCCTCTATCCTGAACCTCTTACAGTGTTCAACATAGTAGGAATTCTCACAAGTGTTTGTGAAATGAATAAACAGATGAATAGTTAGATAGCTTCCTGCTTGCAATACATGATACTAAAATATGCACTTAATGGAATCCTTTAAATTATCAAAGTTCTTCATGTGAAAAGAACTTTGACTCTTGAGTTGGCTGAGTCTGGCCTTAAGTCTAACTCTGCCATTTTGCTAAGTGTCAAGGACACTTAGAAAGACACATGTATCCTGTTGTTCACTGAAGCACTACCTACAATAGGTAGAACATGGATGCAACCTATATGTCCATCAACAAATGAATGGATAAAGAAGTTGTGGTACATATACTCAATGGAATATTACTCAGCCACAAAAAGGAACACATTTGAGTCAGTTCTAATGATGTAGATGAACCTAGAACCTATTATACAGAGTGAAGTAAGTCAGAAAGATAAATATCATATTCTAACTCATATATACAGAATCTAGAAAAGTGGTACTGAAGAATTTATTTGGAGAAACAGACATAGAGAACAGACTTATGGACACGGGGAGAGGGGAGAGGGTGAGATGTATGGAGAGAGTCACATGGAAACTTACGTTCCCATATGTAAAATGAAAGCCAACGGGAATTTGCTGAATGGCTCAGGAAACTCAAACAGGGGCTCTGTATCAGCCTAGAGGGGTGGGATGGGGAGGAGATGGACGAGAGGTTCAAAAGGGAGGGGATACATGTATACCTATGGCTGATTCATGCTGAGGTTTGACAGAAAGCAACAAAATTCTGTAAAGCAATTATCCTTCAATAAAAAGTAAATTAATTTTAAAAAGACACTTGGAATTTCAGTCTCTAAATGGAATTTCAGTCCTCTATACACTCTCTATGTAGGAATCTGACCTACTTCACAGTGCTCTGTGCTGTGCTAAGTCACTTCAGCCGTGTCCAATTCCTTGCAACCCTACGGACTGTAGCACACCAGGCTCCTCTGCCCATGGGACTCTCCAGACAAGAATGACAGAGTGGGTTACCATGCCCTCCTCCAGGGGAACTTTCTGACTCAAGGACTGAACCCACATCTCTTGCATCTCCTGCATCAGCAAGCAGGTTCTTTACCACAAGTACTACCTAGGAAGCCCTCATAGTGCACTGGAGATTAAAGAATATGTGTAGAAGCACCCAGAAAGCATCCAGCTTAGTAAATAAAAACTTCCTTCCTTTCACTCCCAAGAACATCTTCTTTCCCTATCCATTCAAAGCCAATCAACCTTAGCATCCTTTGAGGCCTTGCCCTCTGTGAGCTCACAGTCTTCCAGGGGATGAATCCAAATAGAAGGAGCTAGCAAGCAGAAGGGTGAAAGAGGCTAAACTATGTAAAACTGGAACAATCCAGCTGCTTATGACCTGAAAAGCCAGCAACTTCAGATGTTTTGACTACAGTAGCTGGAAATAAAAGGGAATATGGATGTGAGAGTTGGACTGTGAAGAAAGCTGATTGCCGAAGAATTGATGCTTTTGAACTGTGGTGCTGGAGGAGACTCTTGAGAGTCCCTTGGACTGCAAGGAGATCCAACCAGTCCATTCTAAAGGAGATCAATGCTGGGTGTTCACTGGAAGGACTGATGCTAAAGCTGAAACTCCAATACTTTGGCCACCTCATGCGACGAGTTGACTCCCTGGAAAAGAGTCTGATGCTAGGAGGGATTGAGGGTGGGAGGAGATGGGGACGGCAGAGAATGAGATGGCTGGATGGCATCACCGACTCAATGGACATCAGTTTGAGTGAACTCTGGGAGTTGGTGATGGACAGGGAGGCCCGGCGTGCTGTGATTCACGGGGTCACAAAGAGTCGGACACGACTGAGCAACTGAACTGAACTGAACTGATGAAGAAAGGAGCCAAGGATTCATCCCAGAGAACAAAGAAGCCCTATGGGATACGGGCATGTTCTCTATGAGGTGAGGAACTTGGCGGGCCACCACATCCACCCAGAGTCACTAAGAAGAGGACAACGAAGCTGGGTTGGGGTCTAACAGAACAGTCTTTGGATGCCCCCACTGTACTTAGGCCAAATGATCTTGAACACATTCCATCAATAAACTCAATTTGTGTGTAAATCAGTAAACTTACATGTGTTTATTGATTAATAAATCAATAAACTTATGTGTGTAAATGCATCAGGAGTGTGAGCCCTGCCTGGCCAGTGTAAGAATACCCGTGGAATTTCTCACACGAGCACACCTGGTATCTGGTTGACCAGCCCGGAAAAATACCATTTCCCTTCCCTTCCCGAATGGGTGACCCCAGCGCTTCCCCACCTCCCAACCAGCAGCCCCGCTCATGCTGTGCTTGTTGACACCACATTCGGGCCTGCGTGATGTTGTCACCCCACGTTACACCACCACACTCACCAGTGACGTAACCCGCCTCCGTGTCCCTCCCCGCCCTCCCCAAGCTGGCATAACCCAGGTTCTGCTCACACATCCTCACTGAAATTCAAAACCAGATGCTGCGTGTGTGTGTGTGTGTGCTGGTTCATTGGAAGACAAAGTCAAGTCTGGCCCCTTTTACTCTTTACTTTCTCTCTCTCCTCCTGGCTTCTGAGAGTGGAGGAGCTGGGAGGGGGCACTCACGGCAGAGGATGCCAGCTCCAACCCACCCAGCACATCCTGTTCAGTTCCCGAGGCTGGATGGCAGGAGCCACAAGTGCAGCAACGTGGTGGCATGAGGAAACAGGCCTGCTTGTTGAAACCCATTTCTCGGTGATGAGAACCAAAGAGGACTGGTCAAGGAGAGAGACAGCAGACACCAGCCTGAGCTCTCAGGAATGTCTCCACTCCCTCACCCATTCAAAGACATTTTTGAGTACTGACTATGTGCTGTAGTCCTAGGTAGAGGCACTGAGTCAGGCCACATCACAGGTTCCAGCCTCACGGAGCTGTCCATTCGCGTGGACGGCACACACAATGGCCAAACAAACTCGCAACAAGGCAAAGCAAGAGAGCGTCAGGCTGTGAAAAATGCTTTGAGGTAAACACATAGGTGGGTGTGCTAGGAACTGAGCAGGGAAGAAGGTACTGAGCTAGTGGAGTAATTAGTGGAAGTTTCTCTGAGGATGACAATGAGCAGAGACCGGGAAGATGAGAAGGGGCCAGCCACGTGCGGAACTGGGGTGGAACGTTCCAGAAGAGCGAGCTGCACATGCAGAGGCCATGTGACTTGCTCAAAGACAGGAAGGGACAGTTTGGCTGGAGCACGCAGCATGGGAAGGAGGGCAGGCCTGAGAAGCTTCTAGACACCAGGTCACAAAGGTAGGACACCCCAGGCCAGAGTAGAGGTTAGAGGACTTCATTCCAAGGGAGATTTTCAACACCCTGGAGGACTCTTCCCTTCCTGATCCCACATGCCTGCAGGACAAGGTGACCAACAGGACTCCCACTCATAGTCATTTGAACAGATTAATGCCCTCCACGCTGTTGATGGAGGAGACAGCCCTGAGATGGGAAGGGATGTTTCTGAGATCACACTGAGGGGCTATGACAGAGCAGAAACTGGGATGTGGGCCGCTGGAAATGAAAGTGGAGCTTACATGCTCAGCAGTTACCATGTGCAATGTCCATTTAGTCTTCTCACCAAGGGCCCACCAGAGTCCTCTGATGCCAAAGCCCACACCCTTTCCACTGGGCTGTTTGAACCTAAGTGTCCATCAACAGAAGAATGGAAAAAGAAGACATGTGGTGATGGAGAAGACTCTTGAGAGTCCCTTGGACTGCAAGGAGATCAACCAGTCCATTCTAAGGGAGATCAATCCTGGGTGTTCATTGGAAGGACTTATGCTAAAGCTGAAACTCCAATACTTTGGCCACCTCATGCGATGAGTTGACTCACTGGAAAAGAGTCTGATGCTAGGAGGGATTGGGGGTACGAGGAGACGGGGACGACAGAGAATGAGATGGCTGGATGGTATATATATACACAATGGAATAGTGCTCAGTCATAAACAGGGATGAAATGTGTTCATCTGTAGAGATGTAGGTGGACCTAGAGACTGCCATACAGAATGAAGTAAGTCAGAAAGAGAAAAACAAACATCCTGTATTAACCCATAGATGTGAAATCTAGAAAAATAGTGTGGATGATCTTATCTGCAAAGCAGAAATAGAGACAAATATATGGACAACAAGAAGGGAAAGGGAGGGTGAAAGGAACTGGGAGATTGGGATTGACATATACATACACTATTGATACTGTATATAAAATAGATAAGGGCTTCCCAGGTGGCGCTAGTGGTGAAGAACCCGCCTGCCAATATAGAAGGCACATGTAGGAGACACGGGTTAGATTCCTGGGTTGGTAAGATCCCCTGGAGAAGGGCATGGCAACCCACTCCAGTATTCTTGCTTGGGAAATTCCATGGGCAGAGGAGCCTGACGGGCTACAGTCCATAGGGTTGCAAAGAGTCGAACACAACTGAAGCGACTTAGCACTGCACCACATAAAATAGATAGCTAGTGAGAACCTACTGTATAGCACAGGGAACTCTCCTCAGTGCTCTGTGGCGATTGAAATGGGAAAGAATTCCAAACATAAGGGGATATATATTATGTATACGTATGGCTGATTCACTTTGCTGTACAGCCAAAACTAACACAACACTAAAAGCAGTTACACTCCAATAAAAATTCACTAAAAGCAGCTATACTCCAATAAAAATTAATTTTTAAAATGCTAAATAAATAAATACATGTTTTAAAATGTACATCAGTATTCCCAGGTACTTCCTAAAAACTGCTGGAACTTTCTTTGGGAAACACCTCAGAGCCCAAGCAAATGAATGAAACAAACTAGGTGACAACTGACAAGTGAGCCAGTAGCCCTCATGGATCAGTCCACTGAGAAACACATGAACACGGTTTTTAAAGTAGATCAGAGAAGCCACTTACAAGTAGTTCTCACTATACATACACATCCCATCATCAAACGTGCCTCTCTGAATGTCCCCTGAGACTGACAGAGGGCAGAAGGGTTTTTCTTCATAAATGACCCACTAGGTCCAGCTCCGCATGGTACCATAGCTCAGACTTCCACTGCACAGACTAGCTGGGAGAGTTTATTAAAACTCAGGCTGCTGCGTCTTACACCCAAAGCTTCTGAGCCAACAGGTTCAGGGTGGGGCCAGAGAGCTTGCTTTTCTAACAAGTTCCCAGGTGATGCTCATGCTGATGGTTTGGGGACCACACTTTAAGAACCACTGCTAAAGGGGAAACTGTGATCTCCACCCAGATCACTCTTTTTAAAAAAATAATAATTCTATGATCTATTCTTGGCTGTACTGGGTCTTTGTCGGGCTTTCTCTAGTTTCGGTAAGCGGAGGCTATTCTTCTTTGCATTGCCCAGGATTCTCTAGTTGTGGAGCATGGACTCTAGGTGTGCAGGCTTCAGTAGTTGCAGTTTCTGGGCTTTCGAGCACAGGCTTAATTTTTGTGGCGTATGGGTTTAGTTGCTCCACAACATGTTGAACACTGGTCCCCTGCATTGGCAGGCAGATTCTTATTCACCATACTACCACAAAGTCCCAGATAACACTTTAGGACTGAGGCCTTCGCTTGCCCAGGAATTGGCCCTCCACAGAAATTGTTCTTAATTCAAGGGAACTGCGTCACCCGGAGTTATCACCCCATCCTGTGAGCGGCCCACTACAGGTCAATGGAGAAGCTCCAGGGCCTCTGTTTGGAACAGCTCTGCAGGGCCAGCTCAGCTTCAGAGCTCCACATGGGGTTGGCTGAGGCCTCCATGGCAACTGAATCAGAATTCAAAGTCTCCCTCCGCCTTCCTGTGTGCTTCAGCCCTGCGGGTGTTGTTCCCCAAACCACTCCCCGTGAAACACCCTGAATTCAAGTTTCTGTCCCAGAATCAGTTTCTAGAGAGTTGGTCCCAGAAGTGGGTGCTGGAAGGCAGCAGACTGCAGTGGATCTTGAAGCTGATTCACCCATTCTCCAGCTGGCTGACAGCGGGTGCTCTGGCACTGGGGGTGAGTTGAGGGTAAGTAGAGAAAGCACAGCCCTTGGGATGATATAATGTGGAAACATGAAGCCTTTTACTGGCAACAAGCTGGAATCAGTGACCTGCAGATGGGAATGAACAGGTGGGTGCAACATCTCAGGCTTTGGAGAGGTTTGTGCATGCGTGCATGCTCAGTCACTTCAGTCATGTCCAACTCTGTGCGACCCCAAGGATGGTGGCCTTCCAGGCTTCTCTGTCCATGGGATTCTCCAGGCAATAAAACTAGAGTGGGTTACCTTGCCTTCCTCCAGAGGATTTTCCCAACCCAGGGAAGTCTCACATCTCCTGCATTGACAAGTAGGTTCTTTACCACTAGTGCCACCTGGGAAGCCCTTGGAGACGTTTAGATGAGGTACTAATCATAATGACAATAAAATTGGGTGGCTCTCCGAAGTGTCAAGGTCAGAAGGCCACTTTGGGAATGCCTAAAGAGTCCTCATCTCCTGCAGTCAGAAGATAGAAAGGGCTGAAAATAAGGCCCATGTCTTCATTATAAAGGCAACAGAGCACCAGAAAATTCTGAACCCTGGCAAATCTGTTATGCCAAAGTCAGAACTTTAGTTAGAAAGAAGTGGGGTCCCGACACCCAGAATAGGGACGTGAGCGTGGATGCGCTCAAGAACACTGAAGCCCCAGATCCTCCAGAACTCTCTAAGCCTGAAGAAGGGGGCCAGGACGCCGACCAAATATAAGAACTCCTGCCTGGCTTTAAAATGATGCAGGAAATTATCTCCCCTTCTCTCTGCTGCAAAAAGTCATATGCCCCCAACCCCCACTCAGTTAGACTCCCACCTCACCTTCTGACTGCCAAATCCATGTCTAAGGTGAAGTTATAACCTTATTCAGTCAGAAAACACTGGGTTTGCGAGGCTTCCCAGACAGGAATGGGAATGACAGGATCCTGGCATAATAGATGCCAGATGGCACTTAGCCATCAGAAGCAAGATGAATGCAAACATCGTAAGGAGCTGCAGAGTCACAGGCTGCTAGGGCCTGACCCACCCACCACCAGCCGCGGAGATGGTTAGCAGAACACAGAATCCCTGAAGTCAAGTTAGATGAGGAATTGCTCAATTCCAAACAATTGGAAAAAAAAAAAATCGAGAATCAGGATCTCTTGCCAAGTTCCCAGACCTGAGCCCATTTTCAGACGTGAAATCCATTGACTGAAGGAAAAACCAACGCCCCAGGAAGGACTCAGCACCACCATGTCAAAGTGACCTCTAGGGTTTCACTCTGGAAGGGAAAAATACCCAGGAACTTTGAGTACTGTTGTATTTAAGGTCTGAGTTGAAACAAAACATTCCCTTGCTCGTGTTAGAATGAGAATGTCCAGGGGGCCCGGTAAGAAGTAGAGTCCAGGCTCAGACCTGTCCCTCAGTGGTCATTTCCCCGGTCAGTCCCTCAATATGCAACCAGAATAGTTGTAGTTATATATCAAGTTCTGCCTTGATAGTTGGCAGAACTTCCGTATTGTTTCCTTGGCCTGTGAAGTCGGAACTATCAAAGTGTGGAAGAACAGGTAGAAACTTCTGAAACGGCCTCCACCCATCTCTCCCCCACAGCAGATAAGATAGTAAATCAAAATCAGTATTTCATCAGAGAGAGATAAATGCCACCCTTACAGATCTAAAGGTTATAGAGATAGTGGCTTCCCTGGTGGCTCAGACAGTTAAGAATCTACCTGCAATGCAGAAGACCCAGGTCCGATTTCTGGATTGGAAAGATCCCCTGGAGAAGGGAATGGCAACCCTCTCCAGCATTCTTGCCTGGAGAATTCTATGGACAGCGGAGCTTAGTGGGCTACAGTCCATAGGGTTGCAAAGAGTCGGACACAACTGAGTGTCTAAAACACACACACAAACACAGTTCCCAACATAGCTCCATTTAATTTGCTAGTCTGGCCACTAAAAATGCCCTAGAAGGATCTAGAGGTTGATATGGATGTTGACCAAGCAGTTGTTCTGATTGTAACTGCTGTGTTGTAGGTAGTATCTCTGCTGAACAGGGGAACAGCTTAGGATGGAGTGTGGCCACTGGGCTGAGCTGATGAAGGTATCTTTTCAAATCTCTCAACAGGAAGGACTGGGAACAGCTCATACTCGTGTGGAATGGACAGCGCTCTACACCACACCATCTTCCCCTAGGACTACATTGACTCATCCACACTTGGTTGTAGCGTGGACTTTGGATCATCTGGACATTCCACAGAATGGCACGTTGGTTGACCACATTAATGACTTCACATTAATCAGTAAGTGATGAGTGGCAAATACCTTGGAGGTTTTGATAAGACACAGACCCTCCAGAGGGTGAGAGATAAAACCCATAGAGGAGGCAGAGTCCTGCCACGTCAGTTTTAATGGGTTGTGAGAAAGGCCAGAATGTTCCCTCCAAAAGGAAGGGCAAATTATTGTACCCGACTCCCTACGCTACTGAAGAAAAAGCACGACACCTGGAGAGCCTCTTTGGTTCTGGAGTGAGCATATTCAACTAATCATTCATTAGGATTTAGCGTTTCCTAGTGAATGATTTTTCTAGTTTGTAAGCCACTGGGTAAATGAGTTTTATTTTTCAGAATTGTTTTTTGACAAATGATGAAGCATGCACTGAATTTTTTTTTCTTTATTGCTAGAGAGATAACACTTTAGTGACTTCATTATTTTTTCCTGACTCTGACAAACAGCAGAATGAGAGAGGTGGCAGAAACCATATGTTCATATTCATGTCTGGCCACAAAACGAAAGTATTGTACAGTCTGTAAACGGATCTGTTGTAATATGACATTCTGTAGGAGAATGCCATCCGTTTCAAATGTAAAATTCAGAAAGTGCACTCTGCTTTATAAACTCCTTTTACTCTTAACATGTTCAGGAAAATGGATATGGAATTGGTGTAATTCTATGACTGCTTTTTGTGTCAGATAACATCTTGATGAAAAGACAACATACTCGTTTCCCTGACTCAAAGGGAAGTATTTTCTTTTACATTGCTTTTCACTTGGAAAATTTTTCAGTTGTACATTTTATTTCCCTAAGAGTTGTATTTTTCACAAAAAAAAATGTTACGGCTATGGCTACAATTGGTTAACGTTATCTGTACTACATTTTTCATTATTTTCAGTGGATCTTATTTAGTTATATTTTTAATGAGAGTAATGCTCCAAACCAATTTCCATGTGACATAGAAGACTGCCAAGTTTGAATGGAGCCTGAAACAGAGAAGTACCATGAAGCAGATTATGGTTAAGGTACAAAGAGTTACAGTACTTGAGCATTAATCCCTGGCGGACCCTATAACATATAAACATAGGCATGCTAAGCTGCATCAGTCATGTCCAACTCTTTGCACCCCATGGACTGTAACCTGCCAGGCTCCTCTGCCCATGGGATTTCCCAGGCAAGAATATTGGAATGGGTTGCCATTTCCTTCTCCAGGGGATCTTCCTGACCCAGGGATTAAATTCACATCTCTTATGTCTCCTGACATTGGCAGGCGAGTTCTTTACCACTAGTGCCACCTGGGCAGACCGTATGGTATTAGGGCAAATCTAAGGGGGAAAAGATGCTGCGTGGAGTCTATGGAAAACCTTAGTGGGAGAATCACACTGTATATCCCTGAAGTAGATCTGCCCTTGATGAAGGAGATGGGAACCCCTGAGGTGCCACAGAACCCATTTGGGGAACCACTGAGTAAGATGTTCTCACAGTTCCCTCCAGCTCGGACGTTCCACAGATCCTTCTTCCTGTGCATTTGTTCAAGTCTAGGCAACATGATCTTATTTATTTGGGGGCCAGTTCTTCCTGTGACTTGTCCACGTGCCTTGCCAACAACAGCCCAGGAAAAAGCTCCCCACTGCTCTCATCTTGAAGTTCTGGCTCCAGATGGGCTGAGCGTGCCAATGAGGGGCATTGCCAACTTATTTCTAGTCCAACTAAGAACTGTGGCTCTTTTCCATGACTCTGCCCTCTGCTTTGGCTGCAGGAGCCTAACTCGCACTGGTTTAGAAAGCCCAGTCTTGTTCCTTCTTGCATGAGGCTGTGGTTTGTGTGTGACTAGCAGACTGCAGCATGATTGCCTTGCCCTGAACCTTGCTTCCTCTAGAGGTGTAGGAAGACCCTGTGTGAAGACACCTTTATTAACAACAGCAGCCTATGCCCCTTCATTTGCCAGCAGAACCCAGCTCCAGGAAAGGGACTGGTCTGGGTCCATCTGGCTTCCCTTCCCCTCTCTGGACCTCAGCTTTCTCATCTATAAAATTAAGAGTCTCTAAAGAGACTCTGCTTGCCTTGATGCTCCGTGTCCCACAGCCTGAAAAGGCAGAGTAAGAACTGACTTCCCTACTCCTCCCTCATCCTGTGGCTCCTGTTACAACCACCTGCCCTGCATCCAATTTTGGAAACACGTCAATGTGTTTGTGCTTCAAGAGTGGAAATAAATGAATCAACATATCCTAAAATAATGAGAGGTCCGGCTGATGGAACAAGCTCCCAGCTGGGGCAGGTGTGGGCATTAAAATAACACCACCTCCTGGATGTATGGATTAAATGGACATAAACCCTGCAGCACCACACCAGGACACAGTGAGAGCATTCAGTGAATGGCAGGTATCACCACAGTGTCACTTGAAGACCTGAGAATCTCCGCCAGAGGGATGAGGCTCCCCGGTCTAACCCTCTGACCCCCGAGTCCTCCCTCCCACACGCTTACAGTGACAGAGGACTGACGACCTTACAGAGCAGCCTGGGCATCTGGGTCAGGTGCCGAGCCACATGCTTTAGAAGCGACATCTATGAATCGGCACGAATGCTGCCCCGGAGGAGCTTCAATTCCAGAGATGAGTCACAAATCCAGTTATTACACAGAGGGGTGATGTCCTACGCAGAGTGAAGATACCAGGCCTGGAGTTTCAGATATGAGCTGCTTTTTCCCAAGTGGGGAGGTCAGGGTGTCTCCTGAGGACAGCGGCCATGTTTATCTTGCTCCACAAGCGAGTCCCAGACCCCAATACAGCTCTTGGCTTATAAGAAGTGCCTTATACATATTTATTAGGTCATTGAGTGCATCAAAATGAAGATGACTTGGGGAAGATGGGTGAAGGCAGACATTCTAGGCAATAGAATTCCAAGAAGAGTCACTTCCAGGGAGATCTAGGGTGGCGTTTCATTTAGTCACACCCAAACTCACACCGGGCTTCCCAGGTGGCTCAATGAGAAAGAACCTGCCTGCCGATTCAGGAGATGCAGGAGGCTCAGGTTCAATTCTGAGGGAAGTTACCATGGAGTAGGAAATGGCAACCCACCCCAGTAGTCTTGTTTCCATGGACAGAGGAGCCTGGTGGGCTACAGTCCTTGGGGTCACAAAGAGTCAGACATGCCTGAGCATCTGAGCACATACAAACTCACACCAGGGAAGCCAGAATCAACCACCTTACCACTCCCTTATACTCAAAGTCCTGTACTGACCCAGAAAATCTGAAGAAGGAAAGTAGGAGTCTGGACGTGGGGATCTGGTTTCCAGTCCGTAGATCTCTCAGTACATTCCTGGTGACCTGGGGCAAGTCACTTCCCCTCAGCTTCTCAAAGGAAGAATGTCAGACAAGATAATCTCTAAAATCATTTCCCAGTCCATAAACTCCTCTTTTATATAAGCCCCTTTTTATTCTCCTCTCTCCCCTCCAGCTACCTGGGGCAGCCTCTTCTGTGCTGCCATTGTCATTTTTCTGGATTTTTGGTCTGTCAACGTGGGCCACAAAGAGCTGGCGAGATGTTCTGGTTGCTCTGCTGTGAAATAAATTACCCCAACACTCAGTGGTGTAAAAGAACTGCCATTTTATTTTGTGTACCGAGATAAAATTGTTTCCGTGGACTGAGAATCTGGCAGTGACTTGACCAGGCAGCTCTTGCTTAAGATCCCTCATAAGACTGGAGTCAATGACGGCTAGGGCTGCATTCATCAGAAGGCTCGGTGGGGTTGGACCTCCCAGGTAGCTCAGTCACATCCGATCTCAGCCCAAGAGAGCTGATAGTTGAGGCTGGTTTTTGTCCAGATGCTCAGATGTGCCTCTCCACCACCGTGGTCTCAGACTTTTTACATGCCCAAACTGGCTTCCTCCAGAGCAAGTGACCCAAGAGAACCAGGCAGAAGCTCCATGGGCTTTTAGGACCTAGCTTTAAAAATCATGTGGCAAAATCTCTACTGCTTACAAGTGAGTCACTTAGACCAACTCAGATTTAAGCTATGGCGCAGAGAGAAACATCAACCTCACCTCTCGGTGGGATTTCTATCAATAAGCTGGCAGACTTGTCTTAAAATTGCCACACAAGGCATGAGCCTGGCCCTCGGTAGAACACTGACATACCATATGTGGCCTTGGCCTTCCCTGTCTACCCCATGTCCGCAGCCTCAGGGCCCTCACACTCTCCTGGAATGTATCCCCTGCTTTACCAGGTCTCTTTCTTCTCCTCTCTAATCAAACCTTGCCTTTTGTTATGGACTGAATGTCTGTTCCCCTCAAAATTCATATGTGGAAACCCTAATCCGCAGTGTGATGGTATTTGGAGGTGAGATCTTTGGGAAGTAAGTAGGTTTACACAAAGTCATCAGGCCTCCTTGATGGGATTAATGTGCTTATCAGAAGAGTTGAAGAGATCAGAGCTCTCTGTCTCTCTTCCCACCATGTGAGGACACCGTGAGTGGGCAACCGTCTAAAGCCAGGAAGAGAGCCCTCACCAGATACCAAATCTGCCAGCTCCTTGATCCTGAAATTCCAGCCTCCAGATCTGTGAGAAATAAGTGTGTTGTTTAAGTCATCCAGTCTATGGTATTCTGTTATGATTGCCTGAGAAGACTAATACACCTGCTCTATGTCCCATTCCCTCAAGATCCCAGTCTATACAAGACCCCAAAGGACCCTAACAGAATAACTGGACCCCTGAGCCCCATTAAACTTGCTCATCTCTAGAAGGACCCCCACTAAATGACCCAAAGAAGGCAATTTCAGACACTGTGGCATGTAAGAAAATGAGATAAGGGCATGCATTTTGAATCCAGATAGGTTGATGATGTCTACTTAAGGACTTATATTTGGAATATATCATGAAACAAAAAAATCCATGAGATCAGCAGGGCTATACTTGGGCCAGTGTATCTGAGGCAACCAATTTCTAATTGCTTTCTAAACCTGAACCTGGTGGTTGGGCAGAACATCTGTCTAGACATGAGCTGAGCTCCCAGTGAGACAGCAACATCTCTACTGGTTGATCTCCAAATTAGCAGTCATTGCATCTCTACCTGTTACCTGATATTAGACTAGTAACCCAGTTGGTTAAACCAAGCCAAAAGAAACAAGTGAGGACTGAAATAATAAACTAGGAGAACATTTAAAGGAATGGAATGGGGTGGACAGTAAATAAAAGGATGGAATGTAATGTGTAGATAGAATGAACTGGAATGGAAGGTGCTCCCCTCTCAGGCCTGCATTTCTTTTCTTTTTCTTGAACATTCTATAACCTTATGGCAGCTCCCTCATTTCATTCAGGTCCCTGCTCAAATGTCACCTTCTCTGACCGCCCATCACTCCCACACCTTCTTCCCTAGTTTATTTTTCTAATTTCCATCTGTAAATAAAAGCACTGAGGACAGTGACTGAAGCCTTGAAATTAAGAGACGCTTGTCCCTTGGAAGAAAAGCTATGACAAACCTAGACAGAGCATTAAAAAGCAGAGACATCACTTTGCCAACAAAGTTTCCTCTAGTCAAAGCTATGATTTTTCCAGTAGTCATGTACAGATGTGAGAGTTGGACCATAAAGAAGGCTGAGCGCTGAAGGATTAATGCTTTCAAAATGTGGTGCTGGAGAAGACTCTTGAGAGTCCCTTGGACTGGAGGGAGATCAAATCAGTCAATCTGAAAGGAAACCAATTCTGAATATTCATTGGAAGGACTGATGCTGAAGCTGAAGCTCCAATACTTGGGCCACCTGATTCGAAGGGCCGACTCATCGGAAAAAAACCTCGATCCTGGGAAAGACTGAGGGCAGGAGGAGAAGGGGGTGACAGAGGATGAGATGGTTTGATGGCATCATCAACTCCAGGGACATGAGTTTGAACAAGCTCCAGGAGATAGTGAAGGACAGGGAAGCCTGGCTGGCTGCAGTCCATGGAGTTGCAAAGAGTCAGACACGAATGAGCGACTGAAAAACGAAGTGAAGTGGAAGTGAAGTGAAAGTGAATTCGCTCAGTCGTGTCCGGCTCTTAGTGACCCCATGGACTGTAGCCCACCAGGCTCCTCCGTCCATGGGATTTTCCAGGCAAGAGTACTGGAGTGGGTTGCCATTTCCTTCTCCAGGAGATCTTCCCAACCCAGGAATTGAACCCGGGTCTCCTGCATTGTAGGCAGCCGCTTTACTGTCTGAACCACCAGGGAAACAGCCTCTATTTATTGGTTTATTTCTCTTTCTAACTCCACGGCAGCAGGAACTTTGTCCCTTCCTGCTTCCTGCTGTTGTCTGCCCTTCAAGCATCAGATATACAGTGGACCTTCCATAAATATTTTTTGTATAATTGAATCATTCAGCCAATCAACCTCATTGAAATGCATTCAAATAGACTGGATCACAATGAAATAAAGTGGAGTGGAGTGGAACATAAAAGGGCAAAAGTGGACCGGACTGAGATGGGGTGGGGTGGGGTAGGGAGGGGCAGGTAATTCAAGATGAAAGGAAGCAGGAAAAAAATCAATTCAGAGCAGCAGATGGACTGGAACAGTGACTTTTCAACCCTCAGTGCACACTGGAACCACCCGGGGAGCTTTTAAACCATACAATGCCTGGACCTACTCATGGCCATTCAGATTGGATTGGTCTGGCGAGGGGCCCAAGCGCCATTATTTTTTAAAGCTTTTCATGTGGTGCAAATTTGCATCCCAGAGTGAGAACTATTCTATTAGGACTTTCTAGTTACAGAAACTAGGTTAACCTCAAACCCAGCCATCAGGCCTCTGCACAAGAGTTACAAACCAGAACCTCGAACCCTACAAACAGCATATCTGTAAGGGAACGTGAGCACCAGCAGCAACTACAGAAAACCTCTTGAATTTTCAGCCATTGCCCAGTATTGAACATTGTTCTGACAAATGTATGAGTGGAAACTCTCATCTGAACCTCAGTGGCCAATTCTGCCGGGGGGCTGGGAGGACTGCTGAAGTAGCTTTGTGCTATTCTCTGCACAGTATGGACTGGGCACTCTCTGAAGCTGTTCCATCTCTACCGCGAGATAAACAGGGTCCACCCAGGAACTCAAGGCAGACCTGCCCCTTGTCTTTCTCCCACTGTCCAGCTAATCGCCATCTCCCTCTGCTTTGAACAAAAGCAAGCAAAATTATAAGAAGAAGATAGCACTAAGTCATGTCCAACTCTTGCGATCCCATAAACTGTAGCCTGCCAGGCTCCTCTGTCCATGGGATTCTCCAGGCAAGAATACTGGAGTGGGTTGCCATTTCCCTCTCCAGGGGAACTTCCCCACCCAGGAATTCAACCCAGGTTTCCCACATTGTTGGCAGATGCTTTACTGACTGAGCTACATAGGAAGCCTGCAAAATTATAAAGGAATCCCAAAATCTGACTTCCATAGTCTTCCTGACTTTAGATTTTTTTTAATTCAATGTATTTAATTTGATGTAAAGTGAAAGTGAAAGTGGAGTCGCTCAGTCGTGTCTGACCCTTAGCGACCCCACGGACTGCAGCCTACCAGGCTCCTCTATCCATGGGATTTTCTAGGCAAGAGTACTGGAGTGGCTTGCCATTGCTTTCTCCAATGCATGAAAGTGAAAAGTGAAAGTGAAGTCGCTCAGTAGTATCCACTCCGACTCTTCGGGACCCCATGGACTACAGCCTACCAGGCTCCTCCACCCATGGGATTTTCCAGGCAAGAATACTGGAGTGTGTTGCCATTGCCTTCTCCCAATTTGATGTAAGCTAGCATTAAAAGAGAAGGAAATGGCAACCCACTCCAGTGTTCTTGCCTGGAGAATCCCAGGGATGGGGGAGCCTGGTGGGCTTCCATCTACGGGGTCACACGGAGTCAGACATGACTGAAGTGACTTAGCAGCAGCAGCATTAAAAAAAATAGTTTACCCATTTCTCTCACCACTCACCTTTTGCAACCACCGATCTGTGTCTTTGAGCTTGGTTTGTTTTAGGATTTATTTGCTTTTTAAATATATGAGAGGTCATTTAGTATTTGTCATTCATTTTCTGACATATCTCTCTTACAATGCCCTCGAAGTCCATCCATGGTGTTGCAAATAACAAAATTTCATTCTTTTTATGGCTGAATAATATTCTTCTGTGTGTGTGTGTGTGTGTGTGTGTGTGTGTGTGACATATTCTCTCTCCACTTATCCCTCAATGGACACAGTTTGTTTTCACATCTTGACTATTGTAAATAAAGCTGCAATGAACATGGGAGTGCATATATCTTTTAAAATTAGTATTTTTATTTTCTTCAGATAAATACCTTGAAGTGGAATTGCTGGATCATATTGTAATTCAATATTTAATTTTTTGAGGAACCTCCATATTGTTTTCCATAGTGTTTACACCAGCTTACATTTCCACCAATGGTATACTAGGGTCCCTTTTCTCTATATCTTCCCCAACACTTATTTCTTATCTTCTTGATAATAGCCATTCTAATAGATGCGAAGTGATATCTCACTGTGGTTTTGTTTTGCATTTTTCTGATAATTAGTGATGTTAAGCATCTTCCTGTATCCATGGCCGTCGTATGTCTTTGGGAAAATATCTATTCAGGGCCTTTGACCATTTTTTAATTGGATTGTTAGGGGTTTTCCTATTGAGTTGTATGAGTTCTTTATGTATTTTGCTTACTAGCCCCTTATCAGATATATGATTTGCAATTACTTTCTCCCATTCCATAGGCTGCCTTTTCATTTTGTTGATGAGTTCCTTCACTGCACAGAAACTTTTAAGTTGATACAGTCCCACTTGTTTATTTTTACTTTTATTGCTTTTGCGTTTTAGAGTCAGACTCAAACAATTAACTCCAAGACCTATCTCAAAGGGGCTCACCCCGTGTTTTCTTCTAGGAATTTTATGGCTTTGGGTCTTAAATTCAATTCTTTAATACATTTTGAGTTAATTTTTGTAAGGTTAAAGTAGGCATAAGAGAGTGCTCCAGTTCTATTCTTCTGCATGTGGCCATCCATTTTTTCCAAAACCACTTATTGAAAAGACTGTCTTTTCCCCGCTGTATATTTTTGGTTCCTATGTCATAAATTTACTGGCCATGTATGCATGGCTTTATTCCTGTGCCCTCTATTCTGTTCCATGGATCTATGTATCTATTTCAACATCAATTACCATATTGCTTTAGTCACTGTCGCCTTGTAATATAGTTTGAAATCAGGGAGCATGATGCCTCCAGCTTCGTTCTTCTTTCTCAAGATTGCTCTGACTTCAGGGTCTTTTGTGGTTCCGTACTCAATTCTGGATTGTTTGTTCCTGACTTCAGGTTTTCCTCTCTCCAGTGCCCCTTCAGGCCCCAGCTTTTATCCAAAACCACTCCAGCTCTCTGAAAAAAAAAAAAAGTAACTATGATAATGAATGACAGCTATGCTTTCTTGCACTCTGGCAGTTAAAAAAAAAATCTACAATAATATGCTATGATAATCATTTATATAATAATAGCTAGCACTTATTTAGAACTCATTACATACCAGGCATCCTTCTTTCAATTTTACCTGTATTAGCTTGTTTATCAATTCTATGAGAAAGATGCTATTATCCTATCATTCCCATTCCTTAAAGGTGAGGAAACGGGAACAGAAGAGTTAAGTCACCTGCTTAAGGACACACAGCTAATGAGTAGCAGAGCAAGGGCTGAAGCTCCAGGTTTTCAGTCTGAGTTCTTAGCATCTGTATGTGCTGCCTCATGCAATCTTCATGTGTTCTTAAAGACAGTCTTTCCAGGCAGATAGTATTTCCTGATTTTACAAACGAGAAAGCTGAGTCTCAGCTATATCTGGACATGGGCACCCAGTCGCGATATCGGAACTGGACATCAAACCCAGTATTATCTACTCTCAGAATCTGAGGTCCCCATCACCACACAGCTCTGCCCCTCAGCTCACACTCCTCTGAGCTTTGGGGAAGCAAGGAGGGCCTCCCCATCTCCAGAGTGGTCTGAGCCTGCTCCTTATGGTCAAGAACTTCTCACATCAGTCACCCAGTCAAGGGGAGGCCTCTGGGGTTTCTAGATCTAAAGTCTGGGTGTCACCATCAACCAGTTACACTAGCACCTGCTCAGATTTTCTAGTCTTCAACTCCTTGGTAAGTGCAAGGACTGTGTCCCATGATGGAGATCCCTGGGCTCCAGAGTGGACTCAGGTGGGCGAGGGGGGCCCTTGGAGTTCAGAGGAAGCCACAGACCTGGGTTCCTGCAGCCCCCACTCCCAGGCCCCCAGAGGCCGCACCCCTATACTTTGGAAATGTGTAATTCGCAGCCTTCTCCTCCTCCCACGGACATGGGGTTCAGCTGCTGCTGATTCATTTTGAGAAGCTCCGCTTTCCACAGCTTCATGAGGAAGGATTGTCCCCACCGCCAGAGCCATGTGTGTTTGCTATGATTCATCAGATGGTCTGCAATTGCCTCAGAAATAGCCCTTACGCAATCCAGGAGCCGCTGGGAGCCTCGGCGCAGGGGCTTCCCCTCTTAGTCACCCTCTGGGCCTTGGTCCACTTCCACGCAGCCACGGGAACACGGAGGGGCAGGCACATGCCCAAAAGAGGAACTTGGGAGACAAGCAGGCGGGGTGAAGCCCGCCCCCCATTGCTGGCAACTGCGATGAGGCAAGATCGCAGCTGTGGGGCCTATAGAAGTGAAATGTGCTCAGTAAACAAAATCTCCCGGGCCAAGGGTGGCTGCTGCCTTGTGCCCTCTGGTCCCCGGGTATCTGGATAGGAAGAAGACATGGCTCATCTTCTTTTCCTGCAAATCAGGATGTTTGATGGAGACACAGGCTACTGGCCGAGGCTGGAGCTGGTCTCAGCCTAAGGAGGATGCCCAGAGGGACAGAAGGCAAGGAGGTGTCCCCATCGGAAGCTCTTCCTGCTGGCCCTGAAGCCATATTGGTCCAGTGGTTTTCAATTCTGGCTGCCTACAAAGTCACCTGGGGTGGAGGTGGTGGTGTGGGGGCAGGGGAGAGAAGTAATAAACTCGGGTTTGGTCTCCAGAGATGCTAGGTGGGGCCTGGGCACTGGTACATTTTTTTTTTTTCCCCATTGGTGCTTTTTAAAGCCAGACGTTTTACAGTTGAAAACTACTTGCCTAGTCCAAGCTCTCACTTTGCATATAAGGAGTCATTGGACTTGAATTTTCCATTGGCCTACACAGCCCTGCATGACCTGGTCTCCCATGTCCCCACGACCTCTCCGAGTTCTCTCACTTTACATCCAGTCTCTTCCTTCCCCAGTCTCCTCCCCTTCTTCATCCTCTCTCTCCTCTCTCTTTCTCCTACCTCAGGGCCTTTGCACTGCCTGTTACCCCTGCCTTTACCCCCAGATCCCTCAAGATTCTAAGTCAGCATCCATGCCTCAGTGCCACTCCATTTTCTCATTTTGCTTTATCATCCTTCATCACATTTGTTTATTACCTTATCCTCCATTGGAATGTGGTCCCAGAAGGAGCAGGGCTTCCTGCTGTACCCCCAACACACCAGCATTGTGACCGGAACATAGCAGTGGCTTGATAAATCTATTTGCTGAATGAATGGACAACCCAGTTTGGGGTTCACACCTACACCAATACCCTGACCCACACCCACCAGACCAGCGCGTCCTCTGCCAAGCCCCAGGATCACATGTTTTTCTGTAACGACTAGTTTATGAATGCACACAAAGCAAGCTTAGAACCAACACTGTTTCTCGTACAAACAGTATCTCCAAGACACGCCCACAGAGGACCAAGAGCTGCTGCATAACCAGCGTACCAGGGTGATCACAGCCAGAAAATAGTTGTCCTGGTCCAGAAGCCTCGTGGGAGGCCCTTCTAACGATGCTTCCACCACTCAAATGCATTCAGACTCCCATGGGACACTGGCCTTCACAATTTACTGGTGCCAAGCTCTTGAACTGCACCCCTCATCTTGTCTTCAACCACTCGTAATTTGTATATGTACAGCTGTTTATCAATCACAAAATGACTTCACAAATATGCTCGATCCTCATAGCAAACCTGGGAGCTGAGTGCTACAGGCCTTCATTTTCTGGATGAAGGTCCTGGATCCCAGAGAAGTCAAGTCACACAGCAAAGGCACAATGAAGATCAGTGACAAAGGGGAAGTGTTAGTCCATGTCTGACTCTTTGTGGCCCCGTGGATTATAGCCCAGGCTCCTCTGGCCGTGGGAGTTTCTAGGCAAGGATGCTAGAGTGGGTTGCCATTTCCTCCTCCAGGGGATCTTCCTGACCCAAGGATCGAACTGGTGTCTCCTGCATTTCATGCAGATTCTTTACCATCTGAGCCACAACAGAGATCAAACTTAAAGCTAACTCTCAGCAAAAGCCAATCTTCTATCAGGGCCTCCAGCCAGCCCCCACTCCACACCACGTATGATTTTATCACCTGCTTTTGTACCAAGCTTTGTCCTGGATCGTGTATGGCTGCTGGTAGGAAACTCCCCCTCCTAGAAGATGAAAGGCCTGCCATCTTCAAGGACAAACAAAAGACTGGGCCTCAGCTTCTGAAAGTAGTCCAGGAGAGAGATTGGCAATGCTGTGACACCACCTATCTCAGATTGTGTTCTTCCAAATGCAGGGCCTCAGGCAAAGACAAGGGTAAGTGTAGCTTATTAGGAGGCAGCCCCAAAATACCAGAATGAGAGGGAAGGGAGATGAATCAGAAAAAGAAGGAAAGTGAATCCAAGGATGTGATTTCAAAGTCGCCCTTGTACACATAGGAACAAGAGTCTTCCAAGACCTCTGACCTCTGGGCTGCTCCTTCACCGGGCTAAGTGGGCTCCCCGAGCTGGGCCAAAGACAGAAATCAGAAAGTCATGTGTCCAGCATCTGAGGCAGGAAGCTGTGAGCAAGAGTCAGAACTCACATGGAACCATCCACCCACCATGCTGCTGCTGCTGCTTAGTCGTTAAGTGGTATCCAACCCACCAGGCGAGTGAGTGCTAGGTCACTCAGTCATGTCTGACTTTGTGTGACCCCGTGGACTATAGCCCGCCAGGTTCCTCTGTCCATGGGATTCTCCAGGCAAGAATACTGAAGTGGGTTGCATTTCTTCCTCCAGGGGATCTTCCCATGCCAGGGATCAAACCTGTGTCTCCTGTGTCTCCTGCATTGCAGGCAGATTCTTTACCCACTGAGCCATCAGGGAAGCCCCTGACCCACCACAGGTGCAGCTAAAATGGAGAGTTGGCTGGGATGTGCTCAGGGCAAAAAAGTCACTCCAGTGATGTCATTGGAATAAGTCCACAGTCTCCCCTGGTGAAAACTCGGAAAATATTCTACAAGTGTTTATTTGAAAGAAAAACCAAATCGTGCCTCCCTTCTGGTTCTGACCATTGGATTCACGATTAAGCATATCAACAGTTTCTCAGCAACTTACTGGACTAATAGCTGAAGTAAGGCCCTCGACCAACCCAAAGCATCCCGGGGAGCTCCTGTTCCCCTTTCTTTGTTTTCTGGCACCTGTCACTCTAAAACTCCACCAGGTACCAGGTCCTCCAAGGCTGAACCCCAGCTTCTCTCTCTATCAAGGTCCTTCTTCCCACAAGAGGTCCTCACCAAACCCTCAAGCGCTATGAATGTGATGCTCACAAGGCCTGGTCCTGTCACTCAGCTTCCTACAATGCAGGTCAGGACACTTAGTCAAAATGACCAACCCAAAGCCCTCTGCAAATTTTGTGCTTAGACCCGGGACTAGCCACACCATTTGCAGGGACCCTTATTCAAAATTTATTAAGAATTTCAAGGACAGTGACAATAGGACCAATTAAACCAATGGCAGGGTCCCTGTAAAAGCAGGAGCCTGTGTGATCACACAAGTCCCACACGCATGAAGCCAACCCTGTGTAGACCCCACCTCTGCCAAAAAGGCAGCAATGTGGGCTGCTTCCGAAACAACAGCTTTCCAGCTAAATAAGCCTGGACTGGAATCCCAGATCTGTTTTCCACCTGCTATGCAACCCTTAGGAAATGCTTCAGTCGCCCCATCTGTCGAATGGGGGTGAAATGTAAGATGTGTGGCACATGAAAGGTGCCGAGCACATGGGAGCTCTCTGCCTTCCTCCTCATCTTCCCCCTCCATGTCAGTTTCTTCCCCTTTGGGCTAGAAGAACCAGACACATAGACATCACCTCCTGGCCATGGTTTTAGCCTCAAAGTAACAGCTGGAAAAGGAAATGGCAACCTACTCCAGTGTTCTTGCCTGGAGAATCCCAGGGACGGGGGAGCCTGGTGGGCTGCCGTCTATGGGGTCACACAGAGTCGGACACGACTGAAGTGACTGAGCAGCAGCAACAGCTGGAGAAACTTGGGGGACACTGTCCCAGCACTACCTCCCAGAGCCTGTGTCCAGTGAGGAAGGGATCCTGGACACCCTCATCCTCATTTCTCTCCACTCCCATCGTAGGCCAGGCTGGAGCCACAGAGTCTGGCTGTACCCCTTTCCTCTCTAAAGATGAGTCTGATGTTCCCAAGGTGGCAGTTCTCTTTTCTGACCCTCCTTTTCTCCATAGGGGAAGAGAACAAAGGAAGGTTGCAAGGAGCCTCCACTGACTCATCATGGCACCGTGGGCAGGTCACAAATGATGATCTCGGCCTCTGCTTTCCCATCTCTAAAATGGGGCTAATGACGCCTGCCACTTGCCTCAGCGACAGGATGCTGGCAGAACACTCATTATGGCTACACTGCTGCTGTCATTGTGCTTTAGCTAATAACACGCTGCCCTGGTGAGGCCCTGGAGGGCCCTGGGAGCTTTGGGAAAACACACTCTGATCTGTCTTCAAAGCAGCCCTGAGAAGTGGGTGGGAGGCAGGGCTCAGCTGATGGAGAGGGAGGAAACTGAGGCATCCCCAGAGGCAAGCGCAACTGTGATAGAGAGAGGGGATGGAACGAAGGCCTGGGGGGCCTGGATGGGGAAGGCGATGGAAGATACACAGGCTTGGCTGATACACACACCTGGGCTCAAGTCTCCTCAGCAAGTCTACTGAGAATAAGTTAGCCAGAGAATAAATCAGGCAAGGAAAGCAATGCCATTTCCGTCTTGAAGTCAGAGTAACAAGGCCTCCTTCCCGGAAGAGCATGAGATGAAATGCATCACCTGAGTGCACATTCCAACACCTAATAAGTGCTTAGGAAACATGCACCTGGGACCGTCCTGCTTCCTCCCTAAGGAATCAGCCTGTGATGGGTGAGCTACCCGACCACGTCCATGTTGGACACTTTCAGGGACCGAGGTTTCTTGACTTTCTCTCAGTTGAAAGAAGTGTTAGTTGTTCAATCATGTATGACTCTTTACGACCCCGTGGACTATACAGCCCTCCAGGCTCCTCTGTCCATGGAACTCTCCAGGCGAGAATACTGGAGTGGGTGGCCATTTCCTCCTCCAGGGCATCCTCCCAACCGCAGAGATTGAACCCGAGTCTCCTGCATTGCAGGCAGATTCTCTACCGTCTGAGCCACCAGGGATGCCCAGTCTCCTCTTGGTTACATTGTCATTAAGCCTCTTTCATACCTCTCTGGACTCAGATACTGTATGGTGAAGGGTGACCAGTTCCCATCGTCCAGCTGGGACACTGGTCCCAACTTGGCTGCCCAGGGGAGACGTCAGGGAAAGGTGGAGGGGAGGGAAGGCTGCGTTTCCACAAGTGAAGCCTGGCGGGAGGGGCTGACGCATGTTGCGCCTACTTGGACCCCTGCACTGTGCAAACCAGGTCGGCCTCTCCTTGACTCCGCCCCGCAGCCAAAGATTCCCCCCTTGCTCCCTTGAGAAAAAGGTGGCCTAGGAGGATAAGCGGCTTGCCTGCGGTCACACCTAGACCGAGGGGCACAGCCAGGGTCTCACCGTGGCCGTGGTGTCCCGCAAGCCCGTTGTGGAGTGTGGCCCCTGCGGCCAGAAACCCAGCTGGCATTGGCAGCAGCCTGACACCCCGTCTTGCCCAATCTCCCAGCGCAAAGCTGAGGAAATGGTTGCTCTGAGGAATCGGGGAGGAGATTTGGAGCAGCTGGAGTCCGTCTGGGGCCCACATCCCGCCTGGGGCGGGGAGGCAGGGGAGGCGAGCCAGCAGTCCCGGGGCTCCAACCACAGGTGGCGGCTGGCCCTGATTCGGGCTCCAGCATCCCTGGGAGTCTGAAGTGGGGCAGAGGTGTCTTCCCCAGTCAGAGCAGGTCAGTCATCCAGCCAGCAAAGCACCCACTGTGTGCCAGGCACTGAGGGTACAGACCAGAACAGCACACGTCCGGGCCCTCCAGGGCAACGGGCGACAGTAGCCACACAGCTGGGGACACCGAAGCTCAGGGCAGCAGCTTGCCCGAGGCTGTACTGAGCTTGGTGGTAGAGCTGGGATGAGAACCCAGCCCACCATGGGCCACCGAGGGAAGAGGGACCCCAACAGTTAGGAGAGGGGAACAGACCCTGGCTGTGTCATTCAGTGTTCAAATTGGGACACTTCTGGGAATTAAAAAGGGTGTCTATTAATAATGACACTAGGGACTTTCCTGGCAGTCCAGTGGTTAAGACTCAATGCTGCTATGGCAGGGGGAATGGGGTTCGATCCCTGGTTGGAACTAAGCACCCACATGCTGCACAATGCTGCCAAAATATAAACAACCAAATAATGGCACTAGGAAAATTGGCATAAACCAGGTTGTCCCAGGCGAAAAAGGACACAGGGTCACAGAGCCTGTGACACGCCAGCCACAGTGAGAGATTTCCAGGTCACCGCATCATCATGTCAACCCTGACAGGGGGTTGTTAGTATTATACCTCCATCTGAGGAGGCTCAGGGGGTACTAAAACCTGCTCAGAATCCCCCGGTCTACAGGTAGCTGCAAAAGGGGGTGAGCGTATGGAATCCAGGTCCTGAGGGAAGAAAGGAGAAAGCAGGCGAGTGGTCAGCTGGCACAGTCACCTCTGTAGGGTATGTGGGGATTTCCGTCCACTGTGATCGGGCAGTGCTTGTGGTAAGCGGGGAATATGACAGATGTATAACTTTCCCCACAGAGCAGCCCGAGGCAACCCAGGGTGGCAGAGGGCCCCGGGGATGGGAATGGGAGCAGAGGAGGGGTCTTGCACAGCCAGCAGGCCCCATTGCTGGAGTTGCAGGGGAGCTAGAAGGAGCCGCCACGTGCAGCCTGGCCTCGCTAGGTGGTGGCCTCTCTGGGAGGGAAGCCCTCAGCTTCCTTCCTTTTTTTTCTAAGTAGGTTCGAAAGCAAAGTAGTCCCGGGCCTGAGAGGCAGGAGAGGGGATGCTGAGGGAAGCAGCAAGCTCAGTCAGGGCAGAGAGAGGCAGGGCCCCAGGCCGACTGGGCCAGGGCAGGGCCCAGGAGAGGTCTGCCAACCAACCTGGCCCAGGGCTGGCCAGGCCTGGGCAGAACCGACCACGGGAGGCCCCGCCAGCCCCTCCACCTCCCGGGCCCTGAGAGTCCTGGGCGTTGACTGAGGCCACTCCACAGTCCCACCTCGATTCTGGGGCCTGCTCCCCTTGTTTCACCTCCCAGCCCTCTGCTTTCTAACAGGAAGCACCTTCCTCTTTCTATGTTTCCCCCCTTGGCCGGTACCCAGCAATGCCCAGCCCAGAGTCAGGGTGACTTTCAGGAAACTGTCATTGTGAAAAACCCATACCACTGCCAACCAGCCGCCTCCAACCACCTGGGGTGAGGTGCCTGTGACCAGGGCAGGCGGGGTGCTGAGCTGTCAGGAGTACTCCGACTTCCCGCGGAGTAAGAGCCGGCAGCCCCCTCCCCAGATTGACACACACATGCACTCATGCACAGACACACACGTGCAAACACTCACAGAGACACACACAGTCATGCACACAGATACACGCACACACAGACAGACACACATGCACATACGCACATACTCAGTTGAGGGAGCCCCGGGGCAGGGAGCTAAGACTCCCCACTCAAGTACAATAACAGTTGATTCACCTGTTGAGTACTTAAGACGTGCCAAACATTTTATATATGTTGTCATTAACTGAATTGCAACTCTATAAAACAGGCCCCACTTGGTAAAAGTTTGTGAATGTATACTCACTTTATAGATGGTAAAAATGAGTCTCAGAAACATGAACTGAGGTGTCCATGCCACCCAACTCATACGAAAGCTAGCACACTTTCACAACCAAGAGGTCTGTTTGGACCAGCGAGAACTTCCCACCTGTATCCATACCCCAAGCACTCCTACATGCACCCAGCTGTGTCTTCTCTGAAGGCACAAGGATAACGTGCAGTTTTCAGATGCAGCATGACCCCTCAGACTGACACATTCCATGTGATGCCTCTGGTCACAAAAACTGCCCTCACTTGACCAGCCAGATTTCAGACCCCTCACGGGAAACAACCCCTCACTCATCTTCTGGTTTAGCCCCTCAGTTGAATCAAGAAGGTAGTGTTCGAGAGGGTATTTCATAACTGGGGATTCAATCTGGATTGGGGGGAATCCAGGAAGACTTCCTGGAAGAAGTCACATTGGCTCCAAGAGCTGAGGGATGCTCAGGTGCGGCCAGGCAAAGAGGTGGGAGAACATTTCAGATATAAGACCCAACTCTTGGGAAGGGCTTGAGGAGTAGAGAAACGACCAGTATATCCGGAGCAGGCTTAGAGAAGGGAGGGGTAGCTGGGGGTGAAGCTCAAAGGGTGTGCAGAAACCAGCAGCATAAGGAGTGCAGCCAGAAACCTCCAGAGACGTTGAAGATGGGAGGCAAGGGAGCAGCTCTATCAGGTTTGTCACTTTAAAGATCGTCAGACAGTGGTTCTCAACTGTGGGCACTTTGCCCCCAGGGAACATATGGCACACGTGCAGACATGGTTGGTTGTCAACACTGGGGGTGAGGGTGCTACAGGCATTTATCACCCATCCTAGGTGGAGGCCAGGATGCCACCAAACTCCCTGCTGTGTTCAGGACAGGCCCCTCCCACAACAGAATTGTCAGACCCAAAATGTTGGTTAGTGCTCAGCTTGAGACCACCCCGTAGATGCAGTTCAGTTCAGTTCAGTTGCTCAGTCGTGTCCGACTCTTTGTGACTCCCATGGACTGCAGCACACTAGGCTTCCCTGTCCATCACCAACACCCGGAGCTTACTCAGACTCATGTCCATCGCGTCGGTGATACCATCCAACCATCTCATCCTCTGTTGCCCTCTTCTCCTCCCCCTTTCAATCTTTCCCAGCATCAGGGTCTTTTCATATGAGTCGGTTCTTCACATCAGGTGGCCAAAGGATAGGAGTCTCAACATCAGCATCAGTCCTTCCAGGACTGATCTCCTTTAGAATGGACTGGTTGAATCTCCTTGCAGTCCAAGGGACTCTCAAGAGTCTTCTCCAACACTACAGTTCAAAAGCATCAATTCTTCTGCACTCAGCTTTCTTTATAGTCCAACTCTCACATCCATACATGACCACTGGAAAAACCATAGCCTTGACTAGATGGACCTTTGCTGGCAAAGTAACGTCTCTGCTTTTTAATATGCTGTCTAGGTTGGTCATAACTTTTATTCTAAGGAGCAAGCGTCTTTTAACTTTATGGCTGCAGTCACCATCTGCAGTGATTTTGGAGCCTCCCAAAAATAAAGTGTTCCCCCTAGATTAGAGGGGAGCAAAATGGAAGTGGGGACAGTAGTAAACCTGGTGGGAGAAGCAGGCAACGGGAAGCAGAGCACCAGGTATGAAAATGGGGAGCTCCGTGCCAACAGGACTGGGGATGGATGGGACGTGGGGAGAAACAGAATCAGCCTAAAGGTCCATCCATTCTGCTCCCATGATGCTTCTCATTTCCATTCTCCCTTTCACACTCACTGCCCTCTTACAGGGCTTCTCAGGTGACACAAAGGTAAAGAACCCGCCTGCCAGTGCAGGAGACACAGGAGACAAGGGTTCGATCCCTGGGTTGGGAAGATCCCCAGGAGAAGGAAATGGCAGCCCATTCCAGTAGTCTTGCCTGGAAAATCGCATGGACAGAAGAACCGGGGGCTACAGTCCGTGGGGTCGCAAAGAGTCAGACACAACTGAGCACAGCACCACTGCCCTCTTACATGGATGACTGCATTAGCTTCCAACTTATCTCTCCACTCCATGACAATGCCAGAGTGATCTCTCTAAAGCTCAGCTCTGGTCAGATCACACCCTTGCTCTACAACCATCCATGGCTCCCAAAGACCAGAAAAACGAACTGACAATGCCCACTTGGCATCCAAGTCCTCCCCATCCTCCCTCGTTCATCCCCAATTCCACATCTCTGGCAGCACACACTTTTGGTTGCTTATCCAAAATGCATCTCCCCATCTTCTGAGTTAACAGAACACCAAAGCTGTTTGATAATCTATTCTATTCTACACACATGCTTCTCTAGACAAGTCCTCTTGTATAAGCAGGAGATAATATTCTGGCCTTGGAGACATAGAGAGAAAAAGAGGAATGGTAACTTCTTGGGAAAGTTTTTTTGCCAATCAGTAGATATTTGTGTGAAGAATGCGTCCCCAGCCCTCTCCTAGACACTGTCAGGTCTGTACTAGGTTCCTGAATTAGCAGCAGCCCTCCTGTGATTGAGGAGTGGGGCGGGGGATGGCCAAAGCAAACCCTGTGAGATGAGGGTGCAAAACAGAGGAGCAAAAACAAGGGTCACTGGAGAGGTCGTGGAGGCACCATATTGGTGAACTTAGATGCTCCCTACTTTGGGGCTTCTTCCGTATGAAGGGACTTGAGATTGTCTGTTGCTCAGAGCCAAACATCCTGAGAAAATCACTGGCTCCAAACCCAACTCTCCTTGAGTTCTGGGATCATGCTGTGCTTTCCCACTTCTGAGCCATTGCTTATGCTCTTCCCTCTGCCCATTCATGGGAATCTTATCCTTCCCTTAAGGACCAACCCAAATGTCACCTCTGATTGGAATCCTCCCAGGAACTCACTGAGCAGAAGCAGCATCTCAGTCGCCTGTGCTTGAGCTGCAACTTCACCCTAGTGTTCATCACTCTAGACTTATTTGCCTTAAGTCTGGTTCCCACTGCTAGACTGTCAGCTCCTAGAGGGGAGAATCCATGCATTATTTTTTTTTAAGGAATAGTAATGCTTTATTTTTTCTAATTTTTAATAAGGCTACCACATGGTTTTTGTTTTTTTAATTTATCTTTTAATTGAAGAATAATTGCTTTACAGAATTTTGTTGGTTTCTACCAAACATCAACATGCATTATTTATACCACGACATCTTCTTGCATCCGGAGGGGTATCTACCTACCGCTTGATCAGTTTCTGACAGTCCTTATTCCCAGCTGTACTTGTTTCTTATTTTTACTATAATAAATCCCCACAGACTTACCAGTTTAAAACAACAAGAATTTATTGTATTATAATCCTAGGAGTCAGAAGTCCAGACTGGGTTTCAATGGATCATATTGGCAGGATTGTACTCCTTCCTGGAAATTCAAGGAGAAAATCTATTTGCTTGCCTTCTCCAGCTTTTGAGGCTGGAATCTTGGCTCAGGGCCCCTGCCTCCATCTTCATAGCCAGCAACCACATCAGCCCAGCCTCTGCATCCATCATCACCTTTCCTTCTCTGCCTCTGACCCTTCTGCCTCCCTCTCCTAAGGACCTTTGTGATTACATCAAGCCCTCCGGATAATCCAGGATAATCTCTGATCTCAAGAGCCTTAACTTAATTACATCTTGTGCAAAGTCCCTTTTGCCAGGTGAGGCAACATATTCACCAATTCCAGGAATCAGAATGTGGACATTTAGGAGAGGAAGCAGTACTCTGCGAACTCCACCCACTAGAGACTTTAATGAAGCCACTAGAAATTCATTAGAAGAACAGTAGTTAAGCTACATCATCAAGATGAAGACAGCGATCTCAGGGCCAACACAAGCTCCTAAATATCATACAAATTTCCAATTTGATATTTCTCAGTCTTTAAGCTAGTAGAGCCTTGTTAGGTAGGGGTCATAAAAGACTTGAACCAGAATTGGAAGAGATAAGGCAAAAGGGAGCTGAGGGAGGAAGAATGCGAAGTCCCTGGTGTTTAAAGATTTGAGACCCATCCTCTCCAGGACAGAAGTGGTCCTAAACCCACAACTGGTTCCAGGGGCCCCAGGAGAATCAAGGGCTAAGACGCAGAGGCTGGAAGCTCAGTAGGGGCTGTGACATTCAACATTTACCTGTTCTCCAGGTCGTGATCCCAAAGCCCTGCTTTCTGTTATCAAAAAAATAAGGCCACCATGAGGCATTCGTTGTCCAGTGACAAGTTGTTCTGTTATGCATACTTAGGTAGAATAAGGTTCCTGGTAAATAAGAACCAGAGGGCACAGAAGAAATCTCACGTGGCAGAAATTCAGCACCATGACAGGCTGATGGAAGGGCCATTTTGCTGCCCCCAACATGGCAAGTCTGGTGGTGAAGCCCCTCCTCAGCTGCCCGGTCAGGACTAATGCCTGGTCCCCTCTTGACACTCATGGGCCTTTGCACTTCTCTGAAGCCACTTCCCAGGGCTCTGTGTCCAGCAGACACAGCGGCTACCTCCCCTGAGTGGACCCCAGCAAGGGACAGCTAGTTGCACCTTAAGAAGACCTTTCTGTCTGTTGAAAAGAGGGAGAGGAGAACCATGAACAGAAGTTTACAAAACTTAACAGTGGCTACAATCGAAATAATCAAAGGCAAAACACATTGCCTCCAATTCCCCTTTGAAGCTATTTCACAAACTGAATTCCTTTCCTTTGACCAACTTTCCCAATCCTCACATATTTACCTTGTGGGGGAAACTGGTATCCCCTCCCCCCATGGCACTGTCCACTCAACATGTCCCCCTGGAGCACCTCAACACCGCCCACAGCTCAGCTCCAGGACCTGTAGCGCCTTCCACAGATCACAGGCTCCAGCGAGCGACCCAAAATTCTCACAATCACCCTCTGAGGAGGCCATTAGGCTCCCATTGTATAGATGAGAAACCCGAGGCTCGGAAAAGTTAAGGGACTTGCCCAGAGTTCACAACCTGCTAACGAAGAACTGGGTTGGTATTGAAGTTCAGTTCTTCAAGCCCAGGGTTCTGCCCCACCACATAAGCAGTCCCCAGACCTTTGGCCTCAGGCACCTTTTACAGTCTTAACAATTATGCAGGCCCCCAGCAAGCTTTCTTTTTTGCGGATTCTATCTACTGATATTTGCTTCAATAGAAACTAAAAATTTTTTTTAATTTATTTTTGACCACACCACGGCATGTGGGATTTTAGTTCCCTGACCAGGGATCAAACCCACAACCCCTGCATTGGAACTGCGAAGTCTTAACCAATGAACCTTTAAGGAAATCCCAAAATTTTTTTAATTTTAATGTTCATTAATTCAGCTGAAATAATAAGAAACCTATTTCACTTTAACATAAATATGAAATATATAAGATATTATATATTTTTCACAAAAAAATATAGCCCTATTTTCCAAAACAAAACAAAAATTACTGAGAAGGGTGGCACTGTTTTGTATCTGGCACATCTCCTTCATGCCGAGCTTAAGAGAAAGCAGCTGGGTTTCCATCTCTTCTGCATTGAGGACTGTGTAATACATGGTTTGGATTAAAGCATAATGAAGAAAATCCTAGCGTCTCACAGACCCCCTGCAAGGGTCCCTGAACCAGACTTGTAGAATCGTTGAGCTTCATCGTATCATATACCTCATTTCTGGGGCTCCAAACCCAGTTGTCTAGACGCGTCCTTGCACAAAGTAGATGTCTTATGTGTTTCTTGAGTGATAAAGGAGCAAGTCCAGGGCACATTTCGGGGAGAAAAAGGTCCAGTCTCAGGTCACAAGGCAGGTTTAGGCTTCATCTATGAGCTTTCCCTGCCTCCATGGCGTGGAAGGAGAGAGAGAGAGTTAGCAAAATGTTCTTCGTTGAGGCTGCTATGAAAAGTCGTTCGGGTTATGGACTCTATAAGAACATCCAAGAGGGTGAGCGGCAGTAGAAATCCAGCCCAGGCTCTGTTCACCAAGCCTCATGCCCTGGCACAGGGAGAAGGAATGGGTGCATGTTCCTAATTTGTACAGTGCTGCTGGGTGTGCCCGCAGCAGCCAAGGCCTCACCCCAAAGGTAAGTCTCCCAAACACAGCTGGGTGTAGCCAGGGATAAGCAAATCCCAGATTCTTGGACAGGGTGCCAGGACCTGCTAGGCTGAGCCAGAGACTGGACACAAATCCTCATTTCTGTGCCTCTTAAACATCAGGAACCTGCCTGTGGGCCAGTCACAGACGCAGGCAGCAAGGGGCCCTGGCAGGCAGCCACAGGCATTGGCAGCTACTGTATATGCCGCCCTGGACTCCGGGAAAGGACATGAAAGAAACAGGCTACACGGTCTGCTGGTCTTACTGTGCAACAGTGCTCCTTAGCCCTGGGATATTTTGTGCCTTAGAGGACATTAGCCAATGTCTGGAAACATGCTTGGCTGTTACGATGGAGGAGTGGAGGGGGCAGAGAGGGCTGCTGGTATTTAGTGAGTGGAGCCTGGGGACACTGCTAAACATCCTATAATGCACAGGACAGCCCCCACCCAGCCAAGAATATCCAGCCCCAAATATGAATAGTGCTGTGTTGGAGAAGCCCTAGTGCAATGAAAAACCTACAGGCTCAGGTTTCCTTGGTGGTTCAAAGAATCTGCCTGCCAGTACAGGGGACACAGGTTCAATCCCTGCTCTGGGAAGATCCCACAGGGCTCATGGCAACTAACTGAACCTGGGCCGCAAAGACTGGAACCCGTGCTGCTAGGGTCCCGGCTCCACAACAAGAGAAGAAACCACAGTGAGAAGCCCATGCACCGCAACTAGTGAGTAGCTCCCGCTTGCCACAGCTAGAGAATCTCTGTGTGCAGCAACAAAGACCAAGCAAAACTTAAATAAATACATCTTTCTGAAGGAAAACAAAACTATAGGTGGTAAGCTCAAAGGTACTAGGTTCAAATCCTAGCTCAGCCAGTTGGTAATTCTATAATTCTGGGCAGGTAAGCAGCTTTTTCATCTTCTGTAAAAGGAAGGGACTAACACCTGCCTTGCAAGATGGTTGTGAGGATCAAATGAAGGAGGGGATTACCTAAAATTGCCGAATGAGGGCAGTGATCTTGACCTCTGACTCAACCATGCTAGAAGCCGCAGCAACAGTGACAATAACTCTTGTAGCCAGTGTCTGAGCTTCCCAGGTGGTGCAAGTGGTAAAGAACCTGCCCGCCAATACAGAAGACTTAAGGGACTCGGGTTCGATCCCTGGGTCAGGAAGATCCCCTGGAGGAGGGTATGGCAACCCACTCCAGTATTCTTGCCTGGAGAATCCCACGGACAGAGAAGCCTGGTGGGTTACAGCCCATAGACTCACAAAGTGTTGGACGTGACTGAAGGGACTTAGCACGCATGCAGCCAGTGTCTGCCACCACTGGCTGGCACTCTGCTGGCTTCCAGGTGAATGACAGGGGTCTCTGCTTCCTCCCAGGAAGCTCACGGCCCAGCGGTCAAGTCAAAGTTCCAGAACTGTGGCTATTTCAGTCTACATGCATGTGAACAGAGAGTGGAATGTTCAAAAATAAGAGGGCTGATGGGTGGAAAGGATTTTTTTTCCCTCTTTCTTCCAAAAAAAGAAATCTTTAGTGTTATTTTTATGTTGTTTTCCCATCAAAAAGAGACAGGGGAGGGCAAGTGAATTCAACCGTCTTTCAAAAAATAAAACATGTAAACGATTGAATCTGAACCCAAGTGTCCTTTATTGTAGGTCTTAACAGTGGTCTGGGCTTAAATCTAATTTCTGCACATCAAATCCATTTCTAGTGTGTGTTGATACATATTGATATTTGACAAAGGCAGATACTGGGACACTTGTAAAGTGAAGAACAGTCCCCCTTATTTGCCTGCTCTGAGCATCTGCACTTTCATAGTGAGCAAAGTGGGGCCCGCCTACAGAAGTTGAGTGCCCTCTAAGTGCAGGTGTGTGTGGTGGGTGGGGGCAATCAGAGAAGACTTCCTGGAGAAGGTAAGACTGGGGCCACATTTGTGAAAGCAGCCCTCAGTGGGGAAGAGAGAAGACTAGCTGAGAGCCAGAATGACACATGTGAAAGCTCAAGGACAAAAGCCCCCAAATGAGAGGGAGGCCTTGGAAAGATACTCGGAGCCCCTCACCCCCCACCCCCAACCCCCCAGGGGGCAGCCTGGCCTCCAGAGCACGCTCAGTGGAAAAGCCACTGGGCCAGGTAGAAATGAGTCACAAAGGTTTCATCACCGCAGAGCCCTTCAGTGTCTCCCTGGCCTGCTGCTGTGGAGCTGGGAGCCTGCCTTCTCACACTCACAGGCTGCCTTGCCCACCCCCGCCAGGAGGCCCAGCCGGGCTGATTCTCCACCCACACCCACCCCCTAGGATGCCCTGGGATTTCCTCCAGCCCCCAGGTCCCACACATACTCCAAACTGGGGTATCCACCTTCGAGGGTACCTCAGTGAGACCATGGGGAAAGTGCTAGACAGCCTGCCTCGCACCCACTCCTGCTTTACATTTTTATTTATTTACTTTCGGCCATGCTGGGTCTCTGTTGCTGAGAAGGGGCTATTTGCTGCAGTGTGGGCGCTGCTCACTGCAGGGCTTCTCTTGATGCTGATCTCGGGCTCTAGGGCGTGTGGGCTTCAGAAGTTTTGGTTCCCGGGCTCTAGTGCGCAGTCTCAGTAGTTGTGGCACATGGGCTTAGTTGCTCACAGCGTGGGATCTTCCCAGACCAGGGATCAAACCTGTGTCTCCTGCATTGGCAGGTGGGTTCTTTACCACTGAGCCACCAGGGAAGCCCCACCCACTCCTTCTAAAGGGAGGATGCGTCTGGCCCCCCACTCCCACACGCCACACCTTCCGGCTGCCCCCTTCCCTGGGCCTCTGCCCTGAAGGAACCAAACCCCATCACCGACCCAACAAGCTCTTTTGAGAGATTCGACCTGAAACACAAACAGGGAGGGACCCGAGACTTAGAGCTTGTACTAGAGCAAGATTTTGATCGAGATAGGGATGGAGGAGTAGACTTTGAATATCTCTGCCCTCCTGGCTGAAAACCCACCACTCTCCATACACTTTCACACAGTTAAATTCCCTTTGGCTGGGCACCCACTAAGTGCTGTGTCCTGTGCTGGGCATTTACATGCCCTACCAGGAAAACTTAGAGAATGTAAGTAGCTAGCCAAGATCTCTGTGGCTAGCAGAGTTGGACTACATGATGCCTGAGAAAAAGGGTGGTATTCCTTCTGCAGGCCCACCTTCCCAACTACCTACTTACCCACCCTGCAACACACTCCCACATCATTTCAGTCTCCCACTTAGGGCAGCGCCAGAGATTGACCAATCCACACCCACGCCCACCTCTTTCTCCCACAACTTCCTCTAGTAGACAGGTGGGAAAAGCAAATAACTCACTTCCCCATCTCCCTTGCTGTTAAAGGGGTCACCATATGGCACAATTGTGGTCGACCGGTGAAATCTAAGCAGAAGTTTGCTGGAAAGCGGGGAGGCAACTGGGAAAGTTTATGACTTTCCCAATAAAAAGTAAACAGCCCCAGCTGGTGTGATCTCTTGCTCCTTCCTCCTGCCTGGCCGATGGGCACGATGCCCATCTCACAACCAGAAGGTCGAAAGTCAACACACCGAGATGGTAGGTCGAGAAGATCAAGAAAGCCTGGACCTGGGTGACATTGTTGAGTGTCTACACCAGCTCTTGCCTGCCCATTCAGAAGTCTTGTTTTGTGAGGAAAATAATCCCCTTCTTATTGAAGCCACGATGGGTTGAGTTTTCTGTTACATGTTGCCCAATGCACTCTTACTACACTATTCAAGTCATAATCCTACACTCCAGACAAAACACATACATACCCCTAAGCACCTCCTTAGCAGCATCCCTTAATACTATGGACCCATATAATCACTCTCCTTCCTTCTTACACTACACCAAACAGCCCACCCACCCCAACCCCTGCAGCCTGTACTCATGCACATTATTAAACCACATGCCTTTCCCTACAGGGGGCTGACCAACTCATTCCATCATCTGCTCCCTGATCCACCTCCCTACCATTCACCCTGCAGTCATCGCCTCTTCCTTCACTATCGCCTCTCCCCCTCAAACTTTGCAAACTGCCTCCCCCATCATGCAGTTGCTCTGGGAAGAAAACGGATTTCTCCTGAAGACCAATGGAGATTCTAGTCCTGTTTGTACTTCCTGAGTTTAGACAGGTTTCTTTCTCTATCTAGAATCATGCACCCCTTCCACAGCACAAAGAATTTCTCCTCTGTGGGGAGAAAAAAAAAAAAAAAACCTTTTGCCTTCTCTTTAAGAACTTTATTTCAAAACACCAGACCATGTCGATCATTTGACAAACATGGTGTTGGGCAATGCCTCCAGGGGCCCACAGAGAGTCTCAGGAACATCCCTCCATCAGAATGAGCAACTCGAGTTGCAAAGAGCTTCAAAGCAGCTAAGTGGCTCAGTCACTTTGATGGGGAACGGAGGAATAGGAGAAAGAGGAGGAAGAGTCCAGACACCCTGAGAAAGCACCCTGTTTTCTAAGGCCACTGCCCTGATGACAGCAGAATGTACTGCTGCCCTTGGGGTGCACTGGCAGGGGGTGGGTAGCAGCCCCACCTGACACCACAGCATCTCATCAGTAAATATCCCATCCCTTGGGATTTCGATCTAAACTTCTACCCACCTACAGCACAGTTTTGTCACCCTACCCACAGCTCTGCCTGCTAAGAGAGAAGGGGCCTGCAGGCACAAACCCAGACCAGAAAGCCCCAAAGAGCGGGCTGGAGAGCAGGTCAGCACCAGGGCAGATTCCCAGGGCCGTGGAGTTGCATGATCTTGGGCAAGTCACTAACTGCTCTGTCTCAGCTGTGTTGTTTGTAAAATCTGGATAATAAGAGTATCTACCTCCTAAGACTATTTTGAAAATTCAAAGAGATTATACAAAACACTGAGAAGAGCCCCCGGGGCATGTGAGCATTTAGGTACAGCAACAGGGGAAAGACATTGAGTGGCAGAAAGGTCTCACCTCCCTGGGAGACACCTGCTTCACCCTCGTGAAAGGTGAGATAAGCAAATAGCTGGAGAGTGGGAGACCCTGGGTTAAAGGTCTTGCCCAGTTATAATCTCAATCCATGAATTGAAGACAGGAGAAGTATATAAGTGAAAGCTGACAGCAGGATTCCTCTGAAGGAGAGAACTGATTTGCAAAGTAGGATGAGACTAGGAAGGGATTTGGGGGGATGACCAGTGGCAGGGAGGTGTTTTGCCTTAAAAATGGTAAGATTTGGGAGCAAGCAGGGGATGAGGGTGGGCGATTGGGGAGAAGAAATGGGTCCTCCCTATGAGCCCCCAAAGATCTTCAGGAGCATCTCCTAGCTTCAAGAGCTTGGAGACTTGTGGTGTACAGAGTAAAGAGATGGTCTAAGACATGCTGGGGAAGATGAGAGGCGGGACGGAGACCCTGTCTGGAAGTAACAGAAGTTGGGGAGCACTTTGTATTTCCACAGGCAGAGGGAACCGAGGATTTGTAAACTAGATGATCAAAAAGGCAAGAAATGCACGGTTGACCCTAAGGAAAGAAAACAGCATTTGGATATTGGAGAAATGGAGGCACAATCCCAAGGGGCTGGGGAGATGGATTCAGACATGTCTGGTCAGGGCCACAAGGACCTCCTGAAGATGGGTGTCCGACATTGCTTAACCACAATCTGTGGCTGGAAATACTTCCTACACAGTCACCCAGCATCCATGTGCAGAGAGTGACCTGTGCACACGCATGCAAACACACACACACAGAGAGAGAAAAGAAATGGAAGTGACAGGTTGCGGTTTGGGGTGCTTATAGTAATTTTATCTGGATCTCATGGGGCACGATGGCCCTGGTGATGTGAGCATTTTGTTCACAAGAACACCAGGAATGCACTGAGTCACCCGACCTCCCCTCTTCCTCAGCCTCCATCGTGGGAGCTATGTCTCTGTGTTTGGTTTTGTAACTGTGTGTCTTGCATCTGTTTTCTAGGGGTCTGGGCAAACTCTGCCTATGAGACTGTCTTTTGTGCCTGTGTATCTTAATGTCCCTATGTCTGTCTGTCGCTGTGTATCCCTGCAGGCCACAGAGAAAGAAACATACCAAGCTATGTGCAGGTTTCCAGAGTCGTTTCTTCATGTTTCCTGGATCCTCTGTGTCTTGGGTCTGTGAGAAGCCTGGACAGAATCCTGGCTTCACTCTGGAATCAGAAAACCTCGGAGCTGGAAAAGCCCTTGGAAATAATTTGGTTCAAGCACCTCCTTTAGAAACGGGGGAAACGGTGCATAGTACAGGAAGACAGATGCTGTGAGGAAGGAGAAAGAGTCAGAGAGTCAGAGGTTCCAGAACTGTGCCGTCCAACACAGAAGCGCTGGTCATCAGTGCCTCCCGAACATCAGAAATGTGACAAGTCAAACTGAGATGTGCTGTAAGTTGAAAGTACATTGCAGGTTTCAAAGACATGAAAAAAAAAAATAATACGAAAAAAGAACATAAAAATGTTCAATAATGCTTATATTGATTGCATATTTAAGTGACTATGGATATAGCGGGCTAAAAATATATTACTAAAATTAATTTTACCTGTTTATTTTTACACTTTTTAATGTAACTGCCAGAATTAAATTATGTATGCAGGTCCCATTTCTGACTTGCTTTATATTTCCATAGGACACACGACTTGGAATCTTGTACCAGACATTTAACTTCTCTAAGCCTCAACTTTCCCAACTGTAAAATGGGTATAATAATGCCTATCTCTTGGGGTTGTTGTGAGGATTGTTTGAGAGAATGTATGAAAATACTTTGAAATCATAAGAGCTATTCAGATGAAGGTGTGGAAAGTACTCAGATTTCAGCCAAGCGAACAAAGGTACAAATGATGGATTTAATAATTTGACCTTCCCCCGATGCTGCTGCTGCTGCTAAGTCACTTCAGTCATGTCCGACTCTGTGCGACCCCATAAACAGCAACCCACCAAGCTCCCTGGTCCCTGAGATTCTCCAGGCAAGAACACTGGAGTGGGTTGCCATTTCCTTCTCCAAGGCATGAAGGTGAAAAGTGAAAGTGAAGTCGCTCAGTCGTGTCCGACTCCTGGCGACCCCATGGACTGCAGCCCACCAGGCCCCTCCATCCATGGGATTTTCCAGCAAGAGTACTGGAGTGGGTTGCCATTGCCTTCTCCGTTGACCTTCCCCAAACAACCATAAAGCCAGCCCTGAGGGCAGGCAGGATTGTGACCACTAATCACCATGGTTTTGGTGCTGGAGAGTGACCCACTCCGCCCCAACCCTGTCCCAACCCTGTAGATTTATTACCCAAACCAATCCTTTCAAAAGCCCAAGCAGCCTCGTTCTTCCTCAGCAACTGGCTTATGAGCCATACCACATCATCCTCACCAACCACAAGTCTCAGCCACCCCTCCAGCCTCCTCTGGTCCAGCAGCTGTATCCTTTCAAGGTAGCAAGAAGCTTTCTTCCGCAGAGCATCCATCCTTAAAAGGACCACTCCACATTTGAGTGAGATTTCCCAACTGTGCTTTTTCTCTGCTCTTTTGCCAGAGACCCAGGGCCCTGAGAACTCCAAAAACAGAGAGATGGCCCCAAATTTGGCCTTGCAGGGAGGGATCAACCCCTTCCTGAGACCATCACCCGGGGCCATCCCTGTTGCAATGGTGGTCTCGTAACAATCGCTTACAAACCTGGTTAGGCAAGTTGCTTTTGCGTGATGGGGCTATCTTGAGTAAATAGCATCCTATGTCCCCTGCCGGTCACTTGCTCAAGACATTGCTGGACATTGCATTAGAGTCACTGACACACAGAGTTTTGAAAATGAAAACAGGCCCTCTGGCTTCTGATCAGATAGCATTTAACTCATTCATGATTGCGCCAGGATTTCCCAAGGCTCCGGGGCCACAGAATGGATATTGCCACAACGCGAACAGAGGTTGATGGGGACAGTTGGTGCCTCAGGCCACCTACAGGAGGAGGCCTCCAAAGACAAGCAGGCCACCAGGGGTCTGCATTACCTTGACCCCAATAACCCCCACATGGGCCTCTTCTGGGGCTGTTTAGCAAGTTGGCTAAACCTGGGGGCCAGGTTCAACCCCCAGGGGTTTGGGGGAGTAAGTTTTTGCCCTTATTTTGGGAACTTGTCCTGATGATAGAGTTCCTGAGTTGAAAGAGATGGACAAGATGTATCTTAGCCCTCTATTGCTATGTAACAAATCAGGCCAAAACATCATGGCTTAAAACAATGACTGTGACTTCTCATAGTTCTGCTGGTCGGCTAGACCGTTCCTCTGCTGGTTTTGTCTGGGTCCACCGGAAGGTCAGTTGGAGTGGAAGGTCCAAGATGGCCTCACTCATGAGTCTGGTAGATGGTACTGGCTGTTGCTAGGGGCACCCCAGTCCTTCTCCATGTGGCCTCTCATCTTTCAGTTGGTGAACTACTGGCTGCCTTATGTGGGGTCTCGGGAGAGCATCCCAAGGGGCAAAGGTGAAAGCCACAGAGCATCTGGATGCCTCGGTTCCAAAACTCACACAACCTCACTTCCACCACGTTCTGCTGGTCCAAGCGACTCCCCAGAATCAGCTCAGGTTCTAGGAATCAAGAGATAGATTCTTCCTGTTTATAGCAGTTGCTGAAAAAACATGTTTTTCAAATGTACCACAAGGTGAGAAAATATAAATAGCTCCATGGAAAGACTTCCTTACTATTAGAAAATAATTTTGCCAAGGTGTACTTTCTTGAATCAAAACTCCAGACACCTAGACTGAAGAGAACTTCCGTCTGATCCGTGAGTGTGTATACAAAGGTAAGTCACCGGCTCCCACGATGTCACACTGAGGGCAGACTTTCTCAGCCCTGGCTGAATATGAAAGTCCCTTGAAAGGCAAATCCCAAACTCCTGGACCTCCACCCCCACCCCAAGACCTACTGAATAGGAACTGTGATTGGGGGTGGGGCAGCAGAGGATTAGGCCCACTGAGCTGCATTCTCAAAAATTCTCCCAGTAATTCTGATCCACAGTCATGGTTAAGAACCACTGAATTAGTTAACAAGTTTAAGGGCAAAAAGATCAAGGCAGGAACTTGAGAAATATGGGCAATGAGCCCATTGTTTATAGAGAAGCTTCTCTTTAATCCAACCTAACAGGTCACCGGGCTTCCCCAGTGGCTCAGCAGTAAAGAATCCACCTGCAATGCAGGAGACGCAGGTTCAATCCCTGGGTCAGGAATATCCCCTGGAGGAGGAAATGGCAACCCACTCCAATATTCTTGCCAGGAAAATCCCACTGACAGAGGAGCCTGGAGGGCTACAAACCATGGGGTCGCAAAGAGTTGGACACGACTGAAGTGATTGAGAAGGCAGGCAGGCAACAGGTCACTGGTGGGTTACTGGATTCTAGCACTGGAGTCTAGAGTAAACAAGACTCGGTCCCTGCCTCCAAGTTAGAGCCCCCATGCTCTCCCCCCATTCTGTAGCCCTTTCATGCATTAATTCATTCAACCTCGACAATGCCATGAGGTGGGTACCCTCACGGGCCCCAGATTACAAAAACTGAAACTGAGGCTCGGAGTGATCATGTGGTTTGAACCCAGTCACACAGCCAGTAAAGAGGTAGAGTTGGAATTCACCAGGCCACCTGGCTTCAGAGTCCATGCCCTTAGCCTTCAGACCACCTGCCTCACTCACAGCTAACCATCGCAGCCAGGAGGAGCCATGAGCACTCCAGGCAAAGAAAGGAAGGGGTCAGGAGGTAGGGGTCTCTGCTTTCTCTGGTTCTCCGGCCATTTACTTTTTAATGTTTATTTATTTAAGTTTTTTGGCTGCATCAGTTCTCAGTATCGGCACACAGGATCTTCTCTGTGTCCCTCAGGATCTTTTGTTTCAGCACCCAGGGCTTCTCTCTAGTCGTGGGGCTTGGGCTTAGTTGCCCTGTGGCATATGGGATCTTAGTTCCCCTGCACTGGAAGGCAGATTCTTAACCATGGGACCATCATGGAAGTCCCTGCTGGCCCTTTTTTAACCAGTGGCTCTCAGCTCAGCTCAGGTTGTACATTAGAACTACCTGGGGAACTCATACAATAGGAATGTCTTGCCCCCAGAGACGGACAAGGCGATGACACCCCACTCCAGTACTCTTGCTGGAAAATCCCATGGATAGAGGAGCCTGGTAGGTGCAGTCCATGGGGTCGCGAAGAGTCAGACACGACTGAGCAGCTTCACTTTCACTTTTCACTTTCATGCCTTGGAGAAGGAAATGGCAATCCACTCCAGTGTTCTTGCCTGGAGAATCCTAGGGACAGTGGAGCCTGGTGGGCTGCCATCTATGGGGTCACACAGAGTCGGACATTACTGAAGCAACCTAGTGGCAGCAGCAGCAGCCCCTAGAGATCGTATTCACTTGCTCTCCGTGGGACCCAGTCATGGAAATTTTTTAAAAACTCCCCAAGGAAACTCTTGGACTCAGCCAGAGCTGAGAACAGAGGGTCTGCAGCCGGACAAGAATCCCCCATCTCAGCCATGAGGATGGTGGCCCCTGTGTTGGGGACACCTGTGACCACCATATCTCACCAACTTCTGAGAAATCAGACAAGCTCAAGCCAAGAGGAGCCCTCCTGATAGACTAGAGAGATGGTCCCAACCTGGACTGAGCACTGGCAACCAATGGGTGGCTTGAAAATGATCCTGACTCTCCACCCAGATATTCTGATTGAGTTGGTCTGGGACAGGGTAGGTCATCTTTATACCCATCCCCTAAATTGATTCTAACATGTAGCTGGTTTGGAACTACTGATCCAGCCCTAGATACTCATTATCCGATGAAGAAAACAAGGCTCAGAGAGAAGTGACTTGCCCAAGGTCACACAGCATGCTTGCTCCAGAGGACAGCCTAGAGTCCAAACGCCTAGCCAGCACTATTTCTATGCTGTAATGCATAGAGTTTGAAAAGTATTTCACGTCAGTTACCTTGTCAGTCTACGCATTGCCACACTGTGCTGCTTCCTGTCCCCATCCTCTCGTTTCACAGAAGGTGAAACCAGGGCCCAGAGGAGGAAAGTGACCTGCCCAAAGCAGCACAGTGACAGAAACCAGCGGGGAGCTCAGGTGTCCTGACTGCAGGTCGGGGACATGGCCACACCTCTAGACGCCCACAGCTGGTCATCTGACAGCTAAGTGCCACCAGCCCATGGGATTCTCCTGAGCCTCCACACTGTGAGCTGAGTTTGGACACACACACACAGCCACCTCCAGGATAGGCTGTGCAGGAATCTCTTGGTGGAAGTTGCCAGACACACTGGCAGTTTCACTCAATGATGATCCCTTACCCACTGTTCCAGGACACAACGAGCTTTCCTGTTCACAACACACATTTGCATCTATTGTCTCCTACGTGCATTCAGGACAATCCCTATTCTACCAAACTGCAGACTGCAGCTCAGGGATCTTTCAAGACTGTGCCCCGGAACCGAAGCCAGACCTGGATCGAGAACCAGTTCTGCAGGCTCCGAGTTCCATGCTCCATCCACCTGCAGCTAGTCTCCAGAGTCTGGGCAGGGGACCCCCTGCTCTGTGCTTTGTGGAAGTGTTTTCTGCCTGCCAGGACAGAGGGCCAGAGGTCAGGATGGAGGTGGGGTGGGAGAGGAATGGCACAGGGCAGGGGCCCTGGTTTGATCATTTCTGGTTTCAGGTTATCTGTTGTCAAAAGACAGATGTTCCCCGAAGTGGTAGATGCAGAAAACAGACCTCACTTCTCAGTTTATATGAAACTCAAAACAGACAGGTGATTTCGACCTTTCTTCTCATTTGAGCATTTGAGGAAGAGGAATATTAAAACCTGCTTTCTCCCCGTCCACGTCTCCTGACAATGACCAGACATAGGGAGTCAGGCCTTCAGGAAGGGCCCAGGATGGGTGGTCATTTATTTTATTTATATGCACTGATGTGACCTACCCTAAGTGTTCTGAAATTAACTCATTTCAATATTCAAAATAGCTCAAGAAAAGGAAAATGCTATGATCCCCACTTTAGAGATTAGGAAATAAGGTACTAAGAGGCTCTCTGAGTTACCCAACTGCACACAGCTAGGAAGAAGAGGAGCCAGGACTTGACCCCAAGCAGCCTGGGTGGCTCAGTGGAGAAGAACCCTTCTGCCAATGTAGGACTCCTGAGTCAGGAAGATCCCCTGGAGGAGGGCACAGCAACCCACTCCAGTATTCTTGCCTAGAGAATTCCCATGGACAGAGGAACCTGGTGGGTTACAGTCCATGGTATTGCAAAGAGCAGGACACGACTGAATTGACAGCACGCAAGCACAACCTAGCAGCATATCCTTTTTTTTAAATTTTATTTATTTTAATTGGAGGCTAATTACTTTACAATATTGTATTGGTTTTGCCATACATTGACATGAATCCGCCCCGGGTGTACATGTGTTCCCCATCCTGAACCCCCCTCCCGCCTCCCTCCCCATCCCATCCCTCTGGTTAATCCCAGTGCCCCAGCCCCGAGCACCCTGTATCATGCATCGAACCTGGACTGGTGACTCGTTTCACATATGATAATACACATGTTTCATATCCTTCTTAACAGACTATGGTTTACTGCACAACACTGTTCTGGGTTTCTGGGTTAAGACAGTCCCTCCAGGAAGGTTCTAAGAACAGTGCAGAGCAAGACCTCACACTCAGCTGTTGGATGAAAACAGAGTGTGCACTCCACATTTCTGGAGTAGGGGTCAGAGAACACACAACTGGATGTGAGGATGCCCATTGCAGACCCTGGCCACACCCTCCACCCTCCTTCTCACGTGCACTGCTGTGATTAGAATCTGCAGCTCCGGTGGTTGGCGTAATAATTCCCATTGTACAGGAAGGAACACTGAGCTGGGAGAGGATGTAAGTGACTTACTTAAAGCCACAAGGGCTTCCCTGGTGGTTCAGTGATAAAGAATCCTCCTGCCAATACAGGAGCTTCAGGAGACACAGGTTTGATCCCTGGGTCAGGAAGAGCCCCTGGAGAAGGAAACGGCAACCTATTCCAGTATTCTTGCCAGGGAAAGCATATAGACAGAGGAGCCTGGCAGGTTACAGTCCATGCATCACAAAGAATCGGACATGACTTAGCAACTAAACAACAACAAAGCCACAAAGCTAATAAATGGCAGACCTTGGAATCTCACCACCAGGTTCTGCCCCTCACTTCATTTGGCTCTTTCCAAGACCCCTCAGAAGGATTCAGCAGAAACTGTGATCACCATTATGAAAAGGCTGAGGTGCAAAATTATATGATCAGTATGTAATTCCAGGCCTCTTAGCTTCTCAGAGCATCCTCTTCTGCCTCCCGCTTCCACCGTTGGTCTGTGTATATTGTTGCCATTTTAGTAACCTGTGTCTGGGATATAGAAACACATGTTGACCTGCTTGGTGTAAGGCTCAGCAGAGGGCCCCATGGATCCTTGGTCTTAAAGGGAACAGGTCCAGTCTTGCCTGGCAGCTTGGTTATGGACCGAGAGCCCCTCCTGGCTCTCTTTGGATGTCCAGAGGGCCAGTTCCACCCTCATAGGTGGATGGTAGGACCAGTTACCAAGGGAGGAGGCAGGGTTCATTGGAACAGAGGGGCCAGAGGCCAGCAATGCCAAGCATGATGTTCGGAGTAATCACAGCAACTAACATGAATTGAATATCGTGTGCCAGGTGTACCTCTAAGAGTGTTAAGCCTGGCATCACCTGGACTGTGGGCTCTACGGGCTCTTAGATCTTGGCTGCCCTCAGAAGCACTGGGACCCAAGGATCACCTGTCACTGCAGCAGGAAGGGCACTTGGCTGTTGCTGGAGGGTCTGCCAGGGTCCACCCCCAGCCCTAAGATCCTGGTCCCTGCCCCCCACGCACCCTTTCCCAATTTCCATTTTGCGATCAGCCTAATCTCAAACAGCCCAAAAAACATCCGCAGCCTGAGGAGAACCCATTCTCCTGACCCTTTTTCATATCCCCCAGGGATATGGGGGAGGAGAGGCCTCAGCTATCAGTCAGGAGGCCAGGAGATGCCACTGGGTCCTGGCCAGACACCTGAGCACCAGCCACACTGTCGAAGCATTTTAACTGGCCCCAAACTCAGTGAAGAAAGGGAATCAAGAGAGAAGAAACTCAGCGGCAATCTTAGGGATGTCTCGTTTGAGGTGCCTCCAAGGTGTCTTAAGTGAAACAGTAAACAAACAACAAATAATTCGATTAAGAAATGGGCGGAGGACTTGTATAGACATCTGTCCAAAGAAATCATCCAAATGGTCCACAGGGATGTGAAAAGATGCTCAAATTTACTAACCAGGGAAATGCAAATAAAACCACAATGAAATACCATTTCACACCTGTCAGAACGGTTATTATGAAAAAGACAAGAGATGACGGATGCTGGTGAGCAGAAAAGGGGACACTCGTGCACAGCTGGTAGTGCAGCCAGTATAAGAAACAGCATGGTGGTTCCTCAAGAAATTAAAAACAGAATTGCCATACGATTTAGCAATTCCTCTGCTGAGTATATGTTCAAAGGAAATGAAATCATTAACTTGAGAAGAGTTATCTGCACCCCATTTTCATAAAATTAAGTTTTTTCAGCATAAAATTATGCTGCAGCATTATTTATAGCAAACAAGACATAGAAACAACCTAAGTGTCCATCAGTGGGCTTCCCGGGTAGCTCAAATGGTAAGGAATCTGCCTGCAATGGGGGAGACCTGGGTTCGATCTGTGGGTTGGGAAGATCCCCTAGAAGAGGGCATGGCAACCCACACCACTATTCCTGCCTGGAGAATCCCATGGACAGAGAAGCCTGGCAGGCTATATAGTCTTTGGGGTCGCAGAGTCAGACATGACTGAAGCAACTGAGCACAAATAAATAGAAGTTGCTATTAAATCAATATAGCATTTTATAATCAATGAGAATGGGAAATAGAGCCTACGCTTTTATCCCCTTCAGAGCCAGAAATAGTCAAGCCAAGATCAATAGTGAAACCAGACTCACCCTTCTATGGGATCAAATATCCTGCAAGAACTTGTCCTCAGCAGCTTTTCTTTTTTCTTTTCCCTACTTCCAGGGGGCGGCATTTCCCTCCAGACCTGGGAGGTGTACCTTTCGATCATTATCGAGCCATCTATCAGTACCACTCTATCTGGCTCCGGAGTTTCTCCTTCCAAGAGGGCCCATCTCTCCGTGAGTGGCCACACCAGGATCATCCTGGAGATGCAGACTGTCACAGGGAAAGCAGCTGTGAAGATCGGCCACTCCAGGAACTGGCTCGGACACCCCAGTTTTCCCAGACAGAGCATCGATGAGCACTCCAAGGGCTGGGTTCCACAAAGCCTGCCTTCCCCGCAGGGACTCCCAAGGCAGCAGCATATCTCCCATCTCCCAGTGAAGCAATGTACATAATAAGCCACATTAATATCGAGGTGACCTGAGGCCACTTGTCTCAACCTGGAGCCCAGGTGCCTGTCGCAACGAGCACATAAATGATTATTCAGCTCCCTTCCAACCAGCTGAGCAAAGATTAATGGGGTCTCACTCTGGGATGTCTGCCTAGCACCCTACTTCCCTGGGCTGGACTCTGTCCCCAGAACAGGTTTTTCAGGAAAACTGACCTCTATGCACCACAAGGGCACTTTTCTGACATGGCAGCTGAAATGCCAAAACAGCCCCAGGGAGTCTGGACCTCACTCTGGCTCTGGATATTCTTTGAAAGGCTGTTTTGTTAAGCAACATCCTTTGAGCCTTTTTGTATGGGCAAGACACCCTCCAGGCTACTGCAATGCTCTAAGGAAGACCCTCTGACCTCCAATCCAATGTCCTACCATTTCATAAAAGAAAACACATCTAACTGAAGAGATGAATGAGGTGGGTGGGGAGTAGGGCTAGCCTCTACAATGACTGAGCACAGAGGGAAATACCACCCATAAAGGAATCACTCCCCTCATTTGAAAGGCTTCCCTAGGGGCTCAGTGGTAAAGAATTCACCTGCCAGTGCAGGAGACTCGGGTTTGATCCACGGTCTGGGAAGATCCCACATGCCGCAGAGCAATAAAGCCCAGGAGCCACAACTACTGAGTCCGTGCTCTAGAGCCCAGTAGCCACAACCACTGAAGCCCTCCTGTGCCCTAGAGCCTGTGCTCTGCAACAAGAGAAGCCAAGCAGTGAGAAGCCCGCTCACCGCAACCAGAGAATAGACCCTGCTTGCTGCAATTAGAGAAAAGCCCATACAGCAGCAAAGATCCAGCACAGCCAAAAAGAAAATAAATAAAATTATTTTTTTTTAAAGAGAACCAGGACAGAAATTCTCTAATAATTCTCCACATGGCCTAAGGAGATTTACTCTCCCTCTCTGAACCTTTAATCCTGGGCAAGGCCAGGACTAGCTAAGTCCTAGCTTCATCATTCTACCAGTGGCAGTGCAGGCGGGTCTGCCTCCATTGCCCAGATGTTACCCAGGCTTAGTGGGTAACAAGAACGATGTGGATAAAGGTGCCGCAGCTGGCTGGCTCTGCACTGAGGAGGGAAGATGGGAGGGCATACAACTGTCACAGGCGATGAGGGACCTTCAGGGAAGACGGGGATTGGAAGGGGGGCAGTGGGGGAAGCAGGGTACATTTTAGAGACAGCAGGAAAGGCTCAGAGGGGGAGAAAGGCCAGGTAAACTGAGGTTATGGCGAGAACATGGAAGGGACTCTCAGACCGGTGGCTCTGCCGAACTCCCAGAACCTTCCTTTCCGGAATTTTCCATCCCCTAAGAGATGAAGCTGCATTGCTCAACTACTGTGCTCAGTTTCTCATGGGTGTTCCAAGTCCGTTCCCAGAGATGGTATCAGCGTGAGTCGTGGATTACCATATGAACTGACTTTGAGTCTGGAAGGGTTAGCTGGAAACCTACTCATTGGTACCCAGCAGAACACATCTCCCCTCGACCTTTTCTCTTTTGAAGCCCATCCAAATGTACCTCCATCATGGCTGCACCATGCCTAGGGAATAACTCTGTGTGCAAATCCAAGCTCAACTTTTTAGGAGCTATTTGCCCTTATGCAAGCTATAAACCTCAGTTTCCCAACCTGTAAAATAGGGAGTAATCCTAGCACCTATCACAAAGGTTCCCTGGGAGACTTAAAGAAGTCTAACATGGGTATAGTCTCTAGAACAGCACTTGCACTTAACATACAATAAATGCTGCATCGATGTTACGGATGGCCAGTGACCGTGTGCAGTTCTCCTTTATTCCCTACTCTGGGAATCACCGCATCCGGGTATCAGCACAACGCCTTTGCCAGGAGGTACCCAGGAGAAAAGTGCTGAGTAATTGAAGTGCTAACTTGGACTGGAAAACCTGAGATAGCATTGCACAGAGGCTCCTGCGTGGGCTTCAAGTCCCACAGTCTGTGTTTGAATTCCAGCCCTGCTACTTACAAAGAGTGACTTCAGCAAGTTACTTAACCTCAGGAGAGAAGGCTTCCTGGAGGAGGTGATGTCTGCATCTTGCAACATATGGAGGAGTCAGCAAAGGGGAGGAGATGTGAGAAGAATGGACAGTCAAGGCAGGATCAGAGGAACAAAGAGAGCCCTTGAAATATATAAAAGGGATATGCTGACAGATCCACCTAGTCAAGGCTATGGTTTTTCCAGTGGTCATGTATGAATGTGAGAGTTGGACTGTGAAGAAAGCTGATCGCCAAAGAATTGAGTCTTTTGAACTGTGGTGCTGGAGAAGACTCTTGAGAGTCCCTTGGACTGCAAGGAGATCCAACCAGTCCATTCTGAAGGAGATCAATCCTGGGTGTTCATTGGAAGGACTGATGCTAAAGCTGAAACTCCAATACTTTGGCGACCTCATGCAACGAGTTGACTCACTGGAAAAGACTCTGATGCTGGGAAGGATTGGGGATGGGAGGAGAAGGGGACGACAGAGAATGAGATGGCTGGATGGCATCACCAACTCGATGGACATGAGTTTGAGTGAACTCCGGGAGTAGGTGATGGACAGGGAGGCCTGGCATGCTGTGATTCATGGGGTCGCAAAGAGTCGGACACGACTAAGCAACTGAATTGAACTGAACTGAAGGCTAGAAAATAGAGCTCAGGTGACTGAAGTCTTGATGGCCAAGCTGGTAAGAATTGGGGATTTTATCCAGAGAGCAATGAGGACCTGTTGAAGGGTTATAAATGAGAGAACCACATGATCAGGTTTACAATTTTGGAAGCTCTACTTATCTGCTTTCATAAACGTCCCAAACTTCCTTGAGCTCCTATCTCCAAGAGGGAGTCTGCAGAAGGTTAAGGGCACCTCACAGCCATGCAAGGCCTATTTCCTTTATATCACCACAGTTTGAGCCCATTCCTTTAACTCCATGCTATGATTTAACAAAGCTACTTTATCTCTCTGAACCATAATTTCTTCATCTACAATGTAAAGTAACAGCAGTTCTGTGGTTGGACTCTTATAAGAGTGAACCTGGGATTCCATCTATAAATGCCTAGTCCAGCACCTGGCCCATTAGACAGGCACAGTGAAGGAGTTTCCCTTCCCTCTCCTTTTTCTGAGATGCATTCTTCTTGTTCCAGGCTGAAAATAAACAATTTCTAAACATGTTCTTTGATTGATTGATTAGATGTTTGGTGTTTTCCACAACAAAGGTCCATCTAGTCAAAGCTATGGTTTTTCCAGTAGTCGTGTATGGATGTGAGAGTTGGACTATAAAGAAAGCTGAGCGCCAAAGGACTGATGCTTTTGAACTGTGGTGTTGGAGTAGACTCTTGAGGGTCCCTTGGACAGCAAGGAGATCTAACCAGTCCATCCTAAAGGAAATCAGCCCTGAATATTCATTGGAAGGACTGATGCTGAAGCTGAAACTCCAATACTTTGGCCACCTGATGTAAAGAACTGACTCATTGGAAAAGACTCTGATGCTGGGAAAGATCGAAGGCGGGAGGAGAAGGGGACAACAGAGGATGAGATGGTTGGATGACATCACCAACTCAATGGACATGAGTTTGAGTAAACTCTGGGAGTTGGTGATGGACAGGGAGGCCTGGTGTCCTGCAGTTCATAGGGTCACAAAGAGTCGGATGTGACTGAACGACTGAACTGAACTGAACTGATTTTCCACAATCGTAGTTTTGACTATCCATGAGCAACTCTGGGGCTTCCCAGGTGACACTAGTGATAAAGAACCTGCTTGCCGATGCAGGAAACATAAGAGACATTGGTTCAAACCCTGGGACAGGAAAATCCCTTGGAAGAGAGCATGGCAACCCACTCCAGTATTCTTGTCTGGAGAATCCTGTGGACAGAGGAGCCTGGCAGGCTACAGTCCATAGGGTTGCAAAGTGTTGGACACAACTGAAGCAACTTAGCATGCACACATGCATGAGCAGCTCTGAAGGCCTCTAACATGGTAGTGACTCTGAATTTAGCTGAAGTCTGGAATTAGAATTACAGAAGCATAAAGATGGCAAGAAGGGCAAGTCATTTAGCAAATGAATCTGACCGTATTAGTCGGGTAAAGACTGGGCTGCTCTAACAAAGAGGTCCAAAAATGCAATGGCTTAAACAATATGGAGAATTCTCTTTCATGAAACAGCCCTGAGGTGAGCTGTCCAAGTCATCAAGGAGGCTCTGCTCCATACAGTCGTTCAGGGACTCAAACTCCAATGTCCTGTTGCTCCACCATCCCCTATGCTAGAATATTGTTGCTGTCTGCCTGGTTCAAATTGAGTCACCATCACAGCTAGGTTCCAGTCTTCAGAGTAAAGAAGGGCTTTGTCCAGTGACCCAAGTCTCAGACCCACAAGTGGCACATATCACTTCTACTGGCAAGCACTCAGACTCTTGTGTGCGTGTGCTCAGTCATGCAGTCGGGGCTGACTCTTTGAAACCCCATGGGCTGTAAATCTCCATGCTCCTCTGTCCATGGAATTTTCCAGGCCAGAATACTGGAGTAGGTCGTCATTTCCTTTCCCAGAGGATCTATCCGACCCAGGGATCGAAACTATATCTCCTGTTTTGGCAGGTGGATTCTTTACCATGTGCCACCTGGGAAGCCCAAACTCAGGTCCTTGGCCACATCTAACTGCTGAGAAGGTTGGGAAATGCAATTTAGCTGACTAGCTACAAGCCCAGCTACAATCCTAATAACAGGACAAATGGAAGAATGGATTCTTGGAAGCCAACTCATCAATCTGCCTCCCTGGCTGACGATCAAGCATCTGCAGGATATGAGACTTTGTTGCTAGTCACCATAGGTGCTTCACAGAAGCATACTGCTCAACCCAGCAGTTTACAATCTGCGGGAGTTGATAAGCCATTAGACAGGATACTGTCTCTCCAGCTCAGCTACAGACCTTCCATTCCTTGTTTTTATAACCCAGGCCAAATTCACAATTATTTTATATTTTTGGCCCCTGTAGGCATTTGAGTCTGGGCCCCTGTTCTTTAATATCAATTGTAATACTTATTATTGAGGCTGAGTACCACTATCTAGATGTTACAACAGAGAGTCATACCACCCATCATGCCACTCATAGGGCTGTGTTATGTGCCACATCCTTTCATCCCGGTCAGCTTGCTGCTCACCAAAACCAGTGTTCTTCTCTTCACCCTGGGCACACAGCTAGACTACATTTCCCAGCCTCCCCTGCAGCCAGGTATGGCCATGGGACTGAGTCCTCTCCAGTGTAACATGAATAGAGACATTACTCAGGCCGGCCCATAAGACCTGCATGTACTCTAACTTCTGGTTAAAGGGATGGCTAGAATGACCTCCAGGGTGACCTTAGGAGCTACATCAGTTTTCCCAGATGATTAGATGGAGAACAGCTAGCGCCAACTTGAAACCTGTAATATGAACCAAAAACCCTTTCTTAAACCATATATGTTTGGGGCCTATTTGTTACCACAGTTAGCCCATCCTAAGCAGTACACTCTATTTTATAAGTGTGGCTATGGGCACACAGAAAGGTCAAGACATCTGTTCAGTGTAACAAAGATAATGTGGAATGCAGGGGTTCAAACCCAGATCCACCTGTGTTCCAGATAACTCTTGTGTGTCTTTTAGCCAGGTTTATTGAGGTATTAGTTATATGCAACAAAACTGATCTTTCTTAAGAGGACAGTTTCATGACTTTTGATAAATGCAGTCATGTACCCATTAACGCAATCAAGATACAGAACATTTCTGTCATTCCCAAAAGGTCTCCTGTGCTTTTTGGCAGTCAGCCTCCTTCTATTTATTCCCTCTTTTCCCTGCCTTTGGCAACCATTCACCTGATTTCTGTCTCTGTACTTCTGGAATCACAGACTATGTGGCCTTTCAAGTCTGGCTTCTTTCACTAAGCTTAATGATTTTCAGATTTGCCCACATTGTCTCATATAGCAGGAGCTTATTCCTTCTCTGAGAAGTGTTCTAATGCATGGAGGTACCACTATTTGTTTACCAGCTGATGAAGATCTGGGTTTTTTCCAAGTCAGGGCTGTTACAAGTACAGTTGCTATGAATATTCACATACAGGTATATGGGTGGACTTACATTTTCATTTCTCTGGGGACTGATGGATCAGAAAGAAAGTATATGTTTACCTTCATAAGAAACTGCCAAAGCATTTTCCAAAGTGATTTCCCAGATTTTTACGAACATGGCACCAAAAGTGAAACATGAAGCCCTTGTTTCAACCAAAACATAACCCAAAGCAAAAGCTTTAATAACCAGGGAGACAGTGCTGAAATGTGTCCAAAGACATCAACACAATGAAGAGCCACATGCCACTTACCTTCCAGGAGCCCAAAACACTGTGGTTCCAGAGGCAGCCCAACTAATGGAGGACAAGCATCCCCAGGAGAAACAAGCTTGACCCCTGGACCGTCAAGTTGGTCTGGCCATGAAGTTGACCATAGAGATCAAGGTCACACTGGTGTTCACCAAGGATGATATCAAGGTCAATAAGTGTGAGGTCACACACACTGTGGAGAAGCTCTACTGCCTTGACCAGCCAACCCTCTGACCAGCTCTCACAGTGAGAAAGCAGTGTGCATTTAATCCCTGCCTATAGTACATTGGATGTGGGGGGGGGGGGAAATTGTGATCATCTAACCTGAGTTTGGTTGGCTAATTCTAAATATAATATGTTTTTTTAATTATCTTACTCCATTTTGCATTCTCAACCGCAATGTGTAAGAATTCCAGTTGCTCCAATTTTTACTAGCAGTTGGCATTGTCAGTCTTTTGAACTTTAGTCATCCCAGTGTCTGTATATTAATATTTCACTTTGGCTTTAATTGACATTTCCCTGATGGCTAACAGTGCAGAGCATCTTTTCATGGACCTCCTAGCCATTTGTACATATTCTTTGGTAAAGTGTTTATAAAAATATAATCTTTTGTCCATTTCTTAATTAGACTATTTTCATCACAAATATTTTCTCCCAGATTGTGGCTTATCATCTCATTTCCTTAAGAGTGTCTTTCAAAGGGCATACGTTTTCATTTTGATGAAGTAGAATTTATCATTTTTTTCTATTATGGTTTTTGTTTTCTGTGCTGTCATTTTTTTATGGTTTGTATTTTCTGTGCTGTCAGTTTTTTTATAAGATTTAAAATTGTGTTTAGGCCTCATCCAGAGAATTTTCTCTGCAAGATGAAATGGGATGATTTTAGAAGGCTAAATTTACACATCAGATTTATTTGGGGGGCGGGAGTAGGGAGGGAGTAACTGACTTTTCATATGGTGTGTTGTGACTTTTTGAAATTTGTGCTAATGACATTAATCACCAAATGAGAAAGAAAAAATAATAGGGTAATTCGAAAAGGCAGGTTAGAAGTTTTGTGAGCATTAGATTCTCTTAGCAGAAGCCTGATTAAGGAGGTAAAAGAGGATGGAGTCTTGCTAAATGAGCAGAACACAAAAACAAGGTTCACGGGCCTGGCACAAACTACCTGAAACCTGCAGGCAGGTCTCCAACCCACAACCTGCACTTGACCAAAAGAAAATGATTTCTACTGCTCAACGAGGCTCCCTCCTGGAAGGGCCATTTATTCCCTTTCATGCTAGGCAGACTTTAATAAGCAAAGCACACAACTTCTTGCAAACAGCCCAGGCAGGAGGATTAACTCGCTATTTTCCCTGCTATTACAACCAGTCAGATGATTCTGGAACAATTTGAGTCCCAGTGTAGCAGGAGGGGCCAACAGTAGATCACAGATTTCCCATGGCTCTTGCAGTGTCCTACTGGCTGCAGAGCCCATTGGAGCCAACCCAAGGAATTTCGGGGTTGACATTATGTGGCTGCCAAGCCTACAACTGCTGACCCGGGCTAATTTGAGACAGCATCCGTGCCTGCTGCTGTGTTATAGATTCATTCCGTAGCCATTCCCATCAGGGCTTGTCCCAAAAAAATGGCACAGAAGGTCACATGGTCTGGACTCATTGAAAGTAAAAGGCTGTCTGTCTAAATCTGGATTTTTAAAGAAAGAGACACACTGGGTAATAAAAAAGAAAGTCCCTGAACTTTGATATTGGAAGGCTAGAGATAGACTTGCCAGATTTACTAGCTGTGTGACCAAAAGCAAGGTGTATTCCACCTCCCTGGTCCTCAGTTTGTTGTTTAGTCATTAAGTTGTGTCCAACTCTTTGCAAAATCTATGGCTATAGCCTGCAAGACTCCTTTGTTCATGGGATTTCCCAAGCAAGAATACTGGAGTAGGTTGTCCTCTCCTTCTCCAGGGTATCTTCCTGATCCAGGGGTCAAATCCACGTCTCCTGCATTGCAGGCAGATTGTTTTAATCACCTGGGAAGCCTCAGTCTCCTCACCTATAAAACAGGAATTGATGAAATCACAAAGAGTACATGTAATGATGCGAAAGTGCCCAGCTCAGTTAGCCCTTGGCCCACAGTAGAGTTCTTAGTAAATATGAGTCCCCTCGCTGCCCCTCTCTCTTCTTTCCCCTACAGATAGTTGGAGAGCAAGTCAGTGAAATAAACAGCTAGAGTTAATACTCAGCCCCCTCAAACGTCAAGTTGGAGCAGCCACTATGGAAAATAGTATTGATATTCCTTTAAAAGCTAAAGATAGAGCTACTATATGATCCAGCAATCCCACTCCTGGGCATATATCTGAAAAAGACAAAAACTCTAATTCCAAAAAGTACATGCATCCCAGTGTTCATAGCAGTACTGTTTACAATAGCCAAGATATGCGTGTGTGCTCAGTCACTTCAGTCATGTCGGACTCTCTGCAACCCCATGGACCATGGCCCGCCAGGCTCCTCTGTCCATGGGATTCTCCAGGCAAGAATACTGGAGTGGGTTGCCATTTCCTTCTCCAGTGATAAAGTATGAAATGAGTGAAATGACCGAAGTGAAGTCGGTCAGTCCTGTCCGACTCTTGGCAACCCCATGGACTGTAGTCCACCAGGCTCCTCTGTCCATGGAAGCAACTTAAATGTCCATCAACTGACAAATTAAGATGTGGTGTGTATACTCATTGGACTACTACTCTGCTGTAAAAAGAAAAAATATTGCCATTTGCAGCAACATGGATGAACCTAGAGCTTATCATACTTAGTAAAGTAAGTCAGACAGAGAAAGGCAAATAAATATTGTGTGTGGAATCTTAAAAAGTGATAAAAAATGAACTTGTTTACAAAACAGAAACAGACTCACAGACATAGAAAGCAAATTTATAAAGGAAGGGGAGGGATAAATTAGGAGTTTAGGAATTAACTGATACAAACGACTATATTTAAAATATAGATAAGCAACATGAATTTACTATATAACCCAGGGGAAAACATTCAATATCTTGCAATAATAGTAATAAAATAAATCTGAAAAAAAGTAATAAAATAATCTGAAAATATGTATATATGTGTAAATAACTGAATCATTTTGCTGTGTACCTGGCACTAACACAATACTGTAAATCAACCAGACTTGTGAACATGGACGTATTGTATGACCTCTATGTGTTCCAGCTTTCATATTTTTAAAGAGTGTTCTGAAGGGAGAAACCTGGGCTGGAATATTGATCTGGGCAACATCAACAGTGAAAGCAGAAGCAGCTGCTTAAGTGAAGTGTGTTCCAAGAAGAGAAGCAGAGTGAAGTCAGAACAGGGATTACACGAGGCCTCAAGGGTCAGCTGGAGGGTAGGGTGAAAGTTGAAGGAAACAAGAAGAATGGGTCCAGTAAGTGCCCAGTGAAATGCAGAAGCCACACAGCACTAGGGAGAAAAGATCTCATACATCCCCAGGGCACTTGACACTCAGGAGCTCATTTATTTCAGGGAAGAGATGGAGGTAAAGGTGGTGGAACCATGAGGTAGTCAGGTACAAGTTGTGTCTAAGTTGAAAATGATGGGGGAAAAAAGGAACTACAATTATAAAGCTAGACTGGCCCAGTGGTTAAGACTTCACCTTTCAATACTAGTTCGATCCTAAGATCTCACGCCTCATGGCAAAAAAAACAAAACATAAAGCAGAAGCAATACTGTAACCAATTCATTAAAGACTTCTTAAAAGAGGGAAAAATACTAAAGTCGGTAGGGTTAAGTCATAATGTCAAGACAAGGAAGATCTGGTGCATCAAAATGTCACAGGAAGGAAAGGGAGAAGATAAGGACAGAAAGACATCAGGAGCCAGGAGTTTTGCAGGGTCAGTGTGGGAAGCCAACGTCCAGGTCACCGCAGTGTTTGGTGAAACCCTTCACAGGGGGCTGTTGGATGAACTTGCACAACATTGATTCCTGAGTGATAGAGAGCAAGGTCAGGGTGGTAAACAGCCCTGGTGACGCTGTGACATGGCACTGGGCCAGGGATGGAGTGTGTACCTGGGATTCCACCTGAATCTCCAGAAGGTGCTAGGAGCAGGGGGAAGTTGGAGAGTCACTGTGTTTGTCTATGGACTGCTCAGAAGGATGATCCAGTTATGAGTTCAGTTCAGTCAGTTCAGTCACTCGGTTGTGTCTGACTCTTCATGACCCCGTGAACTGCAGCACACCAGGCTTCCCTCTCCATCACCAACTCCTGGAGCTTGCTGAAACTCATGTCCATTGAGTAGGTGGTGCCATTCAACCATCTCATCCTCTGTCGTCCCCTTCTCCTCCCGCCTTCAATCTTTCCCAGCATCAGGGTCTTTTCCAATGAGTTCTTTGCATCAGGTGGCCAAAGGATTGGAGCTTCAGTTTTAGCATCAATGAATATTCAGGACTGATTTCCTTTACAATTGACTGGTTTGATCTCCTTGCAGTCCAAGAGACTCTCAGGAATCTTCTCCAACACCACAGTACAAAAGCAACACTCCTTCGGCACTCAGCTTTCTTTATAGTCCAACTCTCACAACCATACATGACTACTGGAAAAACCATAGCCTTGACTAGACAGACTGTTGTCAGCAAAGTAATGTCTCTGCTTTTTAATATGCTGTCTAGATTGGTCATAGCTTTTCTTCCAAGGAACAAGTGTCTTTTAATTTCATGGCTGCAGTGATTGTGGAGCCCAAGAAAATAAAGTCTCTCACTGTTTTCATTGTTTACCCATCTATTTGCCATGAAGTGATGGGACCGGATGCTATAACCTTCACTTTTTGAATGTTGAGTTTTAAGCCAGCTTTTTCACTCTCCTCTTTCATTTTCATCAAGAGCCTCTTTAGTTGCTCTTTGTTTTCTGTCATAAGGGTAGTGTCCTTTACATATCTGAGGTTATTGATATTTCTCCCAGCAATCTTGATTCCAGCTTGTGCTTCATCCAGCCCAGCATTTTGCCTGATGTACTCTGCATATAAGTTAAATAAGCAGGGTGACAATAAACAGTCTTGCCATACTCCTTTTCCAGTTTGGAACCAGTCCACTGTTCCACGTCCAGTTCTAACTGTTGCTTCATGACCTGCATGCAGATTTGTCAGAAGGCAGGTCAGGTGGTCTGATACTCTCATCTCTTTAAGAGTTTTCCACAGTTTGTTGGGATCCACACAAAGGCTTTAGTGTAGTCAGTGAAGCAGAAGACTTTCTGGAATTCTCTTGCTTTTTCTATGACCTAAATTGGATCATAAGGGTGGACATGATCTCCACTCCTCGCTGGAATCTGTGAAGGTCATGGTCCATCAGGGACAGCAGAACAGGAGGAGGAGCAGAGACTTGTGAGATCTGGGGAGAAAGCGCCGTCATCTGGGGATCTGGGTAATAGTGGTTGGGACTCAAGTCTCCCTTGTCCTTTGCAAAGTACTTTCACGGGTATTATTTTAGTTTTGGAAGGATTAGTTCCATTGTACAGAACTGGGAAGCAGTTGGCTTATTCAAGATCACACAGTGGGGCTGCAGTGATTGTGGAGCCCAAGAAAGGGCTGGGATGGAGACCTCTATTTCTGTGATTCACGGTTCAACTCTCCCCCTACCAGGGTGCTTCTGAAATCAAACATGCATTTCTTAAGTACTCTTGTGTGCTAGGCACCACGTGAAGGCACTGACAATGAATTTCATGAGTGGCAGACGTGTTAGTTGTTTGCCCAACACCTACTCCACACTCTTTGTTGCTACTGAACTCTGATTTAATTTGAGGTAACAATGCGTATTTGACTGGACCAAACAGCACATGACAATCCTGCTTCTCAGTTTCCTTGCAGCTTAAAGGTGTAAAGTGACCTATTTCTGGCCAACAAGGTATAAGGAAAAATTCCCCAGGTGGGCTTTCTGGGAAGACTATACTTTAAAAATTTTTTTTTGGCCATCTTAGTTCTCTGACTAGGGATTGAACTCAGGACACAGCAGTGAAACCACTGAGTCAGTGCTGGACAGCCAGGGAGCTCCCCTCTACTTTCTTGAGAAAAAAGGACAGGCTCAGCTGTGTCCCCCCGTTTCCTTCTGCTTCCCTAGTCACCTTTCTCCTGCCTCACTCTTGACATGAGGCCTCGGGATGTCAACCTTGCATCCTGCAACCATGAGACCGCAACACCAGGATGTGGAAGATGAAGAGAACTCATGCCTCTGGCAGCATTGTTGAACAGCTGAACCAATACCTGCATCCCCCACAGAACCTTTATTTACTCTAGCCATTGGTGCTAGACTTCCTATTACCCGCAGATGAATGTATTATAATTGATAAACAGGCCCACTCAGTGAGGCACGCCCCAAAACTAATAATCCAAGTGGATTCTATTCTATTCTATTTATTTGTGTGTTTACTGATACCAGGTGCCATGGCCGATTGTATGTGTTACCTTGACTGGATCACAGATACTTAGTCAAACACCATTCTGGTTGTTTCTGTGAAGATGTTTTTGGATAGGATTAACATTTAAATAGGTAGACTGAGTAAAACAGATTGCCCTGCCTAATGCTGCTGTGCCTAATCCAATCAGCTGAAGGCCTGACTAGCTCAAAATCTTGGCTATTCCCCCAACAAAGGGAATTCCTCCTGCTTGACTCTCTTCAAGTAAGAGCATTGAGGTTGCTTTTTTTTTTTACTGCCTTCAGGCTCTAACAGAAACATCAGTTCTCCTGGGTCTCCAGTTTGCCACCTGCAGATCTAGGAACTTGAGAGCCTAGATAATTATGTGAGCCAATTTCAATAAATAAATAATAGACAGGTAGATAGACAGATAAATCCTATTGGCTCTGTTTCTCTGGAGGACCTTGAATAATACATCAGCTATCTTTTTTGTTTCCTACACACACTTGTATATAGAGTCAGAACAGTTATTTTCACAATAACCCAGAAATGGAAATAGTTCATGTGTCTATCAACAGGAGAATGGACAAACAAACTGTGATGTATCCATACAATGGAATACTACTGAGCAATAAAAAGGAACCACTGTTGGTTCATGCAAAATCCTGGAAGCATCTCAAAAACATTATGCCGAGTAAACAAAGCCAGACCTAGAAGACCGCATACTATATGGCTTCATTTATATGAAATTCGAGGAAAAGGTGACTCTGATATATTGTGGTTATAAACAGATCAGTTGTAGCCAGGATTAGGTACAAGGTAACTTTGGCATCATAGAAATATATTCCCTATCGTTATTATAGTGGTGGTTACATGGGTGTATACACTTGTCAAACTCACTAAACTTTTCTTAAAATGGATGTACTTTATGTATGTCAATTATACCTCATTAAAGTTGATCGTGAAAAAGAACATTTTTTAAATTTGTGTTGGGTCACACAGATGGAGATAATCCAAATACATATAAGTAAAGAAATGGAGGAAAGAAACACCTAATGTCAGATAAAGCCGGGGGAAAATCATTTCACAAAATATATACATATCAATCACTTAATCAGGTGCAGCTACAAATTGGGATTTGAGCTTCCCAGAAGCCAAAGTAGAAAAAGAAATATTCAGAAGCTTTCATAAGTCCATAAGAGAAAATCATAGTGTGCATAAAATAAAACTGGACCACAGATGGGGACTTCGCTGACAGTCCAGTGGCTAAGACTTGGAGCTTCCAATGTAGAGGGCCCAGGTTTGATCCCTGGTCAGGGAACTAGATCCCTCATGCCACAGCTAAGAGTTGGCATGCCGCAGTGATGATCCCACTTGCCACAGCTGAGACCCGTCACAGCCAAATAAGTAAATAAATTTTTTTACAAAAGTTGGACCATAGAGATATGGTGGCTTCTGAGTATGACGGGAACACAGAGAAGGAAGTGACTAACTCTGTTTGGGAAAACCAGGAAATGCTGCAGAGATGAGAGTAGGCGAAAAAGAAACAGCTAATGATGACTATTCAGGGAGCATGGATGTGAGACAAGTGGGATTGGACTTCTGCATGGGAAACAACCAGCCTAACTCATTTCCTAGATGTCCTTCAACTCTGAAGAGCTGGTATCAAAGGTCGCATTCTCAGGAAGCAGGAAGAAGGCTGGGGCCTGAGGAAGGAACTAGTATCCCCGCAGCCAGGAGGGGCATGTACTCTATTTACCCACGAGTGGGCCACAGAGCCATCCAAACGAGGCACAGACCCCAGCCAGTCCCGGGCTGGAAGGCCTTTGTCGGCTCAGCACTCACCCTTTCGCTGCTGACTGGTGGGGTGTGGGGGGTCCCCAGGGAGGCTCAGAGTCTTGGGGGAGTCAAAGCAAGCAGAAGTCCCTACAGAGCATTTTCATGTTTTAGCAGGCGCTCCCTGCCCACACGGATGACCTCTCCTCCCTTCCGCAGCCAGAGTCATGCCTGATTATCACCAGCTAATGAGAATTCCTGGGCTTGGTCAACAGCCCACATTCAGGAATTTGCTATTCATGAGAAATGTCAACTTTACGAAAATGCGCCCTGTGGGTCAGCTCTTTTTCCCACATTCAGGGTTTACAGCTGACGGGAGTTTGTTTCACATGATCTGCTGATGGGGGAAGAGGTCGTAATCCAGGAAACTGCTCTGGCAAATCACCCCTGAGCCAGCAGAGCCTTCTGGAACGTTCTTTTTATGTTTCCCCTTAGAAACCACTTGGAAAGGGAAGCGTTGGGATTTAAACAAGGCTCCAGTGGAAGACATGGTGCCCAAAGGGATAACAGAGCAGACAGAGGAAGCCACCACAACCTGAATTCATTTTTCCCAGTGTGCACACAGAACGGCTGCTGGATTGAGAGGAATACTGGAAACTTCACAGGAACTGCAGGGTGATGACATGAGAACTGTTATTCAGGAGTATGACATTTCATGATACGACATCACTTTATTCATTGACAAGACTGAAAGTATTAAGTCCCCTTTGCATAAGTCAGACAGAGGAGAAATATATGGCATTGCTTGTATGTGTAATTTAAAATAAAATAATATAAATGAGCTTATAAGACAGAAAGAGACTCACAGACTTAGAAAACTGACTCACGGTTGCCAGGGGGAAGGGACAGTTAAGGACTTTGGGAAAGTCATGTACACACTGCTATATTTAAAATGGATAACCAACAAAAACCTATTGTATAACACAGGGAACTCTGCTCAATGTTATGTGCCAACCTGGATGGGAGCTGGGTTTGGGAGAGAATGGATACATGTATATGTTTGACTGAGTCCCTTCACTGTTCATCTGGAACTATCACAACATTGTTAATCAGCTACACCCTAATACAAGATGGTTTTGGTGTTAAAAAATAAAATTAAAAATAAAAAAGTCCACTTTGTACCACAAGCGCACTTTCTGGCCCTGAGTAAGTGGTGGGACTCATTTCAACAAAGCACCCACCCCTTGGAGAGCACTGCCCTACACCTGGTCACTTGACTTAACTTTTTTGCTCCTAAACTGACTTCTGGACCAACAGACGATTACCTTCATAAAGATAACAGTGCCATCCTATGGAGTTCCAGCAGGGCCTGTCAGGATATTTCTGAAAATGAACTTTCTTTTGTGAGGAGACCCTGGATTTTCGGGGTTTGGCAAAATAATTCTGGATGGAGCCACGCACAGGAAATACTAAAACTCTACAAGATCTCTCAGAGAGAAGGAAGGCTGGGCTCCCACTGGCCCCTGCCCCGTCGCCCACACCCTTCCCCATCAAGCAGCACTGGCTCTCCTCAAGGGCCCACCAGCCCCTGCCAAGTTCCAAAGAACCACGACAGCACAGAATCAACTAAATCCTAATGACTGGGTTTGTATGGCACCCCGAGGTTGACAAGGGCTCTCAATCAAGCCCCCCACAGCCCAACAAGGAAGGTTCAGAAGGCTTTACCAAGACTAGGAAACGGGGGCCCAGAGAAGTGCCCCACGTCACATAGCTAGTTGAGGGGGACATCGCCTAGTTATCAACACTTGGGTCTCTGCAGTCAGAGGAATCTCGCTGAAACCCTGGCTGGCTGCGCTCAGCTTATTACCTCACTCCCTGGAGCTCGTCTCCTCCCCTGCAAGAGGGCGCAGGCTCCAGGAACAGAGTTTGGGGGCCACCCTGCCAGGGGGCTCAGCTCCATCATGTACCAGCTGTGTGATTGTAGGCAGATTACTTAACCTCTCTGTGCCTGAGTCTCCTCTATAAAGAGGGGATGATATTGGTACCCAGGGCACACATAACACAGTAACACTCACAAGCATATGTGGGGAGAAAGAAGCCAAACCCAAAGGGCCACGCTGCGTGATTCATTATATTTGATGATCAAAAACAAGCCAACTGCTTAATGAGCATAGGATTTCCTTGCAGAGTGCTGAAAATGTTTTGGAACTAAATAGAGCTGGTGGTTTCACAACCCTGTGAATGAACTAAACATCACTGGATTGCGCATTTTAAGTGGTGATTTCTGTTATGTGAATTTCACCTTAATTAAATACAATTTTTTAATGGACCAAACTCATCTTCAGGGATGCATGTCAAAAGAGAGATCACTTGGGTGTGGGGAGATGGTAAAAACTGGGAGAAAACACGAGGGAGCCTGCTGGGAAATGGCCTGTATCTATCTCAATGTGGGTGCTGGGTGATCGCAGAGGTAAAAACCGATCAAGCTCCACGCTTGAGATGCATGCACTTAGAGGGCTGTTATGAAAACTAAATGAGGGCACCCTCAGCAAGCTCTTTCAACAGCTCTGGCACATAATAAATGCTCGATAATTTGTAACTCCCATTCGTAGCATTATCTCTTACTGTTAGAAGGATCGGATGATGCAATATACACAGGGCATTTAGTATCGGAGCTGGCTTTTCATACAGCCCTCCAATAGAGGCAATTTTCATCCATTTAAAACTGAACCCAAACTTTCTGGCTTAAGATTCAGAGTGTTCTGCAAAGCACCATGCTGCTCACTCCTGGGGGTCAGTTTGACATTAGTTTTGTGGGGGAAAAAAGCCCAAGACTTAAGGATTAGGGGTTGGTACAACATAGCACTGCCTCTAGACAAACTAGGTTACTTCCCCCCGGGCCAGGTAGAAAGCAAACCATTTGCCATCACGCAGGCAGAACATGGAAAGGAAAGGCATCTCTCATTCACCTGAAGGTTGATGGTGTATGGGGAGAGACTATCCTTGCTAAATCCTGGCTTTCATTGGGCCCTGACAAGCAGAGCCTATCCAGCTTATTAACATGCTCATTTTATTTGCCTCCTATGCTGCTGGGTTACGTTTGATTGGCAAGCTTCATACAAACCTGAAAGACTGACACCCTCCCTCCGTTGGGCCACTCAGTCTCAGGTATCAGGACATCCTCACCTCTCAGGACATGAGTGGTTTGACAGCCTTCATTCATTGTGTGTCTGTCCTTCCAAATTCAGCTCTCTGCAGGCATCAGTCCTGCTTTAGGGCTTGGTTGTCTTTTCAGCCCAAGAAGAGCTCCTGGAACTTAATAATAGGGACTGAAAAATGCCTGAGGAAGGAACGGAGAGAGTCAGGGCCTCCCTGGTCAGGCAGACCTTTCAGAACAGAGTCATTTCCCCGCCTTCTGATCCAAAGAAGATTTGTTCAGGAAGAAAACCCTGAAGCAGAAAGAGGCTGATCTCGAGTGTGAAAGGCAATGGCTTCCTGGTTCATTATGAGCCCATTTAGAAAAAGTTATCAAGATTCAGAAACTGCAGTAATTTTTGCTTTGGGTGGGCAGGAAGTGGAGGGGAGGGTGAACTTAGGTACAAAAAAAGTTTGTGTAATTTTTTTGTTTGTGTAATGTTTTTGTTTTGTTTTCACCCTTATCTCTTATCAGCATGGTAATTTCACAAGCATAGAGTGTCAACCACAACACATTTTCATCTAAACTAACTGAATTTAGATCTTAAAAGTAAGTACAACCTCTTACCTCCATGGTCTTCCTCCCCAAAACCCATAACTCCAGAACTGAGCATGAGAAAAGCATCAGGCAAATCCCAATTGAGGAACAGTCTAGAAAATACCAGACTGTTACTCCTCAAACCTCATTAAAAGGTCAAACTCAAAAGGTCATCAAAAGCAAAGAAAATTCTAGAAACTTTCATAGTCAAGAGGAGCCTTAGGAGACACAAAACTAAGTGTAACATGCTATCATACATGGGATCCTGGAACAGGAAAAGGACATTCAATAAAACTAAAGAAAGTGAAATAAACTGGATATTTAATTATTAATATTGGTTCACTAATTGTACAAAAAAAAAAAAAAGTCCCATTCTAATCAGTCAGTCAGTTAGTCAGTTCAGTCGCTCAGTCGTGTCCGACTCTCCGCGACCCCATGAATCACAGCACGCCAGGCCTCCCTATCCATCACCAACTCCCGGAGTTCACTCAAACTCATGTCCACAGAGTCGGTGATGCCATCCAGCCGTCTCATTCTCGGTCGTCCCCTTCTCCTCCCGCCCCCAACCTTTCCCAGCATCAGAGTCTTTTCCAGTGAGTCAACTCGTCGCATGAGATGGCCAAAGTATTGCAGTTTCAGCTTTAGCATCAGTCCTTCCAATGAACACCCAGGATCGATCTCCCTTAGAATGGACTGGTTGGATCTCCTTGCAGTCCAAGGGACTCTCAAGAGTCTTCTCCAACACCACAGTTCAAAAGCATCCATTCTTCGGCGATCAGCTTTCTTCACAGTCCAACTCTCACATCCATACATGACCACGGGAAAAACCATAGCCTTGACTAGACGGACCTTGGTTGGCAAAGTAATGTCTCTGCTTTTTAATATACTATCTAGGCTGGTCATAACTTTCCTTCCAAGGAGTAAGCGTCTTTTAATTTCATGGCTGCAATCAGCATCTGCAGTGATTTTGGAGCCCAAAAAAGTAAAGTCTGACACTGTTTCCACTGTTTTTCCATCTATTTCCCATGAAGTGATGGGACCAGATGCCATGATCTTTGTTTTCTGAATGTTGAGCTTCAAGCCAACCTTTTCACTCTCCTCTTTCACTTTCATCAAGAGGCTTTTGAGTTCCTCTTCACTTTCTGCCATAAGGGTAGTGTCATCTGCATATCTGAGGTTATTGATATTTCTCCCAGCAATCTTGATTCCAGCTTGTGCTTCTTCCAGCCCAGTGTTCCTCATGATGTACTCTGCATATAAGCTGAATAAGCAAGGTGACAATATACAGCCTTGACGTACTCCTTTTCTTATTTGGAACCAGTCGGTTGTCCCATGTACAGTTCTGACTGTTGCTTCCTGACCTGCATACAGGTTTCTCAAGAGGCAGGTCAGGTGGTCTGGTATGCCCATCTCTTGCAGAATGTTCCACAGTTTATTGTGATCCACACAGTCAAAGGCTTTGGCATAGTCAATGAAGCAGAAATAGATGTTTTTCTGGAACTCTCTTGCTTTCTCCATGATCCAGCGGATGTTGGCAATTTGATCTCTGGTGCCTCTGCCTTTTCTAAAACCTGCTTGAACATCTGGCAGTTCACGATTCACATATTGCTGAAGCCTGGCTTGAAGAATTTTGAGCATGACTTTACTAGCGTGTGAGATGAGTGCAACTGTGTGGTAGTTTGAGCATTCTTTGGCATTGCCTTTCTTTGGGATTGGAATGAAGACTGACCTTTTCCAGTCCTGTGGCCACTGCTGAGTTTTCCAAATTTGCTGGCATATTGAGTGCAGCACTTTCACAGCATCATCTTTCAAGATTTGAAATAGCTCAACTGGAATTCCATCACCACCACTAGCTTTGTTCGTAGTGATGCTTTCTAAGGCCCACTTGACTTCACATTTCAAGATGTCTGGCTCTAGGTCAGTGATCACGTTATCGTGACTATCTTGCTCGTGAATATCTTTTTTGTACAGTTCTTCTGTGTATTCTTGCCACCTCTTCTTAATATCTTCTGCTTCTGTTAGGTCCCTACCATCTCTGTCCTTTATCGAGCCCATCTTTGCATGAAATGTTCCCTTGGAATCTCTATTTTCTTGAAGAGATCTCTTGTTTTTCCTATTCTGTTGTTTTCCTCTATTTCTTTGCATTGATCACTGAGGAAGGCTTTCTTATCTCTCCTTGCTATTCTTTGGAACTCTGCATTCAGATGCTTATATCTTTCCTTTTCTCCTTTGGTTTTCGCTTCTCTTCTTTTCACAGCTATTTGTAAGGCCTCCTCAGACAGCCATTTTGCTTTTTTGCATTTCTTTTCCATGGGGATGGTCTTGGTCCCTGTCTCCTGTACAATGTCACAAACCTCTGTCCAGAGTTCATCAGGCACGCTGTCTATCAGATCTAGTCCCTTAAATCTATTCCTCACTTCCACTGTATAATCATAAGGGATTTGATTTAGGTCATACCTGAATGGTCTAGTGGTTTTCCCTACTTTCTTCAATTTAAGTCTGAATTTGGCAATAAGGGGTTCATGATCTGAGCCACAGTCAGCTCCTGGTCTTGTTTTTGCTAACTGTATACAGCTTCTCCATCTTTGGCTGCAAAGAATATAATCAATCTGATTTCGGTGTTGACCATCTGGTGATGTCCATGTGTAGAGTCTTCTCTTGTGTTGTTGGAAGAGGGTGTTTGCTATGACCAGTGCGTTCTCTTGGCAAAACTCTATTAGCCTTTGCCCTGCTTCATTCCGTGCTCCAAGGCCAAATTTGCTGTTACTCCAGGTGTTTCTTGACTTCCTACTTTTGCATTCCAGTCCCCTATAATGAAAAGGACATCTTTTCTGGGTGTTAGTTCTAAAAGGTCTTGTAGGTCTTCATAGAACCGTTCAACTTTGGCTTCTTCAGCGTTACTGGTTGGGGCATAGGCCTGGATTACTGTAATATTGAATGGTTTGCCTTGGAAACGAACAGAAATCATTCTGTCGTTTTTAAGATTGCATCCAAGTACTGCATTTCGGACTCTTTTGTTGACCATGATGGCTACTCCATTTCTTCTAAGGGATTCCTGCTCACAGTAGTAGATATAATGGTCATCTGAGTTAAATTCACTGATTCCTAGAATGTCTACGTTCACTCTTGCCATCTCCTGTTTGACCACTTCCAATTTGCCTTGATTCATGGACCTAACATTCCAGGTTCCTATGCAATACTGCTCTTTACAGCACCGGACCTTGCTTCTGTCATCGGTCACATCCACAACTGGGTATTGGTTTTCCTTTTGCTCCATCCCTTTATTCATTCTAGAGTTACTTCTCCATTGATCTCCAGTAGCATACTGGGCACCTACCGACCTGGGGAATTCCTCATTCAGTATCCTGTCATTTTGCCCATTCTAATATAAGATATTAATAATAGAGAAGACTGGGTGTAGAGTACATGAGAACTCTCTGAACTATCCTTGCAATTGATCTGTAACTCTAAAACTATCCTATAAAAACTGAAGCTTATTAAAAATTTTTTCTCTGCAGAACATTGTCCAAAATGTCAGTAACCCAGTCCTACTCTCCACTCCCTTCCAAAATGTGCCTGTTCATCAAGACTTTAACACCTCAGAGATGCCACCTCTCTTGTATTTCTAACCCCAAAGTGCCAGACCACCACTCATGTAAGGTCAAAGACAACTGGGGGTCGGTGTAGGATGGGAAAACAACCACTGCCTTCATTCCTTCACTTCAAAAATGAAAATGATTTTAATATGCTTACCTGCAAACTAACAATTTACTTATTCCAGGTGTCCAAACTTGACAATTTTATCATGTATAAAAACTATTGTGATTTTATTGCATGCCAAGCACCAAGAAATATCCATGAGAAAGAGAGAAGCAGATTCTTCTCTCCTGGGACTGCAGGTTACATTTTAGGATGCATGATAGACATTTGGGCCAGGGAGGGGATGAGGGTATGGTAGGGACCAAGAGACCTTCTGTTCAGGGTTTGCTCCAGGTGCAGTGATAGGTGGTCAGGTACCATCGGCACCCGCTGCCCTGACCTCTCTTTGGACCAGAGAGATGGTTGACTGAGGTTTGATACAGCCTGCAGCATACAGATTACAGATTTTATCAGCCCAACTGATTGGGGGCTCGAATTTGGCCCCGAAGGCAAGGAAAAATGTCTTCAGGCACCCCCATTACTTCAGCAAGTCATTAGCAACTTTTCATTAGACAAACACTCCTTGAGTGTCCACTGAGTAACAGCCACTGTGCTGAGTGAGGGTGATCCTGCAAGATAGGTCTCACGGAGACCCAAGTCTTAGCGTGAGACACAAACCGGAAAACAGGCTGAGAAAATACAGCCTGAGGAGTGCTGCAGTATAGCAACAGATACCTGCAAGCCTTCCCCAGGCCAGAAGCCAGGAATGATGCTCTTTAAATATCAACTTTAGGTACTTCCTTGGTGGTCCAGAGTTTAAGACTCCATCCTGCCAATTCAGGGGGCACCCCAAGTCAGGGATTCCACGCGCTGTGGGGTGTGGCAAAATAAATCAACAGGTGTCATTGACAAAAGTAAAATGCATCTGTTTTAAGTGTTCCTAAACACATGAGTGAGTCAATGAGGCTGGCGTATGTACATGCCTGTGGAACCACCATCACAAGTATCATCTAGAGCCATTTTATCACCTTAAAAATTGCCTTTGTTAGTTCTAGAAGCCCTTTTGCAGATTGTATAGTCATTACCTGTGAATAGGGCTTCCCCTGTGGCCCAAGTGGTAAAGGGATCTGCCTGCAATGTGGGAGACCTGGGTTCAATCCCTGGGTTGGGAGGATCCCCTGGAGAAGGGAAAGGCTACCCACTCCAGTACTTTGTCCTGAAGACTTCCATGGACTGTATAGTCCATGGGGACCCAAAGAGTCAGACACAACTGATTGACTTTCACTTTCACTACCTGTGAATAAAGAGAGTTTTACTTCCTTCTTTTTTTAAAAAAAAAATTTTCCTTTAGTATCTTTGTACTCATTCCCTGTCTCCCCCACCCCCAATCCCTGGAAACCACTGATCAGTTTTAGTATTATAGTTTTCCCTTTCCTAGAACTCCCTGGAATCACACAGTCTTTTGTTTCTGGCCCTTTTCATTTAGCCTCCTGCCTCTGAGAATCATCCACATTCTGGGTATCAGTACAGTCCTTTTTGTTGCTAAGCAGTGTTCTTCCTTAGGGATGGACCGCAAGCATTTTACCCATTCACTAGCTGATGGACACTTGAGTTGCTTCCAGATTGGGGCTGTCGAGAGTAAAGATAATACTGACCTCAGTCTTAAAGGACAGAATCCCAGGGACTGGGGAGCCTGGTGGGCTTCCGTCTATGGGGTCACACAGAGTTGGACACGACTGAAGTGACTTAGCAGCAGCAGGGTTAGTCAGTCAGAAAAGAATATTCTAGAAACGGAGATCAGCAAAGGGAAGAAGATGAAGAAAGACTGGATGGAAGAGAGAGGAATGGCCATGGCACCGATGCTACGGGGAGACATTGAGAAGACACGGGGATTTTCAGCAGGAGGTTTGCAGTTTGGAGTTTGCAGATTGGAGTCTGAAGATGACCTGTGAGGACTGCAACTAGTTGTTTGTGATACTTGCCAGACATCCAGGAAGGGAGGTTTAATGAGAAAGGAGGCTTAAGGAGAACTGTTGAGTCCACGGTTGGCATACAACGGTTGAAGCTACGGGTGTTGGTGAGATCACCTAAGCAAGGAACATAGAGTAAGGAGTTGTTTGAGGGCTCATCCATCTAACCCTTGGGCATAGAAGAGCCAGGCTGAGCACAGTCCAGTGGTTAAGAACCTGGATTCAGGGCCCAGACTTCTGGGCTTCAAATGTCAGCTGTGTGACATGAGGCAAGTCACTTGATTTTCATTTCCTTTTCTATAAAACGGTTTATAATATACCTACTCATAGGCTTGATATAAAGATTAACTGATATTCATTCAAGCATAATTCTTATGACACCATTAGACACTTGCCCATGAGAGGAACTATATGTTCCGTTCCGTTCCATTCCGTTGCTCAGTCGTGTCCGACTCTTTGCGACCCCGTGGACTGTAGCCTACCAGGCTTCTCCGTCCATGGGATTCTCCAGGCAAGAATACTGGAGTGGGTTACCGTAAAAAGGAAAAGAAAAAGATAGGGTGTAGGTAGCAGGGAGAACTAAATTTAATGACATCTCCATGCATGGCAAGCTGAATGACACTGAGAAATTTAACATCTCTGAGCTGAAAGTCCCATACCTGAAAAACGAGGATAACTCTTCCTACCTTGCAAATGTATTAGAAGGCATAAATAAGTACCAAGTCAAAAGTAGAAACCATCAGAGACTTCTCTCTACAGGGTTAATCTTTGTTCCCTCCTTGCCTCCTCTGTGTTCCCATGGAACACAATAATTTCCAGAACTTCCTGCTCTACTGTGGTAGACTGTTTCCTGATGTATTAGTCAGCTTGAGCTAGGTTATGCTGCTTCAACAAGCGTCCCCTGATTCTCAGTGCCTTACAAGAACCCAGACTTACTTTCTACTCACCCTACGTGTCCAGCAAGGATTGCTTGCTCCTCTGGTCAGCTTCACTCTGGAACCCAACTGGACAGTGCATCCCATTTTGGGAACATTGCTGGTCGTCATGAGAAAGAGAAAAGAAAATCATGTTCAATAAGGTATTGACTTTTAATAAGGTATTTTACTTCCACCAAGAAGTAATACACATTCATCCTTTTCAATGATAATTGTTCAAAAACAGTGAAACTGTCCCATGGGTGTTAAACGTGGGCAATGATGTGCAATTTTCCTAAAAGAGGACAGGAGCACTCTATCCCAGCTGGGTTGTATCTGCTGATAAACCAAGAGCCTCTGGAAGGCAAAGACCTGGCAAGAGTCAAAGCCACACCCCCCAACCTGGCATCCTGCTCTCAAGGTTTGGTGAATTAAGTAAGACTGAGAGTTCTTTTGTCTGGCCTGGAGCATCTAGGTTTCCCCTCCTCCAAGTGGAAAGCCCTTCTCCAGACCTGTAGAAAGCTCCTGTAGAAAGGAAGTGAGCCTGCCGTCAGTAGAGGGCAAAGCAGTCACCCTTCCAGGTCACCAGAAGGCAGTGTGTCTGCTAGTGAGGAACCTCCCTCAGCTGCCAGATGCTCCCCAGCTCCCCAGGGGAGCTGTACCAAGCCCCTTCAGTATGTGGGCACAAGACAATAACTCCTCAAGCACTTTACAAGCATTGTTTCATTTGGCCTTCCAAGCATGCTTGTGAACCCTCTGAGGCAGGCAGATGGCAGCATCCCCAGTGGGCGGATGAGGCCAGCAAGACAGTGGAAACCAGGACTTCTCTGGCGGTCCAGTGGTTAAGACTTCACACTTTACTGCAGGGGGTACAGGTTCGGACCCCTGGTTGGGGGACCAAGATCCCACGCACCAGGAGGGCTTTGGGGCCAGAAAAAAAAAAAAAAGACAACAACAACAAAAAAAGACAGTGGAAACCCTTATACACAGCTTCCTCCTTCCATCTGTCCATCCTCCGAGGAGATTGTCCTCTGCCTTGAAGCTGTCTTCAGCCAGTCTGGCCCACAGGGGTCTGATCTCCAGGCCAGGGATGGCATTTGCACGGACACCACACAGCATGGCTTCCCAGGTGGCACTAGTGGTAAAGCATCTGCCTGCCAATGCAGGAGAAGTTAGAGACGCAGTTTCGATCCCTGGGTCAGTAAGATCCCCTGGAGAAGGAAACAGCAACCCACTCCAGTATTCTTGTCTGGAAAATCCCATGGACAGAGGAGTCTGGTGGGCTACCGTCCATAGGGTCGCAGTTGAAGTGATTTGGTACACACACGCAGCACCACCTTTAGTGCCACACTGTTGCTCTTCATGGTCTGAGCACACGTCACAGCTCACCCGTCTCCGAGGACAGCCTGCAGCTGGGCAAGTCCCCTCTGCCCCGGCTAGCCCTGATGCAGGCTCGGTGCCCTCCGGAGTAAGGATGGCAGCCTCCCAAGCCACCACCCACCTACAGCCTTTCCTCCTCTCACGCCTTCCACAGCCTTCCACCAGAGTCATCTGCCTAAACACAGCTTGCTGACTTCACTCCCCTACCTCAAAGCCTCCCTGAGCTCACCAAGGCAGCAGGACAAAGGCCAGATTCCCCGGCCTGGCATGTGAACTCTGGGAGTCAGCCCCAGCCTCCCTTTTCAATCTGACCCTCTGCCTTGCTGCTCCCACAAATATGACACTCCTGGCTGACTTCGCTTCCCCCTCCAGAGCCTGGGTTTCTACCTGTTCTTTCATCTGCCAGTTGTGTGACCACAGGCAAGCTATGTCACCTTTTTGGCCTTCCGTGAAACAAAGATAATAAAAGTACTGCCTCCTAGGACTGCTGTAAGGATTTAATGAGTTCAAATTCGCAAAGCATGACGGGTCTTGCCATAGAATGATGTGCCGTTATGATTCCCTCCGTGTTCTCTCCCTCCAGTATCTGCTTCCCCAGCCCTGTATCTGCAGAGCACAGGCTTCTGTGCTTCAGGACCCCTCTGACATGCCACCTCCACCACAAATGCTACCCAGAGCCCCCCAGAGCCCCATGGTGCTGTCTACTTTATCTCAACATCATAGTTAAATCTGTCCTCCCTTCACCAGATACCAAGGGCTTGTAGGTGAGCCCAAGGCTCGTTCCGCTCTGTGACCCCCACAGGCCCCGGCTGAGTTCTTGGCACATAGTGTGGCAACATGATTAGTGAAAGTCCACAGGCTCTGGGGTCTGACTGTCTTGGATTCACACCCTGGCTCTGACACGACTAGCTGTGCAATCCTGGGTAAATGACTTAACTTCTCTGAGCCCCAGTTGTCACAACAGAAAATGAGGATGACCATCTCAGCCTCACAGAGTTGCTGCAGGAACAAACCCAATAACCTTTGGACCCCCTGACACAGTGTCTGGTACAGAGGAGCCCCTCAATGAAGGTCAGTCTCCTTTTCACCTTTAACCAGGTGAATTCACATCCTCCATGGTTTGAGTGTAAAAACCTAGAGGGCAGGGATCATATGTAGGCCCTGGAGACTTTGGGAGCTCGAAGCAGATGCTTCCCAAATATTTGAGCACCAGATATCTGAGTAGTCTGAGGAAGGGCAGCATTGTGGGGACTGGGAGTGAGGGGCAGGATGCAAGCAGGAGGACTGGAATAAATTTTTATTTGTTGCTAACTTTCCTCTGGGCAAAGCCTCTGCACCATACCTCCTTCTTTTATTTTTAATAGATAATTTTAATAAGTCTATATTCATTTTGAAAATTGAGTCAATAGTCAAAAATCTTCCAAAAAAGACATCACCAGGGTCACTAGATGCTTTCACTAGTAAATTACACCAAACATTAAAGGAAGAAAGGATACAGATTCTCCACAATTTTTTCCAAAAAATAAAAGCAGAGGAGCACTTCTGAATTCATTATATGAGGGTAGTATTACTGCATTAATAATCACAACAGGTTGATGGGCCGTTCTGTTTAGATCACCTCTGTCCTAATGATTTTTCTGCCTGCTTGATCTATCGATCAGAGAGGGATGCTAATGACTCCAACTATATTGGTCAATTTGTCAATTTCTCTTACATTTCTAAATGTTTTCCTCACCTCCTTAAAGTGGAATGAACTTCACAGCTCCCAAGGCCTTCCTGTCCCACTGTCACCTCCAGAAGCTGTGAGATATTGAAGCTCCAGAGAACAGCCAGACCCAGCAGAGGCTGCCTTGCGGCTGCAGGAAAAAAAGGAGAAGCCATCCCATCTCGGTTGCAGCTCTATCTGACTTGCTGGGCATGGCCGTCCCTGCAGGCTGCATTCCGTGGCCCCATGCCAGGCTGCTGTGTAATACTCTCCAGTCACCCTCTTGTTACCTAACGCTTTCCTAATCTGCAGTTTACGCAAGACGAGTACAAATCTCTGAGAAACACCAAGAGAAACACGGACCAGGCACCTCCCTGGCTGGCCTGCGCCCTGCTTTGGAGCTGGCAATTTCATCTTGAAGGTACTTGCTGCTCGTTACCACGTGGGCTACTTGGTACGTGACTTGGAGCCCCACTTCTTACACGAGGCTACCCCAATCTGTACCTTCAGCCCTTCTCAGTCATCACTCACACTGGACTAAAAAGTATGCTACATGGAAGGGTGGGCAAAGTTTTACATCATTCAGTAAAGCAGATCTTTCAATCAATGGTGCTGGAAAAATTGGCTGATCAAAATTAAAAAAAAAAAAAAAGCCTTAACCTTTAGTTCACATCATGTATGAAAGTTCGCCCAATCTCAAGATGGATCATTGACCGGAATATAAAACTTAAAACTATAAAACTTTTACAAGAAAATAAAAGTAGGATAAAATCTCTATAACACTGAGCTAGGCAAAACTTTTCTTAGAGAGTACATGAACCATAAAAGAAAAAAGGGATAAATTGGGCTTTAAAAAAATGTAAAACTTCACCTCCTCAAAAAACATTCTTTAAGAACATGAAAAGACAAGTTATATTCAGAGAGGAACTATGTATTTGCACAACATGTATTGGATAAAGAACTTGCATCTGGAATATGAAAAGAATTCCTACAAGTCAGTAAGAAAACAAACATCCCAATTGAAAAATAGGCAAAATAGTTGAGCAGATAGTTCACCAAAGAAGAGATGGCAAATAAGCACTAGAAAGGATGCCAGACCTCATTAGACATTAGGGAAGTGGAATTTAAAACCACGGCAAGCTACCCCTACATGTCTACTAGGATGACTAAAATATTAATTAATTGACTAATTAACTAGTTAGATGACAATACAAAGTCTTGGTGAAGATGCAGAGCAATTGGAATGCTCATACTTTACTAATGGGGATGCAAAATATTATAGAAAGCAATTCAGTGATTCCTTATCAAGTGAAGCAAATGAGCCAACAGTTTCATTTCACAAAGACATGTACATGAATATTGATGGCAGCTTTACTCATAATAACCCCAAATTGGAAACAACCCGGGTGTCCTTCAACTGGCAAAGAGATAAACAAAAGGTTTCCATCCACACAATGGAATACTACTCGGCCAAAAAAAAAGAACAAACTAGGAGACATACAACAGCATAAAGAAATCTCAGAAGCATTCTGCAAAGTGAAAGAAGGCAGACACAAAAGTTTACATCTACATGATTCCAAATCTCTAGAGACAGAAATAGATTAATGATTGCTAGGGGCTATTGAGAAACAAAGCTTATTTAACTTATATGCAGAGGACATTATGTGAAATGCTGGGCTGGATGAAGCACAAGATGGGGAAACAATGAAAATAGAGACAGATTTTATTTTCTTGGGCTCCAAAATCATTGCAGATGGTGACGGCAGCCGTGAAATTAAAAGACGCTGGCTCCTTGGAAGAAAAGCTATGACCTAAATAGACAGCATATTAAAAAGCAGAGACATTACTTTGCTGACAAAGGTCCATCTAATCAAAGTTATGGTTTTTTCAGTAGTCATGTATGAATGTGAGAGTTGGACCATAAAGAAGGCTGAGCACCAAAGGATTGATACTTTTGAACTGTGGTGTTGGAGAAGACTCTTGAGAGTCCCTTGGACTGCAAGGAGATCAAACCTGTCCATCCTAAAGGAAATTAGTCCTGAATATTTATTGGAAGGACCGATGCTGAAGCTCCAATCCTTTGGCCACATGATGTGAAAACCCTGATGCTGGGGAAGGTAGAAGGCAGGAGGAGAAGGGGATGACAGAGAATAAGATCACCGACTCAATGAACATGAGTTTGAGCAAGCTCTGGAAGTTGGTGATGGATGGGGAAGCCTGGTGTGTGCAGTCCACGGGGTCGCAAAGAGTTGGATACACTGAGCGACTGAACGACAGCAATGGAAAAACAAGAAGATTTGCTGCAAAAGGCACAAGGGAATTCTTACGGTGACAGAAATGTTTGAAATCCTGATTGTGGTGGGACTCATACAAGGGGAAGCATTTGTCAAATTTCATTCCCGTGTTTACTAGGTAGGGGTGAATTTTACTGTAGGGAAATTATACCTCAATGAATATGACTTTTTATTTTTTAACTTTATTTATTTGACTGCACCAAGTTTTGGTTGCAGCATGGGGGAAGCTTTTAGTCGTGGCATGCCAACTCTTAGTTGCAGCACGTAGGATCCAGTTCCCTGACCAGGGATTGAATCCAGTCCCCCTCTATTGGGAGCACAGAGACTTAGCCACCAGCCTACCAGGGAAGTCCCAAACACAACAAACATAACAAAAATTAGAATAAAATAAAACGTAAATCTGTTGAAACTTGTCCTCATCATGAAGGTAAAATGACATCAGTAATAGTAACAGCCAGTGTGTAGCAGCCACTAGCCTAAGAAATTTACACCCATTGTTTTATTTAAGCTTCAAACAATCCTTAAAGGTACTCAACCACACCAAGCACTTCTCTGTCTCAAGACCTTTGCATTTGCTCTTCTCTTTATCTGAAAGGTTCTTCTACTAGGCAACTCCCTCCCCCATATCCCTTGGGTCTCTATTCAAAGTCACCTCCTCAGGAGAGACCTTCTGTCCCCATTCTGTCTAGAAGAGTCCCTCAACCTATCACTCTGTATCCCTTGCTGCTGCTGCTGCTGCTGCTAAGTCGCTTCAGTCGTGTCCAACTCTGTGCGACCCCATAGACGGCAGCCAACCAGGCTCCGCCGTCCCTGGGATTCTCCAGGCAAGAACACTGGAGTGGGTTGCCATTTCCTCCTCCAATGTGTGAAAGTGAAGTCGCTCAGTCCCTTACCTAGTTTGATTTTCTTCCTAGAGCTTAGACCACCTGCCATGACACTGTTAATGTTTTGTTTCTATCTCTCCATAAGAATCTCATTTTTCGTTCACTTTTTCTTTCATTCCAACACTCACTATGTGCCTACCCTGGAGTGTGTGCAGGCAAAGCAAAGCTGCTAGAGGCAGAAACTTCCCATAAAACCAGGATAGTTTTATGGAGTGGCCCTGTTTCCCTCCAGCACCCACTTTCATAATCTGGGACAGGGTTTCTCCAAGAACCTTACCTTTTAAGACTCACAGAAGTTGCAGCATGAAAAGAGCACTGGTCTTGAAGTGAAGACCCCCTTTACACCAGCCTAGGAGACCCTGACCCAGGCACTTCATGTGACAAGGTCTCAACTTCCCCAGTTGTAAAATGAATAGAAGCGTGTTCTTTGGACGTTAGTATGAATAGGAATCCACCAAGAAACAGACTTAAGTGTGTGCCCTGGGACTTCCCTAGTGGTCCAGGGTTAAGAATCTTCCTGCCAATGCAGGGGACACGGGTTCAGTCCTGTTTCGGGAAGATTCCACATGCCGTAGGGCATCCAAGCCCATGTGCCACAATTACTGAGCCTGTGCACCTAGAGCCCTGTTCTGCAACAAGAGAAGCCCGAGCACTGCAACTAGACAAAACCCAGACACAGCGACAAAGAGCCAGAGCACCCAAAAATACACAAATAAATGAACAATACAGTAGCTTTATTAAATAACTAACAAAATAAAATGCGTGACCTTTCCCAAGAAAATGCAACTCAGCCAATCGTTGGTAAAGTCAGGAAATCAGCACTCTTAACCCTCACCCAGGACAACTGAACAGTCTAGGGACAAAATTTTGAATATTGATAATTTCAAATAATTTTTCAGCTGCAAAAATCTTCTTCCAAATATAATCTTATGTAGAAAATCATATATCCAGCACATAAATCGGAGAGGCTCTGGGCAGGGAAAAGGGACAGAACGAGGCTGACTTCCCCTCAGTCAGCTTTTGTCCCTCACACTCCCTCCATCTCATCATGCAGTGGCCCCAGGCACCACAGGGTTCCTTGGAACACAGTTGGATAACCACCACTCTAGACACTCTCTGATTCAACCATTGTACAGCTATTCATGAGTATTCACCATTCTAGGCATTCTTCCAGGTACCAGGTATCCAACAATAAAGACAAGTAAGTCCCTGTTCTGACAGATTTCACATTTTAGGGAGATGCATGCTTAGAACTGCCATGTGCCAGTTCTAAGGGCTATTTGTGTATTAACTCAAGCAGTTCTCACCACATCCTTACCAGACAACTTCTGCCACTAGACCCATTTTACAGAAAAGGAAACAGAGGCTCAGGGAGATTAAATGAATCGCCCAACATCATATACTAGAAAGTGGAAGAGCCAGGATTTTGAACCTGGAGATTTTAGCTCTGGCCAACACGTCCTTCTGAAAACCTGCCCAGTTCTCAGAACCTCTGCTCTATGAGCTCAGGAGGTTTGCATGAGCCTTCCTGAGGTATGTAGGTTTCTCTGCCTGTCTCTCCACTTAAGTTGTTGTTTTACTTGCTCAGTCGTGTCCGACTCTTTGTGACCCCGTGGACTGTAGCCGTCCAGGCTCCTCTATCCATGAGATTCTCCAGGCAAGAATACTGGGGTGGGTTGCCATTTCCTTTTCCAGGGGATCTTCCCAACCCAGGGATCTAACACAAGTCTCCTGCATTGGCATGCAGTTTCTTTACCACTGAGCCACCAGGGAAGCCCTCCCCACCTACAGGTTCAAACAAATCCCTTTAGCACCCAGGCCCTGCAGGGTTAAGACTCCAAGACTGGGCTCCAAGGTGAAATTGGACTCTGCAGGACTTCCAGTTGCTGCAAGTGGCCTTCTCTACCTGAGGGACGCTGAAAGGCTCATCTCTGGGGGTGTGGAAGAATGTTCTGTTTGGCCCAGGTGCCAAGTTTATTCTGGTCACTGCTGCACTGCTTGGCCGGCTGTTAGGAAGATGAGCGGCCCCAGCAGCTCCGTGGTGTTCCCAGCTTGACAGGGTGACATGGATACGTCAGTAAGCAGAGCGTCAGCACCAAATTAGGAAGCTGCGTGGGGATTCAGCCAAGTGAGTGCTGAGCGAGTAGAGAAACGCTTCCAGCAGGAGGCTGCGGAGGGAACTCAGAGGACATTTACACCCAGGCCACTCGTTCTGCCAGCCGGGAAACCGAGGGCCTTTGCAGCTGTGTTCTCAGGCTCCGGCCATGGCCTCTGAGGTCGAGAAAGGGGATGGGATTGAAGGTAAGCAGACAAGTCCATATCTCAGTCCTGTCCTCTACTGAGCTCTGTGACCCTGAGCACGTGACATCTGAGTCTCTGCTCCCCATCCAGAAAAAAAAGAGGATGATAATATTCCTCAGATATGCTGTGAGGGTTGCAAGAGATAATTCATTCAACACATCCAATGCCAGGCAGCTACTCAATAATATTTGTTCCTCTCCACTCCCCTCTCCTGGTTTGGGTTTCCCAGGTGGCACTAGTGGTAAAGAACCCACCTGAAAATGCAGGAGACATAAGAGACGGAGGTTCTATTCATGGGTCAGGAAGATCCCCTGGAGGAGGGCACAGCAATCCACTCCAGTATTCTTGCTTGGAGACGCCCATGGACAGAGCAGCAGCAGACTGGGGTCGCAAAGAGTCGGACACAGCTGAAGAGACTTACACACTCATATACTCATTTTCAGGAATAAGCTCATTTAATTGAGACTTAACAGGTCTCTGTTTGGAAATGGGTTCCAATCTCATGTTTCTCTAGCCAACAGCATCAACTTCACCCAGAAACTGATCGAAAATGCAGAGTCTCAGGCCCCACCCAGCCCAGTGAACAGAATCTGCATCTTAACAAGATCCCTGCCCCCACGCATGAGAAGCACCATCAAGCATATTTTTAAATGAATAGATTTACTGCTCTTGGCCATCATTGATCCCATTTATCAAACTGTGGTGTTGGAGAAGACTCTTGAGAGTCCCTTGGACTGCAAGGAAATCAAACCAGTCAATCCTAAAGGAAATCAACCTTGAATATTCATTGGCAGGACTGATGCTGAAGCTGAAGCTCCAATACTTTGGCCACCTGATGTGAATAGCCAACTCATTGGAAAAGACTCTGATGCTGAGAAAGACTGAAGGCAGGAGGAGAAGGGGACGACAGAGGATGAGATGGCTGGATGGCATCACCAGTGCAACAGACATGAGTTTGAGGAAGCACCGGGAGTTGGTGATGGACAGGGAGGCCTGGCGTGCTGCAGTCCACGAGGCTGCAAAGAGTCGGACACGACTGAGCCACTGAACAAAAAGAACAATTAATAGCCGACATTTGCTGAGACTTTGACGCACGTCAGGCACGTGGGAAATGGCTTAAAGGCATGGCCTTACCTACGCACCATCTCAGGAGGTGAGAATTCTCCCCAACCCCATTTCACAGATAAGGCAACTGAGGCTGAGGTGGGTGAGTTCCCTCCACAGGTAAGTTCCAGAGCCACACTGCAAACCCTGGGCCTCTGCGACCCTGGTTCCTCACTTTGCCACCCTGCTAACTGGGACTAAGCTACCGCTGCCTCTGCACAAACTGGCCATGGGTTAATTTGTTTACTCCTTGCTCTCCTCTTGTGGGATCCCAGTGAGGTCTCTTAGAGTCTGTGAAATGGCAGTTTCAAGTCCTCCCTGGCCCCCAAGGTGAGTTTCTGAGACCCTGGAGAAGCTGGCCAGCTGAACCAAGTCAGAGAAGTCAAATGGCTCTCTGCTCACCTGCACTAAGACCAACGTCAGCAACCCCCAATCAGCAAGTACTGGGTAGGCTGATGGTCTGGGTACTGGCCTGCTCCCTGAGACTGGTCCTCCCCTCCAAACTGTCCCTTAGAACAGTCAACACTTTGACCTGGTGAGCCTGCAACCCAGAAGGAAAAGAACATGTACGAAAAAGGAAAGAGGAGGACGTGCATGCACTACCATGACAAAGGGAACGCTCATCTTGACTGAAATCCCAGGACAGGCTCTTCGTGCTTTTATCACCCATCCTGCCTGCAACCCAGCAACTCCTCAAAACACTGCAATCCTGCAATTCCACTGAGCACCACCACCCTGGCATTTCTGCATACCTGAAAAACACTTATTTTTGTATCCATTATATACATCAGGAAATGATGGCTCAGAGAGACCTTGCAACTTGCTAAATTTCACGGAGCAAGTTGTTATTATTGTTCAGTCGCTAAGTCATGTCTGAGTCTTTGTGACCCCATGGACTGTAGCCCTCCAGGCTCCTCTGTCCATGGGATCCTCCAGGCAAGAATACCAGAGGGGGTTGCCATTTCTTCCTTCAGAGGATCTTCCCAATCCAGGGATCGAACATGTGTCTCCTGCATTGGCAGGCGGATTCTTTACTACTGAGCCACCAGGGAAGTGCTATAAGGAAGGAGCAAGGCTGGGATCCAAATCCAAGTCTATCTGACTCCCCAGCCTGGGTTCTTTTCACAGAGGTGGCACCTTGAACCCGGCTCTGAATAGGCTTACCTCACGTAATCCTTACCACCCCACCTCTGGGGGCAGATGGCGTTATCATTGCAACCGAGGCAGAGAGCAGTCCCAGGAACTGTCTGGGTCACACAGCTAGTTAGCTGCAGAGCTGGGTTTCGCTGTCAGATTTCTCTCACCCTGTAGTTCAAACTCTTTCTCCTTCCAGCCCTGGGAAGTATCAAATATAAAAAGCTTTCTCCAGGTTTCCCCAGGAGAGTCCAGGGTTTACTGACATGATAGAACTCTGTATTTATTTGTGGGAATAAATATAAAAGATGAACATCTGCCAAAATGGGGGAGTGGATTAGCCACACGTCAAGAGCATATTCTTTAGAGTGAGACTCCCTGTGTTGAGATTTCATATTCTAGCTGTGTGACCAGAACAAGTCACTTACCCTCTCTGGGCTTTCACACACCCACCTGTACAATGGGACCAATAAGAATCCCTTACACACAGACTTGTTATACGAATGAAATGAGGGGACTTCCCTGGTGGTCCAGTGGTTAAGAATCTGCCTTCCAGTGCAGGGGGTATAGGCTTGAACCCTGGTCAGGAAACTAAGATCCCACATGCCAAAGAGCAACTAAGTCCACCAATCTCCAGAGCCCGTTCGCCACAACTGCTGCTGCTGCTAAGTCACCTCAGTCGTGTCCGACTCTGTGTGACCCCATAGACGGAAGCCCACCAGGCTCCCCCGTCCCTGGGATTCTCCAGGCAAGAACACTGGAGTGGGTTGCCATTTCTTTCTCCAATGTGTGAAAGTGAAAAGTGAAAGTGAAGTCGCTCAGTCGTGTCCGACCCTTAGTGACCCCACGGACTGCAGCCTACCAGGCTCCCCCATCCATGGGATTTTTTAGGCAAGAGTACTGGAGTGGCTTGCCATTGCCTTCTCCGGACACAACTGGAGAGTCATAAATAAATAAATATTGAAAAAGGAAAAAAGAACAGAATGAAGCTGTGCCTATAAAGTGCTAAGGCAGTGCTGGGGAATTACAGAGTACTCAGTCCATCTGGGTCCCTATCACCACTGTCCTTTGGATTACTCTCTTTCTGCATTCATAATTTGCACAGCGTATCCAGCGGTGTGTCGAAGACAGTGAGAAGCGTTTGGGGGCCACCTGTGAAATGTAATCCACAAATTCACTTCCCCAGTGAAGAAGTGAGAATGATACCGATCAGCGGGAACTTGGAAACCAACTCTAACTGCAGCTATCGAGAAAGAAAATTTCAAATACAAGACGAGCGTTGGCTGCGAACTGGCTGTTCTTTCCCCTCTCAGCCTTGGCTTCCCCAACCATAAAATGGGGAGCTGGAGGGTGGGCGAACCTGGCCCCTGACTGCTGAGGGCTACAGCTCCACAGGCAGCAGGTTTGGTGGTTCTTCACCTCCCAGAGGCTAGACAGCCTCTTGACAAGGAGCAGCAGAGATGCAAAAGCTGTTTGTCGTGCACTTGAACCCTGACCCCACAGGCCCAGCCCCTCTGGCTGAGGCCAAGTCCTCCTGTCAGCAATGCTCACCCCAGCCTGCTTCTGCCGCCTTCTAGCTCAAGGTGTGGCCTTGAGGTCGTAACTGAGGGGCATAGCCCTGGGCCTGGCTCAGCCGGCTGTGCTGACGAAGCGTGACGGCCACACGAGAAAACTGCTGGGACACTTTCAGTCACCACCCGAAAGGTCAGACCTCAGAACCTACTTCTTCAAAATGCCACGTCCTGGGTCCAAAATGTTTCTGGCACTTTCCATGGAAGTGCCTGACATTCACCTCATTTGGCTCCAGACACCTTCTAGAAGGTCACGCACAGCAACCAGCCAGCACCCAGGATGTTGAGCGGTGGGTGGCAGGCCTGATGGTGGCAGCTGGGTCAAGAGTGGCCTTTTGACAGAGGCTTCCCCAGTCTCAGGCTTGGTGTCCCACCAAAATGAGAGAAGTGTGGACTAAATCTTTCTTTATGGTAAACGTTTTACATTGTGATAATTTTACATTTACGGAAAAGTTGCAAAGATAGTACCGATCGTTGCCAAATATCCCTCACTTGGTTTCCCCCAATGATATCATTTTACATCTCTGCGGTACGTTTGTCTCAACTAAGAAGTCAGCAGTGGCACATTATCACTTATTGAACTCCAGACTTTATTTGGATTTCACTCATTTTTCCACAAATGTCTTTTTGTCTGTTCTAGGATACCACATTGCATTTAGGACTGAATCATTTACAAAGTCTCCCGGTTCTGAAAACAAAGAGGCAGGAAGCCTTCATGTTTAAGGACTCTGGATGAATGCTGTGCTGTGTGACTTTGGGTAAATCCCCTCAAAGGGAATGATACCAATACTTCTTTATAGGGATACTATGAGGTAATTATTTGTTAATTCATGTGAAGCACTTAGCACAGCTCATAGTATACCATCAGCACTCTATTGATAAATCTCAGTGAGTAGAAATCCTAGACCAAAACCAGGATTAACCCTGAATACTATACACCTCCTGGCAAAACATCTCCCAGCACAAGAGATGCTCCAAAAAGAAGAAACTGTGCTGGTGGTCTAGCACATCAAACACAAAGTGGCCTGCACAGGACTGGAAAATGCAAAGATCTGGAGCCACATGGGCCCAGGTTACGGTCCAGTCCACTCACTCTGTGAACTTGAACTCACTGTTCAGCCACACTGTTCCACATCTGCTAAATGGGAACAGATGATTCACTTTACAGGGTTCCTGAAACAAAGTGAGATGTGTACTGTATAGCTTCTAGCAGGACTGAGCTGTGAAATTTGGCTGCAGTTTCTTGAGCTCCAAAGTCACTGCAGATGGTGACTGCAGCCATGAAATTAAAAGACACTTGCTCCTTGGAAGAAAAGTTATGACCAATCTAGACAGCATATTAAAAAGCAGAGACATTACTTTGCTGACAATAGTCCATCTAGTCAAATCTTCCATTTTTCCAGTAGTCATGTATGGATGTAAGAGTTGGACCATAATGAAGGCTGAGCGCCAAAGAATTAATGCTTTTGAACTGTGATGTTGGAGAAAACTCTTGAGGGTCCCTTGGACTGCAAGGAGATCAAACCAGTCAATCCTAAAGGAAATTAGTCCTGATTAGGAAGGACTGATGCTGAAGCTGAAGTTCCAATACTTTGGCCACTTGATGTGAAGAACTGACTCATTTGTAAAGACCCTGATGCTGGGAAAGATCAAAGGCAGGAGGAGAGGGGAACATCAGAGGATAAGACGGTTTGATGCCATCACCTATTCGATGGACGTGAGTTTGAGCAAGCTCCAGGAGTTGGTGATGGACAGGGAAGCCTGGCACGCTGCAGTCCATGGGGTCGCAAAGAGTCAGACATGACTTAGTGACTGAACTGAACTTGTCTTTTCCTGGGCTTTCCTGGTGGCTCAGATGGTAAAGAATCCGCCCGCAATGCAGCAGACACTGGTTCAATTCCTGGGTCGGAAAGATCCCCTGGAGAAGGGAATGACTACCCACTCCAGCATCCTTGCCTATTCCATGGACAGAGAAGCCTGGTGGGCTACAGTCCAGGGGATCACAAAGAGTTGGACACCACTGAGTAACTAACACTTTCCCTTTCCCTACCTCTGCTAGGAACCACTAAGTCATTGACTGCTACCAGGATCTTCAAAGAATCCACTGAACTCTGATGTGGGCAGTTCCCAGGGGCTGGTGATGAAATTCCTTTTGTGTCTTTTGGGTTTTTTTTTTTTTTTAGAGAAGGACCATGATTAATCAAATTACCCTCCCTCCCCCAGCCAAAGTTATGCTGAAAAACCATTTCCATAATCTTCATTGCTACAATGTCTTTTCTCATCCAGAATGAAATTTTCATCCTAATTTCACGCTGTCTGTGCCTAGTTTTAAAAGGAAGCGTAAAGCTACCCTGGTGGTCCCTCTGACGAAGATTGTCTTAGGGCCTGTTTTCACAGAATCACAGAATCAGTCTGTTTTTACAGAAGAGCAGCTGGAGGGGCTGAAGAAATCAAAGAGCATCAGTCCTATTTTAGTCAGTTCAATCGCTCAGTCATGTCCGACCCTTTGACTCTTTGCGACCACAGGGACTGCAGCACACCAGACTTTCCTGTCCATTACCAGCTCCCAGAGCTTGCTCCTGTTTAAAGATGAGCAAATGAGAACCAGAGTTGCAGATCTGCTTGTTGAAGGTCAAATAGTGGAAGGGCTTCAGAGATAGGAAGAGACCCCAATCACAAGATGCATGCTTTTGTGTTTTTGGCTCTCTGACTCGGAGGCCCAATAGGCTCTGAGCTGCTGGAGGACATCCTTTCACTCACTCATCCACACACCCATCCATTCACTGACCCATCCAATGATCCACTCTCCCACCCACCCACCTCCCACTCATCCACCCACTCACCTACCCACTCACCCATCTACTCCCCCACCCACCCACCTGCCCACCCACTCACTCACCCACGCATCCATCCAATGACCCACCCAGCCACCCATCACCCACCCACTCACCCATCTACTCCCCCACCCACTCGCCCACTCATCCAGTCCACTCACCCACCCACCCACCTCCCACTCATCCATCCCCTCATCCACCCACTCACCCACTCATCCATCCAATGACCCACCCATTCACCCATCTACTCACCCACCCACCCACCCACTCATCCATCCATCCATGTTGCCATTGGACACCTTCCGGTGATAGACATTGAGCTGAGTGCTAGAAGCCAGGGAGATGAAGACAATCACAGTCCCTGACTTCATGGAGTTTTCTATCAGGGAGCAAGGACTGCGTCTTGGCCATGTGTTTCCCAACGATCTAGCACATGGGAGGAGAATAGTATACGTTTTTTGAATAATGAATCTCTCATCTTCAGTAATGCTCCCACCTTTATAACTGATATACTGAATTGTTTTGAAGACTCTGATGGGGCTGAAGTATTTGTCTTGAACCATCTTCTCCAATTGTCATTCTTACCAGAAGTTAAACGGCCACGTGCAGACATAGTCACAACATTAGACAAGGAGTACAAAGACCCAAGATCAGGTCCCAGCCCTTAGCTGCTTACTCCTAAGTAGCTGCTGAAAGACACTTGAGACCATTTTCTCGTCTGTAAAATGGAGCAAATACTATTTGCCTTGCCTGTTTCTCTTGGCTGCTGTGACTATTAAAGGGGAGAGGCGAGGGAGAGGGAGAAGGAACAGGGGAAGAAAAGAGTGAAACTTCTAGTATGATATGAATAAACGGTTACTGAAATGTCACTTGAATGATTTATATTGAGGATGTAAGGGAAAATAAAAGCGATCCGCTTTTTAACCAGTACGTGGCACACTCTCCTTCCAATCTTCTGTAAGTACTGATAACTGGCTGTGATTGCCCCAGATTTGTTTCAACCTTTGAAGAGATTAAATTTATGGATTTGTGGCATCACATGTCATCCCAGCCAATCCTGACCCATATTTCCCTCCACTTGGTTCATGTAACAACAGTACAAAGAGGTGTTGTAACCTTAATTGCTTGCAAAGTGTTTTGAAATCCTTAGATTAAAAAGCTTGGTGAAGTCCAAAGTGTTAGCCTTCTGTGTGCCCAAGGAGTCGTGCTGAGCCTCGCCTGGGTTCATCAGGGCAGGGAGAAGTTGCACTGTATGTCCTGAGGATCCAGGAACTTCGGGGTTTAAGGATCTTATTCACGGGATGACCCTAGCTCAACTCTCAGCTTCCTCGTTTTATAACTACTCAGGCATCTGCCTGTTCTTTGCTTCATGCTTTTTCCATTTCTCAAGTTCCTGGGTCATGAGGCCTGAGGTGCAACTTTGGTGTCATAGGTCTGCTTTCCTGGGTGATCTCAGTCTGAGTCCTAGAAAAGGGCAGTTGTGTCATCTGTAATTTGTTTGCCTTTTCATTTAAGCCCAGAGTGGATGGCTTAATCCTTATTCTAACTTTTACCATTAGAATCTGGAATTAAATTTGTGTCCCATAGCTTCGCTGATGGCTCAGACGGTAAGAATCCACCTGCAATGCAGGAGACCCAGGTTCGATCCCTGGATTAGGAAGATTCCCCTGGGGAAGGGAATGGCTACTCACTGAAGTATTCTTACCTGGAGAATCCCATGGACAGAGGAGCCTGGCAGGCTACCATCCATGGCTTTGCAGAGTCAGACACAACTGAGTGACTAACATGTTCACTTGCATGGTGGTAACCCCTGGAGAGGGTGTCAGGTGGGACTGAAAGGGGTAGGAGGGAGATCCCAGGGTCCTAGCCATGTTTCTTTTTTTTGACCTGACTTCAGGTTAGACCGGTATGTTTGGTTTGTGAAAATTCAGAATCACACACTTCTATTTTTTCTGTATATGTGTTACACTTTACAAACTTTTTAAAAATCACTCTGGATGCTGACTTTATTTAGAATAGATTTTATTCTATTGTGAAGTTTTATACCTAATCAATTCCAATTTCTGTATTTGTGAATCAAAAATAATGCTTTTAACTCTCCTATTAGTTCCACTTTTACAGAAAAAAAAAAGGGGCTCAACTAACCATTTTAATTAAGTCTAATGGGGGAGGAAAGGGTGGAGTTTGGCTCTCAACAGGAGGCCCTGTGATACCTGCAGGGATGGATGTGGACCTCTGAAATTACAACGGAATTCTGTTGGATACACATGGGCGTTTTTCTGAGAAGTGTCCACAGTTTTCATCAAATTCTCAAGGGTCTGTGAAAGACCGTAAGCGAGAGGGACTCTGACAACTCAAGACTTTCTCATGCACAGGCCTCTTCAAATGTTTCTCAACTCTGAGATTCAACCCACGGCCCTCATCAGCCTGATTCACCAAATTGGTCTCACCCGTCAAAATGAATTTGTCTACTTCAATGGAAAAAGTGAATGGGTTCTGCTTTATCAAAGGTCATATATAATCATCAGCTGTTTACTTCTTCATCTCCCCATTGAGATTTCAGGCCCAAAGCCAGCGACCTTTGCATCCCCAGCATGAAACTACACCAGGTAACGGTGGACTGGACTCCAAAGAAAGTCACTGCACCTATTTACGAAACCAGATTTATTAAAATCTCTCTACAAGTCGGAAATGGCCGTCTCAACATATATACACATGTACAAGAAGGGTCTAGTGTTTCGAAGCCCCAGCAAACCCAGAGTCCTTAGCCGGGTCATGTATCACAGATAAAACATTCAAGCAGCCACGACAGCGTTAGTGCGACAGAGATCTCTGTCCTTCTTCTCCAAGTCCCATGATTCTGTCAAGGTAATATTGCCGATGATCATTCACATTTCACGTGGTCTTAGACACGCAGGTTATTCAGACAGACACAGACAACAGAACAAGTGTCAGAGTGAAAACAACAACAACAAATGTATAAAAGGTACAATATATGTACAGAGTACACAGTACGTGAGGTATACACGGTATTCTCACAATGCATGTTAGTAGTTTGCCTAAGGCGTAGCCCTTAAAGGTGACTGACTGCCTGTTTTTGCGCCATTTCTCAAAATACAGTATGTTTGGTTTACCCGTTTAACCACCAGATTTCAGTACTGTCTGAGACATTTACTGATATTTCATCTGTTTTTTTAATGCAAGTGGCAGTTTCTCTGTTAAGTTCTATCTTCTGTAGGTAGTGAGTTCCCATCTCTGGAAGCATTCAAACAGAGGTTGGAGTCCCACCTGTGAAAGAATTTGGGGGGAGTGGGGGAGGAAGGGGATTTCTACACTAGGAGGTGGTAGAGAAAGGAAAGAAGTTGGACTAGATGACTTTTAAAGTCCCTTCCGACCTTAAAGATTTGGGGTTTGCTATTTCATTCCAGATACTGATGAAACAGATGCATTCATAAACCACACCAGAGATGAAATATTAACAACCTGTCATGCAAAACTGCACACCAGACCCAAGGGGGTGGTTAAAGACTAATTCTGGAAGTTAGTCTGAGAGCCATCTAAGACTATTCAAAATTTACTTTCTCTGAAGTACAAAAATTTGCTCTTGGGAGAGAGGAGTCTTCTTATCTTTCTCCTCCTAGACAAAATGCTCCACCCTGAGATGGTCTTGGGGGAAAAAAGGAAAAGATAAATGCTAACGTATTTGAAGGGAACCAAAACAGCTAATGGTTTCCAAGTGCACAAATTCTTTTTAAAAGTCTCCAGTCTTTCTGTCTGAGCTCAGAGTTCTGAAACAGCCAGGAGCTTGAATCTTTTGTGATACTCTTCCACCGTTAGCTGGTAAGTGCTTTTCTAGTGAAAGGGGAAGGGGCTCATTTCAAGGTCAGAAAGAAGGCATTAGTGCAAATGGGGTCTTGGCAGGACACAGAGGAGAGATGATTCTGGGTTCATGGTTCAGGCAGGTTCCTATGCCCCTGAAACAGTCTGCTCCAAAAACATGAAGAAAGAGCGAGTGTTAAACCAAACCAGAAAAAAACAAGTTTCCAATCAGAGAAGCTTGGGGGTAGCGAAAGCCTGGCTACCAAAGATCAGTTTGAAGATGGCAGGTTTATTGGCCCAGGTAATTTGTCACCCTGTTAAAAATATAGTTATTGCCCAAAATGCCATTGTATGATTCATTTCCTCTCCCTTTAGAAAGTTCATTTCACTCCATCACACGCTGCAGGATATTCATACTCCGTGCCACCCAGAAAAGAGGTGGAACCCCCAAATCCAACAAAGGGATCGTTGGCGAAGGTTCCCTGAGGAAAACAACTCTGCAGGGCAGCCAATCAGAGTGTACGCTGCTCACCTCCTCAGTCACACATCCAGAAGATGAGAAAGAAGGGGCGCCGTGCTGAATTCAGCAGCCACAGTCTCCACGCCATCACCTGTCTGGTTGGCCTGTCCATCTTTAGAAATGGAAAATGCCATGTGTGAGAATCGTGAGGTTTCTGAGGTTTGGGGATCAGCAGAAGAAGGAACTGATGTCACTGTCCTCCCGGTACTCTGGAACAATCTGGTCGGAAGTTCCCACTTCTGAGTCGACGTACCCAGGTTCCAAGACAGACTGAAACCAGGGATGGAGTAAGATCTCTGGGGCAGTGAGTCTCTCTGAAGGCTCCCGTCTCAGGAGGCTGCGAATGAGGCACCTGGCTTTGGGAGAAATGTGGTCAGGAATGCAGAACTGTCCACGTCGGATTTTGGAGAAAAGGGCACTGGGGTCTGAGTCATGGAAGGGGTAGCGCCCCACCAAAAGGGTGTAGAGCATCACCCCAAGGCTCCACACGTCTGCCGCCTTTCCAGAGTAGGTCCCCGTGGTGTTCAGAATCTCAGGGCTCACGTAGGCTGGGCAGCCGTGTTTGTCTGACAAAGCATCATCTTCTCCCTTGATGATGTGTGTATCTTCAAGACTTTCCAGTCTGAGCTGGGTTCTATAGAAGACATGAAACAAGCCATTACTTCCAGATCCAGCTGCTATGAAAAACAAGGCCTTCCTTCCCAATAATAGGGCCCACAGGCACTCAACACGAAGGCCCAAGGAATGCCAGTTACCCCTTCATCCAGTAAGCACTGCCTTGCAACCTACCCAGGAGGACTCCGGATTTCACAAACCAATACAAACTGCAATAAAAATTAGCAAAGTATTGAGAGAGCGCCTGGGGTGGAGGGTATGATGCAAAGCCCCAAATACTATTCATGACGCTAGAGCTTAGAAGAGATATCCTAATAGGGGTTACACAATTTACAAAGTGCACATTGCAGTAGTGGGAGCCCATGTCAGGAGAATGCTGACATTTCTCCAAAAGCTATCAGGGAAGAACAGTTTATCCTACTGCTTCAGGGAGAGCCGGAGCATCCTATAAGGCGATCTTATCTCTTATCATGCCACTGACTGCCAGGGTCACTAGCAGCAATGCTTGGCAATACAGAACATTACAGAACGTGGAACCCAAGCTCACTGATATTACACATGGATTGTCAGCACCACTGCTCACATGGATATACACACCTGAGCCCAAGCCCACAATGGCCTCAACTCAGGAAAAGTATGAGGAATTGTTAATTACGTGTATTGGGATATTTAATTGCAAAGAATGCTTAGCCAGGACAAGAAGACAAAGAAAGCGCTGGTGGGTTTCAAAGATGCAGGACGCCTAAAATGCCCATGTACGTGTACACAGGCACACACACCCTAGGATGGCATAGCAACACCTGAGCTCATTTACCCAGATAGGGATTCATCTGTTCAGGTAACAACTAAACTGAAACATCTTTAGTCAAAGCTCTCGGATGAAGCTTCAGGTGCCTCCCTGTTCAGATCCAGCCACTCAAGCCTCCTGGGCTCCTCCAAAGTCCAGAGCCATGTGGGGAGCCTCCAATATCTGGTGGCCACTGTGCCCCCCCACCAGTTTCTCTGAAATAACCCTGTTTCAGTAAATCATTGGTTGAGAAGGACGCAAATATTTGGTACAGGCTACTGGGTCAATTCCTTTTCCTCTTAAAGGTCTAGTTGTTTTTTTTTCCTTCCTGCCTTCCTGTTCCCTGGAGTGTAGTATACATGTGCTAACTTCGGGATGTCCTCAGCCTGACCTCCCCAGGCGTTATGTAAAATACCCATTGGTTCTGTAAACGGAAAATATGACTCAACCCACACTGTCTGCCGCTGATTGGTTCCTATAGTACGAAAACCCTGCACCTGTGCTGCTTACTGGGCTAGCGTCAGCCTGCCATTGCTTAACCCTTGGGTTGCCAAACTCCATGCACATGACATTTGCCTGTGCAATGGTGGATTTCAAAAGTAAGCAAGGAGGTGTGTAAGGCATGTTTCAGAAAATACATCACCATATCAAAGGAGAGTGTTCCAGGAACTGGAAACTTCTTCATTGCCAACACTTTGCTTTTCTTTGCTAATCAGTATGTTCCAATAACTCTTGCAAGGTCAGATACAAAGTCAGGTTTTCTGGCAACTCAACAACCCTGTACATTTTCATAGGATCTGGAGTTAAGGCTAAAATGGCACAGATGGGTGAGCCCTGCATGAACAGCTACAACAGGAGTGCACACCCTCCTGTGCAACTAGACAGTGGTATTGCTCTTAATCTTTCCACGAGGGATGTGGCCCACCTCCTAAAATCAGGTAAGGTTTATCTCCTGCGGCTTCTTGAATTCTCTTGTCTGAAACCTCAACTCTGAATCTTAATGTCTCATTATTGTCTTATCAGGCTCATCTTGTTCTTTTATGAGGTAAGCCATGATCTATATTTAGCAACCAATTCCATCCAGCTTCCATTTCTTATTCAACAGTGGCTATTTTCTGAAGATGTAGCCAAACAAAATGCCTAAAAAGTCACTGGACAAAGTGGAGAAAATATTGGGGGCCAAGCATGACACAGAATAGAAGTGTGGGGTGAAGGAAAAGGAGAGGTTTCTGCAAATACGAAAGTCTGACCAGTTCTGTGACACTTCCTAGGTACCAAAAAAAAAAAAGGCATTCAGTATAAACAAGGATTTTAAAACGTCCTCTAGGAATCGATGCTGTGAAGGGCAGGCTGACATTTGTACCGGAGAAGAACTGACCTTTCTGACAACAATGGGGAATAAACCTGATCCCGGGGTAGAAGTGGGGAGGGTAACCTGTCCTCACGTGACATCCCACAAATGCATCCAGGTGTCCCCAGGCCACATCCACAAGGGTGCAGGAAATCCAGCTGTGGCCTTGGCTCCTTCAGAGAGAAGACTTCTCAAGACTAACTCTGGGACAACTGAGCCCTTGATGTTCTGAGCCAACGCACCACCCCTAACTGCTCAACCTGCACCCTCGTTTCGCTTCCAAAAGGCACAGGAGAGGCTGCGGGGGCCGCTCACCTCTCTTCGGTGGAGAAGACAAACTTTCTAAGCTTCAGGTCCCCCAGCACAATGGCTGACTGATGGCAGTGGGCGACGGCAGAGACAATCTGCTTGAAGAGCCGGGCAGCCTCCTCTTCCCGCAGCCTCTTCCGGCTGCGCACGTAGGAGTGCATGTCCCCAAAGTCCCTCTCAAAGAAGACGTAGGCCTTTGTTTCCCCAAGGATCACCTCCACGATGCCCGTGATGTTCCTATGTGATGGCAGCTGGATGTAAGGCCGGATTTTGTCCTGGTAGTGTTTAATGGGGAACACCTGCAGAGAGAAGTGGACCCGCTTAGGAGGCTAGAGAAGCAGAGGCTGCCTTCCAGCTCCTGGGCTGGGCTGCAATTCTCAATCTGGGGACTCTGGTTGACATGGGACTTCCCAGGTGGCACTAATGATAAAGAACCCGCCTGTCAATGCAGGAGACCTAAGTGATGGGGGTTATATCCCTGGGTCGAGAAGATCCCCTGGAGGAGGACAAGGCAACCCGCTCCAGTATTCTTGCCTGGGAAATCCCACGGACAGAGCAGTCTGGCAGGCTACAGTCCAGAGGATTGTAAAGAGCCGGACATTACTGAAGCGATTTAGCATGCACGCACACACCCCCATTAGCTCTTCAACAGCTATCTCGAACACCCCCAAACCAGAAGCGTCTAGGGCTCTGGGCTAGTAAATATCCAAAGAGCCACCATATGGATGGTTCGAAAGAGTCTTCTCTGTATGGCCTTCCACAAGCTCCAGAGAGCTAAGCCCCGAAGTCCCCACCCTCTGTGGCTCTTGCTCGCTGGTGGGTGCCAAGGGGCTGACGGAGGTCCCTCTGGTATCTGCAGGAGTAGTCCCTGGAGAGGCATGACCTCCTGCAGACCAGGAAGGGCACAGAAGGTGGTGACTATGCAGCTCCAAGTGGAAGCAAGGGGCTGGAGAACACGAAACTCCGTCACTACCGGGAAGGAACAAACGACCCCAAGTCTGTCAACACAGCCCTAAGCAACCTGCCTGGGCTGACTCAGGTATAAGCAGTCTTGAAGTAACATTCCCACAGGAGGGATACAGGATCCTGGGGGCAGGGGGGATTCCTTTATCTCCCTCTCCCCCACCAATTCCCTCCCCCACCTTCACCCAGGATACCAGTAGCATCTCCTCTAAGAAGCTGACTGGTCTCTTTAAGGGCCTTTTGTTTAGTCCGGTTACTCATATCCTAGACTCAACTGGAAACGGTGACACACGGATTGTCACCATCTGGATTCAGCTATTATCCGCTCAGAGGAACTGGAAGGGGTTGCACAATGACCAGACCCACCCCACCTCTGAGGCCTGGCTGCTCTGTCACCAGCTCGAAGAAATCTCTCCGCTGGCCCCCTCCTCCCACCCCCAGCCCACACTCATACTCCTCCCGAAAGAGCTCTTAGCCCCAGCGACCCAGAAGAAAAGTTTCCCCCCCTTTAAAACTGGGCTTGATCATGCATTTGAAGTTTCGTTCGGGTCGGCCAGTAGGTGGCAGCAGCGAGCCCAGGGAAGTTTGGGGGTCAGGTGAGTTGCAGAAAACCCAAGAGTGAATCTGAGGGGTGAACCTATCTTTCAGGAGAAAAGGAGCAGCCCAGAGGATTATCAGAAATGTCTGAGACCGGGGTGTCCAGCTCGCAAAAGGTAGAAGGACTGTGGGAATGTTCTGCGTCTACGAGCGCAGGGAATCCTGTTTCCAGTTGTACCTCCAATTGGATGGCATCCCTTATGTTCAAAGGAAAATCGCTGGCCGGAAAATCAAGACATGAATGGAAGCGAGGGTTCCTAGCCGGTGCGGGCTTTCCAACATTTCCATTCCAGCCAAATCCCCACGTCCTGGCTGGAAGACCCCCAAACCCCCACACCCCAGACTGCTCTCTCGGGAAGACGGGGTTCCGGTTCCAGCGCGGGTTCCAGCCGGAATCCCCAAGACCTGAGCCCGACACGGACCTCCCGCCCCCTGACCACCCACAGCTGAGCCCGGGTGCCTCGCAGTCCCGGCGAGAGAGCTGCCAGCTGCTCCAAGCAAGCACCCACTGCAGGGCGCCCTTCCAGAACGAGGGGCGGGGGGACCGAGGAGAATGAGAAAAGGGGAATGGCATGGCCCTGGAATCCATTTCAATTCCACAACTTATATGGAGTGCCACGCACTAAACTGGGCGCTAAGGAAATAATATCTAATAGATATAAAGCAATTAAGCACCGCACTCCCTCTTGACCGCCGAGTTCGAATTATACCACTCCATCCGAACCTCACAATTCCCAGAAAGGAGATCCTGGTCAAATGCTGCCTTCCCTGGCTCAAACCCACTTTACCGCCTTGCCCCAAGCCCAAGCGCTGGCGGCACCTTCGGCTCCCGGGCGCTGGCGGGCGAGACCTCAAACACTTTTGCCTGCCACCGTGCCCCCCCTCACCCGCGACCTCCGCCGGGTCCCGGCCCCCCGGGTGCGTACCTTGCAGCGCAGCTCGCGGCCGGTGTGGATGCACAGCGCCCGGGACACATGCTCGCGCTCAGCCAGGGGCAGCAGCAGGTAGTCGGCGATGCGGCTGGGCCCAGGCGCGCTCCCGGAGCCGCCGCCGGCCCCTGGAGCGGCGGGCGGAGGCTGCGGGCTGCAGGGAGAGCCAGGGGGGCTGAGGTAGTCCGGGGGGCTCGAACACTCGGAGAGACGTGGGCACTTGGCCGCCACGGCCCCCGCGTCGTCCGCGTCCAGCAGGCGTTTGGCCGGGGTGCCCCGGCCGGCGGCGAGCAGCAAGGCCGGAGTGCGGGGCTGCGAGACGCCGTTCATGGCAGAGCGCACGGGACCGACCCGCATCCCGACCCGGGCCGGGGCGGCCCCGGCTTTGTAAGTCCTCGGATCCGCGCGGAAAGGCGCGACGGACGCCGCGACTTACTCCAGCCCGGGGGATGGAGTTTCAGACGAAGCTTGGTTCTGCCCCCACCGGGGGCAAAGCTGGAGCCGCTCCTGGTGCACGCGGGGACCACGCTGGCAGCGCGTCCGGGGCGCGGAGGCCGGCTTGGGTCTCCGGATCCCCGCGGGTACCGGCTCGGGGCGCCTCGCAGAGTGGGTGCAGCCGCCGCTATTGTTGTCGAAGCTGCCGACAGTCGGGGAGGCAGAGGCGGCCGGCCTTCCCAGGTTCAGAGCGGCGAGCACAGGATTCCGCAGGCTCGCTGGAGCCACGGAGCAAACACAACTTCCCAAAGCAAGAAGTCTCGCAGCGAAAGCCGGAGCAACTTTTCCGCGGCGCTCGGGATCAGGCGCGCTCCTGGGCTCCCGGCGTGAGTGTGCGCGAGGGAGACGCTCTCGGAGAGAGTGACTGAGTGTGAGTGAGTGTGTGCGCCGCACCGATCCCGGCCAGTGCACTCCTCCTTCTCCTTTTCCTCCACCTCCTCCGCCTCCCGGTGACTCACGCTGTATACACACACACTCACAGGCCGGGCTGTGTAAACAGTTGGGAAGCCGGGTTGTGCAATGAGGTGGCTGCGACGACTCCGGCCCTGCCGCCGGGCGAGCAGTCACCGAAGCGGAGGGGGAGGACGGGGGGAGGTGGTGCGGCGGGAAGGAGAGGTGGAGCTGGGTCGGCGGGGGCGAGGGGGTGGCCCGAGGGCTGGGATGCTCCGGGCTGAGCGCGCTCCGGCGCAGGTGGTGAGTTCTGAGCCCGCTGGGGCGCGCGCACACGTTCTCCCCCGCTCCCCCCGCTCCCCCCGCCCCTCCAACAGGCTGGTCTGGGCAGGAGGCGGCGCGCGCCCTCCCGCAGGCCGCGGACTCGGCGCTGGGAGCCGGGGGAGGAGGCGGAGGAGAAGTTCCCGTGACGTCAGGGTGCCGGGGAAGTGGGCGGGAGGGGAGGGGCCGCGGGAGGTGAAGCGACCGGCGATTGGTGCGCGCTCCTCATTCACTCGGAGCACAATGGACTGCGGGCGCGCGCACCAGCGCTCCAGCGCCCGCCGCTCGCTGCGGGCGCAGGGTGACTCCTTTTGCCCCCGGGGATCCCCTCGCCGCCCCGCGCCTGGGGATCTCGGGTTGGAGCCGTAGGCGTCGCCGAGACCCGGCGGTAGCCGGAGGAAGGGAGGAAAGAGAAGGTGATGGATTCCAGAATCACTCATTCACCCCCACGCGGTAGTTCCGGGGAAGACCTATGCGTGGTAGTGGATGTGACGGTTTTTTTTTTTTCCCCTTTTCCTGCCCCCTCCCAGCTCTAATCCCCAGCGTCTGTTCGCTTCCACAAATAGAACCTTCTGTTGGATGAAATAAAAGCAAACACTAGGCCTTCTGCTCTCCTCCACCTCCACGCCCCTCCCGCGCCTGCCGCCCGCCCGGATTACACTGAAATAGCTTCTCCCGGCTCCCCGGCCGCCCCTTCGCGGTGACTCGCAGAAAGAGCTTCCTGAGCCTCGGCCGGTGGGAAACAAAGGATGTGGGGAGAGGGCGGAAGGGGCCCACGTGGCCGTCGCCGAATTCCTGTCCCCTCCCCGTGCCTCCTCCGCAGCCTCCACACGCGCAGCAGGGTCTAGAGGCCCGGGGCTAACCCGCTTCCTTGGTGACCGGGTAGATAGTGATACTGCCTACACCCAGGCAGTCCTGCCAGGGCGTGTGCATGCACTCGTGCAACCTGATTTGGGCGAGCGCGAGATGTGTCAGACCCTGCACAGAGCTCCATGAAAAAACCTAGACGCTGTCGTTTTTCTTTCGAGAACCAGGTCAGTTCGGAGCCCCTGGACACCGAACATAGATAACTTATTAGTCCCTTCTGTACTTCTGCTAAATGCTTCATTTTCTAAAACCAGGTCGAGCCCCAAGGATAAATCCTTTTCCATATTAAGTCTTCAGCAAGTACTAATGAAGCATCTACTAAGCTAGAGGCTGAGGATTAGGAAAATGAAAATTAATAATAGCTAACATTAATTGAACTCTGTAATGTGGCAGGCTCTGTTCTTAGCGCTTGACACACTGAAGTTTTACAACTACCCAGTGGAATTATTTTTTTCCCTTTTCACAGAGAAGCCTGCAAAGATTAAGTTACTTGCTGTGGTCAAATTCGCTACTGAATGCATTCAAGCTCTTAAAACACTTGTGGGGACTCAAAGTAGAGATTACAATTTATGGAGTTAGGTTGGATTCCATCTAGAAAGCATTTGACCTGGAGGGATATTTGGGATTGTAAAAGATTTGCTTGGAGTGATGGGGTTGGGGAGGTGGGCGGGGCAGGTAAGGCAGGATGTGGGGAAGGATCAGGTTGAAGTTAAGAGGCCAGGTAGGTTGACTACAAGGGTGGAGCTGAACCTCCAGAAATCATCCGAGAAAATCTCCAATGCCTGCTGAGAAGGCTGCACTTGATCTTGTAACCAAGAGAGAGTCCACCCGAGGTTTTCCTTCTTTAAAGTTCATTTTGTGCCAGTTATTTAAGATCCACTGATGCTGAAGCTGAAAACTCCAATACTTTGGCCATCTAATATGAAGAACTGACTCATTGGAAAAGACCCTGATTCTGGGAAAGATTGAAGGCGGGAGAAGGGGACGACAGAGGATAAGATGGCTGGATGGCATCAAGGACTCGATAAGCATGAGTTTGCCCAAGCACCGGAAGTTGGTGATGGACAGGGAGGCCTGGCTTGCTGCAGTCCATGGGGTCGCAAAGAGTCAGACACAGCTGAGTGACTGAACTGAAACTGACTGAGCTGCCCACTGGGCATCATCACTTGGATGGCAAACTCAGCAAAGGCCATCAGCCTCTTTGTCCAAGGTGTGCACCTCCTTCACTCCCTCTTCTAAGAGAAAGGCATCGCCACCATCATCCCTGGGGACAGAATCCCTGGCAGTCATTTCCCCTTGAATCCACCTTTTTCCTGTCCCCTGCTGGGTTGTCACTGGGTCCAGTCCTACTCCTGCTTGCTGTCAGAGACATCCCCTGGCCGTCCCCTGCTCTGCTCCCTGGGGCTGCCCAGCACAGACTTTTTCTTATACTCCCTTGCGCACTGGCTTCCAGCCCATTCTGCCCAGAGTGAGGCCCTGGAGGAAGACGGGAAGGTGCTGCTCTGGGCCCTGGCTGCAGCTCCTCTGCGGCCCAGCCACCCCCACCCGCCTTCAGCCAGCCTCTGTATGTGGCTCTTGCCAGGTGCTGCCAGTATCTCCCTATAGGACTGAAGGGTTTATCCACCCACGCCCACCCCACCCTCTACTCTGGGGGCGCTGAGAGTGCCTTTTGGGAGTTTTGGAAATTGCCTTGACTGAGTAGGGCTACCTTGCCCAGTTCACACTTATTCCCAGGAGGTCCAATGACAGGTGTTTGTAAACAGGTCCAGCCTCCTTGCCCAAATTTGAGCCAACTCTGAAGGGCATCCCAGTTTCAGCCCACCCATTTAGGGTCCACTGAGTTTGTTCCTGAGATTGCCTCCAGCCTGGCTCTTCTCTCCACGCAGTCCTATTCCTTCCTTCCCCTTCCAAAGGCATTTCCATAATAAACCTCCTGCATTCTAATCTCTATCTCTGAGTCTGCCTCCTGGGGGGACCCAACCATAGTGCCCTTTGCCGCTTTGTGGTCCTAGCTCACTCTAGGCGCTCTGGCTCCTGGGATTCAAAAGACACCAATTTCCTTCCTCCGTGATGTGTTGCTCATCTCCGGGCTGCCCACCATACCATGTTTTGTTCTATTTTTGTTTCTGTTTGTCTAATACCTTTATAGCTAGTTCCGCAATTTAATTTTTTCCACTGAACTTCCTGGCCTAGGTTTCGTTTTCCTGTCTGATACAAACCCTGTACCTCTCCCAAGTCAATCCACTCCTTGCCACTCTCATGATCTTAGTTCAGGACCTTCTCCTGGCTTTCTGCAGTAAGCTGCTAACTGGGTCACTCATTCATCCTTTTAGCATACAAAAGCACCTACTCTGCCAGTGCACCTACTAGATGCTGGAATTACAATGGTGCACAAAACCAAAAGTGGCCTTGAGCTCTTTAATCCATTCCCCACACAGCTATCAGAGTACTTTTTCTAAAATTTAAATTTGATCACATCAGGCCCTGGCCTAAAAACTTGGCCAGGGCCATCAGAAGATAAAATCAAAATACCCTCTTTTCTGGCCCTACTTCCCTATCTAGCCCTACCTTTCTTGTCTCACCAGCATCCTACCTATGCCAGATCCTGGTAGGGACATAAACACATCTTGCTAATTCACACATCTGCATTTTTGCCTGTGGTGTTTTTTCCCAATAGAATTCTCCCCTCCCCCCCGCCGATAGGATGAACTCCTATTCATCCTTCAAAACCCCACCCAGATTTCCCCTGCACTGCTGTCAGATGTCAATGTCATCCCAAGCACTGTGAGCCTTCCATCTAGCCTTTTTTCATGGCATTGTCCACTCAGCTATGTCCCAGTGGGCAGTTACCATGTCTTATTTAGCTGTGTATCTCCCATCCCCAGCCCAGTGTCTATTATAAAGGGAGAGCTTACTAAGTGACAACCAAATAAATGTACTCAAGGGCAGAAGATTATCCAAAAGGAAGACCTGAAATGAGGGACAGGGCATTTGGGCCAAGGCAGGGGCATGGGGAATAGGGCACAGAGTTAAGAGTTGAATGTCTAGCCCTGGAAGGAAACAGGATATGGAAAAAGGGGGGAGGGGCTGAAGTAAGTTTTAGAGGCCTCCAGCCTGGATGCCTGGGAGGACAGACTTGTCCCCTTGGCATGCAATGAAGATAGCCAAGTGGACAAGTGAGCGAAAATTGTCATCACTTCATTGCTGGGCTTTTCCTGATGGCCAAGTCTGGACTGAACTTCCATCAGACTTTTCAGATACTGATTTGAGTAAGCCTGTTGCTTTTTTACATTTTATTTTATTTTTATTTATTTATTTTTGGCTGTGCGGGCTTTTCTATAGTTGCAGCAAGTGGGGGCTACTCTAGTTGCAATACACGGGCTCAGCAGTTGCTGCTTGTGGGCTCTAGATCACAGGTTCAATAGTTGCCCCACAGCATTGGCAGGCAGATTCTTTACCACTGAGCCACCAGGGAAGCCTGCCAGTTGCTCTTTATAGGCTTAAATAGTCTCACCTGTGAGATGGGCTGCTTTTCCTCCCCAGCAAAGTTCTCATGGGAACAAATAGCTGCAAATATGTGAAAAGTCCTTATGAGTTATCTACCCATACAGATGTGATGATCAAATATGAGTATGCCTTGATTTTAAACTAAGTGCATTTAGTCAACAAATATTCATTATCAGCTTGCCACATGCCAGAATCAGAAAAGGCCTTTACCATGAAAATCCAAATTGACAGATACAAATATACAAGTAAATAGGATATGTGGACTAGGTCATATTTTCCTGCGTTAAAAGGGTTCTTTGCCTTATAAAAGGGTCTCCCACGTGATGCCATTAGCAAGCTCCTTTGGCACATTTATGGTGTGGTTTGGTAAAATGTAGGTACCTTGAAAGCAAGATCATGTGTGTGTGTGGTGTGTGTCCCCTTTGTAGCCTCAGTACAATACTAGGCTGACACCAGAAGTTCACCAGATGACAAGTTGAACTAGGGGAAAAAAATTGATTTACCTCCAACTTCTCAGGAAAGCACATATTGCATTACGTAATATGGGGAAATCTGTATTGATTTTGGGGGATAAAGTTAGGCTACTGATGAGCTCAGGCTTGACTCATTTTCATTCATGCCCAGGTAGGTGCCTGGCAACACCATTAGCAAGGTTTTGAGTGCCTTTTGCATGCGTGCTCAGTTGTTTAGTTGTGTTAGACTCTTTGCGACCCTATGGATTGACCCTATGGATTGTGGCCCACCAGTTTCTTAAGTCCATGGGATTTTCCTGGCAAGAATACTGGAGTGGTGTTGCCATGTCCTCCTGCAGGGTATCTTCCCAACCCAGGGATTGAACCCTCGTTTCTTATTTCTCCTGCATTGGCAGGTGGGTTCCTTACCACTAGTGTCACCTGGGAAGCCCTACCCATTCCAAAATGCAGGAAAAGTCTCAGAGCAGCCAGGACTCCAGATTCCACCATTTGGCTTCAGGGTACACAGGGCTTTGCAGCCACACATGACATGTGTTATGCTCCCTAACTTCAAATTCTAAACCAGTAAACACACCAAAAGAAAATCAGTCCTGAATATTCATTGGAAGGACTGATGCTGAAGCTGAAACTCCAATACTGTGGCCACCTGATGCGAAGAACTGACTCATTGGAAAAGACCCTGATGCTGGGAAAGATTGAAGGTGGAAGGAGAAGGGGACAACCAAGGATGAGATGGCTGGATGGCATCACCGACTCAATGGACATGAATTTGAGCAAGCTCTGGGAGTTGGTGACGGACAGGGAAGCCTGGCATGCTGCAGTCCATGGGGTCGCAAAGAGTTGGACACGACTGATCAACTGAGCTGAACTGAAACACACCAAAAAAAAAAAAATCGGGACATATTTAAGAAAAACAATACTAGTATTTACAATAAGGTTCCAAATACTGGAAAAGAGTTGAACATTTATTGAGTTCCTCCCATATGGTAGAACTTTATATCTATTATCTTGTTTAGCATTCAAAATTATCTCATGAACCATTTTCCAGATTCCCAAGAAGGCTCAGAGAAGTTGATTAGCTTGTTTTTAAGGTCACACAGCTGGAAGGTGGCCAGTTAGAATAAGAACCCTCTTCCGGTTGACCTCAAACCTGGATCTTTTAGCTTTATATGCCACCCAAATTCCCAATGAAGAGGAAGATTATCCAAACATTTCTTCCCTTTAATTTTTTTTTAAGTTCAGTAAAAATCTTTACCTTTTAAGAACTTACCCTCCCCCAGCAAACATTTACATACACAGGCACACACATACATTGATAGAAAATTAAGATTCATGATAGAACCTCAAATCTGACTTTGCCTGATGATTTAATCAATTCTAAAGGAAATCAGTCCTGAATATTCATTGGAAGGACTGATGCTGAAGCTGAAGCTCCAATCCTTTGGCCACCTGGTACAAAGAACTGACTCATTGGAAAAGACCCTGATGTTAGGAAAGATTGAAGGTAGGAGGAGAAGGGAATGACAGAGGATGAGATGGTTGGACGGAATCACTAGCTTGATGGACATCAGTTTGAACGCGCTCCAGGAGTTGGTGATAGACAGGGAAGCTTGGGGTGCTGCAGTCCATGGCATCACAAAGGGTCAGACATGACTAAGGGACTGAACTAAAAAAAAAAAATGTATTGAGGTAAACAATAAAGGTGTAAATATCTATACAATTTGATGACTTTGGGGGTAAGTATATATTGTGAAACCATCACCATCTATGCCATTAGCATATCCATCACCTCCGAAAGTTTCCTCCTACATCTTTTTTTTCTTTTTTAATGATTAATTTTAAGAGCACAGGAAGCCTTAGATCCTCTCGGGCCTCCCCCTGACGTCTGTGGGGGCCTGGATGGATGTGAAAATGAGAGTCTGTGATCTGATGTCCCTTCTCTGCCCACTCCCTCTGCCCCAGCTCCTGTCCTCCCCCGTAGGGTATGCAGGACATGCCCCAGCCGTGCCAGCATCCACACAAGGGTGCTGCCCTTGGTCTCTTGTTGACCACCCACAGTCCTGGAGATACCTACAACAGATCTTGTTGGGAAAACAGACCCGGGAAAGTGACTCTTGGACACAAGAAGCAGGTTTGGGGCACTGGGGCAGAGGATTCCCCCATTCTGGTACCTGGAATTTGGTCTAGGCCAGCAGATGCAGGCGCTATATAAGGCACACCACCTGGGCCATGTGGGGATGGATGCAACTAGCAGAAGGCCAAGGCAAGGTCACATCCCCTGGGGTCTAAGAGAGAAGCACTGCTCCTGGAAGCTCCACGAAGACCTTCTCTCCCACCTCCTCACATACTCACTATTGCCTCTGGCCTAAATTTAAAAGGCTCTTCCGGGGACTTCCCTGGTGGTCCAGTGGTTAAGAATCCACCTTGCAATATAAAGGACATAGGTTTGATCCCTGGTCGGGAACAAAGATCCCACCTGTCAAGGAACGCCTCAGCCCACACACCACAACTACTGAGGCCGCGTGCTGCAACGAGAGAGTCCATGTGCCATGGTGAAAGGTCCCACATAGCACAATGAAGACCGCATGTGCTGCAGCACAGACCCACGCACGCAAGCAAAGGAATAGATATTTAAATGCTCGTCCAATGACCTGATCTCTAATTAGCATTATCCCTGAGCGTCAGGAATGAGCCTGTGTGGAAAAGGCAGAATAAACAGAAATAGAAGCAAATGACTGCAGTCCAGTGCAGAAGGGAGTCTGTCAGGGAGAGGAAGAAAGGATCAGGGCAGACTTCACGGAAGAGGTGGCCTCAGAAGACCACACGTGCTATGTGCATGCTGCGTGCTAAGTCACTTTAGTTGTCCCTGACTCTTTGTAACTCCATGCACTGTATGTAGCCCGCCAAGCTCCTCTGTCCATGGGATTCTCCAGGCAAGAATACTGAGGTGGATTGCCATTTCTTACTCCAGGGGATCTTCCCAACCGAGGGATCAAACCTGTGTCTCCTATGTCTCCTGCATTGCAGGTGAATTCTTTACCACTGAGCCACCAGGGAAGACTGCTGACGATCTATTACTTGTCTCCACGGGCGGCCTCTCCAGGGTTTAAATGCACTTGTCAGGGTGATGGACTGGAAGTTTCCTGGATCCTGGGATAAGCACAGCTCCACAGCTGCCTTAGCTGGAACAGAGAAACACCCCTCACTTTCTTCTGAGTGATTTGCCACACCTTTCATCTGTGTCAGGCTCAGGACGGCTTTGGCCAACCACATGCAACAAAGGTGCCACTCTGAGGCCTCCACGGTTGTGTCGTAAAAAGCTGTGCTGCTTGTCTTTTTCTGCAGGACACTTGCAGTTGGAACCCAGTAGCGCGAGTGGTAAAGAACCCGCCTGCCAGTGTAGGAGACATAAGAGACCCTGGGTCAGGAAGAGCTCCTGGAGAAGGAAATAGCAACCCACTTCAGTTTTCTTGCCTGGAGAAGCCCATGGACAGAGTAGCCTGGAGGGTTACAGACCATGGGGTCCCACAGGGTCGAATACAACCAAAGCGACTGAGCACACACACATGTGGCCAGCTAAGAATTCCGTCTGCCCTGAGGACACTGCTGGAGAAGCCACAGGTAGACCCTCCCGGTGAAAGACCCAGCTGAGCCTGCCCTGCAGCCGTCGCAGCCCAGACCGGTGAGTCAGGAAGCCATACTAGGAGCCAACCCTCCAACCTGAGCCACCTGCTTCTCCCAGCTGAGGCCCCAGACACCTCGGTGCAGACAAGAGCCACCCTTACCTTGGCTTTCCTGAATTCCCGACCCACAGAATCGTATACCCTCAGAGTTTTAGGGTGGTTTTGTTACACAGCAATGGATGACCAGAATAACATCCTGAAACCGTTCTGGATAAATCAGGAGGTCTGACAGACAGGACCTCACCAGCCCATAGGACACCTCCAGATGCTGACTAAGAAATACAGCTGCATCCTCTGAAGGGGGACCCACCCAACGCCTGGCACAGGGCTCGGCGATCAGAATCCAGGCTGGATCTCACAGCCAGGTAGCTCTGCTGACCAGAGACACTTTATTCTCTTCTGCTGGCATCCACGTGAGCCGAGCTGACAGGAAGGAAGGCATTTTCTCAAAACTCATATAATTGCCCCATAATCTCCTTGAGCATCTCCCAGGATTTGGGGAAGCCCCCTATCCTCAGACCTTGCTAGCTCTGCCTCACAGTAAGTCATCTCAACATGTAAAAATTCATCACACATACACACGCCTCCTTTGGGCTGCCTTTTCCCTTTTCTCATTAAAAAAAAAAAAACTCCACCCTACCCTGATCTGATGTGAGATCTTCAGGCTATCTTGAAGTAATTCATCTTGCCTCTTCAAACATTCTCCCTCACTCTGGTGGCAGCCAGCCAAGCCCATCTCCCTTCATTCTCAAAGGAAGCCTGGCCCCAAGCAGAAGACTGTTTGGTTTCTGAGATTTTCATTAAAAAAAAAAAAAAACAAAACCCTCCTTTGCAGCATTTCTGAGGAAGGCTTTAGGCAAGAACTGAAGGGCGGAGGGAGCTGGGTGCAGATCACGTTGGGTCACGGGAACTGCAGGGGGTGGGAGCGCTATTTCAGCCCTGTGGTAAGCTCTGGCTCTCAGTGTGGAGGTCTTTTCCCCTTTAGTCTAACTGGCAACTGCAAGTTCAGTACGGGCAGCTGTCAAGGGGTCTGCAGACTTTATGCCTCACCTTATGCAAACCTGGTAGACAAGAGTCAGGCTTTCTGTGGAAGATTGCGGAGGGGTGGTCGTCCACACCGTGGATTCAGGCAGCCTCCTTTGCCGGGACGCTGTCAGTTAAAGGGGATTTGCCTTTCTCGAGGAAGGAGACCCACCTCTCCTGAATCCCCACCCCGTGTGCTTTGCATATTTTGGGTCATTTATCCTCACAACAGTGCTACAGATTGGTAAGATCATCTCCACTTGTCAGCAGAGGCAAGAGAGGCCCAGAGAGGCTAAGTAACTTGCCCAAAGTCACACGGCTAGCGACTTTAGGAGCCAGGGTTCAATCCAAGGTTGGACCACCTCCGGGCATTTGTCCCTCCCTCGTTCCTTTGCTCCTCCGTCTCCCTCCCACACTCTCTCCACTTCTCCTGAGGAAACCATAGAGTAAGTACTTCTGCTTAACCTATATAGGGTGAGACTACTACGGTTTCACCTGTGGGTTCGACGGAGAGATTACCTAGTGCGTGGAAAACACAATCCAACTTAAAACTTGTTTAAAGACCTTTGGAAAATATTCCTGTTTGGGGCCTTGAACCTGGACTGGGGCTTGGGAAGGGACCTTTGTCCTTGGTCAGAGTCAGTCTTCATTCGGCCCATCCTTACTGAGCTCCTGCTGGGCACCAGACATCACGTTAGACACCGCGGTGGGGCACAGCCCAGTCCTCCGGGAGCTCCCAGTGGGAGGAATGGGGAGGAAGGCGGTGGCACGGAGACCGCAGTCTGAGCGGATGAAACAGATACCAGAAGAGGGGCAGAGGGGAAGGAGAGGTCAATTCTGCCAGAAGGCTCCTCACGGACCAGGCTGGAACCTGACGTTCTCCTGGGCAGGGTCTGAATACACGTCAGAGGCAGATTCACTCAGACCGGCTTCCGGGAACTTGATACATAGTGAGAACTACGTTGATAAAAGCAGGCATCCGGCAGGACGTACTCATCAGCAGATCAATGAAAGCATTCCCTTTGCCTGACAGACAAGGCGCCCACAGGAAGCCACATTATCGGAAGGTTACTTGCACAAATAGATTCCACAAAGGGGACTTGGCGGATATTAAGACGTCTATTTCAGCCCGGGTAGATTGAAGCCATCTCTGACCCTGAAAGGAAAGTCTTCTGCAGGAAACATTCGCCATCATCTTTGCTCTGGTAAAACTCTCTCCACCCTTAGAATAAAGATGAGGTATCATTATTAAAGCAAAGCTCTACTGCGCCACCAAAGATCGCCAGAAAGCAGCCCCATGAAGAACACATCGACTGTCTGTCTCCCCTCTGACTTTCCAAGGTGACCATTCTGGATTGACAGATTTTAGGGCCCCAGGTTCCCTCCATGTTGGGGCTCTAGCACGTCATCCACATGATCAAGGCCAGGTCTCAGCCACACCAGATCCCCTCTGGCTGGCAGGGGAGGAGCTGGTGAAGGAGCCAAACCCCTTCAGCCTGGAGATGGCAGATGCCCTGCGCTCGGATTTATTCACATTCCTTTCGGTAGAACTTGGTCACATGGTCCCACCCAACTCCAGAGGAAGCCGGGAAATGAATTATGTCCCACGGTGAGCCCAGGGAGGTAGAGAAAGGAGGTGTAGGTGGAACCCTAACTATCTCTGCTTCAAATGGCAGTTAGGGTGTTTCCAGGTGTAAACAAAACCTTAACTTAAACCAGCTTCAACCCACAGGACAACTTTGGGCTGATTCCAGGGCTGGCTGATACACCACCTCAACCCTGGAGAGTTCCCAGTATCCACCCTGGGTACCCCCAGGCCTAGGTATCACATTCCAACATGACAGTTTTCAAAGGAAGAAGAGAGCATCTCTCTCTGTGTTCTGCCTTAGGTGAGAAGAGAGTTTCCCCAGAGACTCCACTCCACCTCCAGCAAGTATCCATTAGTATACCATTGACCTGAATTGGGCCACGTGCCCATTTTGGAACAATGACTGCTGTTACAGCACCATTCACATACTGAAGTCCTCAATCCCCAGCACCTAAGACTGTAACCATATTTGGAGATGGGGCCTTAAAAAAGGCAGTATTTTACTTTTATTTACCTATTGGCTGCACTGAGCCTTCACTGCTGCATGAGAGACTCTTTCTAGATGCAGTCAATGGGGGCTGCTCTCTAGTTGCGCAAGGGCTTTTCACTGCAGTGACTTCTCATGGTGCAGAGCATAGGCTCTAGTGCGCATGGGCTTCGGTAGTTGTGGCTCACAGGCTTAGTTGTTCTTCGGCATGTGGAATCTTTCCAGACCAGGGATTGACCTTCTGTCCTCTGCATTGGAAGGTGAATTCTTAACCACTGGACCACTAGCAAAGTCCTTACAAGAGGTAATTAAGTGAAAATGAGGTTCTGTGGGTGGGCCCTAATCCAATATGCCTGATGTCCTTTTAAGAAAAGACGATTAGGACACAGATAGCACACATTCCAAGGGATGACCATATGCAGACATGGTGGCCATCCACAGGGCAAGGAGAAAGGTCTCAAACCAAACTTGCCAGCACCTTGAACTTGGACTCTGAACTCCAGACAGTGAGAAAATAAGATTCTGTCATTTAAGCTACCCTGTCTGTGGTGTTTTGTCAAGTAGCCCTAGCTAGCTGGTACAGCTGGCAATCAGAATGGATCAATCTGGTCCACTCCTGGGGTGCAGTCGGTTGAGACACAGCTCCTGGGAGAGGGTGGGTTCTGGAGAAGCAAGCTGATGGGAGGATGCTGGGCGATCCAGGGACAGTGCCTGTGATGAACGGCAAGGCTGCCCTCCACCCCCACAGCTGCGGCTTGACCCCTCTTCTCAGACCAGCTCCCTTTCTGTGCACACCATCCCCCTGCTGACTTTCTCCGACAGACATCAGTCCAGTCATCTCATTAGACTTCTGCTTCCCCTTATCATCACTCTCCAGTTCTCTTTCTAACAGCTACTCCAGTCAATTTTGCTAGGAGTTTGGTCCAGGCTGGGGTGGGGACGGTGTCACCCAGCTCTTCTCCCACATCGCTATGGTCTGCCACCTGGTTTCCTCCGCTGAAGACCAATCCTACTTTTATTCTACAACAGCCTCATTTCCCAGTTGTTGGGGGACACAGGGATGCTGGTGAATGTTTAACAACCTGTTTAGTGTTGCTGTATTTGTCAATTTCCGTGGTGTAAATACCCAACATGGTCCATTCTAAAGGACCCACATGAGGCCCCTGAGCACAGAATTGGGAAGAGATGGCACACAGTGGCAACCCCAGTCCAGTGGTACCCAGGGAGACCTCCCTGTCACCTTCAGGGATGACAATAAGGAGTCCTGGTATTGTCCGCGTGTCCAGTCCCTGATGATTGGAAAACATCTCCTGGGGCAGGAGAGAGTTAAAAATATTTTATTAGCCCCGGTGGGAACCTGTGAGCATGAGCAGGCATGAGAAAATCCTGAGGGTGTCTGGGCTGTGTCCTGCAAGGGCTCCCTCCCTCGATGTTCCCAGGCTGAGAGGATGAATGCCACCGTAGAGAATAAAGTGGAAGTAGGGCTCAGCCAGGCCCGAGCAGCCCAGGACTGTCACTGCCCGCCCCCCGGGGAGGCCCCTTCCCCCACTCACCTCTGTACAATTGCTTCCTCTGTTCCCCAGCTCCGCTTCCCTCAGGGTCCCATGCAAACCAGACTCGTGATAAAGGCCACCATTGATGGGCACTTCCTCTGCACCAGGCACTGGGCCGGGCCCTCCAGACCCATTTTCTCATTGAATTCATAGCACCACCCACACAGACTTGGTGGGCGTAGTCCTGTCCCCAAAATGAGGTTCACAGAGGTCAGATGAATGGTCTCAAGGTCACGGCGGCAGAGCCGAGGTGACTGAAAAGCGGTGGGTTTTCCATGGTGCTTCTGGGGTCAAGCAGGCCAGGCCGAGTCATAGAGTAATACTGACAATGACGATGGCTAGTGCTTATCGAGGACTTCATTTAAAGAGTGCATAGACACGCTGACTTCACTGTGCGACTGGGGTGAATTATGGCCCCCATTCTGCAGATAAGGAACCCAAGGCTCAGAGAGGGTGTGCGGCTTGCCTTGTGTCACAGCTGGTTAGTGGCTGGGCAGGACTTTGGACTCTTTGGAGTAGGGTGGGGCGGGGACTGCTGCCCAGGTCATCTGTGTTCCCCACTCCCCACGCCAGCTTTGGTTCTCATCATATCCCTCCCAGAGGACCAGCATTTTCCTGGGGGTATTTGGGCTCGATCCAAGGTCTGGCAGGCACCTTCTGGGTAGGGGGAAAGGAAATACCTATCCCTCCCCCTGTGTCTGACCTCCAGCTGGCTGAGCCAGCACCTGGGCGGGGAAGAGGGCAGAATGGCGCTATTCAGAGAGTTTTCCTGATGCAATAACTGATTGCAAAACCTTTGCATCCCTGAGCATTTTATGAAGGGTGGTAATTTTGCACAGCAGCAGGAAACCCCAAACTCACCCGGCTGCCAGAACAAGGCACTGCAGGTCAAATGCCAGTCCAGGAATACAGTTACCCCGAGGCTAGGGTGTTAGAAACACCAACCAGAACACCACCAATAACCGCACAGTGGATCCAGTTTTCCAGCACTCCTAATCACGTTTGACCAACAAAGTTCGCTCAGGTGGGTGGGGCAAACACAAGTCTCAATTTACCGCCAACAATATGGGTTCGCTCAAGGTCAGCAGATGTGGACAGGACAGAAGGAAGACTTACTCAGACCTGACCTCCAGACTCTAGCTCTAGTGCTCATTTCTCCATAGTTGGGGATGATGGGTGATGCTGTCAGGAGAGTTCAGGGGCAAACGGAGGTGTCAAGGTGAGAGCAAGTACGGGAAGCTGTAGCCAGACTGACCCAAGTACAAATCTTGGCCCTGCAAATCAGGCAAGTTACTTAACCTTTCTGAGCCTTACTTTCCTCCTCTGTGGGTGAGAGAGGGTTGTGGTTAAGGGTTTGAGCTGTGGAGTCGGAATGCCTGGATTTTAATCCTGGCTGCACTACTTATGACTTCCCTGGTGGCTCAGATGGTAAAGCATCTGCCTACAACGCGGGAGACCTGGGTTCGATCCCTGGGTCGGGAAGATCTCCTGGAGGAGGAAATAGCAACCCACTCCAGTACTCTTGCCTGGAAAATCCCATGGACAGAGGAGCCTGGTAGGCTGCAGTCCATGGGGTTGCAAAGAGTCGGACACCACTGAGTGTAACCTGTGTGACTTTGGACAAGTCACTTAACCTCTCTGTGTTCATTTCCTTGTCTGTCAAATGAACATTTTTAAACCCACCTATAGGCTTGAAGATTTGCTTAGCTAATACTAGTGAGGCTCTTAGCACAGGCCCAGGTTATGGTAAGCAGTCAAAAATAATGAGCCATTATTGTTATCTGCAAGATGGAGAAGAAAAGAGCTTTGGGGATGAAAGGAGATAACCCATTCCTGGTGTATGTGGGTGAGGTATGTGTGTGGGGAGGTGTTTGAAAGGAAGTGCATTCTTCACAAATGGAATTGGGACCTTCTAGAAAGGAAGAAGAACCAGAAGAATGGGACCTGGACTGGCCCTGGGCCTGCTTTGAGATGTTTCCTAGTGAACAACCACCTGGCCTTCACCTCTGTGCTTCATCGACTCTTTGCTGTGAATCAAGTGCAGCCTCTTTCCAGCCACTCCCCAGTCCCAGCAACAATTCCTTTGAGAGAACAACCTCAGGCCGGAAATCTTCCTGCCCAGAGCAGTGAAAGGGCCCAAATGTAAATACATGCAGGCCTCAGAGTTTCACAACTGCCCTGAGTCACTTCTCTTCGCAGAAAACAGGGCCAAGGCATAAGAGTTCCAAATTTTATCAGTGAGGCTGAACCCAGGTGTCTTTCAGACTTTTTTCATTTGGTCATTTCCAAGTTCTCTCTATTGGAAAGAGGTTCTCTGGATGTTTATGCTGATAGCAGAAAAGGAAATAGAACACAGCTGGGACCCAGGTTTCAAATTTCCCCCATGAAACATGATTTCTGTCTTAATTCTTAATTATCTCTGACACTTTCCCAGCTGCCTCAGAGGCCTGGCACCTTGCCATGTATTAGTTAGATGCTCTTTCATTTGCAAGTAGCTAGAATTATAGTATTATATAAAGAGGGGGAGTTATTTTCTCACATAAAAATAAATTCAAAACTGAATAAGGACTGTTGTTGTTTTGGCAGCTCAGTGATGTCAAAGCCATACACACCATGATTCTGCTGGTCTTTTCCTCAAGTTGCAAGACGGTTGCTGCAGCTCCAGATGTCACATCTGCCCTCAAGGCTGAAAAAGGAGGGAAGAGCACAAAATAGTGGCACTATTGGTGTTGAATATTTCTTTATCAGTCATTAGTTGTTGCTTAAAATACCATCATAAAGCTTAGTGGCTCTAAACAACAATTCTTTATTAATTCGTGTTTCTTAGCATCAGAGTTTGGGCTGGGATCAGCTGGCAGTTCTTCTACTGGTCTAATGGGTTCCTTCAGTGACAGCAGCTGGTGGCTCAGTAGGGGCTATATAGTCCAAGAGAGCCTAAGTTGTGTATCACGTTTCTGGTACTTGCTGCTGGCTCTTAAGATGTGATGACAGAAGCAGAGGTCAGAGTGATGCCATTGCTGGAAGGGGACCACTACCCAAGGAATGCAGGTGGCCTCTGCAAGCTGGAAAAGGCAAGAAGTGGACTCCTCCCTGAAGCTTCCAGAAAATCAAACTCTGCCAACACCTTGATTTTACCCCAGTAAGACCAGTTTTGGACTTCAGACCTCAGGAACTGTAAGAGAATAAATGTGCTGTGTCACTTATTACAGCAGCAATAAGAAACTATCTCCCTCCGTTGCAGTCTCATTCTCTAAGTTACAGGTTAGCCAACTGTGGCCTCATTGCCTGATTTTGTAAATAACATTGTATTGGAACATACATGTCCTTCCCTATTATCTATGTCTGCTTTCATGCTGCAACAGCACAGGAATTGTGACAGAGACTGAATGGCCCACAAAGTCGAAAATATTTACTATCTGGCCCTTTGTAAGAATACCTTGCCAGCCCCTGCCTGCTCCAAGAGGCTAGCTGAGGCTTCCTTGCATGGTGGTTTCAGGATAGCAAGAGTACAAGAGTTTGCTTCAAAGTTCTGGGAAAGAACCAACGGTTTCAGAGCCTCCTTTTATCAGGAAAGCAAAGCCTTCCCTCGGATTCCCAACCAGACATCCTTTCAATCTCATTGGCTAGAACCCAGTCACATGGCCACTCCCAGCCACTGGGGGAGCTGGGAAAGCAGGAACAAGATTCTTATGATTGGCTTAGGCTACTGATGATCCGGTGTCATATTTTTTGCATTTTCATACTGGCATGGGGAAAAAGTGAAAACAGTGACACTTTATTTTCTTGAGCTCCAGAATCACTGTAGATGGTGACTGCAGCCATGACATTAAAAGACACTTGCTCCTTGGAAGAAGACCTATGACAACCTAGACAGTGCATTAAAAAGCAGAGTTATCCCTTTGCCAACAAAGGTCTGTATAGTCAAAGCTATGGTTTTTCCCATGGTCATGTATGGATGTGAGCATTGGACTGTGAAGAAAGCTGAGTGCCGAAGAATTGATGCTTTTGAACTGTGGTGCTGAAGAAGACTCTTGAGAGTCCCTTGGACTGCAAGGAGACCGAACTGGTCAATCCTAAGGGAAATCAGTCCTGAATATTCATTGGAAGGACTGATGCTGAAGCTGAAGCTCCAGTACTTTGGCCACCTGATGCAAAGAGCCAAATCACTGGAAAAGATCCTAATGCTGGGAAAGATTGAGGGCAGGAGGAAAAGGGGCTGAGAGGATGAGATGTTTGGATGGCATCACCGATTCAGTGAACATAAGTTTGAGCAAGCTCTGGGAGACAGTGAAGGACAGGAAAGACTGCTTGCTGCAGTCCATGGGGTCTCAAAGAGTTGAACACGGCTTAGTGACTGAACAACATCAAGAATGGCAATCCTCTACTTGGTGGGTGTGTTCCATTAGCAAGGAAACGAGAAGGGATTTAAAGAGGCAGTTAGCAAAGTTTGCCCTTGGTATGTTGTCTGGGTGGCTCTGAACTTCTTGAATTTATTCATTTAACAAATAAACATCCAAATATCAAAATCAGCTGTGTGCCCATTTCTGGACAAAGTTGGGGGAGGGAAGGGCTATAATCTCTGTCCTCAAGGAGGCTGCAAGACCCTGGAGAAACTCTTCCCAACAAACAAGAGAACATGTGTACAAAGATTTTTCACTAGAGCCCTATTTTCAAAGGGAGTTAGTAGAAGACGGCCTCCACCAGGAGTGGATAAAGAAACTCTAGTTATATGATGGGCATGTTTATAGCAACTAAAATAAGTAAACCAAGTCCTTACACATCAACCCAAATAATTCACCTTCACATCTTGTTAAGTAAAAAAAAAAGAAAAATGAAAAGTAATGTGTCCTCAATTCATTGACGTGAATTGCAAAACAAAACAATGGTAAAAAATGCTTATAGATAAATACTGTCTTTCATACTGTTCATGGGGTTTTCAAGGCAAGAATACTGAAGTGGTTTGCCATTCCCTTCTCCAGAGGATCACGTTTTGTCAGAACTCTCCATCATGACCCATCCGTCTTGGATGGCCCTACACGGCATGGCATATAGTTTTATTTAAGCTATTTTCATGAGTTTGAGTAAGTTCCCGGAGTTGGTGATGGACAGAGAGGCCTGGTGTCCTGGGATCGCAAAGAGTCAGACACAACTGAGAGACTGAACTGGGCTGAAATACTGTCTAGTAAAAGAAGATAAACATAGGGGAAGAGGGAAGGGGTATATAGCTGAAACTCTCATAATTTATTCCCTTAAAGAATAGATAAAGGATTAAAATAAACAATAAATTTAATTAACTAGGCAAAATAAAATCTGAAAAGTTTTTTTAAAAAAGTAGAAAGACATACAGATGGCAAACAGGAACATGGAAAGATGCTCAGCATCACTAATGATCAGGGAAATGCAAATCAAAACCACAATGAGATACCACCCCACACCTGTCAGAATGACGACTATCAAAAGAACAACAAACAACAAGTGCCGGGGCACATGTGAAGGAAGGGGAACCCTGGTAATGTAATGTGGGAATGTAAATGTAGCTGCAATGAAAAACAGTATGGAGATTCCTCAAAAAATTAGAAATAAAATTACTATACAATGCTGCAATTCCACCTTTGGGTATTTATCTGGAGAAAATGAAAACACTAATTCCTAAAGACATATGCACCCCTATGTTCATTGCAGCATTCTTTACAATAACCAAGATATGGGAACAACCTAGATAGATCTGTCAATAGATAAATGGCTAAAGAGGATGCCATACGTACATGCAATGGATTATCAGCCATAAAAAGGAATAACATCCTGCCATTAATGACAACATAGTTTGACCTTGAGGATATTATGTTGAGTGAAATAAGTCAAGTAAAGATAAATACTGTATGATTTCACTTACACATGAAATCTGAAAAACAAAACATGCACAAACATAATTAAACAGAAACAGTCATAGATCCTGAAAACAGGCAGGTGGTTGCCAGAGGAGTGTGGGAGGGGGCAAGTGAGAAATAGGTGAGGGAGATTAGGAGGCACAAACTCTCAGTTACAAAATAGATGAGTCACAGAAATGAAATGCACAGTGGGGGGATCATACTCAGTACTAATGTGTGATTTTGTATGGTGACAGATGACAACTAGACCTAAGCATGGTGATTATTTTGAAACGCATAGAAATATTGAATCACTATGCTGTGTACCAGGAGCTAACATAGTGTCGTTGGTCAGTTATACTTCAAAAACAAACAAACTCGGTTACAGAAAGAAAAAAAATACCAGACTTGTCACTACTGAGGCGGAAGGTGGGGGAGGGGGAATTGGACAAAGGTGGTCAAGAGGTATAAACTTGCAGCTATAAGATAAACAAGAACTAGGGATACAATGCAAAACCTGATAAACAGAATTAACACTGCTGTACATTATAACTGAAAACTGTTGAGGGAGTAAATCCTAAGAGTTCTTATCACAAGGTAAAAACTCTTTTCTCTTTATTTGATGTTCAATGTATATGAGTTGATAGGTGTTCACTAAACCCATCGTAGTAATTATTCCTTGATTCATGTCAGTAGAATCGTTGCGTTATAGGCCTCAGACTTATGCAGTGCTGTATGTCAATGATGTCTCAATAAAACAGGAAGAAAAAAATAAAAAACACTTTAAATTTTTTAAAGAAAATTAAAAAAATAAAAACCTAAATTATTTAAGAAAAAAATTACCAGGATTTCAAAGGGATAGCTCCAATGAATATGAGGGTTTCTGGGTTTTGGCTTTTGAATTTTCTTTGTTTTTTTCTGTCATTTCATTGAAGATTGAAGCTGGAGTTCAATTTCTCCATCAACCCAACCAGAGGTCAGCCCAAATTCTGTCACTGGTACAAATCCTTACTTCTAAGCCTCAATTTCCTCTTCTGTAAAATGGGCTTGTGACAGAGTTGTCTAAATGACCAACTGAACACAATAAACATTTTTTATAGAGCTGCTCAAATGCCCACCTTCTTGCCAATTTCTCTTTCCTTCTCCACGCCCCAAGCCTACAGTCAGGGACAGGGAAACCTGAGGTAGAATAAGGCATCTTCTGTCTTTGTGCAAAAAACACCCTCTGAGGTGAGAGTCAACTATCATTGCCCCAGGGAGGGAATGAGCAACATCACCAGGGCCAGCAGGTGCTTCGGTGGGAACTGGGGGAGTCTGTGGACCCCCTGGGTAGATGGCAGAGGAGGCGCCCCTGCACTTTCTCTCTAGGGACTACAGCAGGGATTTCCCTCAAGAAGAGCCTCCTTCCACCTTGCCTTCTGACCAGCCTGTGGAGTCCACTTGCCTGGTGTTTCACAGCCCCTGGGCGGGTTCTGTCCCTTCCACGGAAGGTACCCAAGGCGCCCGAGTCACCTCCCCAGAGCAGCCATTGTTTCCATGGCGACCCCTGAGCCTGTGCAGGAACCAGATGTGGGGAGAGAACATGCCCAGCCGTCCCTCGGGCATCTGGTGGCCTCCCACGTCCACAGGGCACGGCCCCAAACACCATCTACATCGCCGTTTGCATTGTCATCATCCTTGCCAATGTCTGCATCGCCTTCCTGTCCTGAGTGCCCTGGATGCGGCAGGTCCTTTGTGGGCATGAAGACATGTAGATCTCACTGAGGCCGGTGAGCTGGACTCAGTGGTCCCTCCTTCCTGAGCAGCTGCAGAGTGGTGAAGCTAAGCGGCCCAGCTCACACAGCTGATCAGTAACAGAGTTAGAACTTGCCCTGAAAGTGAAAGTTGCTCAGTCGTGTCCTATTCTATGGTCCATGGAATTCTCCAGGGCAGAATACTGGAGTGGGTATCCTATCCCTGCTCCAGCAAATCTTCCTGACCCAGGAATCGAACCGGGGTCTCCTGCATTGCAGGAAGATTCTTTACCAACTGAGCTATGAGGGAAGCCCAGAACTTGTCCTGAGGTGTTAGTATCCATCTGGCTGCAAAGCCCGAGTTTTACCTCTTATAGTCCCCATACCCTGTTGCCTCTCTTCCCAGGGAGAGGCAGGATGTGGGGCCTGAAGGCGCTCCCCGCCTCCATCCCCTGTGAGGCAGCAGGGGAGGCTGAGCATTCTCTGGATCCGCCCTGAGGATGGCTCACGGCCCTCAGCCATCTCCTCCCACAGAGCACTGGGTTAATTGTGGTGCTCTCCCGCTCGCATGTGAGTGAGTGTGAGTGACTGCCCAACAGAGAGGAGGCAGGTCCTGGGCAGGGGCACAGAGACAGAAGGGGAATCTCAGGAACATGAGGTGTCCCTTTCCGGGGCCGGAGGCCTGAGCGCCACCTCATCAGGGGCAGAGAGAAGAAGAGAGTCGGGGACCTCTGCCCAGTTCTCAAGGATGCCCCGCAAATTGTATTACCAACCGCCCTCCACGTGCCAGGCATGGGGAGACGGTGCAAGAGTGGGAGACTGGCAGAGATGATTCAGAAGCCTGATGGGCAGGAGAGAGATCTGAAATCACTTCTGTGGGCAGGAAAGAGGGGACTTGGGAAAACAAGGAGGTTGCTGGGCGGGGTTGAGAAGCAGCTGTGATGGAGACTGCAGATCTCTGGGGCAAGGGAGGGCCTGTGGGGATGGATGTACTGGGGAAGGAAGGAATGATTCCAGATTTACAGGTGTTCCCGACACCCTGCCAGCCCGCCCCCACAAGGCGGGAACATGTGTGAGTGGCCACCAGGATTAAATAAGGCAGCCCAGGTTCCAGTGCGAAGAGCTGACTCATTTGTAAAGACCCTGATGCTGGGAAAGATTGAAGGCGGGAGGAGAAGGGGATGACAGAGGGTGAGATGGTTGGATGGCATCACCGACTCAGTGGACATGAGTTTGAGCAAGCTCCGGGAGTTGGTGATGGACAGGGAAACCCGGCGTGCTGCAGTCCACAGGTTCACAGAGTCAGACACGACTGAGCAACTGAACTGAACTGAGATCTCAGCGCAGGGGCTGCCACTTGCCAGAAGTGGGAGAACTTGAGTGATCGGTGCACCCCCTGTAGGCACAGAAAACACAGCCATTAAGGGTGGCACGCCCGGCTGGACCCCCATGGCTGGTCCACGGCTCAGAGTGAAGCCAGGGGGAGGGACAGTGGATGGTCAGCGGGTTGGCCCAATGCTACTTCCTAGAACATCCACCAGAATGTGTAAGGTCTTTGTCAAGCATAACAAAGTCCACTGTTTCCACCTGAATAAATGTAGATCTACATAACTAAAAAATAAAACAAAATACAAAGACCTCCCTAACAGTCCAGTGGTCAAGACTCCGTGTTCCCATTGCAAGGGCCACGACTTCGACCCCTCATCAGGAAACTAAGATCCCTATGTGCCATGCAGTGTGGCCAAAAAAGAAATAACATTTTAAAATAAAATAAAATACAAATAAATAATAAAAAGTAATCTCCCTGGTTTCTTTGTACTTTCAACAGTATGTTTCCTATTGAATTTAAAATTACACACATACCGGAGTCTAAAAAATGATATAAATGAACTTATTAACCAAACAGAAACAGACTCATAGAAACAGGCACAGAAAACAAACTTATGGTTACCAAAGGGGAAAGGAAGAGGTGTTCAGTTCAGTTCAGTCGCTCAGTGGTGTCCAACTCTCCGCGACCCCATGAATCACAGCACACCAGGCCTCCCTGTCCATCACCAACTCCCGGAGTTCACTCAAACTCATGTCCACAGAGTCGGTGACACCATCCAGCCATCTCAATCTCGGTCGTCCCCTTCTCTTCCCGCCCCCCAACCTTTCCCAGCATCAGAGTCCCTTCCAGTGAGTCAACTCGTCGCATGAGGTGGCCAAAGTATTGGAGTTTCAGCTTTAGCATCAGTCTTTCCAATGAACACCCAGGATTGATCTCCCTCAGAATGGACTGGTTGGATCTCCTTGCAGTACAAGGGACTCTCAAGAGTCTTCTCCAACACCACAGTTCAAAAGCATCAATTCTTTGGCGATCAGCTTTCTTCACAGTCCAACTCTCACATCCATACATGACCACAGGAAAAACCATAGCCTTGACTAGACGGACCTTTGTTGGCAAAGTAATGTCTCTGCTTTTTAATATATTATCAAGGTTGGTCATAACTTTCCTTCCAAGGAGTAAGCGAGGGAGGGATCAATTAGGAGTCTGAAATTAACAGGCTTCCCTGGCGGCTCAGACGGTAAGGAGTCTACCTATAATGCGAGAGACCTGGGTTCAATCCCTGGGTCAGGAAGGTACCCTGGAGAAGGAATGGCTAACCCACTCCAGAAATTCTTGCCTGGAGAAGTCCATGGACAGAGGAGCCTGGTGGGCTATACAGTCCATGGGGTCGCAAAAAGTTGGACACAACTGAGTGACTAACGGATACTCCCTGCTGCTGCTACTGCTAAGTCGCTTCAGTCGGGTCCGACTCTGTGTGACCCTGTAGACGGCAGCCCACCAGGCTCCTCTGTCCCTGGGATTCTCCAGGCAAGAATACTGGAGTGGGTTGCCATTTCCTTCTCCAACAGATACATACTACTATATATAAAATAGATAATAAGGACCTACCATTTAGCACAGGGAATTATATACACTATCTTGTAATAAGCAATAGTGGAAAAGAATCTGAAAAGGAACATCTATATCCATATTGATATCTATGTCTATATATATATATGTATGTATATAACTGATTCACTTTCATATGTATATATATATAACTGTACACCTGAAAATAACATAACACTGTGAGTCAACTATACTTCAATTGAAAAAAGGAAACTCCCCAAAATAAAATAAAATTACATGCACATTCACATCTGTGGCTTGTCTGTCACCTCCTTTGGACAACACTGGTCTAGCTGAATACTTAGGTCTTGTCCCACTTAGATTAGAAGATGGAACAACAACCCATCCCTCCTCATTTAAAAGTCCTTCCTCAGAGCAGAGGGAGCTGCATTAATTAGGCTTTTGTTGCATAACAAACCACCCCAAAATGTAGTGGCTTCAAACAAGTGTTTATTTAGCTAACAGTTCTGTGAGTCTGCAACTTGGGCCACGCTCAGCTGGTCCATTCTTCTCTCAATCTTGGCTGACTGTACTCAGTGTTCACAGTCAGCTCGGCAGCTCTGACTCTGGGGTTTGGCTGGCCGTGGCCAGGGTGACAGAGAAACCAAGTCTGTGTCCCTTGTCACCCACCAGGCAAGCCCAGGATTATTCACACGGTGGTCCTGAGACTCCAAAAGCTAAAGAATGCAAGCTGCAGGACATTTGGCAGCCTCACTCAGAACTCAGGCCAGGGCACCAGAGGCACAGCTGTTGTCCAAAGCTAGTGTGAGGCTCAGCCTAGACTCAAGGGCTGGGAAAACAGACTGCCTTTGTAGTGAGAAGCCCTGCCAAGAACTGGGGCCATTTTCACAATCCACTGTCCCCAGCTGAGTGGCCCCAAACAAGGAAAGGACTCACCTTGTTCCCCAGTCCCCACTCTCTGTCAGGGCCTCACTGGTGACTTTCACGGGCCTTAGGCACTTGGCCTCCATGGACTCCTTCCTCCATAAAATGAATGAGTGTTTGAATAAAAGTTGGGATTTTCCTGGTGGTCCAGTGGCTAAGATGCAGAGGGGCTGGGTTTGATTCCTGGTCAGGGAATCAGATCCCACATACTATGACTGAAGATCCTGCATGCCACAGCTAAGACCTTATGCAGCCAAGTTAATTAATTATTTTTTTTAATTACTAAATAAAAGTTATATTTTATGACTACATTGATATAATGATGAACATATTCATTTTTTTCCTTCAGACTTTTAAAAGAAAAGAAAACTGAACCATTTTCATGGGCCCCTAGAAATCTCCTGGGCCTGAGATATTGGGTGTCCTGCACCAGGCAGACGAGTTGGTCCTGCTGTTGGTGGCTTTGTGGGCACAGGGCACCCCAAGTCTGAGTGGCTCAGAGGCCCAGCAACTGCTCAGCCACCTGGGAGTCATCAGGGTGCCAAAGGGTGGGGCAGGCGTCCTCTGAGTTACATATTTCCCCAATTAACTGTGTTTCTAATACCCTATGAGAACCTCAGTGCTTTGGCCTTCATTTAAGCGATGAACCACCTAGACTCCCAGGGAACCTCCCGGAAGCCAGGTGAAACCAGGAAGTGCATTCGGGGCTTCAGAGGGTGATACTGACATCAGTGCCCTTCCCCCTTTGTCCATCACTTTCCATCTGCCAAGGGCTTTCCCACGCTTCCCTGCCTTTGAACCTCACACCCACTGTTTGAGGTGGATGCAACAGATGGTCCTACCCTCCTTTTCACAGATGCAGAAACTGAGGCTTGGAGATGTAACGGGACTTACCAGTTTAGAGGCAGAGTCACCAAGGAACCCCGTTTCCAAGATAGGAAGTGCTGGGTTTCCACATCCTAGGTGATGTGGCCATGGCGGTCCCTGGTGTGGCAGATGGCCCTGGGAGCCGGAGCCTCCTCTTACACCTGAAGGAGGCTGGCCACAGAGTGCAGGCCTTCACTGAGTGACCTGTGCGGAGGTTTCCTGATGGGAAAGGGTTGTAGGCCACATGAATTTGGGGTGGGGTGGGCTGGGTGGTTCTTTCCGTTTCTTGAGGAAGAAATTTACAGCAGCTCTTCAAAATCAAACCCTGCTTTTGGCTTCTTCTCAGATATGCATACTAGTCTGTTGTTTTTTGACAAGGCTATATTACCACGAGTCCTATTTATTTAAAAAGCGTATTAAAAACTAAAACTAGAGCTACCATATGACCCTGCAATCCCACTCTTGTGCGTATATCCAGAGAAAAACGTGATCCAAAAGGATACATGCGCCCCAATGTTCAGAACAGCACTATTTACAATAGCCAAGACATGAAAGCAACCTTGGGCTTCCCTGGTGGTAAAGCATCTGCCCGCAATGCGGGAGACCCAGGTTCGATCCCTGGGTTGGGAAGATCCCCTGCAGAAGGAAATGGCAACCTATTCCAGTACTCTTGCCTGGAAAATCCCATGGGCAGAGGAGCCTGGTAGGCTACAGTCCATGGGGTTGCAAAGAGTCAGACACAACTTAGTGACTAAACCACCACCACAGGAAGCAATCTAAATGTCCATCAACAGAGGAATGAATAAAGAAGATGTGTTACATATACATAATGAAACACTAATCAACCATTAAAAAGAATGAAATAATGCCATTTGCAGCAACATGGATGGGCCTAGAGATTTTCATAGATTGACGTAAATCAGACAGAAAAGGAGAAATACCGTGTGATGTCCCTTATGTGAGGAATATAAAGAGAAATGATACAAATGGACTTACGAAACAGAAAGACTCACAGCCTTAGAGAAAGAACTTAGGGTTGCCTGGGGGAAGGGATAGTTAGGATGGACACGTACACACTCCTGTATTTAAAACGGATAACAAACAAGGACCTACAGGGAACTCTGCTCACTGTTATGTGGCAGCCTGGATGGGAGGGAAGTTTGGGAGAGAATGGATACATCTATACGTTGGCTAACTCTCTTTACTGTTCACCCAAAACTATCACAGCATTGTTAATCAGCTATAACACAATACAAAATAAAGTTTTTAAAAAAAGAAAAAAAGCATCTTAAAAAGGACAGAACTTGAAAGTCAAGTGGCCCAGTCTTTTCTGCCATCTTCCAGCAGGGCAGCTGACCTAATCTCTCTGACCCAGCCTCCTGAATCTGAAATGATCAGCCAACACCTGGAGCTGCTTTGTGAGGTTTAAGGAAGAAGGATGCAGCAAGTCCCTAGCCCAGAGTTCAGAGACCAACTCCTGGCCTCCTGGAAGCACTCATGGTCAGGACTCTCTAGTCTGTTTAATTTGCCCAAGGCCTTGCATCCAGCATCCATAGGGGCTGAGAGGACCCCGCCCTTCACCAGGCAGTCTTAAAACCCCTGCCGGCTGCCCTGTTCCTGGCCATTCCCATGAGCCCTCTGTGGATGAAACATGCAGTTCATCACCGTGGACCAAAGTAGAATAAATACTCTAAGCGTCATGGACATTTTTCTGTGACAACATGAAAAATCAGTACTCTTGGCCCTCACAGTGCCTGTCAGGGAGTGTGGGGTCCAGCCCTGCCTGCCCCCCCAGAGCCAGACTGGTGTAAACTGAGATGCAGGGGGTGGGTGGGGGGAAGCCTGGAGCCTGCATACCAATCATATTTCCCACGTGCGCCTGCCCGCCCAAAGTCATTCCAGTTAGCTAGCTGCTAAGGATGCCCTCCCTGCTGGCCCTGAGAAACCACCCTGTGCCTGGCTGGCCCCTGTGTCCCTCAGGCGGTGGTGACAACATGTTTCCTACTCCAGCTTTGGAGCCCTACGTAAGGTCAGATCCCGGAGCAGAGGAGAGGGCTTCAGTTCTCAATTCAGTGCTGCTGTGGACATACCGGACTCAACATGCCAGACTTGGGGCATAGAGACAGACTGGACAGCCAGGCTGCCTGGAGTCATTTGAAGATGAGTTCAGTGGACTGTGGAGAGGAGCAGGGGACCCTGAAGGTACAGAGCAGGGGGTGCCTAATAAACCCAGTTGAGATGGGTCTAGGAAAAGTGAGATCAGGGCAGGCTTCCTGGAGAAGGTGATAGCTGAGCTGTATTCTGGATATCACACAGAGATGGGAAGGGCATTCCAGGCAAAGGGATCAGTCTGGACAGAGGCTTGGAGACACATGAGCCTGGTGAGGGGGAGGGGATTACGAGAAAATGGGGACACCCACACTTGAAGGGGCCTGAATATAAGTTATAGACTTTGTCCCGAGGTCTTGGGGAATAGGCCGGGAGGGAGGGATAGCCAGCTCTGTGATTCTAGGTCTAACTCTAGCTACCTCTCACGAATGGACAATGGACAGAAAAGGGTAGGACTCTTGGAGGCAAGGATGTCCTTCGGAGCTGCTGCAGAGGCCAGCTAGGAGGGGAGGGCCAGGGTCCTATGAAGACAGTGGCACTGGCAAGGTGGAAGTCAGAGAGAAGGGGACCCTGATCTGGGTGCCTCATGTGAGAAGGGACAAGTGAGGAGCAGGGGGCCCAGGAAAGCACAGCTGCCAGCTTGCGGAGCCAAGAGCCTGGCCCCCTAACTGGAGGACAAGCCCATTTTCTGGATTGTGTCAGGAGACGGGGCTGGAGATGAAAAATCTCAAGATACTAGCATATCTCAATCTATTGCACTTTGTTTTATTGTCTTTTGCAAATACTATGTTTGTTTGTTTTTACCAATTGAAGGTTTGTGGCAACTCTGCATCAAGCAAGCCTATCCGTGCTATTTTTCCAGCAGCATTTGCTCACTTCACGTCTGTGTCTCAGATTTTGGTTATTCTTGCAGTAGTTCATCTTTTTCCTTGTTATGTTTGTCATGGTGATCTGTGATCAGTGATCTTTAACGTTACTATTGCAGTTGTTTTGTTGTTGTTTTGTATTTTTAGATTAAGATATATACTATTTTTTTAGACTCAGTGCTATTGTACATGTAATAGACCACAGTAGAGTGTAAACATAGCTTTTATACGCCCTGTGAAACCAAAAGCTTGTGTGACCTGCTTTCTTGCAATATTCATTTTACTGCGGCAGTCTAGACTCGAACCCACAATATCTCCAAGGTCTACCTGTGCTTGTGCAGGGCTGGGCCACTACTTCCCAAGTGTCCACTGTGAGAGATAGAGCTCGGGAAAGCCTGGGTCATCTGATGTGAACAGCCATTGGAAAAGACCTTAATGCTGGGAAAGATTGAGGGCAGAAGGAAAAGAGGGCGCCAGAGGATGAGATGGCTGGATGGCATCACCAGTGCAATGGACATGAACTTGGGCAAACTTTGGGAGATGATGAGGGACCGGGAGGCCTGGCATGTTGCAGTCCATGGGGTCGCAAACTTGGACACGACTGGACGACTGAACAACGACAAAGGGAGGCCCACTGTCATCAAACCCTGACGAGGATGTGGGGCAGTGCAGACGAGCATCCGCTGAAGACAAGGGGACGGCTTAGGAAAGCCATCTGCATATCTACCGATGTCAAGCTCATTTCAGCACGTGGTGGATGCCCAGCAAATAGAGAGCTGGTGGATGAATGGAGACGGTGAGGGGCAGCCAGAGGGCAGACAGGGAGGGGAGATCAGAGAGGTGGGTGGGGAGCAGCCACACTCTGACGGGGCGGGAAGATGCTGGGACACAGTGACCATACCGCAGGGGGCTTGTGGCTTAGACACCATTTGGACATATTGAACGATTTGCATTCCTTCTTTTGATCCTCTTTTCCACAGTCATTCAGGTTTTCTTTTCTTCCCAAGTATTTCTGTATCACCCACTACTTGCCAGGCACCTTGCCAGGCTGAACATCCGTTAATGACCAAGAAAGACCCAGTCCTCACCCTCATGGAGCCTACAGACTGGACATGGAGATGCAGAAACAAGTAGACAGGTACATGGAACTATCACATTTCCTGGGCACAGATGTCTTCCTGGGTACTTCTCTGGGAAGTGGAGTCTTAGCAAAGATGGTAATTACAGGCTCTAAGGCCCTTTCCTTCTGTGATCCCATCCGCTTGTGACCACCTTCCTGAGGGTCGAGGCAGCCATGACTATTCCCATTTTACAGATGAGAAAATGGAGAGGTGACCTGCCCAGGGTCACACAGGCTCTGCACTATAACCCAACCCTGGGCCCCTTATGTAAACCTTGGGGGAAAAGTATGTTAGGAAACTGCAGGGGAGCAGGCCCTAGTTCTATAGATCTGCTTATTCTGGACATTCTGAATGAATAGAATCATATCATATGTCATGGTCTTTTGCACCTGGTTTCTCATACTTAGCCCAGCGTTTTCAAGGTTCACCGTGCTGTAGAATGTATCTGTACCTCATTTCTTTTCATTGCTGAGTAATATTCTGTTGTATGGATAGACTGCTTCATTTATCCACTCATTCACTGATGCACATTTGTGTTGTTTCCACCTTTCACCTGTTACAAATGATGCTGCTGGGAACATTCATGTATGAGTTTTTGTGTGAACACATTTCTCACGCGTAAACACCTAGGAATTTCCAGGTCAGATATAATTCTGTGTTCACATTGCCACTGTTTTGCAGGAGGCAAAATCAGTCCCAATTTTCAGATAAGAAATAGAGACTCCAGAAAGTCCAGTGACCCTCCCAGTTGTACAGAGAAAGTGACCAAGGAGGTTTTCTGTAGAGTATATCTGATTTCAAAAGTCAAGATCTTTCAAGCCACTCCGCTGTGCCTCGTAGGGGCTCAATTCCTATAACTTTAAGATATATGGGGGTGGGGGAGGAGAAGATGCTGTCAGAATTAAACCAAGGAGGTAAGCAGGGTCTCTTCCTTTGAGTGACTTACTATATCACTTACACAACTAAACTTAACCAGCACCTGCTTTGTGTGAAGTTTCGTGCTGGGCATGGCGGTGGCCACAGAGGTAAAGGGTGTGCCCTTCTGACTCCCGAGGGGCTCTTGCTCGTTTGAGGGAGGCCGTGGGCACGTCAGTGGGTGATGCTGGTGGTTGACAAGTGCTGTGGCCCAGAAGAGGCCCACGACACGTGGCAGGGCTGGAGGAGGCCATCCCAAGTTTCCGGCTGGCCACGTAAACACTGAGCACTGAGCAGAAGCAAAAGACATTTCACGGTGAGAGGAAAGTTTGCTTAAAGGCCTTACAGCATTAATGGGTCAGAGTGGAAGGTGCAGGCAAAGACCTGGACGAGAAGCTGAGGGCTGGTCAGGGCGTCTAGCACTGCACCGAGGAGACTGGCCTTGGCCTTTTGAAGTGTCTGAAATAAGAATGATGCCGGGTACTTTGAGGGTTAGAAAAATCCCCTGGAGCAATGGAGAGACTGAGAGGCAGAGATGAAAATGGGGCAGGTTACAAGTCTACTGCACCTGTCTCAGCAATTCAAGAGAGAGCCCGAACAGGACAGCAATGTTGGAGGGGAGAGGAAGTGACTAATGAGAGACGCACCTAGCAAGGGGGGAAGCATCTGTGCCATTAGTTGTCTCTGGCAGAGGTGACCTCTGGGATGGAGTGGATTGAATGGGCACCCCCCCCCCCGACCGAAGACATTTGTCTTCGGGGACTTGCCCATGTGGCCTTATTAGGAAAAAGGGTCTTTAGAGATGTTATTAAACATCTTCAAATGAAATTGTCTTGGATTATCCCAATAGGTCCTAAATCCAATGACAGGAGTCCTCATAAGTGATAGAGAAGAAGAGACACAGATGAACATATTTATAAAACAGAAACAGACTCACAGACAGAAAAAAAAAATGTATGGTTACCAAAGGGGAAAGGTAGAGTGGGAGAGTGATAAATTAGAAGTTTGGGATTAACAGATATATACTGCATGCATGCATGCTTAAATTGCTTCAGTCGTGTCCAGCTGTTTGTGATCCTATAGACTGTAGCCCACCAGGCTCCTCTGTCCATGGGATTTTCCAGGCAAGTATACTGGAGTGGCTTGCCATGCCCTCCTCCAGGGGATCTTCCCCACCCAGACATCAAGCCCATGTCTCCTGAACCTCCTGCAGTGCAGGTGGGTTCTGTATCACTGAGCCAACAGGGAAGACCAACAGATAGATACTAATATATATAAAACAGATAACCAACATGGTCATACTGTATAATATAGGGGACTATATTCAATATCTTGTTATAACCTATAATGGAAAAGAATCTGAAAAAGAATATATATATCTGAATATATATGTATATATCTGAATCACTGCTGTGTACCTGGAACTAACACAACCTCGTAAATCAACTATACTTCAATAATAAAAAGTAAATGGAAAATAAGACAAGAGAGAGCGAGAGGAGAAGGCCATGTGAAGATGGAGGTGACACAGCCACAAGCCAAGAATACCTAGAGCCCCAAGAAGCTGGAAAATCTAAGGAGGGATTCTCTGAGAGCCCTGCTAGAAACTTGAATTTGGACTTCTGGACTCCAGAGCAGTGAGAGAAACCATTTCTGTTGTTTTGAGCCACGATGTTTGTAGCTATTTGTTAGAGCTGCCCTAGGAACCCTGAATATTCATTGAAAGGACTGATGCTGAAGTTGAAACTCCAATCCTTTGGCCACCTGATGTGAAGAACTCACTCACTGGAAAAGACCCTGATGCTGGGAAAGGCTGAGGTGGGAGAAGAAGGGGACGACAGAGGATGAGATGGTTGCACGGCATCACCAACTCAATGGACATGAGTTTGAGCAAGCTCCAGGAGTTGGTGATGGACAGGGAAGCCTGGTGTGCCGCAGTCCATGCAGTCCAAAGAGTCCAACACGGCTGAGCGACTGAACAACAAGGAGACTAACACATGGGGTGATGCAGGTTTTCAGACTTGAGGAGGGAGGGAGCGCCCTACTCCCAGCCTGCAGATCCAGAGGCTGCCAGGAGAAAGCTCTCACTCGGGCCCTGCCTCATGCTAAAAAAACAGTGGCCAGTGTGTTGCCACATGAGGATTAGTCAAATAAGGATGAGCTCTGACTTCCCTTGAGTAATTCAGTCGGGCTGGAGGATGAGGCTTCTGGAGGGGTGAGTGGAGTCATCACCCGGTCAGCCAGTGAGGAAGAGCAGCAGCGGATACCTCCCAGAAAAAGCCAAGCTCCGTGGGAACCTGCGAGAAACCCAACCAGGCTCGCAAGTGGCACACCCAAACATGAACCAGTCTGGTGAACTCTAGGTCACCAACCCTCCACAACCCTCTCCATACGCTGAGCTCACTCCCTGGTCGGCCACAGAGCTCTCTTGGGGTCAACCCTGCTCAGGGTGAGGTGATCCTGGCCAAGCACTCTCTAGTCTCTGGCTCATGGGGTCCAGACAGCTCAGAGATAGGACAGAAAATGTCATACCCTCATTGGCCCCTCATCAGAGGCTGGGGGAGCCCCATGTGGCTTGAGAGCTTTGGAATCTGATAAGCTGGGGTTCACATTCCAGCACCACCTCTTCATACCCCTGTGTTTCTGGATAACTTCAGTCATTTTACTCAGCCTCAGTTTTCTCATCTCTAAAATGGGGGCAGTGAGACCCTCATTGCAAGACTGTTTAGAAAATTAAACAAGCTGTCATATGCCAAGTGAACTGCACAGAGGGGCTGCTTCTATCAATTGACAAACACGTGTTGAACACCTACTGTGTGCCAGCTCCTGGGGAGGCTGCTGGTGAACAAGAAAGGTCATTGCCCTCATGGAGACACTCGGTAGCAAGGCAGACAGAGTCCAGAGTTTGGTAGAAAGGCAGACACAGTTCAGAGTGGGAAGGCTCTGATGAGAGGGTCAGGGGGTCAAGGGGAATCCCAGAGGAAGTTAGGCTGAGTTAGAATCACATTTCTGATGTGCCAGAAAGACTGATAGATCAGCTTGGGATCATAGAGCAAGCAATGGCCAGGTCAGTATTCAGATCCATGCTTCAAGCCTCCACCAGCTGCCACCTCTGTTCCAGGGCCTGGCAGTCCCTGAGGTCCAGGTGTGTAAGATTGGACCATCTCAATGTCAGAGAGTCAGCCTTCCTGGAACATCACTGGCCAGAGGCCCTGAGGCCTCCACCCTGAGCAATGGGCCTCTGACCCACTGCCCAGAGGGATGTGGATGAATAATTGGGTTGTTTGCATTTTCTGGTGATTACTAGTATATTTTCAATGAGTATGTGAGACTCTTGAGAGTCCCTTGGACTGCAAGGAGATCCAACCAGTCCATTCTAGAAGAGATCAATCCTGGGTGTTCATTGGAAGGACTTATGCTAAAGCTGAAACTCCAATACTTTGGCCACCTCATGCGACGAGTTGACTCACTGGAAAAGACTCTGATGCTGGGAGCAATTCGGGGTAGGAGGAGACGGGGACAACAGAGAATGAGGTGGCTGGATGGCATCACCGACTCGATGGACATGAGTTTGAGTGAACTCCGGGAGTTGGTGATGGACAGGGAGGCCTTTCGTGTTGTGGTTCATGGGGTCGCTAAGAGTCGAACACGACTGAGCAACTGAACTGAACTGAACTGAACTGATGTGTGCACAGGTCTTTGTGTGGGCACCTGTTTTCATTTCTCCTGGGCAAATTCCTAGGAGAGAATGGCTGGATCGTGATGGGTACGATTGAACTTCGCAGAGAGAAAGAGAGAGCACCTCGGTCACTTCCCTCTATAAGGGCACCAACCCCATTGTGGGGGCTCCACCCTCAAGACTTTAATTACCTCCCAAAAGGCCCCACCTCCAAATATCTTCATGTTGGAAGTTAGGTCCTCAACGTATGAATTTGCAGAGGACTCAAACAAATATTCAGTCCGTGACGGCCATTCTAATATATGAGTCATGGTATCTTACTGTGGTTTTAACTTGCATTTCTCTGATGATTAATGACATTGTGCATCTTTCAGCGTGCTCATTTGGTATCTGTTTATCTTCCTTGGTGATAAAAGATCTGTTCAAATCTTCTGCCCATTTTTTTTTCTAATTACTGAGTTTGAGAGTTCTTTATGTATTCTTGATACAAGTCTTTTATCAGATCCATAATTTGCAAATATTTTCTCCTGGTCTGTGGTTTAGCTTACCACCATTTTTTTAATAGTGTCTTGAACTTGATGAAGTTCAATTTATCCATTTACTTCATGCGTTACACCTTTTCTTTTTTTTTTTGGCCAAGTGACATATGGGATCTTAGTTCCCCAACCAGGAATCAAAACCCCCGCCCCCTGCACTGGAAAAGCAGAGTCTTAACCATTGGACCCCCAGGGAAATTCCTGATGGATTATACTTTTGAAATACCAAGTAAGAAATCTTTGGCTTACACAAGGACACAAAGGTTTTCTCCCACGTATTTTACTCTAAAAATTTTATCATTTAGGTTTAACATTGAGACCTATGATACATTCTGAGTTAAATCTTCTATATGGCGCAGGTATGGTCAAGTTCATTTTCCAGCGTATGGATACCCAATTGTCGCAAAAAGACTATCCATTCGCCACAGAACTGCCTTTGCACCCTTATTTTTTAAAATCATTTATTCATCCATGTGTAGGTATGTCTCTCTTTCAGTTCCATTGAACTGTTTGTCTATCGTTAGGCCAATCCCACTCTGCCCTGACTATTGTAGTTTTTTTTTTAATTTTTTATTGAAGGATAATTGCTTTACAGAATTTTGTGGCTTTCTGTCAAGCCTCAACATGAATCAGCCATAGATATACATATATCCCCTCCCTTTTGAACCTCTCTTCCATCTCCCAACCCATCCCACCCCTCTAGGTTGATACAGAGCCCTTGTTTGAGTTTCCTAAGCCATACAGCAAATTCCCATTGGCTATCTGTTTTACATATGGTGATGTGAGTTTCCATGTTACTCTCTCCATACCTCTCACCCTCTCCTCCCCTCTCCCTATGTCCACAAGTCTGTTCTCTTTGTCTGTTTCTCCATTGCTGCCCTGTAAATAAATTCTTCAGTGCCATTCTTCTAGATTCCGTATATATGTGTTAGAATATGATATTTATCTTTCTCTTTCTGACTCACTCCACTCTGTATAATAGGTTCTAGGTTCATCCACCTCATCACAACTGACTCAAATGCATTCCTTTTTATGACTGAGTAATATTCCATTGTGTATATGTACCACAACTTTTTTATCCATTCATCTGTTGATGGACATCTAGGTCACTTCCATGTTATAGCTATTGTAAATAGTGCTGCAGTGAACAGTGGGATACTTGTGTCTTTTTCAATTTTGGTTTCTTCAGGGTTTATGCCCAGAAGTGGGATTGCTGGGTCATATGGTGGTTTTATTCCTAGTTTTTTAAGGAATCTCCATTCCATCTTCCACAGCGGCTGTATCGATTTACATTCCCCAAAACAGCGAAAGAGCACTTTCACTGTTTCCTTTTCTCCACACCCTCTCCAGCATATATTGCTCATAGACTTTTTGATGATGGCGATTCTGACCGGTGTGAGGTGATACCTCATTGTAGTTTTGTTTTGCATTTCTTTAATAAAGAGCAATGTTGCTCATCCTTTCGTGTGTTTGTTAGCCATCTGTATGTCTTCTTTGGAGAAATGTCTGTTTAGGTCTTTTTCCCACTTTTTGATTGGGCTGTTTGGTTTTCTTGGATTGAGTTGCATGAGCTGCTTGTATAGTTTGACAAAATTAATCCTTTGTCAGTCGTTTCATTTGCTATTATTTTCTCCCGTTCTGAGGGTTGTCTTTTCACCTTGCTTCTGGTTTCCTTTGCTGTGCAAAAGCTTTTAAGTTTAATCAGGTCCAACTTGTTTACTTTTGTTTTTATTCCTGTTACTCTAGAAGGTGGGTCATAAAGGATCTTGTTTTGATTTATGTCATCGAATGTTCTGCCTATGTTTTCCTCTAAGAGTTTTATACTTTCTGGTCTTACATTTAGGTCCTTAACCCACTTTGAGTTTATCTTTTTGTATGGTGTTAGGAGGTGTTCTACTTTCATTCTTTTACATGTAGCTCTCCAGTTTTCCCAGCACCATCTATTGAAGAGGCTGTTTTTGCCCCATTGTATATTCTTGCCTCCTTTTCAAAAATTAGACACCCATAGGTGCATGGGTTTATTTCTGGACTTTCTATCTTGTTCCATTGGTCTATATTTCTGTTTTTGTGCTAGTACCATACTGCCTTGATGAATGTAGCTTTGTGGTATAATCTGAAGTCAGGAAGGTTGATTCCTCCATCTCCATTCTTATTTCTCAAGACTGACTTTGGCTATTCAGAGTCTTTTGTGTTTCCATATGAACTGTGAAATTTTTTGTTGTAGTTCTGTAAAAAATGCCATTGGTAATTTGATAGGGGTTGCATTGAATCTGTAGACTGCATTTGGTAGTAGAGCCATTTTCACAATATTGATTCTTCCTACCCAGAAACATGGAATATCTCTCCATCTGTTTATGTCATCTTTTATTTCTTTCATTAGTATCTTATAATTTTCTGTGTACAGACCTTTTGTCTTCTTAGATAAATTTATTCCTAGATATTTAACTATTTTTGTTGCAATGGTGAATGGGATTGATTCCTTAATTTCTCTTTCTGATTTTTCATTGTTAATATATAGAAATGTAAGTGATTTCTGTGTATTGATTTTTGTATCTTGCAACTTTGCTAAATTCACTGATTACCTCTAGTAATTTTCTGATACTATCTTTAGGGTTTTCTATGTACAGTGTCATGTCATCTGCAAACAGTGAGTGCTTTACTTCTTCTTTTCCGATCTGGATTCCTTTTATTTCTTTTTCTTCTCTGATGGTTGTAGCTAAGACTTCCAAAACTATGCTGAATAATAGTGGTGAAAGTGATCACCCTTGTCTTGTTCCTGATCTTTGGGGGAATGCTTTCAGTTTTTCACCATTGAGAATAATGTTTGCTGTATGCTTATCACATGTGGCCTTTACATGTCAAGGTCAGTTCCTTCTATGACTATTTTTTGAAGAGTTTTAATCATAAATGGGTGCTGAATTTTGTCAAAGGCTTTTTCTGCATCTATTGAGATTATCATATAATTTTTATCTTTCAATTTGTTAATACGGTGTATCACATTGATTGACTTGCATATATTGAAGAATCCTTGCATTCCTGGAATAAACCCAACCTGATCATGGTGTATGAGCTTTTTATGTGTTGCTGAATTCTGTTTGCTAAAATTTTGTTGAGGATTTTTGCTTCTCAAGTGTGCATGGAACATTCTCTAGGATAGACCACATCTTGGGTCACAAATCAAACCTCAGTAAATCTGGAAAATTGAAATCATATGAAGCATCTTCTCCAACCACAACACTATGAGACTAGAAATCAATTACAAGAAAAAAAACTGTAAGAAACACAAACACATAGAGATTAAACAGCATGTTTCTAAATAACAAACTGGTTATTGAAGAAATCAAAAGGGAAATAAAAACAATTTTCTAGAAACAAATGACAATGAAAACACAACTCAAAACCTGTGGAATGCAGCAAAAGCAGTTCTAAGAGGGAAGTTTATAGCAATACAATCCTACCTCAAGAAACAAGAAAAACATCGAATAGACAACCTAACTTTACACCTAAAACAACTGGAAAAAGAAGAATATAAAAAAAACCCCAAAATTAGTAGAAGGAAAGAAATCATAAAGACTATCTTAGCTTTATAATAGGACTTGAAATCAGAACGTATTAGTCCAACTTCACTCTTATTCAAAATTGTTTGACTGTTCTAGGTCCTTTGCATTTCCATATGAATTTTAGTATCAGTTTGTCAATTTCTCAAAAAGAAAACAAAACGTGGACAGACTTTGTATCAAGCTGTTGCTCTAGAAATTGTTCTAGATTTCAGTCTTTGACTCTTCACACAATGATAGTGCCTCTTGGTTTACTGGGCTCTTTCACGCCTTCAGCTGAACTCTCTCAACAAGCCTGTTACCCAGTTGTAACTGGTGTACAGTAAGGAAAACTGAGGCTTGAAGGCAAAGAGCCTTTCCCATGGTCACACTGCTAGCAGGTGGCAAATAGGCAAATGTGGCAAATAGGTTTTCAATGCATGATATCATGATATCAGATTCCAAATCCACAACTCTTTGTACCACACCACACTGAGTAAGGTCTCAGTAAGGATTCTTAATATTGTGTTGTTAGTGGCTCAGTCCAACACTTTGTGACCCCATGGACTATAGCCCACAAGGCTCCATTGTCCATGGAACTGTCGAGACTAGAATACTGGAGTGGGTAGCCATTCCCTTCTCTAGGAGATCTTCTCAACCCAGGGATGGAACTCTGGTTTCCTGCACTGCAACCAGATTCTTCACAGATGGAGTCACCAGGGAGGTATTCTTAATACTCCAGAATTTAACAAACTGGACAAAAATGGGCATTCACTGTTTTGATACCTTTAAAAAAAAAAAGTCAGTTTCAGATGCTGGTGCCATCCATGCAAATGCATTTCCGTTGCCCTATGCTGAACTCTTTCCTCTGACTCTCTAAACCGTGGGTGTCAGTCTTAATAGGAAAACCATATGTCTTTGTTCCCTTTAAAGTTTCTTTCTTGGCAAGAACACAGCTCCGTAGAGGAAAAGGGAGAGGAAATGGGGATACATCACAGAACAAGGGTTTCCAGTTTGAACTAAGGAAGAAATTCCAGATGGTGAAGGCTGTCGATCACTGCATAGAAATGCCAGAAAGAAAAAAAAAAAAGAAAAAGAGAGGAAGAGAGAACTTTTCCAGCTTGGAAATTCTGGGGTCCACATGTCCCCAGGGAACAGTGATGATCTGGACCCTCTCTGTCCTTAAAGGCCATTAGATGTCAGTTGTGTGGCCCTCTGAACACCTTCTCCAAGATATACAAAGACATTCCCATGGCTTCTCAGGCCACCGCATACTGCCTGTGGGACCCCCTCAGGGAACTGACATCCAGTGTACCTGACAGTTTTAAGACGCACATTTTGCTTTGCATCAGGTTCCCTGCGAACAGTTTCTGAGATGGAGATTTGCATGTGGGTAGGTTGTGGGGAGCGTTCTTGGGAACCACATCTGTTGGCAGTGGGTTGGGGCGGTGGGGAGCAAAGGGAGCAGATTGGGCTGAGGGAGATGAACAAGCCCCTGCAGCAGAGGCTCTGGAGGTGGGGTGGCCCTGCAGAGCTGGTCCCTTTGTGATGCCCTGTCAACCAGTCCTTAGATGACAGCTGCCTGGGAGAAGACAGATGGCCTCAACTCTGTGGCTCGAGCTCCTGGCAGCTGGGGAAATGACTGCCTTGGTCCTGGAGGGGCCTGTGGTTGGCGCCCCACCCAGTAACCAAGGTCTAAGATGGTTCTGAACATTCTTTGGTTCCTCAGCATTTCCTGGAATAAGACCTCTGAGGTTCGAACTTAGAACCCCAGCAACACCCTCTCAGAAGCCATTTCTGAGACCACAAGTCCATCACTGGTTCCTCCTCCGGCCAGGAACCATGACCCTTTGCACTGTAGCGCACCAGGCTCTTCTATCCAGGGAGTTTTCCAGGCAGGGATACTGGAGTGGGTTGCATTCCCTTCTCCAGGGCATCTTCCCAACCCAAGGATTGAACCTGGGTTTCCTACACGGCAGGCAGATTCTTTACCATTTGGGCCACCAGGGAAACCCCATAAAAATCACATTAATGCCTAAGTATCACCATCGAGAAGCACTCCTTCCGGGCCCTTTACAGGACTCATTTGCACCCACTTGGATTCCTGTCTCACCCTCCTGCTCGGGTAGGGTCTTCTCAAGCCCTCCCTGTTCGGGACCTCACAGCAGCTGGCCCGAGGCAGGTCCCCAGCCTGTGTCTGAAGGTGAAGTAAACCTCAGCTCTCTGCTCACAGTGCTGTGTCCCATGGCTTCATTTCTTTTCCTCTCTCACCGTCTCTCACTAGATTTTTTCCATTTTCACTCATCTCAGGGCTCCTCTTGATATTAATGAAAGACAGGATAATTCTAGAACTCTGCAATTTCCTTCATGTCACTCATGGTGATTAAAGAAAATCCCTTGGCTCGTTCATGGACCAGATAACACTACTCATGGTTTCTGCTGTAGTGGACTCAACCAACCAAGGATTGAAAATGTTTGGGGGAAAAAAAAATCATCCCAGAAAATTATAAAAAGCAAAACTTGAATTTGCCACCACTGCCAAATATTTATATGGCATTTACATTGTACTCACAACTACTTACATAGTATTACATTGTATTAGGTATTATAAGTAATCTAGAGTTGATTTAAAGTGTATGGGAGGATATGCGTAGGTTACATGCAAATTCTACCCCGTGTGTGTGTGTGTGTGTGTGTGTGTGTGTGTGTGTGTATACATACATCCGTTCCATCGCTCAGTAGTGTCCGACTCTTTGCGACCCCGTGGACTGTAGCCTACCAGGCTTCTCCATCCTTGGGATTCTCCAGGCAAGAATACTGGAGTGGGTTACCGTTTCCTTCTCCAGGGGATCTTCCTGACCCAGGGATCGAACCCAGGTCTCCCGCATTGGAGGCAGACGCTTTAACCTCTGAGCCACCAGGGAAGCCCATACATACATATGCATATATGTAGGATTCCCTGGGGGTCCTGGAACCAGTTCCCCTGATACTGATGGTATGTAATTGATTAACCACCTCAGGAAGTCCCTCTCCATACCCCCAGCGGGGAAGGTGGCACTTCCTCCTCAACCCATACTATCAGGAGGCTCCTGGAGGAAAAAGGAAACACTCCCTACAGTATGCTACCCAAAGGGAGCAGTTTTACCTAAGACCTAGAGGGGGTTGGTCCTGATAGAGCTCCCAAGAGAGGCTGGATGGGACAGTGCCCGGGGGGAGGACACACTTTTCTGTGCTCCTTTCACAAACACCCTTCCATGTGGCAGCGCCAGACCCTGCTCGGAAGGAACCCACCTTCTAGCACATCCTTGTGTCTGCTCTGGGATGGAGAAACAGCACAGGATGCAGTGGAACCTGAAGACAGAATACTCCACGCAGACTGTGGGTGGGGCTTGCAGGGCCAGAGAGGGTCCGCAGAGGAGAGGACAGCCAGGCTGAGACCTGGAGGAGGAGAAGGAGCTAGCCGGTGAGAAGGAGAGGCGGTGAGGGCGCAGGGAAGGGTCCAGGCTGACAGGGCGGCACCTGCACAGGTCACAGACAGGCGCGGGCTTAGGAGCTTTGGGGAAGGAGGAACACTCTGTCTGGCAGGGTGATGGGGAAAGTCAGAGCCAGGGGGGACAGAATAGATGGACTGGGCAGCGTCTGAGGGGAACAGCTGGTGCTGAGACAAAGCCCTTGGGGAAGTATTCCGGGCAGCACCCAGTCTCCCCTCCCCTGCCCCCAGTGGGAATGGAGGCCTGGGTTGCAGCAACAGCACTGATGCAGTGGGTGGGGGTCTCCCTCAGGTGGGGGTCTCCCTCCCTGGACCACACTTCCCCCACATCCGCATCTGCAAGGTTAGGGCTTCCTCACATGTTCCCAGTCTTTATCAAAACATCACGCTCTTCCATGGCCTGTCCTAATTAGTCTATTTGCAATTTCTACACTTTCCCCTGCCCTGCTCTGTTTTTCTCCACCCTTGCCATCATTCACACACAATACATTTTGCTCTTCTACCTGCTTACCGTCCAGCTCCCTCATTTCTTGTCTGTTCTGTTCACAGCCTAGATGCTGGGCACATAGAAGGCACTCAAGAAACATTTGTGGCATGAAAACTGCTCATAACAGCTCGTATATACTGAGCACTTACCATGTGCCAGACTCTGCCTTCACACTTTACAGACGTTCCTTTATTTATCCTCACAACCAACCTACCCCCATTTTACAGATGTGCAAACTGAGGCCGAGGGACGTAAAGTAACTTGCTCCAAGTACACATGTAGTCAATGGTGGAGCTGGGATTCAGACTGTTAGATCTGGGGTTTTCAATTTCTACTGTTGGGTTCCCTCAGGAGACAGCTTTAGCATTTCCAAGAATAGACGATATCCAAGAAGTGTGTGTGCTTTCACATCCCTCCTCATCGTGTGCACACGCACAATAGCTCAGTAAACAAATTCTGACGACTCCATGTTCAAATTCAGAGGGCCGATTAGCAAATCCAAAGTGGTGGTGTTGGCTAAGTCGTTGGCACGAGGCTTAAACTCACGGATGTGTGTCAAGAGTTTTTCAGTAAATCTCTAGGGTGGAACTCCTGGAAATGGGGATGCGCTTTCCCATAGCCTGTGGTTCCCAGGCTACCCTGGGAGTCTGCTAACTCCTGCATCCTTCCCAGAGCTTCATATTTTGCCTCGGCGCCTGGAGTCCAGACAGGAGGCTGCCTGCAGGGGATCTTACAGAAAAAGCATTCTTTTTCCCTATGAAACACGGCATAGCCATGCCCAAGTGTCTTATCTGAACTGTGAATAAACAAGGGCAGAGAGCAGAATCCTGACTCATTTCTCCCTTTCAACCTCTGCTCGAGGGTGTGAGGGGCTCTTGTCCTTTTATCTCAGGGATGGAGGCTGAGAGATCAGGGACTCACGTCAAATCCCAAAAGCCAGGCTTGGGGTCCCGAAGGGGGACTCCAGCCCAGGATGCTAGCCATCAGTCCCTTGCATGTCCCTTGAAAGGTGTTGGTCAGTTTGGTCTCCACTTTGAGCTCCAGGTACATCTCCTGCACAGCCCCTGGCTCTGAGAGGGGAGCTGTCAGGTTTTATCTCTGCTCCCCCACCACTACCTCCATCAGCCAAAGCCCACATTTTGAGTAGCTCTAGGTTGGTTTCCTTAGGGGAGAAAAGGATGACACAAATGACTCTGTCTTTCACTTCCCAGACCTCACCCAATGAACTTTTAAGATGTGGAAATTTTATTAAATCCCTCAGCATAGCTTCTTTCTACATGTTCTGTGGTTTAACTCTCCCTGGGTCTTTTTGCTTATGATTTTAGCTTTTTCCCCACCGTCTTTAAACCTGACATGCCTCTGAACTGCACCCAAGGGCTAACATTTCTAGTCTTTGTATTCATATTGCTAGTATTTGCTAATGGCCTTGCACAGAGTCAATAGGTATGGACCCACATCCAGTGAGTGGCTCGCTCTGTGGGCTTGAGTCCTCAGGATGAACCTGCGTTCTCATCTGTCCAACCTCCCCTCCCTGGGACCAGTCACAGGGCATTTGCTCCTGCTGGTGCCCGTGACCTTTGCTCTCTCCCGTCCACCTAGATTGGTCCCTTCCTCATCGGAGACAGCCCTAGGCAAGTCTCCTTGGTCCACAAAGTATTTTCTGACCACTGTGATGCCCACAAGGTTTTCTCAGTCCTCTCATATCCTGAAGGATTATGTCGGCCTCACTGAGCTGGTGGCACAATTCGATTCTAGAATTATCCTTAGAAAAGAAAAAATGAATTATAAAAATGCAAATCTGTATTTTATTATTATTTTTTAATTTAACTTTTATTTCATTAGTTTCGGCTGTGCTGGGTCTCTGTTGCTGCCCTCGGGCTTTCTGTAGTCGCAGACGGCAGGGGCTACTCTCTAGTTGAGGTGCGTGGGCTTCTCATTGCTGTGGCTTCTCTTGTTGTGGAGCAGAGGCTCTAGGAAAGGTGGGCTCCAGTAGTTCCAGCACATGGGCTGCGTAGTTCTGGCTCATGGGCTCAATTGCTCCAAGGCAGATGGGATCCTGCCAGACCAGGGATCAAACCAGTATCCTCTGCATGACAAGATGGATTCTTAACCACTGGACCACCAGGGAAGCCCAGGAAAGTGAATTTTAGAAAAATGAACTACTCCCCCCTAAAACCTGGTCTCTTCCCAGTCCAAGCCTCCAGACAACCCACTATAAATTTGGTTGGTATTTTGCATTATTTAATTTTCATACATTCACACGCATTCAAACTATCTTGAAAGCAGGAACAGGGGTTGAGGCAGGCATCCAGGCTCCCCAAGCAGCATCCAACCAGGCTTTTGCCATTATCGCTTAATTGCTCCTACATGGGCTGTGCCGCTGACTCTGGACAGCCAGCCCCAAGGGCAGAGGGTAAAAACCTCCTCCTCACAGGTGAAGCCAGCAAGACGCAGTGGACTTCACAGAGTCACCTGAGGTCACACAGCTGGTGAGAAAGAGAGTGAAATTGGAACTGGCGTCTTCTGACAAGCCCAGCTGTTCTGGGAAAAACACTGAAGGACGCTTGACTTCCCTAAACCTCACTCCCCGGGTGCCCGGCCCTGCAGAGCTGAGGTTAGCGAAAAAACGTGTCGCAATCCTTCATTGCTCTGGGGGCAGCCAAACGGGGCTTCTCATCTGTGACTTGATATGGGCCCTGGGTGGCAGTTCCTTTCAGGCCTCTGGTTCAGCGTCCACCTGGGTGAATCATCAACCATCAGCCAGCCGTCGCCTCACCTTTAGCTCCATGCGGCGTGAAGCTTGTTTTCTTTTGCTGGCATCAAACAGTCACCTCTGACATGTGGTGAGATGCAGAACACTGCCTCCAAGTCAGACACAGACCTGCAGGAAAAACAGATTTGTGCAATACAAGTGCTCTAGGGTACCAGGAGCTGGCTTCTCCCTACCAAGCTCCCACGGCTGGTGGGGATGTCACCTGCCTCCAGGAAACAGATGGAACAAGCGAGTAAGCTGGGAGCTTGAACCAGGCCAGGCAGCCCTGGGGGCCCAGAAAGCCCTGTTCCCCGGGCTCACATTTCTCACGTGAAACTCAGGTCCGTGGGTCAGCGTGGCCTTGGTTCCTGACCTCTATTCTGCAGTCCCTGCTGAAATCCCAACTGTGGTGGGTGGGCGGGCAGGCAGGCGGGTGCAGTTCCATGATAAATTGCCAGAACTTCATGCTGGTGTCAATGTCCTGTCAAGGGATTTGATTTCAGCACTGGCAGTCAGTGAAAGAAGGTTCTTAGGAGGTCTTTGGTGACTGTGGGAAGGCTCTGGGCCCTGGCATGGACGCTTTGCCCTACTCTGTGCAAGAATTTCCCAGGGAGCCCCGCAGGATAATTATAGATGCTTCAAGACACCTGTTTCTTTTACTTCAAGAATTACATATTTAATACATTTTAAAATATACTCAGCACATCAAACTGCAATTTCATATATATTATTGCTTAGGAGGAGGCTGAATATTTTAAGTGACTTGGTTGAAACTTAAGCAACCAAGTCACCTGGATTATTAATGATAATCCAGGTTATGAGGATATAGCGAAACTCTAATGGAAGAGCTAGAACAACTAGAGGTTGGAAAACACCACTACTTTCCTGGAGAATCCACTATTCATGCCAAAAATATGGACCAAGCTGAGATCCAACTGAGGATGGTTAGAGATTTCTTTCTCTGGAACTACCTCAGTCCACTTCCAAACTTTCAGCTTGTATGAAACTTAGACTGGTAACAAAGAGTGAGCGGGAGGATTTTTTTGTTTGTTTTGATTTGTTTTAATTGAGACTTTACCATATATGGGGCCCTAGGGGATAGGGATGAACAGATGCCACCAAGCAGCGCAATTAAAAATAGTCTGTGCAGGGCTTCCCTGGTGTCTCAGCGGTAAGGAATCTGCCTGCCAATGCAGGAGAAACAGGTTAAATGGCTGACCTGGGAAGATCCCACATGCCACGGAGCAACGAAGGCCCTACGCTGCAGCCATTGAGCCCATGCTCTAGAACCTGGTAGCTACAACTACTGAGCCCAAGTGCCACAACCACTGAAGCCCCTGCACCCAAAAGCCTGTGATCCCCAACAAGAGAAGCTACTACAATGAAAAGCCCATGCACAGCAACTAGAGAGTAGCCCCCTCGCTGTAACTAGAGAAAAGCCCCATGCAGCAACGAAGACCCAGCACAGCCAAAAAAAAAAAAAAGGAGTCTTCGTAGTGAAATCTGAAATGGCTGGGAGGGTGTGACACATGGAATCGGGATGAAGCAGGACACCAGGCCTTCACCTCAGCAGATGATATTTTAAAAAAAAAAGAAAGAAAAATACATACAACTCTTTGTATTTACTTATGATCGTCTTCTGCCCACATGGCTCAGAGGGTAAAGAATCTGCCTGCACTGCAGGAAACCCAGGTTCTATCCCTGGGTTGGGAAGATCCTCTGGAGGAGGGCGTAGCAACCCACTCCAGTATTCTTGCCTGGAGAGTCCCATGGACAGAGGAGCTTGGGGGGCTACAGTCCATGGGGTTGCAAAGAGTCGGACATGACTGAGCGACTAACCCTCTCTCCCACTCTTTTGAGCATTTGACATAAAAATGTGGTGCTTTGATAGCTATAACTCCAGTGTGTATACACACGTTGCTCTGTTTGGCTTTACTAATCCAACATGATTTCATTTGGGTCTTTCCTTGTACGCCAGCTGGCCTCTTGTCCTCACAAGCAGTGTGAATCACAATCAGCTGGGGAACTTGTAAAAACGAAGATTCCTGGACCTGCCTCCCAGGATTCTGACTCAGTTGTCATCTGCATTTTTAACAAGCTCTTCAGATCCTCAGATAAAGATGTTCCTGGACCTCACTTGGAGAAACCTTGAAGCTTGGGGACTACACATGGTTCAGATGTGGAGTCCACCCTCAGAACCCAGTCAAGAAAGGCAGATAAGATACTACAATAAGTCACAAGGTAGAAGGTACCCAGTGCGGCAGGACAGCATGAGATAAAGTGCCAGGGAACTCTTACCACCATCCCCGACACCCAGGGGTGCTGAAGCTTGACCCTCTGTTCCAAGAAGTTTCCACACTTTTGCTGTATTGTATTCCAACCAACCTTGAATTATGTACTCATAGTATTACTTCTACATCTAGTGAATTATGTACTCATAGTATTACTTCTACATCTAGTGGAAGACTCATTTCAGTGATGTAGGAACTTATTTTTCATATTGGGTGAAGGATAGCAGGTAGGAAAACCCTTACTTGTCTTAGGCAGAAGTAGTTTTTGGGTGGCAAGAACTGGGTGCTCTTCTGAAACTGTGCAGTAGTGAGGTGTTGCCTAAAACAAACATAGCTTGCCAAGACCCCATCCTCTACTGCTCATCAACAGAATCAAGAAAGAGGTCCCGAGCGATCCTTGGAAGGAAGTTGAAGATCTCGTGAGAAGCTGAGGCAGGCCCAAGAGCTGGGACCTCCTCTCATGATAGCTGATTTCTCACCACTCACCCCGGAGGGCCCACAGTGGCTTCACCTTAATAAAAAGGCATTAGACCCACGTGTTAGAAGAATCTGGGGACTCCATCTGAGAGGATCTGGTTTCCTCAGGGACTTCACACACCGGCTGCCTGGTTTGTCCCAGGATTGGGTCTTCCTTCACCCAGCAGTTCTCGCCAGTCAAGCCACAGCCACGACACAGGAGAATGTGCTTTGGAGGCTCTGGTTCCAACCCTGGCCCCATCACTCACAAGCTCAGAGACCTGGGAAAACGATTTTATCTTTGGTCATCAGTTTCCTTATCTGAATCCAGGGCAGTTGGGAGGATTAGTGGGGATAATGTATGTGAAATGTGTCAGATGAACTCTGGCAGATGCTCACTCTCATGAGTCTGGGAGAAACTTTTATCTGCATTAACTTAGGCATATTTCTTACTTAATCTTCCAAGGACATAGAGAGTATTAATTTTTCCCCCATGCCCTCTTTACTAATCAGTGAGCATCTGTGAGGTAACAAGGCTCTGTGTTAGGGACTAGGGATGTGGAATACAGCAGACCCGGTCAGACGATGCCCCAGAACCATGGGAGGGGCCCACAACAGAGGTGAGTACAATTGCCCACAGGGCTGTACACCTTCACTGGGCCCTGAGCTCCTGGGTGGTTGAGTGAAATATTCCACCCCTGTTCAGAACAACGCTATTAAAAGCATAAGATTACAAAGGAAACTGGTTGTATTGAAATAAAGTGTTAGTTACTCAGTCGTTTCCGACTCTGTGATCCCGTGGACTGTAGCCCACCAGGCTCCTGTCCATGGGACTCTCCAGGCAAGAATACTGGAGTAGGTTGTCATTTCCTTCTCCAGGAAATATAGTTATGGAGCCATTTAAAAACAATTTGTGGACTTTCCTGGTGGTACTGAGGGTGGGAATTCACCTGCTAATGCAGGGGACAGGTTTGATCCCTGGTCCAGGAGGATTCCACATGTCATGGAGCAACTGAGTCTGTGCTCTCTAACTACTGAAGCTTGTGCGCCTAGAGCCTGTGCTCCACAAGAGAAGCCACTGCAATGAGAAGCCTGTGCACAGCTAGAGAGTAGCCCCTGCTCGCCACAATTAGAGAAAGCCCACACGAAGCTATGAAGAACCAGTGCAACCAAAAAAAAAAAGAATCTGTGATCTAGTTGATATGGTTTTAACACAGAAAATGAGATCTAACAGCAGGTTTAGTAGATACTGTATTATTTACTATTTTTTCAGAGACTTTTTCTGTTTCCTTCCTATCGGCTTTCCTTCCTTTGGGGCTCCAACTATGTGTGCGTTAGGCTGCTTGATGCTGTCCCCTCAGCTCACTGATGCCTTGTTTTTTCTGTTTTCTCCCTGTGTTTCCATTGAATCGTCTGTATTGCTATATCTTCAGCCCCACTAGTCTTTTCTACTACAGTATCTAATCTGCTATTAACCCCACCCAGTGTAATTTTCATTGCAGATATATTCTTTACTTCTAGGAATTTGATTTAGTATTTTTTCTATATCCCATGTCTCCCCACAACATTCTGTCCTTTCCTTTACCTTTTTATACACATGGAATAAATTTTCAATTGCTGTTTTAATGTCCTTGTCTACTAATGCTACCATCTGTATCATTTCTGGGTCTCTTTCAATTAAATAATTTCTCTCCTCATTATGGATCATATTTTTCTGCCTCCTTGTATGCCTGGAACTTTTTCATTGGATACCAGACATTGTGAATTTGACATTGTTGGGTGCTGGCTTCTTAATTTCTTTCATATTCTTTTAAATATCTTTGAGCCTTGTTCTGGGACACAGTTAATTAGAGACAGTTCTATCTTTTCAATCAGACGTCAGCAAACTACAGCCCAGAGACCAAATCTCGTCTCTTGCCTGTTTTTGTATGGCTCACGAGCTAAGAATGGTTTTTCCATTTTGAAATGGTTGAAAAAATCAGAATAATAATATTTTGTGGCCTGTGAAAATTTTATTACATTTTCAGTATTTGTAAATAAAGTTTTATTGGCACTCAGCCACTAGCATTCATGTCCACAGTGAACATGGATATAAAGTTTTATTGGTACACAGCCACTAGCATTCATTTCCACAGTGAACATGGATATAAAGTTTTATTGGCACACAGCCACTAGCATTCATTTCCATACCAAACGTGGCTGCTTTCATGTTACCGTGGTAGAGTTGAGTGATTGCAACAGAAACCAAGTGATCCATAAAGCTGAGACTATTTACTGTCTGGCCTTTCACACAAAAAGTTGCCTATCCTTGCTTTTGAGGCATGCTTATAAACACTGCTAAGCAGGATGAAGGCATCCTTTGGTCCAGGGCTAACTTTGCCCTACTCAGGCTGGTGGGAGAAGGAACATTCTGGGGCCTATGTGAGCTCTGGTTTTCGTTCCAACCGGTCCTCTGGGAGGTTCTTTCCCAGCCTCAGGTAGTTTCCTCACAGGCACGAGCTGATGATGACTCAGCTGGAGACTCCAGGGGGACCCTCTGTAGGTCTCCAGAACTCAACCCCTGAGCAGCTCTCTGCTCTGCAGACTCTAGCTACTCCACCCCACTGATTTTCAACTCTCTCCTCAACTCAGACCACCAGGCTCCAGCTAAATCCCTCTCCCCCGACAGTGGCCTGGGAACCCTTCAGGAAGGAAGCAAGAGCAGCATTCAATGTCTGAAAACCACAATTTCATCCATATATTGTCCAGATTTTTAACTGTTAAAGTGAAAAGTGAAAGTGTTAGTCACCCAGTCGTGTCCAACTCTTTGCGACCCCACGGAGTATAACCTGCCAGGCTCCTCTGTCCATGGGATTCTCCAGGCAACAGTACGAGAGTGGGTTGTCATTTCCTCCTCCAGGGGATCTTTCCGACCCAGGGACCGATCCCAGGTCTCCTGCATTGCAAGTGGATTATTTACCACTGAGCCACCTGGAAAGTCTTAATTGTTAAAAGTGGGAGTTAAATCCAACTTCTGTTAGTCCATTATTGATAGAAGCAAATTAATTACTATATTTTAAGAGATACGTGTAAATTCATCTTGGTGGCAACAGGAACACTATGTGAAAACGTCCTTTTTATTGGTGATGAAGTCACAGATACTGATAATTCTACTGGAGTTCATTGCCTACATTAAGATTGTAGAAAACCTTAAATTCCTAGTAAAGGTCAGTAAAGGAGAAGGCAATGGCACCCCACTCCAGTACTCTTGCCTAGGAAATCCCATGGACGGAGTAGCCTGGTAGGCTACAGTCCATGGGGTCGCAAAGAGTCGGACACGACTGAGTGACTTCACTTTCACTTTTTACTTTCATGCATTGGAAAAGGAAATGGCAACCTACTCCAGTGTTCTTGCCTGAGAATTCCAGGGATAGGAGCCTGGTGGGCTGCCGTCTATGGGGTCGCACAGAGTCGGACACAACTGAAGTGACTTAGCAGCAGGAGCAGCAGCAGAGGTCAGTAAAGATGCCATTTTTCTTCTCATACTAATTCATATTCCTTCTGAATTTTATTCAGTCTCCTGGGGCATCCATGGTTTCCCGGATAAGAGCTCTTTTGCTGGGATGCTAACAGTTAAGTTTTTCTTCTGAGTACCAAAGACCTTTTAATAGGCCCTCTCATGGAGTTTATTGCTGATTGCCTTGCAATTCTTTAAAAAATCCCGTTTTGTATAAAACAGAGGCCTCAGTTTTTTGGTTTTTTTTTCTCTCTGTGGGCAGAAACATCCCAACACCTTCCAGCACAGTATCTATGTTTCATCATCCTGGGCCTTGTTTGTGCTGTTCTGTGAATTCACCAGGGTCTCTGAATTCCTTGTGAACTGTGGTGACCGTAACCAGCTCAGGGTCCCAAGCAAAACCTGATGGCCAGTCTTCCCTGAAACTCTGAATGACAGACAGCCTTTCCCGTACACCCCAGCGGCCTTCTGACTTCTTTTTTTAACAGCACTGCACTTCTGGTTTGTATTCTGGTTTTGACAGAGGATGGTCCTTGGGCTGCTCCCTTTCATAAGTATATCTTGCTTTTCCTTTTTGTTTTAAAACAAATTCTGTATTTCTTCACGAAAAAAAAAAAAACCCACCCACTAAATGTTCCTTTTTGTGGTCATAAATTTTTATCTTGTTATACGTTTGGATCATTCTTCCACCCCCTGAATGCTTATAGGCGGTCATCTTTACAGACTGAATTTCATCCTCCCCAATGGCAGGATGAACAGAGGAAAGAGCTAGCCTCGGTTTTCACTCCATTATACTTAAAAAATATTTAAAAAGTAGCTCATTAGAACTATTGATCACTATTAGAGATCACTGCAGATAAAATGAATCTACAATTGGGAGATTCAGGCATAGAGACAGATAAAATCAAGTTCCTTTTTGTTATCAATCATTGTTTAATCTTATCTTCTCATTTACCCTTAACAGATTTTTTTTAAGCATTGCTTCTTTTAATCTTGGATTCCATGAGGCTTTGAATAGAACACTTTTTATTTCACTCTAAACTTTGAGATTCAAAAATGCTTCCTAGAATATTGATAGACATGTGGTTTCGAGCTGAACTGGGGTTCCCAGTAGCTGTTCTAGCTTCCCACTCATTTCAAGTAACAAGAAAGAAAGCCCTCCTCTCCCTCTCCTGTAAAGCAATACCCTCTTTAGTTTATTTAATCATTTATACATCATAAAATATACCATTTTAAGTGCTGGATCCAGTGACTTAGTTAAGTCTAGAGCTGTGCAACCCTCATCACATGACAGTTTTTTAAAAATTTATTGATTTATTTGACCTTGCTGGGTCTTGGTTGGGGCTTCCCAGGTGGCGCTGGTGATAAAGAACTTGCCTGCCAATGCAGAGGACCTAAGAGACGTGGGTTCGATTCCTAGGTTGGGAAGATCCCCTGGAGGAGGGCATAGGGGCATGCAGAATCTAGTTCCTTGACGGGAGATGGAACCCACGCCCCCTGCATTGGGAGCTCGGAGTCTCAGCCACTGGACCACCCGGGAAGTCCCCACAATCCAGTTTCAGAATGTTTCCTTCACTCCAAAGCAATTCCATTCTCACTTCCAGCCTCAGGCTACCAATAATCTCCTTTCTGTCCTTACAGAGCTGTCTTTTCTGGACATTTCATGTAAGTGGATTTACACACTATTAGATCTTTGTGATTGGATCCTGTTCAACCACGTTCCAAGCATTGATACTTTATTCCCTTTTATCACAAGTAGTATTTCCTTGTATGGCTCCATGGCTTCTGTTTAGCCATTCACCAGCTAGACATACAGATCACTTCCACTTTTTTGCTATTATAAAGCATGTTGCTTGTGAATATTCATACACAAGACTTTGTGTGAACATAGTTTTGACTTCTTTTGGGTGGATCCCTAGGACTGGAATTAATGTGTTGTGTGGTAAATTCATGTGTAACCTTTTTTTTTTTTTTTAAAAAAAAAGCCAAACTTTTCAGTGACTGCACCAATTTTCAGTGACTGCACCAGCAATGTATGAGAATTCCTGTCCCATCAGATTTAACTGCCTTCTTTTCAGAACAGTTAACCCCCTTCATGAGGTTTCACACGAGCTTGAAAAAGATTTCCACAACATAGCAGATTTCCCGTACTGCTGGGTAATCCACACTCAGGATTTACCCTCACCCCATCTCCCAGCCAAAAGGTTTCACAGGCTTTTGATAAACTTGTTTTGAATTTTGTTACCTGATTTACTAAAACTCAATTTTTACTTAAAAATTTTCCTGTATTTCCTCTGTCCTACTGTCCATGGCATTTACATAACCTTTTATGGAGTTTATTTTTGTACATATCTGTCTAGCCCAACTGAACAGGAAACCCTCTCAGAAGGACTTTTTATATCCAAAGAGACTAACACAAAACACATCACAAAGTGCCTTAAAAAGCATTTCTTGAATAAATACTTAAAGATGCAATATACACATTGGGTTCAAATATATTCTAATTTCAAAGTCAGTTTGTTTTCCTTCTAAAGGGCCATAGTCTTTGCATAGGACCGATTCATCAAATAGGAATCTTAGGAATCTTAAAGAAACCCTGGGGAGAAGTCCAAATCTTTTAGTTTATGTGACACATCTGAGGCCCGGAGCAGTAAAGCGACTTGCCCAAGGTCAATTGTATGTGCTGGTCAGGAATACGCCATTACTTCTGGAAGAAACCCTGCCATAAAGAGAGCAGGTGAACTGAAGCTGGGGAGATGAGTGGGGCTGCCCTATGGTAGAATCCTGAATGCCAGGCCTAAATTCACTTGGTAGAAAAGGATGCAGGATCATCCAATCAGCATTCTTGTAGGTCAACATGGGAGGCGGCAGATGCGAGGTGGAAGACCAGTCTAAGTGGAAGCCAGGAGGGAGGGCCAGGACTTGGTGGGGTGTGTTTGCAGAGGGAAGGAACGGAGAAGCACTGGGCTATGTAAAATGCACCAACGCCTGGAAAATGGGACTCACCTGGGATGCAGTGGTCTCAGGAGTAGATTTAAGTTAGGTGGGATAGCAATGCAGGTCCGCTGACCAGTCAGACATCCTCCATGGCCCCAGGGCAGGAAGCTTAGAGGGTCGGAGTGCTCCCTCTGCACTCTTGGTTATGTCCCAGTATAAGCTCTACCAGCACTACTCACAAGCCAGTGACCTCAGGCTAATGACTTACTGACTCCAAGCCTTAGTTTCCTCATCTGTAAAATGGGGTGATAACACTTCCCTCCAGGGTTACAGGGAGGATTTGGTTAGGTAATATGTTTAAGGCACTTAGCCCTGAGCCTGGTGTGTGGCCAGTCATCAGTTCCCGGAGGCCTCAGTTCCCCTGAGCCCTGCAATTTCTCTCTCCTCACAGGAAACTTGAGCTGGGAGCAGTGCAGGAGTTGCTTCGGGCTGGACACTCCATGTTTGAAGTTCTATATATGGTGAATGAGAAATTATCTTATTGTTTGGAGCTTGTGGTCATGTTTTAAACTTACTCAACTGGAAATTTCTTAAAGGAACTAGCACTTTTTTAAAATGCCATGTTCACACAATTGTCCAAGTCCTAAACCAGTCATATATGAAATGATTTTGCTACAATGTCTGGTGCAGTTTTCAAATGCTACTCATGGGCTCTTGGGTGATCTCAGATTAGGCTGGGGCTCCTGGGACTTCCCTAAGACTCCACACTTCCAATACAAGGGGCACCGGTTCAATCCATGGTCTGGGAATTAAGATCCTATTTGCTTGGCAGTGTGGCCAAAACATACAAAAAAGAAAGAAAAAAAGGCAGCCACAAAGACTCAGAATAGCCAAAAATAAATACAGCAGTAAAAAAAAAAAAAAAAAAAAAGACTTGGGTCTTCTAGGAAAAAGGGATGGAACCCCCACCATCTGTTTGCTCCCCTTTCACTTTTTGTATTTTATTGGGTTTCTCAATAAGACCAATAAAATCTCATTTGAAGAAAAGGCTTCACTTTTGGGGAAAATTCTTATAAAGGAAATTTAACAAATATACCAGATTGATCATGACAACCAAGTGGTGAAAGATAAAAATAAGTTTTATATACAAAACTTCAAATTTGTTAATTGGCTGGACAAGTATATATGTTTCTGAAGAATAAAGAAGGAAAAAATGTTACAGGATACAAATACTCTTCCACAGCAGAATGGTGTTTGCATTTTTCTAACTGGTATAAATGTCTACACCAATTTTCTGGAATTCTCTTTAGAAAGAGTTGGGGAAAATGCAAATTGAACCTTAGGCAAACATTTCATGCTTGTCTCTATCTGTTTAGGAAACAAATTATTTCACAAAAGAACCACATTCCACGAGAAGTATGTTTGTTCTGGCTGAAACATCATCATTTCCTCAGGAAGTCTGATTCAGATAAAGCATCTAAGAAACTCAAAATTACTTAGTTTGTAGACAACTGAATGTCATACTCCTTTCTGAATTCCATGAGTGTTTCCAAAATTAATTCTGCCATTTTAGACTATGCTTTGAAATTCAAACATATGTTATTATTTCATGGCCATTACTGCCTATTAGATGTCAAATTCAGTTATTACCTGCATTTAGTAATTTTTGTTTTCACAAATGCATGTATCTTGTTTATTTACAAAAGTTTCATTTTTATTTTTTCTTTTTAGTTTTAAAAGTTTTCATTTTTAAATGCAGACTTGGAGTATATTTTTAGAACCTAAATAAATCAATAGGGAGGAGGAGAGGATGTGATTAAGAATTCTGAGCTTCTGGAAGCTCAGTGGTAAAGAATCCACCAGCCAATTCAGGAGATGCGGGTTCGATCCCTGATCTAGGAAAATCCCACATACTGTGGAGCAACTAAGCCCATGTGCCACAACTTGCGCTAGAGCGTAAGCCTGCGCTCTGCAAGAGAAGCCATAATGAGAGAGCAGCCCCTACTCACTGCAACTAGAGAAAAGCCAGAAACGAAGACTCAGCACAGCCGATAAATTAAGAGGGAAAAAAATCCCCCAACAATCCAGACTCTGGACCCAGATGACTGAACCATTCCAGCTCAGTCACGTACTATGATTTTCCACAGGCCACTTCATTTCTGTGCCTCATTTTACTCATTTGTAAAATAAGTGGGAATAATAACTATATCTCTCTCATCAGGCTGAGACAATTATGAGTTAATATTTTCATATATGTGAAGTGCTTGAAATAGTACCTGGTACACAGTATGTGCTCAATAAATGCTAGCCATTGTTAGCTCTTCTGGGTTTTCTAGTCGGGGCATGCTTCGTAGGGTTTCATTGATTATTCTAGTTGATAAAAGGCTGCTGTTGTTGTTCAGTTGCCAAGTCGCGTCTGACTCTTTGGGACCCCATGGACTGCAGCATGCCAGGTTTCCCTGTCCCTCCACTATGAATAGATTAGCCCTTTTCATATAAATAGAATATAATCAATGATACTCAACTTAAAGACCCTGCTGGTCATAAGTCTACAGACTTTCAGGGCTGAAGGGATGGCAGAGAACACCTTATTTAACATCTTTATTTTGTGGTTGAAGACCCCCAGGCCCAGAGGGCCAAAGGCACTTATGAAAGCCACGGAGCAAGGCAGAGAACAGCCAGGATGTGGCTGCTTCCGACAACGCTTTAGGCTCTCAGAAGGCTGCAGCAACATTTCCATTATGGCATCACTTATCATCACACTGATAAGCCAGCTACTGGAGCAGTCCTTGCTCATCAGAATGTCAAATAAGAGCATTTACATATTTGGAACTGTCAATACACAAAGTAAAATAAGGAAACTGGCTTTGCTTTATACCTTCATGCTATTCTTTACTATCATGATAGAAAATACTTGCAATTGGGGTGTTTTTATGTGTTTCCATTTCAAACATCCCTTGCAAAAAATATATATTTTTTTGTTTGGTTGCTTGTTTGTTAAAACTATAATAAAAAACAGTCTGAAGGATGAGAAACAGAGAAGCCCACCACCACCCTGCCTATACCTCGGAAGGCACACACACACGACACACACAGAATTTAAAATTACAGAACACTTAAAAATAAACAATATAACAGATTTGAATGTTTATTGGAGCATAGAAAAATGCTTTCAAATACACTAAAACCTTCAAATTTACCCCAAAGTATGCAATGCAGCCAGTCGAAGTGCTTTGACAAGCATCACTCTCTATGGATGGCTGGGGTAGGAGGTAGGCTGCGGAGTCCCCTGCAGGCAGGGGGGTTTCCTAGTTGGACTGGCGCCGTCTCTTCTTGTTGTGGCTCTCAATCGCTCTTCTCAGCGCCTCATCCTGGATAAGGTCCGACATTTTCATGTCTATTTGGCTACAGCCGATTTTCGGGCAACTGTGAGAGATGAGAAAATCAAGTCAGGCCGCTTCACCTTTACACCTTCAGAATCAGCTTCTCTCCGTGCAAGAATGTTAAGAGCACACTTAAAAAAAAAAAATGAATGAAAAATTCTTTCAATTCCATAGGGTTTTACAATTGTCAAAAGTTTCACACAGATGATTTCTCATTATCCTATAATAACCCCTCCCCCCTGCCTTTTTTCCTCCAATCCCTATCATGCCAGCCCCCACAATTGGTAACCACTGGTCTGTCCTCTCTGTGAGTTTGCTTCCTTTTTTATTCACTAATTTGTTCTATTTTTAGATTCCATGATATCATACAGTGTTTGTCTTTCTCTCACTAATTTCACTTAGCAGAATTACCCTCCAAGTCCATCCATGTTGCCACAAATGGCAAAATTTCATTCTTTTTTTATGGCTGAGTAGTATTTAAGTGCGGACATTTTACCAAAAAGGGGGCAAAAATCAGGACTGATGTGCCCTCATTCACTAGTTCACCGAGTGCCCACCTGAGCCAGGGTCTGTCCAGCACTGGGGGCAATGCCCACTTCACGGCACTCACTTTCCAGTGGGGGAGAGAAACCATTGCTAACCTGCTGTATAGCGTCTTTAAGTGCCACAATGGCTAAAAAAGCAGGGTCAAGGGAGAGAGTGTGAGCCGAGGGGCTTATCTAGCAGGGGTCAGGCATGGCTCGCTAGGGAGGGCTTATCTATTAATAGAACAAAGGCTGCATGTGGCCGGGGCTGGGGCAGCGGCATGTGTAGAAGTTGAGGAGGCAGCTGCTTGGTATAAGAGCAAGGTCAATGTGGGTGGAATGCCCAGGGCAAGAGGGAGGGCATTTGGAGATTTGACTGGAAGTGCGTGGGACTTTGGATTTTAAATATGAAAACCCTGGAGGGGTTGAGATAGGGGAGGGATGAAATTTAGCTTACATTTAGAAAACATGACTCTGGCTGTTTAATGTGGACACAGGCAGAGAGGAAGCAGGAACTGAGGGGGCCACGCAGCAGCCGGGAGAGTAAGGGCAGCTTGGATGAGGGTGCAGCTTCCGGATACAGCCGGAAGTAGAACCCAGGGGGCTTGCTGACAGACCCAGTGTGGAGGGTAAACAAAGAGCTGAGCTTTGTTCAGAGTTTGGCCCGAGCTGAAGGGCCTTGGAGGTACCCTTTATCTCCACGGAAACAACTGGAAAACTAGGTTGGGATGGAGGCAGGCAGGAGTCCTGGCTGCTACATATTCTCTCTGAAGTGCCCACCAGTCCTCTCAGTGGAGAGGCTGAGTGGGCCGATGGAGACTCGGGGAGAGTTGCGGCTGAAGAAATCAGTGGGTGAGTCATGGTTCTGTTTAGATGTGGTCTCCTCTGAAGGCAGTGGGCTGGATGAAGTCACCTGATTTCTTCTCAACATGAACCAGACTTGGGTAGAGTAGAGTGCCCGGTTTTGAAGTCAAAGCCGACCTAGGTCTCCACCGCCTACTCACTTGTTATGAGACCACTGGCAGCTTGCTTTGACTTTTGGAGTCTCTGCATCCTCAGATTTACAGAAGGCACAGAATCCCAGCTTCACAGGGCTCCAGGCAACACAGTGCTCAGTAGCGTTCATTCCCTTCACTGCCTGTAGCTCGCATACCTCCGACACAGACGTGCGCATTCGTGCACTCATTTGACCCTCTTATGTGAGTGGCCCTATGAAGGGTTTGAAGCATCCAGCGTAAAATGCAAATACAGATTCCTGCCCCACACAGAGCTCTGGCCCAGTGATCTGAGACAACCCTCCAAAAAGCACAGATCAAAAATAACAAAAACAAGACAAAAGCTATAAACCAGAAGGGGAAGAAAGCTGACCATGCGAGGTCTAATCTGTCCAGCAGTAGAGAGCTCAACCGTGTAACACAGAAGAGAAACTTTTTCTTGGTCTTGAGTTTTGGACCAAGGCACCTTTCTATGAGAAGAGCATGAATCAATGTAATGAATAATATGCTTGCTAACAATATTTATATTTACTGAAATGTGTCCTGTATGGTCAGGTACTTGTGTTAGAATGTGAGGCTAGAAAGGTGACCATGGGAAAGAGGATGGGGGTGACTGGACCAGGTATGATGACTTGGCTTTGTATCAGGGGGTGGCTTGGAGGTGCTTGAGAAGAGCTTTACACTGGTTTAAAACACCCTGAGGTCTCAGAGTGAGTTTTTTCTTTCAGTATGAAAGTCAATAAGCTGAGATTATGAAAAGACGCTTTCCTGACTTTGGAAAAGGCGTTTCTCACCACTTGACCTTCTGTGACATGGAGATGCAGCTTGAACTCAGTGGCTGAGATGACCCTCAAGCTGATGCTTATCAACTCATCTGATCATGTGCTCTGACTGCCCTGCCTGGCTGGAGTCCCCCTGCCCCCCCACCCGCCACCTCCCCTCCCCAGGACAAAGTCTTTAACACCAATAGCCAGACAGTGAATAAGCTGTTTTAGGGAAGTGGAGAGTGAGGTGGGGAGAACTTCCTGATGACATCAGTGGTTTTAGTCAGTAAATGAGAGCATTCTGAGAATGTGTGATGGGATTAACCACACCGCTCAGCTGCAGAGCCGGCTGCACATCATCCCAGGGCTACCCGTGTCAGACAAAGAGGTCTGAGCTCACTTAGGGGATTAACTCGGGGGACAGAGGCATTAACCCAAAAACCCTCTCGAGGGGAGCCAGACGGCCTAGAGACACAAATATAGGCTCAAGTAACTGAGAGCTGGGCTCCAGCCTCCTGGTGGTGACACTCTGGGCAAGTGATATCAGGAATGGGCCTCAGGTTCTTCCTCTAACAAGGTGGAGCACACAGGGCTGTCACGAGAAATGAGCAGGACGCCGTGTGACAAGGGTCCAGGAGTTCACTCAGGTGCTCAGTAAGCCGGTTCCTGCTCTAGGACACTATTTGCGGAGGAGAGCCAGCCCCACCTACAGTGCTGGTGGGAGGCCAACACGCCACAATGCAGAGGTGCCGTGGGAGCATGGGGACAGGGCACTTTGTGTGGCAAGAATGAGGGTTCTGGGAAGGCTTCTTGGAGGAGAGGTTGATGCAGGAGAACCTTGTTTCTCACCCCATCTCAAATAAACACACACCAGTTTCTAAACTGAAGAGGAAAAGACAAGGTTCATAATGGCATGATACTGAATTAAGGCGCGCCTCCTCTGGTGAAAGAACACTCTATAAGCATTAGTGCATTCATACCCACGATATCCTGGTAAGCTAGAATAGGTGTGGCCACACCAGTCTTAAGCCCTCGCGTCATCACTGTGCAGGAGACAAGCCTACAGGCCTGGGAGGAGACGCTGGGTCCTGAACTCAGGTCACTGACAGGGCAGAACATTCCAGCGCAGCAGCGGGCAAGCGTGTGTCTACTGAACAAAGGGACCTGGGTCTCAGAGGTCCCAGAGGCTGTGGGGAACCTTGGCTTCAGCATTAGCACAAACGTACAGGATTCTGGGTCTTACGAGCTCCTGGATTTGGGCCCAAGCATTCCAGGGTCCACCCAGCTCTAGAAAGCAGGTCTGGAAATCTGAGCAGGATGGATTCTCATCATACCTAAACCCAGAGGGTAACTCGAGCCTACATCCTCTGCGTCTGAAATGATGTGTCACTGAGCAGTGAGGTAAGTAATACAAACATGAGCAGTCTCGACCTCAGTAACCCGGCTGCTATTTGTTTAGCGCTCTGTAGGCCAAAAAAGAGCTTTCTTCTAAGTGGTTTGCTTCTCCACTGCCAAGAAATTTGCTGGTGCAGACCTAGACTGGAGTTCCCCACTGTTCCTTTGATCCTGAAATACTGTGAGATGTTGCTCTTTTCATTTTACAGATGAGGAAACTGAGACTCTGAGAGGTCAATGGTTGGTTCATGGTTAAACAGGACCTCTAAGCACATTGCTGGAGTTCTGCTATTCAACGACACATTTCTGAACCTAACTGTCCTCTCCACACTCTTAAATGTGACTGTTTGCTGATACAGTCTCTGTTCTTTAAACCAGAAAGCAAAGAAATGACTATGGATAACTGGAAGTATCTTATTCATGTGGAAATCATAAGGCAGTTTTATTAGTAAGATAATAAACAGACTTGATTATTCAGAGATCTGCTTTAGGAAATCATTTTAATTAACAGAATTTAGTTAGGGTTAAAGTCTCAGCCGTTTTATTCTGACTTAAGCCCATGCAAAGAGATGTGTCAAGAGACCTCATGGACAGTAAAAGGGAGTCAGTGCTAGTAACACAGTGTACCTGGAACTCCTGTCTAACAAATCAGAGTTACCAACAAGGAGGAAGAACTGAGAAACTGAGATCTCTCAAACTGGGTGTGTCATGGACATTTTTAAACAAAGGGAGCCCAGACATGCTCATCGCCCAAACATGCATCCTGGGAGATGACAGTAATCCATACTTCATCAGGAACCTCTGGGCTAGGTTTGGAAGAGGCCCTGGGTTCCAACCTGCTGCCAAATGCAGTGCAGCTCATCCTCAAGGCCCTGTCAACTCCCCCCCACAGCCACTGGCTCCTGCGAAGCTCAACTCTCTAGTCTCTCTTCCACTCTCTCCCAGCTATGTCTCAGGCTGCTTTGTTGGAATCTTCTTCCTCTGACTGCCCTTTCAGAATGGCAGAATGCTTTTTTTTGTGGGTCCCCATCAGGTGCTCTGGGAACACAGTAAGCAGAGCAAAGCTGCATCCTGGCTTCACGTTGCTCAGAGCCAGGCCAAGGTCCCATCCTTGGGGGCTCTCGGTTGCCTGTCACAACTGGTCCAGAGCTGCACCTGGCAGATGTGTGGGTCTGACTCTTCTGTATCAATAACCTGTCAATCAACATCTCACTCAGAGCTTCTCCCGAGGTCAAACACCCACATTTTCTGCACCTCCTGGATACTTCCAAACGGCTGTATTGCTAGGGACCTCAAACTTAGCATGACCCCCTCATCATCCTTCCTAAATGCGTTCCTCTTACACACTCTCCATTGGCTAATGACATCACCATCCTTCTAGACACCCTGTTTAGGCATGTCAATCATTCTTCCACTTGTTCCCTCCAGCTTTCAGTTTTCTGTCCATCGTACCTCCACAATCATCTTCTCCTCAATGCCCTTCCACCTATGACTCTGGTCTCAATCCCAGCTCTCATGATCTATAACTTAACTACTACCATAGCATCCTCATTGACGTCTTCACCTCAGGCCTTTGTTCATCCATCCCTTAAATTGCTACTGGCGTAACTTCCTAAAACCCAGGTTGACTCACATATTCCCTCAAAACCCTACAGAACAATGATGGCAAGAAAGATGAGGAGGACAGGATAATGTTTACTTACCACATGACAGGTGCTTTCAGTGCTTTCTGTATATCTTATTCAAGTTTCAAACATACCACGGAGGCAATTTACAGCTCTGACCGTCAATTTATAGATGAGGAAACTAATGAAATCATAACATTTAACGTCCTCTGCGATGAGTACAGAACAGAGGGAATTTACACACACCACTCCCCTCTTACTAGAGCCCAGAGCATCCTTCCCATCACCCTCTAACAAACAATAATTGCACCTGTATCCACTATTCCCCAAGTGGAACAGACTCTGAATGTGGCGAGCCTCTTGGCTGGATAGACTCTTCTTCACTTTTCTCTGAAATCCTTTTCATTTTTCAAGGCCTAGCAAAAGTACTACCTTTGCTGTAAACCTCCCAGATGTCCTCCACTTGGACTTCACTGTATTACTAAGCTATGAGAATCTGCGGTGTTCATGCAATCTGCATCCAACTTATAGAAAAGTATGGCAAAAAAATACCCACACTTTCTAAACGCTGGGTGTTACTCAAGAGCTTCCAAACGTCATTTACAATTCAGAAAATTCAAAGGACATTAGAAAGTCAAAGTATGTAATCAAGAAGATGTGTTTCAGTGCAAGTCTGTTCTGGAGTCGCTCCCACCCCTCCTGGGACTTGGGAGAAATGTGCTTTGTTTTCAGTACCTGTCCCTTCCAAATCTGGCTTGAGGAGAATATCACAAACTTTAAGGAAGAAGAGCTGTGAAATAGAACTATCTGGGAAGGCCTATTCTTAGCAGTTATGTTAACAAATTAAAATTTTGCTTTTCAGAGAATAAACATAGAAAAAAAAAAGGAGACACAGAAGGCTTAGATGACCAAAAACAAAGAAAATTACACTCAGAGGGAAAATGGAAGGTTCCCGAGGGAAATGGGACGTCTCAATTGTAAGGTGGAAACTCAAAACAGACAAAAATGTACTCAGACAATCTCGATTTTGCAACCATTAGGCAGGTTTTCGAGAATAAATAGGGCAAATTACTTGACTGAATAACCATTAAGATATCTACAGTCGCAAATGCCCTATCTCTAAGTCCACACCCAGATGAGGAGTGGTGGGGAATTCCAGTTTAGGTCTGGAACAGCAAATTTCTGGATGATGGAGAAGCAAAGTCACACATCAAAGGGACTGTTATCAAAGGTCCATTGAGAACTGGTCACACCTGCAATTCCATTCCTTCAACAGAGCTGTGATAAGAGCGCAAAAAATGCCAACCAAGTCAAAGCCAGGCTAGCCAACTCAGGCTTCCATGTCATTGCAGGGACGGGGCGGGGGTGGGGGCGGTGTGTGTGTGTGTGTAAAAAAATATATATACACATATGTAAAAGATTCGTGTGTGTGTGTGTGTGTAAGGGGTTAAAATATATATATATATATATACACATATGTAAAAGATTCTTTAAACATTCCAATTAAAAAGAAAATTTCTCATTGAAGTCATTCATGAATTTACTTAAACTGTTTGCAAAGTTATTTATGTAATTAAAGATATGAAAGTTTTTCCCAGACAATCAAATCTTGATCATCAAGACCAACAGAAACTCTGGTGGTCTAGTGGTTAAGACATCACACTTCCACAGCAGGTGGCACGGGGTCTGGGAACTAAGATCCCACAAGCCATGAGGCACAGCCAAAAAAAAAAAAAAGACCAGTGGATATGAATTCTTAGAATGATAACTTAATACTTTTTTAAACAAACTATCTGTATTGCAGAATCCAAAAAAAAATTTTTTTAAACCATTCCTTCTTATTGGAGTTAGGACATATAGAAAGGGGAAAAGAAATCTCTCCACATCACAGTTCTTTATTTCTTTCAGGCTATAGCACACACAGGGCTTTCCAAGTGGTGCTGGTGGTAAAGAACCCGCCTGCCAATGCAGGAGATATAAGAGACGTGGGGTCAATCCTAGGGTCGGGAAGATCCTCTGGAGGAGGGCATGGCAACCCACTCCAGTATTCTTGCCTGGATAACCCCAAGGACAGAGGAGCCTGGCACGCTGAGGCCCATAGGGTCACAAAGAGTCGGACATGACTGAAGCGACTTAGCACGCATAGCACACACAAATTTATAAAAATTCCTGTTATCTAATGATGAGAATTACATCCAACTCCCTTTTCTTGTATTTTGAAGGTGTGTTTGAAGCTCCTTCAGCTTCTTCCCGAATAGATTACTAATTTTTCCCCTCATGTGTTGTGTTTCCTGAAAACTGGCTTCTATGTTTACACTATCCCTCCGGGTGAATGGACTTCAGGGGAGGTTAAAGAAGCTTTCCCTCCAGCATAAACACACCACCTGGGACTGACCACCCCTGGGAAGGGCCACTTCCCTTCCTGCAGCAACTCACCAGGCCTTTTTCTTTCGCTTGTGCTTGGACTCAATCATGCGAACAACAGCTTCCTCGTCATAGGTGTGGCCACACACTTTATTTTTCACTGGTTTCTTCATTTCCATCTGTAATCAAGAAGACATTAGACTTTCAGGAATGATGATGACCAGCTTCCAGTAACTTCTTCAAGTCACAAATTATTTGGTACGGCTGTCGCCTAGACCTGGGGCTTCCGAGGTTTAACCTCCCCATCTCGTGGCTCTACGTAACTCTCAGGGCAGAGGATGCAGGGAGACCAGAGGCCTCAATGGCACCTGGCCAATGGGGCAGGAATATACTCGTAGATCCCTAAGGACATCATGGACTGCAAACTCTTTCCCAGGTCTCCTCCTGGACCCTCACCACTTTCCTTTCCTCCCTCGTCAACTCCAGACAGGAAATAAAGTCAGAAAGCAAATGGGACCTTTTTGCCTCCACGAAGCAAACTGCTTACAGTACCTGTGTAATGGGGCAGATGAAGTTGGTCTGACTTTGAGTCACAATCATATCTTCATCAACTCCTTCTGTGCTGTCAGACTCTCTGTCCGATTGAAGACCATCTAGAGGGGAAAAGGGAAGCTGGTGAGTCTTGTTGCTCTAATGTGCCAAGGACAGGGAGGGGTGGGAGGAAGGAGGCTGACAGATTTTCGGGGTCTCTTTGGTGTGCACCCCTGTGCTAGGCACTGGGATGCATATTAACTCTTCTGCAGGGGGAGGTGGGGCTCTGCCCATGTTTGGTAAGGAAATAAACTTGGAGCAGTGAAATAACTTTTTCAGAGTCACCGAGAATGATTCTGTGGGGGAGGACTGTTCAGTCATCAGGAATGTGGCTTTGGAGTCAGAAGGACTTGATTATCTCTGTCACTTCCAGCTGTGAGACCTCGGGCTAGCAAGGTCTTTGTTTTTTAACTTCTCTACTTTATAACTTTATTGCAAAGATTAAGAGGTGAAGAATTCCATGTCCTCTGCACAGCTCCTGGCACAAAGACACATTCAATAAATGGTAATTACTGTTGGATAGTACAAGGATTCTCAAATTTTGAGCTTAGAACCCTTCTGTACTTTTAGAAATTATTGAGGATGCCAATACACTTTTAAAATATGGGTTATGTTTATCAAGATTTGCCATGTTAGACATTATTAAGACTGAGGAATTTTAACATATATATTTATTAATTCATTTAAAAATAATATCCACATGACAAGCTAACATAAATGATATCTAAAAAAATTAAAAATAATTATATTTTCCAGGGCAAAAAAAGTTACAGATATTTTTGAAAATATCATTAATTTGTGACTTAATAGAAGGCAGTTGGGCTTTGATATTTGTGTATGCATCTAGCCTGTCATGATATTGCATCATGCAGCCTTGGGAAAATTCACTTATGAAAAGAAAGAGGGTGAAAAGGGCACATGACATCTTAGTATTATTATGAAGATAGTGTTGACCTCATGGGTACCCTGAAAGGTTCCCTGAGTACCCAAAGGGCTCATGGCCGACACTTTGGGAACTGCTAAGCGAACGCGTGGTAGGGTTGGCTTTGAATGTAATGTATTTGATTCTGAAATGTATGTACTTTTCATGGTCCTTGCCCTTCACCAAGGGAAACTAGGTGACTACATGACATTTGAATGGGGGTACTGACAGAATCTCACATGAAAGCCTTTATTTTTGGAGAAGGGAACTTGTCATTTTGCACAGAAAGCAAAGATCAGTAGTGTTTTAAACACAAGTGTGACAGTGCAGTCCTTCTTCCTCCTTTTCTCCTTTCTCCCTTCCTTTCCTCCTTTCATTCTGGGAAAATAATACAGACATTAAAAAATGCCTTGCTTTTAATGTGTGAGGGAAATCCTTTTCTTAAGCTGAGATGGTTCCACACAACTTTTAGTTCCTAGAACTGCGGGCCCTGGGCTTCCCCTTCTGCCAGATAAAGTGTCTGCTGGAAAAGCACCCCTGGGGACAGGAGAGGCTGCAAAGCACCTGTTCAAAGTCACCTAGTGAACTTATGGCTGAAATTCAGGCATTCTGCCCCCAGTTACTCTGGTTTTTCTGCTGGGGGTTTCTCTTTGCTTTAGTGACTAGTGCTATTTATACGCCAGCTGTTATTTTCCTAGAGAGAGGTCCCCCAAACAGCTCTTACTCCTTGAAGAAGGCAAGAGGGATGCCCTTGGAGCTTAGGACTTCCTGGACGGAACATTCTCTTTTAACCATTGGTGGTTAAGGTACAATGCCTGGCGCCTCTCAGCTTTTCAAGGGGTTATAAAAATGTCTGAGACCTTGAAAACCACGTATTGGCTTCAAAACAGGATTACTAAAAAAACTGAAATTATCAGTTTTAAAGGTCTACAAAATGTAATGTTGGGTTAACTTCATTAACAGTTGATTTGGTCATCAAAAATATTTCATTTGGAAGCAATATGTAGGCTGGATTTCGGTATTAATTTAATAACTCCCAAGTACGTGGAGATAACTGCTGAGAAATTAATAGCCAATTATAGGCTAAATCACTTAATTTGGAGCCAAACTTTTTCCAAACCAAAACTGAATGGATAAAAATATGTTCAAAAATATTGCCAGCAATAAAATTATATTGAATGTGAGGTTGCCAAAGTTTAGTATGCTTGCTGTGATATGAGCTGGGGCTTCTGAAATAACTTTCCTTAGATCTATGAAGGGTTTCTGTGCTTCCCAGGACCTATCATTAGTATTAAGAGCACAAGAGTCAGACTCTTAAAAGAGGCCTATTATCGACCCAGTGATTCTTCAGGTTGTCTCAAGAAAGCTGGGAAGGTAAGAAGAAAAGTCAAGGGGCAGGATTGGGAGCTGTTCTGATTCTTCGATTTACTTCACAAAGCCTCCTCTGGGGGCTGCTGGATTCCCTTTCAGATTATGCATTTGACAGTCAAAATAAAAGCACCTCTTTGTCCATTTCTTACAGGGCTTATTCTGAGCGGACAGCACATTTCTGACTATAGATGTTATACTGTGGAACTCACCAGAAAATATGTTGGGTGAATCACAGAGTTCAGACAATGTGAAAGACTACAGGTTCTCTTTTTCTTTCTATTTTTAAATTTCAAAAGGTAGAGGAAGCAAGAAAGCACAACTCAGATGCAATACCAACCACCAGGGAAGGCTGAGCAGGGAACTCAGAAGCTGTAGGTGGCTATCAACAGCAGTGATCGTGAAAGAAGAAGGTGACAAAGTGAGGCTGCGGAAGAACGCCAACAGTGAGTAATAGCCCATGAACTGAGAGTCTAAAAAGAGAAAGAGCCTCAAGAGCTAAACTTCTCTTGAGCTAGAACATTTCCTCACCCGAAATCTGTATTTATAGAAAATGATATCAACGTTGGGATTCTACAATGTGCTGAACAAAAGGTCACATCTGGCAATAAGTATCACTTTTTTGGAGAAGGCAATGGCGACCCACTCCGTTACTCTTGCCTGGAAAATCCCATGGACAGAGGAGCCTGATAGGCTGCAGTTCATGGGGTCGCTAAGAGTTGGACACGACTGAGCGACTTAGCAGCAGCAGCACACTAATCTCAGACGGTAAAGAATCTGCCGGCCACACAGGAGACCGGGTTTGATCCCTGGTTTGGGAAGATCCCCTGGAGAAGGGAATGGCAACCCACTCCTGTATTCTTGCCTGGAGAATTCCATAGACAGAGGAGCCTGGCAGGCTACAGTCCACAGGGTCGGCAAAGAGTTGGACATGACCGAGCAACTAACACACATACACACATACTGATCTACACAAAAAGACACTTTTTGATAAGCCCACTGAAAGGAAGATTGGAGAGAAAAAATAGAGATCGTCTACTAGAATCACAAAAGTTTTTAAATTGAGGTTTAATTTTGAACCTCAAATAAGGTTTTTAAATGAGAGAATAAGGATTCTCTCATTTAATTGAGAAAACGGAGATCCAAAGACATTACAGGTTTTGTTCAAAGTCATGCAGGGAGTTAGTAAATCAACACATGGCTCTATTTTCTTTGTGTGGTTAACTGGAATACTAAAACCAGTGGGCAGGTTCTGGAAGCCATCCCTCCCTCCCCCAGATAATTGTTTTGTTAATAATAATACCTCAAGTTTATTGACTGCTACATACAGCTACTGTGCTCAGCACTTTATATACATTATTTCACTTAATACTCACCAAACACCCAGGAACAACAGCTCTACTGATATCCCCACTGTAGAGACAAGAAAACTGAAGCCCCACAATATTTTTAGGACAAAAATAGAAAATGTCAGCATTATAATAAAGAAATAAGTGGATTAAATCAGTTTGTTACTCAAGAGAGCACAAAAATTTTTCTGATTAAGAAGAGAAAGACAAGATGATGAGTCACAGTGTTTTCCATGTACATAAACAAGGCATGTTGTCAGAAGCATATGTGCCAGCTATTAGCTTCCGATCAGATGGGCAGATCTCAGACCCACACCTGACATCCATGTCCGGGCCCAGGGCACCCAAATGAAGTGCTGAGGAGGGAAACCTGGGTATGAACTAACATTTATAGAGCACCCACAAGGGATGTATCAGGGTTGACTTAGTAACTTGAATGGGATTTTTTTGATGTCATAAAATAAAAACCAAAAGGAGAAGACACAAAAAATGCTGTAATAGTAATGAAGTAAACAAGCAAGGATTTCCAAAGGTCTGCGAATATTCCCCTGGAGAAGGCAATGGCAAGCCACTCCAGTACTCTTGCCTAGAAAATCCCATGGATGGAGGAGCCTGGTAGGCTGCAGTCCGTGGGGTCGCTAAGGGTCGGACATGACTGAGCGACTTCACTTTCACTTTTCACTTTCCACTTTCACACATTGGAGAAGGAAATGGCAACCCACTCCAGTGTTCTTGCCTGGAGAATCCCAGGGACGGGGGAGCCTGGTGGGCTTCCGTCTATGGGGTCACACAGAGTCGGACACGACTGAAGAGACTTAGCAGCAGCAGCGAATATTCCCCAGTGATGCAAGGTGAGGGGCTTGGTGAGGGCATTGATTGGATCCCCAAGATGGGGGTTCATGGTTGGCCAGCTGTGACCATCAGTGAGCAGCTGGATCCTCATGTCCATCAACCCCCTCGTGGTTCCCCAAGCCCAAACCTTTGGAATCATTCTTGATCACTGGATTCCTCTCCCTTCATTCCTGACATCCAAACCGCAGGCAAGTTCTGGTGACTGGTTCTAAACTATATTCCCTAAATCAAAGCCGAGCCTTTTCTTGTGATTTCTACTACATGTTAGTCCAAACCACTATGGCTTCCTGCCCAGACCTCTTTGGAAGCCTCCTAACTAGAAGCCCTCCTTCAACAAGGACCACCATCTACATGCGCACACCGCTGCCCACCCCGCCACTCCGACCTGCTTCTCATGGGGGCCTGCATGGTCAGCTCCTCGGACCAGTCCCCTTCTTGCCTGCTGTGCTCAGGTCACACTGGTCTTGTCTCTATTTCTGGAACATGCCAGGCCCCTTCCCATCTTTGACTTCTACACTAACCTGCCTGGAGTGGTCTTCCTCCTGATCATTGTTTGTCCTCCTTCTTCCCGTCATTTTAAAATGTCAGTTTCAATCCTGTCCCTTTGGAGAGGCCTCCTCTGACATTGTGAGCTAGTGAAGAAGACACCCAGGCCTTCTGTACCCCGCCACTCTGTGTGACAGCACGTCTCTGTCAGTGCGTCTTTCTTATCTGTCTCCCTCTCTTCTTCTTTCCCCCTCCCCTGCTCTCTTCCAGGAAAGCAAGGACTTGACTGACTTGTTCACTGACCTGCGTTCTGGGAAAAGAGCAGGGGAGGGGGAATAGAGAAGAGAGGGAGACAGACAAGAAAGACGCACTTACAGAGACGTGCTGTGCAGTCACACAGAGTGGCGGGGTACAGAAGGCCTGGGTGTCTTCTTCAGCTTACGATGTCAGAGGAGGCCTTCCCAGATTCTAAAATGTCCTTGGGCTTCCCAGGTGACTCAGTGGTAAAGAATCTGCCAGCCAGTGCAGGAGACTCAGGAGACACGGGTTTGATCCCTGGGTTCGGGAGATCTCCTGGAGAAGGAAATGGCAACCCACTCCAGTATTCCTGCCTGGAGAATCCCATGGATGGAGGAGCCTGGTGGGCTGCAGTCTATGGGTCACAAAGAGCTTGACACGACTGGGAGACTGAGCATGCATGCACAAAATGTCCTTGGCATGCAGTGGTAGGTGTTCAATAAACATCTCATTAGTGAAGTGCTTCATCCAACAAGGCAGGAGTGGGAGTATTTTTCACAAGGATATACTTTACATATTTAACAGATGTGGCCACACACACACGTTTCACCCAATGATGATTTCATAGGTTTTAGGCAAATAACAGAGAGGACCTCACTCTAGCTCAGGGTACAGCCTCGGACCCTGAATTCCATGTCAAAGGCAGGAAGTAAATGTAAGTATTACAATTATAGTAGGCTGTGTGGTAATTACAAAGGAGAATCCAGACATGGTTTTGTGGTCAGAAAATACACTTGGGCCTGGCCACACACAGCCCTAGTATTAGTCACTTGTCTGTCTTCAGGCAACCCAAATTTGGCTGACAGTTAGACAGTTTTATGCCAGCTGGGAATAAAAGTTGATTGCTATGTGCTTTTTCAATTAAGTCTGAACATTTTTCTAAAAGCACTTTTCTCCTGAAAGTTAGTAGCAAATATTCTACAAACATTTGCTGCCCGCTTGAAATGCTTATTGGACTGCCCGGATTATTTTACTTGCGCTATTCTGGGATGGCATATTTGGAGAGGTTGAGTTGGTACATGGAAGATCCCCTCCCTACCCTGCAAAAGAAGACTGAGTCCAAGCTGGAAACTCTATAGTTACAGCGTCTGCATATGTGTCTGCGCCAACTCCTGACTTGTTTCTCCCACCCAGCAACCCACAGCTTGGGCTACGAGTGGCTGCCTCTGTGAACCTGGACATACCTTAGACTCTGAATGGAAAGAAGTATGTCAGCAGGCTCAGTCCCTTTGGCTTGGAATTGAGGAGTGTGCACGCGCGCGTGTGTGCATGTGTGTTGGACACTCTGCTACTAATGGGTGTCCAGCTTTGTTCTTGGGGCTTCCCGGGTGGCTCGGATGGTAAAGAACCTGCCCACAATGTAGGAGACCGGGGTTCAATCACTTGGTCAGGAAGACCCCCCAGAGAAGGAAACAGCTACCCACTCCAGTATTCTTGACTTGAGAATTCCATGGACGGAAGAGCCTGGCGGCTACAGTCCATGGGGTCTCAAAGAGTCAGATATGACTGAGCAACTGACACTTTCACTTTTCAGCTCTTTTCTTAGTTTCTTCCTGAGACAAGTGGCCTGTCCTGAATGCTAGTGCTTCGGCTGGGCCAAGCTGCCATTGAGGGAATCCTGGTTTTGGTAACTTTGACGCTGGCTAAGAGCTAAGACTCTTCTGTCTGTGAACGGCTTTTGCAGAATTAAAATGCAGATGATGTCCAGATAGGGCAGACAGAATTAAAAATTTCCTAGGATTTTTAACCTTCATAGGATAGCAAAATTCAACAGACACAATTTCAACAGGAAAATATTCAACAAAGGTAGATTGAGTTAATAATCAAAACAATGAAAAGAACATAATAAGGATCCAATAAATGTTATTTATCATATATATATACACTTATATTTTACTATAAACCAATGTTACATGATTGTAAATTGTTGTTGTTATTGTTATTTTTTGTCTTCCCTGGTGGCTCAGATGATAAAGGATCTATCTCCAACGTGGGAGACCTGGGCTTGATCCCTGGGTTGGGAAGATCCCCTGGAGAAGGGAAAGGCTACCCACTCCAGTATTCTTGCCTGGAGAATCCTCATGGACAGAGGAGCCTAGTGGGCTACAGTCCATGGGGTTGCAAACAGTCGGACACAACTGAGTAACTAAGCACACACATGGTGTTATTTTTATCATTACTTTGTGCCAGGCACTATGCTTGATATTGGCAAAAAATAATCCTTGCCCTCAGGAAGCTCAGTCACACAGGACAGATATAAACAATGCAAAGCAGTCTTATGTGGGCTACGCACACACAAGATATTGTGGAAAGAAGCTCCCAGGAGTCAGCCTCTCTGAGGAGCTCATAGCTGACATGTGTCAAAGAGGAGGCTCTTTCAGCCACACTGTCTGATACAACTCTGCCGCCTCCTTAAACGTGAGCATTTCACTCACACCTGCCTCAGGTCAGCATTCTGATCAATATTCTTCCTTCTTTGGCTAGTTATAATCTATACTCATCCCAGATTCTACATATTTTGAAGAAGCTATACATATCCAGTGCTACTCAATCCAACCTGATCCAGTCCAAGCAAACCCAATACAACCCAACCCAATCCCTACAATCAATCTCTTTTCTTTGAAATCCTTTAACACCTACTGTATACACCATACTCTTTGAGCTTAAACTTCCTCATTATTCAGTTATTTTATGTGGATGAAACTTCTTTTCGGGGTAGACTGAAAGCTCCTCGAGGATAACTTGTGTGTGTTCAAGTCAAGCCACCTTAAGGCAAGTTGCATGAATTTAAACACCTGCTCTGTGCCAAACACTACACAAATGCCAGTGGAAACAAAGAGGGTTAAAATCAGGTGTGGTGAGAGAGACAAATACTTACACTTTGTGCAATGAGTGAAATAACAAATCTGTTCTGTACGAAGTACAAAAGTAACCTAGAGGCTCTTGCAAGGTGGGGTGAGGAATCGAGGTGAACCTCCCTGAGAGAGTGATGACTAAGCCAGGCTCTCCAGGGAGGTGTGATAAGAAGAGGTAAGGACACTCAGGCAGTGAGGATTAGTGTTTAGGAATGTGGGCTTGGGGACAGCCTGCCTGGGTTTGAAATCTGGTCCTATTACTTTAGTAGCTGGGTGCTCTTGGGCGAGTTACTTTACCTTTCTTTGTTTGTATCTTCTCAGCTGTGAGATGGAGCTTATAACTGTACCTCCTTCATAGAGCTGTAGGAGGATTAAATGGATTAACTTGTGAAAAGTTCTTAGAAGAGTGTCAGGCAAAGAGCAGGTGATCAATAAATACTGTTATGATGATTAATATTATTACCCAGAATTCGCATGGAGCTAGCACAGAGTGGGTACCAGTAACATATATACTCTGTTCATTAAAAATGATATGCTGAGGAATCACCCGAAGAGAAACCACCACATTGCTCAAACTGGAGTTCTGAATGGGATGAGCCTCCCATGCCCAGGGCAGAGGGAGACCTAAATTAGCCCTGGAGTATTAGCTGACCCAGCACTAGCAACATCTTAGGTTTCCCGGCCATGTTCACTTCCACGGCTCTTTCAACAAACCCCTCTGAAGATCTTGAAAGTATACTGATGAAGAGTTTCAGCTTACATCCTCCAAAAGAGCTGACATTTTCATTACATGTACCCTTTCATGTTATTATACACTTGTTATCTACTGTTATTTTAGACACATTCTTTGTCCTCTGCTGATGTCATGTACTAAATTGATCCCATTTCTTTCTTTAGTAATTTATTTTTTGTCATGCTGTGCAGCATGTGAGACCTTAGTTCCCCAACTAGGGATTGAACCTGTGCCCCTTGCTGTGGAAGTGCCAAGTCCTAACCACTGGACAGCCAGGGAATTCCCACATCCATTCCTTTAAATACTGTCAAAATATGTCATATGTCGAAACATGAGCGTTTTAAAGTAATCAGAACCCAAGGCATTTTACTGGTGGGACAAAAAAGCCAATCCTTTGAGATGTGGTCATATAATATCCATGTTAAGTCAATAAATACTGAAAATATCCTCAAATTCAGTACATGCATTCAGTACGTCTTATGCAAGTACAGAGAAGGTTTGATGCTCATCTCTAAGTTTCCAAGCAAAAGCAGACAGTCTAATGCACACATTCTATTTCTTTGCTTTGGGTAAGTAACTAGAAAATCACATGACTGGAAAACTGATTAGCTAGCATGGAGATGGTCTACAACTCTCAACTGTTTAGAGCCACAGAAGAGTATGAAGCAAGTAAACATCAGAAGATGAGAAAGCCCATTTGGGTTCATCTTACGTTTTCTTATTTCAGAGGGTTGTAAATACCACCCATCCAGGGACCCAACACAGTACAATGGGACTTATTCCTATATGCCTTCCAACCACTGTCTATAAACCATCTTGACTCGAGATGTCTCCTTTTCATGCTCACTGGTGCTGTCCTAATTCAAGTCCCGAGCACTTCCTATTTAGAACTTTGCAAAAGCTCTTTATGTCTTGCCTCAGTCTCTCCCCAATCTTTATCAACACTCTAGCTAGTCATCTTTTCAAACCATGGCCTCCCACGTGGGTTTGGTCCCTGGTCAGGGAACTAAGATGGCACACACCATGGGACAGTTAAGCTTGTGAGCTGCAACTGGAGAGCCCGTGCAACCGCAATGAAGGCACAGGACAGCCAAACAAACACACAAACAAACCCAAACAACAACAACAAAAACCAACCATGGCCTCCTCGGCAAGACGACAAGAGTTTTCACTACTTGGCCCAGAGTATATTCACCTCCCTCCTCAGCCCCTTTCCCCGTATCCATTTCAAGCTAATCACAGGTAGCTCGCAGTTGCCAGGCTGCTCTGCACCTCTGCCAGCCCCTCACCTAGCAGTGTGTGACCACCCTTCAAAACTCAGTTAACTTCAGTATTTCCTCTGTGAAGCCCCCAAGCAGAGGTGATTCCTCCTTTAGCCTCCAGAGCGCCTCTGCAGATGTTGAAATCGTTTGTTTACTTCTCCATCTTCCCTACTAGATTGTGAATTCCACGAGGGGAGGAACTCTGCCTTATTTGTCTTCATATCCTCAGGGTGCCAGGCAAGGTGCAAGAACTTAATAAATGTCCATTAAATGACTGGTTGCCAAAACAAGAGAATGTTTTGAATATTGTTATATATATAAACTGACTGTGAAAATAAGATGAAAACAGTGAAGAAGACTGTTTTGAAGGCAAATATTTTAGATCTTTAGATCTGGTCTTTGATCTAATTACCTTTTTTTCCCCCTGGATGGGAGGGGGTCATTACATTGTCTGGGTCATTCCACTCTCCATTCTCTGTTCCGTCTGTGCAAAAGCAAACTACCAAAAAGCAAGATGACAGGGGTTGTATTCTAAGAAACAAACTATTCTACATTATGTCTTTGTATCATCTCTGATTCTATTATTCCCTTGCCCCAAATCCTCTGTGTCCAGAGGAAAGTACGATAATCATCAGTTGTGAAAAATGTGTAAATCATCTTAAGTTTGCTGAGGTTTAGAGAGAGTGTACACACAGTGCCATTCAAGTACAACAGTTTTCATAATACAGAAACACTGGGGAAATCTAGATATTTGACAGACTGGGAATTTACATGAACTGTGACATCACCACTCAAAATCTGAAGGAAATGAAAAGCAATCTTTGTCATCAGAAAATGAGGTGGGAAAAAAAATGAAATGAAAACTATATAGGTTGTATGGTTAATTTATCTTAAAAAATGGTATCCAGAAAAAAGACTGAAAGGAAATAGGACAAAACACTGCAGTCCACTGTGTCCCGGTGACCTTACTGTATGTGTGAACTGCTAGTAAATGAGGAGTCAAGGACATTTTTTAACTTTTGAAGAATAATTACTTCGCTTGCACTTCTTATATCTAGTACTCTTTATGAGACCAAGTAATATTTAAGAAGTAAGTAGGGCTGATGGCAATGCAGATGGATGGATTTGTTTATTCAATTTGTCAAACTGAAACACATTATGAAACCAAGTCTAGAGATCATAATATTTCAAAAGGGAACTTTAAAATTTATAATTGCTCAACTTGAAAACTGCAACACTTCAGGTTTGGGTAAGACAGGGGCTATGACACCATTTTCATCCCTGATACATTTGAGATTTATTATCCTAACGACAGTTACAATATTTCAAACTTATCTGTTCCATCACAATGTAATTTAAATAACATCATGTCTTCCATCTCTAATTTCGAAACTCTAGAGAAAACAAGAATGAAATTCTTCTAGTGAATGCAAGACTTTAATAACAGAGTAAAGCCAGCACCAATATCATACTTTGTTTTGTAAAGCTTCTCAAAATAAATGATATATTTGAGCCTAAGGTAAGAGGCACAGAAGACATCTGCTGTGGGATAAAGCACAGGGAAGGGGAAGTATTTGTCTTACTAACTGAGAGCAGGCCCTGAGTCTAATCAGATGCGTTCCTCCATACGATTTATCCAGCACAGTAGTTACGAAATGCCCCGGAATCTGGCATTAATTAAATATGCTTATTTTTCCTTTTCCCATGTATCTGATGAAGCATATCAGGGTTTATTTTTGATCCATTTAAAAATTCTCCTTTATGGTGGCACAATGTAGTCATGTTTAAAAAAGAAAAAAAGAACAGAAAAAGAAAAGGGAATAATCCCCAAAGAATATTACCATATGAAAGAAATCAAAAAAGGTCAGAGCCTGAGAGACCAAATCGAGTGAGGCTTAACAAGCCTGTCAGCAGCAAAGTCAGCGAAGCCACCCAAAACACAGACCAGCTCCCCAGCCTGCAGAGCGCGCAGAGCCAATCAGGGCTTCCGAGAGCCATGGACCCGCAGACAGACGCTCTGGACCACCTCAACATCTGTTTTCAGTTTGCAGGGTCTTGTCTGAAGTTAGCCTAACAGAAAACATACCAGAGTTGGGGGGGTGGTGGTGGAATCCCTGCCAACTGGAAGGAAGAAGAAAAATGAGAGAGAGTGAGAGGGAATGGTAGAGAGAGATGGAGAAAGAGAAGGGAGAGGATGGGGAGGACGGGAGCAAGGGCTGAGGGCCCCGGGGCGTCCACACCATCCACGCCACACCACACCACGCCATCCACACCACAGCCCCGGGAAAGCCCCCGAGCTCACACACCTGGAACCAAGTCCCTGTCACCAAGCCTGCCTTCCGCTCCCCCGGCCCCTCCTCCTCCACTTTTCACCTTCTAGAAAACCCTCCCGACGTGCAAAGGAAGACACATGACTTTAAAACCGGGATCAGCTTAGGACACAGCTCTTGTGAATGTGTACAATAGATCTGAGTCACTGGTTCATTTTGTAAACATGAAGAAATCACACTTTTAAAACTTCCTCCTCCATGACATTCACAGCGCTTGACAATATGCTTGGCATGGAACATTGACTCTTCCTTATCCATACCCAGGGATGTCAGGAGGGATGGATTTTCTTTCTCACTGAAAGCTCACAGATTCCAGGGCAGGTGGCAAGTTCAGAGGGAGCTCGCGATGGGGGCAGAAGTGGGGCTGAGGTGGCTATGAACCTGGGCCAGGCCATGTAGAAACATACAGAACTCAGCAGCAGCCCAGGACAGCCTTTCACCAGCAGCACTGCCTTCCTCAGGGAAACCTTCCCACTCAGGGGCTCCCCCATCCACACTGCCCCCTCCCCATTTAAATCATTGGTATCTGTTTCTGCCACTGACTTCCTGGCTCACCCGTAAGCAACTCAAGGACAGGGACTACCTTTGCTCATCATCTCTGTAACACAGCACGTGGCCCATGCTAGGGGCTCAGTGTTGATACCTGGGGTCCAATCTGAAGGGGGGCTTACAAGTCACTCTGTTCACGCCTGAGTTCTTCTGCAGAAAAGTGGTTCAGCTTTGGACCCAGAGAAGAGCTCTGTAAGGCGGAGTATGTTAAGTCTAGGTCGAGGTACCACATGGTTCCACAATAAACTGGGGAAACAAGTGTTAAATTTCCTGGAGACGATCACTCTTCTCAGCTGTTTCATTAGGATACAGTGAAGATGAGATAAAATATTTTGCCTTCATTAGAGAAAAGGACCTGATCAACATCCAGGCAGGAAGAGAAACATCATGAGGAAGGGGAACCCTGGAGACAGTTTCTGAAAGGACAGAGCAGAATGACTGGCTGATCATGTTCATTTTCAAAGCGTTTGGGGGTCCAAGTTATAGCGCTGCCGCTTAGAGTCTGTGAACATTCTGATGCTCCAGAAGGGAGCACTAACGGGCTGAAAGAGCAGATGGGAAGAAGAGACAAAACTAAGGAAGAAAGGAAGGAGAAAAAGAGAAGAAAAAAGGACCGCAGAACTTGCTTTACCAACTCGATAGGGAAAGGAAACGATCTCAAATAACTACCTTACTGAGCTTCTAATAACGATGATGCTGTCTGCTGGAGGCACAATCTCCAGTCGACAGTGTGGCCCTCATCTGGATGGCAGGGAGTAGTGAGAGGGACCAAACCACTAGCACACACACCCCAACCCTACAGGTGGACAAGGCTATACCACAGCTCTCTGATTTCTCTGAGGACCATTCTCTTCGTTAGTGAAAAATTCTCTTGAGACAAAAGCCAAACCTGGGGTGGGATGAATTGGGAGATTAGGATTGACATATATACACTATTGATATTATGGATAATGACAAACCTAGACAGTGTGTTAAAAAGCAGAGACATTACTTTACTGACAAAGGTTCATGTAGTCAAAGCTATGGCTTTTCCAGTAGTCATGTAGAGATGGGAGAGTTGGACCATAAAGAAGGCTCAGCACCAAAGAATTGATGCTTTTGAACCGTAGTGTTGGCAAGATTCTTGAGAGTCCTTTGGACTGCATGGAGATCAAACCAGTCAATCCTAAAGGAAATCAGTCCTGAATATTCATTGGATGTACTGATGCTGAAGCTGAAACTCCAATACTTCGACCACCTGATGCGAAGGGCCGACTCATTGGAAAAGACCCTGATGCTGGAAAAGACTGAAGGCAGGAGGAGAAGGGGACAGCAGAGGATGAAATGGTTGGATGGACTAACCAACTCGACGGACATGAGTTTGAGTAAGCTCCGGGAGACGGTGAAGGACAGGGAAGTGTGGCATGCTGCAGTCCATGTGGTCAGGACATGACTGAGTGACTGAACAACTATTATAAAACAGATAACTAATGGGGACCTGCTGTATAGCTAAGTGACTTCAGTCGTGACTGACTCTTTGTGACCCTACAGACCCACAGCCCGCCAGGCTCCTCTGTCCATGGGGATTCTCCAGGCAAGAATACTGGAGTGGGTTGCCATGCCCTCCTCCAGGAGATCTTCCTAACCCAGGGATTGAACCTGCATCTCTTATGTCTCTGGCATTGGCAGGCAGGTTCTTTACCACTAGCACTACCTGGGAAGCCATAGCTCAAGGAACTCCTACTCAATTCTCTGTGATGATCTAAATGGGAAGGAGGGGGCTATATATATATATACATATAGGTCTATACACATATAGTTGAATCACTTTGCTTTACAGCAGAAACTAACACAACACTGTAAAATAACCATATAGCAATAAAAATTAATTAAAAAAAAAAGTTAAACATGGCGAGGCAGCTGGCTCGCTTTGAGGCCCTCGTTTTGAGGCCCTCAACCAGCAGCCCCGGGAGGGAAAAGGCAGCAGGGTATTCAGGACCTGACAGAGGAGGCAGGCTAAAAATACATAAAGGGTGAACATCAAGGAGGAAGGGAAATTGTGCAGGGGAGGTAATCAGCACACTAATTATAGGGGTCATAATTAGGAGCGATGGAATGAAATTAAGAAAAGGAAAATTTTAATTGTCAGGGAAAACTTGGTTGGGCCCTCAGTGAGGGAGAGATGGGTTTCTCATAGTCTTCACAGAGTCTGAAGGTCATTCATCTCTCCAGAGCTGGTTCAGAATGAGCTAGAAATTATTTAAAGGCAATTTTATTTTTGTTACCAAAAGTAGATGAGGTTACTTGATGACACACACAAGGCCTCTCATATTTAATTTTATCATTCTGTTCTCTCTTCTAAATTAAATTGTAAAATAGTTAATGGTGAAAAAAGAATATGACTATTTCATTCCAAAAATATGATTCAACATCTAAGGAGACTGAAACCGGCACAGTGAGAACAAGCGAGGTGAACAGAAAGCAGTCAAGCGGGCTTCGATTGACAACAGGTTTACAGAGGACGGCAAACTGGAAAAGACAAAGTACTGAAAGCACGGCGGGTGTCCCTTATTTTTCAGAACGAGTTCAGTTCCTTTATTTTTCAGAATTAATACGGAGATGGCAATTAGACTTAACTGATTATCGTCAAGACACTGTAAAGAGCCTTAGCTTTCAAATTTTAACCCAGTTTCAAGTCTGGCAGCAGTCTCACAGCTGTTAGAGCACTGAAACTTGCAGCCCTAAATAGGTTAAACTTTAGGTCATAAGAAGAGACTACAGTATTGAAAGCTCATAGACTGGGAGTCAAACGGCAAGAAAATCTGTTTTCTCTTCCTCATTTAGGAGCCCAAGGAATGATTCATGTAACTTTCATTGAGTAAATGTCTGCTGACAAAGACTGTTTCCTAGGCGCAGAGGATGCAAAGGCCAGGGGTTGAAAAGAACCAGAAAATATAAAACTTTATACTGGGGGGCTGAGTACCAGGATGGACATGAGTTTAGGGGGGTGGGGGAGCTTACAGCGAGGCTTCTAAACATGACTACAGGAGGGACAGTGGCACTGGAAAGAACCCTGGAGGAAGAGGAGGTGAGATGAGCAAAGGCAAAAAGGTGAGAGAAAGGAATGTTGGCTGTCCACTATCCTCGGTGGATGAGTTTAAGAGCAGTAACTCCAGTAATGGGTACAGGTTCCCTATTATGTAGATTACAATAAAGGAAGCAATACAAGCATCTTAAAGTCAGGCTTTCTGATATTACTGATACTTCTCCAGTATTATTACTCTGGAAAAAGGAATAAGTACTGAAAAAACGATGGGTTTCTCTTATTTTTCAGAACGAATTCAGTTCCTTTGCTTTTCAGAATTAATACAGAGATGGCAATTAAATTTAATTGATCATTGTCAGGATACCATAAAGAGCAGTGTAAGAATATAAATATTCTTATATTTGGCTGCACCAGGTCTCGAGTCTTAGTTGCGGCATGTGGGATCTATTTTCCTGACCAGGGATTGAACCTTGGTTCCCTGTATTGGAAGCCTGGAGTCTTAACCACTGGACTGCCAGGAAAGTACCCCCAGTATTACTATTATTACTTTAAAATATCCTAATATGTAAGCTGGGGCTTCCCTGGTGGCTCAGTGTAAAATATCCGCCTGCCAATACAAGAGACACAGGAGTGGCGGGTTTGATCCCTGGGTCAGGAAGATCTCCTGGAGAAGGAAACAGCAACCCACTGCAGTATTCTTGCCTGGGAAATCCCATGGACAGAGGAGCCTGGTGAGCTACAGTCTGTAGGGTCTCAGAGTTGGCCACGACTTGGTGACTAAACAACAACAACAGCAAAATGTAAGCTACCCAGCACGCTGTCTGCTTGGTTCTTCCTCTTCCACCGGCCCACCCACCACCACCATGGACTGAGAGCCTGCCATCTTGGTAGGTCCTCCATGCACCAAGATCAGCCAGGCCATGCAGAGCCCTTGACCTAAATGACTCACTGTCTGGCGTCAGGGGAGAGAGTGCCTTTAAAACACAGTGAGGTGAGTTCTATGAGCCTCAGCAATGGTTTCCAGAGAAGGAAGGGGATTCCAAGCAGGGTGGGGAGCTCCTGCTCCCCCCAGAGGCAAGAGAGATCCAGATGCATTTTGGGAGAGGAAGCTGGGAGTAGATGGGACGTAAGGAGACCTGATGACACCAGATACTGCCAAGCAGTGACCTTGCAGAGCAGCAAGGCATCAGGGAGCTCCTTAAAAATTTTCCTCTCCCTATGTGAATTACCTACATGTAACATTTTGGACAAGATTTCTCAGGATAAGTTATATCTGATGAGGTACTCTGTGTTCTCCCCGGCTTGTCTACTCATTCTTGCCCTTCAGGTCAATTGCAAATTCAGGGCTAAAGCTATAAATAAGTTTTCAGAGACTCTCTTAAAAACCTTTGGTCTGATTTCAGATCCAAAGATGTCTTAAGCATTGTGATGGCCTGATTCTGTCCTGATCAAAAAACCTGTTCCATACACATTCAGTTTCACCATCTATACTATATTTACCACTCCAGTAACAAATTGTATTTCAAATCCTACTTCTGACAAGAGGCATTGCATTTTGAAAGGACAGACAGCCTGCAGGCAGATTCAAAAGTTGAGTTTACAACACTTAGGATTTTCTAATTCAGGCTTTCATCTTGTATAATGTTAACTATGTAATTGCTAACTTGATTTTTCTTTTCTTCTCTGTATTGCTTCTGAGGTTCTGATGAAATGTTGGCTGCCATTGCTAATGAAATTCAGAAAAGGAGTATTCATTTTTTCCTCTGCTTGGGAACTTTGATGCAATAGATGTTTGCACACTGCTGTCAGAACAAATAAGATTCACTATTCCTAAGCGCAAAGGGAACATGGCTTTTCAAAAGAAAAGTGAGAAGAAAATTCAAGCAGAGGGGACTTGGGGAAATTTGGCAGGCAGAAACTTTTGTGTTCTGCTGATCTGATTGTTTGAGAAACATTTTGAAGAGATTTAATGTAAAAGGCAATTGTTTCTTTTTTTCTCCCAACCAACATCTAGGGTAGAAAAACACAATGTCTTCAAAAGAACTATTTGCCAATTAGAAGAAAGCAGTACTTTGGCAGATAGCGAAAGGGAAGTGATTGAAAGTTCTGGGTTCTGCCACTCAGAGGTCATGCCACTTAAACTAATGTTCTTAACCTGGTTCTTTTTCCAATCTGGAAAATAAAGGACTGACACTAGGTAGGAAGGTAGTTCTACAGTTTCTAAAATCCATTCTAGCTTAAAATCCCTCATCCTTATAATCATTATCAAACCTTAACACTCTGAAAACCAAAAAAAAACAAAGATTTACATGAATATTTAGGTAGTCAACTCAAAGGATTCCTTGCACTAATTTTAAGGCAAACGTTGCCTTCAAGAGTCAACCTACTTGTAAACCAAACTTGCACAACATCCTAATTTATGTTACAGAAATAAGTGGCCATTAGTAACCTAGCAAATAAAATTTGGATTTCAAGTGATGAAAACATGTTTCACGATGACCAATGTTAAAGTATAAATTGAGCAACAGAGATGGTTACCCAAGTATAGCAGGTAGGTGCAATGCGGTTATTACTAACATTTTGAAAACTGTGTTCAGGAAGCCTTATAATCACAGCATTATTTTACAAGAGTCAGTGGACTACAAAGGAGAATTATGTTCAGACCTGACACACAGTAAGAGGGGGAGTAGGGCTATAAGTCAGCAACAATAACAGAAATTAAATCAGGGGCTGAAATACATTTTCCCAGACTCTTACCGTGTCATGGACACTTAGATCTTTTTATTTATTTTTTGATATTTAAAAAAAATTTATTGAAGTATAGTTGCTTTACAGTGTTGTGTTAGTTTCTGCTGTACAGCAAAGTGAATCAGCCCGACACAGACATATATTGGGCTTCCCTGATAGCTCAGTTAGTAAAGAATCCACATGCAAGGAGGGAGACCTGGGTTCGATCCCCGGGTTGGGAAGATCCCCTGAAGAAGGGAAAGACTACCCACTCCAGTATTTAGGCCTGGAGAATTCCATGGACTGTATAGTCTGTGGGGTTGCAAACAGTTGGACATGACTGAGCAACTTTCAATCATACATATATGCCCTCTTTTTTGGATTTCCTTCTCATTTAAGTCACCACAGAGCATTGAGTAGACTTCCTACGCTATACAGCAGGTTCTGTTCAGTTATCTATTTCATACATAGTGGTGTAAATACGCCAATCCCAATCTCTCAATGCATCCCACCACCACCCTTTTCTCTCCTTGGTGTCTATACGTTTTTTTCTCTATGTCTGTGTCTCCATTTCTGCTTTGCAACCTAAAAAATTAGGTACTTTTAAAATAAGACATTTGCCCAGTCTTTTCTTTCATACTTCAAGATTACAAAATCCTCTTACAGATTAACCCCATTTCCCCAAATTCTAATCATTTTTTCAATCATCTGCAACTCACATAAGCCCGTAATCTCACAAACATGAAGTGCCCTTCAGTCACTGAAAAGGGCAAGGAGGTCAGACCTGGGGACGTTACTGAACACGGATGACAAATCTCTGGATGAGCTGGGGGAGGGGATTCCCATAGCTTCCAGATGTCCTGCTCGTGTGAATGTACAGGTAGCTGACAGGACTATTAGTTTAAAAATATGAAAACCACACACTGGAGCCAGTATTTTTCTTGGAGCTATTATTTGAAGAGGCCTAGATCTGGAAGCCCAACCTTATTCCCACGTAGACTAAAACGTGGCTTGCAAAGAATCTGCAAACAAGCAACTCACATTCTCCAAAAGAGCAAGCTGGATGCAGCTACCATTTACTCTTCCATGTTTCAGACAGTAAAATGCCACACGTGGCGAGTGAATCATGAACCCGACCACGTGAATCTCCTTGTGGTCAGCGCCTCCCGTTTCTGCTCCTCGGCAGCCTCACTCGGTGAGACCCCCAGCGTCCTCGTCACTTCTCTGAACCCGTTCTGATCTGCGTCATCCTTTCACAGCTTACGACTCTGCACATAACCAGGTCCCCTCTCCCCACCCTACAAGCCCCATCTCCCACCCAACCTGTGACTGGGGCAGTAGGGAGGAGCAAGGTCTTCAGAGTCAGATCTAGGTGGAACTTGCCTCCACTAGCTCTCTGATTGCAGGAAAGGCACCACCTGGCAGAGCCTTGTCTGTGAAATGGAACAACACTCAATTGGCGGGACTGTTGTGAGGGCTGAGAATTTAACTGCAGACCTGATTTAATTTGAGCAAATGGATCATCAAGCACACATCAGCTCTTTTCTCCCTCTCTCCCCTTGGATTCCAGGGGACTGGATGTGTTTGCTTTGGTTTCTGCTTCAATTCTTTCCTATCTTCTTCAATGATCCTTTCTTACTGGGATTGGGGTCCTGTCAGGGCTTAACATGCCCTACTCTTCTGCCTCTATTACAAGGTGCCATGTGGCGATACACGGCCTCTCCTGGTTTGCTATTTTCCTACTCCTGACTATTCACTTCCTTGTTACAGCATCTTAGAACAATGCCATATGCACACAGGGCCATAAACAGTGTCTTCTGAGGATCTAGCCCACTCAGTGCCACTACATTATGTGCTTACATGATCCGTCAACCAGTATCCACTCTGAAATTTTCCCTTCAGTTGAGCAATGCCTAGTCCTCAATCTTAAACACCCCAAGTCATCAGTAACTCTTTTTTTTATATGACATACGCTTGTCTTTTTTCTGAGTCTTCCTCTGCTTTGTCTCAGTTGATCAGGCCCCAAGTCAGTGATCTGTCAAATCAGTAACTTCTAGCCATGTTCCACTTGTCCTCTCCAGGGCATGATTCAGGCTACTGCAAGAGCCTGTGTCAGTCTCCCACCTCTCAGTCTGGGCAATATCCCCTCTATTGTTCCCGTCTTTGTTCACAGGCAAAAAGGGATAATTTTAGTTACTTTCTGGCTGGATATCCATAACTTTCCTCCCAATATTCTCAGATAGACTTCATAGAAGGAGACAACATAAGCTTAACTTCTGCTGCCCTCAGTACCTCTGTGTTTTTGAGCTGGTTATCCAATCTTTTCTGAGTGTTTTTCCTCATCTATAGATGGGAAAACCTCACTTGTGTGGTCGGGCTGCTCTGAGGATAAAAACATTTGGGGTAAAATGCTAAATATGGGCCTTGGCATGTGACAGCTGTCAAGAAAAGAGGGAAAAGATTCTTCTTAAACATCCAGAGCTGCTTCTGACCACAAAACTGTTCCATTGCGCTCCATCCCTGTCCTTTCATTGGCAGGAATTTTGAGTGCCTGGCTTCCCTTTCAGGGTCCCACTGTGACTTTCCTCTGAGGTACAAATCATGCCCAAGAACTTCATCCACTGTTTCAAGGCTTCTTTCTAGATTGTTCAAGATATTTCATGATCATTTTTGGCTCCAAATCCTCACACACACTCTGCCCACCATCTCCTAAGCCACATCCTGAGCTCTCTCATCTCAAGATGTCCTTGAGATGCCAACCCCAAGATGGTGGTCCAGTGGTTACGACTTCACCTTCCAGTGCAGGGGGTCAAGGAGTTGAGATCCCACATGCCCATGGCCAAAAACCCAAACCATAAAACAGAAGAAGTAATATTGTAACAAACTCAATTAAGACTTTAAAAGTAGTCCACAGCAAAAAAAAAAAAAAAAAAGAAAAGAGAAATGCCAACTCCCAACTTTCCTGATTAAAATATAATGGACACTGCTACCTTCCAACCCTTGAGAAAAACAACTCTGCTCCAGCCTGGGGAGGTGGGAAGAAGGCTGGCCAGATCAGGCAATCTGCTCCCAACTTGCTATATGACCTGGGCTAAAGCATCTTGCTTCCCTAAGACAGGGAGGAAGACTGGAATGTCTCCCAGCTCCTTCCAGGCTGGAAGATTAGACTCTCTGAATTTGGTATATTTGGATGCCCAATCTCGTCCTCTTATCTGTGTTGTTCTGCTGCTGTGTGAATAACCTCTAGGCCCCTCAGCCTCAGCATTGTTCTCAAGGGCAGAGACTATTATCTGGGTAACTCACTTAGCACAGCCTGAAGCGCAGTGCCACAGAGAGTGAAATACTTAATGCACGCATTTAGATGACAATGATCAAAGCACCTCCAGTAAGGCACAGACAGCTGCCACTAGATGACTCAGACCTCTGTGCAAAATGGCTTAATTTAGCACCCTTTCACTCATCTACAGAACAGATTCTGAGTGAAGAACGAAGTGAACTGAATACCCTTTAACTAATTTAACTTCACGATGGCCCAGTAAAGTCAGGAGTTTTTATCTCTAGAACACAGATGAGAACGCAGACACAGACAGCTCCGTCCGTGTCTCCTGAGTCAACGGTGGACCCAGGGGCCTGAGGGAGTCGTGGAAAAACCCTGGACTGATGGGGAGGTAGACCTGAGCTCTAAGCAGGCTCCACCACTAGCCATGTGTGTGACCTGGGAGGTGGCACACTGGGGGTCTGACTTTCTTCGCCTGGAAAATGGCCTTGAGCAGTGGTTCTCAAGCCTGGCAGGGGATTGGGACCACAAAGGAGATGATATTAGAAACAAAATCTAGACTCCCAGGTCCACTCCATGGGTCTGGAGTAGGCCCAGTCCACTTTACCTTCTGTATGTGCTTCCAAATGGGAACAAAATTCACTGGCAGCAAGAAATGACATTGGAGTTTCAGCTTAGTGTTCCATTCAGACAACTTGGGAACCACGTTCCCAAACCCATTAGATCATCTAATCCTTCTTTCTTTCTTAAGAACCCAAACTGGACTACATCCAAGCATATTGCATGGGAGCTTACCACATGTATGAGAACCCAAAGAATTTTGAAATCAAATGTTGGTTCATGGGACTCACGGGGTCAAGTCAAGAAGTAACCTTGTTTTGACAGAAATCCAAGCTAAAGTGCAGTAACTCCTCTCTGAGCAAGTTTCTTGTAATCAGCGTGGAAGGCTGAAGAAGAAAGGGAAAAGGCGGCAGGCTTGTGGGAGCAGTCTAAGAAGTTTCTTTTCAAAACAAATACCTGTAATACATCTGGATTTACTTGACTAAGTCTTAAAGATTTAGTGAAAGTCTGATTAACAAGGGAAGAAGGAACCTAAGTATTGGTTTGCTTTGGAGACTGAGTACTCTTATCTATTGAAGGCTTACTGTGTGTGTCAGGCCCCATGCTAAACATTTTACACACATTATGGCATTTCATTGAACCAACTCTGATTCAAGTAACTTGCTAGTTGCTCAGTTGTGTCTGACTCTTTGTGACCCCATGGACTGTAGCCCATCAGGCTCCTCTTGTCCAGGGAATTCTCAAGGCCAAGAATACTGGAGTGGGTTGCTATTCCCTTCTCCAGGGGAACCTTCCTAACCCAGGGACAGAACCTGGGTCTCCTGCATTGCAGGCAGATTCTTTACCATCGGAGCCATCAGAGAAGTCCTCAAATATCTTATTCACATTTTATTGAAAACTGAAGTTCACAGAGCTAGCCAAACCCAGGTATAATTTGACTCCACAAACCATGCAATACTACAATAGGTCAAAATTTCTTGAATATCTGACACTGAATAGCAAAGATCAACAAACTGGTCAGGTTTCTAGGAATCTATGAATTGGAGACAAAAGTATATCTTTTCTGGAATTCACAAACATGCTTTACTTAGAGGAAGTTGGACAAACAGAAAGAAAATAATAAAACATAATTTAGAAAATTTGAATCCAACTCCTGTTCTTGATGTTGGTTTGATCATGAATGTACCCTTGAAAAGGCAGTTTTCATATCTTGCTGTGGGTTCCATATCAGCAGAGTGAGGGTGACAGGAGCGACTTACATGGTGGGGATGTTGTGAGAATTAAATAAATTAAGTACACAAAGCAGCTTTGATCTCTTTAGAGAAAGGTGCCAAATCAACGAAATATGGAATTATTATTTGTCCTTCTGAATGCTGTAGCTGATTGAAGCTTATAAGAAGCACCTCAGAGACCAGACTCCTGAGAGTCCCTTGGACTGCAAGGAGGTCAAACCAGTTAATCCTAAAGGAAATCAGTCCTGACTATTCACTGGAAGGAGTGATGCTGAAGCTGAAGCTCCAATACTTTGGCCACCTGATGCGAAGAACTGATTCACTGGAAAAGACCCTGATGCTGGGAAAAATTGAAGGCGGGAGGAGAAGGTGACTAAAGAGGATGAGATGGTTGGATGGTATCACCGACTTGATGGACATGAGTTTGAGCAAGCTCAGGGAGTTGGTGATGGACAGGGAAGCCTGGCATGCTGTAGTCCATGGAGTTGCAAAGAGTTGGACACGACTGAGCAACTGAACTGAACTGAGACACCAGACTTCCTCCATCGTTTTCTAAACTTTCCAAATCTTACCCCACAAATAAATCTGTGACAGCAAGAGGTGGAGCAAGCTATATAGGCTGCCAGTTCACTGTTGATTGGAATTTGAAATACAATAACAAACCAGAGGTTACCAGTGGGGAGAGGGAGGGAGGAGGGGCAGGGAGGGATCGGGGATAAAGAGGGACAAACTATTAAGTATAAAATAAGCTACAAGGATATATTGCACAACACGAAGAATATAGCCAGTATGTTTTAATAACCGTAAGTGGAGTGCAACCTTTAAAAACTGTGAATCACTACACTGTACGCCTATAACTTATATAATATTGTACATCACTGATACTTCAATTCAAAAGAGCACAGTAAGCCTGTCTTAAATTCTTTCCAAATTCTTTCCCCTGTCCAAGGGGATCTGGGTTCTGAAACTCCATTTGCGTTCTGTTGAAGTAAACTCTTACAACAGGTCTGATTTTGAAGGTAGTTCCTCAATCTGTGCTATCAAAAAGTATTAATAGAAAAGTGTACAAAAAGCATTCAGTTGTTTTCTGTTAAAAAGCAAGGAGGAAAGCATGTATTTTTTAACCTCAGGAAGAAGAAAAGTTATGGCATTCATCTTTCGCATGCTGTTTTCCTACCCTGTCTGAGGTTGCTCTTTCCCATGACACAGCTCCTGACATTTACACAGTGTTTTACAATCTTTCTGTTCTCTCACGTTCACAGGCACCCTATGGGGGAGGGCCTGGGGACTGATAACCCCTTCACAGGGGAGGAAACAGTCATAGAACCCTCATGACGTGTTCAAAATTGGGAGTAAACCTTTCTTCCTTAATATACAGCATTGTACCACCTGTTTGAGAGGGTCTGTGCAAAGTCAAAAATTGAACATGACGAAATTCCAAAGTCAGATATATTCCTATTACATGAAGGCATAATGAAAGCTTGAAGCTTACCCTCCTCCTTTGCTTGAGGATTCAATTAAATTAATGTCATCAACTACTTATTGGACATTTTGAAAGACTGTTTTTTATAAAAGCGATCGCAACAATATTTTCCATTCCTCGTGCTCCTCTGCAAGGTAAACTTGAGATTTCCCCACAAAGGGAGGAGTCTAATTTCCTTCTCTTTGAGTGGTTTTTAGTGATTCAGCTGTAACCCATAGAATCCAGAGGCAGTGACAGTGCATGCTTTCTGAAGCCAAGTCAGACAAATGACCAAGCTTCTACCTTGATCATTTCAACAGTCACTCTCAGGACTCTTCCTCTCACAGGGGCCATGCTTTGAGAAGCCAAAGATACAAGAAGTCAGGTAGGGTCTCAGGTCTGGAGTCAGAACTAAGCCCATACTTTGAGTCATCCCATCTCAGACGCAAGGGACACGAGTACAGCAGCCTCTGATGACTTCAGCCTTTGGCCACTTCAGTCAGTCACTAGTGTGTGTGCTACCAGTCAAGTCCCTGGACAACATGCAGGAAGGAGAAGCCTCCCCACTACAATCTACCCAAATTCTTAGCCACAGTACACGTGAGCATAATAAAATGGTTGCAGCTTTCTGCTACTGAAAAAAATAATACCTAAAAACATAAAGGGAACAAGGTTTGGGTTTCTCTTTTAGTGGAATCAGAATTACATTAAAACCGAAAGGAGCCTGTGGTCATCTAGGCCAAACCTCGAACTTTACAGATGGGACCAGGAGAGGCGAGTGCTCAAGCCTCACGCTCTTTAGAACCTGTGTCAGGATGCCCACTGCTTCTCAAACCTGAGACTTGCAGGCTTCCCACGTGGACCGTCCTTTCTCGTTGGGATGTGAAATTCTAAAAGGTTAGATCTAAATCGTCTTATTTAGCACCTAGTATACATTCAAGGCTGAAGAAATGAATGTCATTAGGTGGGAATTTAAATCCAGAGTCCTCCAGTTGTCAGTTTATCACTCGTCCGTGAGTTCCTCAAACCTGTGGAGCAGATCTGTGTTCCTCTGAGACTAGCCTCCTCCCTGAGGTTGGATATTATCAAAAGGGCAGTGGAGTTGACTGCCATGGTTCTCATGGTGGGTCACAGAGTAAGTTCTGTTTTCCCCAAGCAAGTGAAGTGAAAGTTTCTCAGTCATGTCCAACTCTTTTTGACCTGATGGACTACAGAGTTCATGGAATTCTCTAGGTCAGAATACTGGAGTGGGTAGCCTTTCCCTTCTCCAGGGGATCTTCCCAACCCAGGGATCAAATGCAGGTGCCCCACATTGCCGGTGGATTCTTTACCAGCTGAGCCACAAGGGAAGACCACGAATCCTGGAATGGGTAGCCTATCCCTTCTCCAGCAGATGTTCCTGACCCAGGAATTGAACCAGAGTCTCCTTCATTGCAGGCGGATTCTTTACCAACTGAAAAGAGCTGCTTTATTTCCATCCCTCTGAAAGCTGCTGCTGCTAAGTCACTTCAGTCGTGTACATGCTCTTAAAGCTACCCATTCCCTCCTGTTCCTACATCACCATCCGTCCCCCTTCAGCTAACCTACTTTTGACTCTAACTCCCAACCTCACTGACCCCAAAGTCAACCGTTTAGGCAACTGTGGTTCTTTTGGAGGGGTCTGGAGAGTAGTAGCAACAATGACCATTCTTACTACTAATATCACCACTATCACTACCTCTGCCACCCATTACTTTTGGAAGGCTCACCACGTTCCAGGCCTTGTGCGAAGACAACACTGTGTATTAACCTAATTCTTTACGTGTTTTACTACAACATTCTGATGCATGTTACAAATATACCCATTTTACAGACAAGGAAACTGAGGCACAGAGAGGTAAAGTGGCTCAATATCCCACTGCTAAGTCTGGCCCCAGAGGCTATACTCGCTACACTCTCTATACTGCAGTGGGGTCACAAGATAAAGAATGGCCTCTAGACTCTGCGTTTATCCCGGGATATTGGAACAAGCTGGTGTGCTGCTGGTGAATAAGATAATCTAGCAATGAAGCTGTCTATAATCGAATGCTGATGTGGATTCCAAGCAGAAATCCACATAAATCCCTACCGCTGAATGTAAACAAAGCACAATATTTGTTCCAAAGGAAATGTTTTTGTTAACTAAAAAGAAAGGAAACAGGATATCAAAAAACAATGGCAATTCAAAGGTTCTGTGGCAGCTTTGAAGGAGGAGCCAAGATGAGCAGCCCTGCTCATAGCGGAGGGCTCCTGCAACACTGAGCTGCTGCTGGTTCCTGGGCTGAACGAACCCAAGTTGCAACAGCAAGGCTGTGCTGGGTTTTCAAACACTTCAAAGAACATCTTTATCATCTCAGGGAGAGAACCTATTAAGAAAGGATGTCCTGCTGTGGATTGAGGTCAGCCTGACCTCGCTACATTTGAGACTTGGTTTCCCAGGTGGGGATGTCACTGGGAATATCTGATGCTGCAACGTGATTCCAGAGTAAAGTTTTCTCTGCATCTAAACTCATAGCTTAATCTTGGATGAGTCTGAACAACACTCCTCACTTTTCTTTGGTCTGCAGACTGTGTGTTGGACGGGACAGGTGCGACGTAAAAGGCAATGAGCTGGGGTCAGGAGATCCGACTTCAGGTCCCACTTGATGTAGTAGCCAGACATTTCCTCATCTATGAAAGGATTAGAACTAGATGACCTGGGATATTATTGCTGTTGTTAACTATAATATTTGAAGTCTCTAACTCCCTGGCCACTAAAAAGGAAAATCACCAGAAAATGGAAACCCAGCTGACCAGAATTAATGGAAGGGTTGATGCTGTATCTGATGAAACGGTGATGATGGATATCCTATCACTGATTCACACCAGAAAACAAATAATAAGGTTGCAACTGTGTGCACCAACCTCTGAATCATACGGAGGATCCTCAAGACCACATTTTGAAAATCCCTGAGCTGGGCTTTCACGAGAGAACTACTCATCACCCACTTCTGGCTTGGCAGCTAATCAAGTTTCCAAACCAACAGGGCTGCTGGGGCTAAGTCACTTCAGTCGTGTCCAACTCTGTGCGACCCCATAGACGGCAGCTGACCAGGCTCTGCCGTCCCTGGGATTCTCCAGGCAAGAACACTGGAGTGGGTTGCCATTTCCTTCTCCAACAGGGCTTAGCATCTCGATTTTCTCTGATGAAAATGTGCATCAAGATACCACTTTGCCCGGCACAGACCAGTCCTGGCTCTTGATATGCTCAGTCAATCACAGGTTCATAGCTCTCCATGTGCTTTTTTAAAAAATTATTATTTATTTTTATTGGAGGAGAATTGCTTTACCATATTGTGCTGGTTTCCTGCACACATTAACATGAATCAGCCACAGGTGTAAACTCCATGTGCTTTTATACACAAGTATGTTACTCTCTTTTCACTAGACGCTGATATGACAGGCATGGAAACTGATCTTTAAATGGGGAATATCATTATTACACTTGGCTCCACTTCACCTTGCGTTAATGCATGATCTGATAAATAGTTGACGAACACTTGTAAAGAGAGACACATCATGAAGGTCTCTAACAGGTTTAGAACCTGCTACTTGCAGACAGGATTCTCATAGTCAATTTCAATGTATTTTTTTAAAAGATCAAAGAATCTGTAAAAAGGGCCAGTGAAGGGTCTTTGGGGGATGTCTGCCTCTTAGAAGTGATTAACAAACTTGAAAAAAACGTCCACTGCTGTTTCCTTAAAAGTCAGTTTTACTAAAGCAAACAGTTAAAAAGTGTATTTCCTTGTGCTGGAAAACCTCACCCATAATTATGACAGTTCTCAAATATGGCAATCTTTCATTGAGAAGGAACTCTTTAATTCATACTAATCTCAAAAGATTCAAAGGGAGTTCCCAGATTACCTATTTATAATCCATTCAGACCCATTTAGAGATGTTGAGAAACTTTGTCAACCCTATTCATGATAATCTCCATGATAATTAATGACCTAATACAGTTTTGCCTTTAAATCCTTCAACAATTATATACATGAATTTTGTGGTTACTTACCCATATTGGAGAAATGACAGCTTCAGGTCAAACATTCAAATCTATACTCCTAAAGAAAGGTTACTTTCAACAGCTTTTATATCTGGACATTCTATGCCCAATACCTGTATAAAAAGTTCTTCTTGTTGTTTAGTTGCTAAGTTGTGTCCAACTCTTTTGCAATTCCATGGACTATAGCCCGCCAGGCTCCTCTGTCTATGGGATTCTCCAGGCAAGAATACTGGAGTGGGTTGCCATTTCCTTTCCAGGGGATCTTTCCAACCCAAGGCATCTCCTACTTGGAGGGTGGATTCTTTACTGCTGAGCCACCTGAGAATTCCAATCTCCTTAATTCTGTACCTGATTTCTTATAATATAGCTGTCCCTTGCACACAGCACCAAGTTTATTTTTTAGTTCAATATCAGTTCAGTTCAGTCGCTCAGTTGTGTCCGACTCTTTGCGACCCCATGAATCACAGCACGCCAGGCCTCCCTGTCCATCACCAACTCCCGGAGTTCACTCAAACTCATGTCCATTGAGTCAGTGACGCTATCCAGCCATCTCATTCTTTGTCGTCCCCATCTCCTCCCACCCTTAATCCTTCCTAGCATCAGACTCTTTTTCCAGTGAGTCAACTCGACGCATGAGGTGGCCAAAGTATTGGAGTTTCAGCTTTAGCATCAGTCCTTCCAATGAACACCCAGGATTGATCTCCTTTAGAATGGACTGGTTGGATCTCCTTGCAGTCCAAGGGACTCTCAAGAGTCTTCTCCAACACCACAGTTCAAAAGCATCAATTCTTTGGCAATCAGCTTTCTTCACAGTCCAACTCTCACATCCATACATGACCACGGGAAAAACCATAGCCTTGACTAGATGGACCTTGGTTGGCAAAGTAATGTCTCTGCTTTTTAATATGCTATCTAGGTTGTTCATAACTTTCCTTCCAAGGAGTAAGCGTCTTTTAATTTCCTGGCTGCAATCAGCATCCGCAGTGATTTTGGAGCCCCAAAAAGTAAAGTCTGACACTGTTTCCACTGTTTCCCCATCTATTTCCCATGAAGTGATGGGACCAGATGCCATGATCTTTGTTTTCTGAATGTTGAGCTTCAAGCCAACCTTTTCACTCTCTTCTTTCACTTTCCTCAAGAGGCTTTTGAGTTCCTCTTCACTTTCTGCCATAAGGGTGGTGTCATCTGCATATCTGAGGTTATTGATATTTCTCCCAGCAATCTTGATTCCAGCTTGTGCTTCTTCCAGCCCAGTGTTCCTCATGATGTACTCTGCATATAAGTTAAATAAGCAGGGTGACAATATACAGCCTTGACGTAACTCCTTTTCCTATTTGGAACCAGTCTGTTGTTCCATGTCCAGTTCTAACTGTTGCTTCCTGACCTGCATACAGGTTTCTCAAGAGGCAGGTCAGGTGGTCTGGTATTCCCATCTCTTTCAGAATGTTCCACAGTTCAATATAAAGGGCCTTTTGAAATATAATATTTGCTTGCTTCAACTTGACCAGGAAATAAGGCAAAAAAATTTAAGCTATTTTGGACAAACCCATAAAATCAATTTCTTAACCCAGAATAATCTTTAAAAACCTCCTTTAAGGATCCAGCAATCGCACTCCTGGGCATAGACACCGAGGAAACCGGAACTGAAAGAGACACATGTAGTCCAATGTTCACTGCAGCACTGTTTATAATAGCCAGGACATGAAAGCAACCTAGATGTCCACCTGCAGACGAATGGATAAGAAAGCTTTGGTACATATACACAATGGAGTATTACTCAGCCATTAAAAAGAATGCATTTGAACCAGTTCTAATGAGGTGGATGAAACTAGAGCCTATTATACAGAGTGAAATAAGCCAGAAAGAAAAACACCAATACAGTATACTAACGCATATATATGGAATTTAGAAAGATGCAAATGAGAACCCTGTATACGAGACAGCAAGAGACACAGATGTATAGAACAGTCTTTGGGACTCTGTGGGAGAGGGTGAGGGTGGGATGGTTTGGGAGAATGGCACTGAAACATGTATATTATCATATGTGAAACGAATCGCCAGTTCAGGGTCGATGCATGTTACAGGATGCTCGGGGCTGGTGTGCGGGGATGACCCAGAGGGAGGATAAGGGGAGGGAGGTGGGAGGGGGGTTTGGGAGGGGGAACTCATGTACACCTGGGGCGGATTCATGTCAATGTATGGCAAAACCAACCAATATTGTAAAATAATTAGCCTCCAAAAAAAATTAAAAAAAAAAAAACAAACTCCTTTAAGGAAAACATCCTATAGTGATTCAAAAGAATAAAAAACAAGCATTTTTCAATTGGTAATTATATTCATGTGATGATTATATTTCAATCAGTAATTCCCATTTTTTTTGTTTTTCTCTTTCCTTCTCTTTTCTAAAACCAGAGTTTTCTTTTTAAACTGATTTTTTAAAAATTATGCACACATACGGTTAAAAACTCAACACAAGTGAACAAAATGAGAAGTAAAAGCCTCCCTCCCTGTCCACAACCCACAATCCCAATCCTCAGAAATAACTACTGTTAGGTTTTCGTGTATGCTTCGAGAAATGACTTACACACACACACACACACACACACACACAATGTCTATTTTTCATTCAAAAGAGATCCTATGTTAATATATATTGTTTTGCATCTTGTTTTTTATATCTAATAATATATTTGGGTGATCATTTCCTCCAGAATACTGGAGTGGGTTGCCATGCCCTTCTCCAGGGGATCCTCCTGACCCAGGGACCAAACCCAGATCTCCTGCATTGCAGGTGGATTCTTTACCATCTTAGCCACCAGAGAAGCCCAGAATTCACTTAATGAGCCCCCTAATAAATAACATTTAAGTAGTTTCCTTTCCCCTCTTTAACTGAGGTATAAATTGACATACAATGAACTAATATATAAAGTATATAATTTGATATATTTGACATAGGTATGTATCAGTGAAACCAACACCACAATCTACATAGGGGACCCCCAATTTCCTTGTGCCCTGGATGATCCCTCCCCTCCACTCCTTCCCATCCCTACTTCCAGGCAAGAGCTGATCCATTTTCTGCCATTTTAGGTCAATTTGTAAAGAATTTCATATAAAGAATCATATAGCATGTTTTTTTTTTCTGGTTCCTTGCTGCATGTATCAAAAGTTTGTTCCTGTTTTTCTTCTTGCTGACCAGTCCATGGCTATACCATAGAATGTTTATCCATTCATCAGTTGATGGACATTTGTTTCATTTTGAATGACTATAAATAAAGCTGTTGTGAACATCTGTGTAGGAGAAGTCTTTGCATGGACATATGTTTCCCATGCTTCTGTATATACCTAAGAATGGGATGGCTGAATCATATGGCTGTTGTGTCATGTCTGACTCTTTTGCGACCCCACGAACTGTAGTCTGCCAGGCTCCACTGTCCATGGGATTTCCCAGGCAAGAACACTGGAGTGGGTTGCCATTTCCTTTTCCAGGGGATCTTCCTGACCCAGGGATCGAACATGAATCTCTTGTGTTTCTTGCCTGGGAAGGTGGATTCTGTACCACTGAGCCACCAGGAAAGCCACCATATTACACGTGATCTTAGCCAAAGGGCTGAGAAGTGATTCACAGGTTTTTCACAGACACCCTTTTTAGGTTTAAGAAGGTTCCTTCTATTCTTGGGGCTTCCTAGGTAGCCTGACAATGCAGGAGAACTAAGAGACATGGGTTAGATTCCTGGGTTGGGAAGATCTCCTGGAGGAGGGCATGGCAACCCACTCCAGTATTCTTGCCTGGAAAATCCCATGGACATCCAGGGAAGGTTCCCACACTTCCAGGGAACGTCAAGGCAACCTCCACATGTTTGCTCCGTCACATTTGCTCTGCAGGAGAGAGCTCCTGAGCCTAGGAGGGCTACAGACCATGGGGTCGCAGTGAGTTGGATAAGACTAAACTCCTTAGAAGGAAAGTTATGACCAACCTAGACAGCATATTAAAAAGCAGAGACATTACTTTGCCAACAAAGGTCCGTCTAGTCAAGGCTATGGTTTTTCCAGTGGTCATGTATGGATGTGCGAGTTGGACTGTGAAGAAAGCTGATCGCCAAAGAATTGGTGCTTTTGAACTGTGGTTCTGGAGAAGACTCTTGGGAGTTCCTTGGACTGCAAGGAGATCCAACCAGTCCATTCTAGAGGAGATCAATCCTGGGTGTTCATTGGAAGGACTGATGCTGGGGCTGAAACTCCAATACTTTGGCCACCTCATGGGACAAGTTGACTCACTGGAAAAGACTGATGCTGGGAAAGGTTGGGGGCGGGAGGAGAAGGGGACGACAGAGAATGAGATGGCTGGATGGCATCACCGACTCGATGGACATGACTTTGGGTGAACTCCGGGAGTTGGTGATGGACAGGGAGGCCTGGCGTGCTGTGGTTCATGGGGTCGCAGAGAGTCGGACACGACTGAGCGACTGAACTGAACTGAACTGAACTGAAAGAGACTTAGCACAGCACTTCTATTCTTAGTTTCAGTTCAGTTCAGTTCATGAATATATATATTCAGATTCCATTTGCTAAAAATCTGCTTAGAATTTTTACATGTATGCTTATGAGGGATGTTGGATTAGTACCTTTCCTATAATAACTGGTTTTGTTATCAGAGTAATGCCGTCCTCAAAGAATATGTTGGGTAGTAGTTTCTCTTTTTGATTTTCTATAAAAGTTTGTGTAAAATTGGTATTATCTCTTCCTTAAATATTTGGTGGAATTCATCATGAAGCCACCTTGGACTGGAGTTTTCTTTGTGGAAACGATGTTTTTCTTTTTAAGTACAATTGAATTTCATTAATAGATATAGCACTATTTCTTATAGCACTATTTATCTCTTTCTTCAAAGGGAGCTTTGGTAGTCTGAGGCATTAAAGTCATTTGTGCATTTTATCTATGGTGTTGGATTAATTTGCATGAAGTTGTTCACAAAATTAACTTATCCTCTGTTATGTGTAGTACCTATTTTGATATAACATCTCTCATTCCAGATGCTGGTAATTAATATAATCTTTTTGTTTTCCTTTGTTTCTTTTCCCCCTTGGTCTGGCTGGAGGTTTATCCATCTTCTCAAACAAGCTACTTTTAGTTTCACTGAGTTTTTCTGCTGATTATCTGATTTCTATCTAGCTCTGCTCTTATAATTTCCACTCTGCTCTTTTTCTTTCATCTGCTTACCTTTGATTTCACCTGTTCTTCTTTTCCAGTTTTTAACATGGAAACTGAGGTGATTCATTTGAGAACTTCCTTCTTTTCCAATACGGGCAGGTGTTTAAAGCTACACATTTCTATTGCTTTATCTGTACTCGATTTATTTTGATATGTTAGATTTTCATTTTATTTAGCTCAAAATACTTTTAAAATTCCTTTTGATATCTAATACTCCAGATATCTTTCTGTTATTGATTTCTAACTTAATTCCATTGTGATCAGAGGACATTGCTGCTGCTACTGCTGCTGCTAAGTCACTTCAGTCGTGTCCGACTCTGTGTGACCCCATAGATGGAAGTCCACCAGGCTCCCCTGTCCCTGGGATTCTCCAGGCAAGAACACTGGAGTGGGTTGCCATTTCCTTCTCCAATGTGTGAAAGTGAAAAGTGAAATTAGATGACTTGAATCCTTCAAATTCACTGAGACATGGTCTGTTTTAGTAAATACTGCGTATGCACTTGAAAAGAATGTGTTTTCTGCTCTTGTTAGGTGAAGTTTGGTGATAGCTTCCTATATCCTCACTGGTTTTTGGAGCACCTGGCCATCAATTGTGGAAATCTCTTACCTATAATTGCAAATTTGTCTATTTGCCCTGGCAGTTCTATCGATTTTCTGTTTCAATAATTTTGAAGCTTTGTGATTAGAAGCATTAATGTATTTTGTTCTCTTGATTAAGTGACTTCTTTCACATTATAAGATGACTCTCTTTATCCCTGGTAACAGTCTTTGCTGTGAAATCTACTTTCTCTAACATAGTCAGATCAGCTTTCTCTTGATTAGTGTCAGCGTGTGCTTCCATTCTTTTACTTTTAGTCTGTGCCTTTATATTTAATGTGGCTTTTTCATAGGTCCATATAGTTGGAGTTTGCTTCTATATAAAGTATGATAATCCCTGTCTATTAACTGTGATGCTTAGACCACTTACATTTAATGAGTATTGACATGATTGAGTCCAAACTTACCATCTTACTATCTGTCTTCTATTTGTCCCATCCACTGTTTATTTCTTTTTTCCTCTTCTTTCTTTTTTTGGGGGGGGGAGGGGTGGTGCTAGTAACTTTTAGATTAATTGAGCATTCCTTATGATTCCACTTTATCTTCTTTGTTGGCTTATTAGCTATAATCCATTGTTGTGGCATTTTAGTGACTGTTTTAGATTACAGTACATATCTTTAACTTATCACAGTCCACCTTCAATTGATATTATTAAACTATTATATTATCCTATGTATACTGTAAGAGAATTAAAACAATATACTTCCATCTTCCCCTGCCTGGACTTTGTGCTATTATCATATATTTTACTTCTATAGCTGATATAAACATTGTTATTATTTCCGCTTTTAAAAGTTAGCAATTAAAGAGGCCAAACTAATAAGGAAAACTACTGACATATACCTATATAGCTATCATTTACGGTTCTCTTTGATTTTTTTTTTGTGTAGAATTAGTTTTATATCTGGTATCATTTACTTTTCTCTTGAAGGATTTACTTTAATATTTCTTGTAATGCACGTTTGCTGATAAATTCTTTCACATTTTGTATGTCTGAAAAAGTCTTCATCTCATCACTTTTTAAAGATATTTTAAGAATTTCTGATTGATAGTTTTGTTCCTTGCAGTAAGTACTTTAAATATCTTGTTTTCTAGCCTGTATTTTTCTTTTTTAAAATGAGAAATGTGCTGTTATCTTTATATTTGTCATTTTGTATATAATGCATCTTTTCCCCCTCTGGTTGTTTTTAAGATTTTTCTCTTTATTACTTGTTTTAAGCAATTTGATTATAATATGCTTTGGTGTAGTTTCTTTCATGTGTTTTCGTGCTTGGGGTTTGCTGAATTTGGATCTATGAGTTTAAAGTTTTCAACCAATTTGGAAAATTTCAGCCATTATCTCTTAAAATATTTTCTTCAGTCTTCCTGTCTCTCTCTTCTCCTTTGGGAACCTCAATGATACATATATATGACTCCTTGAAATTCCACAGTTCATTGGTGCCCCTTTCATTCTTTTAAAGTCCTTTTTTGTGTTTGTGCATGTTTGATTATGGATAGTTTTTATGGCTATGTCATCCGGTCCATTAGTCTTTTTTCCTGCAATGTCTGTGCTGTTGTTAATCCTCTGCAGTGATTTTTTTTTTCTTTTTTTAAAAATTCAGCCATTGTAGGTTTCATCTCTAGAAGTTTAACCTGTGTCTTTAAAAAGATATGAAAAGATCTATCTCCTTACTTAATACAGGCAATCTTTCCACTAGCTCTCTGAACATACAAAATGCAGTCATAACAATTATAACATCCTTGCCTAGCTATTTTTATATCCATGTCATTTCTGAGTCAGTTTCAATGAGTTTTCTTCCCCTCATTATGGGTTGTATTGTTTTGCTTCTATGCTAACCTGGTAATTTCTGACTGGATGCCAGGCATAGTGGAGTGATGTTTATTTCTGTCTTCTCGTAAACATTCTTGAGTTTTGTTCTGGGATGCAGTTAAATTAATTGGAAATAGTTTGGTCCTTTGGGCCTTGTTTTAAAGATTTGTTCAGGGTCAGAGTTGTGTATAATCTATGGCTAACTTTACTACTGAGGCAAGACTTTAATATCCCTGAATTATGAAATTTTGTTGTTTTTGCTGTTGAGAACAGACATTACCCCCATCCTTCCATAGAGTTCCAGGCACTGTTCTCGCTAATCCTTTAGACAGTTCTCTCTCTGACCTTGGGTCACTCAGCCATATGCACGCACTCCTCTGTACCCAAGTCAATACACAAGAGGGAGGGCTGTTCAGTGCTCCAGATTTCTGTCTTCATGCAGCTTTCTACTCTAGACTAGCTGTCTTGGCTTCCTTGGACTTTCAGCTATACCTCCTTCAACTAGGGAGACAACAGGAATCTGCCTGTGTTCTCTTCCCTGTACTCTGGCCTGGTGGCTCTCTCCAGGCAGTAAACTGGAGCAATCGGGGGCTCATTTTCTTTTCTTGTCTTCAAAGATCATTGCTTTCTGATGCATGATGTCCAATGTCCTGGGAGATATTATTTCATGTAACTTATTCATTTCTTTTCCCTTTTTTAAAAGTTTCAGGTGGAGGTAAATGTGGTCGTTGCTACCTAATCTTAATCAGAAGGTAAAGTCTCCTACTTTTTGACTGATATAATAAATGTGGCAATATACCTCACTGCATACACACCTTTGATTTTGTGTATGGCTCTATTTGTCAAATAAATTATCTAAGGTGTCTTTGTCAGATTAAACAGTAAGTGCATTTCAAGTGCAAATGATTTTGCCAACTGCCCTCCAAAAAGCTTTTACAACCAATCTACTAACAGTTTTTGAGTATGCCTACTTTCCCATACACTCTGAACACTGAGTATTATCAAATGTGTTCATCTTTACGACTTTGATAGGTAAAAAAGTTATTCTATTTCCATTTCTTTTGTAAGGTTAAACATCTTCTTACATGCTTACTGATGACCAGTACTGTTGTTTTTCTGGAACTATGTATGTCCTTTGAATTTTCAGAAAATTGATTTTTCATTTTCCTATTGATTTGTAAGAAACTGTGCAGGAAATTAACCCTCTATCATATGAATTACAATTTCCCCCTTTGGTCAGTTGATGGTTTCTCTTGACTTTCCTCAGGTCTTTTTTTTCCTCCATGAGTAATTTTTTAATTAAAAAAAATGTAGTCCAAGTTATCAATCTTTTTCTGTATGTATCAGTCTTTTTCTAGACTTCTCATAGCTCCTGGATATGTACACAATAGTAACAGGAGTTTATATCTTAAACTCATAATTAAGTGAGACAGTTTACTTGTTTTTTTTTTCCCCCAATAAACTGAAATTAGGTAACAGGCTGCAACAGGCTGCTACACTGAATTCATGTTTTTTATGCTGATCAAGATCTCTGTTGGGCAACTGTCTTTGATTAATAAAACACAGAAGATACAGATTATTACTTGTAAATACAGTTTGGCAAACAAGAATTTCAAAGCATAGAGGAGAGTAGTGGTATAATAAAGGGATCTTTTGGGGAATCACTGACTTTAAATCACAGTCTTATTTTCCCCAAGATGGACTCATCTGTAGAGTTTGCTGGGAATATTGAGCGATGATATGAAACCAAAAGTGATGATTATTTTAAGACATGTTGGTTGGTTATAAGACAGTTCCTAAATTTTGGAGCCTCCCCTAAAAACTCCAGCAATTTCTCCCCTGCTCCCTCTCCCATTGACCGATATAATTACTGCTGGTGTCATAAACATACTTAGAAGAGTATGTACTTGTACTTTGTCACACTTTCTTAATAAAACTGCCTAACTGTAAGTTTTCTGTAAGTTCTATTTTCCCAACCAGGCAGTCAGCCACTTGAAAGCAGGTCCTTGGCAATACGATTCCCCAGTACTGAGCTTAGATATCTATAGCTGAGTTGTACTGAGCTTAAAGCATGTGCTGTTGAAGGCAGTAAAACTATAGAATCTACCAAACTAGAACAGAATCCGAGAAGATAGTATGCTATTTATTTGCCTGGGGATGACATTTGTCATCATCAAGCATTTGACAAAAATGATACTGCTGTCCAACAAAGGAAAATAAATGAGTGAGGCCTGAAAGGAAGACCCCTCCAAGAAGAAAATACAATTGCTAGAAAGGTCAAGTTCTCTCCTAACATTGTTGGAGTGAATAAATTACCAAGGAACTGAAAAACTGCATGCCATCACATTTTCCTAGGGGAAAGGAACTAACTTTGGGTGAGGGTCTATGCTATGTGATGGAGAAGGAAGAGGATAGCTAACATTTAATGCTTATCATATACCCAGCACTGTCCTAATAAACACTTTCCATGAATTAGCTAACTGAATCCTCTTAAGTCCATGAAGAGGATACTACTATTCCCATTGCACAGGTGAGGAAACCAAGGTTCAAGGACATGCATAATTACTTGAGTAATATAAGAAGGCAGGTCTATCTGACTTCAAGTCCAGCCCTTGACTATGCTATAGACTATTCACCTCATGTCATCCTCAAGAGCAACCTCAATAGAAGCTTTCCCACATTGCTGATGTGGAAACTGGAGTGCTGAGGTAACCACCTACTGGACCTCTGGGTCTTTCTGACTCTAAAGCTTAAATATTCCTTGTTTGCTATGTGGAGTCTCCTGTCCCCTGCTTCTCCACCTGACTGTCCCAGTCCCTTTATCCCTGTAACTCTCCTTCCATTTGCTCCCAACACACACACTAAAAGAAAAAAGCAAAAAGGTTTTAGTCTCGCTAGAATAGTCAATGATGAAGGACCATGCTCTCCATGGTCATTTGTCTGTGTCTGCCTTGGCTCATGTTATTTTCTGTGCCTACTTATATCTCCTTCCTTTAAACTCATCCATGTGAGTTATTTACTCCTTTGAGGCCCTCCTTGATTTTCACCTCCCTTCCTGAATCAGTTGTTCTGACTCTGCCCTTACATAATACTTTCCTTACAGCCCTGCTCCTACAGTCCTTCTCACACTCTGACCATTTCCCCATGTAGACCTCATCTAGCATCTTATTTAACTGTGGTATCATCAATGGCTGGCACAGTGCTCAGGCATGGTGCACAATGAAGGAACCCAATAGCTTAAGAGAGAGCCTGCAGGTCCCTATATAGCACTTGCTATTGAAAAGAAAGCAACTGCCAGGTTTACAACCCCACTTCCAGAGTTGTACAGACAATCACCACCTGGACAGGCAACCCACCTAGGCTTGGTTATTTTCAGGGAGGTTTGAGTAAGGCTACTTGAAAGGAAACTGTAAGCCTAGAAAACCACATTACTGATGTATGGGACCTGTATGAGCTTTTAATGGCACAGAAGACTTGGCCTGCTGCTGTAACATCCACTCAGGCATTAAGACTTTGCTCCTAGTTGCTAAATTATTTTGAACAAAGCATCTCCTACACCCATCCAACTCAAATCTCTGTATGTTTGCTACCCTATTCAATTACCAGTCTTTGAAGACCTCATGCCTTTGAATACCATAAGGCAATCTTAGTCACTTTCCACTATACTAAATAACTGGAAATGCTCCATAGTAAGTGGGCCTTAGGAAGCATCACTATGAACAAAGCTAGTGGAGGTGATGGAATTCCAGTTGAGCTATTTCAAATCCTAAAAGATGATGCTGTGAAAGTGATGCACTCAATATGCCAGCAAATTTGGAAAACTCAGCAGTGGCCACAGGACTGGAAGAGGTCAGTTTTCATTCCAATCCCAAAGAAAGGCAATGCCAAAGAATGCTCAGACTACGAACAATTATACTCATCTCACATGCTAGTAAAGTCATGCTCAAAATTCTCCAAGCCAGGCTTCAACAGTACCTGAACTGTGAACTTCCAGATGTTCAAGCTGGATTTAGAAAAGGCAGAGGAACCAGAGATCAAATTGCCAACATCCATTGGATCATTGAAAAAGCAAGAGAGTTTCAGAAAAACATCAATTTCTTTTTACTGACTATGCCAAAGCCTTTGACTGTGTGAATCACAACAAACTGTGGAAAATTCTTAAAGAGATGGGAATACCAGACCACCTGACCTGCCTCCTGAGAAATCTGCATTCAGGTCAAGAAGCAACAGTTACAAATGGACATGGAACAACAGACTGGTTCCAAATCAGAAAAGGAGTATGTCAAGGCTGTATATTGTCACCCTGCTTAACTTATATGCAGAGTACATCATGAGAAATGCTGGACTGGATGAAGCACAAGCTGGAATCAAGATTGCTGGGAGAAATATCAATAACCTCAGACATGCAGATGACACTATCCTTACGGCAGAAAGTGAAGAACTAAAGAGCCTCTTGATGAAAGTGAAAGAGGAGAATGAAAAAGTTGGCTTAAAACTCAACATTCAGAAATTAGGTTCATGGCATCCAGTCCCATCACTTCATGGCAAATAGATGGGGTAACAGTGGAAACAGTGACAGACTTTATTTTTGGGGGGCTCCAAAATCACTGCAGATGGTGACTGCAGCCATGAAATTAAAAGAAGTTTGCTCCTTGGAAGAAAAGTTATGACCAACCTTGACAGCCTAGAGAATCCCAGGGACAGAGGAGCCTGTTGGGCTGTCGTCTATGGGGTCGCACAGAGTCAGACACGACTGAAGTGACTTAGCAGCAGCAGCAGCAGCAGACAGCTTATTAAAAAGTAGAGACATTACTTTGCCAACAAAGGTCAGTCTAATCAAAGCTATGGTTTTTCCAGTGGTCATGTATGGATGTGAGAGTTGGACTGTGAAGAAAGCTGAGGGCTGAAGAATTGATGCTTTTAAACTGTGGTGTTGGAGAAGACTCTTGAGAGTCCCTTGGACAGCAAGGAGATCCAACCAGTTCATCCTAAAGGAAATCAGTCCTGAATATTCATTGGAAGGACTGATGTTGAAGCTGAAACTCCAATCCTTTGGCCACCTGACGTGAAGAACTGACTCATCTGAAATGACCCTGATGCTAGGAAAGATTGAAGGCGGGAGGAGAAGGGGACGAGAGAGGATGAGATGGTTGCATGGCATCACTGACTCAATGGACATGAGTCTGAGTAAACTCTGGGAGTTGGTGATGGACAGGGAGGCCTGGCATGCTGTAGTCCATGGGGTCGCAAAGAGTTGGACACGACTGAGCGACTGAACCGAACTAAACTGAAGTTGCTCACATAGGGCCACATGGGAGATCTCAGTAAGAAGATAAGAGTAAGAAAGCATCAGTCAGTTTCTGCCACTATTTGGTTGTGGTAATTGCTGGTAAACTGTTGTTCCATCATTTTGGGTCCCTTGGATTTTTCATTTTGTCCTGCAAAACCAGTATCTCTTACCTGTTGAGGTAAGGAGAGTTAAGTTGTGGGGGTTTTCCCTTTCTTTGTCATCAGACTTAGCTGTGTCACACTTTGTCCATGAAGGAATGGGGGGCACTAGGGAACTATTAGAACACGCGTAGCATGAATGCTGGGGTTAAGGGCCGATGCAGAAGAGCGGTCACAAGGCAAAACTGATTCTGAGCATTTGTTTCAGTGTCCTTAGTTTATGTGAAAGTTGACAAAAACAGAGCTGTAGCTAGCAAGTCATGAGGTCCTGAACTTTAGAGCTAAGAGTACAGCCTATCTGTTATCAAATACAAATTGGGAAGCTGCAATTGCTTCAGTCTTGGCATACAGGCCCTTACTATTTCTTCAAAGTGTTTTTCACATGCCATATTTAGACTTGGAATAATTCTGAAACACACGAGTGAGAAGCTTTCATAAAATGAACCCAACTGCTAATTCTTTTCACCCAGTAATGGGGTGTTTTGTTTTGCTTTTTTTTAAATCAGGGCTGCCCCTTCCTACCTTTCAGGTCTTACCCCACCCTTCCTGCCTTATGTTCCAACTACACCTGCCTCCTCATTGTTTCTGGAACAAGTCATCCCAGCCCCAGGGCCCTTTAATATGCTTTTCCTTTCCTATGTACCTGCTGAGTTCTTCCCTGTGCTCTATCCCTGATGATTCCTTCTGCTTCAGCTCGAGTCACTTCCTCTGAGAGGCTTTCTCTAACCGCTCTTCTCAAAGAGGCCCCCCACTCTTTATCACATCCACCAGCTGTCTCCTACTTACCCCACCCCATCCTGTCACCGGGCAGAAAGCTTGTTACATAATCCCTTCACCTGAAATAGATCTCTTTCCTTTCATCCTGTCTAGTACACTTAATGCTACCCGTCACCATCTTTATTCTGATGGCACTACGGATGCAATACAGATCGATACTTCAGAAGGTCTTCTAACAGTGCCTTAAAAAAGGTTTCTGTTAACTCTAAGTATATCAAGAAATTAAATTAAAAAATCACTTTCCAAGCATCTGAAGTTTTATTTTAATGTTTCTATTTCAGTTGAGCTCCTAAAATGTAATATGTGCATCATTTGAAAGGCACAGAACAGAGACACTGAGGTTTATTAAATGTTTGAAAGACTTTATTATCTCTAAGATTTCTCTAATTCCGTCTGCAATTCTCTAATTCTCTCATTTTCAAGAAAAACAGTCATCTTGATTCTATTTCACCACTGAGATTCACAAAACCTATTTCACATTTCTTAATTTCCAAGCAACACTTAAATTCTTCAGACTTCTTTCAAAACAGCTTTCAAACTTCTTTCAAATCATCAGGGAAATCCCTGATGATTTCATCTGACAATTCCTTAATCAGGAAAAGACTTTAAATGCCAATCACCAGAAAAGTTACAATTTACAGGAAAGAAAGGGGAAATGCTGACATATTACGCAACACAGCATGGATAAAGCATGGTTTATGAATTGCATGGCATACTCATGCTGACCATTTTATAAAGAATTTCTGGTGACATCATAAACTATGTTAGAGCAAATGAACTGTTTCTATTGTCCATGCTTCTGAGAGTCTAAGGTAAAAACAGGATTCCCTTCTTTGGAGATTTTATGGGTAAAATCAGGTAACAATTTGTGTACTTTTTCCCTGCCCCTAGACTTCTACAAAGATTCTGGGTTTTCAGTGAAGCAAAGGACTGAGCTAAAGGGAATTCTTATCAAATGTCTAATTTCATCCAGAATGATGACAGTGCTTTTCTTTTACATTTCTATTACTTGGTAGAGGAAAGGCATGATGTGCTTCTGCTTCTAGCTCTTAGGTGTTCAGATCCAAGTTCTCTGCAAGGGCAAATGCTACAGTAGGGTCCCCAGGACAAAATCCTCCCCCAAGTTACAAAAAGAAGATAGTCTGAAGGCAGTAACTACAAGATGTAACTGTGACCCCCAATTAATCTGGTAATAAAATCAATTAGGTTTCAGTTGTAGTGATTCTGTAACATCTAAGAGATGAGATCACCATGAGCCCCTTGGAGTCTATATAAATTCATCAATAAACTATACTTTTTAATAACACTTTATTTTAAGTGATTACAAACACAAGGCATTTCATAAACATATTTTGTCATTTGTTACATTGTAATTCAGCAGTAGGACGCAAAAATTATAATTTGCAGTAAATGAACAGGAAGTAAACAAACATAAAAAAAGAAAACCTCCAGAAGGCTAAAATAATAGATCAGTGACTCAGTCCCAGACTCAGCCTAAACCTCCATTCAGATTGGGTCTTAAGCGTTTACTCATTAGAATGGTATCAGCAGAGAGTGAAAAACGACCGGAGAATGAACAAGACACTGGCAAGTACACATAAGACTACGAAAAGGGGCAGAGAGCAACTGAGGATTTAAACCTAACTATCGAAAACTTAGAAGTAAACCATGACATCGGCCTTTATTTAAAAAACCATTACTGAATATCCAAATTAACAAGTGATTACAAATTTCTGTTTAACCAAACAGCGATGACCATCACTTATTGGCCACTCATAGGCTAGGTACTGCTCCAAGAATTCTCCACACATTATCTCTTTTTAATCCCCATGACATTTCCATAATGTTCCATTTCCCATTTTAGGGATAAAAAAAAATTGAGGAGCAAAAAGGTTAAATAACTTGCTTCCAATCTCACAGTGGAAGCCTGGGAATGGAACTCACTTCTGACTCCAATCTGAGTTATTAACCAATGATGTATCTTCTCTATTTGGGCGTTTTGAAGCTAGTCTCTCTGAGTACCCTTTGGAGCTCGAACAAAACGTTTCAAGTATTTTCAGATGCTTCATCTTACTGATTACACAAGCAATTAGAGTTTCCCAATAGAAAGATACTATCTATTGTTTCTGTGGAATCACACTTCATTCCACTGCAGTTTTGCTGCTTAAATAGGCGAATGTCCCACCTATCAGAGTAGACATGAAAAAGAAACTGGCTTCCAACCTGTTTTATTATCTTTCTGAGGTTCTCACAGCAGAGTTTTAACATTTTCTTCCTAAAAATCTTGTAATCAGAGACTAGCGCTTCTTGTTTTGACAGTCCAATCTTATTAGATCATATTCTAGCTCAGGCCTTGCTCAATATTCTGAAATTTCAGACCTATCAAAGCTACTAAAACACTTTTCAACGGAGGAATCTACGACCTCATGTGAAACTGGAGTCATGGGAATTTGAACGAACTAATAAAACATCTCTATGGTAGACCGAAACAGTGATGACAATGGAATGGATGACTAATACGCACATATGACTTTTTTATCCAAAGCCCCCAGTGTTCAATGCATTTTTGTAAACTGATTAAACTTCTGCACAGTAATAACCACGCTTTGTACGTTCATGACACGATTCTTTCATGAACTGCTGTGCGCTGGCCTCATGGTAGCATGCTCTAATTGCCCTCAGGTGGCTGGCAGGTGGTATGAGAAATGTACTCTTCCATCTTCAGAATAAAGAAATGGTACAAAGAAAGAAGAATTTGAACTGGGCAGATTTCAGGAACTGAGGTATGCCTGCCTGAATGAGGGTGGGGGCTGTAGAATCTTGTGGGCGAGGGTTGGCCACGCAGCTCAGCAAGAAAGGCAAATGAAATTCCCAATGAAAGCAATTAACAAATACTTGGGCACACATTACCTTTGTGTCCTGTGGCCCCATGACTCAGTGGAAGTGAAACATGTATCTTATTTCCCTTCTAGACCTCCACCCTCCCTTCCCCAGAGCCAGCCCATAACCTCAAATCTCTCAGCAGCCAAAAGCAGATGACTAAAGACAAGGCCAGAGGGTTCACCTTTGGGTAGTCGTTTAGCCTGTATTACTGGTACTAACCAGAACAGCATAAAATTTTACCATGAAAAAGGTTAAAGGACAAAAACTGCTCTCTGACTCAGGGAAAACGTCAGGCAAGGATAATGTTCAAATGTGTGATTTTTAAATAAATGACACAAAGGATGTTTTACTTGAGATTCTGTCTTAAATCAGAGAGCAAAGGCCTGAGACTCAGTATTTAGCATCTTGTTACATCTGGGTCACCAAGTGTAATGAGGATTTTCACTTTTCATTTGGGGTTATATTGTAAAGAGAACTGCACCAGGCTCTAAGAGATTTATATATTTCAGCTCCTCTGGGGTTAGGCAATGAGCTGGTAAAGGCTGTGGGCCAGGTGGGGACTACGCAAAGTGGAGGGGCTGCTTCCCGACTCAGGCAGACTGTTTCTGGCATATTTAAAATAACAAGTTGCAAACGTGGATCGTTATGTGAAATCTCCCAAATGTTGTATATTGCAACTAACTGATATCTGTATACATAATCACGTGGGCCAAAGCAAACACATATGTGGGCTGGATCCAGTGCACAGACTCTGGGGTCTGACCTCTGTGACCACAGTCATGGTTTTTAACCCGTAAGCAGTTAAAGGAAACAAGATCTGACACATCCTCCAGGGAATAAATTACACCACTGCTTAGTCAAATGGCCCTTTATAACTCTACCATTTGGGGTTTAGAAGTTAAGTCTAGAAGTTGATGATCTACTAACTATATTAAAGTCTCCAACTTTGCAGGTTCTTGTAAGGAGGGAGGTATCAGAGGATTTTAGGGCAAGCGAGGGAAGACGTTTAGAAGGGAGATGTTCGGTGGCCTCACAATGAGGTCTGACCAGCTGACTCCACCTGTTTAAACATCTAGAATTTATTCTCTGCTGCTCTTAGAGGCAAATGAGCCCAAGAAACGTGCTAACCGGGGGCTTGAAGTTGGCAGCTGAACAGGACTGACAGAAAGGTTCAGCTACAGAGAAAAGAGTCACATTCCCTTTCTGATCTGAGAACACGCTATGGAACAGACAAGGCACGATGGCGAGCTGGCTGGCTGCCCATCTTCCTTATCATCCACGAGGCATCACGCCATACACCATGCTTTCAGCTATCTTCCCATATTGCTCCTGGAGGATTTCTAAACATAACCATTGCACATGTGTTTGGAAGGAAGGAGGTTTCTATTTTAAAGAAGAGAAAGTTCCTTGTCTCTGGCTATGGGGCTTGAAATCGACTACCTGCTGCATTCTGCCATGGCCCAGTGGTCCTCAGTGTTAAAATTGAAGAGGGAAATAAATGCTGGACTCTTCCTCCATGCTAAGTGACAGGGAAGCTGACCTGTGATTGATTTGCAGTGGGTTGGGGAGACTGAGCCTCACTGGCCTGGCTACCATCTCCACATGCTGTTTCATCCACTAGCATAATACAGTAGTAACACTCGCACCTAACCTTTACGGTTTGTTCACTACATACGCCAGGTACACATGCTTACTACGTACATGCCAGGTACAATTCTAAGTGCTTTAGATAGGTTAACATATTCCTCACATAACCCTAAGGATGGAGGTACTATTATTACCCTCATTTTACACACGTGGAAACTGAAGCACAGAGAGGTTAAGTATTTTGCCCAAGGTCACACAGCCAGTGACTGGTGGACTAGGAATTCAAACCCAGACAGTCTGGCTCCAGGGCTGGGCTAGATAACCTCTCAAAAGGAGGAATGGATCTCAAGGTAAAAGCTTTGAGACTGAGCTACTTACAGTACAATATGAAGGTTTGGCAATTTTCTGTTCTGATGACAAAGAAATTTTCTGTTTCCCCATTTTATGCAGGTGTCAGAGCGATTCAGGAAAAGAAATCTAAGAAATTTCAGGGTGCACATTTGACTCTTAATATTTGCTGCAGTGGAGTGCATCACATCATCATTTTATATGCAGAGGTTCAAGCAAGGCGGGGGGAGAAGGAGACTCAGACAGGATCCAGACAGAGCACTGCACCAGCTCTCTCTTGGTGGTCCTAGCTGCCTGTGTGCCTCTCCTACTGTGCCGCTCTGGTTGTGTGGAGTGCAAGGCTGTGATTCAAAGATAAGTGGTTTTTTTTTTAGTATAATGTGGCTCCTCACAGCAAGCCAACTACTTCATCTGGTACGCACTGAAAAAAATTGCAACACTTGAGAAAAAACTGTTTGTGGGAGACTGACTTAAGAGACCGTGCCTCTGCCTTCCTCAAGGACTTGCAGAATCATCTTCCGTAGATTTAATTTTTGCCTTACACACCTGAAAAACCCAGGTTCCTGCATAACCTGTGGGCAAATTAATTTCAGTGTATATTACAAGGAAAATTTTTCTTGTAATCATTCTCAAGCATTTCTTCAGAATCTATAGTCATTTTTAGGTCCAGCAATTGTTTTCCAAGTCTAGTTTCAGAGTCAATCTTTTACAGGACCCTCAGAGAACATCCTATGATAACCCAGAAGCCTATACTGTAATTGACAATGACTCGCTCCTGTTTAATTGCTTTCTTATTTACGGCTCTCCACTAGACTACAAGCTCTATGAAGGCAGGGACCAACTTTTCATGATGACTGGCATGCAAGAACACTCAATATCTAACTATTGAAAAATAAAAGCATTCAAATTTATATACCAAAGCACAGGGCTATACTTTGGTCAGAAAAAAATTCATATCCCATATAGGTATATGAGTGTTCCTAAATTTCTAAACTAGGTGAGCATTCATTTTCTAACCTTCATTTTCTTAGGGTCTGTTTCTCTTTAACTAATACACCCCTTGCTGGGTGATCTCATTCATTCCTCCATGCCAACCATATGCCAACAACGCCCACATTTTTATATCTCCCCCAACCCCTCCCCAGAGCTACAGGGCCTGGTGTTCCAACTGCCCTCAAGATATCTCTGCCCGACATAAGTGACTCAAGGCTAACGTTTCCAGAACTACGTTTTATCTGCACCCTCCCAACCCTACTCCATTTCCCCTTCTCTGGAGTAAAAGCTTGTGTCTTGCTGCAGTTTCAAGTGAGGCTTTGGGGTCAGAAAAATCTACATCCAAATCCTTGGGAGACACTGACTGGCTGCAAGGCATCGGACTTCTCTGAGTTAAAAATTTTACAACAGTAAAATGGCCCAACATAACTGACTCCATAGAGTTGGCATGATGACTAAATCAAATGATACATTAATGCCTTAGCTCAATGTCAAGTATAAAGCATCAGTCTGCAATAAAATAGCTCCTTCTATTATTCTCTGTTCTGGTTAATTCAATATCTCCATAAGCTGGAAAACTTAAAAGTCATCCTTTACTTCTGATAATCCTTTTAATCTCTCTTACTTCATCGAGACCTCAAATTCTCTCAATTCTGCTTTAAAACCTCCCCAACCTGGATTCGTCCTGCACCTCTGCTGTCACAGCCTCCACTCAGGCCCTTGTCTTTGTCACCATTTATTTGCTTATTCTTTCCTTGTTTCAGGTCTCTCTACATTTAGCCCACACATCACAGTGACCCCAAAGTCATTGTTTTTAAAACCTACATGAATCATGTCACTCCCCTGCCTAAAAACCTTCACTGGCTCCCAGAGGTGCAGTCCACATCCACATCCACATTTCTTAGGAATGGGGTGGAAGCACCACTTATATAAAATGACCTGTCAGATCTTTATATACCCATTTTCACTTACTCATCACAACAATGCCAATGAAAAAAATAAATTTGTAAAATGAAGCTATTCACTAGCTACTAATGGAAGTCCAATAATTTGCCTATGTCTAAATAAGTCAGAGAAACTGGGATTTACAATCCTTGATGGTAGCTTGTACATCTGTCAGTACAATGAATCTACATCTTATCTCAAGAACGAACTCTAAAGTCAAATATAAAAGTTTCATATGACTCGAAGCCAACTTGACCAACGAATTCTAAAGTCAAATATAAAAGTTTCATATGACTCGAAGCCAACTTTCTTAGAGAAGCTGAGCAATATCTCTTTCCACGTTAGAAAGAATGCTGTTTCTTTGGCTGACACAAGATGAAGCAGTTGACAGGCATCACCTGTACTATTGCATTGTAGTCACTGTCTCTCTCCATTTTTGCTGAGTACTAACAGCTGGATTTATGTACAGCAATTGGAATACACAGCTCGCAGAGCACCTAGAGTGCACCGTGACTGACCATCACCGATCCCTCTCAAACATCTAGAGGAGGCAGAGACCACACAATCTGCACAGACTAGGCAGCTCATTTACATACTTGTTGGAAAATTAACTCCCTCTATTCTTTATCATGGGGCATCCCTGGTGGCTCAGACGGTAGAGAATCTGCCTGCAATGTAGGAGATCTGGGTTTGATTCCTGGGTTGGGAAGATCCCCTAGAGAAGGGAATGGCAACCCACTCCAGTATTCTTGCCTGGAGATTTCCATGGACCCAAGGAGCCTGGCGGGCTACAGCCCATGGGGTCGCAAAGAGTTGGACATGAATGAGTGACTGATGCTTGTCTGCTTGCTTCTTTATTTTACAGTTCAGCTCCTTCAACAATCATCAAAGATTTCAAAATAGCTGAGTATGGATTAAGAGGCTTCTGGGTAGGTCCTTACTTAGTCCCACAATTTGCAAAACAAATGATCTTATTCCCAGCAAAACTTCTGTCTGTCCTCCAGGTTCTGCACTGCAGTTCGGTCTGGAACACTCAACCTGACTTTGGGGTGTCCATTCAGTTGAAACAACTTTTTTCACGGTAAGGAGTCTGAGTTCCCATGGGTTCCTGTGAGTCAAAGCTGAACTGCAGGTTCACGGGTGGGGACAGCTGCTCTGAAAACTGCCTCATTTTCTGGTTTAGTGTGGTTAGGAACAGGAAGTTGAACCTTTGGTATTTTGGGTTTTGATTCTACCCTGCCCTGAAAAGGCATTCACCCATACTGGGGTCTTTAAATATGGAGTGACCACATTTATAGTGTCTTTTGGAAAAACAGAAGACGCTCGGAGGTGTGAGGCTAAAGCTTCAACCCTGTGTCCTACTGCTTAGTGTCCCTGGAAAGCACGTCTGTGTGGTGAGCGCTGTGCACTCCGAGTCTATCTCTGATGTCCAGAGTCCTTTGGAAGCAAGGGCCCCCAGTTTCTAACCAGTTCCTGGGCAGTGGTCAAGGAGATTCTGAAGTTAGTTCTGCTACAATCAATTTGGTGGCAACAAGTCCATAAGTGTGTGCATATGTGTTCACTAGTGTCCGACTCTGCAACCCTGTGGACTGTAGCCCACCAGGCTCCTCTGTCCATGGGATTTTCCAGGCAAGAATACTGGAGTGGGTTACCATTCCCTTCTCCAGGGGATCTTCCTAACCCAGGGATAGAACCCATGTCTCCTGCATTGACAGGCAGATTCTTTACCACTGCACAACCTGGGAAGCCCCAAACATGTCCATATGCTCATTCAATTACAGTCCACAGATCTGGGTTCGAACACTGCCCCAGGCAGCCTCCCTAACCCCTCTTATCTCAGCTTCCTCCCTGGGGACAGTGTCATTTGCCTTACATCAACATTCTAATCTGTTCTCTCTCTCTGATCCGAACCAGATAACTGAGGTGAAGCAATTCTACAAGCTCCATTATCAGTAGTAGTTGCTAGAATTCCTCGTAGTTCTCACTCCATCCTGGCCTCAAAGTCAAAGTCTTCATAAAGGTCTATGAGGCCCTGTGAGATCGGCCCCTTGTTGCCACTCTGATCTCATTTCCTGTTTCCTCCCTGGCTCATTCTACACAGACCTCTTGGTCATTCCTGGGACCTTCCAGGGCTCTTCCTCTGCATGGACTGATCCCTCTCACTTTTTTCCAGGTGCTCAGAACGGCGCCCAACACCTGGGAAACACCCAACAGACATGCCCTGAATAAGCAATGAATGAATAAATTGCCTTGTGTGGTCAACTAACAGCTCACAGAGCATTCCAAAGTGTGAAAGTCGCTCAGACGTGTCCGACTCTTTGCTACCCCTTGTTCTATACAGTCCATGGAATTCTCCAGGCCAGAACACTGGAATGGGTAGCTGTTCCCTTCTCCAGAAGATCTTCCCAACCCAGGGATCGAGCCCAGGTCTCCCACACTGCAGGCGGATTCTTTACCAGCTGAGCTACCAGGGAAGCCCCCAAAGCATTCAAGCTTGGTACTAAACACCTCGCTCAACTGCACAGATCTTGGTATGTTTAGGTCCCTTTCTGAGAGAACTGGACTCTGTCCGCTAACACTTAACAAGAAACTCTTCCAAATGCTTTCTATGAATTAGTTCATTGAATCCCCACCTTCATTTCTAGTCCTTACTGTAGAGAAAACAAAGCACTGAAAAGCGAAGCAATTTGCTGAAGGTCACCAAGCTAATAAATGATGTAAGCTGGCCAGTGGGAGCCATTGGCTACTCTTACTTTTGGCCAAGGGACCAACCTTTTGGGCTGATGACTGCTTTGAATGATGCTTACTGTCCGGCTTGCGCTGACTGTACAGTCCTCTTGGGCTGCCACCCATGCAGGTGGGTGATCTTCCTCAGGGCCCTCTCTCCCCCACCCACGCACACTCCCCAGCCAATTCTGCTCAGGCTACAATGGAGGTCAGGCCAGATGGGTAAAGCAGACGGTTCATTTCAGGGACACAAAGGCCCACAGCGTTTTGTTGTATTTTTCTTATAGCTTCTACTTCACAAAATCAGCTAATCAAGGAGACCCAGAAATGAATTTTTTCTTTAACAGTCAAATAAGGATGGGATTTGAAGTCAGCAAGTCAGGACATTATTTGCAGCTGATGCTGCCGGTTAGGTAAGAAAGAACTGCTCAAAGGCCTAGAGAGGCCAGCGGGAAGGTCCCATTCCCCTTCACCTCATTGGTGTTGATCCATCCTTAAGACTCATCTCAGCACTCTAGGCCTCAGGAAGCCTTCTGGGGTAAGCCCCATGCTCATCTCAAGCCTGCTTTCCCAGATGAGCCTCTTCTCTGCTTTCCAAGCACCAGTACCTCCCTCCACCATAACGCTTGCTGAACTGTCCTGAAACCACCTGCCCCTGCCTTCCCAACAGGCTGGACACATGAGTGTGGGAACAGTGTCCACTGCACGTTTGTCTCCTCTGTGAAAAATGTTCCACAGATGACTGTTGAAACCAACAGTATCACTCTGCTGAGGTAAACTTCTGACATCTTCCGAACCGTCCCTGTTATCTTTGATCTGGCTCGGAATGAGACCTGAATGACAAAGCCCTTGAAGTGACCCAACTGTGGGGTCAAAGAACAATCCTCAAACTCCGTGGCACTCTCCTGCCATGCACTCAAAAGTCCTCCCTCTGTTCTCAATGAAATTAACTAGCCCCTGAGTCTCCTTAAATAAATGTGTGAAAGGAGTTGTGACATTTTCTCTAGGGGTCCTCCTTTCTCTTTCAAAAGGCAGCACAAGGATAAATGATCTCCTCTGGATTTAGCACTTTTGATGAGAAGCCACATCAATCAAAATACCTGTAACCTCTTGAGTCTCATCGTATACAGATTAAAAACTGCAAAATGTTTGCAGGTGATGCTATTCATATTTTTAAGGGTTTACTTTTAGAATAGTTCATTGGGTCAGAGTAAAGAAGCCATCAAAAAGAGGGAAAAAATAATGTCACACTCCTCATGACTAGCACCAGCTATTCATGAAATATACTGCCTTGAATATCCATGCAGATAAATATTTCAGCAATAAATGGAGAAAGGAAGTGCATTTTAAAGTATCTGAGGAACAACCCCCTTGGAATTATGAAGTCAGACTCTTTAATATCACCCCAAACTGAATTCTACAGCTGACTAATGCTGTAATGAATTTTGCAGTTATCAAGAAGATTAAGAAAAAACCCACCCTGCTTATTCTTAAGCAATGTTGACATGAGTCTCAAATCGGTGACAGCAAACCACATACCACAAAGTATTTAAATGAATCAGAAGGTCCGGGTGGGGCCTAAACTTAAAACAAAAAGGCAAAACGAAACACTCAGATGTTAAGAGCCACTGGTCATGTTCAATGGCATTCCCTTTAACTCTTACAATAAACTGGCCCATTTTTACAGGTGAGGAAACTAACGTGAAGGCAGTTTAAGGAAACTCTCTACACTGGCTGGCTTAGAAGGTGCAGCCGCAGGACTGGATGCTCTGACTAAGTCAACAGTCTAGGGGCTGGGAGTGCGGTCTCTGCAGCCAGGACATGTGATCTCAAATGCCGGCTCTGACACCTACTAGCCCGGTGACTTTGAGCAAGTTTCTTAACTTTGTGTCTCAATCTTCTCATCTGTAGAAATGGAGATATCAGTAGTACGTATTTCAGAGGGTTGTGGTCAGGATTAATGAGCTAACTTATAGAAAGTGCTTACAACAGTGCCTGGCATACAGCCAGCATTATTTTTGCTCTTATCTGACTTCAAAGCCCATGCCTCTTTTCCCTCGTCAACGGTAAACACACAGACTACTGTTCTGAAACATTTCACAATTGCCCACCGTAATTAACAAATAAATGTTTGTTAATTAAAATATTCCACCGTGTTTCATTCCAGAAAGGGTTAGTGTTGAGAAAAGCAGGCATCAGAGAACACAACATATGGCTCAACAAAGGAAATCCATTTTCACCGTTGAGAACTCCCTGAAAATGGAAGGAGCTGCCTGTCCCAGGAAGTGCCTCAATCAAAGATGACTACTTAGTGAAGATTTTATAGAGCAGATTAAAAAGGGGCTACCTTGATAGCACAGGGGAAGGACTGACGGAGATAAACTCCAGGGAGTCTGCTTTACACTGGAGAAGATTATTGGCTTAAAGAGCTACTTTTTGGCAAGGCTCTTTTACAGGAATGTTACTTCAGCTATGGTATACTCAGACACTTACCTTGACTAAAAAGCATGAATGGTATGAAATAGAGGCTGTTAAAAACGGGTGTGTGGGAAGCATGTGTATGTGTGTGTGTGTGTGTGTGTGACAGAGAGAGAATGTAAGACTTGAATTAATTCATTGATTTTAGTGTATCTCACAGTAAAATGGCCCAGTGAAGTGATCACAGTAATTCAACTGAATAAGTGACTATAAAAACTTTATGCTTACAATCAGAAAGAAAACACTTCCTGAGTTTCTACATCTACTCTGTATTTACAATTCAAAATAGGTAATCAGAGGTGCTTGGCTTTCTGAAGGAAAACCAGTATAATATTCTTTTTTTATTCTGATTTCTTAACAGAAAAGAAGAAGCAAAAATCTCTGATCTGTTTTTGTTTCATAAAAGATACACCTTGGCCTTTTTGAATAACCAGTCTTGAGTGTGCCTCTCCTAAGCAGTTACTGCTTTATGTTTATATGCAAGAATATAAGAGAAATCACAAAAGCTTTAGTAAAAACTACCATGACAAAAATAAAAACAAAAAACCAAACTCTACTACAGCAAAACTCATCAATTTGCTTCCCTATTTGAGGCCTGCTATCTCATTCATTCATTTATATTCTCTCTCACATTTCCCCATTGCCCATCCCTCCACTCCCTCCACTATTTCTAGCATGTGATTTGGTGGAGGAAAGGGGAGGCCATAGGACTCAATATGACATGTACGTAAGGGAAGTTGCTTGTTGGAGAGCTCAGGGCACACAAGCTCTGGATAGGGCAAGCACTACATTTCATTAAACTTTGGTTTATAAAATGGGGATATGATAACAGTACCTATTTCAGAGAGCTATGGAAGGAATTAAATGAGATGATCTATGTAAAGTTATTAGTAGAACCCCTAGCACATAGTCAATGCTCAATAAGTGCTAGCGAGTATTATTTTTTATACTCAACAGCTAATTATTACAAAAATAAGAATCTGAACTATAATTCCTACTTTTATAAACACACTTCAGTTCTTCTTTGATAGTTCTAAAGGCACATGAGCAGGGTTATGGGGTAGTTGGAGATCTTCATTAGAGGCAACAATTATCATTGTGTCATGACATGCTTGAGTATTAGTCAAAATAATATTTTAGGTAACAGAATGCTCAAAATAGAATTTACTAAAGCATCAAAAAACAAACCCAGCTCTATAAATGTATAAAGTTCTTGCTTCCCTTTCCCTTGTGGGAGACAAAAGTCAAGCTCTGCCCATAACCCTGATTCATATACTTCCAATCTCCCAGGCCTCCCTCAACCTCACCACAAACCAAACTACAAAAAATGCATATTAAAAGTTGAGGAACAAAGAAGGCATAACATATGATGATACATTATGAAAGGATTAATTATCCACTCTGAGTTATTTTTCCTTCCCTCTTTGATTCCTTCCTGACCTATTCTGAACTGTGCTAACTGGACACAGACATGCAGACACTGGGGGAGAATCTGAATCTCTGTGGCATCCTCTCTATGGTCAGGAAACATGATCAGGCTACCATCAGGATCTCTTTTTTGGGTGTGCTTTCTGAGAAATTGGGACCTTCTCTGAAGAAAGCATCCTCTCAATTCTGACCAACTTTTAATTTTTTTCTTCTCTCATCAAATGGCCTTTGTGGACACTCTTTCTACATATCTGCCAACTGGCGAAATCAAGATAGTGAAACTCTGATACCTTCTAAGCTCCACAATTTTTTTTTCTCTGACAGAGATACAAAGATAACCACAGTAGGAGCCTCAGTTTGTAAAGAGATGAAAGGTGTAACAGGTACAGAATAAAGTCTAGGCATATAAGCAAAGGCTGAAAAATTACAGTGCTTTTACTGGAAACAAGGAATACGGAGGCAGCCACAAGTTATAAAACGGTGTTTTCCCTTCCTGTGCAGCCAAACCCCGATGTCATCACAGCAACACGACATTCAAGAAAGTCCAACCTATTTTAAGTAGTTTCAGGCGACAGATTATTGGCCCACAATGAGACACAGAGTGATGGATCACAGAGGAGAAAAGTTCACTGTGCTGTGAAGCACTGCTAACCGAGACTGATAAAACCAGAAGAGACACGCATCTCCACTTTCAAGTGTTTACCGGATGACATCACACTATGGATTTAACCAAAGTGCTGTCTAGATTATCCAGCAAATGTCACATAAGAGTACTTGAGTAGCTTAGATAAAGGTGTCAGAATACTGTGAATGAATTCATCCTGCAAAACAAATTTCCCAGATGAGTTCATAGTCTTAACTCCATGTCATTTCACTTTGTATTCTTTCAGGCATAACTCCAACCCATAAATGACATTCATCTTGTACAGAACAAATGTGTTGCTTGAGAACATCAACTCAGTAATGTACGGTAGTTTCCATTATGTGCATAAGAAAGCATAAAGTTTGAAGCTCTTGCCTTAGGTTGGTAAAATAAATATTACAATATTAATTCATCAGGGAAACACACATCAAAACAATGAGATTCCAATTCACAACCACTAGGATGGCTACAATCAAAGAGACAGATAGTAACAAGTGTCGACGAGGACGTGGAGCAATTGGAACCCTCACACACTGCTGGTGGGAATGTAAAATGGTGCAGTCGCTTTGGAAAACATTCTGGAAGTTCCTAAAAAGGACAAACATAGAGTTACCATATGACCCAGCAATTACACTCCCAAATACCACAAGAAATGAAAATGAAAACATAAGTCCACTTGTACATGAATGTTCACAGCAGGATTATTCATAACAGTCAAAAAATAGATACAACCCAAATGACCATCAGTTGATGAAAGGATAAATAAAATGTGGTCTATCCATACAATGAAATGTTATTCAGCACTGAAAAGAATGGAGCTCTGATTCATGCTACAGCATGGATGAAACTTGAAAACATTATGTTATGTAAAAGAAGCCAGTCACAAAAGACCACATGTGCATATTTATACGAAATGTCCAGAAGAAGTGAATCTTTTAAAGACAGAATGTAGATTAGTGGTTGCCTAGAGCTGGGGGGATGAGAGTAGGGGTTGGGGGTGGGTTGGAGGAAAATGGGAAGGAAATGCTAATGGATACAGGGTTTCTTTCTGAAAATATTCTAAAATTGATCGTGGTGCTTGGTTTCACAACTCTGTGAATATACTAAAAGCCACTGCATTGTGTACTTTAAATGGCTGAACTGTATGATATGTGAATTATGTCCAATAAAGCTGTTATAAAAAGTAATATTAACATATCAGATAGAAGGAGATATGGTCATCTAACTACAGCAAGGATCACTTCTGTCACAACATTAAGTATGAAACCTATCCACTAAAGGCTCAAGACCTAAATAATGGCTTTCAAATGTTAGTGACCTCACTCATGTTTAAAGTAATCCTGCCATGTCTATTAATCAGTATCCTTGGTAATTAAGCATTCCTCCTGTTTGGATTCCCTGCGACAATTAATTAATTACCTGCATAAAGCTTTCCACATAGGAGACGCTCAATGATTTATTGATTTCAAGTACATTTTAAAAATAACCAACTGAAATCAGTAAATAAAAATCAAACCAAATATGGGGAAAGCTGACTGGCACTACTATAGCTACTTGCCAAATTAAACCTGGGGCATCTAAAATGCAGGCTCCTCTCCCAAATTTTAGTCAGTCATTCCTGGCTACAAAAAGATTGATGCCCTTCATTTGCCTGGGCAGCACCTCCCTGGATAAAATCTGGAACTTTCTAGGCAGGGGTTATTTCTGATGTATATTAATACACAAGATTCCTGAAGAGAACAGACTCGATGATTTCAATACCTTTAGACCGTGAAACTTTTGCACCTTATTTTACGTCCCTGGATATGTTCCAGTGTCTCCTAGTTTACAGGAGAATAGAATTTGTATCCTACTGCTGTATGAGAACTGGATAAATCTTAATTATGCTGAATTGATTCACAGTGCTTTTCAGGTCTACTATATCCTTCTATTCATTCTATTAACTTTTGAGAGCTTGATATTGAAACTCCAACTAGAAATCTTAATTTATCTCCTTAAAAAATATAGTGGAATTATAGGTAACCTTATTCTGTATTTTCTAAGTCTCTTATAAATGTGTTATTATACTTCATAATTAAAAAAAATATTTAAAAAAATATATACAAGATCCCTGAGCACACAAAATGAGAGAGTACTCTTATTTCCTACTTATTGTCAGGAAATCCCCAGGCAGTCATTTGTGGTTGTTGTTATTTTGTGTTTTGTTTTTTTCTGCTAATCTAACCTGATGTTTAAAAGGATGATCTCTGGAGCTAGTCTGCCTGGGTTTAAATTTGAGTTCTGGTCCTTATCAATTATCTCTGGACCTCAGTTTACAGGGCACAGGGCTTTCTGTGAAGATGTAAAGTACTTTGAAGGATGCCTCAGTTCAGTTCAGTTCAGTCGCTCAGTCATGTCCGACTTTTTGCGACCCCATGAATCCCAGCACACCAGGCCTCCCTGTCCATCACCAACTCCCGGAGTTCACTCAAACTCATGTCCATCGAGTCGGTGATGCCATCCAGCCATCACATTCTCTGTCGTCCTCTTCTCCTCCCGCCCCCAATCCCTCCCAGCATCAGAGTCTTTTCCAGTGAGTCAACTCTTCGCATGAGGTGGCCAAACTATTGGAGTTTCAGCTTCAGCATCAGTCCTTCCAATGAACACCCAGGATTGATCTCCTTTAGAATGGACTGGTTGGATCTTCTTGCAGTCCAAGGGACTCTCAAGAGTCTTCTCCAGCACCACAGTTCAAAAGCATCAATTCTTCGGCCTAGAATATAGTAAATCTCAATAGTGTAAAGCTATTATTATATTTAGATTTGCAGAATCCCTGAAACAGAATTTGGGCATAGCTGTTGTTATCACAGAGAGGAGCATATGGTATCAGATATAAACCAGCCCCTCCCTGAGTCAAACGTAAAACTACGGAATCTCATTCTTTCCCAAATTTCTGGTTGGGAAATGCCACTCCAAACTAAAGGAGGTTTTTAGCAAGCATGACCTGCCAACAATTAAATTTTGTTTTTCATGATGTAAAACCCTCCTAGAGGAGGAGATGGTATTCTTGGCTAGGTATATCACTATTATAGTTGTGTGTTGGACAGGAAGATGAGAACTACTGCATTGTAGTAGTGAACAGATATGGTACTTTTCAGAATCTGTCTGCATTTAATTTTCTTCTGTATTTTCATCACTGAGAGGGAAGCACACAAGTGGCCTATAGAAGCCAATGATAATACCAGTGGTAAAAGCCTTCTGATAGACAGTTCCTAAATCCCTAATTTTTTAAAAGACAATATGTTTGAAAAAATTTTCAAATTTTTCAATAAAATTCTTTTGGAGATACAAAGGGCTTTTTCATGATATTTTCCTTTGCCATGCTTTCCACAGCTTCTTGAATCTTCACATTGTTAGTGTGGTAGACACTGGGAATATTCACCTATATCCACATTTTCCTCTTCCTCCTGGGTTCCTAACTATATGTTTTTCCAGCCTTCCCATAGGTAGGTGCGGAGAAGGCAATGGCAAGCCACTCCAGTACTCTTGCCTAGAAAATCCCATGGATGGAGGAGCCTGGTAGGCTGAGTCCATGGGGTCACTCAGTCGGACACGACTGAGAGACCTCACTTTCACTTTTCACTTTCACGCATTGGAGAAGGAAATGGCAACCCACTCCAGTGTTCTTGCCTGGAGAATCCCAGGGACGGGGGAACCTGGTGGGCTGCCGTCTATGGGGTCGCACAGAGTCGGACATGACTGAAGCGACTTAGCAGCAGCAGCAGCATAGGTAGGTTTGGTACATGTGACTCAGTCCTAGCCAGTGAAGTGTGAGTGTTATGAGATGTGCACTTTGTTGTTGAGACCTGGCCCAATCTCACCCTTTCTCCACGGACTAGCCTGAATGGAGGGGACTCAGGAGGAGGGAGCCACAAGATGGAAAGAGCCTGGGTCCTTGAATAATTTTATGGACCAGACCTGCTCTACCCCAACCCAATGGGCAATGAACTTTACATAGGGAAAAATACACAATAATAAACCACTGGGGATCTGTAGTTGTTTATAGAGAAGCACCTGTAAGTCATTCTTAATTAATAGAGGTAGGTAAAGGCTTTGTTAACTATTGTTCAGGGGAGTTGGTTTTCTTCCAGAATAGTTCTTTCTCTGTTAGATACTGGCAACAAGTATACTAATAAAACACATTTCTTTGTTCTCTTCTCCTTTAGTCTCTCTTACTAAGATCACCAGATACAATCTTTCAATCATATACATTTCAATCATATCAGTGAAACACATCTTCATCTGATCTTGCCAGACTCTTCTTTAGAGAACATGTCTCTTTCATTGGATTATTTGTAAACTTAATCTAGTTCTCTTTGTAGAGCTTGCCAAAGTGATCTCTAATTGTGCACTTGATTAATTGTGTACCATCCCAGAGAATCAATTTAAAAATTATATCAAGCTCTGACTTAGGAGCTGAATAATTACAAATTGGCAGATAAAAATTAAAAGCTATCAATGAGCACTAATCACATTTATTTATAATTTTTCATATAGCTGTTTATAGTAATCTTTTTGTAGCCCATGTGATTTAATGTAAATCAAATTTTCTTTTTGGTATTAAAGTTATAAATGAAATTAAGTGTAAATGGCATCTTTTATGATTATTGTCTCTGGCCTCTTTGGATGAATAAAAAAAGTCAGTATAGCTACCTTGGATTTAAGGTAGTTTAAATGCATTAACGACCTTCTGAAAGTTTCTATTCTTGCTCACTAACTCCTCCTTTGTCTCTCTCCCCTTTAAAAAAATGTTTTTAATGCTCATCTCACACGCTAGTAAAGTCATGCTCAAAATTCTCCAAGCCAGGCTTCAGCAGTATGTAAACCGTGAACTCCCAGATGTTCAAGCAGGTTTTAGAAAAGGCAGAGGCACCAGAGATCAAATTGCCAACATCCGCTGGATCATGGAGAAAGCAAGAGAGTTTCAGAAAAATATCTATTTCTGCTTCATTGACTATGCCAAAGCCTTTGACTGTGTGGATCACAATAAACTGTGGAACATTCTGAAAGAGATGGGAATCCCAGACCACCTGACCTGCCTCTTGAGAAACCTGTATGCAGGTCAGGAAGCAACAGTTAGAACCAGTCATGGAACAACAGACTGGTTCCAAATAGGAAAAGGTGTACGTCAAGGTTGTATATTGTCACCTTGCTTATTTAACTTATATGCAGAGTACATCATGAGGAACGCTGGGCTGGAAGAAGCACAAGCTGGAATCAAGATTGCTGGGAGAAATATCAATAACCTCAGATATGCAGATGACACTACCCTTATGGCAGAAAGTGAAGAGGAACTCAAAAGCCTCTTGATGAAAGTGAAAGAGGAGAGTGAAAAGGTTGGCTTGAAGCTCAACATTCAGAAAACAAAGATCATGGCATCTGGTCCCATCACTTCATGGGAAATAGATGGAAAAACAGTGGAAACAGTGTCAGACTTTGTTTTTTTGGGCTCCAAAATCACTGCAGATGCTGATTGCAGCCATGAAATTAAAAGACGCTTGCTCCTTGGAAGGAAAGTCATGACCAACCTTGATAGTATATTAAAAAGCAGAGACATTACTTTGCCGACCAAGGTCCGTCTAGTCAAGGCAATGGTTTTTCCCGTGGTCATGTATGGATGTGAGAGTTGGACTGTGAAGAAAGCTGATCGCCGAAGAATCGATGCTTTTGAACTGTGGTGTTGGAGAAGACTCTTGAGAGTCCCTTATACTGCAAGGAGATCCAACCAGTCCATTCTAAAGGAGATCAATCCTGGATGTTCATTGGAGGGACTGATGCTAAAGCTGAAACTGCAATACTTTGGCCACCTCATGAGACGAGTTGACTCACTGGAAAAGACTCTGATGCTGGGAAAGGTTGGGGGCGGGAGGAGAAGGGGACGACGGAGAATGAGATGGCTGGATGGCATCACCGATTCTGTGGACATGAGTTTGAGTGAACTCCGGGAGTTGGTGATGGACAGGGAGGCCTGGCGTGCTGTGCTTCATGGGGTCGCGGAGAGTCGGACACGACTGAGCGACTGAACTGAACTGAACTGAACTGAATGCTTACTACTATATAGCTTCTTATTTTCTTGTTTACTGCCCGCTTTCATTACCAGACTGTAATTCCCATAGAAGGCAGAACTTATATCTGTTTCTGTTCATCTAATAAATATTTACTGAATACCAATTATCAGGCATTGCTCCAAATATTAGGATTAAACATAATTGAAGATTAAGATAAAGCAAAATTAAGATATGGTGCCTGGCCTTGAGGTGCAGATACTTAGGCGGAGGAAACAGGCAATAAGCTCTTAAATGATATATACTGAGATAAAAGCTACTATGTTGTACTTTTCACTTCAAGCTTTCTTGATGTTGGGTGGTCGTCAGGGTTGTCTGTCTAGCCCATCCCGTCTGTCGCCTTGACCACACTGGATTTCTGGCCTATACTATTAATATATAGAACAACTTCTCTCTTCTGAGAGGTTGGAATTGGAACTGAGAGATTCTAATTCAGTCTGAGTTCTTCAGTTGAAAGGAAAGAGGATATACAGCTTAGAGGGCTATGCCATGGACATCTTCCATTAGATGGAAAGGGAAACTGAGAAAGCCAGTCTAGAGACAGAAAAGAAAGCAGCACAAGTCATGGGAAGAAATAGAGATGGAAGATTTATAGTCTGAGAAAGTCCTAAAAATCCACTTCATATTTTGTTTCTAGTCCCTTTTCCCATAAAAACCCTTACTTCCTTATAGCTTTTTTTTTTTTTGGTAAAGTTATCTCATATTATATTCTTTTGCTTTCAATCATACTGAGACATTTCTATTTAATATGAAATATTAATAGAGTCTGCTGAATCTCATTCATTTTCATAGCATCAAGTATAGGAGCTATTCTCCAGAAAAGCAGCTTTCCCCTCTGTTATAAACAACGCATCTGTTGGATTTTAATACTTGGGAATGCTAACAATGCTTCTAAGGTGTTTGCCTCGAAATTTCCCATTTTCCTTACCGGTGATTTTAAAAAGCAGGCTCATTTCCATTCAGGGGCAGAACATCAAAGGCCAACATTCTTTAAACTCTGCGAAAAACACTATCACATGTGTCCACCAGCTTTTGTGGCTAGTTAACATGCAAGGCAAAAAATAATTCTTCTTATAAACATCAATGGTGTATTTGTACTCATCAACAAAAAGGCTTTGATAATGAATGCTTTGATTAAAGCTCAGTAGTTGATCAGCTAGTCTGATTAACAACTCTTAACTGGAGACACCAGAATCTGAACACACCTAAAATGCATGGCTTTATAAGGTCCTACTCAAGAAAAAGAAACTTAAGCTTTTTGTTTGTGGGGCGGGAGGTTGGGGCAGGGTGGCGGGTGGATATACTTGAGAGATTTCAACAGCAGCACACCCACAAACATCTGCTACTTTTAAAGTGTCTTCTCTCATTATTCCTCAGAGATCTGTCAGGCACTGTGAGCTTAAGAGGAGTAAGACTTGGTCTCTGTCCTAAAACGAGCTCACCGTTTACAGGCAAAGACAGACAAGGAGACAGGAAACGTAATGCCCTCTGCTAAGTGCCACTGCTAGACATACCAGCATGAAGGAGACACATGTCATCCAATCCTGGGGTCTATAAGCTCAGTCCGAGAGAATAAGCAGGAGTCAGGCAGATTGCGAGCAGAGGTAGGGAGGGCCATGCTAAGAGAAAGGAGTGTGTAAAGAGTATGTTCAAGGCAAAGATGTGAGGAAGAGGGTCTAGGTGTTAACAGCCAGCTGTCCTGTAAGAGGGGCTTTCCAGGTGGCTCAGTGGGTTAAGAATCTGCCTGGAATGCAGGAGACACAGGTTTGATTCCTGGGTTGAGAAGATCCCCTGGAGGAGGGCATGGCAACCCACTCCAGTATTCTTGCCTGGAGAATCCCATGGACCCAGGAGCCTGTTGGGCTACAGTCCAGAGGGTCGCAAAGAGTCGGACACGACTGAGGAAACTGACAACACATGCATGTACACACAGTCCTGTGCGTGAACAAGGTGCTTGGGGTAATTGCCTACATTGTCCTCCAAAGCTCCTGTTCCCAGTGTTTTTCACGCGCTCTGGCTACTTTATTGATTTAGTTCAACAAATATTTACTGAAGTCTTAGTAAGTTTTAGGTTGTAGGCTCTGGGAGCACAAAGATGAGTAAGACCAGGGAATAGTAGGGAACAGTATTTGTACTGAAGAAGCTCAGCCTGGTGGGGAAGAGAGATCCGTGGTATCTGGAGAGCATTAAGAAAGACGTGTGCATAAAGTAAAGAGGCAATAAAGCTTATGATGAGTCTTTAAAAACGAATAAGAAGAAAGTGGCCATGTCAGAAACAATGACATCAAAAGTGAGGGAAGCACTTCAGACAAGGAAGAGCATAAGACAAATGCCAGGACAAAGGAAGGGCCAGGGCACAGGGAAAGAGCAGATTTGAGAAATTAACCTAGGAGGCAAAAGAACTGAGATGTGATTACTGGGAGTGAAGGGGGGAAGTCAGTCTATTAAGACTATATAGGCTTTTTTGTTTTATTTGAGTGGTGCTCAGTCGCGTCCAACTCTTTGCGGCCCCACGGACTGTAGCCTGCCAGGTTTCTCCGCCCATGGAATTCTCTAGGCAAGAATATTGGAGTGGGGTGCCATTTCTTTCTCCAGGGGATCTTTCCAAGCCAGGGATTGAACCCGTGTCTCTTATGTCTCCAGCACTGGCAGGTGGGTTCTTTACCACTAGTGCCACCTGGCTTGGACAACCCAATAACAGACTGCCAAAGGAAAAGCTGATTTTCTAAGAAAAAAGGGCACATGGAAACTGCAGTGCTCCGCACCCAATGGGTAAGAAGGATAACAGGGCAGGGCTTTGGCTGGAGATGTCACCCAGCAGAAAAAGGTGGGGCTGAGACAATAACTGACACGACACAAGGACAGTCAGTACAATGGAAAAGAGGGCAAGCGGCCAGATGGCACAATCCTACAAAGCATCATTTAGGCGCAGGCAGAGGAGTCGGGAAGCTCAACAAAGGAGACGGAATAGAAAGCAGTGAGTTTCTAGAAGCATTAAGTCATCAAAGATTTGAAACGAAGCAAAGGAACTCAATAAGATACAGACTAAAAATCTGTGCCACCTGAAGATCTGTTCCAGGGAAGTTTTCTCTGGTGCGAAGGAGGAGACCAGGCTGCCATGATGGAGGAGTGAATGGAAGAGAGGAAGTGGCCCCTGGGTATTCAGACCACTCTTTGAAGCAGCCCACTGGAAGAGGGGACGCGAGGGAAGAGGCATCAGCAAATGTGGGAGACCTCAACCTCTCTCTCTTTATGAGCCATCAATCATTCTAAAAGGAAAGATGGAAAGACCTGAGTGGGCCTTCAGGCTGAGAGGAAAGCCGCAGAGATGGAGAGACGGAGGATGTTGGGGAAGAGACATAACTGAAGGAAAAGGTCCCAGAGGAGAAAGCTATCCTAATTACATAATCAACGTGAACAAATTTTAGCTTCTAATTGTCTTCAGCCAGGAAAGTTGTCAAGCAATACATGTCACAGGATCTGTGGGAAGCAGTAGCAGCGTGAACTGGGCTTGAAGCAACATCAGAGAGCAGGAGACAAACTCTAAATCTTATCAGTCTGAAGAAAAACAAGATAAAGCCCCACAGAGAACACTGCTAGTGGGATTAGAAAGTTTATCCTCTCATCGGTGTCTCCTGAAGTTCTGGAATAAACAATGAAAACTATCCCTCAATCCAGAGGATTACAATCTCTATACAATGTGATTTGGGGGGCAGCAAAGGAGTCAGAGTGAGCTGAAATCTCAGCTTCGCTAGAAACTACTGACTTTGGGACAATTTCTGTGCTCTAGGCCTGGGTGATGCTATAGCCCAGAACGTGAGGTTTAAGCAAGTTCTTAGACATGAAAGTGTTTAGTAAAATATAATGCTCTCTGGAAATACATGGTGCATGATGCACTTTTAATCATGTTATTTGGAGTCTCTGAAAATTGGGCAAATCTAAAAGATATGGCTGATTGAATAGGTTTTGTCATTACCACTGCAAAGTCACATCAATACAAAGGAAAGAAACTGTTAAAGCAAAGACCTTCAACTTTTGGTGATGATTAATTCCTTTTGATTTTCAGGTAGGTCTGTGATTCTAAGAAGAAACCAGGAGGTTAGATATTGATAGGGAAGTACACATTAGTTACTCCAGGCACTGGGAGGCGAGGAACTAGTGTTGCCAGTGGCAGAGTGCCTGCGTGCGGGTGTCACAGGGAGTGGAGACTGGACAAGTAAGACTTCAAAGCCTATCCTAAAGGTAAAGGGCTCAAGTTTTAGTCAAGACAGACCTGGGTTTGAATCCTGGCTGTTACATATCAACCATATATAATCTTGGACAATCCAATCTCATTCACTGAGCTTCAGTTTTCTCATCTGTAAATTGGGATAATACCATCCACCTTCAGAATGTTAGGGCTTCCAGGTGGCGCTAGTGGCAAAGAACTGACCTGCCAATGCAGGAGACTAAGAGACATGGGTTCAATTCCATGAAGGGCAAGGCAACCCACTCCAGTATTCTTGCCTGGAGAATCCCATGGACAGAGGAGCCTGGTGGACTACAGTCCATAGGGTTGCAAAAGTCAGACACAACTGAAGCAACTTAGCATGTACAACACTGGGTAATTATGTATGTGTGTGTGTGTGTCTGTGTGTATGGAATTCCTGGCATATTGTAAGTGCTCAATAAATGGTAGCTATTATATTGGACCTGTGGTTACAGACTTCCCAGAATCTTGTATAGGTGTTATTTATTGCTATTTATTAAGAGCTTTACAGGTATAGTGTTATCTAAGCCTCCATGTTTAAAGCATAAAATCCACTATGTCACTTAAATACTCTGTTGAGAGTAAAAAGCTGTATCTACTTACTTTTCTCTGGATCCCCAGAGTGTAATAAAGTACTAAGCACAGAGAGTGCATTTAAGAAATATCTGTTGAAGGAAGGAAGGAAAGAAAGGAAGATGAGAGGAACGGAGGGGAAAAGAGAGGGAAGGAATTTACGATGTCAAGAGCTGCTAACTCAGGTGCTATGAAATTCAAGGGCTGAGAAAAATAGAAAAAGGCCTTCCTGAGGTATCAAATGTGACAAAGATTTCTTATAAAAAGCTATTTTCTTGGACCTGTGTGATTATTTTTGCTTCTCTGAGCTCTGGTATTTCTCTCCATCTGGAAAGTGGGAATGGACCAGTTACAGTTCAAGTTTGCTAACAGAGATTACTTGAGGTAAATATTTGGTGCTTTCCAGAGCAAATCACACCATTTTAGTTTTAGGTTATTTTAATGATAAGCTCCTTCAGAGCTAGCTCCATTGATATCCTGTAGTACAGCACCGAGGTACACTGGACTCCAATTCCAACTATATTTAGAATCCTTTTCACATGGCATCATTCAAGCACATGTGGGGCCAGCTGTTGCTATTCTTTCCTAGAATCTTACCCAGATAGAGATTTCAGTAAGATTTTTAAAAATAAATCACACAGGTGTTATCTCTGGGCCAATTAGCACATTAGCTATAAAAAGAGTACACACAAATGAGCTCTCTCTCCACAAGCTCCAAGAGGGGAAAAGGGTTTTCACTGTTTGGATCAACCGATTTTCATCTGGTTGTATTAAGCTATTTTTTTTTTCCCACCAAACAAAAAGACAGTGCTCCCTGGACTGTGGTACTACACCTTTTGATGCTGTTGTTGTTAGTAGTTTTGATAACATTACCACAGAATAAAGTGAAGCAGTAAAGTTCTTTAGAATTCAGATTCAAGTAACAGTCACTGAGCATAGCCCAGAAGCTCTGTAGTTGCTCCTGTATCCATGACATCATTTTCCTCCTCAAGACATTTAAAGATACCAAAACTCACTGGAACACTGTCTTCAAAACCCATGGGAAGTCAGAGAGGCAGCTGAAATCCTAACAATGACGGAATCTAAGTATCTTGAGGTGGTGCAAAGATCACTGGTTCAACAGTGCTGGATCTGGGTGGAATCTCTCTCATCCTGTTTGCTCATTTCTAACTAATGAATTGGTTGGTGTCGAGATCCTGGGCTGCTCTGCTGGGTGTCTCCCGCTCTGAAGTAGATTACAGCCTTGCTCTGCACCTGCGTGTCATCTCGAGTCTTAGCCACCGTTTGCAACTCTTATAAAGCAAGCTGAATAAAGGAGTTGTGAGAGTTGAGGAAATACTCCCTCCTTAAGGGAGTATTTTTTCTTTTTTTAATAAAGGGGAAGTATCCCAAAATTAAAAAAAATTTTTTTCAGAAATAGGCAAAAATCGGTCTTGGGTTTCCTCTGTGATCTACATATTGATTACATGATGTCATTAGGGCCCTGTGCCCTCCCCATGCTGTTGACAGCCCTTTCCCATTATCAAACAATACTTTTCATCTATGTATCGCTTTATGTGTTATAATACATAATCACATTTAATCTTCACATTATCCTAATCTTAGTGATATTCACTTAGAGGCTAAGTGATTTCCAGTTGGTCACAGCTACTGAAAGAGGCAGAATGGGTGCCCCAAGTCAGTTCTCTTGATTCTGAGAACAATAGTTGCAGTAGTTAATAACTGACCATGTGCTAGGCATTGTGCTCAGAGCTTCAAATATAACATTGCCTTATTTCATCATCATCATAATTCTACAACAGATATGATTACTGTCCTCACTTACAGAACATACACCGTGGGACCACAGAGAGATTATACAGTATGCCCACCAGGGAAGCCCACAGTATGCCCAGTGAACCAGTAAAGTTTCTCAGTCATGTCCGACTCTTTGCAATCCCATGGACTGTAGCCTACCAGGCTCTTCCAGCCATGGAATTTTCCAGCCAAGAGTACTAGAGTGGGTTGCCATTTCCTTCTCCAGGGGATCTTCCTGACACAGGGATCAAACCCAGGTCTCCTGCATTGCAGGCAGACACTTTAACATCTGAGCCACCAGGGAAGCCCTGTATAACATGCCCAGTCAGTTCAGTCGCTCAGTTGTGTCCGACTCCTTGAGACCCCATGAATCACAGCACGCCAGGCCTCCCTGTCCATCACCAACTCCCGGAGTTCACTCAAACTCATGTCCACAGAGTCGGTGATGCCATCCAGCCATCTCATTCTCTGTCGTCCCCGTCTCCTCCTACACCCAATCCTTCCCAGCATCAGAGTATTTTCCAGTGAGTCAACTCTTCGCATGAGGTGGCCAAAGTATTGCAGTTTCAGCTTCAGCATCAGTCCTTCCAATGAACACCCAGGACTGATCTCCTTTAGAATGGACTGGTTGGATCTCCTTGCAGTACAAGGGACTCTCAAGAGTCTTCTCCAGCACCACAGTTCAAAAGCATCAATTCTTCGGCGATCAGCTTTCTTCACAGTCCAACTCTCACATCCATACATGACCATAGGAAAAAACCATAGCCTTGACTAGACGGACCTTGGTTGGCAAAGTAATGTCTCTGCTTTTTAATATACTATCTCAGTTCAGTTCAGTTCGGTCGCTCAGTCGTGTCCGACTCTCTGTGACCCCATGAACCACAGCACGCCAGGCCTCCCTGTATATCACCAACTCCCGGAGTTCACTCAAACTCATGTCCATCGAGTTGGTGATGCCATCCAACCACCTCATTCTCTGTCGTCCCCATCTCCTCCTACCCCCAATCCCTCCCAGCATCAGAGTCTTTTCCAGTGAGTCAACTCGTTGCATGAGGTGGCCAAAGTATTGGAGTTTCAGCTTTAGCATAAGTCCTTCCAATGAACACACCCACGATTGATCTCCTCTAGATTGGACTGGTTGGATATCCTTGCAGTCGAAGGGACTCTCAAGAGTCTTCTCCAGCACCACAGTTCAAAAGCATCAATTCTTCGGCGATCAGCTTATTTCACAGTCCAACTCTCACATCCATACATGACCACGGGAAAAACCATAGCCTTGACTAGACGGACCTTGGTTGGCAAAGTAATGTCTCTGCTTTTTAATATGCTATCTAGGCTGGTCATAACTTTCCTTCCAAGGAGTAAGCGTCTTTTAATTTCATGGCTGCAATCAGCATCCGCAATGATTTTGGAGCCCAAAGAAATAAAGTCTGACACTGTTTCCACTGTTTCCCCATCTATTTCCCGTGAAGTGATGGGACCAGATGCCATGATCTTTGTTTTCTGAATGTTGAGCTTCAAGCCAACCTTTTCACTCTCCTCTTTCACTTTCCTCAAGAGGCTTTTGAGTTCCTCTTCACTTTCTGCCATAAGGGTGGTGTCATCTGCATATCTGAGGTTATTGATATTTCTCCCAGCAATCTTGATTCCAGCTTGTGCTTCTTCCAGCCCCGCGTTCCTCATGATGTACTCTGCATAGAAGTTAAATAAGCAGGGTGACAATATACAACCTTGACGCACTCCTTTTCCTATTTGGAACCAGTCTGTTGTTCCATGTACAGTTCTGACTATTGCTTCTTGACCTGCATACAGGTTTCTCAAGAGGCAGGTCAGGTGGTCTGGGATTCCCATCTCTTTCAGAATGTTCCACAGTTTATTGTGATCCACACAGTCAAAGGCTTTGGCACAGTCAATGGGGCAGAAATAGATGTTTTTCTGGAACTCTCTTGCTTTTTCCATGATCCAGCAGATGTTGGCAATTTGATCTCTGATGCCTCTGCCTTTTCTAAAACCTGCTTGAACATCTGGAAGTTCATGGTTCACATATTGCTGAAGCCTGGCTTGGAGAATTTTGAGCATGACTTTACTAGCGTGTGAGATGAGTGCAACTGTGCGGTAGTTTGAACATTCTTTGGCATTGCCTTTCTTTGGGATTGGAATGAAGACTGACCTTTTCCAGTCCTGTGGCCACTGCTGAGTTTGCCCAAGGTCCCACAATTATCAAGACATACAATCCATATTCTAATTCAGGCAGTTTGCTTTATGACATGATCTTTCAACATCTACGCTAAAGGGCCTTCTTCCTATGATAGTATAGCTGCCTCCATCAAGTGTTTTCATAATTTCTATCTATAATGCAGGCAAAATTTGTGCAAGAAGGAGAGTCCAAGGTTGCCTAATACGGCTCTGCACTGGAGCTCCAAGTCCTGTGTAACACAGGGCATCCTGCTCTGGCACAGGAGGCAGATACTCTGAAGGCGTGGGCGGTAGGGGATCACTGTCATCGGTGTGCCCGAGCTCAGTGTATGACCCACAGACGATGCACAGGAACCATGTGCTGAGCAGAACTCAACAGAAACTACCAAGTCTTCACGGACACACTCAAAGGCTGACTTTCTTAGGGTTCAGTTCAGTTCAGTCGCTCAGTCGTGTCCGTTCAGTTCAGTTCAGTCGCTCAGTCGTGTCCGACTCTCTGCGACCCCATGAATCCCAGCACACCAGGCCTCCCTGTCCATCACCAACTCCCGGAGTACACTCAAACTCATGTCCACAGAGTCGGTGATGCCATCCAGCCATCTCACACTCAGTCATCCCCTTCTCCTCCCGCCCCCAACCTTTCCCAGCATCAGAGTCTTTTCCAGTGAGTCAACTCGTCGCATGAGGTGGCCAAAGTATTGCAGTTTCAGCTTTAGCATCAGTCCTTCCAATGAACACCCAGGATTGATCTCCTCTAGAATGGACTGGTTGGATCTCCTTGCAGTACAAGGGACTCTCAAGAGTCTTCTCCAGCACCACAGTTCAAAAGCATCAATTCTTCGGTGATCAGCTTTCTTCACAGTCCAACTCTCACATCCATACATGACCACGGGAAAAACCATAGCCTTGACTAGACGGACCTTGGTTGGCAAAGTAATGTCTCTGCTTTTTAATATGCTATCTAGTCTGGTCATAACTTTCCTTCCCAGGAGTAAGCGTCTTTTAATTTCATGGCTGCAATCAGCATCTGCAGTGATTTTGGAGCCCAAAAAAATAAAGTCTGACACTGTTTCCACTGTTTCACCATCTATTTCCCATGAAGTGCTGGGACCAGATGCAAATTTTTATTTATTTTTAAAAATTTCTGGCTGTACTCGCTCTCTGCTGTTGTGTGGGGTTTTCTCCAGCTCCAGCGAGCAGGAGCTACTCTTCACTGCAGTGCACGGGCTTCTCATTGTGGTGGTTTCTGCTGCAGAGCGGGGGCTCTAGATCACAGGCACAATAGTTGTGGCACACAGGCTTAACTGCTCCATGGTATGTGGGATCTTCCCAGTCCAGGGATCGAAGCATGTCTCCTGCACTTGCAGGCAGATTCTTTACCACTGAGCCACCAGGGAAGCCCCTATAGCTGTGTTTTTAAATTAATAGACAAGAGCCCCAAATCAAAAGGATAAATTCTGACTCTCAAATCAAGGAAATCAGTGAAGTAGGTATAATATGCACCCATCACATGCAGCCTGCAGATAAATTTTGTTTGGCTACATATTGCTTTTAAATTTCCACTCAACAGCCTGTATTTAAAAACTAAGAGATTTCCTTCAAAAGTCCCAATTTTCAAATTCTCTAGAAAAACTGCAAGATATGCCACTAGACAGGGCATCTGCTCTCTAGTTCACCAATTTCCATGGGACCAGATTTATCCATTTATTTTCTTCCGTGGCCCCTACCCGATTCTGAGTTTGTAAACTATGAGCTAGATACAAGTGTAAAGAAGATTTGGAAGGGCATTAGAGCCTTCTAAGGTTCTTAAATTACCATTTTGATATACCAAATAGACTACTCGGCCAGCCTTTTTGTAAAGTACATTAACATTTTTAGTCATTTAGTGACTGAGATTTCATCTTTACTGCAGATAAACCAACAGCTTGCTCTCAACACGGCTTACTTGTCTCCAAACTTAGAATGTCTCCAGCATTACAGCACTATCATAAAATTTACAAACTGGGCCAGCATCCTTTCATTGGCTCCAGGTCAAGTGGCCTGTGCTGTTGTTGTGCAGTCCTCTGCACAGCTTGGGCAAAGAGCGAACTATATCTCACCCATGTGTTTTAAGGAAGAAAGGCTGCTACTGGTGGAAACTGATTCTTTTTTAACGCCATCCTAATCTGCTTATAATTGTCACATGCGTCGTAGGCAAAAAGCTGACACTGGCATTCATTGACCCCTTCTGGGTGGGGAGGATTTTCTTTCCCCCAAATTCTGTGGTCTCTGCAGTTGTGTGACTATTTAGGTAGCCTGGAGCCCAGAAGAGCAGCAAGTAGGGAGGCAACTATGCTTTTGAGAAAGTCTTAAACATGTCTATTTGATCCAAATATAGTTACAGATAAACTACACCAGTATAAAAAGAGATTTCCCTTACTGAGTTTTGAATTTTATAATGTAATAAGAATATTTCCTCAATTAGTCAGTGAATTGCTACTGAATTCTGTGCCTTAAATAAAGAATCTATAGACACTGAAGGACTTTCTTCTGTTTAGGTCCCAATCAAAAACCTAAAAAACATTTAAGGAGCCAAAAGGATAGCTAAAATTACACATTCACTATCATTTCATATTGAAATCCACCAGACTTCAAATAGTGACTTTCTTTTTCTTAAGGAGGTTAACAGAATCCTTTCTGAATTTCTTTTTTTTTTTTTTTGGTTTTACTATTATATATAATGATAGGAAATATGCCGTTTCTTTCACTATTAAAAAAAAAAATCCTGCTTGTTAGAAAGCCTGCAGTCAACTCAGTTTTATTGCTTTGAACAGGCAGTTTGCACACAGAACAGTAAAACTGTTTAATAAGAGAATATAATAGGCTTAGCAGATGTTGCAATCAGAACATTTTAGGTAAATGGTTTTAAAAGGACATTTTGTCAATTTAGAAATACTCTGTGGAAAATCAAATTCAGTTACTGAATTTATGCAGGCTCTCACTGAAGGAATGCGTGGACCTGTTTTTCTCTAGCAGAAACACAAGACTAAGACTAAGTTTAGAATAAACCAACTTCTATTCAGTCCCCTCTGGATGAGGATACAAAGATGCTTCCTGCATCAAGGAATTTATACTCCAGCAGGAAAACAAAGAGTGACAAGTGAAATACATGCTCAGTGGTACAGAGTTCAAGGCACTGCTTGCTAATTCATGAAGCGTGCAGAAGACTGTGCTCAGTGTACTGTGTTATTTCTCTGCAAATAAACAATGCCACCTTCACAAGGGCAAATTTTTTTAAGGCTGATGAAAGACAAGACTAGCTCAAAGGAAAAAAAAAGTGTTACAATTTTAAAATGTTATTTAATGCAACCGATCTGCCAGAAGACAGGCAAGCAGTCACCGTTTTAAATGTGCATGTTTATTTGCTAACAACTAAGTTGGATAATGTACTTGATTATTTTAATACATTATAAGTTATGATTTAACTCTGCTTAGTGTTCCAACTCTAAGCTTCGAAAAAGAAAAAAAAAGAGAGAAAAATCAAAGTAGCAATCCACCCCTCTTAAAGCATCTTTCTGGCCATATGGCTGGTAATGTTCCAGCGCTAAACACTTAGGGTTATCTGGGCTAAATTTAGCAGTCCTTATTTATCCCAGTGCAGCACCTTGATTCTAACGACTGTAGGTCTCTTACCTAAAATGTTTATATTTGTCATCTACGCTGTGGTAAATTTATCTGAGAGAAGTCTTAGTATGGTCATCATCATTCTTAAATAACAAGACCATTTTTCATAAGGAAGCTACTTTGCTGACAGTGGCAAAGAAAATGTTAACAGTCACGCCACCACAATCAACCATTTGCGGTATAAATGGGGAGAAAAAAACAACCCCTGGTCTATCTCAGTGTGGCATGTGCGTTAACTGCCTTGGGCTCGGCCATGGCTCTCTCAGCTCCCAGGTGCAGTGAGCCACATCTATCAAAATATTTACCCCCAAATTAGCTTTGTAATAAGAGTGGAATGTCCTTTTTGATGATTTCCTTTGAGAAAAACATGTGTATCTAACCAGCAACTATAAACTTTTGGAAACTGTAGATCACAGGAATCCACTTACTTAAAAACGAAAACAACTCCCTTCATGGTGGTTACAGTTGATGCATTCAACTTAGCGACTAAACAACCAAATAACTATATCAACGCATAATGCAAGTAACAGACCTGACACTTTCACCCTGGACTATGGCTCTGACCTCCAGCTGACTGTTCCTCAATTCCAATCCCAGCCCACTTCTCTCGGGGAGCCGAATACTTGCTGGACAGTTAGTAAGGAGGTAGCATTACTTGCTGGAGGTAAGAACCTCCAGCATCAATAACATAAGAACAATAGGCGGAATGAGTGAAAGCTGGTGAAATCTATAGCAGTTTTCGAACAGGTTAAAGCAAACATCAGCTTCTGGGATGGCAATTTATATTATGAAATGAAAAAAGTACATTCACCAGAGAGGGGGGGAAACCTTCCTGACTGAAGCAAAAGCATGCTGAAATCTACCTGCCTTTTAAATATTCAACACTCACTGCTGAGGAAATATCTCTACCATATTGTCCACAGGGTCGCCAAATAATCAGCGACCAAAACAATGGTTCAGGAACTTCACTGGTGGTCCACTGGTTAAGATTCCACCTGCCAATGCAGAGGACATGGGGTTGATCCCTGGTAGGGGAAGACTCCACGTGCCTCAGAGCAACTAAGTCTGTGCGCCACAACTACTGAGCCCACACGCTGCAATTACTGAAGCTCATCTGCCTAGAGCCCGCGCTCTGCAAAGGAGAAGCCACCGCAATGAGAAGCCCGTGCACCACAATGAAGAGTAGCCCTCTACTCGCTGCAACTAGAGAAAAGCCCATGCGCAGCAACAAAGACACGGCACAGCCAAAGATGAACAAATAAAAAATCTTAAAAACAACCAGGGTCCAGGGCAGCACTTTGAGTCCCCCCTACAGTGAAGGGCAAGGGAGAGGTCAGTTCCCACATTTGTGAGTTCATGTGCCTCTGCTCTCACGCTGCTCCCAGGTCCTGGACTCAGCATCCCTTTGCTGCACTGGCTCCAGCCTTCTGCCCTCAAGTCTTGTGTGCCTCCCTCAACGTCCTACACTCACAGAAGGAACTAGAAGGATGGCAAGTAAACCTGAGACCAGGGCTGTGACACAACATTCATGAAGTCTCAAGGGCCCCAAAGATTGCTCAGTATGCACGTAGGAATGTGGCACTCATTCTGCACAAGAGGGGAGAATTCCCTTCGTTCTTTTTTTTTTTATCAGTAAGATAAAGTAAAACACAACAGAATAAAAGATAAAATATTCACGCTTCCTTCCTTCCGTAACAAAAAAATCACCATCATTTAACGGCAATCAATTAAAATCCAGCAAATACTTCTAGGTCTATGTGCTCAGCATTGCAAACCCAGACAATTTATTTTTAAAATCTCAAGTATGTTTAGTTTTTTGGAACCCCCTCCCACCAAAACATCATATCAAACACATTAAGAGCTGTATTCAGAACCCAAATTAAAAATAATTTTATGGTCAAAACAGTTACGCAAGAAGTTTTGTAGTTTTGTTTTTTAAGTTATTTGGCCATCAGCTACTCAATTAATTTACAGTTTGCTGACTTCTCAGTAAATCACCACTAAATGTAACATTTTATGAAGACGATAAAATATTTGGTTTTGTTTGCTTATTTTTGACACTGTACTTTTTTGTGTTTTGGAGCTAATAGTTTTTCTTTCGAGATTGCCAACATTTTCTGAGGTTCTTGCAAACTACAATAGCATTTAGTCATTGCGCCTCTCGTGGCTAATGAACAGAGCGATGGCCTTGACCGAACAGCCAGGGAGAGGTCATCTGAAGAGGAGGTACCTTCCTCCGGAACTGGCGGGAAAGATACAGGCTGAGCTTAGAGGAAGGGGCACGGAGGGAGGAAGAGAGTGGCTAACTCATGTCACAAAGCTCATGTCACAAAGGTGCAAACTCAGCAAACAGGAGACAGGATGGCTGACCATTCAACAGTCACTCAGTGTACATCCCACAGGAGACACAGATGCAGGGCTTCCCTGGTGGCTCAGCGGTAAAGAATTCGCCTGCAATGCAGAAGACAAGGTTTCAAACCCTGATTCAGGAAGATCCCACACGTCACAGAACAGCTAAGCAGTGCACCACAACTATTGTGCTTGCACTCTGGGAGCCACAACTACTGAAGCCTGCGGTGCCCTAGAGACCGAGCTCTGCAACAAGAGAAGCCACCACAGTGGGAAGCCTCAGCAACGAAGACCTAGCACAGAGAAAAAATAAAAATAAAAAAATAAAATTATTAAAAAAGAGAGAGAGAGACACGGATGCACAAAGCACTTTTCTGCCCCTCAAGATTTTTATAACTTTGAGGTTAGGGGATACAGCACTTTAATACAGGATGTAAGGCAAAGCATGAAAACTGCTGTAAGCAAGACCTCAAGTACCATGTACTTTTTCCCCAGTAGTCATGTAACGAATGTGAGAGTTGGACCATAAAGAAGGCGCCAAACAATCGATGCTTTTGAACTGTGGTGCTGGAGAAGACTCTTGAGAGTCCCTGGGATAGTAAGGAGATCAAACCAGTCAATCCTAATGGAAATCAATCCTCAATATTCATTGGAAGGACTGACACTGAAGCTGAAGCTCCAATACTTTTGCCACTTGATCTGAGTAGCTGACTCACTGGAAAACACCCTGAAGCTGGGAAATATTGAAGGCAGGAGGAGAGGGGGACGACAGAGGATGAGATGGTTGGATGGCATCATCAACTCAATGGACATGAATATGAACAAACTCTGGGAGATAATGAAGGACAGGGAAGCCTGGTGTGTTCCAGTCCATGGGGTCGTGAAGAGTTGGATATGACAGCAACTGAATAACAGCAAGCACCATGAAAACACAGAGCAGGGAGCTATCACAAGAGCCACCAAACGGCATGACTCCAGGGGGCGCCATTCGCAGTGCCATCTATGTGAGTGGGGTCCCCCATAGGTGTGTGGTGCTGCAGTCCTGGCTGAGGGGATAACAAAAGGCTTTCCAGAGGAGATGACATTTGGGCAGGTCTGTGAGAGATGTTTCACAGGCTCTTCCATTTACTGCCAGAGTTACTTCTATGGGCTTCCATTTGCTCATTTGGAATAGAGATAATAACACTGACTTCTTGGGGTTATTTGGAGGAAATGAAAAGATATATGTGCAGTACATTTGTGCCAAATACATCCTTCCATTTTTCTTTCCTTCTTTCTTTATCCAGATGCTTGCTGAGTTTCTACCATGTGTCAGATACTCTATCAGGCACTGTAAATACAACGTGGGACAATACACACGTGTTTGCCTTCAATGAAACTTACAATAAAATGGGACTACAATTACGAATTAGTTTACAGACAGGAAGACATGAGGAAGGTGGGCCACATGGTGGGCCGTGTAGAAGAATCAGCGAAAGCAAAAACAATGCAAAGTTGTGTCCAGAAAACAATCAGGCACCCAGTTTTCCAGGAGTAAAGAAGAGGGCTTTAGGGTGTTAAGTTCCTTCGTTAGTGGTAAGACTAACAGAGTGGGAAAATGACTCAGCAACAGCAAGTCAGGGAGTAGATCAAAGTGGCAAATAGGTTTTATTTCCTATCTCAATTCTCATTGGTTAGTAATGGCTTCCTGGAAGGTTGTACTGAGAAGGCACTCATGACTGTCAAGGGCCACCATGGGCACTGCAGGAGCTGGGGGTGGGTTAGGCGTTCTTTGTCTAAATGAAACTGGGCAGCCTGTCTCTGTAAAAAGGCTTGTCTGGAAGAATCTGTGTGACTTCTTTAGCAGAGATCTAGAGCACTAGAGCAGGACAGGAAACCCAAAGTGGGTGGAGACCTCTGGCTGACTGATAGCACAGCAGAAGGCCAAGAGATCAAAGGAATACAGGGTGGTGGTGACTGCTTTAATGAACTGGCTTAGTGCAGAATTCATGTTGGGATGAGTCATCAAAATGGAGCCAATGGATTAGAAAAAGTGACAGAGGTTGGGTTTTGGAGACAGTGAGTCCTCTGTTCAAATACTAGGTCTTCCAATAAAATTAGCTTCTTATGCCACTTAATCTTTCTGAACCTTAGTTTCTCATAAAAAAAATGGGATATTAAAACTTACCTCACATGTTTGTGGGAATGACTAAAACACTGTATAGGACCTAAAACACATGGGAGCTCTATAAACTGTACGGCCCTTCCTCTTTTCCTGAAGTGACTGGAGATCAATACATAGAAAATTTTGTAGGTCTAGAGAAAAGAAGTTAAAAATTTGAGAATTTGGAGGGTAAATATCCAGGGTGGTGTGAGTGTATGTGTGTGTGTACTCAGTTGTGTCTGACTCTCTGCGACCCCACAGACTGCAACCCACCAGGCTCCTCTGTCCATGGTATTTTCCAGGCAAGAATACTGGAATGGGTTGTCATTTCCTCCTCCAGGGAATCTTCTGACCCAGGGATCAAACACGAGTCCTTAGTCTCCTGCATTGAAAGGTGGGTTCTTCACCACTAGTACAAGTTGGAAAGTGAAAGTCGCTCAGTTGTGTCTGACTCTTTGTGACCCCATAGGCTATACATGGAATTCTCTAGGCCAGAATACTGGAATGGGTAGCCTTTCCCTCCTCCAGGGGATCTTTCCAACCCAGGGATCGAACCAGAGTAAGTGGATTATTTACCAACTGAGCTATCAGGAGTACCACCTGGGCTTGGCAACAAAAGAGAAAATACAGATGACCAGGGTTTAGGAACTCAGGGAGTGGTGAGACGGAGCTAATACACTGGCTGGCTGGCCATGGGCATGGTCTTACATGTTGGATCCCGTGGGAAGATATGGGGAGGAATACAGAGTGGTTTATCTCTGGGGGAGTTCATTGTTAACACAAAGGAGGACTGTTTTCACCCAAAGTTATAATGTACAATGTTAAGTAGGCCCAAGAATTTGGGTACAAATGACATGAGAGAGAGAGTCAGAGAACAGGGAAGAGGGTGGGAATGAGAGCTGCATCAAAGGACATCACATTTTTTCTAAATGGGGTGAGAGAGATTATTCTTTGAAGAAGGAAGCATATGTGAAAGGGAACAGAGGTGTGATGAGTCCTATCCAGCTTAGATGCTCAAGTCATATCGGATAAAGAAATGGGGAAGAAGGGGAAAAAAGAAATGAGTTAGGTGCTCAAGCTACCAGGGATAACTTATTATTCTATTATTATTTTAACTAACTAATTAATTTATTTATTTTTGCCTGCCCCAGGTCTTAGTTGCAGCCCTCCAACTCTCTGTTGCCTGAGGACTCAGTAGTTGCAGCACGTGCTGGGAGGCATATGAGATCTTGGTTCTCTGACCAAGGATTGAACCTGAGTCCCCTACATTGCAGGGCAGATTCTTAACCACTGGACCACCAGGAAAGTCCCTTATTCTTACTGTCTTCAGATTGGCCAAAGAAATTTCAAGAGCAACCAATCACAAGCAGATTTTTATCATTAGAATTCTAACCCTAGTTGGCAAAACTAAAGCTGCATATATCCTACCTAGAAATCAATCTAATGAGGCAAATAAATAGGCACAGAACTGGAAAAGTCATGGCCCCTGGGACATGTGCCCAATGGAAAAGTGGTAGGTGACATCCAGTTGAGAGAAGAAGAGCTTGCCTCACAACTCAGAAAGCACTGATTTTTAAAAGCCAGTCTTGTCTTAAAAAAAAAAAAGTGAACTAAAAAATAAAATCATTAAGTTGATAGGAACTAAAATGGAATTAATACAAATTTACTTTGGAACTCAGTTTTAATAAGTTATAATATATTTTTGGTTTCATTTTCATTGTCGTTTTGAAATCCTGAATGCTCAAAGCCTTCCTTTGTATTGAGGGTCTCTCACCTGCCAAACGGTTTGGGTTATGTCCTGCCTGGAGACCGGGGCTGAGCAGGGAGGGACGTAGAGTAGATATGCCTTTTTGGAACACAGTTTGAGAGGGCCTGGTCTTAAGAGCTCTGGAAGTCCTCTGAGAATGACATCATCATTTCGGTGACTCATCTGTGGTACAATCTATCTTGCAAAAGGAGAGGAACCTGAACGCAGCGTGGAGTTATGCTGAACAGGGCAGAAGAGGCCATGGGGAGGGGATGCCTGAGAAAACCTGGGCATCTATCTTCTCCAGGTCCCATTGGAGGACTCGCAGGCCATCAAGAAATGACCACCTTCATGAGATCTCAGGGTTCTAACACTTGAAACACAGCACTTCAATTTCACAGGTACAGAAACTTGGTCATAAGGGCACCAGCTGACCCCAAACCACAGTCTGAGTCAGAAACAGGACCAGAATTCAGAACCTGGTCTCCAACATCACCCCATATCCTAGCCCACTCTACTAAACCGAAAGACACACTTGAGAGGATAAGCTGATGAATCACGATCACACTGTGGAATAAATAAAGAATTAAATAAAAACCAGTTGCAACCTCAAATATGTCCATAAACTCTAAGTTGGAAAGGTAGTTTTAAAATACACTTTCCAAATCTTTTGAACTAAAATCAAATTTAGGACGCTGTAGCAAGGCAGTTCAAACAAAAGCTAATTTTGTTTAATGAACTAACCAGGAAGGCATTGTGAAAGTATTGTGCAACTAAATGCTTAGCTAATTACTGTGAGATCAAATAACTGTTACCATAGTTACTGCACACTGTTTTCCATAATAACTTTTATCACTTCAATAAATCTTTGTGACGCAACAAATATAAAAAGTTTACTGTAACATGACTATAATGTTTTGGAAGGCACCACTGATGACTGACCTACCAAAATTACCTTCCCATATTTGTCAGTGAACAAGGGCTGATACTGTGTCTAGCTGACTCAAGATCAAAATGTTTCACTGGCTTAAGAGGCTGTCATTCCTCAAAAGTTGACTTTACCTGGTCCAGTCATTCAATAGAAAAAAAAAAAAAAATCAAAGGGCCCTCAGAGCATTACCTCTTGTTTCTGAATGAGGATAAAAATAACAGCAAGCATTAAGGAAGCCCTAATTGTCAGGTTCCATGCCAGGCAGTTGACATACATCATCATCCAATTCTTCCTACCTGCTGTGGGACAAGGATCTGGCCCACAGTCATTCAGCTCCGCCTTGGGAGAGGTTTCAACCCAGGTCTGTCTTGCTCTAGGTGAAAAGTCTATTTTCCTTCCACCATACCACACAGTTCTATATTTATATAAAAAAGGTGATTTCCGTAACTGTTTTCTTGCTGCTGTGTGTATTGCTAAAGTTACACCAAAAGTGCCACAGGAGACTCCCTGACACAATGCCTGGTTGGTCTGTTTGCCGCAAATGTCACTTCATTGGATGTCACTGGAAAATGAAAATTCTTTCCCTGGCTATACCAGAGTTGAGACTTGGTTATAATTACTATTCCCACCCCCGCCTGCTCCCCCTGCAGGGCTTAGTCATTTTGTCACTTTCACTCTTTCCTGTATCCTACCCTTTTCGAGAGCTAAATGATGAGATTCTTGAATAAGTGAAGCAACAAACATGATCTAATAAGTTAAGACTGACAGTAAATTTATTAGTACAATGAGTACGATAAGATAAAGGCAGCTGCAGGCTCAAAGTTCAGTCCTGTCCTTGTGAGCCTGCGTAGCCTTGGGCAAGTCCCTGAGTAACTCTGGGTTTTCCCATCTGGAAAATGGGGTAGTAACTCATAGGGATATCATGCAGATCATTTAATGTGCTTGAATTCCCTGTGTGAAATGTAAAACATACGATTACAGAGTATTAAAAAGCAGGACTGAACTGATGAACCTATTTGCAGGGCAGCAATGGAGACGCAGATGGAGAGAACAGACTTGTGGACACTGTGTGGAAGGGAGAGGGTGGGACGAATTAAGAGTGGAAACATATACACTACCACATGGAAAACAGCCAGCGGGAACTTGCCGTGTGACACAGGGAGCTCAACCCAGTGCCCTGTGACAACCTACAGGGGTGGGAGATGGGAGGGAGGCTCCAGAGGGAGGGGACATTTGTATACCTGTGGCTGATTCATGTTAATGTATGGCAGAAACACACACGATATTGTAAAGCAAATATCCTGCAATTAAAAAAAGCAGGACCGAAAGCCACTATCAGAAGCGTATCCCACTGCAATCAAATAAGGCATTTTTATATGTTCTCCCGAACCCCAATGCAGGAACTCCAGGGTTCCCACCTATGAAACCTGATTCATACCTATTCAGCACTATTCCAAAGGTCTCAATGTTAAGAGGCCAAAGCCATTTCAGGGCTGGTTCCCCAGACGAACAGGTAGGCTTCCTGTAACGGGCTGGCTCGGCGGCTGTAGCCTCCCTCCCGTTAGAGAAAGCCAAAGGCAGACACCTCTGCCTCCTGTCCGCCCTCCCCCACCATCCCAGGGAAGTCAAGTCGGGAACTTGTCCCTGACTTAATGCTCCCTACATCCCCCATCCTCCAAATCGCTCCCAAATTCTTCCCTTTGCCCATCCTGATAGAGCCTTAAAGGAGACCTCCTCACTTTCCCCAGTGACTGCGACAGTCTGAGATCAGCCTCCTGCTTCAGTTTCCCCTCCCCCCTTAAATAGACTGGTCATCATCCGACCCCTGCACATAACATAATGCTGGCCAGGACTTGCTTTTGTTTAAAACAGTTCAGTGCAGGCCATTGCTTTCAGGATAAAATTCAGATTCTTTTGCAGGTGATAAAGGGATTTTTCTACACTGTCTCCAACTCCATTTTTCTTTTTGACCTCTCTCCTTATCATCCTCCAGTCACTCTCTCTTTGCTTACCACTACTACTACAATACCTACTACACTATATTGATATTCTTGTTACTTGTAAAGATACTAGTCCTGAAGAACCCTAAGGGCAATGACTGGCCTTTATTTCAACCTGCCATAAACCACATACGTACCCAATAAATGTTAAGTGAATGAATGAATGAATGCACAGAGGCTTTCAGAAGACATGGTAACCAGTTATGTCTTTTTTTGTTTGTTTGTTACACTCTCAGCTTGGTAAAGGGATCTTGAGCAATTAATTTGATGGATGTTTTTAAATACAGTTGATGATAATGGTAACTGGTGCAGAATGTCTTGTTGTTAAGACTCAAGTGAACCAAGTTATACTTTGTAATGCAGACCTCAATCATGCAAGTTTGCCCTTTAAGCGTTTAGATTTGGTCAGATTCCATGAACTATTGCCAAGAAGCAAACACTTGAAACATAATACAAGAGCCTTAATGATTTTGTAGAAAGCTGTGATCACAGAATGTTCACACCTATTAGAACCCCTGCTATAAAGAAAAATTCTTCATCAAAGTTATGACGGGGACAAGAAATAAATCAAACAGTGAGTGGCATAAAGAGGAGTGCCATTTAAAGGGGTATGGTTCTGTCTGCTCCCCAGATACAGGAGAAAAAGTGAAAGAAAAACAGTATTTTACTTCCCTGCTTGGGTATGCTTTGGGACAGAAAACCCAAATGAGTCCTATGGAAACCAGCTTCTCTTACTCAAAGTAGGAGCACCAAATCTGTCGTAAATCATCTTGGAGAATGAGCAAAGACAGCTGTGCACAAGAAGCTCATATTTTGTGGAAATAAAAAAGAGAATTATGAAGCTTAAAAATACATAAAAATAAGACACGATCTCTACCCCGATATCTGCCAATTTAAAAAAGTCTTCGAAGCTGATAAAATGTGAGCGATGTAAACGTCCACCAGTCATCCAGGAATAACACCATCCATTGAGTTAACTTCTGTTATAGTTCACACAGTGGTCATCCAAGAGAACCACCTCTTATTTTAGCTTCCTACTTTTCGACACTCTTCCTCCTCCTGGATCTCAATTTTCATCTTCTAAGCTTAAGACAACTCCTGTGATTACTCATTAGTTTTGATCTGCAGACTCTGGCACTGCTGGCCACATCGTTCTTCCTGAAATTACTTCCTCCCTTGGCTCCTGCGCTACTATGGAACCCTGCAGCTCCTCCATCTCAGACCATTCCTCCTTACGACCTTTCTTCCTCTTTTTAGCCAGTGGATGTATGTCCATCTCAGTCCTCAGCGTTGTTCCTGCTAAGACACCAACATTATATCTGGATATGCAACTTCCAAATAATTCATTTTTAGCCTTGATCTGTTTTCCCAGTTCCAGGTCTGCACCCTCAACAACCTAAGGGATATTTCAATTGCTCATCACACCACTGCTTCAAAGAAAACATGTTTGAAACTGTTCGTTCGTAGCCCAAACAGTTCTTTTTGCATTTTTTGGAAATGGACTGACATTCTCTATGGTACTCATGCTAAAACCTTGAGGTAATTTTTTTTTAACCTCATACTCCTTCTAACAACCAGTGCAAGCTCCAGTGCCTAATTTCCAGTGTCCTCTGCCACATCTCCTAGCAACACTTTACTTACATTTCTAATCTTACCAACCAAAAAATACTGTTCAAAGATATTTAACTGTTTTAACACAAATGTAATCACTCTTCCTGACTCCAGTTTCTTTTCTCCAAAATGCCACCAAGTTGAACATTTTAAAATATTAATTCAATTAGGCCCTCCCCCACTCAAAAGTTCTATAGTTCAAAATCACTGAAGGACTGATGCTAAAGCTGAAACTGCAATACTTTGGCCACCTCATGTGAAGAGCTGACTCACTGGAAAAGACTCTGATGCTGGGAAGGATTGGGGGCAGGAGGAGACGGGGACGACAGAGAGTGAGATGGCTGGATGGTATCACCAACTCGATGGACATGAGTTTGAGTGAACTCCGGAAGTTGGTGATGGACAGGGAGGCCTGGCGTGCTGTGATTCATGGGGTCGCAAAGAGTTGGACACGACTGAGCGATTGAACTGAACTGAACTGAAGATAAAAGTATTGATTTCTTAGCCTAGCTTTCACCTACCCTGGGAGTTTGGTCCTGAACTTCTGGTCTCATTTCTCACAATCTTCCATCAAAATACCATAAGGATGAAAGCCTCTACACAGATCTATTCTCATTAAAGAAAAGCAATAAAAAGAACATATGCTTAGGAAAGGAACCTTGTCCTGCTTCTGTGTCTGTTCTTCAAAGAAAATATTCAGTGTCCTTTATTTATGAATCTGAGTTTCTATCTTATGATATCCCCAGAGACATTTCTCCTCATCCTTCTGAATAAATATCAGAATATAATTCCAAGGTCTGTTTCCCTGCCCTCAACTCCCTTTACCCCTGCTAAGACTCAGTAGGAAAGAAAAAAATCTACTGTTGTTTTCTTTTTTCTCCTTCTATTTCTAATCTTAAACTTCCAGCACTTTCTTTTTGTGTGTATCCCCAACTGCGGACCTGAAATTCTCAAGGATGCCCATAAATTGTTCAGAAACCAAGTGTAAGGAAAGTGATCAGTTAGACAGAGTTTTCTTTCTCTGTTCTTCCTAACTATATAAAAAGACCCAGGGATACATCAGAAAAACAAAATCTTAATAAAGGGATCATTTATACCTTCAAATAGTTCTATTAAGTATATATCAACACTTTGGCCACCTGATGTGAAGAACTGACTCACTGGAGAAGACCTTGATGCTGGGAAAGATTGAAGGCAGGAGGAGAAGGGGATGACAGAGGATGAGATGATTAGATGGCATCACCAACTCAATGGACATGAGTTTGAGCAAGCTCCGGGAGTTGGTAATGGACAGGGAAGCTTGGCATGCTACAGTCCATGGGGTCACAAAGAGTTGTACATGACTGAGCGACTGAACTGAATTGATAGTTCTATGAACTCTCTTCCCATGGATGGCAAACATAGATGATACTGTTTGACTTTATGATCATGTATTGCTTTCATTATTTAAGAAACTTCACTGAAGAGCAAAGTCTGTACAGAAGATAGATGGATAAAAAGTCTACAATGAACAGAAAAATGAAGAGAAACTTCAATGACAACAGTTGGAGCAGGCCACTGGGCTCTGCCTCAGACTTTCTGAGACTAAGTTCCATTCTTCCTTTCAGGGCAAACTCAAGGGAGAAACTGGAAAGTCCTGATTTTGCGGCAGCCATCGTGGTCCTCATCCAGGACTGTGAACCTATTCTTTGACCAGCATCCAGGACACCAATTATGGGCCAGATACTGCAAAACCAGAGACAAAGTCTAGCTCGTGTCTTCAAAAAGCCATCTAACTGAGGGTATCAGAGTTCAGAATGCTACATGGTAGGCAGATGGAGGCTTTCATTTATTAAGGAGATCTTTAGTGAATAGGCCGCCCTGGTGGTAAAGAATCTGCCTGCAGTGAGAGAGCCAGGTTTGATTCCTGGGTTGGGAAGATCCCCTGGAGAAGGGCATGGCAACCCACTCTAGTATTCATGCCTGGAGAATTCCATGGACAGAGGAGCTTGGCCAGTTACAGTCCACAGGGTTGCAAAGAGTCAAACACAACTGAGTGACTAACACTTCAGTGAGTAGAAGTTCTTAAGCACTGAACTAGGGGACACTGAACTAGGGGACACAGCAACAAGTAAAACATTATACTCTACAGCCAACATCTGAGAGGGATCCTTGAGTGAACCTAGGATTGAGTTTGTTCTAGGAAAGCTCTGACCTCTTATGGCATTCTAGAACATACACATGGTAGACCTAAAACCTAACAGTAAATCAAACAAGAAGCTAGAAGTAATTTTTCAGTTTCCTTATATAATGACCTATTCCATGATCCAACAGGGATTACTGGGCACTCCAATGTCTAAGAGAACCCCCCCACCAAACATTATAGGACCAAGTGGACATTCCTGTACAGACCCTTTTTGCAACCCAATGGACTGGAGCCCACCAGGCTCTTCCGTACATGGGGATTCTCCAGGCAAGAATACTGGAGTCGGTTGCCATGCCCTCCTCCAGGGGATCTTCCCCACCCAGGGATCAAACCCAGGTCTCCTGCGTTGCTGGTGGATTCTTTACCATCTGAGCCAACCAGGAAGCTTGGAAAACCACAACTAAGGTAATGATTTATATTTGGCCATGCTGAATTTTGAAATCCAAGTCTAGGCTTTTTGAAGAAGGATGCCACTTCATACCTTATTGCCCCTTTCTCTGCTCAGTCTTAACACTTGCTGATTTAATATAGTACCATGGACTGAATAATATTTTCAAATAAGCTTTATTAGCTATAGATTTCATTCCTCCAGTTACTTCATTATGAATTCTCCACCCCATGGACAGAAAGGAGGGTGGCTGTGTGTGTAAAGGAAATGGCTAAGGCTGACTATCATAAACATACAGCTCTAGTTCCAGAGAATAACAAACACGTACTCATCCTCAGCCCTTTTCGGAGAGGCAACGAAATGACCATAACCACTACCGTGGTCTCAAAATTACTACTTGTCTTTATATAATGCCTGAAACTTTTCAAAGTTCTTTCACAATCACTATTTTATTTGACTTTTACATCAAAGCAACAAAGTAAACAGGGTGAGCACTATCATTTCAGAGATGAAGAAACGGACATAGAATGTGTCCCACCTAAAGTCAGACAGCTTACCAGAGAGTTTGGGAAAACAACCGATCCTTGGTCTAAGACTCATCTCATTACACCAGTCTGTGGAGCTATAAGCATTGAGTCCTCAGGTTTCTAAGTGCCTGGCACAGACTGGCACTTAGTAAACCCTGGCTGTCTTATTTATCTCTGTTATCATTATCCCTGGGTCTAAAGCAGTATTTGGTGAAGAAAGGAATAAATAATGGATGGATGGGAACTTTCCTGGAGGTCCAGTGGTTAAGAGTCCACACTTCCACTGTAGGGGACATGAGTTCAACCCCTGGTTAGGGAACTAAGATCCTGTATGCTATGCTGCACGGCCAAAAATTCAAACAAACAAAAAATGGATAGATGAATTATAATAAATGGATTGAGGAGGAGTGGACAAATTAAATGAAGGTTTAACTTATACTCAGCTATATAGGCAGCAGCTTTCATAAAGTTACATAAAACTGATTTCACAAACGCTTTTCCAAAGCTTCTAAACTGCTTTTTTAAAACTTCCTGACCTGATTAGCTTTAAACCAAAGTAGACGGTTTTCTCTGACCTATTTCAAAGCTAATCTTTAAATCCCTTGGTTACAAAATTGTAAGGATTAAATAAATATTTGCTCTGTGAAAACGCATAATGGGTAAGGCAAGAAAAAATCCACAATGAGAGTAAACTGACTAAATTTCCAGAATTCAAGATAAAAAAAAAAGGAGTTCAGTGCAATGAATCTCCAAAAAGAGTTTAGGTGCCATTAAGTTACTAAAGTCATAAACCCAATTACATGAAAAGAGTTCACAGTAGAACACAGCAGCCAAACTGAAAAAGTGAAAAATAGATGCTTTTAGAAACAAAGAAGGCTTTATGATGTTGGATATAGACTACACTTGAGCACCTAATGCTGTTTTCAGATAGATAACCAGAAGGGAAGCATTTCCAACCTTATAAACTGGGTCAGCCTTGCATGCCCTCCCCAGATAACAAAGCAGAGGTACAGCTTACATACACTTGCTCCACACAGTATCCATTACAATAATGACTGTCAATAAATGTCAAACAATGGATTGGGATAACTACACAAAAAAATCGCAGGTAAGGACCTAATTCTGCGATGACTATAGAGTGCTTGTTGTTGTTTAGTTGCTAAGTTGTGTCCGAGTCTTTTGCAACCTCATGGACCTAGAGCCTGCCAGGCCCCTCTGTCCATGGGATTTCCCAGGCAAGAATACTGAAGTGGTTGCCATTTCCTTCTCCAGGGATCTTCCCAACCCAGGGATCGAACCCAGGTCTCCTGTACTGGCAGGCAGATTCTTTACCATTGAGCCATCTGCAAAGCCCATGAAGTACTTGGGTTGACACATAAAACACAGGTTTTTCTCCCCTTCTTCACCGAAATGTAAATATCAGGATTTCTTTGCCAGCTCTTTTGTCTGCAGGCGTCCTTCAGCTCCTTGTGCTCCTTGGTTCACATGAAACGAGTGAGACCATTCACATATGGGCTAATACAGCCCTGCTGTCATGCATCATTATCTGTGTGGTATGGTATACTTGGAAGGAAAGAATTAAACTATGTGAGAATAGTAAGGGGCTCTCCTAGATCCAAATTCTCATTTTATACAGGAAACTCCAGACCAGAGAAGGGGAGTGAATTATCCCTGGTCCAGGATCCAGTAAGCGAGGGAGCCCACAGGACTGGAATCCAGATCTGCTGGGGATGCACAAAAATGCAGTCGTGTATATTTTTGTTGCTGTTCAGTGTTATATATGTATGCATATATATATAAACATATATGTGTGTCTGCGCTTAATCGCTTAGTTCTGGCCAACTCTTTGCGACACTTTGGACTTCAATCTGCCAGACTTCCCAATCCATGGGAGGCAAAAAGATTATAGTTTGTTTACTTTGATTCACTGGGGCTAAATATAATAGTATATAATATAGAGTATATGCACGCATGCTAAGTAGCTTCAGTCGTGTCTAACTCTTCGAGATCCTATGGACTGTAGCCCCTCAGGCTCCTCTGTCCATGGATTCTCCAGCCAAGAATACTGGAGTGGGTTGCCATGTCCTCCTCCAGGGGATCTTCCCGACCCAGGGATCAAACCCGGGTTTCTTTATGTCTCCTGCATTGGCAGGCTGGTTCTTTACCAATAGCACCACCTGGGAAGCCCGAGGATGTAACATATTATATATATATTTATACATATTATATGGGCTTCCCTGGTGGCTCAGTTGGTAAAGAATCTGCTTGCAATGTGGGAAGACCCAGGTTCAATCCCTGGATAGGGAAGATCTCCTGGAGAAGGGAACAGCAACCCACTACAGTAACCCTGCCTGGAGAATTCCACGGACAGAGGAGCCTGGTGGGCTGCAGTCCACGTGGCTGCAAAGAGTCAGACATGACTGAGAGACTAACATAACAACACAGCACGCATATGATATCCTCTTAGTTAGCCCCAATGAATCACAGTAAACAGACTACAATCTTTTCGCCAGTGCTCTTTCAGTGCAGCACGGCTACTCAGCTGGCTCCATCTTTTGCCTCATCTTCCTGGCTCCATTCTGAAGCACACATTTGCACACTGGGCTCCCACCAGTGACCAGCCTAAGGAATGACTCTCCCAGGTGAAGTCTCATTCCATTCCTTACCCTACACTCTGACTCACCACACAGAGACCTCCTCCTTTTTCTGGACTTGAGAGTATGATGTATTCCAACTCTGGCTCTGGTACAGACTTTGGCCTCTAGGAAGTCACTGTGTCTTTCTGGAACATTTTTAAATAAAATATTTTTGGAGTAACTTTCATGGCAAGTATTATGTACCTGCCACCCAACTATGGTGTGATAATAACAACTAATTTTCTAAAAGTGACCGGTACTCTGGTAACTTTATGACCTCACTGGATCCTCTTAACAAGCTCCCCTCAAATGATGGTCCAATTATTCTGTTTCACAAATAAGGAAATCAAGGCTTGGTGAGTTCTCACATTATTTTTTCTATTTTCCAGGAGAGGATCCTGAGGCTTAAGGATACTACCCAGAATCCACCTCACAGTAACTAGCTAACTGAGCAGCTCAGAAGCAGTAGAGACAGGATTCAAAGCCTTGTGGGACTGATTGCAAAGACGCTCCTTAGGAATGAGGTGGCTGAGAACACCGCTGACAGACAGCCCTCTGCTCTCAGCCTCCTTTGGGGACCACTTTAGCAGAAGAGAGTCACCTTGCCCAAGCTCATGCCCTCGTCCTGGGGTGACCAGCATCCAATGGCTGGTCCACAAGGTATAAATGCCCGGCCCCACATCCCCAACTCAGGATAGCTCTGAAGGGTCCTCCACCTTCAGAACTGCCTGCAGCTTCTGCTGAGGCCATGTCCTACAGCCTGACCTTTTCCTCTGCCCAGTCTTGCTTCCTTCCTCTCCCTTCCAGGGGTGCTGGGCCCCAGAGCACTCCCTGACAGACTTCTTCATCCTCATCTCCACCTCAGGGTTGGCTTCCCAGCAAACCTGACTGCAATATCCACATTCTTTTTACTGTGCTGCCTCAGCTGCTTCATCTCTAAAAGGGGAGGCTGGGTTCAGTGAACCCAACCTAGGTTTAAAGACTGCAGTGAGCACAGGTGAAAAAGGTTAGGAGTCAGAAGAATCTAATTTCTATGATCATCTCAGCCACTTACTAGCTGCATGAGCTTGACCTCTGAGATTCCCACTTTCTAGACTATTAACCAGAATGACATGATCTACCTACCTTCTATCAGAGTTGTTGAGCGCACCAGATTAAAAACTACAAAGCCCATAGTAACATAGCTACTATTTTCATGATACGACTTCTCACGTGGTGCAGTGGTAAACAATCTGCTTGCCAACGCAAGAGATGCTAGAGAAAAGGGTTTGGCCCCGGGGTTGGGAAGATCCCCTGGAGTAGGAGATGGCAACCCACTCTAGGATTCTTGCTTAAAAAATTCTATGGACAGAGGAGCCTGGTGGTCTTCAGTCCATGGGGTCACAAACAGTCAGACAATGACTGCATTAACAGGAGCAGACCTGCAAGGACTAAAATGCTGCTATCCTATAATTCTCTGGGGAGACCCAGCCAAGGTTCTTGGCACTCCAACCGCAAAGCCTGTGGCAACCCTGTCCAATTTGTATATCACGACGTACAACTCCGTTTATGGTATTCCTCCAGTCTCAAAGGACTGTCCTTGACTCTCTGCCCTTTTATCTCCAACTGGAGGTTACTGCATGGATCACAAGTTCTCTTCTTTTTAATTTTTATTGCAGTATAGTTGATTTACAATGTTGTGTTAGTTTCAGGTGTATGGGAAAGTGAATCAGGTATACATACATCCACTTTTTTTAGATTCTTTTCCCATATAGACCATTACAGAGTATTGAGTTTCCTGGGCTATACAGTAGGTCCTTATTATTTATTTTATATATGGTAGTATGTATATGTTAGTCCCAATCTCCCAATCCTCTCCCAAGAAGGCCTCATGCCTTCTTCATCATCACTTTTCTATTTTTTCCCCTTTACTGGCATGAGTTCCTTGGGAATTTAATCTATTTTTCTGTCCCCCTAAAACAGAGGATGAGATGGTTGGATGGTATCACCAACTCAATGGACATGAGTCTGAGAAAACTCCAGAAGTTGGTGATGGACACGGAGGCCTGGCGTGCTGCAGTCCATGGGGTTGCAAAGAGTCGGACACGACCGAGCTACCGAACTGAACTGAAAACCACCACCAGCACCAGCACCAAATCTTCTCGTGCCGCTGTGATCTTCCCCAGTTACTTCTCATCCCTTCCCTGTACCATCTGTGTCAATCTTCTTACTTCCCATTCCTCTATCCACTGATAACTGGCTTTGCCCCGGCTGGTTAAAGTCATCACTGACTTCTTACTTATACTCATCTTACTGGACTGGTTGATTACATTTGACAAACAACATCACCTTATCCTTAAAGCTCTACTCATTTGGTTTCTGGCTCAACTCTTTCTTGGAACTTCTGGAATCTGTTGTGAGCTCCCTTTCCTTTCATCATCTCTTTTTTTTTCTCCTTTGGCTATGCCTTGTGGCACGCAGCATCTTGGTTCCCTGATCAGGGATTGAAACCATGCCTCCTGCAATGGAAGCATGGAGTCTTAACCACTGAACCATCAGGGAAGTCCCTGACCATCTTTTAGACCTCAAGGTACTCCTCGGGCCTCACCCCTGGAGCTCATCAGTTAATAATTTCTAGTACCACCTTTGTGACATATAGCTTGAATCTCCTTTAATTTTTGACTTGTATATCCTCCCTTACACTCTCCTTTGCTCCCTTTTGTTGGCACTGGCATCTAGCCAGTCACCTTAGCATTCTAAGTCTTTCTCTGCTCTCTCTCTCCATAGTTACTAAGTCTTATCCTTTCTGCCTCCCAAATACGCCCTTATCTTTAACCCCCTAAATATTTCTTGAATCCGTTTTTCCTTCCCCACTCCAACCACCGTAGTATCAATTCAGGCCCTCACTGTCCTTTTCTATACCTCTTTCATGACCATCTAGCTGGTCTTCCTGCTCCCAGTTTTAAAACCCTTAAATCTACTTTCTTCACAGTGGTAGAAGGATCTGTATAAAACATAAATCTAATTAGATTGCTCCAGTATTACTTAGGACAATAACAGAAACACCAAACTGTCTAGTCACAGTATGCCTTCCCTGTTGGCCCGCCACATTCCAATCCTGGCCCACCTAGCTGGCTACATCATCAGTAACTTCCTATCCCCAGCTTTATGCCACAGTAACTACTAAGTGCTCAGACTCCCCGTACTCACCACGTTGCTCCGTGCCTCCACTTCTGGCCACACAGAACACACTGCTCTTTCCCCCCTGACCTGGCTAACCCTTCCTCACTCAAGACTCAGTTGACCCGTCATCTCCCTGAGGAAGTCTTCCTTGATGGCGCAGGAAGGATTAGGTGTCTCTCCTCAGTGTGCCTGTGATAGTGCATGTTGCCATCACTGCAAATCTAAATTGCTTCAAAATCGCTAACCTCCTTGTTCTGATTAAAAATCTTAGTGGCTTAACACATTAGTCATATATTTTGCTCACAAATCTTCAACCTGGGCAGGGCTTGGTGAGAAGGGCTTGTCTTTGCTCCACGCAGTGTCAGCCAGGGCAGCTCTCCTGACGCCGGAGAAGCTACTCCCTCGGTTCATTCACAGAGCTGACAAGCAGGTGTTGGCTGTTAGTTCCTTTCTACCTGGGTGTTTGATTGGGGCCATTCAGACTTCGTCATGACATGGTAGCTGGTCCAGGAATAAGTGTTTCAAGAGACAGGAAGTGGAAGCTGCTAGGTTCTTAAGGCCTGAGTCCAGAAACTGATACAGTTTCTGTGTAAAAATGGAATGTATGCATGCATGTGGGCTAAGTCTCTTCAGTCGTGTCTGACTCTTCGCGACCCCATAAACTGCAGCCTGCCAGGCTCTTCTGTCCATGGGATTTCCCAGGCCAGGATACTGGAATGGGTTGCCATGTATCCAGGGGATCTTCCTGACCCAGGGATGGAACCCATGTCTTCTGTGGCTCCTCCAGTACAGGCGATTCTTTACTGCTGAGCCACTGGGAAAGCCCAGAAATGGAACAAACTTCTGCTATAATGTATGGTCACCCAGGCACAGGGCCCAGATTCAAGGAGAGGAGGGTTAGAGTCCTACCTTCTGACGAGAGGCGTGTCAGAGACTTTGGGGGGCCATGTTTTAAAACCACTATATTCTTCTATTAGACTATGAGCTCTTTGAGGAACTCAAGGTCATGCTATGTTTGCTAAACAAATTTATTCATTCCTGGACCAAACTACCATCATAGAACTTCACATTAACTTGCACCAAGGAGGCTGATTCCAGACAACCCATTTATCAATTAGCAACAGGATTGAGGCTCAAAGGAAATTAGGCTGAAAGTCTTACAGCATTTTAGAAGTTGGAGGGATTTATTATAAGCTAATCAAATTATAGTCTTTCATTTTACCAAATCAAACCAAACAAAAAACCTGAGGTGCACAGATAAAAGAATACAGCAAAGACTCTATGTGGGTCAGTTACATAAAAAAGCGATTCATAATTCACTATATACGGGAAGTATATGCGATTTATTTGCTCCTTTTCTTTCCTTTAGCAAGTCAGTTAATTAAACCTCAGAGTCTGAATGATGAGCATTGTTCATTTTCTTTCTTTTAAAGGGGAACACTATTTACTTTTGTGAGCTGGGTCCATTTACAACTACCATTGTAATTCAATCATCTGATGATGCACTATGTGTCTGAGTAAAATGTTCGGTGGCACATCAGTGACTCAAACACTATGCACTGACATGCATCCAGCATTAACTAGAACACAGGAGGATGCACAAGATCCCAGTTATGAGGCACCTTTAAACATGACTGAAACACAAGTGTGAACAGTAGAGGAATGGGAGTGTGAGTCATTCAATTAACAGAGTCAAAGGAAAAGACACAGTCTGACGTTACAAGGTTCAAGTTACGAACCTACTTAAAAAGTTGAATTCTGAACAAACTGTTAAAAAATCAGCTTGTTGACTACAGAGAGAAAACTAATTATAGCTTTAGAAACACACATTTAGACTTGAAAATATTTATTTCAGGCTTTCTGAGGAGTTTTCAAAACATTAGATACTCTTACAGGAGAAGTTATAATGATTGTAAATACCCCCACCCTCCCAAATTGGTGGGGATTGTCAATTCACTGAACACATAGAAGCATTTTACCAAGAAAGTAAAATCAGTTTTCCCCTAGGGAATGAACTTTTCTCCCCCTCAGAATTCTTTCCTGTGTGGCAGAATGCTGAGGAAAGGTAACTTCCTAAATAGTTACTTTATAAATCAGACTGCCTATACAACTCCATTTTAAGCTATCAGAAGGAAGGGCACAACACTAATTTAGCAGTTCTCTAGTAAAGGTAAGTCACATGGGATGCTGGTTTCACTAGACAAACTAAGAGGTATATTTATAACATTATCTGCATTCCCTACCCAATGTTTATGCAGTGACTACGTCTTGCCCAATATAACAACTGAGAAAAAACAAGATCCTTAGTAACAGATCAGAGATAAACTGGAAAGAAAAAGAAAAAATCCAAAACTCTTGCAATCCATCTGAAACATACTGTAGGAATTTCCAAACACCCATCCACAAAGCCTGCATCTTTATTGTTTACAGCAGAAAGAAAGACTGTCCCCAGGGGCTAATCATTATCACAGTACTTTATGTACCAACTATAAGCAAGACATTGGTCACAAAACGGTTTAGAATCTGTGTGTGCTCATGTGTGCATGCGCAGTTATGTCTGACTCTTTGTGACCCCATGGGCCGTAGCCCACAAGGCTCCTCCGTCCATGGGGTTTTCCCAGCAAGAACACTGGAGTGGGCTGCAGTGCCCTCCTCCAGGGGATCTTCCTGACCCAGGGATCAAACCTCCATCTCCTGCACCTCCTGCAATGCAGGGGGATTCTTTACACCTGAGCCACTGGAGAAGACCATTCAGAATCTGTGTACACCTGCTAATTCAGATTCTCTAACAGATAATAGTTCAACATCCTTCAAGACAAGGCAACATGGAGTTCACATAAGCTTAAATAATCTTCCAACATATTTGCCTCTTTCAGATGGAACCTAGTTTAAAGAGACGTGGCATTACTCTGGGGTGAAAAGGGAAGGCGAGTTATTTCTTTGCCACCAGAAATAGCAATACAAAAAAACTCAGGAATAATAGCTACAGCTGACAGACAGTCTACCATTTGTCAGGCACAATATTAGGTGCTATATGTGTACTTTTATTCCCCACCACAGTCTTTAGATAAAAAGTTCCACTTGTGAATCCTTGTATTACAGTAAAGAAAAGCAAGGCTCAAGGCAGTAAAGAGATCTGCTCAAGGGACAGGTGAGGGTGATCTGAACAGCCCCTGCTCTGCTCCAGAGCTTGAGTCCTGAACTTATGAACTGCTCACTCCACATGTAATTGTTCATTTAATTTAGGTACTGCTTACATAAACCATATAGGTGAAACATGTGCTCTTATTATAAAATAATTTAGAAACAGACTCATACAATTGATTTTCAAACCATTAACGACATTAAAATATAGCTGACCCTTGAACAACATGGGGTTTAGGGACACTGACCCCTCTAGCCAGGTGAAAAATCCGAGTATAAGTGAATCCACGTAGTTAAAAAATGTGTTGTTTGAGGGTCAACTGTGTTTCTTCAGTTAAAAAATGCACCATTATTTTCCACACTAGGCAGAAAAAAAAAATTGCTGCCAGTTACAAGATGATAGTAAGACATGTACCAATTTTAGAGATATTAAAACATGAAAATACTTGTCTTAAAACTGATGAGGGACTTCCCTGATGGTCCAGGGGTTAAGTATCCACCTGCCAATGAAGGGGACGCAGGTTCAGTTTCTCGCTGGGGAACTAAGATCACGCATGCCATGGGGCAACTAAGCCTGAGCACCTCAACTAAAGAGAAGCCCAGACACAGCAGCGAAAGGTCCCACGTGGACAACTAAGACCCAGCACAGCCAACTCAGTGAATACACATACACTGATGGAATGCACACACTGATGGAATACAGTGTGCTGATTTTGCCTACTTGTTCCTATTTACTGTCCCTTTCCAGTTTCAGACATTAGCTTCTCTTTACTTACTAAATTGTGGGTGTTCCCAGAATTAGTCCCGGCCTCTTTTTTTTTTGCTAATTACTCTCTTCCCCTGGGCAATTTCATCTATTTGCAACGTTTCAACCACCACCTGGTAAGGATATTGTAGCTGTCTTTCCTCAGACCATAATTGCAATGGTTTACCTCCAAACTGAGTGTGTTAATCTCTTAAACTCAGTATGTTAAAAAGTCAAACTCACTTTCTTTATCCAAAGCCTGCTTCTCCTTCCAAGGTCTATCTGGTGGTGATGGCATACTGGAGTATATACTGAAGAAAAGACTTTAGACCTCGTGTCCAAGTTCAAATCTCAAGCTTTGACACAGCCCCCTGTCAGAGTTTACTCAAATGATTTATTGTTCCTCAAAAAGTCTGCTTCTTTATCTAAAAAGTGGGGCTAATAAATTTCAGATGGTAGTAAAGATTAATTCAGCTAATTTATGGGAATAACTATCACATGGTCTAATACATAATAGGCCCTCAATAAACGGTTGTTATTCAGCTATTATTAGTTAATGAGACCCTCTTCTGCCTAGGAACCTAAATTGAGAAAGATCCCAGGCAGAAGGGAAAGGCTACCCACTTCAATATTCTGGCCTGGAGAATTTCATCGACTGTATAGTCCCTGGGATCTTTCTAACCCAGGTTTCGAACCCAGGTCTCCTGCACTGCAGGTGGATTCTTTACCAGCTGAGCCACAAGGGAAGCCCAAGAATATTGGAATGGGTATCCTATCCCTTCTCCTGTGGATCTTCCCAACCCAGGAATCAAACTGAGCTATGAGGGAAGCCCAATCATAAACATTTATAAACAACATTATTATCAACATAAGCTTCACTATTTAAAGATCAAGATTCAGATTGATTTAAAATATAAAAACTAATAAATGTTTGGAAGTAACATGACAAATAAATGATAATCAGAAGAAATTATAGCTATAATAACTTCAGGTAAACCTGAATTCTTGAGAATAAAAATGAAACAAGTTAAAGTGGGTTGATTTTAAATTAATGACTATTCACCTATAAGGAAATAATAGACTCATGCTATAAACATTTCAACAGCTATCAACTGAGATATATCACATTTACTTTCAAAAAGAGAAGGATAAAAAGAAATTCAAGAGTACTATAAGATTTCAGCATCTCAGTTTTCTGATTAGTGAGAGGGCTAGAAAAACCTGAGAGGATGTAGAAGGCATGCTGTTTTTGGAAAATCCATTGTGAGCGCCTTTACATTTCCATACCAACAGGCATACATATAAAGTACTTTCCTCAATGTTTTTAAAAGTGCATGCCACCTTTAAAGAAACTTAAAAAAAAAACACAAAACTCAATCCTGCCTTTAATGCTTATTTTTTTTTAATCCCAAACTTAAAATATTAAAACAATGGCAGACTTTGGAGGAAAAAAATTTTTAATTGAAGTAGAATTGACCGACAACACTGTTAGTCCCAGGTGTACAACGCAGTGATTCACTACTTCTATACATTACAAAAGCATCACCGCAGTAAGTCCAGTCACCATCTGTCACCATACAAAGTCATTATAGTATTATTGACTGTATTCCTTATGCTGTACATTTCATTCCCATGACTCACTTATTTTGTAAGTGGAAGTTTCTGCCTCTTAATCTCCCTTACCTATTTCACGCATCCCCTCACACCCTAACCCTCTAGAAACCACCTGTTTGTTCTCTGTATCTGTGAGTCTGTTTCTGTTTAGTTATGTGTGTTCATTTGTTTTCTTTTTTAGATTCTACATATAAGTGAAATCACATGGTATATATCTTTTTCAGTCTGACTTATTTCACTTGGTTCATCTATGTTGTTGAAAATGGCAAGATTTCATTCTTTTTATGGCTAATAGTGAATATGTGTTTATATATATATACATATATATATAATTTCTTTATTATTCATTCATCTACCAATGGACACTTAGTTTGCTTCCATATCTTGGCTATTGTAAAAAATGCTGCAATAAACATAGGGGTTTATATATCTTTTTGAACTAGTGTTTTTATTTTCTTCAGAAAAATACCCTGAAGTGGAACTGCTGGATTGAATGGTAGTTTTATTTCCAACTTTGTTAAAAACCTCCATACTGCTTTCCATAATAGCTGCACCAATTTACCTTCCCACCAACAGCGCACAGGCTTCGCTTTTCTCCACATCCTCGCCAACACTTATTATTTGTTGTCTTTTTGATATCAGCCATTCTGGTAGGTGTGAGGTGTTGTCCTGCTGTGGTTTTGATTTGCATTTCTCTGATGACTGGTGATGATCATCTTTTCATGTGCCTCTTGGCCATCTGTATGTCTTTGGAAAAATGTATCCTCAGTCTCTGCCCATTTTATAATTGGTTTGGGTGTTTTTGATGTTGAGGGAAACAATTTTTTGCTTAAAAGCTTTGATCAACAGCAGCACTGAGTATTCTTGCTTGATGAAAATGTTTGCCTTCCAGCCTAAGTGGTGTACAAAACAAGAATTCAACGTGGGCCACGCTGATCAAACCGCTTTGCTTTTTTAGTCACAGATGGAGAAAAACCAGCCTTGTGGATGAATGAGGAACATTCAAAGTCCACTAATTTGTTTTGTTGTAAACAGGGAAATATTTTATTTAAAATTCTTCAAAGTGATTTTTCTAGAAGTTATTTTGGCAACAGAATAAAACTTCAGCTATAAACACTTGCCACAAGGCCCTTCCAGCAAAGACTGAATGCAGGTGAGAAAGCTCTCAATGGATTTTCAGCTGTGAGCCGAAAAGCTATCATCCAAATTTATTCTTCACACAGATTAAGCTAAATTTATCCCCTCCCTGAGCCCTTTTTTTTTTTTTTTTTTGAGAAATTCAGTAAGTCAGAAAATTAAGAGGCTTGGTTCAACATAATGCTTAGCAAAGTGGACTCTGGCACTAGACTGAGTTGCAAAGCTGGTTCTGCCAATTATTAGCTGGGCGCCCTGGGGCAAGCTACTAAGACTTCCTGTACCTCAGTAGCCATATCTGTAAAATATGTAAAATACTATCTGTACCTATTTCAGATGACTGTTTTGAGCAGTATAGGAGATAGTACACATAAGGCATCAGAAAAACATCTAGCTTGCAAGAAGCACTTGAAAAATGTTTGTGAGCCTTATTAGTACAGCTGAATTTTGGCTGCAAACACTTAACGTATGAAGTACTGTAGTGAAGTTGGCTTTCACCCCTTGAAGTTTCAGTTCTTTGTATATAAAACTTTGAAAAACATCTTCCAAATGTTATGCTTTGCTGAATGCTTGCAAGTTTGAAGCAGTTGCTTTTATCTTTATTGTCTCAGAAACAGAGTAACATTATCCTTCAGTTCATAAATCTTTCTAAGCACTTTTCCTGTTGACTGAAAAGTTCTAACAGAATATGTTGTTGCTGCTTAGTCGCTAAGTCGTGTCCAACTCTTTTTTGAATCCACAGACTGTAGCCCACCAGGCTCCTCTGTCTACGGGATTTCCCAGGCAAGAATACCGGACTGGGTTGCCATTTCCTTCTCCAAGGGATCTTCCCAACCCAGAGATCAAACCCGCATCTCCTGCATTGGCAGGCGGACTCTTTACCACTCAGCCACCAGGGAAACTGAATATGAGGCAATATAAATATTCACTGATTATTTCTTCTCATAGTTTGATTTCAATTTTTAACATTAAAAACTTCAATTCATTTGGAATGTATTTTAATGTGGAATATAAGGGCTTCCCTGGTGGCTCAGATGATAAAGAATCAGCCTGCAATGTGGGAGACCTGGGTTTGATCCCTGGGTTGGGAAGATCCCCTGGAGAAACTTCAGATTTAAGTAGTGTCATTAAAGCATTAGCCAATGGTTCCAAATATTTTTTTTTTTTCTTGAATAAACCAACTTTTCTCCATGATCTGAAAATCACACACCAAAATTTCACATGTGCTTATTACAATATTTGTCTGTTTATTTCTTATTGTTTTCTCAGTGGAAAAAGGGGCTTGATTACATTGGTTAGTCATTTAATCACCAGAGTAGTGCCTTGCTGATAGAAATAAACGGCTGGAAGAGGTTTCCTCTCCCGACTTCAACAGGGTTAATGGATTTTCTAATGATAAATGGTACATTATTGAAACAAACCCAAATTTATCATATGTACAATTCTTTCAATATGCTGGCAGATTTTATTTGCTAATATTTTACTTAAGATTTCATAAGTGTAGATTTATGTGAAAGTGTTCTTAACTTTTAAGAAAAAGACAAAACATGGAATTTGGTCATAAGTTACCCAAGTTTCTTAAAATAAACTAGGAAATGGTCCCTATTTTCCCAAGGTGTAAAACAGATGAGCTCACACAGAAAATATCCATTCCTTTAAGATCTGACAAAATTTAACAATATGTCTAGGATTTTTATGTTTGGGGAGGAAAGGACCTTTCCATTAATCTTATTTTTGTAAACGTCATTCACAGTTTTGACCATTCTGAGTCCATTTTGGTTATTTTTGCTTTAAATCTACTTTTGGCCATTCATTTTGCAGACTTATTTCATTGCTGCAATGTTAAACATATTACTCTTTTCAAATCCATTAAAAAAAATTCCCTTTGCATCTATGGTTACAAACCTTTTTTTTTTTCCTTTTAAAGGTGTGCCTCAGGATAATATTACGGTTAGATTAAAAAAAAAAAATCAAATCCTTGTCTTTTAACAGAACAGTGTAGTCACTGTGTGGAAAGTTCAGGTTTAATTTTAAACTGTATCCTGTTTTTTATGCTTCCAAAACTTCTGCTTTCCCCCTCATTCTTAGCCAACTGATTAGGAAGTTATTCACCCTATTTCTACTCAAGCACTGCTTGACTTTACTTTCTTGATCCTGTTATTGCTTAATTAATGTCAATAAGAAAAGAACATTTTTTAAAAATTTCCTTGCACTCTTCCATCTTCCCTGTGCCTGCCAAACTACTGAAAGATTTTGTATTCGCAGATCCCCATTACTGTTTAAGTCTGTTTCAGTATTCTTTTTTTGAGAACTCATTTATCATTAGTCTTATGAGTGAGTGAGTGAAGTTGCTCAGTCGTGTCCGACTCTTTGCGACCCCGTGTACTGCTGTAGCCCACCAGGCTCTTCCGGCCATGGAATTTTCCAGGCAAGAATACCGGAGTGGGTTGCCATTTCCTTCTCCAGGGGATCTTCCCCACCCAGGGATCGAACCCAGGTCTCCCGCTTTGCGGGCAGACTCCTTATTGTCTGAGCCACCAGGGAAGTCCTATGACTTGACTTAGTACTACATTAACAATTCTTATTCACAATTAATTGCATACCACTTAAAAAAAAAAGCACCCTACTATCATTTCTTCCCCTTATCAGGTTCTTTATTCCTTCTACTTATTTGGCTCTTGGAAGTCTTCGCATAATTTCCCCCCCCAGGGCAAGCACATGACTGGGATATTTTGCAAGTCATTCACTGTCAATGATGATCTCTGTGCTGCCCTTTCAAGATGGCTCAGCTGGCCCTAAAATTTGAGTAACAACTCTTTCCTGTTGATATCTAAAGTGATGCTCTGTTGCTTTTAGCATACAGTACTACCACTTAACTGGATATGCATTTATTCTCCTTCTTTCATATGGATAACAACTTCTCCCTCACTCCACTCTATGCCACCCCCACACGTGATGTTTAGAGTTTATTCACTGTTTTAAAATACAACAATTTTGTTAGAATAAAGAGTGAATTCTTTCATCATTATTACTCTCTTAGTAACAGCTTTCTTGAGATATAATTCACATAGCGTAGAATTTCCTCATTATTTATTGCTGGCCACCTTTGATGTCAAGATTCACGATTCCCTTCAGCTACAGTGGCGGTGAACCTGTGACATTTAATATATAAGCTCGGGTTACCAGAGGCCTATCTGATAGGCCCTGAAGCTGACTGTTGCTGCCACACTGCGCCTCCTCCCTTCTGTTCCACTGGCTCCATCTCGGAACACACTTTACATTCTTCACATACTCCCGGCTTTCTCACCAGGTTCCTCTTCTTCTCCACTGTTTCGCCAGGTCCAATCCTCACCCTTCCTCTCTCATTCTATACGCTCTTCCTGGGTAATCTCATCCACTTTGGGGCTCCACCTGCCATCTCTACCAGTGGTTCTCAAGCCCCTCCCTGAATACTGTTTCTGCGGAAGCTTTATTCCATCAGTAGCATCTCTCATCAGACACAGCAATTCACAACTGCAAGGACATTCTGAAATCTCAGGAGGTACATTTATAGCTTCAAGAAGCACTTGTCTGGGAACCTTTAGTTGGAGACACATGTTTGCTCCATCTGTGGAGGACAGCACCCACCGTCCACTGAGCTGTCCACTCCAGGGGCCTGGGCATCACAACCACTAGACTTGAAGATACAGATGGTACAGTTCACCACCACATCTCACAGAGTGTCTAACTCAAAGCAGCACAAAGAGTATCTGCTGAAGGAATGAATTCAATCACTAATTACTCTGGTTTCCAATTCATATCCTTTCGACTCATCCTCTTCTTTACATTCGCACTGTCAGAATTTTAGTTAATGTCACGATTATTATCTGTTGGCTACTAGTGCAGTCTCCCAGCCTCAAGTCCTGCTTCTCCCAATCCATTCTTCGTGCTAGAGTCAGTTATCTTTTTCAGTTATAGATCAGTTCTTACCATCCCTCAACTTAAGGTCCTTTAACAGCAAACCCACATTTCTCAACAGATATATGTCTCTAATTCTCTTCACTTTGTACATAGCATTTCTTCTACTTAGAACAACTCAGGTCAGTGTAAAGAGAATTTCTTGATGCCCCAAAGCTGAATTAAACACTCATCTGATGTGCTCTCTGAAGTACCCTGTTCTTTTCCTACTACTGTACATATACTGTATTACAACTGTGTGTTTACTTGTCTGTCTCAACTACACTATACATTTTGATAGGTGGGCCAATGTCCTTTTCCCTGTATCTCAATGCCCTGCACAGTGCCTGGAACAGAGAAGGCATTCGATGAGTGTCTGGTGAATATCACCAGTGACCAGGGAAGTAGGTAATTCTGGAATTTCATCACAGGGACTGAACCCAATGGGATCCATAAATAAATACTAAGAGGCCATAAACACCATGAAATTGTACCCAACATTTTCTGAGAGTAGTTTTCAGACTGTGTGAAGAGTCAATAATTCTAAAAACTTAAAAAATATCCCTGTTGGAGTTTATTTGGTTAGAAAGAAACTTGCTAAAGTATATTACAGATGAACAAAAACAAAACATAAATATATAAACACAACACACAGACACACTAATATACATACACAGAGACTGACTTAATTATATCAAGGCTTACGGTAAATCTTTTATTGGAAAGGGACAAGAATCAGAAAGTTAAGAGGGCTGTAGCAGGACTGAAGAAAACCAGACGATGCCAGAAAAAAAAATTTAGAAAGACAGAATAGAGAACGAAAAGGAAATTTGGTCTATTCTGTCATTTCATATAGGCTCCTTATGTAGCCAGCCTGTGAAAGGTTAGGGCTTCATTACAAAGGATGTCCCAAGTCTGAAGATATCTGTATAGTTTTGAGAAGTGCATCTTCAGCTTGCCATAATGCTGCCCAACTTCAGCATAATTCTGTCTCACCAGTCTAGTTGTCTTTTCAGTTCTGTCCAGTGAATCTCTGTCTTGACACTGACCTTCGACAAAAGGAAAGAAAAAAGGCAGGCAGTTGCCTGGGCTCATGAGAAAAGAGACACAGGGAGAAGAGTAAGTCAAATGCTCATTACTTTTCAGGTAACCATCTTTCTCTGGCTCACTCTATTCCTTTGTCTTTACTTAGGGTATACTTTATGTACTTCCTTATTTGCAAGAATCTTGACAAGATATCATGTACTTTGGTAAAGTAAGGAAATATACTTAAGTTCTGAAAAAATACAGGCAGTTTTGAGAGCTGTGTTTATTTTTTTTTTTAAATAAATGTTGACCATGGTTAGCCTCTACTCACTAGTTAAACATTTAATGAAACTAGGAAATATGATTTTTCTTTCTTTTCTGGCAGAGGGGAAGTTATTTCCATATAGCATGTAACATACTATACATCCTGGTTTGCTTTAGTAGATGCTAACTTTTGTATCATAAGATTCTGTTACTGATTCACTGAAGTACAACAAGTACTTCAGAGGTGGTGGCAGGCTTGGTTTTGAGTGTTTTGATGCCACCCAGGCTAACTTCCACTATGGACCTCCTGTCGGGTCCTCAGTATAGCTACTGGTCTTACTTACATGCAGCCTGTCTCAGACTGTGAAACACATCTTGTTCACAAGGGAATGAAAAATGGATCCTTTCCTCATTATCATCATCTTTCATCCAAAGGAAATAAAAGCCAGAGGATGGTAAATCTGGTCAAAAAGCCTGAAAAATTTACTGACTGGTTCAGTTCAGTTCAGTCACTCAGTCGTGTCCAACTCTCCGCGACCCCATGAATCACAGCACGCCAGGCCTCCCTGTCCATCACCAACTCCCGGAGTTCACTCAAACTCATGTCCACAGAGTCGGTGACGCCATCCAGCCATCTCATTCTCTGTCGTCCCCTTCTCCTCCCGCTCCCAACCTTTCCCAGTATCAGCGTCTTTTCCAGTGAGTCAACTCGTCGCATGCGGTGGCCAAAGTATTGCAGTTTCAGCTTCAGCATCAGTCCTTCCAATGAACACCCAGGATTGATCTCCTTTAGAATGGACTGGGTGGATCTCCTTGCAGTTCAGGGGACTCTCAAGAGTCTTCTCCAACACCACAGTTCAAAAGCATCAATTCTTCGGCGATCAGCTTTCTTCACAGTCCAACTCTCACATCCATACATGACCACGGGAAAAACCATAGCCTTGACTAGACGGACCTTTGTTGGCAAAGTAATGTCTCTACTTTTTAATATACTATCAAGGTTGGTCTTGATAACTGACTGGTTAACAGCATCTAAATAATCAGGAATGGCCCACAAACCTATAAAGCAATTCATCCCCATAGTATTCATTTAACATCAGTCTACAAGAATAACTGATATACAGAGACAGCGATCTCATAAATTTTACATGTGTCTTATTTTGCGGCAGAACTCCACTGTATAAAATAGACAAAATTGTGATTGTCAAAACAATAGTTTTAAAGAACCAAGTAAGTCTTAAAGATTCTGTATTTTTCTGTCCTATTTGAGATCTTTTTGTCTTAATCTACCAATAAAATACAGATTATTTTAAATCAAATTGATAACTGAGGATTGCTCTAGGTACCTTCTTGCTAAATTTACAGTGAAATGTAGTGATCAATTATTCTGGCTGGAAGTTGGGGTGACAGGGGAGGAACAGGAGAGAAAGAGGAAAAATTTCCATTTACCAAAGTCCCACCTGATAGTGTACTTACGTAATACAATAATCAATTTTTTAAAAATTCCAGGATACACTTGAGAGTTATAGTGAGTTTTGCCCTGTTATCTACTGTGATATCCTTTTTGACAAGGTATTGCTATTAATGATTTATTGAAATCTGGTTTATGTTCCGTTATTGGTAAGCAGTACATGGAGTTGAGAACTTGTGCTTTATTTTTTCCATAGCAGTGTGTGGAATTTTGAAACCCTTTCAAAATGCTACTGGGACTGTTTGGAGGAAAGAGAAAGATGAGAATGGAAGAAAAAAAAATTCTATAACCTCGTTCATTGCCTGCTCTACTTGCATCCTTATCCTTAATCTTGTCGAACTCATTGTGTCCTCCATCTTCTTTCGGTTTCACTGCTGCAAGAGAGACCCGGGTTAGGAAGTGACTTGAGTATGACGCCAGGATCGATGTTGACAATGAGATGAGAGCCAGAAGTGAAGCCGCAAGGGGCTGTGAAGCCAGAACTGGAAATGAGTTGTGGGGTGTTCTCAGCATGTGGCATCTACATAACACCATTCATTCCATTTACCCAAATGGGTGTGAAATTCACCAAACCAATAATACTCACCCAAAGGATAAGGGTCTACTATCATTGACACAGTATTATCTGGTACTCTTCAGCTGAAATGCACACATTAAGATGTTCTAACGTACTACTTCTGGGAAGGCTTTTTCTGATGAAGTGTGGAATGGAAAGGGAACATGGAGCAAGATGACATGGATGGGCATCACCTGGAAAATCCAGCAGTCCGCTCCAACAAGGCAGTATTTACCTTGATGAGCCTTGCAGACTCTGATACCCGATCTCACTGACTGGACCCAGGAATGCAGACTCATGCTAACAAAACTCACAAGACACTGATGTATATATATATATATAAAAAGAAGGCGACTTTTATTATTTACAGTGAACAACAGAAGAATCAGCCATACTGACTCTGCATCAGTCTGATAGTGATGACTCTGCATCAGCCTGATAGTGCATTATCTCCTTGGGAAGGCAAATCACCAGAGGGAAGCTTGGTGCATACGGAAGCAGAGCAAGTGGAGTTAATTATGCAGGATTCCAGTGCAAAATGGCATGAGGCTCTGCAGCTCTGTACCACAGGGCTATCCACCTGCTAGACAGGTTGAATGCTTGCCTCCACCTGGCAGGTGCTATTGGTCAGACAATGCTTTGTTAGGTATCGTGACAATTTCATTAAGAGTTTTTCTTTTCTTCTGTTTTGAAGAGAAAGAAAATGCTCTCCTGAGCATTCTTCTATGTTTGAGTGTTTTAAAGACGTCAGTACCATCAATCAGGTTAGTCAAATCTCTGCTCCCAGAGAGTCCTTATGTCTCATAAGATCATGTTGCCTTTCTTGACTTTAATCAGTTAGATGTTCATTTCTTAGTTTAATTTTCAGAGAGTATTTGCATTTTTCTGCTTTCTGGGATCAAGAGGGGCACCACATGGCAGACTCCACATTTGCCTACAGGTTCCACAAAGTGTCAGTTAAATTCAAATCAACCTGTATTCACTGTGCCAACTTTACACCCACTGCTGTGCCAGATACAAAATAATATTCAAAAGCATAATGAAAGACTCCAAGTAAACACTGTATCTACTGGATACCTATAGTCCTAAATTCTTTTTAAGGTACATTTATTCATTCATTTTTCACTAGCATTTATAGATCCTCTCCTATATATGAGGATTAATTAGATATAAGAAATATAAAAATAAAAATTGTCTTATTCCCTTTAAGAGCTTACAGTCTAGCAAAGGAACAAGACATTTAAAAAACAAAAGGTACTGTGCCAAATGGTATGGAGCCTGGTGGAAGGAACACTTTATTTTTAATATAAGGGCAGAAACAGAAGCCGTCCTTTTTAATCTGCTTTTTAAAATACTAAATAATAATGAATATTTACAAAATTTAACAGTGCTTTAAAGCACAAACTATAATAAATTTCTTTCGTGCTTCTTCCCCACCCCTATTCTATCTCTCAAGGTTGTCCTCAGTAGTTGGAAAATACTCTTTCACATCTTTTTTGTGTATATGAAACACACACATAAACTTTTGCATTCCCAAACACATATATTTTAAAATTTCTGATTTTATCAATGTGTGGAATTTATATATTACACATTCTATTCATAGAACATAGACACACATGCACATATACATTTATATAATGTACACATGTGTGAGATCAGATTATTGTTTTATAACTTGTTCTCTCACATCTAATTTTTTGTTTTAAATTATAATGCGTACACAGAAAAGTACACAAAACAAAAATGCCTAGTTTAGAAAATAAATTACCCTATTGAGCTCCCACCAGGTCCATAAACAGGATTCTGAGTACCCCAGAAACTCTGCACTGCCCCCAAATTACTATGCTAATCTTAAAAGTAATCATTTACTAGCTTTCTATGTAATGTTACTACCCACAATGCAGGCAAAGTCCAAATTTGCCTGCAGTAGCAAATGCCCTCAAGGAAAAAGCAGTGTTAGTTCTGAATTTTCATTCTTTTTGATGCAATGGAAAACAGAACTGCTTCTTGAATTTCTCTTTCTGATCTTTTGTTGTTAATGTATAGAAATGCAACAGATTTCTGTGTATTAATTTTGGAACCTGCAAGTTTACCAAGTTCACTGATGAGTACTAGCAGTTTCCTGGTAGTAGCTTTAGGATCTTCTATGTATAGTCATGTCATCCGCAAACAGTGACAGCTTAACTTCTTCTTTTCCAATCTGGATTCCCTTTACTCCTTTTTCTTCTCTGACTGCTGTAGCTAGGACTTCCAAAACTATGTTGAACAAAAGTGGTGAGAGAGGACATCCTTGTCTTGTTCCTGATCTTAGAGGGAATGCTTTCAGCTTCTCACCATGGAGTATGATGCTAGCTGTAGGTTTGTCATATATGACCTTTATCGTGTTGGAAATATTCACCTCTATGCCCACTTTCTGGAGGGTTTTTATCATCAATGGGTGCTGAATTTTGTCAAAAGGTTTTTCTGTCTAAGCTTCTTTGAACTCTTGCTTTTCCTTACAGTTCCTTAGAATTTCAGGTCTTTGCTCCTCTGAGGATGTTTTCTTGTACATATTCAACAACTTCAATAATTTTCGGCAAGAAAATTGTTCAAATAACTTAATCAGTCATATTACTAGTAACAAAAATTGGTGACACTTCTTAATTTCTTCCTGTGTTACAGTTCTAAGAATAAATGTAGATTCTTATCTACTAGATCCTGACCCCTTAGGGATAATGAGAAGTAAACATCATGATTTCCCATAGCATGAATAGTGAAACACACAATAAATGCACAAAGACTAAAGAATAAGCAAATGGAAGAGAAGGAATATGTTATTATCCTGCCCTTGAGGAGTTTCCATTTTCCTTCTGCGAAGGAAGATGAGATATATATATATAAAACAATTTGACACAATAAAGAGATGTTTAAATGAAATCACTTATATTCACTGACATGGACAGATTTCCAAGATACATCATCAGACGGAAAAAGAAAGTTATAAGATGGTATATGTGTGTAAAATATATCTAAATCTATAGCTATCTCCATGTGTATAAACATGTATGTGTGTAACATGTGCCATGTATATTCTTGCTTATATGCAGAAATAAGACAGTACAGACACATACCAGTGGTTATCTCTGCAGATTGGAATTGGGAAGTCAGGAGCAATCTTTTCACTTTCAAATATCCTATGTAATAATTTTACATGAAGCATATATTACTTTTAGAGTAGGGGGAAATTTTCAAATTATATTCAAGGGCAAACATACCTGACACAGGAAATCAAGAACTAAAAACAGCCAGAAACCAGACCCCAGTAAAATGGTTATTTTGAGACATTAGTCTGCCATCTTCTCAGTCTGTCAGCTTTCCAAATAAAGTCATACTTCTTCCCTCAAAAAATAAAAATAGCCAGGAAGATGGATATTACTGGGGAAGGCTTATTTGAAAAGGTAGGACTTGAAATGGGTCATGTAGGATTGGCAGGGCATAAGTTAGAGAAGAGGAATGGTGGGGGGGAAGTGGCCTTGATGAACGAGAGTTGTGCTGTGATCAGACAGCAGGGAAGGAGTTAGAATGGCACCCAGAGAGGCCATGAGGAAGTGCATTCACCTGGCTAAAATTAACTCCAGTTTACACTGAGAGGCAGGATTAAACGGACATAGAGTCAGGGTCTAAAATGGTGAAATGTCATCAATATTGAGTTTATAATTGGGTTGATGGGAAATAGAAGTCAATACGAGGATACTTGTCAAATGGAGTAGTTTGTGCAGAATGAGATCAAAGGAGAAAAACCCCTGGCAGTTCGGAGTGTTAGATTAATAACAATTGGTTTTTACTAAGTTGAGAAAAGCACAGTTTTGGACTATTCAATTGTTGCAGTGGGTAAAATTTAGCAATACCTTGTTCAAAATAGAAAAAGTCTCTACATTTGACTTTAAGGAAGAAAAATTCTAAATAAGTAAAATTTGACAGAATTAAGTATCTTGAGGGTTTCAAATTATTTGGATCTATATATTTATCACATTAAGGCCCAAATCACAAAATTATGAAAACCAAAAAAAGATTACTATAAATTAATAATACAAGTGATGCTTAAAATTTTTTCTTCCAGGTAGATTTTAACTTCTGAGTGACATATTACAGCCCAGGGCTATAGTCTTAAAGTGGAGTTTATTATAGTTTTACAGTATTTCAAAAGTTTGTCAGATACTTTTTCTTGCCTAGCTAGAGGTCAAAAGCTTGAGGATTCTTACATGATAGAAAACAAACTTCAAAAAGCTTAAAAAGTGACCTGTCATGCTTCAGACTCTTTACTTTTCTGTAAGGTCACATTTCTGAGGAAGATGACAGAGTTGGTGATTGTGTAACTAAGCCTCCAGAACTACTTACGACTCTGGAATGTGATCATTGTTTTGCAATGGAGTTGGTCACCATCATATGAAAATCTTGGGAAATAAAATATCTTGTTTACCTGCTAGTTCCTGTCATAGAATAGCTCATTCACACACACTACTGCGCTACTTTAGTCTAAATCCCCAACCTACATAGCTTGGCACTGATGATTCTATCTTAAAAGAATGTTAAGAATATTTCTACATACTTGAAAAGGTAAGCAAAAGAGGGAAGAAGGTTGGGGGAGAGAGAAGAGTGGGAGAGAAGAAAAGAAACCTTTCACAGTAACGCAGGAAGCGGGAGATAGGAGAGGATGCAGATGAGACAAAATTGGCTCTGAGTTGCTACCTGTTGGTAGAAGGTGGAGCTGAGTACACAGCAGTTCATCTTATACTGTGTCTACTTTGTATGTTCTATAATTAACTATTCCATAATTTAAAAAGTAAAAATGAAAAAGAAAAAGCACATACTTAATTTTTCAAGACTGTCTCCTAACTTGTAACCTAAAAAGGGATAATACAGTACTATTAATAGTACTGCAATAAATAAGTCATCTTTAGAACACTGATTTAAGAGTTTAAGATTTTCTGAAGCTTATCTGCCCAGCAACAATAACAAAATTTATGCTGGATGATAATCCTTATTCTGCACATCATCCTTACAATAAAGCACTTTCACATCCATATCTCAACCACTCTACACAGGAACACTGTGAGATCTGGTGGGTGACATTCTAACATAGGAAAAATATGAGGTTCAGAGAAGTTAAGTAGATTTCAGTTCTTTCATTCATTCCACAAACACTAAACACCTATTAGGCAAATCTATTCTAGCTATTAGAAATTAAGAGACAAAGAAAATGTGATTGCTTTTTTCAAGAGGTGCATAGTCTAGCAGAGGGGACGGATTTATAAAACAATTACATGGTTTATACTGCAACAAAGTGTTTTTCAAGAAAAATTTTTTTAAACTACGACTTAAAGAAATACATTTTATACTGCAACCCAGTATAAACAAACAAGTTTAAGTGAAACAGAAGTTTTATGAAACATGACTCTTTCTATACACGATTCGCTCTGGGCTATTTTCTGATCTACCCTATTCTATATCTTTTCTTTTTTTAATAAAATGCTGGTCACAACCTTTTACAACTAGGTTGCTGCTTACAACATCTCATTATTCACTAGTGGGTGTGACCTACAGTGTACAAAAGTGTCAGGATGAGTATGATTGGAGTTCTGTGGCAACACAAAAAGAAATACAGACTGTTTCAGGGAATGAAAGAGGTCAGTCTCTGAGTACTTATAACACCAAAATGGCAGAACCAGAACAAAGGTCCTAAGAGACTTCTTGCTCTTGAAATTATTGTACTGTCGCACGCTGGTCAAAGACACGGCAGTGACACACTGTGAACTCACTGAAAAGCTACCGAAACAAGTTGTTTTCCTGAAGGGATGTCGGCAATCATTCGTTCATATTTACTAACTCTTTACTATGTGGCACAGCACTTCCTGTCTACTGGCTCATCCTGCTACTACCTGTAAGACAACTATAAACATCCTGAGACTATGAAGTTTACTCTATGACTAACAGTCCCAAATATCTGTTTCCTCAAAATTTCTCTGGAAGACCTTCTCTGGAAGACAAGAGATCAGGCTAATATGTGTTAGATGTAAAATCAGATACTGCAATTTTCATCAACCACTGATTTAATCTGTGATTTTGTTCAAGGCCTTAGTCTTCTATTTCAGCCTCAAAAGCTTGCTGTCCACACAGTCAGTTGTGGCTGCTGTGTACAGGGTGCAGGGAACAGAAGGGGTAGCAACCATTCATATCTTATGCCGCTGCCCCCTGCCGTCGAAGAGAGAGAGGGGCAAGATTACAGAGACCTGTAGATTTGACTGTGCTTTGTTATTTTGCCCAATAGGAAGGTTTCCATTTGTTCTGAGAATCTATTTTGCATGAAAGACTCATTTTGTGAACCTGACATAGTTCTTTGGGCCTTTTATCCAGTAAGCAATAAAAGAGAAAAGGTGCTTTTCCACATTAGCCTGTGCTCAGCTTACAACAGTGCTACTATTCCTTGGGCATTCAATAAATATTCATCAAGGATACGGATACTGACACTAAACAGAAAATAGACAAAAGGAAGAAAGTTAATTGGACTTCATGAAATATAGAGGAACTACAGCTGTTTCTTATCCCTTCTTCCCCAAAGGGAAACATGGTTTGAATATCACGATAAAAGATTTTGTGGGCTGAAGTACTCTTAATTAAAATAAAATAAAATCAAACCAAACTGAACCAAACCAAAAACATCAACCAGCATTTGTTCCTTTAATCATATAACTGCAGAGTCTTAGTAAATTGAAAGTAAATTCTAGGTTAGGTTTTATAGGTATTAACTCAGTAATGGAGGGTTGGCCAGAAGGAAATGAAAATTATAGTTTTGAGAAAGTCACTGAAAAACATAAGCCATTCGTAAGACACTCTGAGCTTTGGAGAATCTCTTGCTTTGGAAGACCTGTTTAGAGCCGATACCTCTGAATATTCTAAGAAATCTAAACAGGTGAATGAATTACAATCCAAAAGACCTTCATGTTTTAGGCTACACAAAAGATTTATTTTAAGAATACTCACTCTTTAATTTAGACCGCCAAGTATAACATTTTCAAAATGCTGTAAGTATTTAGTTGAGAATCAAATGATAAAACATTAAAACAATCAACCACCAACATAAGCTTGGTATCTTTTTCCTTCTACAATCTTTAGGACTCACTTTCAACTGTGTATGAAGCATCTTCAAATGACTGCACTGCTTCAGGTATCTTGGACCCATCATGTCCAGAACCAACTCTAATTCAATTCTACTCTTTTTTCCTGCCAATCTCCCAGAACACCCATTCTTCTTCATTAATTCCAGTAATCCCTAAAATGAGTATTGACAGGAAAAATCCACAGGAGAAGGGATTAAACATGAAAACTTTCATACTGGATTCATGCTCAAAAGTATTCATTAAGGGTATGTGATTTCTACTTTCTCTATTTCGTATTCAGCGTTCCCATTTCAGTTAGTTCATGTTTCCCAGTTTCGTGGTCTCTTTTTGTTGCTGCTGTTCTTTCTCAAGCCTTTACCAAGCCAAGTTAAAAAGCTTTTGTATACATCTATGTATATAGTATGTATAATATGCATTTTTTAGAAAATGTATGAATTTTTGCCTAGCTAGAAAAATTATGACATTTTGAGTCCCCTTGTTTGACTTATCATAAACAGAATGATAGACTTCTTTCTAATTTATATTCACTCAAAACTTTTATATAGCTTCATATATTTTGGCATCGAGCATTACCGCTAAATATCTAGAAAATTTATAATCTTAGTGATCATAAAAATTCTTTCTGAATGAGGAGTGAAACTTCTAATTCAATTCTGAGAATATAAAGAAATACTATGTTGTTAAAAAAAAAAAACAGGAAATTAACAAGTCATACAGTATCATTAACTAAAGTACAGATTTTGCTCAAATTTCACAAAATTTTATGCTAGTGTCTATTATTAGTTTTCATACTATATTCAAGATTCCACATTGTATTTAATTGCATTAAGCAGCTTCAGCTGTATGCAACAAATTCTGGTAAATTCTCTTTTCATTTTTATTCTATTACAAATACTTTCTAATTTTCCTTGTTATGGCTTCTTAGACACAACCATATAACCATCATTTAGAAGTGGACATTTAATTTCCAAATACATGGGATTTTGCTTAAAGTAAAAGAAAAAAAAAGAGTACGTGATTTTTAAAAAGTCGAGATGACTAATCTAGACCTCCTAACTGCCTTCACATCATCAGTCTACTAAGGCTTCCATTCTACACCTCTTCCACCGCTTTCTTTCATTCCTACCACTTCTGCAGTAGCTCAGTTTCTCCATGTCCTGGTTGGATTTCTGCAAGAGTCTTCCAGCTTATCTCATTTCTTGCAATATCCTTTTTCAATTCTTCTTTGCTCTGCCACTAGAAGTACCTTCATTAGTCAGATATCACTCATACAAAAAAAAAAGGATATCAAAGGGGCAAGGGTGGTGGTGGTGGTGGTGGGATGAATTGGGAGACGGGGATTGATACACACACACGATTGATACTGTGTATAAACAGATGACTAGTGAGAACCTACTGTACAGCACAGGGAACTCTGCTTGGTGCTCTGTGGTGACTTGCGTGGGATGGAAATCCAAAAAAGAGGGGATACATGTATATGTACGGCTGAGTCACTTTGCTGTACAGTAGAAACTAACACAACATTGTAAAGCTACTATACTCCATTAAAAAAAACACAAAGGCACTACTTACACAACAATCCAAACACTGGAATGCGGTTTTTACGACTCTCTACACTTGTACTGCGGAAAAAAGCATGACCTTCAGGCCTAGGTTTGAGTTTTGGTCCTGCCTCTGATAAAGCTTTGTGATTTGGGGGGAAATCACTTAGGCTTCTTGAGCTTTTTATTTCCATCTTCCAAAGTGGTGATATTAATACCTCACAAAATTGTTACATAAATCAAATGAGATCATCTATGAATGAGGGAACGCAGCTCAGAGTCAGACACACACTACTAGTGAAGTTGCTCAGTCGTGTCTGACTCTTTGCAAATCCCATGGACTGCAGCCTACCAGGCTCCTCCATCCGTGGAATTTTCCAGGCAAGAGTACTGGAGTGGGTTGCCATTTCCTTCTCCAGGGGATCTTCCTGACCCAGGGATTGAACCCAGGTCTCCCACATTGCAGGTAGACGCATTACCATCTGAGCCGCCAGACACACACTAATTGATCATCAATTGTTTGATCCCTTCGTGCTCTAGGTTTGATGCTACTACTGCCCTCTGTCTCACTCCCATGACACCTGACCCCACGACCCTGGCACATAAAGCACCAGCCTACCTGGGAGACATGACTTCCTCAAATGTGACACGTGCTCTCAGGCCTCTGTGGTTCTATGTTTTATGCCCTTGCTTCACATGTCCTTCAACTGCCATCTCAAGTGAAATTCTACCCATGCCTCAAGGCCCAGCTCAAATGTCAACTCTCCCAGGAAGTCTTCTGCCAGCCAGAATTAACCTCTTTTCCTTTGTGTTCTCCATGCACACTGCTTACAGCTTTATTTTTGTATTTATTTCTGTTATAATATTACTATTATATTTAAATATAAAATTATCTCATATAAGTTACCTGTGTGAATTACAAGTTTCTTGAAGGCAGAAAGCATGCTTCTCAGCAACTAGCACCTTGTACTGGGAGGGATTTAATAAAAGTCTGCTGGTTGAATAAATGTATCAAAACATTTTCAAAATGAGTAAATTTTTACCAAAACAAAACACCAATCACTTGTTTCAACTTCTGAAGTAATTTTTAGAAAACAACGTCTACTTGAAAAATATACTACTAATCTAATATATAAATTAAAAACAACAAAGAAATGACCTGAAAATGGTAAATTTTTGATAGTTCAGACTCAGTGCAAAGAAAAAGATATTTTTAAACCATTAAACTGATATCATCCACTGAGAGACTACTCGTGAGTGAATATTAACAGAGAGAAATGACTCAAAGAGGAAAATCATGCTACATAAGTGGAATATTAGATATCAATTTAAAATCATATTTTCAGATACTTTATGAACTCGCACTATAGTGAGGGAAATAATCAGAACACAAAACTGATCCCAATCTTGCAAGGACATGTTTTATAAGAAAAAGACTATGGAACTATAGAAGCCATTACTATGTGGTGGGACTGGAGGTGATTTTTATCTTTTGTATTATTTCAATTTTCTATGACATAAACATTTGCATAGTTAGAAAAGTGATTTTAAAAAGGACTGAATATCAAGAAATTCTAATTAAAGCTTAACCTGATTTGCAAATACTAGAGATCAAATTGCCAACATCTGCTGCATCATGGAGAAAGCAAGAGAGTTCCAGAAGAGCATCTACTTCTGCTTCATTGACTATGCCAAAGCCTTTGACTGTGTGGATCACAATAAACTGTGGAACATTCTGAAAAAGATGGGAATCCCAGACCACCTGACCTGCCTCTTGAGAAACCTGTATGCAGGTCAGGAAGCAACAGTCAGAACTGGACATGGAACAGACTGGTTCCAAACAGGAAAAGGAGTACGTCAAGGCTGTATATTGTCACCCTGCTTATTTAACTTATATGCAGAGTACATCATGAGGAACGCTGGGCTGGAAGAAGCACAGGCTGGAATCAAGACTGCTGGGAGAAATATCAATAATCTCAGATATGCAGATGACACTACCCTTATGGCAGGAAGTGAAGAGGAACTCAAAGGCCTCTTGATGAAAGTGAAAGAGGAGAGTGAAAAGGTTGGCTTGAAGCTCAACATTCAGAAAACAAAGATCATGGCATCTGGTCCCATCACTTCATGGGAAATAGATGGAAAAACAGTGGAAACAGTGTCAGACTTTATTTTTTGGGCTCCAAAATCACTGCAGATGCTGATTGCAGCCATGAAATTAAAAGACGCTTGCTCCTTGGAAGGAAAGTTATGACCAACCTTGATAATATATTAAAAAGCAGAGACATTACTTTGCCAACCAAGGTCCGTCTAGTCAAGGCTATGGTTTTTCCCGTGGTCATGTATGGATGTGAGAGTTGGACTGTGAAGAAAGCTGATCACCGAAGAATTGATGCTTTAGAACTGTGGTGTTGGAGAAGGCTCTTGAGAGTCCCTTGTACCGCAAGGAGATCTAACCAGTCCATTCTAAGGGAGATGGATCCTGGGTGTTCATTGGAAGGACTGATGCTAAAGCTGAAACTGCAATACTTTGGCCACCTCATGCGACGAGTTGACTCACTGGAAAAGACTCTGATGCTGGGAAAGGTTGGGGGCGGGAGGAGAAGGGGACAACCGAGAATGAGATGGCTGGATGGCATCACCAACTCTGTGGACATGAGTTTGAGTGAACTCCGGGAGTTGGTGATGGACAGGGAGGCCTGGCGTGCTGTGATTCATGGGGTCGCGGAGAGTCGGACACGACTGAGCGACTTAACTGAACTGAACTGAAAGAAGTTTTATGAGCCCAATAAAAGACTTTCTGATTCTTAATATTAATTGCAATATATTTGTGTAGACATTGTTCAACACCAAGAGTTAATGCTAAAGTTTGCTGCTGCTGCTGCTGCTAAGTCACTTCAGTCGTGTCTGACTCTGTGTGACCCCATAGACGGAAGCCCACCAGGCTCCCCCGTCCCTGGGATTCTCCAGGCAAGAACACTGGAGTGGGTTGCCATTTCCTTCTCCAATGTGTGAAAGTGAAAAGTGAAAGTGAAGTCGCTCAGTCACGTCCGACTCGTAGCGACCCCATGGACTGCAGCCCACCAGGCTCCTCCATCCATGGGATTTTCTAGGCAAGAGTACTGGAGTGGCTTGCCATTGCCTTCTCCGAATGCTAAAGTTTAGAAGATGTTAATAAAAGTTTTCCTGAATTTTAAATAGAGTAAGTACACCTTTGACCAGTTATTTAGCAGGCAGCAAAGCACCAGCTCTGGAGGGGCAGCTGAATTGGCATCCAGGTCAGCTGCTTGTCAGCGGTGTGTGACTTGCCCTGTCTGAGCAGCACAGATGCGGGAAAACCCCCAAGGTCCCTCAATGTTCTCTGCAGGACCAATGAGGATGCTGTTAACGAGAACCCCACCCTAATGTCTAGGACATGGCAGGTCTTCTCCTATCTTGTGTCTCAGATCTGGAAACTGTCCAGGCTTACTGGAAGATGGACAAAGATGAGAACAGGGTTTCATTCTGACTTGAAGGGAACCCGAAAGGCTGGTTACGCTTGCTGGATTGTCAAGGCTGATTCTAAGAAAACAGATCCTAAGTTATTCCAGCTGCACCAGCCTGGCTGTGACCATGGAACTCCCAGGTGGACCCCTCTGCAAAGTGGGGCAAGGCAGCTAACAGGAAGCTGATGGAGGTGGATGAGTGGGTTGGAGACAGGGGACTGACAGGACAGAAACAGATGAGGGAGAAGGAGGAGAGAACAAGTCTTGGAGGATAGTGCCATCAAAGGGGCAGGGAAAAGAGGAAGCTAAGGGAGAAAGCGGAAATAACCAGATTGTCAAACAGGGAGGAGCAAGTGGGGAGAAAGCTGTCTCTTCCTCTCCACTGTCTTCCTCCCCAAAGTTTCTCCCCCATTTGTGTCTATTCCTCTGCTTCTCCCTCTTTTCTACGTACCCACCCCAACTCCACTTCCAAAACCATACTCTTATTCTCAAGATTCATTCCTACTCCCTCTCCGACAAGTGGCATTCCTTTCTCCAGAAGTCAGAAAGTGAAAACCTAGAAAAACGCTAATCGAGAGTTGCCGGCAATGCCTAAACTGGCTTCCCAAACCCTCAAGGGCCCCCGAGCATCGAGGGTAAGATCTAGAACTGATTCCAGCTGCAGGCATTGGTCAGGGTCGAGGGCACAGCACAGAGCAGCTGCTCACCTCCCTATCCTCTGTTCCAGGCCACTCCATGTCCTCATTTGCACTATCTTCAATTACAATGGATGCACTGTCTTCAATTACAAAAGACCCATGCAAATGTCCCATGAGTAGAATTTACCATCTGATAATTGTATGGTCACCTTCCCTTCCTGGCAAATTTATGAAATGTTATTTTACAATGTCAGGATCGGACATGTTTAAAAGGAAGAGCACACAGAGACTGGGCCGCAAGAATATTCAGTCAAAAATTATAATGCGCCTGGGGTAGGACTGCCTTTATTTCCCAAGTACTGACTCCCAATATATCAGTTTAATGTGTCAAGGAAAAGCTCAGGATGAAATACTTGATTCTGGTTGTCTTGAAAGAAGTTTATGAATTCTTTTTTACAAATAAATATAAAGGTTGCATTGAATCAAAAGTGCCAATAAAGTGCTACATAGGTGGGTGCTGAGTGGGGGCAACTTGGACAGAAGGATATACTTGGATTAAAAACTAACAACTCTACTAAAAAATCATCTTTTGGAAATCATCACTTGAAGAATAAGAAAATGCTAATACTGTACTGGGAAATGCATTCAACCTCAAGTTAAAGTGTGTTATTTTATACCTTACCAAAAAAATATGATAATTTGTTTACAACTGCCAAAAGCAGTGCTGCCTGAAGTGAAAACTCGAGCATCCATGCAAACAACTCTGTTAAGCAAATAAGTGTAATCTGCTCCCAATGTTAAGAGAATACTTTCCTGTAAAAATGAACCAAGAAATAAAAAAGGGAGCATCTTACTAAATAAAAGCAAATGTACCCAAATGCACAATACGAACAAATAAACTATCAGGGACCTCCCTGGAGAAGTTTCTTCACTCACTGTACCTTTAGACTCTGCATTGCAGGGAGATGATGGTGAAAGACTGGATGTGGGAACAGGGTGAACTCTTCCTCCCCTTCCGAAGCTCTCAGGAACTTGGACAAAGCCAAGGAAGAAACAAGAGCTGTGGGGCTCTGAATAACTGTTTAATAGTGTTGACTATAAAAAAACAATCGAAGGGTTTGAAATGAATGGAGTTGAAAGGGCAAGAAAGAGGATGTCAGAGAGCTTAAAAGAGCCACAAGATGAGAAGTGGCTCTGCCTTCCGTTGAAGAAAGAGGCTTCACTGTTAGCCAGGTTGTTTCCAGAACCCAGCACTGGTTTAAGAGCTGGTTTTTGTCTCTGAGGTAATGTAAAAGAATATGAAGTTTTCAGACTCAGCTCCTTTTAGGGATCAGCACACATGGCCTAAGATATGCTGGATATGCGATCAGTCTCTCTCAAAGATGTTGCCCACTTAAGAGGCCACTTCCATTTCAGCAACAGAACTCCAAAATTATCATGAATTAAAAAAAAAAACTCACGTCTCACAAAAGAGATCATATTATCACTGGTGTGTTGACTTCCCCCTTTTTTCCTACTTTTAAAGAGTTCTTTCTTTTTCCTCAACAAAGACAGTCACCAAGAGGCTGTTTACGTAACGGCTAAGGGCATGGACTCTGCAGCCAGATTTTCTGGGTTTGAATCATGTATATGAAGTTGGGCCTGTTGCTCAACTTCTGTGAGGCTCCATATCCCCTTCTGTAAAATGAAGATGACACCACTACCCAGCTCACAGCACCTTGAACAGAGCTGGCTACACAGGAAGTGCTTAAAGAAGGCCAATGACTGTCACTGTGTGTGTTTTTTTTTTTAAAGTTAACTGCAAGGTAACAAAATCCTTGTAACCAAACTTGAAAGAAAGCAAGCATATGACTAATGTATTTAATAACTTGCCTTTCCAAGTTAAGAATATACTTCTTGAAGACTTACTAATTTTTTGTCTCAAATATCTCATAGTTTCTGGAATATAATAAGAGTTCATAAACGTTTGAGTACAGGAATGAATGAAAGGAAAAGAACAAAGCTTTGTGGACCAAATAAGGCTGTGATATTTGCCGCATAAATAAATTCAGATTTAATGAGCTTTTATTAAGTGCCTACTTTGTGCTAGACCCTGCGTGAAGTCTTTATGTTGTTTTAATTAATACACTTCTATGGACAAAGCACATCTACGTAACTGCATAACAAAGTGGCTACTGGGCTATGCTGAGACCCATTTAGAATAGGTCCCCTCAGTTTGCAACCCAGAAAAGGCTGGTTAACTAAAATTTGTTGAGTTAATTTTCAAGCTACACAAATTACTAACCATTTATATGCTGCCAAAATGTAGCAGCAGAGAGACCATATGATTGAGACACAAGCCAAGGCTACACCTGGACTGGCATCCTCTCTTCTAGATCTACAGCAGGGTGATAGCACCCCTCTGGGGGTACAGAAAGCACCTTGGGATATTTTTAGCGCCCAGCAGGCCCAAATCAGAAACCCCAGCTTTACAGGATCTCTTTAACCACAGAATAAGGAACCACATATTACATTCAAGATTTGGCAGCAACTCAATTTCCAAATGTTAGTTCTTCATGAAACCATCCTGTATCTCAGAGAAACTTCACATTGATCTCAGCTCTTCTACTTCTTATTTTACTGGGAAGAAAATTCTAAGCCAGCATAAATGAATAAGTGGATTTCAGGCTTATGAAAGGGCTTTCTGGGTGTGGTCGAGATAGCTAACTTTGAAAACTTAGCAACACAGGATACATTATGAGTAAGTCCTTTCCTTTTTTTAAAAAATAATGATGCTAACTCACCAGATCCTTCTGAAAGAGTCCTTTTATTAATTTCAATGAAGTCAACCAGAGAACAAGTTGTAATATGAAACACCATTTATGCAACTATGTTGAAATTCTCTGCCAGAGTTACATTTCTTCTTGTAAGAATTTTATGGTAAAACAATTTCAAAATAATATCAAGCATTAGCTTAGGCTCATTTTGGTTTTAGGTTGTCTTTCTATACAAATCACTGAATTATATTGCAAAATGATAGTGCCCTTATATAGAAAAAAAAAAAAAGAAAAGAAATCCTCTTCCTTCACAGTTCATATTATAATAAAAGAGCTGAAACTAAGCTTCAATTGAAATTATATTGTTAGGCAACTCCAGAAACTAAACACAAAAACATGTTAAAGATTGCAACATCAAGGGAAAAGCATCCTCATATATGTATTTTAGATTCCTAGCTGTTTCTGACCCCAGCCCAGATGAAATCAGCTGGAACCTTCAGAGGCTTTCCTGCAGTCAGCCAACAAGCCACTCACTCCTTCCTCAACCACAGGGGTTACCCAGGGAAAGACACGCAATGCATTTAAAGGGCCAATAGAAATCCTGTGGGTGGGTTTGGTCTGCCTTTCAAAACCAATGAACGTTCCATTATATAACCTTCAATAATAAGAGAGAAGTTTACAGTCATACACCCAACGAAACCCAAGGCAAGCTATGCTGTGTGCCTCACTGTATTTTTATTTTTTTTAAAGAAGTGGTAAGAAAAAGTAAAAGAAAAAGTTGTCTGAATGGCACAATCCATCTTGTCAGGTGATGTTGGAAAATTAATGAATCGGACTTGGTAGTAATGCTTAGGCTTGTTTTTTGCAGTGGGTTTCGTGGCAGTCTGATGTTTTTGATCAGAAAAGCCCAAGTATCTAAAACAAAATCTCCATGACATCTGATTAATTCTTTATAAAATAAAGTAAGTCCTTAACCACAGGAGAATTCTGAGAATCTGACTTTTCCAGAAAGCCCAAGAAAAATACTTCAGTTTCACCATTCTCAAATTCATTTGACTTTGAAACAAAATAAACATATTACTCTATTTAATATCTTGCACAAGCGAATTCACAAGAATGAAATGTGTTCAGAGTTCCTAGAAAAAATGTAGCAATACAGGCTGCCAACTCGTTCAATGTCAAGCTCTAGGCAGTATAGCCCCACTAGCAGTAAATGACTCAGAGTGAGTCACGCTTAAGCTATTTTTGCTTTTAAAGTACTGCCAGGCACTGTGCTAATATTCAACCCAGAGTAAATTTAGCCCAACAAGAAAACAAGTGTTTCCATGGTTGCTTCTTCACAGTGTTTATGGTATATATGCAGCCATTAGGCACAGGAATCTAGCCAGATAAATTAAATAGAAATGATCATCTTTTATTTCCATCCAAGCTTTGGAACACTGGAAACACTAAATGCAACTTATTCTTTCATCTCCTTCTGACTGTCCGCCCCTCCAGACCCCAAACAGCAACTACATAGACAGGATCCTGTTAATGATTCATATAAAAGTTTGTACCATTAAAGTACCTTTAGTGGATTGTTGTTCATGGATTTTATTTGGCTTTGTATTAAGAGTCACAACCTGCTGATGGTGCAGCCACAGGGAACTAAAGTGCTTAAAAAGTATCCAGCAAAACCAGCAGGGAATGTGGACTACAGATACTAAACGAATCATTACGCAGCATCACACCCATTGAATGGTCAGAGTCTGGGAATACAAACACTCACAGGCTGTCTAAAGAATATTAATTGTTCTAATTCAAAAAGATATATACACGCCAATATTCATAGCAGCACTATTAACAACAGTCAATATATGGAAGCAACCTAAGTGTCCATCAACAGATCAATGGATGAAGAAGATACAGTATATATACACAATGGAATACTACTCAGCCATAAAAAAGAATGATTCAATGTCATTTGAAGCAATATGAATGGACCTGGAGATTATCATATTAAGTAAGGTAAGTGCAACCTAGTTCAGTTCAGTTCAGTTCAGTTCAGTCACTCAGTCGTGTCCGACTCTCTGCAACCCCATGAATCACAGCACGCCAGGCCTCCCTGTCCATCACCAACTCCCGGAGTTCACTCAAACTCATATCCACAGAGTCGGTGATGCCATCCAGCCATCTCATCCTCGGTCGTCCCCTTCTCCTTCCGCCCCCAACCCTTCCCAGCATCAGAGTCCTTTCCAGTGAGTCAACTCATCGCATGAGGTAGCCAAAGTATTGCAGTTTCAGCTTAAGCATCAGTCCTTTCAATGAACACCCAGGATCGATCTCCCTTAGATAGCATATTAAAAATCAGAGACATTACTTTGCCAACAAAAGTCCGTCTAGTCAAGGCTATGGTTTTTCCGGTGGTCATGTATGGATGTGAGAGTTGGACTGTGAAGAAAGCTGAGCGCTGAAGAATGGATGCTTTTGAACTGTGGTGTTGGAGAAGACTCTTGAGAGTCCCTTGGACAGCAAAGAGATCCAACCAGTCCATCCTAAAGGAGATCAGTCCTGGGTTTTCATTGGAAGGACTGATGCTGAGGCTGAAACTCCAATACTTTGGCCACCTCATGCGAAGAGTTGACTCACTGGAAAAGACCTGATGCTGGGAGGGATTGGGGGCAGGAGGAGAAGGGGACGACAGAGAATGAGATGGCTGGAAGGCATCACTGACTCAATGCCCATGAGTTTGGGTAAACTCCGGGAGTTGGTGATGGACAGGGAGGCCTGGCGTGCTGCGATTCATGGGGTCGCAAAGAGTTGGACACGACTGAGTGACTGAACTGAACTTAACTGAAAGTAAGTCAGACAGAGAAAGACAAACATCATATATCACTTATATGTGGAATCTAAAAAAATGATATAAATGAACTTAATTTACAAAATAGACTCACAGATACAGAAAACAAACCTATGTTAGCGAAGGGAAAAGTGCGACAGCTACTCACTTGAGTAGCACAGTGACTACAGAATAGATGCTAGGACTTTTCTCTAATTAAAGCTACCTGTCTATTTGAAGCTATTAGAAGTCTAAGTCTAGATAAAGTTGTTAGAATCCTTAGTTTTATCTACAGAATCAACGCTGCAGTTGTATACAGTGGTTAGCTGTTATGCTCAGCAAAGAAATATTACAGCTCGCTGTCCCAGTCCAGGTTTTCAGAGTAACAAGCATGCGCTCCAGGATGCAAACTCTTGTAATTTTTATTTAAAATGAACTTCTGTCTAAACAATGAGGGGGGGTAAGACTAGGTTTCATTAAGACTAGTAATGTACGAATCAACATTATGCAGGCCACGTATAAAAATGAATAAATAAAATATCAGAAGGGTGTGCTCCTCCCCATAGAAGAAAACAATATAAAGCATGGAGACCACTGTTATCACAAGCACAGCCACCTGAAGCATGGAACCCTCTCCTCTTCACACTGTATCTCAGTAAATGCTTGCTCTTTTCCCCCCCACGTTTTAATGGGGCACCAGCACAAAGGAAGTATAGTGGAAAAGCCTAGGTCAGCAAGCAACTGGAGAAGACAGAGAAATGGTAATCCGAGCGAGGCAAGTCTGGAAAACAGCCGCACAGAGCACCTCAGCACAGCTGTAACGACAGCACTGGGTACAAGGACAGTCACTCTGAGTCAGAAAGCTGACCAGTTAGTTCTCCTATTGAGATGCCAAGAAAACGCAAACTCCCTGAAAATTATAATGGGGGCTCAAAAGCTATTGAGAGTGAACTGAAAAAAGCCTAGTGCAAGTGTAGTTACATAACAGACATCTTTCGCAATACAGTTCTTGGGGAACAACTGTGAAGGGGTTGCTCAGTCAATGCAAAAGGTGGAAATTCCTAACATCGCCTCTGACTTGCATGAATGGCATCTTAACTTCCAAAGAAAGCATCCAGCTCAAGGCTTGACATACAGCAGATGCTTAATATAGCTCTCTGAAATAAACAGGTAAATTATAAAACTATCTCCCCATAAAACATCTTATTTGAAACTCATGCATTCTAAAGCTCCGTATTTGTTATCCCTGTGTTTATTGTATAGGTAAGTTTCACAATCAAAAGCCTAAAGGATGAAAAATAATCTATCAGAATTTCTTGCTTTCTGACTCCCTTGATCCCTTGATCACTAATTCTATTAATCCCAGGGATTCTACTCATCTTTACCTGAAAGTTCCATATTAAGAGAAGTATAAACAGTAATTAAATCTTCACAGAAGGAACATTTGTAAAATTTAAGCAGAAAAAAATGGGCAGGGACAAAGAGTTGAAGTAGATTTTCTGGTCAATGAAACCATTCTTTATATGACACTGGGAGATACATGACATTATGCATCAAACACCCACAGACCATTTGATTCAGCAGTTCCACTTCTAGTTGAATTGAAAGCAGGAGTTAAAAACACATTTGCATACCAGAGTCCATTAGCAGTATTAGTGTTCTTAGGTGGTATTTGTTGATGGCTGAATGGATAAACAAACGTGGTATATACAGGCAATGGAATATTATTCAGCCTTCAAAAGGAATGAAATTCGGATACATGCTACAGCATGGACCTTGAAGACACTGTGCTAAATGAAATAAGCCAGACATAAAATGGCAAGTATTGTATAATTCTACTTATATGAGGTATCTAACAGAGTGAACAGTGGTTACCAGGAGTTAGGAGTGGGAAGGGGCACATATAATGGGTGTAGTTTCAGTGTGGGATAATGACGAGGTGTGAAAAAGGGATAGTCACGATGGCTGTACAACAAGATGAACAAACTTGATGCCACTGAACTGTAGGCTGAAAAATGGTTGGAATGATAGGTTTCATGTTACATCAAAACGCCCCATAGAACAGTATAATACAAAGACTGAGTTCTAATAGAAATGATGGACTTTAAGACCCTGATGCTAGGAAAGATTGAGGGCAGGAGAAGAAGGGGACGACAGAGGATGAGATGGTTGGATGGCATCACTGACTCAATGGATATGGGTCTGAGTGAACTCCGGGAGTTGGTGATGGACAGGGAAGCCTGGCGTGCTTTAACTGAGTGACTTAACTGAACTGAATGTGTTAACATTGGTTCATCAGCTATAACTGATATAACACACAAAAAAGCAATATGTTAAAAATGGCAACTTCAGGGGCGGGGCATATCAAAAAATCTCTGCACTATAGGCTCAAGTTTTCTGTAAACCTAAATCTGCTCTTTTTAAAAATGTCTATTAATTAAAAAGAAAAATCTAAACAAATGAGGCTGCTCTGTGGCAGACTCCTTTCTGTGATATCGTGGCCTGTACTGACTCCCCCAGTGATCTGTTTCCTTATCAAGGACCCTTAGTCCCTTTGTCTGGACCATAGGCCCCCACCACTTAGCCACTTTGCTCAGTTCCAGCCTCCTTTTCTGCCAACTCTGATCTCATCCCTTTCATGTTCGTGTATTTCCTGGTATCCTTAGCGGTCCAGAATCTGGGTTCTCCTTTTCCCATGAGCCCTGGAGGCTATTATGATTTTCCAGTCTGTCTACTTTGCTCTGACCTATGACTTGTCTTGACCTCACTGTTTGTGCATATTCTGGCTGGAAGTGACTGGGCTACTACTGACCCTTGGTACTCTAAACCTTGATACAGTATTCTAATTCTACCAACCTGATGTTTATCTTGCTATCAGGCCCAGCCCAGGTTAATGGTAATTCAATATGAGGAATGCTTGGGGTATGATATCAGTGTGAAATGATAATATTCAAAAACATTTAAAAACTAGAAGTAAAAATATTATTTATTCAATGTAAAATGCTTCTCTAAATAACTCTCAGGGGCAGAATTTTAGTCTATCTTCTAGTTTCCTGCTTTAACTCTATGGTCACAGGGAATCCTAAATGTAAAGCAAGGATGGCAAACTTATATCCTACTAAGGATTTTAAATTGCAAACTTAAAAACCTACCAAGGTAACACAGTTAAAGTATACCAGATACAAGACAAAAGGGAATGGTCAGAATAGTGACTAACTAAGAAGCACAACTCTTATCTAAATGCATTTAAAACCAACACTGTGTCAAATCACAACAGTGAGTAAGCCAAACCAAACTCACATTTCAGGCTAATGTGGCCTACAGACCTCCAGAGCTCTACGTGATTTGCAGCATTTTATACAGAGAGAGAGAGTGAAAGAGAGAGAGAAAGGGAAAGAAAGGGAGAGTGTGAAGGCCTTATGTAGACTCTCTGGTTTATGCCACGAAGTGTAAGCCAGATCAGTCCATAAAAATGTTTATTTATCAAAATACCAGAGAGATGCTTAGGCCTGGGAAGGATATGGACAGTCAAATCACTTTTCAGAATGGCTAACCCGCCGGCCAAATGAGAATGCAATTAATAACAGGAAGAGTTTCGTCACATTGTTGGGATGGAGATAATTTGATAAAGGCTGAAAGACATTCTTCTAAGGCCCAATGCACTCTGCTGTCACTGTTCTCAAACAGAAAACGATATGGATGAGAATAGAGGCTTAAAAAGAAGAAAGAGCACAAACGTCCAAGACTTCTTTTTCATAAAGGAGTCTACTCTTTCAAAGCCAAATACTTACGTTCTCTTCTTTCCTATCCTCATTTCATAAAAGTGAACTGAACTAAGACCAGTTGTTATCATTTCCTGCTGAATGCAATTTTTGGACCAGAAAATATTATTACATTTTAATCCCAAGATTTTAAAGACAGATCAGAGAATATTCTTCACATTAAATCCATGACATGAGATAAATGGAACAAAGCCTCTGCTTGCCTACCCTGAGCATTTGAATGAGCAGATGAATTACCAAAAGGCAGCCTTTCCTCCAGGCACTCTGGGTGCATGCCTTGGAGATTAGAACACAGGCTGGTATTTAGTCACCCCTTGCCACCTCAGCCAGGTGCTTTTGTGTAGTGTATAATAAACTATACAACTGTATACAGCAGACCTCTCCTATTGCATGGTTAGAAATGCTATTTTAATAAAGGAATTATTTCGATTCTGAGTCAGTACTTTCTAGCCCACTGTGTCTCTTTCTTGATTAACAATCCCAAATTTCCAAACTACCTAAAGTATCAAAATAAATCATACCCTGGCAATGACTTTCAATGATTTGATTCTAAGCCACTTACCTGAATCCCCCCACACTTGCCCCCTTCAATCTTCAGCCTGGCTAACAATGTCACTGCCCACTCTACTTTTCTCATCCTGTTCCCTGGAGGAGTGCATGTGACCGTCTGGTTAAGAACTAGGCCCCCTGCACAGCTGTCTGGATCTCATGGCCTCGGCTCTGCAGGGCACTCCACTGGCTCAGCTAAGTCCCTGAGCTTCTTCGTTACCCAAGACAGCCATCTTTTAAGAGATTCTTTTCACTAACTCACGCAGCTCTGCAGAGCAGATCCAGAAAGGCTCTCTCTGGGGTTACTAGGAAATAAGTCATAACATCTTATTGCTATCTTTAAGTGAATTTGTGTTAGCATCTCTGACAAGGCAGAAGCCAGAACTAGTAAACAGGCCGGGTTGGAGTGCTCAGAATGAGTCATATATATATAGGAACAGACACTGGCCATATTCACTAAAATATGTAACACAAAGGCTGGAACCAGTAAGTGAAAGGTATTCAGTCGTGTCTGACTCTTTGTGACCCCATGGACTATACAGCCCATGGAATTCTCCAGGCCAGAATATTGGAGTGAGTACCCTTTCCCTTCCCCAGGGGATCTTCCCCACTCAGGAATCAAACCTAGGTCTCCCGCATTGCAAGTGGATTCTTTGCCAGCTGAGCTACTAGTTGGGAATCCCAACTAGTATAAAATAAATTACAAAAGCAGATTCTGCCCATTTAGGACAACAATGACAGAGCACTATGACATGGAAGTAACTGAGAGGGAAAACAACGCAAAGATGCACAAAAGGGCGAGTGTATTTTCCATGTCAAAACTCGGGCTCTATGGTCTGACAAGCAAATGCCAATGGAAAAGAACATCAGAAAACAGAATGCTTCTAAAAGTTAAGAAACACAATGAAAATATGAGATTATTCAAGATTGCAAAGAGTTGATAACGTATGTAAGATAGAAATACTCTAAGGATAACAATAAGTGGAATAAAATCAGTTTCCCTGGGTTATGTACATGGCAAAGACCAAAAAGGTTTAGTAACACCTGAGTTGGCCAGTATGTAGGAAATGGGCTCTCCCAGACATTTTTGATGGGAATCAAAATTAATATAATCTTTATGAAGGGCAATTTGTCCTCCAAATTATAAAACATTTTTAATTCACATATCCTTTAACTCAGCAACTTCCCAGGATTTATCTCACAGATACAGGCCTACTGGTGTGGAGTTTTATATACATTAAGAATATTCGTTGCAATAATGTTGGCGACAAAAAACAGTCATTCCCACCATCAGGGAACTGGTTAACATGATGAGCTGCTATGTAGCCATTAACACGAATGAGAACACCCTAAGGTACTGATGTGGAAGAACACCCAAAATCTATTAAATGAATTAAAAATAAAAAAATCAAGTAAAACAGTGTTTAATATGCTACCATCAGCACATACACAGACACACACACACACTTCAAACAAGCACACATGAGAAAGCAGCAACAGTAACTGCCTCTTAGGGAGACAAACACCCTTCTTTTTACCACATAGTCTTTTGTACTTTGTGAATTTTGTGCATTCAAAAATCAAAAGATAAAAACATTAAAGAGGGCCAGGGAGTGAGAGTGTGTGTGTGTGTGTGTGTGTGTGTGTGTTGTGGCAGTGGCCAGGGAGTGTGTGTGTGTTTATGTGTGTGTGTGTGTGTGTGTTGTGTGGCAGTGGTCAACAAAGCTTTCCTACAAGGCACCAGAATGGTTACTTTGAGGATGGGGAGGTTTCCAGGAGGGCAGGTTGGACAGGCAAAAAGGAACAAGAGGAAACCATTTTTTCTCTGCAAAGAAAAGGTAGATCAGAAAGAGAAACTAACAGTATGCAGACACCGAATGCTACCAACTTTCTCACATTTCTCCTAGAGTACCTCTCTCTGAAAAAGTCATGTGTGTGGTTATACAATATAATCCATTCAGTTCCTGAGTGTCTATTATAAGCCAGGAACTATGCTCAATGCTGAGGACATGAAAATGGATGAAACTCAGTCCGCGACCTCAATAAACTCTCTGATGAAAATGCAAGTCACAGAGTAGAAGGAAAACTCCACAGAGAAAAACCTGATTAGCCTGTATCTAAAAGCAGGCAGAGGCACCAGAGATCAAATTGCCAACATCCACTGGATCATGGAGAAAGCAAGAGAGTTCCAGAAAAACATCTATTTCTGCTTCATTGACTATGCCAAAGCCTTTGACTGTGTGGATCACAATAAACCGTGGAAAATTCTGAAAGAGATGGGAATCCCAGACCACCTGACCTGCCTCTTGAGAAACCTGTATGCAGGTCAGGAAGCAACAGTCAGAACTGGACATGGAACAACAGACTGGTTCCAAATAGGAAAAGGAGTACGTCAGGCTGTATACTGTCACCCTGCTTATTTAACTTCTATGCAGAGTACATCATGAGGAACGCTGGGCTGGAAGAAGCACAAGCTGGAATCAAGATTGCTGGGAGAAATATCAATAACCTCAGATATGCAGATGACACTACCCTTATGGCAGAAAGTGAAGAGGAACTCAAAAGCCTCCTGAGGAAAGTGAAAGAGGAGAGTGAAAAGGTTGGCTTGAAGCTCAACATTCAGAAAACAAAGATCATGGCATCTGGTCCCATCACTTCACGGGAAATAGATGGGGAAACAGTGGAAAACAGTGTCAGACTTTATCTTTTTGGGCTCCAAAATCACTGTGGATGCTGATTGCAGCCATGAAATTAAAAGACGCTTACTCCTTGGAAGGAAAGTTATGACCAACCTTGATAGTATATTAAAAAGCAGAGACATTACTTTGCCAACCAAGGTCCGTCTAATCAAGGCTATGGTTTTTCCCGTGGTCATGTATGGATGTGAGAGTTGGACTGTGAAGAAAGCTGATCGCCGAAGAATTGATGCTTTTGAACTGTGGTGTTGGAGAAGACTCTTGAGAGTCCCTTGGACTGCAAGGAGATCCAACCAGTCCATTCTAAAGGAGATCAATCCTGGGTGTTCATTGGAAGGACTGATGTTAAAGCTGAAACTGCAATACTTTGGCCATCTCATGCGACGAGTTGACTCACTGGAAAAGACTCTGATGCCAGGAAAGGTTGGGGGTGGGAGGAGAAGGGGACGACGGAGAATGAGATGGCTGGATGGCATCACCGACTCTGTAGACATGAGTTTGAGTGAACTCCGGGAGTTGGTGATGGACAGGGAGGCCTGGCGTGCTGTGATTCATGGGGTTGCAGAGAGTCGGACACGACTGAGCGACTGAACTGAACTGAACTGAAGGGCAGCTACTAATATCTACCCATTCTACATGATGGGGTAATAATGATGTTGGTGATGAAAATAAGAGCTAATATATAACATTTACTGTGCGCAAGATACTCTTCTAAGGGACTTTCATATATTAATTCATTTAATCTTCACAACAACCCTATAAAGTGGGTATACTCTTTTTATACCACTTTAATAGAGAAACTGAGGCACAGAGTTTTGTTTGTTTGTTTACCTATAGTTACACAGTGAGGGGTTAAACCCAGACTTGAACTCAAAAAGTGTGACTCTAGAACTCAGCTATGAACTACTAGTGTGACCCTGAAAGAATTAGTGCTGATCTCAAAATAATTGTACCATCTCACACACTTACATTTATCTGCATAGGACTTTGCAGCTTACAAAATACTTTCATGTGTTATCTCATTTTCAATATAGAATAGCCCTCTGATACATTCTCTTTGAAATGAACACACATTTCAGCTGTTAAAATAAATGAAATAATAAAAGCTATTATAAATTCTCAAAATTCTCAACACTGAAAAATAACTGAAGAGGTAGAAAAGCTTTAAAGACATCTATCTGAATTCATCAAGTGGTAATGTTCATGTTAAGACAGTATTAGTCAACCATCACTGCTCTCAGAGGACAAGGCAATGACAGATTAAACAATGGGATTTATATATTTTAAGTGCCACTTAAACAGTGAAATACTGGCTCTGATTTACTAAAATAAAAATTATGATTCTTAAATTCTATTATTAATTATATAAATTATGTTGACCACTTTGGTGATTGATTTAGATATGATACTATTCAATTAGCATTGAATAAAATGCATTTTTTTTAACATGGTAGGATTCTGACTTAGAGGCATTCAGTCATAATTTCAATAAAATACACTTTAATCAATCCTCCTCTAAATAGTTTAAGTTGTTTAAACAGAACAAACTAGAACAGAAAGTTTGTCAAATTTAGGAAAGGAAATTCCCCAATTAATATCTACCTACGTAGATCTTAAATAGATCCAGGCATGCTTGTAGAAAGTGCTAGTCTGACATCAGTCAATGGGGGTTTCCCTACTTTTGTTAATTTTGGATTTCCTTGTCAGCGGGGACACACGATATTTATTTCTATTTTTCAAATCAATATATAAGTAAAGTATGCATTACTAAGTGAAAATGAAGGACACACAGCACTTACAAAGTAAGATAAATATTCATTACTCAGTTTTCCAACCAAAGTACACAAAATCTGATGAAAGGAAACTGAACCTAGGCACAACCGGAGGGGGGGAAGAAAACAACTGCCTGCTATCTTCCCAATAAAATGTTTTCTACAGTCTTTCTACAGTATTATCTCATGCTCTTTAATATTTGCCACTTTGAAAGGCTCTCTTTAATTAAATACTTTCTTGGGAGAACACAACTCAATCCTAAACTGAAAATAGAATTCTCACCTCTCCACTTAACTCAAATTCTACCTCTTCTTCAAAGTCTTATTCAAAACTCATTTTCCCCATGAAGCCATCACCCTCTGATTTCAAAGATCTCTCCCTTCTCAGGTGTTAATTATATGAATCGCATATTCTGGCAGTGGATCATCTGCCTCCTCTTACTATTCTTCTAATTCAGCAGCACTCAGTTTATATTTCTCTCATGGCACTTATTATTTTGTTTTGAATGACAGTGACTTTAAATATCTATTCTCTGTTCCACCAAAAGAACAAAGTCAGAGTCATCTGTGCACAGTCTTTGATGAAAGCCCAGTCTCTGACACATCAATAACAGATGCTTGCTGGTTTGAATGGATATAAATTTTGCCCATTCTGTAAGAACACAAACTTCTTGAAAGAAAAGAATATGTCACATTTGTTTCTTCTCTATTCCTAGATACTAAATCTAATGTGAAAGTATATGAGTTAGCTGCTCAGTCGTGTCCGACTCTGCGACCCCGTGGACTATAGCCGTCAGGCTCCTCTGGTCCATGGGATTCCCAGATAAGAATACTGGAGTGGGGAGCCATTCCCTTCTCCAGGAGATCTTTTTGACCCAGGTTTCGAACCCAGGTCTCCTGCATTGCAGGTGGATTCTTTACCCAGGCACTAAACAGCCATTTTCTAACATACATTTGTTGAATGTATATTCAACATGCTATTGTTGTTTAGTTGCTAAGTCATGTCCAACTCTTTTGCGACCCCCAAGGACTGCAGCCTGCCAGGCTTCTCAGTCCATGAGATTTTCTAGGTAAGAATACTGGAGTAGGCTGCCGTTTCCCCCACCAAGGCATCCTCCTGACCCAGAGACTGAACCTGCATCTCCTGCATTGGCAGGCAGATTATTCACCAGAGCCACCTGGGAAGCCCATATTCAACACATACCATATAAGTAAACCAGTTGTAGTTTAATGTTACTTATGCTAAATTATCTCTTCAGTTGCTTTGATATCCGAATAAACACGTCCTTGATCAAAGGGATGACTCAAAAAGATGAGCCTACTTCAATTACCCCTTATTTTGAGGGTTGCATATTGAGGAGAGGTTAGTAACACACACACACACGTTAAGGAGAGGTTAGTAACACACACACACCAACTGTTGTTTCAGTAGTTTAAAACTGTTATTTCATTGAAAACCTGGCCATAGTATCAATACTTTCTGTCTGCTCCCAACAAAAAAGCAGGGTCCACTCTACCATCCCTTGAATCTGGGCTACTTGGCAACAGCTTTGACCAACAGCCTAGCAAAAGTTACACTGTGTGATTTCTAAGCCGAAACCTCAAGAGCTCTTCTGTTTCTGTTCTTTCTCCCTTTCGCCACCACCTGGAAAACCCTAAACTAGTCTGCTGAAGGCTCAGACCACATGGAGTAGGGACAAGCTGTCCTCATTCAGGGCACCCTAGATCAAGAAGCTCCCAGTCAGCCAGGCAGCTGGCCGTGACTGTGTGAGCAAGCCCAGTCACACCAGCAGCAGTATCACCAAGCTAAGGGATCCAGCCCATGTCTCCCACATTGCAGGCAGATTCTTTACCGTCTAAGCCACCAGGGAAGCCCCCAATCCAGAGAAGCACAAGCCAAATACATGGTTAGTTAAGTCACTAAGTTCTGGGGTGGCTCATTCCACAAGGTGACTGAGTTGGAAACCCAATACTAATTTAAAACTGAACACTTGGATGATGTCACAATGCCAACTGCTATCCCACAGCAGTTTTGAACTTCAGAACCAACAGAAATCATTTCTGTATATCTAATTATAACTGAATAAAGTATTCCAATTATCAATAAAGCACAATTTCTAAATAAAAAGTAATTGCTGGCTTTTTGACTTAAAAAATCTATTCTCTGACAAAGGAGTACCTGTCATCTCTATTTCTTTATGCAACATGAGAATTTTTTTTAATCTACACAATGGATTTCTTGCTTCAAAATTGGATAGGGGAAGTCTGGTGTGACTTCTGCACTTTATTGCAAAAGAAGTGAAGCAAACTGTCAATCAATACTAACAACAAGGAGAAACACAGAAAATCAAAAGTTATAGCTAACTCCATCTCCCTATCTTACTATTTTATGGAATTTAGTTTATGAATTTTGAAATATGGCTAATTTTTGGATTAAGACAGAAGTTTGTGCATATGTGAAAAAAGAAAGTGAAAGTCGCTCAGTTGTGTCTGACTCTTTGCAACCCCATGGACTATATAGTCCATGGGATTCTCCAGGCCAGAATACTGGAGTGGGTAGCCTTTCCCTTCTCCAGGGGATCTTCCCAACTCAGGGATTGAACCCAGGTCTCCTGAATGTAATAGGAAATTCAACTAAAATAAGCAAACAACTCTTTCTCCCTTTAATATTTTGACCCATATGTCTCTTGGACATTTTTCTACTTCTATTCATGGCTTCTTACCCACTAACGGTGATCAGAATCCATATGCATACTGCTTTAAAATTCAATATTATATGAAAAAACATTTTCTAAACATCTCTTTGTCTCCAAATTTTCCTACTAAATATCACTGAGAAGTATCTTTGTTAGAGTTGATTCCCCCAAAGCACAATTACCAGGAAAACATTTTAAAGAATCTCATTATATATTTTGTACCTTTAATACTCAGTTTTTATAATTATCTTAAATTATCATTGTATTATCAAAGCTGAAGTTTGTTCCTCACATACAGTTTGCATATTTTATTAACAACAACGTTGGTATTTATAACCTATAATTTTAACATGCTTCTTCCAAACTTCTGCGCCTCTGGGGCCTCCACCTCTCTTCCAACTTCAAACTCCAGTCTCTAGCTCATGTGACTATCAGAATTCAGCTGAAGGCCAATGGCCATCAGAACAAAACAGAGTAGCTTACTGCTTCTCAAAGCCTGGAATTCTGAAAACATAATAATATACTTTCTATTTTTAGACGTGGGGTCATAGGGGAACTTGCTATTCGAGTCAAATGAGTCAGTCAAGATGAGAAAGTTAATATATTTCAGTCAGTATGTCTGTGCTGGCATGTACCATCGCCTAAAGCAGTGGACAGAGAACATTTTCTTTTAAAGGATGGTATGCACAGATGTTGAAATATCATATTATAAATAGGGTATCTCAATATTGGTTTCCACTTTGCACACTATTTTAAACAAAAGGGCCTATTTCAAAGCCACTATAAAGTTTACTTCAAATTCCTCTTCTTGTCAAATAATCTCATATGCTAATCTTCACCATCAGATATCCCTCACCAGATTAAAGCTTCTTTAAAGGTCCCAATATTTTTGCCACCTGATGCAAAGAATTGACTCACTAGAAAAGACCCTGATGCTGGAAAAGACTGAAGGCAGGAGAAGGGGACGACAGAGGATGAGATGGTTGGATGGCATCACCAACTTGATGGACACGAGTTTGAGTAGGCTCCAGGAGCTGGTGATGGACAGGGAAGCCTGGCGTGCTGCAGTTCATGGAGTTGCAAAGAGGCAGACATGATTGAGAGACTGAACTGAACTGACTGAAAGGTCCCACATTATAGTTGAGCACTTATTCTACCTTGGGGAGGACTCCATGAAGTCCATGATATCTGTATCAAGGCAGACGTGTACACATTTTCATAACCAAGTGAAGAGAGGGGTGGGTACAAAGAATATTTCATGAAGAGATTACTAAGTGTGAAAGCCTGGAGGTGAAGGAGAACACAATACTTTCTGGGAACTGCAAGTGTCTGGATCAAAGGGCTAGAGAGAAAAGTGGTGAGAAAGTGAAAAAAGAAAAGAAAAAAAAGTCTGGTTGCCAGAACAACCTTTATTCCAGGAGGGTTGGGAGGGCCTTTGAAAGACACACAGTGGACAACCATGACCAGATCTCTGCTTTAGAACCATCACTCACTCTAGCAAAAACTGACAAGAAGCAACTCCTGGAACAGGGAACACACAGGAGACTGAGAGTAATGGAGCAGCAAGAGCAGAAAGAAATGGAGAAAGGCTTGGCAGAGGGTTTTAGGAATGGGACTAGACAGTACGTCTTGGTGACTGGATGGACATTTTTACACATCTCTTGGTAGGAATAATTTTTTGCTTTTGGTAAATGTAAAAATAAAATTGTTATGCTCTGAAGCAGAAGGAAAATATACCTACATAAGCAACTACTATATTTTTTTTAACTCTGTAATACTCTCAAATGTAAGAAGCATCGTCAGCTTAATGCTTTGTGTGTGGGTGGAAAAATCAATGCTACTGTATAACAGGAGAGATGGAGGTTACTTAAGCCTGATGGTTGAGGAAGGAATTAAAAACTCTTAAGGGTAACTTATAAGTTTCCTGCTAAAGGAGTTGAAGTGAAGTCATAGAACAGTGTCCCCCTAGGGAAAGAGGAAGGAAGTACTTTCCACCAGTAAGCAGCCAATGGTCAAACAGGGCAAGGAAGGCTGCCAGAAAGTCTGGGAACACCTCCAGCCAACTGGCAGCCACACTTTGTACTTAGTGCACGGTTCTGCCTGAGTCTGCCAAAGGGACTTGGATGAAAAGGGACACGACGCCTGACCCTATGCTCTCATTCCAAGGACAAGTGTGCGTCAAAGGATCTGCCATGGAATATTTGTCCTGTGGGAAAAAAAATGGTTCCCTCCCCTTAACCCTTTCCTTTATAGGTCTTCAGTCACTTCCCAAATATACAGGAAGCGCTGGTTCCATGCCAAGGTGCTGTCCTAGGTGCCGCAGACAATGTGCTGTGCCTGCCCTCACTCAGTAGATGTTCCAACCAAACGCAAACTTCCTGATAAAGACAAAGCACCCCACAACTAAAGCAAAATGATTCTTTTGCCCCGGAAAACTTCAGTATTTTATTTTTAAAAATTAGCTACATTTATCCTGGAAAACTCTACTCAACATCTTTCATCAACCTCCCCACCCGACTCTCGTCTCTTCAAGTTTTCTGAGTCAAGTTCTAGGGCCCCATCATTTCAACTGACCAGTTTGCTTTTTCTCTCACTCCCCAAAACATGAATTACTTGTCTGTGGTCCTGGTGTTTAGCCTTGTGTTCTGCATTATCAGAGGTGCTAATTCACTAAAAAATGTAATTTGAAATAAGTCACTGGGGGATTTAAAAAAAAGAAAGAAAAGCTAAATAGCCAGATTCAGACACAAAGGGGGTCCTCCGCAGTGAAATGCTGATCTGTAAGAGAATCCCTAACACAGTGAAGGCCCATGCACAGCAGTGATGAACAGCGGCAGCTCCAATGCATCTGCTCATAATGAACACACGTCACCAGGGGCAGCATGGCTCGCTATGTGACTAGGGCTGTTCTCGACACTTCACTCTCTGCCTCCTATCAAGAAAAGGTTGCCAAAACCAATACTGTACTGAAAAATGATTTGTCACCTTATCAACATTTTTTGTTCACACCCTTGTCAATGACAGAACATTCCTTAACTACTTGACAGTCTATTTTATCCTTCTTTACAATCTCTTAACACTTTTACAAAAGGAGTAAATATTTTGTCTCCTTGTACTTAAGGACGTATGCCAACTGCTAATCAAGTATAAAATATTTAACTTTTCAAATAAAAGTTATTAAAATTAATGCCTTTAAGCAAGTTAAAAAAAGATTCAGTTCAGTTCAGTCGCTCAGTCGTGTCCGACTCTCCGCGACCCCATGAATCACAGCACGCCAGGCCTCCCTGTCCATCACCAACTCCCGGAGTTCACTCAAACTCATGTCCACAGAGTCGGTGATGCCATCCAGCCATCTCATTCTCGGTCGTCCCCTTCTCCTCCCGCCCCCAACCTTTCCCAGCATCAGAGTCTTTTCCAGTGAGTCAACTCGTCGCATGAGGTGGCCAAAGTATTGCAGTTTCAGCTTTAACATCAGTCCTTCCAATGAACACCCAGGATCCATCTCCCTTAGAATGGACTGGTTGGATTTTATTTGAGGGAGTATGTTACAGTTTATAAAAACACTTTTACTTTTCATTTAAAAATATCTGGTTTAATCCCTATACAACTCTGGAGGCTAAGAAGCATTATTATTATATTACCTATACTTTACAGAATATTTATTTGTTCAAAACCACAAACTATTATTCAGAATCTCAATGCATATTTTCTGATCCCAAATTCTAGGATCTTTCCATGGGCTGGACAGTCTCTGCCCTTAACAGTGTTCTTAATGGAGATGATTGAATACATGGCTTTAAAAAGTTATCAAGAAAAAAGATTTCATGACTAAAATATTAACAAATACAAGGCAAATATCTCTGCAGGACAATACCTGAATGTAACAAAAATATGATCATTATTAAGGCTATCAATTTTGCACATGAACAGACTACTTTTACAGCTAGTAAGATGTGTACTATATTCCACCTAAAGACTGTAAAGTGAGTAGAGGCTACCTAGGTGCCAAAGACCAGAATGTAAGCTCCAATGTAAGCTAGGGGTTTGTCAAGTTTATTCACGACTACATTCTCAGCATAGTCAATAAACACTGCTTGAATGAATGAATGTGAAGTACAACAGGTAATACAAAACTGAGGCTCTCAGATACAGAATTATATCTAAAGGTAGATTACATTCAAAGCCGGGACACCAAGTACAACTTAATTTATTAGGTAACTGCTGAGTAATTTATATATGCCTGTAAATATGCTATGTATTTTTGGACCTTCCCTTTTAGATAACAAGCTACATGAGACCTGGAATTAGAAGTCAGATTTGTGTCCTCTACAAGGCCGAGCTAAACCACCTTTGGTAGACAAGCTGCTTTCAACCTTGATTGGACATTAGCACCACCCAGAGAACTTAAACAAATGCCCAGAGCCCCATGAGACTCCACTAATTAATCCTGAATCTCTGGGGGCTGGAACTGGACTCTAATGTCACTTCTAAGGTTCGCAGCTGATACTGACATCGAGTGACAGGTACCCGCCACTACCGCAAACCAATGGTCCTCAAACTCTGGCTTAGAGGAGAGCACCTGGAGGGCCTGTTAAAATTCAGCCCCACCCCCAGAGTTTCTGATTCAGTTGCTCTTGAGTGCATCTGAAAAATCTATATTTTCAGTAAGTTCCCAGGTGATGCTGACGGCTGCTGGTGTGGGAACAGACTGAGTGAGAACCACCTCCACAAACCGTCTAAAATGATTCTTGGATAAACTAAATAATAAATGTGGGAGATACATGAATAGAAAAACACGAACAACATATGAGAAATCAAAGTACAAAAAAGGAACTGCATGTTCAGCATCACTGTCATTAGAAAAACACAAACTAAGTCTACAATGAGGTAACATTACAGACTTACTAGAATGGCTAAAATTAAAAACAAAACCAAAATAATCTAAGGGCTGGTGAGGGTACACAGCAACTAGTAATACAATGCTCACGGGAATATAAGGTGGGACCATGCTGGAAAACAGTCTATCAGTGTCTTGTAAGTTAAATGCGTACTCACCATATAAACCAGCATTCGCACACCTAGATATTTATCCAAGAGAAATTAAAACTTACATTCACATAAAAGCACTTGGAATAGCTTTAAACATAATGGCTCCAAGTTGGACACCACTGAAACGACCCTGAATTGGTGACTGAACAGAAGAGCGTATAACTATGGTACATCTATATGATGGACTATTACGGCAACACGATGCAACAAACTGCATGAAACTCACACGCATTCTGCTTTAGTGGAAAAAAGCCACTTACAAGGCTACATCCTGTACGATTGCATGTATGCAGCAATCTGGAAAAGCCAAAACTATATGGAGGAAAAAAAAAAACAGTGGTTCCCAGGGGCTGGTAGGAGCCAGATGTCAACTACAAATGGGTACCCATTATATACATCTAATGTTTACAAACTAGATCCTTCCAATCTCAGGAATTAGTACCTCAACAAGACAATTATTAAGCGTGATGTGCATTTCTCCAGGACACTTACTCCTATTCTGGGGTCAGGCTGCTTTCTGGGCACGAATGACATCACACTCTCTCAAAATAAGCCACCAGGAGAGAAACACCCGCAGTCCAAAGTTTGTTTAAACTTGCTGCTGACTCATTCCTCCCTTGATACCTGAACCTTTCTTTCCTAATAACTTTAATTATAGTCTCTCTTATTCTAAAGCTTCCCCTCTCCTCGGAGATGTATTTGTTATCCTTCTGACCTCCTGATAGTGAGACACTGGGTAAATATGTCACCTCCAGGAACCAGTCTGCTAAAAACAGAACCTGCATTTTCCACGCATTCCTTGCCGGCACGTGGATGCTGCAAAGATTAAAAGGGATGATGGATGTGCATGGGATTACTGCTGTTATGCTTGAAGTATATTTCATGGAATTTGTTCTAAACTTGTGGTGTAATAAACATCCTATTCCTTTCTCCCTAGCACGGCAACTATTCACACCAGAAAAGGCATTCTCATGCACTATTTACTGAATGCATTGCGAAAACCATGGGATCTGGAAAAGGAGGACTCAGTTTCACTCTGAAACTTACTTTGTGACCTTGACCAAACTACTCGCCTTTTGAGTCTCACTTCTTTATAAAATGTGCTCAGCTACAAAGGGATTCTCTAGGGACTGCTTTGAAAGCAATATCAGCACACACAAAGTACCATATAAGGCCTGATGTGATCGCTCAACACAAGTGACTAAGCAAGAGGTTCTCAGCCAGATGAGGCAGATTCCACCAGTGTCACCAGAGGGCATCAACAGAGATCCATAATAGGGGTTCACTGTTCACTACTTGAGAGTCCCAGGACACACCAATTTTTAAAGAGATACATGAACTGAGAGAAGAGAAAAAAAAAAAAAAGTGGAAAGGTTTTCAAGAGTTGATGTGGTATACAAGGGAAAGAACATGAACGCTGGTGTCACCTAAACCTGGGTTTGAATTTCAGCACTTATGACCTTAGGGAAGTCATCTTACCTCTCTCTGCATATTTTCTAATCTATAATATGGGTATAGTTGTAGAATTGTGAGAAATAAACAATAATGTATATAAAGTATACAAATACCTTTTATAGGCAAGCCCTCAAACAATGCCTGTGCATTAATAATTCAACTAGCACTGATTAAGTACCACATGTAGTAGTCATCGTACAAAGCCTGGTTATTACTTCTATTAATACAGTAAGGTTCAAAATTCTCCAAGCCAGGCTTCAGCAATATGTGAATCATGAATTTCCAGATGTTGAAGCTGGTTTTAGAAAAGGCAGAAGAATCAGAGATCAAATTGCCAACATCTGCTGGATCATGGAAAAACCAAGAGAGTTCCAGAAAAACATCTATTTCTGCTTCATTGACTATGCCAAAGCCTTTGACTGTGTGGATCACAATAAACCGTGGAAAATTCTGAAAGAGATGGGAATACCAGACCACCTGACCTGCCTCTTGAGAAACCTGTATGCAGATCAGGAAGCAACAGTTAGAACTGGACATGGAACAACAGACTGGTTCCAAATAGGAAAAGGAGTACGTCAAGGCTGTATACTGTCACTCTGCTTATTTACGTTATATGCAGAGTACATCATGAGGAACGCTGGGCTGGAAGAAGCACAAGCTGGAATCAAGATTGCCGGGAGAAATATCAATAACCTCAGGTATGCATATGCCACCACCCTTATGGCAGAAAGTGAAGAGGAACTAAAAAGCCTCTTGATGAAAGTGAAAGAGGAGAGTGAAAAGCTTGGCTTGAAGCTCAACATTCAGAAAACAAAGATCATGGCCTCTGGTCCCATCACTTCATGGGAAATAGACGGGGAAACAGTGGAAACAGTGTCAGACTTTATTTTTTGGGGCTCCAAAATCACTGCAGATGGTAACTGCAGCCGTGAAATTAAAAGACGCTTACTCCTTGGAAGGAACGTTATGACCAACCTAGATAGCATATTTAAAAGCAGAGACATTACTTTGCCAACAAAGATCCATCCAGTCAAGGCTATGGTTTTTCCCGTGGTCATGTATGGATGTGAGAGTTGGACGATGAAGAAAGCTGAGCACTGAAGAATTGATGCTTTTGAACTGTGGTGTTGGAGAAGATTCTCGAGAGTCCCTTGGACTGCACAGAGATCCAACCAGTCCACCCTAAAGGAGATCAGTCCTGGGTGTTCATTGGAAAGACTGAAGTTGAAGCTGAAACTCCAATACTTTGGCCACCTCACGTGAATAGCTGACTCATGGGAAAAGACCCTACTGCTGGGAAGGACTGGGGGCAGAAGAAAGGAACGACAGAGAATGAGATGGCTGGATGGCATCACCGACTCAATGGACATGGGTTTGGGTGGACCCCAGGAGTTGGTGATGGACAGGGAGGCCTGGCGTGCAGTGATTCTTGGGGTCGCAAAGAGTCAGACACAACTGAGCGACTGAACTGAACTGAATACTATTTTCCTAAAAGACTAGTGGAAACTCTAGTGTGAAGGTGGAGTATATGGGCATCTTTTATTGCTTATTACAACACGCATGTAGAAAAGCCAGTTTTTCACTCCCAAAGAGCTCCCTGATAGCTTAATGCCCTGATTAAAACTCCACCACAACAGAATCAATCTTATTTGAATTAGTTTCACTAGCTCTTGAGGGTTCCATGGACTGCAAGGAGATCAAACCAGTCAACCCTAAAGGAAATCAGTCCTGAATATTCATTGGAAGGACTGATGCTGAACCTGAAGCTCCAACACTCTGGCCACCTGATGCAAAGAACTGACTCCTTAGAAAAGATCCTGATGCTGGGAAAGATTGAAGGCAGGAGGGGAAGAGGACGAGGATGAGACGGTTGGATGGTTTCACTGACTTGATGGACATGAATTTGAGCAAGCTCCAGGAGCTGGTGATGGACAGGGAAGGCTGGTGTCCTGCAGTCCATGAGGTCGCAAAGAGTCAGACACAACTAAGCAGCTAAACTGAACTGAACCCCAAATCTGCTTTAAAGTGTAAAACTTCCTAGGAAATAACTTTATGAAACAGCAGAGAGAGGATAGTTACATCTCTTTCTAATACTCTCTCTCCCCTTGGCATCTCCTATCATCTGGTTCCACTGTTTATGAGCTTTGTAACCCTGGGCATATCACTTAATCTCTCGGAAGCTGCTTCATCATTAAGACGGGAATGGTAGCACTTAGCTACCCATGATGTAAGTAAAGACCTACGGGAAAGAGAAACCATCTGGATGGGAAACACAAAGAAAGCAGAAGGGAGGAAAGAGCCACGGGAGAATCAGACAGAATGACTCAAAGAGGAAGAAGGAGACAGGCAAATACACAAAGAATAAAACATTTGCACAGGGCGTAAATTTCATTCAATGAGCATGAGTCCTCAGGCCAGGGATGTGATCCACTGTGGAAAAGTCAATCTCTGTTGTGAAACTTACGACTTTTACCATTTCCCAACAATTAGTGGTCATCCAGCAAATGAATGGTGATGGTGTCATCAATAGTAAAGAAAAAATGAAGATAAAGGGCCACAGAGATGATAAAATTGTCTATAGAAGAGTCACAAAGCTTAAACTTTTATAAATTTGCTTAAATGTTCTAAGCAGTCATATATAAGTGAGCATCAATTCCTGAGTATGATGCTACTGTGGTGTTAAAAACTATGTATTGCTACATATACGATACATTTACACCAACATATCACTATAACATGTTATAACACAGAACCATGTATGTTGTATTTTCTGAGTAATTAAAAAAATAAAGGATTGTCAAAGACAATATAGTTGTTAACCCTCTGCTGTTGATTTTAGATTCCAAAGCCGTGTATGCCAATTTTCTTCCTCTTTTTTTCTTTTCTACTGATGGCACAGAATTGAAGGGAAAAGACGTTTTACCATCAGACTACCTTAACTAGATGCTGACCCTCTTTTTCTAGTTGAATAATAATGTTCCATAAATATTACCTGAGCTCTAAATAGATAAGGAACAAAAGGAACACAGAGATGAATGAGAAACTATTCCTACCTTAAAGGGTCTTGGGCTTTGGTTAATTGCAGGCCAGCAATACATGTTGTTTGGATAGACAGTTATATTGCACGACAAAGAGATTTATAGGTTGAAGGGGATCAGCATTAAGTCAGGTTGGTCAACACCTGGTGTAGTTTAAACGCATTCAACATATTTCTAAGCACCTCCTTTGCTTCTTCCTCACCTCTCTCCTTCCAGTAGGCTTCAAAACTCACATACACCTTTCCAATCCTCAAAAGAGCTAATCTTCTCTAAAACTCCGCTATTCATCTGCAACTGGTGTAGGGATTCCCCTACTTGGCCCCTCAACATAAAATCTCCACCTGCTTTTCAACAGAATCCACTGGGTTCCTATTCCACATTCCCCAATGGCATGAAATGCACACTCTGGTCTTTGAAGTATCTTGAAACAAAAGCATCCCTTTCACTGAATAAATCATAATCTACTGTTAATTGGCCAAATTAATACTGATGTCCCCTGTTAAGTGCTTAACAAGGCACTGAAAAATGGTATTATGAGAAGGCAAAATCAAAGTTCACAAACTGACAGTTCTGTTTGCACAGTGTTTCAAAAATTTAGTAACTGAAAAATAATCAGCTAAACTTCTGGGTTTTTCCAAAAACCTGAAGATCTGGTAACACTGTCCACCCTCCCTTATAGCAGCAGGGATTAGCCAGGTTGCAGGCATCTCCTGTAGGTATTGCATAAGCTCTTGGGTGGGCTTCCCAGAATCCTCCTGCCAATGCAGGAGACCTGGGTTCAGTCCCTGGGTCGGGAAGATTCCCTGGAGTAGGAAACAGCAACCCGTTCCAGCATTCTTGTCTGGGAAATTCCATGGACAGAGGAGCCTGGTGGGCTACAGTCCATGGGGCTGCAAAGAGACGCCACTGAGCAACTAAGCACAAGCTCTCAAGTATATGACAGTTCTCCTGAAGACTCTTGCGGCCATCAAGGATCTGTGCCATACATACCAGGTACCGTCTAGGAAGGAATACAGCAGTAGGCAAAACACAGAAGGCCCTGCTCACACGGAATGACACTGTGGCTTTGACACTTTGGTTACTCCCACAAGCAACCCACAAGGAACAGTAAAGGTATTCTAATATTCCTAAGGAACTCCCTATCCAACAGAATCTGTGAGCAAATCCTTTTGTGAAGTGAATTGCCACTCCCTATTTTATCAGTTTTGGGCTCTATGATGAGCATGTTTCAAGTGATGGTACACAGTTATTTTCTAAACCCATATAATTACAAGATTATAGTGTGAATTCCTATGTTGTGTACACGCACACACTGAAAAATGGTATTATGAGAAGTGATGATGATTTTTGTGTCCAGATATGTGTATCACTTAAATTGACTTCTGAGTTTCACACATGGATTCAAAGATCTCTGTGCCTTGTATTCTACATATCTCATATATGACCTAAATATACTGCTAAATTTGTGGTGAACATCTTCAGATTAGCAGATTTGCATTAAAAAAGACATGCTCTTTTTAAAGGTACCATCAAAATTACATTTCCTATTATTTACCTTAACACTAAAGCTCTCAGATTCACATTTTGACAACAAAGTGAAGCTCTTAAATTGTAAAGGATTCTAAGTATGAACTATTGTCAAATGCCCTCAATTTTTGCCTTGCTGACCTATACTAAAACTTTCGATGCCTCCTGATTACACAATTGGTAAGTGAATAAAGGACACCACAAAAATTACTTGATAACTTGACAAAGTGTTTATACAGAAAATGCAAGTCGTGTCCGACTCTTTGCAACCCCATGGAATTCTCCAGGCCAGAATACTGGAGGGGGTTGCCATTCCCTTCTCCAGGGGATCTTTCCAACCCAGGGATCGAATCCAGGTCTCCCACATTACAGGCGGATTCTTTACCGTCTGAGCACCAGGGAAACCCAAGAATACTGGAGTGGGTAGCTGATCCCTTCTCCAGCAATCTTCCCGACCCAGGAATTGAATCGGGTCTCTGGCATTGCAGGCAGATTCTTTACCTAACCCTAACCCTTTGGAGAAGGCAATGGCAAGCCACTCCAGTACTCGTGCCTGGAGAATCGCAGGAGCCTGGTGGGTTGCGGTCCACGGGGTCGCTACTAGTCAGACGCGGCTGGGCGACTTCATTTTCACTTTTCACTTTCACACACTGGAGAAGGAAATGGCAACCCACTCCAGTGTTCTTGCCTGGAGAATCCCAGGGACGGCGGAGCCTGATCGGCTGCCGTCTATGGGGTCGCATAGAGTCGGACACGACTGAAGCGACTTAGCCGCAGCAGCAGCAACAACCCTAACCCTTACCAGCTGAGCTATCAGGGAAGCCCATTTATACAGAGGTGTCTGCATGTTCTAATTAAGTTCTCCTGACATTAAAGTCACAGGAAACCATGAGTTGCCACAGTGTAAACTGTTTAAGTTAAAGAGACAAGGAAGACAGAATACTATAATATGAATATATTGTTCAGATACGTTAAAATAATTTTATCCAACTAGGTCTGGTTCTGTCTGCCCTAAACCAAGTCATATTGTTTATTCTACAACTTGGGTTAGTAAGACTATGATTACCATTTAGGGGAACAGAATTCTCTTCTATGAAAATTATTTCCTGGCTCATTTATCATCATTGCCACCAAATATAAAAATTATCTTCAATCACAATCTTGATTTGTATGACTAAAAATTAGTTGCCACCAAATATAAAAATTATCTTCAATCACAATTTTGATTTGTATGACTCTAAAAATTAGCCCTAAGAAAAACGGGTGGGACTGGTACGGAGATCAGGCTACTTATTCATTGACTCAAACCCAGGTCTTCTGGCTGCTAAACTCATTCTTTCCACTTTGCTTTACTAGCTCTTTCTCAATAATAACTTAAATGTAAAGTAAGTCTTTCAGAGTTTGCAAAGATTTACTCTCATTTAACCTTGGTAATAATCCTAGGAAGTTGAGGCAGACATATCTCTAATACTTAAGACACTGGGTACCCACACATAAAACGATTTGCCCAAAGAAGATGGATCGAATGCCTGGCAATATCAGCAAGACACAAATAACTACTAAAAACCTTACTGTGTACAACTGAAGTATGCGACCTTCAGAGTAAGCATATCCTCAAATGAGTATAATTCATCTGCTGCTGTTATATTCTAGAGATGGTAAATACCAGATATCTGCACTGCTTCTCTTCTTTTCCCACAATCCTTCAGCACACTCTTTCTTGCTAGGCCTGAACCCAGCCTCCAAAGCATTTTGAACACAAAGTTCCAGGCAACCCCTATCAACCAACACAGATAAAATCTGCATTCCTGTTCTCTCTCCATTAAGGCCCACTTGTATATTTGTTTTTGACATTTTGTTTCTGCTTTTGCTTGGATATTTGCTTTCATGGCTCTACCAGAATTGTATATATTATCTTCTCCAGGTCCTGGAACTCTGCCTTATTTTGATCTCAGAGGACCAGCTGCTAAGATTCATATAGAGCAAGCACACAAGGTGTTCTGAATATACCTGAGACAAATGCATGGTACTTAGGAAAAAATCTCAGAGAAGGAAATGGCAACCCACTCCAGTACTCTTGCCTAGAGAATCCTGTGGACAGAGGAACCTCGTGGGCTGCTGTCCACGGGGTCGCACAGAGTCGAACATGACTAAAGCGACTTAGCAGCAGCAGCAGGAAAAAAATCTAAAGTTAACAACAACAAAAATATCTTCCCTTATTTCTAATTACCATTTAGAAAAGAGTCATAAATGTTCTCAGGAAAGAGTCAGATAGTAAAAACAAGTTTTGTGGGTCAGATGGTCTCTGATGCAACCACTCAACTCTGCCATTATGATGTAAAGCACCTATAGACAACATGTAAATGAATGAATGTGTCTAGATTCTAACAAAAATTTACGTATGAACACTAAAATCTGAATTATTTAATTTTCACATCACATTCTTCTCTTGACTTTTTTCCCAACAATTAAAAAATATTAAAAAAAAAAAATCTTAGCTTGCAGGTCATAGAGAAACAGGGTGTAGGCTGGATTTGGCCAATGGGTCCACACGTACTGACCCCTGGCCTAAATCTGTGGTTTTCAAAGTGAGAATTTCAGGTGGTCGGCAAGAACCTTTCAGCAAGTCCAACTACCTATGTGTGAAGCTGGACTTTCTTTGGATCAACCAAAACAGTTAAAAAAAAATCAATCATCAATCAAAACAATGTACAACAAATTAAATGCATAAGCAAATATGAAGACCCAGCTGCATTCTATTAAGCCAGAAATTGAAAAGATTTGCAAAAATGTAAAATAATGCCACTCTTCCCACTAATTTTTCTTTGTTTGGAAAATACCTAGTTATACGTCATAATGTTCTTTATATTAACATGTAATGGACTTAAGATTGATTTTTTAAGTGCATTAATATTTTTTAAGTTCCTCAGTTTTGATTTCTATTTAGATGCCAACAGCTACAACCCATGAAAAGAAAGAAAGCTGTCTGGGGGCCCTAAATAAAAAATATTTTTTAAAAATATGCTGTTTATACATACACACACGTAAACTGGCCACACCCATGGCACACGGGATCTTAGCTCCCTAATCAACCAGAGATCAAACCTGCATCCTCAGCACTGGAAGCACAGAGTCTTAACCACTGGACCACCAGGGAAGTCCCTGGCCCTCAGTAAATTTAAGAATGTAAGGGGTTCTTGAGACCAGTCACTTTGAGAACCAGCCACTGAGCTGCAGCAGGATTAACTGCTGTAGGCAGAGCCACCTTGAGAAATAAGGGCACCTCCTCAGGTCAGGGCACCAGATAGACCTCCTGATTTCAGTCTCCTTCTTGATTTCCTCCCGCCTAAGAGCTTCCTGGTATTTCTTTCATTAAATCCTTATTTGGAAAATGTAATCCCATGCAATTTATGTTCTTGAATAATAAAGTTGGTAAAAATGTGGGGTGATTTTCATTGAAAGAACTATTCTACCATGTGCAGACCATAAAAATGCTTTAGCCTTTGTCAGAACAGGTAACTAGATTCAAGTATCTCTCCCTGGCTTGTCTTTTCCAATCTTAAAAAAAAAAAAAATCCACAAACTACTATTGTAATTCCTTGCCTTCAGAACATCTCTCAAAATAAACAGATTCACCAGCTTCTTTATAAATCACAGTCTCTTTGACCTGGCTCCACAAAACTGTACAAGCCTGGTGCTAACCAGCATCCTCACTAGAGTTACATCTAAAGAAATGAAATCCAGCAATGGCACCAGTTTAACTGATAGCGCTAATAATAATGCACTAAAAATCACATTTTTGCAAGTAAAGTATATACATCTTACAGAGTATCTTAAAAGAGTATTAATATTTTGCTTATTTTACCATTTGATATTTTAAAATTTTTTTAAAGATTACTTTAGGAGACATAAAAGGAAAGTTCTCTTAATTCTAGTGTTACCATATGTAAGGAAACCCTATATAAGGAAGTTTTCTTAAATATAAATTTACTCTGTAGTAAGGTTTAACTGTCCAGACAAATGATGTATACTGCTGGCCTGGGGAAACATTCCTCATTTTAGAGAGAATTAAGGAAATGATACTATAATCCCAATGATTAATACACACTATTAATTAGAAGGTACTTTCACATGAGTATATGATTCTAAAGATCTTTATAGTTTTCTCTTATGGGATAATGACTTTGTAAATAATAACAAAGTGGGAAGAAATTTCTGTTTTTGAATATCTGTCCCTTAATCTGTACTATAAAATATCTAAAAAAAAATCAAGAATTATAATCAGATGCTAGATCTGCCATAATTTGTGATTATTGTCTCCAAGAAGAAAAATAAAATACATTTGGTTATTTTGACCAAAGCGAAAACTTCAATTCACTAGCATCTAGACAAGAAAGGCACTAGTAAATTATTACTTATTTGGAGAATTGTTAACCATCTGGGGAAACAGTACAAATTAATTTAGAGAGATTTGGGAGCTGTGCTGTTCAATGAACAACAACAAAAAACACAGATTTGAAATGTGGGGGAAATGCTTACTATTTAAATTTACAGTAAGAGCAAAAGTCTCATCATGATTGCAAAACATTCCAAATTGTGAAACTTAAGTTATTTGTAAAATAGACAAAAGTAAAGCTGCTTCCTCAGTTATTTTTTGAGATCTCAGCATCAATTTAAAGAAAATGCTTATATTTAAAAGAAGGCCTACTTAAATATAGGAATCCTTCTGCTAAATACAAATATGAACATGAAGTAAATTTATCTTCTATCATGCATTCCTATCCCATGTATAGGTAAATGAAGATGATATGAAACCAAAGTTTAAAAAAAAAATTACTTGCTTCAATTCTCTAAGGAATAGAAGAGCCTCAAACCTAAAGAACAACAACTGATGCTAGTGTAAAAACAAAAAATTACATAAAATTGGTATGTGGATTATATGAGAAAAAAGGGAGGGGAAAAAAAAGGACATGTACTTCACCGTATAAAAAACATACATTTCTGCCAACACTGTCTTCAAGATTTTGGGAGTACAACTAATAATTTTTCTACTCTCATTTTTAAATTAAAATTATGTGCATTAAAAACCTGAGTATAATAAAGTTTCCTAGGAAAGCAAAAAAAAAAAAAATTAAAATCATGTGGAATTTATTACTACTACCAAGATAGAAGAAATCAAGAGAATTTTGGTCTCATATTGAGAAAACATTGCTCCTACTACTCTAAAACAGCAAAACTAGAATCAAGATACAGTTATTTTAAAGCTTGGCACAGCAGTTTAAAATTTGAAAAATACTTTTGCTATTTTAATAAAATAGCTTTCAGTTTTATTTTCCCAATTTCTTTCCCAGCAGTGGGACAATAACAGTGTAACTTTCTCTACCTGCTGGGGAATTTTCTTAGCACTTTGTGGAAACCATTGGCTTTCAGAAATGGACAGGCTGATGTGAACCAAAAGTTAGACAAAATACAAAATTGCAACAACAATAAAAAAGCGATTTAGAAAGAAGATCAAGCCAAGCAGATAAGCAAACTGTACAAAAATCAGTTTTCTGGGACTGTTCATCCAGTCAGTTCCCTAATTTAAAAAAGCCAAACCAAAGCAAAGCATGCTGACTTACATTGCTTCTTTAGTTCTTTCAGCTGTTGTTTAAATTGGACAAATTTTTCATTTTTTTGAAGGTCTGCATCAGAATTCTTATTCTGTAAAGCCAAAAACTTCTTCTCCACTAATAATTTTAGATCAGGTATTTTCTCTGAACGTTCTTCTTTTACCTGAGGAGGAGGATAAAATTACTGTAGCTAAATGTTAACAATGACACAGTCTTGTAACAGTATTTTTCTCGCATTTTATTCAAATAAAAATATAGAGGCAGAAAACAGAATTTCCTTCAACAGAGAACCAGGGAGGCAGGGCCCTGTTTCAGAAACAGACTGCTCGTGAACAGCAGAGAAACTCATTTAGCCCGTTTTACCCTTTGGTTTCTTACACTATCCCTTCATTGCCCTGCTGACTTGCCGTGTCCAGACAACTACTGTGCAACTGTGTCCTCCACCTTCCCCGGAACCTGAGCATGATGGCGCCTTCTTTTCATTTAGGTCTGTGCGGCCCCCTCTCCTTCCTCTCGACTCTGTCCTGCATTCTCTCCAGCACTCCTCTTCTCTGGTCCTCGGCCCCGGCAGGTGAGGCTGGCTCCTCCTTCACAAAATGAGTGGAGACTTTCTTTAACCTTGAACTTCCGCCATCTGCGGTCACCAGGAATAAGTGCCCCTAGTCTGTTAGCAAGGCTAACCTCTCAATCTTTATTTTCCCCTCCCCCAATATTTTATTATAAAATTTTCAAACATGCAAAAACGTTGAAAGCATCATATTTTACCATTCAAAGTCAAAGATTATCTGTTAAGTCCTCTGCTTTGATTATCTTCTGTCATGGAGGAAAGAATTAGACAATCTTCCTTTGTTTAACCTCTATACATGCTATGCATTAGCCAAATCAAAAATAAAAATTAAGCATGAAATCAAAATACCTAAATCTATATGTAAAGTACAGAGTATAAGAACTGTCTTTTCATTGTACTGATGAAGCTCAACCAGTGCTGGATCCATCATCAAAGAAAGGTGTGAAGAACGTGGTGAGGCTTTAGTGACAAGTTACATGTAATTAAAAATTTAAAATAAGTCCTATAAGGCTAAAGAAACAACAAAGCTCAGTTTGGAAGGTACAAAGACAATCAATAGAATAATGCCTAATATCACAAAAACAACAGTACTTGTACCCGGTGACTAGTTATTCTCTATCTCTACACTGGAGAGAACAAGATGAGACAAGTTCAAGGTTGCAGTAAGAAGAGGACACAGAGCAGACACAGAAAATAAATAATGAGTTCTTAGAAAAGAATAAGGGGCTCCCTTTCTGGATTCATAAAATAAAAGCATACATGTGAAGCTTCTCAAGGTCTTTGATTAGTATGAAATTATTATTTAATCTTCCATGATCAGAAAAGAGCTAATCTGAGCAGATATCAGTGAATGCAGATGTCCTTTTCCAACAAAGTCTCTAACCCACTCAACATACTTAATCTCCCCAGATCAAATACAACCACTGCTGAGGAGTTGGGTAGAAAAGTGTGGGGGCAGGGGATGGAGGCATTCTGGGGTTGACAATGCAGCAATTTGAAGTATGACTAGGAAAATCTGAATCCATCAAATTTAGCGATTCAGAGTACTTTCTTCCCCCACAGCTAGAACCTCCAGAGACGTGCTATAAAGCACACAATTTCACTGCAGCAAATACCTTCTCTGGAAACTTCATGCTGCAGTTGACATAGCTATCCACTGCAAAGAGAACTTACTGTACTCCAGCTCTCAAAATGAGAGCCTGGAAAATATTAAACTCATTATCTGTTTAAATCAATGCAATAAATAGAGATTAACTCTATTTCTTAATGGTTTCTTGCATTGTTTGTATTCTCGAGATAAAGAGATACAGAATCCCAAATGAGGAAAGAAAAAAGCCATTCCTTGTTAGTTGATCATAAGTGTTACCTAGTCTGAAAAAGGGCTTCCCTGGTGGCTCAGAGGTTAAAGCTTCTGCCTCCAATGCGGGAGACCCGAGTTCGATCCCTGTGTCGGGAAGATCCCCTGGAGAAGGAAACGGTAACCCACTCCAGTATTCTTGCCTGGAGAATCCCATGGATGGAGAAGCCTGGTAGGCTACAGTCCACGGGGTCGCATAGAGTCGGACACGACTGAGCGACGGGACAGAACAGTCTGAAAAAAGTAATGATGGCCCTCTTTTCCTAAGACAAACATAAAAATACCTCCAAGAAGTCTGAGGGGGAGGAGAGGATCTATTAGTGCCTTGGTCCGTCCTTTTCCTAAGGATAAACTGCCTGGGTTCAAGACTTAAAACCTGAGTTTTAAGTCACTGGGTGTACCAGTCTGGTAAGGCTGTCATAGTGAAGTAACGCAAACTAGATGGCTTAAACCATAGAAATGTATTTTCTCATAGTTCTGGAGGCTAGGAATCTGAGACCAAGGTGATAGCAAGGTTGGTTTGTAGACGGCCATCTTCTCCCTGTGCCATGGTCTTCTCTCTGTACGTGTCTGTGTCCAAATATTCTTCTCTTGAAAGGACACCAGTCACCATATTAAAAGGAAGCACCCCAATGACCTCAGTTTACCTTTGATTATCTCTTTAAAGACCCTATGTCCAAACACATTCTGAGATACTAGAGGTTAGGCCTTCAACGTATGAATGGTGGCAGAACACAGTTCAGTTTTCATACACTGGGTTAAAGAAATTTTAAGAAAGAATTTTAAAAATAGCCTATAGACTGTTAATCTTTATGCCATTATATTTTTTAAATGATAGAAACTAACTGAGAAGTAAACTTAGCAGATACCATATTTAACAGAATGGGAATATAATATTGTCCTGGAAAGAAAAGGTCATGTTTTTAAGTAGTGCCTACTTATCAAGTAAGTGCCTTCTCTGTGTAGCTAAATAGGAAAGAAGACCAGAAAAGCTGTGATCAGGAGTAGGTGGTGAACAGCTTTGGGAGTCAGGCTATGAAAGTGAGGCTTGATCTGATAGGCAGCAGGGAAAGACATTAAAATACTCTAACAAATAAAGTGATAATACCACGACAGTTTTCTTTCTTTAAAAAAAAAAAGAGATTGCTGTAGTTAAAGCATCGAGGATGCATTAAGACAGGAAAGGAAAAAGAAGTTACTAGACTATGCTAACTAATGGCAGAGGGGCTGGCAACTTGATCAAATTCCAGTGCTATTTTCGAAGCAGAATTACTGAGTCATTTTGTGAGAGGAAGACACGAAACTGATGATGACTTCAAGATTTTTAATATGTGCAACTAATTAAATAAAATTTTCTTGAGGAAAGAGAGGGCAATCCTGAACGTCTGGACATCTAAGTGGAAAGATCTAGTGAGCAGCTGGAGAGACATTTAAAATGAGAGCACGTGAAGAAAAAGAAGAGAAATGCAACAGGAATTCTTAAAAAAAAATTCTTCTTTTTGAAGAAAACCAGGAGTTAAGGCAAGTCCAAGAAGAAAAGAAAAGAGAGAATTTGCTTAAGAAACACTTGTCCTTTGGAAAAAATGATGCAGGAGGGCTCAAGTAAGATAAGGGCTAAAAAGAAACCACTGGATTTAATTACCAGGCATTGGTACACTGCACTGTAACTACTTATCTGTTTTAACCTACTAGCCTGCAAAGCGTCTCTCAGGCAAGGATCATTTCATGGTGCCCAGTATGCTATCCATGTTACAGCAGGTGCTCAAATTACACTGATGAACTAGTGAATTACAGAGATGGCAAATTCTACTCTAGCAATGTGAGAAGAGGGACTAAGCAGGTACCGTATGAGCAAGTGAATCAAGTTTGGCAGCAAGGGAAGGAGAAAGAGATGGAGAGCAGATCATGGGAAAGAGAGAGCAAAGGACGCTTGTTTATCTGTACAGCGGTCAACAGTAGCTTGAAGTGAAGCTGACATGGATGGTGGAGAAAGAACATGGACCCAAGATCAGACAGGTCTGGGTCCCTAAGTTGTGGATTTGGGGACCATCCTTCTAGGCCTTGGTTTCTCTCACTTCTTAATCAGAAACTGGGAATGCCATCAATGCCATGAAGACTTAAATATGCCACGTTTGTGTTTAACTTTGGCGCACAGAACATATTATTTTTTTTTAATTCTTTCCTTCCAACTTTAGCACAGAGCCTTCAACATGTTTGCAGACTGAGAAGGAACCAGTGGGGGAACATAAATCAGAAATACTAACAGAAAGCAAGTAATGGATTTCATTTGAGGAAATCCATCAAGTACTAGGGGCTTCCCTGGTGACTCAGCTGGTAAAGAACCCACCAGCAATGCAGGAGACCTGGGTTCAACCCCTGGATTGGGAAGATCTCCCAGAGAAGGGGACGGCTACCTACTCCAGTATTCTGGCCTGGAGAATTCCATGGACTGTATGTATAGTCCATGGGGTCATAAAGAGTCGGACACGACTGAGCAACTTTCACTTCACCTCAAGTACTAGGGCAAAAACTAGAGAGGGAAGAAGACCACCTGCAGAAGCACGGGAGTCTTTACCAGGGGTCCTAACTGCCCACAGGGCTGCACATGCACGGACCTGAGGAAACCCCCAAGAAGTACAGGACAATAGGGAGTGGTGAGCAACGCGCTGAAGCAGCCAGCAGCAGCCCCAGGTGAGACGAAGCCGCCCCACAGCTCTGGCGGATGACTGCCATGTGACAGCAAGTCCAGGTTTCTAAGGAAAAGTTACAAATTTAGACTTCTGTGAGATCTTTTTTTCTCCTGGTCTTTAAAACAACATATAGACAAAACAATACACTATCAGCCTGAAGCCAGGAATTGAAACCTAACCTAACGTTATTAATGCAAACAAGACGTCAATATTTTGGACACAAAAAAGCAAAGTACTACTGTGATCCACAATCTCTGGGGGTCAAGTGCAACACCCAGACATCTACTTTAGGGATAAAATATGGTCCTTTCAAACAGGACAGAGAATAACGGGGAAAGGAGAGTGTGGGGAAGAGACAGGAAAGTGAAGGATTCCATTCTGACATGCTAATCCCAAGTATTAATGAAAACCTTGGGCTCTAGACTTGAGATTAAAAATGAGGCTCTTCTGCTAACTGAATAACGTTAGAAAAGCTACTAAATGCATCTAACCTTAGTTTCCTCACTTGTAGACAGGAAATAATAACAGGATTTCCCTCCTGATATTGCGGACAGGAATAGCTGGGATGAAGCAATATAGCTCTGGTGAGCTATTTGTCATAGAGAACAGTCAGTGAGAAGTAGGTGTTATTGTTGTGATTATCATTATATGTATCTCCAGGGTAGCTGGATACCCAGGCCTGCAGCTCCACAGACTGACATGAACACCCACGTAGAGAAATCAGAGCATGGATTTTAATGGAAACCTGGAAATGAATGGAATTACCAAGGAGAGGAAATAAACAGAAACCAAAAAAAAAAGAGTAAGGCAAGAACTCTGGAGAACACTAAATTTATGGGGTAGTTTGAAGGGTCAAGAAATAAAAAGTGCAAGAATTAAGAGGACAACCAAAAGACAGTGTCCCAAAAGTCTAGGATGTTTCAAAATCTGTCAAATGCTGCACAGAAGTCTAGCTAAAGAAGGACTGAGAAGTGTCCACTGGACTCAGTGACTGGGTCACTGGGGACTTTAGCAAGATCCAGATATGCACAAAGTGCTGACTTCAAAATACACAGATTTTCGTTGAATGAATTGTTTCAAAATGATGGAGCAGTGAAGACAAAACACACACTGCCAAATGTTCCAGAGACTCTCCACTAACTGCTCAGTTTGAGTTCAAAAGCACTTGAGAACGTCTGGCTACATTTAATTGGAACCCAACATTCCTGTGACTTTAGTATTTGTCTTATGTCAGCCAGGGAAGGCAATTAAGGAGCTGACTGTAACAATGAAGTCAGATCTCTGGTGGCTTGTCCCTATGAACAGAGGCTCGTTGTTTCAGAAAAAGAAAGAAAGGTAGGAACAAAAGGCAAACTCGTGGTCTTTACCCATACTGAAACTACGTATTATTTTCAGCACGCTTTAAACTAAAATTTATAATATTTATATGATGATCACACACCTCATTTCTTTCAAACAATATTGTACACATATGCAATTACTCAAAGTGTGTCATTTTACTGCCACAGGGCAAAGTCAAGGTCTCCTCCTCCAATCATCATTATTGCCTTATAGCTATTATTTCACTGGGAGAGAAGATCACAGGAGTGAAGGATATTAATGGGCTGAGTCACTCACACACTTTTGAATCATGTGAGAATCTAGTATAAAATTAGTCATTCTTGTAACTGAACCAAGACTCAAGATGGATTTGCTCTCTCCAAAACAGCCACTGTTAGATGTTTGGCTCCCAAAAGAACATATACCTAATGATTTATATTTTGGATATCACATAGCCTTGAGAAGTTTATTATGGGTACACAGTGGTGATAAGCAATATGCTTTGTGTTCTGCTCAGTATGCTAAGTATTCCAAGCTCCAATTCATGATCTAAGGCTGTGAGACCTACTTTCATGCTGGGAATCCAGAGAGAACTGTCTCAACTGGTCCTAGAACATTCATTCAACAATATTTACAGAATCCCAACTGGATACCAGGCAGTATAATGCACTTAGCATAATTGCTGAGACATTATGGAGGTTGGCCCAAACTTACAACACACCACCAACCCAACTGGTCATGAACTGGGTAAATTTATATAGGCCAACACTGTCTCCACCTATACAGAGCAAAAAAGCTTGCAGAAGTTTTCACTGAAAGGCATGTCCAGGCTACGAATCACTATGCTTTCACTGACTACAACCTAATTACAATGGAGACACATTATATTTTCTAGAGACTTTACTATACTGCCCATGACCTTTAAAAAAAAAAAAGGCAACAAAAACACATATATCACACACACTAATGATGACCAGCATGGATTATACCCTTCATCTCAAGCCAGTTTCTGTTGTCAATTGCACAATCTGCACTGAACTCTGTTGGACTCAATTATTTGCAGTTGAGTGAGTTTCCTAGTGCCATTATTTAGTTTGACTTTTGACAGAAACACTTAAGAGGGAAGGAACACTTCCTTGTTGAACATTATGACACACTGAATGGACGTCTCAGTTTGCCCAGGTGTTGTAACATACCATTATTGGACATGGAAACATCTTTCCCTCTTCAAGCCTTTCAGAAAAAATTTGAAAACGAATAAATTTAAACCTGTGGGAAAGTGCCATTGGTCTAGTTCTAATGGACACGTCCTATTGGAATAGACAGTTGTCCCACAGATGGCAGCTGAATGAGGCAACCTCATCTATGTACATCTGTTACTAAACATTTCTGCTGTTGAAAATTACTCCAATCATTCCTCATGGCACCAATCCCACTGTAAGACTATGATCAACAGGAATGACATATTTGTTACAGGATTCCAATATGGTGGGGGGGGGGTGAGGGAGACGGGTAAAGGAACCAAACTGCTGATTTGCCTTCTGGGCTTTGTTGTTTGCATTATTTTCTTATTTTCTTTTTCTTTCTTTCTTAGGCAGAACTTATAGAAATAGCCATTATTGACCTATTCTATTTCTTCACCCATTCAATAAATATTTACCAAATGCCTACTGCATGCAGGCACTGTGCTAGGCATTGGAAATTCCTTAGTAAACAGATTAACCTGGTCCCTGTTGGTCGGGGTTTGGGGTATAGTGGAGGAAAACAGTACTATTCAAAGAGTCAGCATACACTATCATCAGCTGTGAGAAGTGCTGAGAAGGAAATGTATTAGATGCTAGGAGAGCATGCAACAACATAAATGCCGAGAACATCATTTCACAGGCAATCTTTTTATGTACTGCTCAATTTAAACACAGGTCAGGCTGAGGGGAGAGTGAGATGAGGATTTTTACTGTTGTTATTAACAAACACGTTGCAATTGCACAAAACCTTTCATCTGAGTGGTTCAAAGCCTTCTATGCACAAGTATCATTATCCCAATTTGACAGATGTGAGAAATGGGCAGTTCACAGTGATTAAGCGTCTTGCCCAGGGTCATACTGAGTCAGTGACAAATGACTGCAACTCATTCAAACCTCCTTTCAACTTAATTTTGCTTTGCATGTGCCTCCAAGTGCCAACTCAAAATGAACTTTCATAACTCATCCTAACTTTATGAAAGCATACTTGATTTCAGGCAGATATCCTTCACCTTCAGTGTCATTTGTTAGTTCTCATATGAAAAGACATTTATTCTGAATTTAATAAAATTGCATTCCTATCCACTAAGCCTCTGTCAAAATCTACAGAATTATTCAATGCCTTACTTATCACTACAATATCTCACTCAAGATTTTAGAATAAAAAAGGACAGCAATAGGTTGATGCTAATGGGATATACTGGGCTTCCCAAGTACCCCATTATCCAGGAAGATAATCTCCTAAAAATGTTAGATCATCTGCTGAAGATCCAGTTCCACTGCTGCTGGGGAAACAATACCCCAAGAGGTTAATGTCCCCCAGCATGCAGGTAACCAGTGAATAATATATGAGAGTGTTTCTCCAAGAGTCAGAACACCAACCAAGGGACAAAAGTTGAATTAGCTCTGAATCTTCTCCTCCCTCTCCCTCACTTATACCTAACGACCAACTTGCAGTTTTTTTTCTGCCATGATTGCAATTCGAGTTCTGCAGGTCTAACAGTCTTAGTATCCAAGAGAAGACTGATTTCACCTAGGGACTCAACAGTGCCTTCAGTGATTTTGGTAGCTTAAACAGCAACCTAGCAATTTTGAGCTTCTCATGACACTGACCAGACAGACAAAAATGGAGGTTACAGAACTGGTTGGTGCAACTAATCTTAGTTACCAAGGGTAAACAGGATTACTGCTACAAAGTGAGGAAAAGGAGCTGTGTGTCTGGAACCTGGACAACCGCCTCGGTTTGCCACATCATTGTCTAAAGATAATGAGAGTCAAAAGCAACTCCATACAGACAGGATCACCAAGAACACAGAGACCCCGGGAACTGCTGTTGTAGTCAGGTAAAAACCTACATCCTTTGAGAGTCTATTGAGGGCAAAGTGAATATACAACAGGTACTAGAGAAGGGAGTTAAGATACCAACTATGGGTTCAGGATCAATAGCAAAAGCTAAGTATCCAGTCATATTTCTTCCTTGGTCTGACATGTACAAATTTATGTTTTTAACTAATTTCTTCCTTTCTTTTCCTGCTCCTATTTTACAAAAAGTAAGTTGGTGGCTCACTAGTTACAAAGGACCATAATGGAACAGGAGGGACGTAAAAGAATGTGTCCCAAATATCCTAGATTTGGAAACAGACACTTAAGATGTTGTATGGGGGAAAGAGAGAGCATATTTTTCACTTTTATGAGAGAGCTGCAACATATTAGAATGGAGCAATTTCCTATTGTTGCACTGTTAGCAAGTTTGAGTCTGGAAGGAAAGTGCATACAGAGGCTGAGTGGCCAAGCTCACTGGTTGATAATCTAGGAACCTTTCCTTTGTTTGGGGAATTTCTCACTTTATGAGTGATACCTCACTAGGGCAGGAACCAGAAATTCACTTCCTCAGCTTCCACGCAAGAAGAACACAGACATGTCAGCTTGACCCCTGGCCTGTGGGACTTCAGTTATTGAGACTGACACAAAGGAGGTGCCAGCAGAGCCCCTGCAACCAGATTACCCAAGGATTTAACCTTTAAATCCCAGCTCTGCTTCAGACAAGCTGTGAAGTCTTAGGCAACCTCTGAGAAACCTGATCTCCTCATCTCTAACTCTACAAAAGTCTCTGCATTGTCATAAATACTAGATGAATTAATGCATTTAAAGATGGTAGGGCTTTGGAATCCAAATACAGTAGCCACTAGCTACATGTGCTTATTCAAATCTAAATTAATTAAAATTAAATACAATTAAAAATTTATGAGGTTGGTGCAAAGGTAATTACAGTTTTTGGACTATGAATTTTAAATCACTGTAACTAGGCTCAAACACATCTTTAGTAACCAAAATAGGAACCATTATAGTCAACACATTTTTGCCAATGAGAAACAGGCTTGTCTATTCCTGTAGCACAAAAATCTCTGCTTCGGGATTTGACAAACTCTTTGGAAAGCATTTTCTGCATCCCGCTGGTTGCAGAAGTGTTTTCCCTGCAAAAAGTTGTTGAGATGCTTGAAGTAGTAGTAGCCAGTTGGTGAGAGGTCAGTGAATATGGCGGATGAGGCAAAACTTCATAGCAAGATTCATTCACTTTTTGAAGAACTGGTTATGCAACATGCAGTCGGGCGTTGTTGTGGAGAATAGGGCTCTTTCTGTTGACCAATGCCAGCTGCAGGCATTGCAGGTTTCAGTGCATGTCATCGATTTGCTAAGCATACTTCTCAGATCTACTGGTTTCACTAGGATTCAGACCAGCAACATACCACCAAACAGTGACCATGACCTTTTTTGGTGCAAGTTTATCTTTGGGAAGTGCTTTGGAGCTTCTTCTTGGTTCAACCACTGAGCTGGTCATCACTGGTCCACTTTCATCATACATCACAATCTGATCGAGAAATGGTTCACTGTTGTTGCACAGAATAAGAGAAGACACTACAAAACGAAATTTTTAAAAAATCCCCAGTCAGTTCATGAGGCACCACTTATTGAACTTTATCACCATTCCAATTTCAAAGACCAAAAGACTGTAGAATGGTCAACACTGAGTTCTTCGGCAAATTCCACGTAGTTGTAAGAGGATCAGCTTCGATGACAGCTCACAATCGTTGTTTTTACCTTCCGATGGCTGGCCACTATGCTCCTCATCTTCAAGGCCCCATCTCCTTTGCAAAACTTCTTGAACCACCACTGCACTGTATGTCTGTTAGCCGTTCCTGGGCCAAATGTGTTGTTGATGTTGCAAGTTGTCTCTGCTGCTTTCCCACCCATTTTGAACTCAATAAGAAAATTGTTCCAATATGCTTTTTGTCTAACATCATTTCCATAGTCTAAAATAAATATAAAGTAAACAGCAAGTAATAAGCCTTTCACAAAAAAAACATAAAATGAGAAATGCATATTAAAATGATATATAACATAACTACATTTATTTAGAATATATTCCAATATCAAACGGCAAATTTCAACAGTGCAAAAACCATAATTACTTCTGCACCAACCTAATAGTTCCTCAGTCATGCTGTCACATTTCAAGAGCTCAAAAGCCACAGGTAGTGAGTGGCTACCTTTCTACAGTGCTTACATAGAACACTTCCTTTACTGCAGAAAGTTCTACTGAAAAGCGCTGACTCACAGAATTCCTGGCACTTAGTAAGCACTATTATTATTAACTAGTATTGTCATCGTTGTTATTATTTTACATTACATCCCCAGAACTTCTTTGTCTCACATCTAGAAGTTTGTACTTTTTGAGCACTTTCACCCAATCCCCCTCCTTCATCCCTTCCCCTCAACTCTGGCAACCACGTTATCATTACTGTCACAAGAGCAAGTTTAAGATATAGTTGAATTTAAAACCTGGTGGACATGCAATTAAATGAGGTCTTCTGACAAGAATCAGCAGAGTATCAGTTGCAACAATTTCTCTCAATTTATAGCTTATTATGGTCAAGGTACTGAGCTAAGTACTTCACAGAGCTATTTTATTTAATCTTCCCAAACAAATAAACAATCCAAGAAGTAAGAACATCCCTATATTACAGATTGGGAAACTGAGGCCAAGGAGTTAGGTATAACTATGAGCACTTAAAATGCTCATCAGTATGGGATGTGCAGCTCATTGGATTGCCAGGTTTGCAAAACTACTTAAATTCATGACAACTTCACTTTCATTTCCCTACAGATTTACTGAGTGGGCCATGCATTGCATAAACGCTGGGAATACAGTGGAAATAAAAGAGACCAAGACTCTGCCCTCATGGCCTCCACGTTCTAGTTAAGAACAGTCAGAAAAGATATAATCAGCTGGATGGTAATAAGTGCTATGGAGAACAATTAAACAGGGTGGGTGAGCTCCTCTCTGATGGATGGTTAGGGAAGCCTTCACTGAAAAGATGACATCTGAACAGAGACCGGAAGAAAATTAAAAAGGGCAGCGGGGAGTAGAAGGAGATAGAAACAGAAGTGAAGATGGAGTTGTACGGTGGGGAGGCCAATGCGTGGCATTTAGCCCCTGCTCTAAGAGAGATGGGAAGGGCTGAGCAGAGGACTGAGAAGATCTGGTTTCCTTTTTCAGAGGATCACTCTGGCTACTGTGATGAGATCAGGTTTTAGGGGAGGAAGGGCTGCAGCAGGAGACCATTTAGAAGAAGACCAGTCAGTAGGCATCTGCTGGCCCAGGAGACGGTGGCCCAGATTAGGGTGACAGCAGAAGTACCAACAGGTGGTCAGATTCTAACCATATTCTGAAGGTAGAAAAACAGGGTTTATTGATGAACCCTGTGGATGTGGGCTGTGAAACATTAACGAACTGAGGACAACTTTGGGTTTGGCCTGACTAGATGAAATGGTACAGATGCCATTTCCTGAGAAGGGGAAGTCGGGAGGAACAGCTGGTTTTGGAGAAAAAAACAAAAAAAACAAGAGTTTAGTTTTAGAAAGTTAAATGTGAAATGCCTATGGGAATGAAATGAAGTGGGAATGAAAAGGAGACAGTTGTATGTCTGAGACATGGTTTTGGAGAAAAGATAGGGTTATAGCTGTAAACACTATGAAAGATGACTAAGTGTGTGGTGTTATGAGAACACAAGATACATCTGGCGGACAGAGGCTGGGTGACGTAGGGAGGGCTGTGAAGAAGGAGCCAGACTAAGTTTATGAAGGGCAGGAAGGTGACAGTGATCTGAAAGGGAGAGAAGAGCACCTCTACCAGAAAGAATAATGTGGACTCAGCCCAGAAGTAAAAGAACATTCCTGGAAATAGCATAAAAGAATGGTAAAAATGAGGCTACCAAGTTAAGCAGGGGTATAGAACAGGTAGAGACATCTGAATTTAATCCTGAGGGTAATCAGGAATAACTGAAAAAGGCAGGTAAAATAATCAAAATCTGCAATTTAAACAGAGTTCTTGAGCTACTGATAGGAAGCATACTTGTTGTGTTGTTTAGTCACCAAGTTGCATCTGCCTCTTTGTGACCCCATGGTCTGTAGCCTGTCAGGCCCCTCTGTCCGTGGGATTTCCCAGGCAAGAATACTGGAATGGGTTACCATTTCCTTCTCCAGGGGATCTTCTCAACAAAGGGACCAAACCCGTGTCTCCTTCATTGGCAGGAGGTTCTTTACCACTGAGCCACCTGGCAAGCCCAGAAAGCACATTAGAAGAGAACAAAACTCTCTGCAGCAAACTCTCCAAGGGAGACTAGAGATTATGAAAATGGCGATGAAAATCATTTGAGAGTCAGTAAAAGCTGGTGATGGAATGAGAGCTAGGAGAAGTGAGGATGATAATCAGGTTTCTGATGTGGGCCACTGGGTATAGGATGTTGCCATTTCCTAAGTTACAGAATCTCCGAAGAAAATCAAGGAAAAAACTCCATGGGCCATGCCAAATTTAAGGGGTACACTGAAGCAGAAAGATCAAACAGATGACGTGTGTGATTCTCAGACATGTGATCTGGAATGGAAATAAGGATTTGGAACTCAGCAGCACAAAGATGGGCTTCCCAAGGACCTGCTTGCCAATGCAGGATCAGAGAGCCATGGGTTTCATCCCCAGGTTGGGAAGTTCCCCTATAGGAGGAAATGTCAACCCACTCCAGTATTCTTGCCTGGAAAAACCCAGGAACAGAGGAGTTTGGCGGGCTGCAGTCCATGGGGTCACAAAGAATCAGAACCAAATGAGTGCATACACACAGCACAAAGACAGTAATTCAAGTTGAAAGTTCAGGAAGAGAGTGCAAAGGAGAGAGTCTATGAACAGGTAGGAACACCAAGATTTCATGGCTGGAGAGGTAAAGCTGGGTCTACCAGGAGACTATGGAAGTGTGGCCGAAAGCAAGAAGAAACATCAGACATGTTATCATGAAATTTAAGGGCACATAACAATTCAGGCCATTCTAAAGGAGATCAATCCTGGGTGTTCACTGGAAGGACTGATGCTGAAGCTGAAACTGCAATACTTTGGCCACCTCATGCGACGAGTTGACTCACTGGAAAAGACTCTGATGCTGGGAAAGGTTGGGGGCGGGAGGAGAAGGGGACGACAGAGAATGAGATGGCTGGATGGCATCACTGACTCTGTGGACATGAGTCTGAGTGAACTCCGGGAGTTGGTGACAGACAGGGAGGCCTGACGTGCTGTGATTCATGGGGTCGCGGAGAGTCGGACACGACTGAGCGACTGAACTGAACTGAACTGAACAATTCAGGGAGGAGGGAGTCCTCCACAGTAGCAAAGTCAAAGTCAAATAAGAGAACAACTGAACAATGTCCTCTGAATTTTTCACCAGGTGTGGAATCTCGGGCCATTTCTGCAATTCTTTTGGCCTCAGCATCCTCATCTATGCAAGAACGTTAAAGTTCCCACTGTACCCAGTTTTTGTGAGGATACACGGTGATGCAGACCAGGTATTTAGTACACTGTCAGACATGCTAGGCACTTAAAAAAATGCTCTATTCTCAGTGCCCCACATTTCATGGGATGTCTGACAGGTCTAACAAGGAGAAAGGGGGCTGAAAGCATGAAACCACGTGGAACCAATGGCCTGGGAGTACACTATGAATTTTGAAAATTAGCAAAGAAGAGATAAAAAAAAAAACTACAGACTTTGTCCTTTTCTCCCTCCCCTCTCCCAGTGTTCCCTTTCTCCCCACTTAAATGCAGTTTATAAAGCAGAAATTCCCCAGAGCCTGTCAAAGGAAACTTTTAAGCATATCTTGGACTTCCCAGATGGCTCCATGGGTAAAGAACCTGCCTGCAATGCAGGAGATGCAGGAGTCACAAGTTTGAATCCCAGGTCAGGAGATCCCCTGGAGAAAGGCATGGCAACCCACTCCAATATTCCTGCCTGGAGAATCCCATGGACAAAGGAGCCTGGTGGGCTACAGTCCACAAGGTCACAGAGAGTCAGACATGACTGAAGCAACTGAGCACGCATGACCAAGGATATCTTAGTAATTATGCAAAAAACTGTGTCAGTAAGATATTTACCACAGTCATCATAAGTTGGTGATATAGATGTTACATTAAGAAGGGCAGCTTAAACTCAGGAGCAGTCCCCAAATAAATAAATGTTCTGTAGAAACCAAATCTATTGACCAGTGATTTCAAAATTTTTTCCAACAGTTTTTAACACGATAAGCCAGGTAATGTTTATCAAATGAAACATTCTAACTACATGATTAAGGAGACCTTTGGACAACTGAACTTACTTTCAGGTTAGTTTCGACACTGACGAAATGATAGTCATCAAGAAATTTCCCAGATGGCATAGACTTTCCTGTCAAGGATTAACGTTCTGTCCTTTCCTGCTCTCACCTCCTCAAGGACATGGGGGCAGGTGGAACTGGGAAAACTATATCCAACTTGCTTGCTTTTCTAATGGAAAAAAATACAGTGCTTTACAAAAACAAATACCATTGTTTTTTTTTTTTTCATATCTAAACTATTTCCATCCTTCTAGCATAATTCCTTTCAAAGCCTCTTTGCTTTAGGAATTCTCTCTATGAAGTTCTCAATGCACAAAGCCTACATTATAGTCACTTCCCTATCTGCTTATTTTTGTGTTGCTGTTGTTAGTCACTAAGTCGTTTCAGATTTTTTGCGACTCCATAAACTGTAACCTGCTAGGCTCCTCTGTCCATGGGATTTCCCAAGCAAGAATACTGGAGCAGGTTGCCATTTCCTCCTCCAGGGGATCTACCCAATCCAAGGATCAAACCTCTGTCTTCTGCATTGGCAGGCAAATTCTTTACCGCTGAGCCACCTGGGAAGCCTCATTATTTTGTGTTATATCCAACAAAATCAAGGCTCCAAAGAAAGTCCTAACTAATGGGGAACTTGATTTTCTTACACTCATTTAGATAAACTTTTCCATTCAACTCAGCAGTGGCTGGTGATACAGAAGCTTATCCTGCTTTAGAATCTGAACAATGAAAGAAGCTATTTCTTGCTCCAGTCTATACGTGTGAGTGCATGTGAAGGGGAGATGCTAGAGGGAGGGACATACACACGTGGTGCTCTCTCTCCTGATGAAAGGAAAAGACCCAGGAGGACACAGGGACAATGCTCAGTATCATGTAACATTCGAGACCAGACAGACCAGCCTTCAGCACCTAGGCCATTGGAGAGTGGCCCCAGCCACTACATGGTTGCTGATGTATGGATGGTGAGGACTTCCTGCTCGTGTTCCATGTCTTTCCTGGGTCCTCCAGTCACCCTCCATGAACTAGAAGATCTGAATAACCAAAGGAACAAACTTTTACCATTTCTGTTTTAACCAAACAGAAAGAGACACGCTCACTGTTCTTTCCTCTGTTCTCGCCAAGCATACATCAGAAAACTTAGTTTATGCGACTATAGAGTCTGAAAAAGAAGCAAAATATCTATTTTGTGAATACTACATTTTTTAAAAAATCCATAAGTTATCTTCTAACATTCTGATAGACAGTGAGTCTGATTTCAGGTCCCTTGTCTTTATATCATACCAGGTGTCTATAGCACAAAATGAGGGTAATTCAAGGATATCAGGATGGCTCTTTCTTTCATTTACATCTTATCCAACACAATAAAGACCGTGTAATTACTAATAATCCAGTGGTCAATCCTTCTCCTTAGGTTGGTCCATTCAATCTCATCTAGAAGCCTATCAAACTGTCTGTTCTTGCTTTCTCTATAATTCATACAGCTTCCTGTTATTTGAAATGACTTTCTATTACTAAAGCTATCAAACTGACTTTCACCTTACATTTTGTCACTTATGAAAAAAATTTTCTGAGCACATGACAATGACTTCTCTCTAATTTAATCGAATTGAAAGCCACTGTACCACAAGCAAAAATAATAAAACAAGAACCAGTCAGGTGATTCATAGCATACAGAGCACTTTTTAGAATAATTTATATAATTTGATTCTCACTGTCCAAAGAGATTAAATAACTTCCTTGAACCAAACACTGAACAGGTGATAAAGCTAAAACTACAAGGTGGCTACCAAGTCTGAAAGCATACAATTTCATACAACTTACAATTTCATATTGTAAAGCATACAATACAATTTCATAACAGGGGATACCATTAAGCCATTTATCGTGTATTCACCTATGTTCCAGACTTGATGGAGACCCTGTAAAATCCAGATTCTCCAGATTCTGTTTTCCTTGACTCCCTGCACGTTTACTCTGAAGCACTCAAGAAGGCAGCACTCTCCAACATAAATCACAGCAGGATCCTCCATGACCTCCCAGAATATTGGAAATAAAAGCAAAAATAAACAAATGGGACCTAATTAAAATCAAAAGCTTCTGCACAACAAAGGAAACTATAAGCAAGGTGAAAAGAAGCCTTCAGAATGGGAGAAAATAATAGCAAATGAAGCAACTGATAAAGGATTAATCTCCAAAATATACAAGCAGCTCCTGCAGCTCAATTCCAGAAACATAAACGAACCAATAAAAAAACGGGCCAAAGAATTAAACAGACATTTCTCCAAAGAAGATATACAGATGGCTAACAAACACATGAAAAGATGCTCAATATCACTATCAGAGAAATGCAAATCAAAACCACAATGAGGTATCATTTCACGCCAGTCAGAATGGCTGCTATCAAAATGTCTACAAGCAATAAAAGCTGGAGAGGGTGTGGAGAAAAGGGAACCCTCTTACACTGTTGGTGGGAATGCAAACTAGTACAGCCACTATGAAGAATAGTGTGGAGATTTCTCAAAAAACTGGAACTAGAACTGCCATACGACCCAGCAATCCCACTTCTGGGCATACACACGGAGGAAACCAGAATTGAAAGAGACACGTGTACCCCAACATTCATTGCAGCACTGTTGATAATAGCCAGGACATGGAAGCAACCTAGATGTCCATCAGCAGACGAATGGATAAGAAAGCTGTGGTACATATACACAATGGAGTTTTACTCAGTCATTAAAAAGAATACATTTGAATCAATTCTAATGAGGTGGATGAAACTGGAGTTTATCATACAGAGTGAAGTAAGCCAGAAAGAAAAATACCAATACAGTATACTAATGCATATATATGGAATTTAGAAAGATGGTAACGATGACCCTGTATGCGAGACAGCAAAAGAGACACAGATGTATAGAACAGTCTTTTGGACTCTATGAGAGAGGGCGAGGGTGGGATGATTTGGGAGAATGGCACTGAAACATGTATATTATCATATGTGAAACGAATCACAGTCCAAGTTCGATGCATGATACAAGATGCTCGGGGCTGGTGTACGGGGATGAACCAGAGGGATGGGATGGGGAGGGAGGTGGGAGGGGGGTTCAAGATGGGAAACACATGTATACCCATGGCTGATTCATGTCAATGTATGGCAAAACCAATACAAAATTTTAAAGTAATTAGTCTCCAATTAAAATTAAAAAAAAAAAGAAGGCAGCAGTCAATGGAAAATACCATCTTTAAATTGGATGATATTTTTAAAAATATTATAAACTAGGCTTCATAGTCCATTCTCCAATTTAACTTCTCAACCACCTTGTGCACGGAGACTAAAAGAAGCAATTGGGACTTCTTGGTGTGCCAGTGGCTGAGACTCTATGCTTCCACTTTGGGTACAGAGGTTCTTATTTCCCCAAATCAGAGGCGGGGAGGTAGGGGAAGAACTAAGATCCTGGATACTGTGTGATGTGGCCAAAAAAAAAATGTTTTTAATAATAATAATAAAAAAAGAAGCAATTAACATTCTCTCATGAAGCCTCACTTCCTGTGAGGGCACGAAGTTAAGTGCTTTCCCTACATTATTGCACTTAATCTGTGCAGAAGCCCCATGAGGTGTCATTATCCTCTTTCTTACAAATAAGAAAACTGAAGATTTTGGAGGATAAGTCAGAGGACCAACGTCACAGGCAGTGGAAAAGCAAGGATGAACCGGCATGTCCTGATTCCAACCGTGGTATTCTTTCCACTACCCCAGAGAGATACCCTTTACATGTTCCCTGAAATGCCACTTACTGACCATTTCTCGGCCTTCTTCCACGCAGAGACTTCCCCCTCACTGCTTCTAAAAACTGATCATGAGCAAATCTGTAGTCTAAGCTGGCAAGAAGGAAAATGTTTCTCAACCTGAATTAACCAATACAACTTAAGAGTACTGTCTGGCACACAGCAAGCACTGCTGCTGCTGCTGCTGCTAAGTCACTTCAGTCGTGTCCGACTCTGTGTGACCCCATAGACAGAAGCCCACCAGGCTCCCCCGTCCCTGGGATTCTCCAGGCAAGAACACTGGAGTGGGTTGCCATTTCCTTCTCCAAGCACTACCGAAATGTTAACTAGGCTTACGGTTACTATGGAAAGACTGAGTATCCCATCTTTTTAATATAACAGTTCCATATAACAATATTCCTCAAGCAGTTCTTTAATACTAACAGAATCCCTCCCTGTGCATGTCAAGGCAGTGTGAAGAGTCACTACTCATTTAGACTAAAATTTTACATTTGGGAAATTTATAATAAGATGTGTGTAAAAGCATATTTTATAACCAAGACCAGATAAAAACACTCCTACTCCCAAATGAAACTGAATTCAATGAATTACATCTGTCCTGAGGCACGGAGACGTCATGAAAAGAGCACTGAATGCCACATCAAAAAACTAAGGTTCAAGTCTCAATTCCTGAGACTGAGCACGTGACCTGATCATGTCCCTTAACCGTGCAGAGGCTCAGAGTCCATCACATCCACTTTACCTAACTTGGAAGGTTTCTGTGATCATTAAAGAGGGCAGGGATTCCAGAGGGCTCCTCACCCCTTACCTGGGGCAAAATAAGTTGGCTTCAGACTCTTTTAGTCAAGTGCCAGGGGACTGAAGAAAAGAAACTGATTATTTCTAAACCTGGATTCAGTAAACCATCAACAGCCTGTAGACAAATATCAAGTAACTGGGGAAGTCAGAGGAGAAGTTAATTTGCTTTCACCCACTAGGCTGAGTCCTCCAGAACATCCGAAACACCAAACTGACACCAAGAGCACAAACAGGCCTTGTTATAGCTTTATGGAAATCGGATTACAAAGAACCGTGTATGATAAAACCATTAAAAAAACTGGCTAGCCTGGAAACCTAGTTACTGAATGTTCTATGGGAAACTGTACTCCATGAGTCGATTCAGAAATCCAAACACTGGGAATGTGTCTTATCTCTTTCCAGCTCCAACAGCTAACAGAGACTCCCTTCTGATCCTCTGAGGCAGATTCAGGAAGTCTCTTTCACTCTTAGGGCCTGTGGCCATTCAGATATGAGACGTCAGACGGGGACAGTCAGGATATAATAATTATCTACCACCTTTCACTTTTTGGGGGGAGGGAGGACCAAAACACATTCCTATTTATAATAACACATCCCTGTTTATAATCTCATCTCATCCACAATTGCCCAGTGAAGGATGTAGGGCAAATATTGTGATAACTCCCATTTTAGAAACGAGGAAGCTGAAGCACAGAAGTTTCCGTGACTTGTCCAAGGTCACAGCCTGGCAGAACAAGAATGAGAAGTTAGATCTTTACTTCCCAGCCCAACACTCTTATCAATGAAATGCCAACTGCTAAGAAAGGGGGAGAAAGTAGTAAAGGTGACTATGATTTACTGAGACTTGACTTTTAGACTAATTTCATCTGGCTTTATGAATTTTCATTAATTTCCTTCTTTGGTGTTGCCTGATGAGTTAGTCACTAAAACCATCAGATCAGAAAGTATAAATTGTCTCATATTATTTCCTCATTGCTACCGATCGATGTTCAAGTGTTTCATAATAAAGTGACTCAGAGACTAAGTAAGCCCAATCTGCATTAGTCACTTGTTGAACTGTTACATGAGATTTCTGTAGAAATAAGCATTTACCAAAAAGATGACTAAATTAAGGACAAAAAGTGAATGTAAAACTTACACATTTTTTCCTTCCAGTTTAAGCTGTGGCATGAGAAAATAAACGTGAGGAAACAAAGCACAAGCCACCTATAAATGGCAATACATTTATTCTGAGTTTAGGGGGTTTAGAACAGTGTATCAATTTAAACAGCATGTGGCAGACATTTTCGTGATGAGAAAAGAAGTTAAAAGTTAACAGGCCAGAGCGCTGAGCCCTCGCCTTTATACAGCACTTTCACCTCTCAAGCGCTTTCGCACAGGTTATCTCATTTCCTAATCAAGAAATCGCTCTGTGAGAGGTAGCAGCAGATACTACTGAGTTCATTTTGCAAACCTGCTTAAGGTCAACACAACTTTTCAGTAGATAGGTATAGACAAAAACACAATAATTAACCTGAACAGTAACACTGAACAATTTACTACTGTAATGGGGACGCATTTCACAAAGGTAAAACATGTTAATTCCATATTTTGGCTGAGCAATACCATTCCTATTATAGACAATATCGCATGACATTCTAACTTCTCCTATATTATTTATGGGTGCTTTAAATAATATGGTAAGAACTTATTCCAAGAAAAAAATTGGGGCTTTTTCTGTTTTTGCTGAGGTTTTTTAAGACACAGTGTAACCACACCTCATGAGCCATATTTATTTTCTGATTTTGTAAGAGGGATGCTCTGAATACACCCAGGATTTAGTTCATTTAGAGTTCCGATTTAGTACTTCATGCGGCTTTACTGGCTTCTGTGTCATGGTGGAGGCTAAAATAATCCTCAGTGTGACAGAAAGTAACCTGATGGGTGGAGTGGGTTTGCTCCTTGGTACCAGTGACATTCTAAGAATCACAAATAGATGAGGTGACTGAAAGGCACTTGAAGCACGTGAGACCCTTGGGTGTCGGTCAAGGGGAAAGTTAAAAGCAAGCAAGTCAGGACATCTGGAAATCAATTGTGTGATGCAATCATGTTAAATTTATTCCTGGTTTTGCTTCCAATTTTAAGTAACAACGACTTGGTCTTTTTGGGGGGTCGGGGGAGGTGGTGGAGCTGCTTTGCACAACATGAGGGATCCTAGCTCCCAGACAAGGGATTGAATCCTCACCCCCTGCAGTGGATCTGCAGTGGGAATGCGGTGACAACCACTGAACCAACAGGAAAGTCTATTTTTTTTTTTTTTTTCAATTTATTTTGGCACCTGGACAGGGACTTGAACTCTGGGCCTTCATATTAAAAGTCTGATGCTCTGCCAGTTGAGCTACCTGGGCATGGTCTTTATAAAGACTGTTTTCAATCAGAAGATAATTAAATGATTTTTTTAAGATCAAATAAAGGAGAGAAGAAATAATTAAACTGGTGTATTACTCTAGCCTATGAGAAGTGTGCATAAGGATTTTCACTATTTTAAAAGAATCCTATTATATGTGACACTAATTTTCCTTAAAAAAAAAAGCCTCAAAAGAAATAAAAATCAAAAAGCTCAAGTGATTAAAATATCAGGTTGATCATGATACAAAAGAATGAAAGTCACTATTGCTAGAAGCTTCATGCTTTAAGAGAGAAACAGCAAAAAGAAATTCTCGCCATTTTCTCAGTGACAATTCCCCGGGCACTGGCTCGCTGCAGGATCAAAGAGCTCTCCTTACAGTACAACTGCTAACTCACGTGCATTTGCATTCTCTCCACGTATGTACTTTCTCTTCTTTCATCTGTCAACAATTTATATAGGTTGCACATTTGAAATAGAGGTGATAACCCATACATAATGATACACCGGAGGAATAAATCCAACACAGTTTTCTCTCCCAACTATTTGTTCAAATGGGCGCTAATTAACAAACACTACTTAACGGTGGAAATGTAACTGAAGAAATAGTTCTCTCTGTGCACATGGGTATATAATTATGCTATTTATTGAACTATCTGGCTTACATCGTTAAGTAATTTTTGTTTACTTTAGGAAACATCAAACATTAATCCTGAATTACCAAAGTTTTTACTTAGTTGTCTGGTCCGTGCTATAGCCTGTTCCTACTATGTTATATAGGGCTTCCCTAGGGGGCACAGTGGTAAAGAATCTGCCTGCCAAGCAGGAGACACAGGTTTGATCTCTGGGTTGGGAAGATCCCCTGGAGAAGGAAATGGCAACCCACTCTGGTATTCTTGTTTGGGAATTCCATGGACAGAGGAGTCTGGCACCCTGCAGTTCATGGGGTCACAAAGAGACACGACTGAGCACAGAACACACAGCTGGTCCTTATTTCTGGCAGGGCCCCCTCTGCCATTAACCAGCATGTGCTAAGGGGCACAATCTCTTCTTCACTGCTGCAGACAAAAGTAGACTTACTGACCAAGGGACTTCACATCCAACTGGCCATGCTTCTCACTGGCTTGGTCCCCCAGATTCCACCCCATCCTTTCCACTTACAACACTATAAGCACCAAGTTCCCCCCATCATTCTCTCCGCCCCCATTACCAGAAGACTCCTCCTAAGGAAAGAGGACCTTCCTTCACCGTCTCAAGGACATAATCAACTCTGGCCTTTCCCAGTGGTTTCTTGCTGCCTACTCCGCTCTCTAAATGTTAACTCAAATTTCCTCTTCAGATACTGTTTAAATTTGATCAAAAGAAATGACTTCTCCTTTACAGAACTCTCTGAGCAACTTTATAAATGAGCCTTGACAGAATTGTTTTCGCTGCTTTCACGCTATCACATTTCATTGTTTCCAGAACTCTCTGACCTGTATTTGATCACCCTCACTTAAAAAGAGATTGAGGCTTAAAGGGTAGAAAAGCCGGAATTTAAGCAAAGGCTCTTTTCCCTTACTCTGAATTTCTTAAGCATGTTTGTATTATCTGTGTCAAACTATTTCACTGTTAATATTATTTTGTAGCCTACTTTATATACCCACGCCAAGAGGCTTTTATATCTTCATTACACTAAGCATCCTATTGGCACTAACTGAACAACTTAATGATGAGATTAATAAACAAGCAGCTGTTTCAACTCCACACTTGGCAAATGCATTCATTGTATAGTGAGTCTTAGCATTTGGTGATCAATTCCGTGGCTCAGTCTTTTCCCCCATCTCTCTTCCCATGCTCACGAGCACCAAACAGTGGGGAAAGGCCAACATCTCAAGGTCTGTAACACTTACCAAGAATGGTGAAAAGTCTGATGTGGAAGGAGGCTCAAGTGATTATCTAAAATAAGGGTTTGATGCTAACTGTGGACTACGCCCAATGTCAGAAACGAGCACAAGCGTGCTGTGTTAAAGAATATTCACATCATTTAAAGAAGTCAAGTCATTGCCCAGTACCACCGAGGCCGAGGTGTTCAATAAGCACTGAGGGTTGTGCTGAACCAGGTTTTCAGAGTCTGTGTGCTTTTCCTGTCCACACCGCTGCTGTGTCCTTTCTGCCTATACTATCCCTTCCTCTCTTCCTTGAGAACATTTCCTTCCCACCACTTTTCTGAATCAATACCCCACACATGGGGTCTTGTTTGCTTCAAAGAAAGGCTCTGACGGCCAAGTACCCACTGCATGTTTTTAAAAAGAGCTGTTCCTTCCTCTTTTCACTGTTGGAATAATGCAGAGTCTTTTCAGAGGTCTGGCCTGTTCCTGATTTTCTGCATGGAAACATCCTGCAGGTCCACTTCATGTAGGGAGTGTGAGGTACTCCCTAGATCCCTGGATGCCATGAAATCTGAACCACACACTGCTGGATCCATCATCTCTCAGCCTCCTCCATAAGGAACAGGGATTGAGACAATAGAAGCATTTTCCAAAGGGGGTTCTGTAAAGTATTAGTTCTTCCCCAAAGAGGTTTTCAAACAAGTTTAGGAAATAACTAAATACCCTCCTTTGGAGAATCACAATGCCCAAAAGCACCTTAAAGGCTTTGGAGTCTTAAAGGAAATTCTTTTAATCAAGCATTCCCCAAACTTATTTGACCACAAAATCCTTTTGTTCCTATTATACTTATTCACATCCTGATTAATCAGCATTATGGAACGAACTTGAAAACGCTGCATGAGAGGCACAGAGAGGCCCAGTAGAGTGTAAATGTTTTAGAACTCTGAATAAAATCCAACACTTGATATCTACAAAACACAAAGACAGATTTCTATAAACCACCCATGATAATCAGTCTTAACACAACACAGACCAGAAATTTCACCAATTAGCAGCTACATTACTTGGGAATCTAAGAGTTTTATATCTCAATTCCTTCCTATAGAGGCAACTCAATTAGTGAAATACTATACACAGATCTACTCTTTCTGTGTATTAGACACAATGCAGAAGGAGTTCTAGAGCAATAGAAATTAATTACCAGTAATCACAGTAAGAGACACATTCTGGGACCAAGAGGCTGAACAGTGAATATCTACAGCAACTTTTGTGTGTGTGTGCGGCTGTGCTTGGTCTGTGTTGTTGCACAGGGGCTTTCTCTAGTTGCAGTGAGCAGGGACAACTCTCTAGTTGCGGTGTGCGGTGAGTGACTTCTCTTGTTGCAGAGCATGGGCTCTACAGCACATGGTTATCAGTAGCTGAGGCCCCCAGGCTCTAGAGCAGAGGCTCAGCAGTTGTGGTGCTTGGGCTTAGTTGCTCCATGGCATGTGAGATCTTCCCAGACCAAGGATCGAACCCGTGTCTCCTGCTTTGGCAGGTGGATTCTTCAACACTGAGCCAAGAGGGAAGCCCTCTACATCAACTCTTCTCCCCTGGTTAATTACCACATCTGGGCAATATCCCTAGAGATGAAAGGAGCATTTGTTAACGTGGACGGAAAGGCACCACACGCTGTTCTGGAGGGCTAGTGGAGGATTTCACAGTACTTTCCCACCTGGTTCTAGGAGCTCTTCACTGATTCCATTGTCATCCCTTACCTGACAAGAGTCATTTCTCCCATGCTCAGGAATCTTCTGCTCCAGTGTTACAATCCCTCCTTCTACCTTTGTCAGTGAGTCACAGTGCAAGGTACATTCTGACATCCAGTCACCAAGTGGTCATAGTCAATAAATCACATCCTCTGCCCTGCAAGTTTCTTCAGATACTATAAACCATAAGCTTTCTCTGTGAGAAAGGCTCCCCAAATCTGGAATAACCAAAGAAGTAACTCCCAGCTTACAAGATACCCCATAAGATTTCATGTTAAAGGAGAATATATTAAAGTAACTTTAAAATAAGATCTATAAAAGGGAAAGTTTACCAGGTGATGAAGGGTGAAGGGTAAGGAGGCAGTGGGAAGTGATATGTCAAAAACATTCTAAACTAGTTGCATAATGTCAAGGCCGAGGTAAGCTATACCTTTGACCCACCTTGTTCTTTTATTATATATAAGATTGTATTGGTTTCAACAACTTACACGAGGTATATGTCCACTCTTCTAACTCTCAACATACTAGCTTTCAAAGGCAGATAAAATGTTCGTGTTAGCTTATCAAGTAAAAAAGTCACAGTGCATAGGGCATCTCCCTGAACAGATTTATAAGGAACAACCCAAGGAAGCCAATCCAGCAACTAATTACCCCTCTCATTAGAAGAAAAATAGCCTCCTTCTCTATACTTGGTAGGAATTGTTATAAAAAAACTGATTTTAAAAACCGCAAGAAACATGTGGTAGCAAACTGACATAAATGCTTTCAAATCTTAGATAATCTTTAAGATGCATGTAGCACAAAAGAGAACAGCTGAGGGAGGTGAAGAAAATACAAATGCTCTGGGTTTTCCATAAGGTAAGATGTTCAAGCAGCACATACTGAAAGAACCATACACCGGTAAAATCTGACACTTCCCTTAAGATTTGAAGTTTGTTACAGTAAAACCGCACGTTAAGTATCATGATAAAAAAAAATGCAAAGTATAATGTGAATCTTAAGCTTTAGGTATTTTCACTAAACTCCAGGGTTAGACTGCTCATCAAAAAAGCACAGAAAATGAATATTTCACTACTGTTAATAATATCAGTAACTAATAGGAACCTCTTAGGCTAGTTGTTATTTAGCTTGGCAGGGGTGGGGGGGCCTCCTTTTTCACTATGAGAATTAAGGTTATATAAAAGTTACAAAGACCACCCCCACAATAGCAGCTGGACTCTTTATCATCTCTTATTTGAAAAAAAACTTACCTGTGAATCAATTTGAGGACTCTTTGGATCAAGCTGTTACCCACTTTCTGGACTCTGAAGCCCACAAGATGGACTCCAGGTTTAGTTTAAAACCATCACACAAATCCAGAACCATAAGTACACAGTATACAGTATTACCACTGCTTATTTGACAGATGGAATAAGGCTTCCTGATCATGGAATCAGCTTCCCTGATAGCTCAGTTGGTAAAGAAACCACCTGCAATGCAGGAGACCCTAGTTCGATTCCTGGGTCAGGAAGATTCCCCTGGAGAAGGGATAGGCCACCCACTCCAGTATTCTTGGGCTTCCCTTGTCGCTCAGCTGGTTAAAAACCCACCTACAGTGCGGGAGACCTGGGATCGATTCCTGGGTTGGGAAGAGCCCCTAGAGAAGGAAAAGGCTACACACTCCGGTATTCTGGCCTGGAGAATTCCGTGGACTGTACAGTCCATGGAGTCGCAAAGAGTCAGACATAACTGAGTGACTTTCACTTTCACTTTTCCATATATGATAAAAGAGTCTCACTTCAAGAGGGATAATTCATGTGACCAGTAAAACAGCTTGAGAAGCAGAGTATCAGTAATGAAATTATTCTTATTAATAAATCAACTACTGCCATAACTTGCTTTACTAATAAGCACAGTTCCTGGCTCATGGCAGGCACTCACGTCTGCAGATAAATGAACCCTTGACCAACCTTAGGTAGGGTTACTCGGCTACTCTATAGACTTTAACCTTTCTATGTATAAAAGCAGGCTTTCTCTGACAATTTTCTCAAATTAAGTTTTCGGATTGATCAAGGCACTTTGAAACTCTGACATCAAGGAGAAGGAAGAAAAAAAAAGATGCTTCCATTTCATGCAAAAAGTCACACAGACAGGGGAAGTTATATGTTGTGATCCCCATGCTGAAGTTCATCAGACTTTCATCTTAGATTAAATATCACTTTATCAGGAAGGAGTCCACTAACCACCAACCTACTGCCCAGAGGATATTATGCCCCCTGAGTTAATAACTCTCCTTAAAAACTTTTCCCTTTGCAGTACACAGCACAACAATCATGAAATAATGACTGTACTGCTCTTTGTTAAATGTTTGTCTCCCTCTCTAGACTTCAGACATTCTGAAGGTGAGGTCATGTGGGCTTTGCTGATTGACCTCAGATTCTAGCACCGAGAAGTATCTGGAATATAGGTGTTTAGAAAACATGTGTTCAGTGAACGTTTGAGAACAAAAAGCCAGCCAATGGTGCCCTTCAAGATTCTTAAATAATAAAAACTTAGAAATCAAGAAAGGGAACATTAGGTCATCAAAATGTTCAGAACATCACTCTGTTCTCAGCATGAAACTGAGAAAAGTTTTTCCTCAGTAGTCACAGTGATAAAAGAAGTAAATGGATCATACTATATCTATGTGCCATTTTATAGCTTTCAAAACACTTTCATCACATGTGTGGTCTCATGACTGAAAATCTCTGTAGAGTTCCTACTGAATTGTTTGTGGTTTAACATGTTTTAAAGAGTTGTGACAGGTATATAACCCATTTACCCTGAAGGTTTTTATAAATGACTTACGGACTGTCTGGGAATTTTGTTTTTTTTAGTGTTCACTGCATAATATTCCCTCTACACAACAGCAGAGCACTGAAATAAATACTGATTCCAAATAAAATCTTCAAGCATTGTAGAAAATAGCAGCTCTATTTTCTCAAAGGACAAAGAAAGGCGATCTGAGTGCTTTGTTAAAAGCCAAAGGGAGTTCCCAGCGATGGCTGGTAAATTGAGCCACACCTTTAAGGTTCCAAAGTAAACTTCGAAAACATTTTCAGAGGTTTATAACCTTCAGAATTCTGTGAAGATGAGAGCAGATGAGAGATCTTCATTTAAATAAGAAATTCCAATGCTCTTTGACGATTAAAAAAAAACTTTTTTAACAGAAAAGACCAGACAGTAGACCAGAATCTTGGCAAAGGATACAGGAATGGCAGTACTGCAACTCTTAAAAGTCTATGACAGAGCAGAAGTGAAACAGGACTCATAGGGGTTCCTATCATCTGTATTCTTTCTTAATTGTTGTTATTATTTGGTCACTAAGTCGTATCCAACTCTTTTGTGACCCCATAGCCCACCAGGCTTCTCTGTCCATGGAATTCTCCAGACAAGAATACTGCAGTGGGTTGCCATTTCCTTCTCCAGGGGATCTTCCCAATCCAGGGATCAAACTTGTATCTCCTAAATTGGCAGGTGGATTCTTTACCACTGAGCCACCAGGGAAGTCCATTCTTTCTTAATAATTTGATTTAAAACAATTTCTTTGTTTTAGAGATCATAAACACCTCATATTGTAACTCAATCAGCTAAAATCTAATCCTATATGATTCTTGGATTCCAAAGGAGGACAGGTTAAAGCCAATAAAAGTTTTAATTCAAAGCCCTGAAATAAAGTGAGCAAAGGACTTGTTTTTAAGAAAGATCCTATTCCACCTTTCTCAGGAGTGTGTTTGGAAATCCAGGTTTGTAATAACACACTATCTTTACCTCTATCAAATTTTATGAATGTCAAAGTGTTTGATACACAGCATCTAATCTGATTAACACAATAATCTTATGAAATAGGCGGGCGAAGACTTCTATAGATGAAGACCATGAGGTTCCAAGAGGTTAAGTTTCTTGACCCATGATCATAACTTGGAAAATGGGAGTCCCAGAGTTGTAACAGTTTCTGATCCCTAGACCCTTTTTATTCCTAAAGAACTATACCATTCTGACCCCTTTCAAGCTGCTATTCATTCTTTATCCCTCACCAAAACAAGAAATCAAATGGCAGTAAGACAGTACTCCATACTGTGTAAAGAGTGAATAGTACATAAAGAGGATAAAATATTCCCCTCAAAATAATGGTCATATCCCCACTATGTCTCTATATGGTTTTAGGTCTTAGAAATTTTACAAAATTATGATTTGTTATTCTCATATCAAGCTTATATAGACAGCACAACTTTGCATAAGAAAAAACTGCAACTAAACATGCTTTCTCCTCTATGAAAGATCAGGGACCTTCCTGACAAGTATTAGAATCACTGAATCCAAGTTGCTCCATAGTGCAGGGTGAGGTTAGGGCTGAAAAGCTGGATAAAACTCCAAGCATCATCTTTCCTTTTTAGTAGGGTGGGGATAATGGAATGAAGTCTCAAGATGAAAGAAATGCTGTTTACTACTGAATATGTGTGAGGGGAGGGTTGCTTTTCCTTTTTTTTCTTTATGAGTGACTCAGTTTTTTGAAGAGGGGAAAGTCCGATTCTTTATATAAAAATATCATGTGTATCTGTGAATCCTAAGGTTTACTAGGAAAAAAATTCACATTAAGTTCTTCAACTTTCAAAATCTGTTTTCTTATCTATAATGCACACTGTGCTGTTTCCTTTGCAAAACATCAAGGTTAAAGCAGAAAAGCCTACCAAATACCCTCCACAGAATGTAAGGGTCAATGCTGGACCGGTCCATATCATAGGTCTAACTCTGATCTTTGGCAGCAAACATACTTTATTCTTGGGCTTCCCCAGTGACTCAATCGGTAAAGAATCCGCCTGCGATGCCAGAGACCTAGGTTCAATCCTTGGGTTGGGAAGTTCCCCTGGAGAAGGGATCAGTTACCCACTCTCGTATTCTGTCCTGGAGAATTCCATGGACAGAGGAGCCTGGCAGGCTACAGTCCGTGGGCTCACAAACAGCTGGACAAGACTGAGCGACTTTCACTTCACTTCACTTTATTCTATAAAAACAGCCTTTTTCTTTTAAGGCAGTGATTGTCAACCTTGGATACATAATAGAATGGGTTTTTAAAAATACAGGTGCTCCAATCCTGCTCCAGACAGACTGGTGAAATCAGAATCTCTTTAGCTTAGAGTAGGGACTGGCTGGTTCTAAGGGTCAGCTGGAGTTGAAAGTCATTGCTAACAGTTTCAAACACCAGACATGATACCATTTTCATAGCTTCCTATGGAAGAAATATTCACAGTCTAAAGATAGTCATGATGGTTAGAAACACCAGAACTGTATAAGCTGAATGAGTGTATTACTTGCATATAAGCAGACATCCTTAAGATAGTCACAAATGCTACACTTAGTAAATATTAACCATCAAAAGAAAAAAGGAGAAAACAAAATTTTAAAGATGAAAAAACTCAGAAAACGGCATATAATCACAAACATATAACTATGTAATACTCACTTAAATATAGCTTAACCATTAAATCATATTCAAAAATTTCTCTTCCACTGAACAGCACCTAATCTTGTAAAATATTTGAGTTTTAGAATTTTCCCATAGATATAAGTAAGAAAAAGCAAATAAAGAAACCAGAAGTACAAGACATCCTATTACACAGGTATATGAAATCAGTTCAAAGGGGAGTTTCCACTGCTCAGAGGACAAAGCACTTCTCAGAAACATTACTGCAATCATATTGCTCATTTCTTACTCAACACAGTACTGCTGAAAAGGATGTTGCTATGTTCCCACCTTAACAGCTTTATGTGTTGTTCCTGTGATAGCCGGAGCCAACAAAGTTAAGTCTGGCTTCTGAAAAAAACGAAATGCCAAGCTGCTTTATTTTTAAACTTGCTCTAAAACTCTTCCCTATTATCTGATTCTATGAATTTTGCAATAGCTACATATTAGTTATAGCTGGAGAATGAGTAACCAAACCTAGTCTAAATTGTATGCTTAAACAAACATAACAATAAAAACAAGCTCTATGCAGTTTTTAGTTTTTTATAAAAAACTACTCACATTCAAAGGGGGCTTAGACTAACAAAATCTGAGACCAAAAAATGCAAGGAAATCTAAACGGTAATATCCTAATTAAATCTAGGTGACCTATTTAGGAAAATAGTTAAGATTCCTATTCTATGAACTTCCTGATTAAGAGATTAATAGCTACCACAGAAAGGATAAGAAAATATTAAAGGTTAGAGAAGAATTTTGATTTTGTGTTTCTATTTCTAAGTCAGTCACTTGTAACCAAATATAACCAGGTGAGTGGTGTAAACTTACATGGTTTATTGTAGATTGCACAGCCTCTAAATAATGGTTTAGTTCCCGATCCATCATTGCAAATTCAAACATTGCCTTATCCATACTGTATTCACTACTCACTTCAGCTGAAACATAAAAGGGAAATAAATTATTGTTTTTTACTTAAAATGCCATATCTGGGAAATACTGTACCAACATAATTATTAGTCAATGGTCTATGTAAATGATTTTGCAAAAGTATTACATCTTTTAAAATGTCTTCAATATACACCTGGTTCATTCAAAATTTGAAGAAGATGGCCAACAGAAAAAGGCTCGAAGGTGGAAATGTAGACTCAGACACACGAGCCTCAGGCTATGCCACCTACCTGGAGAGTCTGAAATCAACCACTACACTTTTCTCAGCCTCAGTTCCATCATCCATTAAAGCAGCCCAGTTATATATCTGCACATGAACCTCACAGTATCGCTAAAGATCAAATAAGGAAGATTTTTCACTTCTAGTAATGGTAGGCTAGGTTATGCAGACCAATCCTCCTACTGAAGACAACTAAGATGATTGGATAAAACAGGAAAAAAAGAGATCTTAAAAACAAAAGTCACAAGATAGTAAGAAAAACCAGGGCCAAATCAGAAGCAGAATGCAGGATACCAAAGTTGCATACATTCCCCTAGTAACTTGAGGGTCCCCACTCCTCAGAATAAAGATGAACTAGAGTAATAAGCCCACCCTGCTCCTCCAGGCTATAGGGAGGCTGGCCTTGGCCACTGAGCCGAACAGAGGGCAGAGAGAGAGAAACAACAAACGTTTTCTGAAAAACTGTAACAACAAGCCACAGCAGAAATAGATTCCCAAATGTTTCAGGAATCGGTCAGAGCATGAAACAACTGTGCTTACTGTATTTAAAAATTAAAAAACCCTCAGGGAACAAGAGGGTTACAAAAAGTGACTAGTCGACTACAAAAGTGAGATAATATTAAAAGTGCTTAAAAGAAAAAATTTCCCCAAGCTCTAGACACACAATTTAACAGATGAGGAAAAGATAGAGAACACAGGATAATAAAAATGTTAGCATTTAAAAACCTGAAAGAAATGCAAATAAAACTGGTGTCCTTAAATCATATTTGGGGACGCACACACTCAAAGATTCTTCATTCAAATACAGTAACTCAGACCAATGTCAGTATTCCTTGTCTCCCCTGAAGAACAATACAACTGTCTAGCTCAAAGTTATAAAATAATGTAAAACCCACTTACATTTGGCTTTTAAGAAATTATTTCCTAGACTTCTAAATTATGCTTTGGTTTTACAATAGTCAATAATAAACACATTCCTTAAAATATCTCCTGGGTTAACATGCTTTTAGTAGAGTATCTCTTGGCTTGTTAACACCCAGACTTCACAGAATATATGTATACCTCTACATAAGTTTTTTGTTTTTCTTTTTTGAGGAGTGGGAAGGAGCAGGGTTTATATAAGAAAAAAATTGTATTTACATTCACAAAATTAAATACAAATTTTAAACAAATGGTATAAGAGAAAGGTCTCAAGTCATATACCAAATAAAATTGTAAGACTATTCAAAAATGTCCAAACATCAATGAAAGAGACATGTTGCTTAGCTGTTGCTGGTACCAACGTGTCTCTATTGCCATAATATAGCAACTGTTTATTAAAAAATCATATTAATTGCTTGATGATCAGAAAGAGAATTTTAAACAATCTACATCCTAATGATGATGGGTTGTGACTTACATAAGTATTTTACTGTATATATTTACATTTCAGCAAATTGGTTAGGAGTTTAGAATTGATCTATAATTTAGGTTTTTTTTCAGTTTTTAAATTTCTTTTTTTAGTTTTTTCTCATTTAAAGTAATGAAAAATACAAAAAAAGAAAATCTTTTTAAAAAGAGAGAAATAGGCCCCTGGTTTCATACAAGCTTTATCTAATTAAAGGAAATAATGGTGCAGGATTTTTGTTTGTTTTCTTAAAGAAATCAGTGTATTTTATGTGTAATGGATTCTTATTTTGGGACCACTGAAAAAAGTGGGTAAAGCTGGTAACCTGAGCAAAGACTAACAGCATAAACTGCTTTCTAAAAAAATTCAACAATTAATGGAAATTTCAACCTAAATAGAAACTCTCTAAAGAATGTATCGGGGACAAATACAAGAAATAAAAATCTGTCAGGGGCTTAAAGCAGCAGGAATTGACATAACGTTGGCAACCTTCCTCTGGAATTGAGTTAATTTTTGAAAGCACTTAGAAATGTGCTTTTGACATTCAAGTTTGCAAAGTAAGCAGGATGATGCTCTTATTATCAAGGGCCCATGGATAATAGTAAGATGAATTAGATAACAATTTAAAACATAAGGCCAAGGAGACCTTCCCTGCAAAGGAGAACCTAAGTGATGATGACTAGGCCAGGATTTGATGGCATAAAGCCTAGGGGAAGCATCTAAGGAGGCCAACTGGGCACACGCACCTCCACTAAGGCTCAAGAATGTTGGGACAAGCTAAAGAACCTAAGTGATGAATGCAGCCCGAGGCAACAAAGAGAAAACACCGGAAGAGAGCAGGAAGCTACTCCTGAAAAGAGCTGAGAACCACGCCACACCTGGAAGTGATGCTCAGTCAGATAACTTCAGCCTCAAGTCAATGTTTTGACCTGCCGGAGAAAAGGGCTTGGAGAGACCAGAGACAGTAGATAAGAACTAGAAGAGACTCCCACAACAGCATCTGGAAGGGAGGCCATGAGAAACATCCATATCAAGCAGTTGTTAACCCCCATTTTCCTTATTATTACAATAATAACCTCTTTTTTGTGTTCATGCTTCAGAAATACCAGGCAAAGAAAGGTATACAGAATGTGTCTTGTTCTACTAAAGAACTGAGGTGGGGAAAAAGCATAGTGTTGTATGAAAAAGACTAAATAAAGCCCCGAAGAACTCAGGAGGAAAAGAGGGATAAACACAGGACAGGGAGTGGGCTGTGTACTAAAAAGTGGCTGGGGAATGGAGAGGGGCAGAAGGACTGAATAGCTAGAAGTCCCTTGATCCTTTATTCCACAGTATATAATTCCGCTATCCAAATTCTCCCACTCTTACAGGGACTGCCCTTCCTAAAAACCGACACCAACCAAATCCAACCCACCCTTCAAGGGCTGAGCTCAAGCCCTGCCTACTTTTGAACTCTACCAGCCTAGAAGGATCTCGTTTATCTTCACAACTGTACTTGATATTTTGGCACTTTGAACCATGAGCAATCTTGTCTTCCTATATGAATTTGTCTCATTTTTCCAAACAGATTTTAAACCATGTGAGGGTACGAACAAAGCCTTAGTGTTCTTGGGATCCAACAAAGAAATATAACAATGTTCTTATACAACCATCATATAATAAATTTGAAAATTAAAACTTTCACCAAACTAAAAAGTTTCCTGCCCTGATATTCAATTGAATTCAAATGGAAAGATAGGTAATATAAATGTATTTGCCTATTCTATTTTCATTGTGATTTTTCCATAGGAAAAAGGCTGGCCCCAAAGCAGGGTGGGGAGCAGGGGCATTACAAAAATGATGTTAAAATTCACTAAATGACATAGCTCAGAGAGGAAAATATTACTGTACCACACCTCTGCAAGCCTGGAAAGTAACTACAATGATAAAAATATATGTAATAATAATAGCTGTAGCTAATAATTAGTAAGCACTTACATTATGAGCCAAGATGCACTCAGCACACTGTGTTTATATTAAACCTCACAGCAATATTAAGAGAAAGGTAGTTTTATCTCCACTTTGTATGAGAAAACTGAAGCACCATGCAGTTGAAGTAATAACTCACTCCAGGACACATGGTAGTGAGTGACGGTCAGGCCTCGGCACGCAGACCTTCCAGCTGCAAAGTATGTACACTAGCCTTCCTGTGCTAAAAGGTGCTTCAACATGAGAAGGACCAAGCACCTCTAACCTCTCCATGAATATCTGGGGAACAAATCCTGGGGGCGGAGGGACTGGGGAGAAAGTCATGGCCCCCAGCTAGCTTCATCTCAGCTCTGGGTGGCCTGTTCCAAGTAGGACACTGGCCAAGGTCATTCAAATGTGACTGGGCCTGGTCAGGGAAAAGCTTTCCCAAACTCCTTGGAAGAGGAAATCGGTAACAAAGAGAAAATGATCCTCCCCTTACGAAGTTTTAACACTGGTGAAGAGAGTGATCTTTCCCAACAGCAAGGCTAATTGGAGGGGCTTTATAAAAGCAACCAAGTCACCCACTGAATGCTCAGAGAGTACCTAAGTCAGCTCTTCTAGCAGCTGCTAAGTCCACCAGAACCAGGCCAAGAGCACCAGCAGCAACACAGCAGGAAGCGGCAGCAGCAGAGAACTGTTTCGGGGAGGGAAGAACCTGGGAAGGCTTAACATGCAGGCATACTTCTGAGTGAAGCCCAGGGTCAAAACTATTTCTACTCCAAGTCTTTGATGGGGATTCCCTGGTGGCTCAGACAGTAAAGCATCTGACTGCAATGCAGGAGACCTGGGTTTGATCCCTGGGTCAGGAAGATCCCCTGGAAGAGGAAATTGCAACCCGTTCTGCTCCGTTACTCTTGCCACCGTCCTCCCTAGCCAAGCGGGGGTCTGGGAGTCTAACATTTCTTAGATGTGCCACTGAAAGAGCATTAATGTATTAAAATCAACTCGTGCTTGTGTTAATCAAGTGAACCTAAGCAATACACTTGAACATTCATTTACAAGCCAATAAATAGGTGGGGAGGTCTCCTGGAGACTTGGTGAGTCCCATGTAACACTTCTGGCATACCAATTAAGAAACTACTCCAAGAAATTACTTCAAGAACTAGCTGAAATTTGTCCCCCTACTCCTGCCCCTGCAAATTAAGTCCAGAGGGCACAGATAATTATAACTGTTCCTGTAAGTACACCAGTACAGTGGCTGGCCTCCTGCAAATCAGCCTTGTTCATACCCAGTGATCCGGCTCAGCACAATCCCAATCACTATGGACAACTAATTAAGTCCTATGGACTGCTAATAGAACTCGAAGAACTGACCAAGTGTTATGCAGACCAGGAAGGACCACAGGATGAAGTCCATTCTTTAAAGACAGTTTCTGTTTCATTTTCCGGTTCATTGGCAAACCCTAGAAAAATAGTGACAATTGCTGAATGAGGGCTTCTTTTTAGGCTGAAGAGCTCTGATATCTATCTAATGTTTATCTGAATGGAGGCAGTTGCCCTGTATATGATTCCCCTAAAGTCAAACAAACCTGTAATTATGCAATCTCAGCAGCCGCGCTAATCATTAGACACGTCACCTGTTACCCAATGTCAGAATGCACTAACAGCAACACTATCACCATACTATTCTCTCTCGAAGTGATGGATAAGGCATTGAAGTTACATGCTACATAAAGTACATGAAGCAGAAATGGGTGATGTAGTATTGCAATCAAATTCAACTTAAAATTCATGAAATTTCAATGAGAAGATGACGGCCGAGATGGGAACCAAGTATCCAAGCAAAATAATTGTATGAAAACCAGCAATCAGTGAGGGTTGTCTCAAAAGTGAAAGACTGGGGCAAAATGAGGGAGAACAGAGAGGTCTCAGGGAGGACAGGAAGGGAGGAGACCGACTGGCTATTTTTACAGATGTCAGCAGACTCAGGTGAGACAAATTCCAGGTCCTCTGTGGCTAAACAATGTAGGTTGTAAGCCTTTAACAATATGGTAATTCTGGATGCAGCACAATACAGACTCATGAGAGTTTATCCAGGGTGAGTTCCAAGATTGTCTGGTGTCTATTCCCACCTTATTCCTCCATATAATACCACTTTCTTGGCCACTGGTGAAAAAACAGGGATAGAGAAGATTCTCTGTCTTGGCTTCCCCAGGTCCAGATGTGCATGGTCAACAGACCGGTCAAGCTTTCCTTCCACACCAGTGACCAGTTCAGCAAGAATGGAAGGTGAAGTGATGCCACTAAGAGATGCAGCTTCACGGTCTAAACAAGGCCCCTCCCAAGCCACAGCCGTCCTCAGCAGCAGCCTAAGGAACGTACTGAAGAGAAGTAAGTTCTCTTCCCAGAGGCCTAGCCCCAAGGTTTGGGAAGCACAGCTGAAAAAAGTCTGATAGCACACAGCACCCAGAGTCAAATAAGTTCCCTCACTGTCCTTCAAGTCTTCAGTAGAACTGCCTTCAGTGAAAACAGACATGAAAAAGCAGACTCCTGCCCTCCTCCCTCCCCTAGCACATCCATCCCAGCTCATCTCTAGGCCACCTCCCCACACCACCAGATATCTCTTCTATGATTCCAGCCCTAGGGTCCTCTTCCAGAACAGGACCAAATGCTTCATGCCTTCTTGGTCCATGAGACCCCTTTACCTTTACAACAAGGACACATGTGGGTGTGTGTAGGGGAGCAGCGGGTGGGCTTGGGAGGCACACCCTCAAGACAAGTTTCACCTACTTATCCCTTCCAACGTTCTGCCATGATTCAACAGCACTTTTGCCCATGCTCAAGTTGTTTCCTGAAATTTTGTCCTAAACAAACAAATACTGCAGCATCAGGTGTTTTTTTATTCTATCAAGTCATGTATAGGCATGTCTGAACAGGAACAAGACCAATTATATAGAGTTGAATAAAATTCAACGCCATGCATTTTATTAGTAAAATACCAAGACAAAGCAGCCATTCAGTGTTTTACGGGGGTTGCTGACTCCAGTTCAACATGAACCACACACTCAGAAGGATCTGATAATCGTTCAGTGCCATAAAGTACATGTGTCCATTTGGCAAGGAGGAAGGAAGAAAAGGAGGCAGAGAATGGCCTGGTTTATGTTTTAAATTTCCTAGAACAGGTGGTACATAGAGAGATTTTACTTTCTGAAACAGGAAATAGGGAATAAATATTTCCTAATCTCTTCAAATTAAAATTGATCCTTCCATTATTTTGTAAGCAAGAAATATCTTCTTTTTGGATAAACTCAAATAAATGACAGTATAAACCAGACTGCCTCTTCCTCCCTCTTTGGGAAAAAAAAAAAAGCCCCTTCCTCTTTCAAAATACAGCTCCAACTATCTCCAGCAACATATTAATATATTACACACACACCTACCTCTATGAGTGGGTGTGTGTGTGTTTGTTTCCTGGCAGGCTAGTATTAAGCAATCATTATATATTCATCAAAAGTCGAATTTAATGACTTACTCACTGCTTGAGCAATATTTAATAGAAATTTGGTTACTTCTCACTGCACTGTACCTTAAACACCATTATTCCTCCTCACAGATATTCCTGTGGTAAAATTAAAATGGAATCCACATTACATAACTGCTTCCCACCAGAAATTATAGTGAAGAGTGTTAACTGTTTATGATATCAACTGGTAAGCAACTGCTTCTTTCACAAGCTTAGGGAATATTGGGGAAATCTTTGTGAAATATTGACCTTTACAATCATCTATACCCATCTATACAATTTTCTTATCATAGTAATACCGAAGAGGGAAGTTGTATAATACAGTAACTCAAAGAGACAGTTCTGGAGTCACTTTACACTCAAATCCAGGTTATGTTGCTTGCTATCTGTGAGTCTTTGGCACATAACTCTGAGTCTCAGTTTCCTCTTCTGTCTAATGGGTACGATAACAGTACCTAACTCACAAAGCTAATATGAGGACTATGTGGGAAAATGTAGCTAAACTGATTAGCACAGGGCCTGGCCCACAGTATGCACTCACAAAATATTATCTATCATTATAATAATTACAGAATGGGTAACTACACTACAAATGTAGTTAGCCTAAATGCTGAAAGCACTTTGCCTTTAGAACTAAAAAGTATCCAGTGAAGTTCACTGTTTCAACTCTCGCAGAGGTTTCGGACAACATGAGACCAAAGCACTAATATAAACCCACAAGACTACAACGTGCTATGAGAAGCTTTACCAACAAACCCCCATCCCCACACACCCACCACTCACACACTACTGTCCAGAAAACTCACTCACCTAGCAAATGCTTATCAAGCACTTACTACAAGCCAGGCAGAGGTGGATACACTCTGAAGCAAGAAGGAGTGGCTATCACTGCCCACGTCAGGGAGGAAAGGTTTAACAGGCAAGGGGGTAAATGTGACTTGTGTCTGGAAGCGTTAGTGTGCATCAGATGTTCACCAGTTTGTGTAGAGGCTAAACAAATGCCCTCAGTCCTCTCCACCTCTATAGTGTTTAAATGGTCACACAAAAACCCTGAGAATGAACAGAGAAGACATAGATTAACTCTTCACTGACCACTGACCACGTGCCAGGCACTTTGAACAAACTCCTCATCCTCTGTCACAACAGAGTAAATGAGGTCTTGGTAAATATCATTTCAAGACAAGGAAACTGATGCTCACTCAGGCTAAATCATTTGTCCCAAGTCACACAGTTAATAAACGGTAGAGTTAGGATCTGACCTCAGGTCTGACTAAGAGCATGGAAGGCATGTGCAATAGTGTCTGAACTATTACATACAAATAAGTAAAATACACTTGATGCAAAAGTCATGGAATAAAGATACATTGGTTCTCTGGTCTAAGAAATTCTCCTAAACATTACCTTCTTCTAAGAGTGAGAGAAAGTCAAAGAGAGCCTAACTTATTCTACCCCAAAGCAATGGCGACCACCTTTCATTATATAGATAAATATTCCTTAGGATGTGTAGTCAGTATCTATAAACCACCATGATAAAGGCATAACCCAAAATATTGCTTGAAGTACATTCTATGGAGAATAAAACTTAGAACTCAACCTCTGGATACAATCTTAATCTTTACCAGTCAACAAAAGCACTATGAACCCCAGGCTACGGGTATCTATCATTTTAAAACATATCCATAGACGTCTTTTGGCTAGCTATTATAAGGTCCTTAAGTCTGTCTTTTATATGATTGAGATCCTTTTCTTATACCCTTCCTGTCCATTTGTTCCTATCTAATCCCCAGCAGACTGGAAAGAAACAGTTAATTCAAGGCACTATGTAATATTTACAGCAGCATCCCAGTCAACATAGTTTCAGTGACTGCCATTTCTCACTGGTTTTCAAGTCCCTGGCTGTGCCCAAGTTTTAGATAATAGTTTGGGGGCTGAAGAAAGCTCAGGAGGCTTAAAGAACAAAGCCTGGCTTTGAGTTCTGGTTCAACATCAAAGCTCTCACATGAATTTATGGTAGCAAAGACAAAAAAGGCAGCGAGGCTTAAACCTCACGTAACCACTGAAAAAATGTAGGTAAAGCACCCCACAGGATGTCTTAAACATAGTGGACTCTAAATAAACAAAGGTTAATTTACAGTTAACTTTTGTGTACTTTGCAATATTCCCCAAGTAAAATCTTTCTATTTCACTTAAACCAGTATCTATTTGAAAGAAACAAAAAAAATTTTTTTAAATACAATGTGGCAAGAAAAAGACAAACTGTCCCATGAAAAACTCAGCAAACAGATATAAGCAGAAATTCTCTGAAAAGCTTATTCAAATGGCCTAGTATCTACTGAATTATCCATCATTAGGTTATCTCCTGGCTTACCTGGTGGCTCAGATGGTAAAGTGTCTGCCTGCAATGAGGGAGACCTGGGTTCGATCCCTGGGTTGGGAAGATCCCCTGGAAAAGGAAATGGCAACCCACTCCAGTACTCCTGCCTGAAAGATCCCATGGACGGAGGAGCCTGGTAGGCTACAGTCCATGGGGTCGCAAAGAGTTAGGCATGACTGAGTGACTCTCTCTCTCTCTCTCTCTGGGTCATCCCACTTTTTCAAAGTAATAAAGTATATAGTTAAGAAATTAACTAAACATAGTTGAAAAATTCAACCAGTACCGTAACGTGGTGTCTCCAATCTCCAAATTCCCTCCTCAGAGGCAACCATTGCTATGAGGTTCTTGGGAATGTAATCCCATGGAAATATTTTATGTATAAGGTTGTGGATTCTTAAGAGAAGATGTATAAGGCGTCCTCTCTTAAAAGTGTCTATATATACTTACAGAAGCAGATACTTACAGAAAACACATACAGAAGTAGAGAAACAAGAAATTTTATTAAATGGCCAAACTTTAGAAAAACAGCTCTCACAATGCCTCACACTGACAACTGCATAAATATTTTCTCTCTGCCCTGCTGCTGCTGCTGCTAAGTCGCTTCAGTCATGTCCGACTCTGTGCGATCCCATAGACGGCAGCCCACCAGGCTCCCCCGTTCCTGGGATTCTCCAGGCAAGAACGCTGGAGTGGGTTGCAATTTCCTTCTCCAGTGCATGAAAGTGAAAGTGAAGTCACTCAGCCATGACCCCATGGACTGCAGCCTACCAGGCTGCTCTGCCCATGGGATTTTCCAGGCAAGAGCACCAGAGTGGGGTGCCACTGCCCTCTCCGTCTCTCTGCCCTAGTCTTCAGTAAATGTGCCTGAATAGAAAGAACTATGAGTGGCTGCTTCAGTTTACTGTCAAAATATCCATTTTAAAATATGTAAAGGTAAACAAGAACATCTGGGAGAAGAACATGAACATTAAATACCAGGAAAGAGTGATGCTAAACAAAGAACACAATGTGAGTGTTAGGGGGAAATTTCCATTCACTCAGTGAACAAACACCTACCAAACACAGACCATGTGCCTGGCGCGGTGCTGGGTGCCCTGGAGAGAGCAATAAACAAGGTAAACACCCTATATCCGCTCAAAGGATGCTTACAAATTTCCATTCTACACAGAAGTTTCTAAAAAGCCCTCATATGATGATGTGGCCTTGGCATTAGGTGAAAGCTCATTTCTCCATCAAATGGCTCTAATTATTAGAATCATTCCAAAGAAAGAGCTGACTCAGCGCCTTCTAGAACAACTCGAGGCAATGACAACCATAAATCTGAATTGCTCTTTCACACACATTAACTCACTGACACCTCATAACCTCCTTATGGAGTGATTTTACTCTCTGTTTTATATGGTTGAGGAAATTGAGGCTCAGAGAGGTTAAGTGATGCCACTGAAGTCATGCCTCAGTGTCAGATGTAGAACTTAAACCCTGGTCCTCAACTCCAGAGCTGCAGAAGAGCACCTGCTGGGGACACACAGAGTCAACTCTCCCAGATTACAGTCCTTCAAAGACAGGAAGGACTACTTAAGGTGGCTGCTCAGTGTCTCCCACTCTGCAAGTCTTTGCTTCATCAGAATAAATAATTGAGCCTCAAGTTCCTGCCTTCATGTACCCATGTTCCTTTTTAAAGATGGACTCCAGAATAAAAAAAAAAAAAAACAGTAATTACAATGACACATTAACCAATTGAGACTATGATAATACAATTATTCCATGTGTACCACTGTGATCCTGGGTTGACTTTGTCAAAAAAAAAAAAAAAACTTCAACAGGAACTGCTATTAAAGTAGACCTCTCCCTTCCTACATTAGTACCACTGAATTTTTCAATCTAATATTCAAAATTTAAGATGTCAGATTTTATGTTTCTGAAATCTGGCATTCTATTTCATTCAGGAGGTGGAGGTCTTTCTGAATTTTAAAATGTCATCTAAGTAACAGGTAGCGTCCCCTATCTTCTATGATCCATAAATCCAACCCCTCTTTCTTTCTATTTTTTCAAGAAGTTAAATGAAATAATAGCTAACATTTATTGAGCACTGTCTATGTCAGACATTATGCTAAGCAACTTACATGCATCATTTCATTCAACCCTTGCAATAACTGTGGAGAAGACACTGTCATTCCTCTTTCGATGGAAGGAAAAAACTTTAAAAAAAAAAATGAGCTCAAGAGGTAAAGAACCTTGAGCCAATATCATACAAATAACAAACTGCAAAGAGAAGACTCAAATCAGGGTTGATTAAGCAACAGAGTCCATTTTGCTAACTACCTCAATAATCATCAACCTTTGGGCATAACCTATGTTCCAAGTCATAAGACTTCCCGTGGTCATGTATGGATGTGAGAGTTGGACTGTGAAGAAACCTGATCACCGAAGAATTGATGCTTTTGAACTGTGGTGCTGGAGAAGACTCTTGAGAGTCCCTTGGACTGCAAGGAGATCCAACCAGTCCATTCTGAAGGAGATCAATCCCAGGTGTTCATTGGAAGGACTGATGCTAAAGCTGAAACTCCAATACTTTGGCCACCTCATGCGACGAGTTGACTCACTGGAAAAGACTCTGATGCTGGGAAGGATTGGGGATGGGAGGAGACGGGTATGACAGAGAGTGAGATGGCTGGATGGCATCACTGACTCGATGGACATGAGTTTGAGTGAACTCCGGGAGTTGGTGATGGACAGGGAGGCCTGGCGTGCTGTGGGGTCGCAAAGAGTCGGACACGACTGAGCAACTGAACTGAACTGAAGACTTTGTCTAATGTCTTCCTAAGATCTATGCACACTAGATTAGAAACCATCCCTACCATACCAAGGCAGTCACTCTAGTCCAAAAAAAAAAAAAAACCCACAGGGGACGGAGGAGTGGAGAAAAACTATAACGATCAAGAACAAAAACATCTAGTAAGTTCATAAAATGAGATGGCTACTCAAAATGATGTTAATGAACAGCAACTACCTCAGACCAGCCTATCACCATACTCACTCCAAATAAATTTAAACCAAGAAAAAAAATACAAATGGGGTCAGCCTACTTTAAAACAGAAAGTTAATTAAGGAACACTTTAATTAAATAAAAATTAAGTCCACAAAAACTATAAAGGTAAGTTTGAGGAGATAAGAAGTTATTAGATCATAAGACCTATGGAGACAGGGACTATAATCTCTCTCATTTACCTATCAAGTGTTGGTCTAAATGAGAAGTATTTTCTTCTGAGAAACATTTCTTCAAGAGTGGAAGGGCCACCACTACAGAAGGAGGGAACAACTATATTCCATAATCCTATCTGTTGGAGGATAAATTCTATGCTATTTACTTTCAGAAAATAAAAATATATTTGATTTCGTAAAAACAATGGCAAATCAATCTGTTAAACTTCAATCATTGACAGCTCCAAAAAATAAATCTATCACAACTTACCATACACATTTTAGTAACTGTACTAGCTAATCAGCATCTTTCCTTAGGTCTGTAACTCCGAATAGTGCAAGATCCTGAAAAGATGTCTCTGAGATTTTATACTATGATTCCTATTTTTCTCACTACTTATCTCATCATTTCTAACATTTGTTTTCTTTGACTTCACTTTACCAGACTTAAATCAGTAGTGACTCCGAATACTGTCTCTGTCGTGCCTTCTTAAAAGCTTCTTTATCAAAGAAAGGATCATCTATAAACACTTAAACTGACTGGAAGTGTCTCAGAGAACGCTTTGCTGGATGAAGTAGACTACTTCTGTAATAGGAATTATCACCCACTACTGTATCAATTTCTGGATGACAACAACAGTGAACTGCAAAGTAAGAAATAAAGAACTATTAATATTAAATGAGTAACTAACCGGTTCTGGAACACTGCAGTAGTATTTATAAAATGGCAGGGCCCAATCAATCACATCCCACACACAGGCACCCAGTCTCTGCACCGCAACAGAAATAAACGTTATTCAAGACCTAACCCCTGACGTCATCTTGACTTCTCCCTTTAGCATCCTCCACACTGAACTTTCATATTGGGCTTCCCTGGTGGCTCAGCTGGTAAAGAATCTGCCTGCAATGCGAGAGACCCCAGGTTGATCCCTGGGTCAGGAAGATCCCCTGGAGAAGAGAATGGCAACCCACTCCTATATTCTTGCCTAGAGAATTCCACGGACAGAGGAGCCTGGTGGGCTCCAGTCACAAACAGTTGCACACAATTGAGCAACTAACACACACACACTGAACTAGTTACCGAGTTCTATCAGCTCTGCCTGATTAACTCAACTTTTATCTCCTTCCCAATTACAGCTGCCTTAATTTCAATCTTTCTTGTTTCTTTCTCACATTAGCAGTTTGCTTCCTTAATGACGTCCCTTTTCAATATCTTTTCTGCTCCAATCCACCTTCTATGTTGGTATCAATTCTCCTTCTCAAGAGATGTTACTCTTGTTTTTCAAAAGCCTACCATAGTACTTCCACTTCTGGCCAAGACAGAATCATGAGAACCACATATATTATTCTGCCTATGACACCCCAAAAATTCAAAGTGAAATAAATGAAAAGCTGTTTGCAAGACAACAGACATATGCAAGAAGGAAGGAAGGACAGTGACTGAAAACACATAAGGTCCTGTAACAGCCCATCTTACTATCATGAGGGAGTTTCCGGGCTGCAGGGCACACAATACCAATCAAAACAAACAAACAAACAAAAATTTTCAGCAGACATTTTACAGAAATTGTATAGTTCTTCTGTGTATTCTTGCCACCTTTTCTTAATATCTTCTGATTCTGTTAGGTCCATACCATTTCTGTCCTTTACTGCGCCCATCTTTGCATGAAATGTTCCCTTGGTATCTTTAATTTTTGTGAAGAGATCTCTAGTCTTTCCCATTCTATTGTTTTCGTCTATTTCTTTGCATTGATCACTGAGGAAGGCTTTCTTATCTCTCCTTGCTATTCTTTGGAACTCTGCATTCAGATGAGTATATCTTTTTCTCTTTCGCCTTTACCTTCTCTTCTTTTCTCAGCTATTTGTAAGACCTCCTCAGACAACTATTTTGCCTTTCTGCATTTCTTTTTCTTGGGGATGGCCTCCTAAACAATGTCACAAACCTCCGGCCACAGCTCTTCAGGCACTCTATCAGATCTAACCCTTGAATCTATTTGTCACTTCCACGGTATAATCATAACGGATTTGATTTAAGTCATACCTGAATAGTCTAGTGGTTTCCCCTACTTTCTTCAATTCAAGTCTGAATTTGGCAATAAGGAAGTTCATGATCTGAGCCACAGTCAGTTCTCAGTCTTGTTTTTCCTGACTGTATAGAGCTTCTCCATCTTTGGCTGCAAAGAATAGAATTAATCTGATTTCAGTGTTGACCATCTGGTGATTTCCATGTGCAGAGTCTTCTCTGTGAAATCTCTTGGCAAAACTCTGTTAGCCTTTGCCTTGCTCATTTTGTATATAAAACTACAGAAGTATACAAAAAAGAGCTTAATGAACCAGATAACCACGATGGTGTGATCACTCACCTAGAGCCAGACATCCTGGAGTCCAAAGTCAAGAGGGCCTTAGGAAGCATTATTATGAACAAAGCTAGTGGAGGTGATGTAATTCCAGTTGAGCTATTTCAAGTCCTAAAAGATGATGCTGTGAAAGTGCTACACTCAGTATGCCAGCAAATTTGGAAAACTCACCAGTGGCCAAGGACTGGAAAAGGTCAGTTTTCATTTCAATCCCAAAGAAAGGCAATGCCAAAGAATATTCAAACTACCTCACGATTGCACTCATCTCACACACTAGCAAAGTAATGCTCAAAATTCTCCAAGCAAGGCTTTAACAGTATGTGAAGTGAGAACTTCCAGATGTTCAAACTGGATTTAGAAAAGGCACAGGAACCAGAGATCAAATGGCCAACATCCGTTGATCATAGAAAAAGCAAGAAAGTCCCCAAAAAACATCTATTTCTGCTCTATTGACTATACCAAAGCCTTTGACTGTGTGGATCACGACAAACTGTGGAAAATTCTTAAAGAGATGGGAACACCAGACCACCTGACCTGCCTCCTAAGAAATCTGTATGCAGGTCAAGAAGCAACAGTTAGAACCGGACATGGAACAATGGACTGGTTCCAAATCAGGAAAGGAGTACATCAGGCTATATATTCTCAGCCTGCTTATTTAACTTATATGCAGAGTACATAAACGCTGGGCCGGATGAAGCACAAGCTGGAATCAAGACTGCTGGGAGAAATATCAATAACCTCAGATATGCAAATGACACCACCCTTATGGCAGAAAGTGAAGAGGAACTGAAGAGCCTCTTGATGAAAGTTAAAGAAAAGAGTGAAAAAGCTGGTTTAAAACTCAACATTCAAAAAACTAAGATCCTGGCATCCGGTCCCATCACTTCATGGCAAAGAGATGGGGAAACAATGGAAACAGTGAGAGATTTTATTTTCTTGGGCTCCAAATTCAGTTCAGATGGTGATTGCAGCCATGAAATTAAAAGACACTTGCTCACTGGAAGAAAAGCTATGACCAACCTAGACAGCATATTAAAAAGCAGAGATATTACTTTCCCAACAAAGGTCCATCTAGTCAAAGCCATGGTTTTTCCAGTAGCCATGTATGGATGTAAGAGTTGGACTGGAAAGAAAGCTGAGAAAGTCAAAGAACTGATGCTTTTGAACTGTGGTGTTGGAGAAGACTCTTGAGAGTCCCTTGGACTGCAAGGAGATCCAACCAGTCCATCCCAAAGGAGATCAGTCCTGAATATTCACTGGAAGGACTGATGATGAAGCTGCAACTCCAATCCTTTCACCACCTGATGCGAAGAACTGACTCATTGGAAAAGACCCTGACACTGGGAAAGATTGAAGGCACGAGGAGAAGGGGACAACAGAGGATCAGATGGTTGGATGACATCACCGACTTGATGGACATGAGTTCGAGCATGCTCTGGGAGTTGGTGATGGATGGACAGGGAGGCCTGGCACACTGCAGTCCATGGGGTCACATGACACGAGTTGGACACGACTGAGTGACTGCACTGAACTGACCTTTTGTAGAAACTGATTCTAAAATTTAAATGGAAATACAAAGGACCTAGAACTGCTGAAAGAACTGTGAAAATGACAAGGATGGAGGACTGACACTACCCAATTTCAAGACTTGTAATAAAGCCTTAGTAATCCAGATAGCATGGTACTGGGATAAAGACAGGCCCAAAGAACAAAATAGAGTCAAGAAGTAACAACACACAACATATATGCACAATTGATCTGACAAAGAAGCAAAGAGAAATGGAGAAAGGACAGTCATTTCAACAAGTGATGCTGGGACAACTGTCTATCATATGCAAAAAGAAAAAAACAATAATCTTTGTTTTTGATCTATACCTCCTGCTGCTGCTACTGCTGTTGCTAAGTCACTTCAGTCGTGTCCGACTCTGTGTGACCCCATAGACGGAAGCCCACCAGGCTCCCCCGTCCCTGGGATTCTCCAGGCAAGAACACTGGAGTGGGTTGCCATTTCCTTCTCCAATGTGTGAAAGTGAAAAGTGGAAGTGAACTCGCTCAGTCGTGTCCGACCCTTAGCGACCCCACGGACTGCAGCCTACCAGGCTCCTCCATCCATGGGATTTTCTAGGCAAGAGTACTGGAGTGGCTTGCCAGTGCCTTCTCCGCTATACCTCCTACCTTGCACCAAACACAAAAATTTAATCAGAATGGATTGCAGACTTAAATGTAAAACATAAAACCATAAATCTTCCAGAAAAAATTAGAAAATTTTTGCAAACTTGGGTTAGACTTGGATTTTGTATCCAAGATTTCTTGGATACAAAACCAAAAACACAATCCATAAAGGAGCAAGTGGATAAGTTGGAGTCATCAAAATGTACAACTTCCACTCTTGAAATAATGCTAGGAGTGCAGATGGGGAGAAGATATTCACAAATCATATATCTGATAAAGAACTGTACTCAGAATATAAAAAGAACTCTCAAACAAACGAACACAGCCCCAAACAACTGGAAACAATATTTGAATAGATATTTCAGGAGAGGTAGGACTTCCCTAATAGCTCAGTTAGTAAAGAATATGCCTGCAATGCAGGAGACCCCGGTTCGATTCCTGGGTCGGGAAGATCCGCTGAAGAAGGGATAGGCTACCCACTCCAGTATTCCTGGGCTTCCCTTGTGGCTCAGCTGGTCAAGGATGCACTTGTAATGCAGGAGACCTAGGTTCGATCCCTGGGTTGGGAAGATGCCCTGGAGAAGGGAAAGGCTACCCACTCCAATATTCTGGCCTGGAGAATTCCATGGACTGTATAGTCCATGGGGTTGCAAAGAGTTGGACACGACTAAGCAACTTTCACTTTCATGAGAGATGCATGCCAAAAAAAGCACATGAACAGGTACTTGACAGTATTGGTCATCCAGGAAATGCAAACTGAAACACTGTTGATAGCACAGTGGATAAGAATACACATGCAGAGGACATAGATTCGATCTCTGGTCCAGGAAGATCCCACATGGCTCAGAACAACTAAGCCCACGTGCCACGACTATTGAGTCCTCTTGCTGAAAGGGCCTGAGAGTAACAACTACTGAGAGCCCATGTGCTGACAGCCTGTGCTCCACAACGAGAAGCCACCACAATGGGAAGGCCCCACTCTCTGCAACTAGAGGAAGCCCAAGCAAAGCAACGAAACCCAGTGTACCCCAAAATAAATAAATGTAAATATCCCCTTAATGGACTCCACACACAAATTCCTAATTTTCAGACAACTACATTACCAAAAAAGTACATTTAACCATATAATTTAAACCACATTTAATTTAATTTAATCACAGTGACTCAGATGGGACTTCACAACATTTTAATGTCTCTCACTGTCATCATTATGGTTTTACTAGTAAAGTATGGAAACATGAATCAACAGAAATCTTTTATGTAACAGATACCAAAGAAACCAGCTTTTAGTCTATAATTACCTCACCAGAGTATGATTGCTTTTCATTATAAACCGTTTTCTCGAATTCCGTGTTCTCAAAGTGTGGTTGTCTGAGAAGCAGCATCAGCAATTCCCCAGAAAACTTGCTAGAAATGCAAACTCTCAGGTCCGACACCAAATAACTAGCAGAATTGGAAATGCTGAGGTGGGGACCAGCAATCTGTATTTTAACAAGTCCTCAGGCTTCCCTGGTGGCTCAGCGGTGAAGGTGGCTTCACTGGGTCATGAAGATCCCCTGGAGGAGGGCATGGCAACCCACTCTAGTATTCTTGCCTGCAAAACTCCATGGACAGAGCAGCCTGGCAGGTTACAGTCCTTGGAGTCGCAAAGTGTTGGACACAACTGTGTGATTAACACTATACTCAAAGGGGATTCTGAAGCCCAGTAAACTGTGAGGGGCCTTGTTCTCAGAAATCTTTTTTTGGCTGCACAGAGCAGCATGTAGGATCTTAGGTCCCTGACCAGGGATTGAACCCACACCTCTGGCAGTGGAAGCAGAGTCTTAACCACTCGACTACCAGGGAAGTCCCAGAGGTGCACAGTTCTAATATATGTTTTACAGTTAAAACGTAAGTTGCTTTTCTCTGAGAGACTTTCTGAATTCAAAGAATTTTAAGACAAAAAAGGAACTGTTACTTCAAATCTATGTTTTCAACAAATCTAGAACTCAGCCAGCTGTTTTCCTATTTTTATACTCCTGAATTATTTTAGGCCTCTTTATTAGACTAGAAAACCAGAACTGAATATAAGATCACATAAATAATACCTTCTACAAAAGCCTTTGTTTTAAAACAAACTTTCCGGCTTAAGTATCCTAGTCATTTACTCAAATATCTATTTTTGTAAATGTATCCAATGTTCCTTCCAAATTTACTATATTTGCTTCTAATTTCAGCCATAGATTGTCATCCCCCAGTGAACATCTACGCAACTTTTAATCAGGTCCAACTAAGTGGAATGGATTTTAAAAACAATTCCAGTTAGAAATTTTTTAATTGTTTCATAAAGATAGTTAAGAAACAGAACAAAAGTAGAAATGGTCTTCAACTCAATCAGGACAACGGGCTCTTGGTAATTCGCTCAGAGACTTGGAGTTAATAAATTCATCTTCTGGGTCTCAGTTCCCTTGTTGTAAGAGGGAACTGATGACCTTAAAGTCCATTTCAGTTCTAACGGTCTGTACATCTGTGATCTTACTCTAATGCTCCATGTACTGTACTTTTACGTTAATGTGACATTGTCATATTATTTTAAGTACCATTTAACAGTTTTAAAATTGTTTTAGGATACATGCCTCTTCTTAGGGTTCAGGAATATCACTATAACACCACTTCCTTGAGAGCTGAATATGAACAATAAAATATGAACATATGTAAACTTTTAGTTGTTGAAGCACCAAAATAGCAGTGTGACTTTAACAGTCTCTTCTTCTGTCTTAGATGGGCTAATTTATCTCCGAAACTATAAAGATGCATGGCATGAACCCCCAAAAGCAAAGATTTCAAACATAATTAACAACATGGGCTCTGTGGGTAGAATGCCCGGGTTTGAATTGAACCTACCAGTAAAGAATTATTTGTCAAAATTATCCAAACTTCTTAAACCTTAATTTTATTAATCTTCTGTTAAGAGGATAATAATAGTATCTTCTCCACAGAAACTAAATGAGCTGCTCTACTAAAAGCACTCAGCACGGAATGGACACTCAATAAGCATTAGGTATTTTTCTAATAGTATTTGCAAAATCAGCTTTCTGATCAGAAGGCATATGTGGAACTCACTTAGTAAACACAAGCGTACAGCTACTTCCTTCAAGGCATCCCACTCTCACTACAATGCGCAGAGGTTTTCAAACTTCAGGAGGAATCAGAACTACTTGGGCTGCTTTTTTAAAACACAGATTCCTGGGCTTGGCTTCTGAAATTTTAAATAAGCATTCCAGTTGTTTCTATGACAAGCTGTTGAGGACGGCAGTTTGAGAAACATTTCTATAGGGGTTTCGAAGAGACAGAACCTTTCCCTTCAAGTACTAACAATCCCCAAGCATTTTTTCCACTTCAGAACTTACTGCAGCTACTGCCATGTTGCTCCTGTTGGCTGTGTACCACATACACCTATGTCCTTTTATGTAGATTTCATTTGCTGTCACTTTTAAGTTCCAATACCTGTGTCCTGATTGAGTGATATAACATAACTCTTTACCTTGTATTTGAAATATGCCTAATCCTCTAAACCCCAACACCTCCAAACATGCGATGACTGAAGGCTCCTGATTCATGAACTATTTCTGACCTCTGAACACAGAAGATTCATTAACCCTGACTGCCGACCTACAAAACTGACTATGGTCTCATTCACAGTCTTGCTCTCAGAATAACACTTCCAACACTGCTGCTAGTAAACATGTCTTCAGTATAGTACACATTTTCAGACAGAGATTGGAATGTCAAAACCCATACAAATTTAACTCACAAAACCTTCATGTATACAAAACAACGTGAACCACAACACAGCAACAATCAGGGACCTGATGGATCCCGGGATGGAATGTAGATTATGACAGAGGAATTTACCTGCATTACAGATATCTGACATAAGCTCATTGAAGGAAGCTGGAGGGAAAGGGAGCTGACTTAAGCAACCCTGAATGGTGTTTTAACTGAAAACTGTTTAATACTACAGACAAAAAAGAACTGTACATAAACACTGTATGCTAGCTTATAATGTTGTCCATCATGGAGGTATGGGCTAACAATTATGAAACTGCTTTACAAAAAAAAGTATCTGGATGGTGGACAGTGGGAACCAAGTCTCTTAATGTTGAAGAGGGAAGTTACAGATAAGCAAAGGAAGAAGACTACAATTTTAGCATGTGATACTAGATAAGAGTTCAAGACATCAGCATGAACACACGGATACCTTAATGCAGATACAGATGGACAGATACAGAAACAATGACAGCTATGTGTTCATATCTGTTAGTATTCATGCATACACTTCCTATCTCTGACTACTGAAAGGGCCTAGAAGCAGTGACATTCTGCTGCATGCTAAGTCTCTTCAGTTGTGTCAGAGTCTTTTGCGACCCCACAGACTGTACCCTACCAGGCTCCTCTGTCCATTGGATTCTCCAGGCAAGGATACTGAAGTGCGTTGCCATGCCTCATCCAGGGGATCTTCCCAACCTAGGGATCAAACCCGAGTCTTCAGCACTGAAAGGCGGATTCTTTACCACGAGTGCCACCGATAAGCATACCGAGAGCCCAGATCTTAGTTTCTAAATATCAATTTCTGATAAATGGAACCAGAACGCCTTGGAGAAACAGATGATTTAGGAACTGGGACAGGGGAAACACAATTCTTTACCAAAGAATTCCCAACTGTGTATGTTGATATTTGTCCCTCTAAGAGGCGGAGCTTAACTCTCCTCACTTGTGTGGGTAGATTTAATGACTTGTTTCCAAAGAACAGTATGTAGAGGGAGAAAAAAGTAACTTTACAGTATACAAACCTGATAAACACTCCTGGGGCCAGGTGCCAAAAATCTGTATCACAGCAAACATGTTGATGTGTTGATGATGGGTACCCCCGGTAACATGTGATGAGAAGGGCTCTTGACTTTCATGGTCTTCCTGCCAAAACCACATAATCTCACTCTAACTATGACAAACCCAAACTCAGGGACATTCTACAGAATATCTAACCAGGATTCCTCAAAGCTGCCAAGGTTATAAAAACCAAGAAAAAAAAAATGGAGAAGAACAGAAACAAACTAAGATGCGACAAGAGATGGTGACTGAATGCAGCGTGACAGCCAGGGCTGGATCGTGGACACTGTCGTGAAAAAAGACACCAGTGAAATCTGAAAGGTCTCCAGTGTACCATTTGCTTTAGTCAATAGTAAAGCACCAATGTTGATTCTTAGTTCTGACAAACATACCATGGGAATGCAATATCTCAACAAGTAGGGGATCTGTGTGAGCGTACATGGAAACTCTGAGTTTTCTACAACTTTCTGTAAAACTAATAATAAAAAGTTTATTTAAAAGAGAGAGACAGAGAGCACAGAACAACCAAATGAGCAGAAAGGGAGACAGAAAAAAGAGATGAAGCTGCATTTAGAAAAGTCTACATGATTAAAAAAAAAATAATTCTTAACTGCTATTTGGTGTAAAGAATTTTACTTGCATGTAAGTAAGGCATTAGCCAGATAACATTATTACTACAACTTACTTTCTTGGTATTCAGAACACCTACGAAACACACACACACATATGAAATCTCTTCTCAACACCATCTTCAAACTGAAAAGATTAAATGGACTTGGATGCAGTGTGGCAGACAAACTGAAGAAGAAATCAAGAAGTACATCTGTTAACTAGTTCAACTATCTTAGACAAGTTATTTCATCTTTCTGGGCCTCAGTTTCCTGATCTGTAATAGAAGGAGGTTTAAAAAGATGCTTTAGGATCCTTTCTGGGTGAAGACAGAACCACCTCCCTGAAACCAAATCCTGCTAGATGTGCTCAGCCCCTCCTCTATCTCATCTGTCTGTAGCTTTACCCAGAACCCAGGATGCTGGCCCAGACCCTCTGCTCATTTCACATATTCTAAGTAACAAATACACATTGCATGGCTTCAATTCCCTTGGGTACGCTGTTCCCAAATACTTACCTTTTTTATCCCGAACTCAAAGACCAACTGCTTAGTGGTCGTCTCCACTTGGAGACATATCTAAAACTGAATTCATTTCCCTCAAAACACTAGTCCTTGAGTTCCCATTTGTGGTAGGCAGAATAAAGGCCCCCCCGCAAAGGTTCCATTTCCTAATCTGCAGAACCTGTGAGTAGGGACATTCCATGGAGAGAGGGAATTAAGGTTGCAACTGACCTTGAGAAGGGAAGATAAATTATCCTGGGTTACTCTGGGTACACCTATTAACAATACAATCACGAGGGCCTCTATTAGTGAAGGAGAGCAAGAGGGTCAATGTCACAGTGATGCAGGATGAGAAAGACCGGACTGGCCACCGCTACACAGGAAGATGGAAGGAATGTGACAGCCCCCAGAAGCTGAGAAAGGCAAGAGAACAACTCTCCCCCAGAGCCTCCACCAAGGAACACGGCCCTTCTGACACGCAGATTTTAGCCCAGGGATTTAACCTTCAGACCCCTGACCTCCAGCTCTGTCTGAGAATAAAACTGTGTTGTTTTAAGCCACTAAGTCTCTGGTAAGCTGTTCCACAGAAACAGCAAAATGATACCCCTGGCTCTTAACGGGGAATGCTTCAGTCAGAAACGAGTATCAGTGCTGACTTCTTCCTTTTCCCTCAATTTCCATATTCAGTAGATCACTGAGTATCATCAACTATCCCCCCTTTGTCTCTTATGAATCTGTCTACTTCTCACCAACCTCATACCACCTTTCTAGTCCAAGTCACTGCTACCTAATGCCTGGGACCAAACAGTCTCCTGATGGTTGGTCTACCCTCAGCTCATTCCTAGGAAACCACTTCCCACAATATAGCCAAAGAATTAAAGCAAATACTAATTAAAGCAAATACCAATTATAATACTCAACACCTCTAATAAACGTATGAGTACCTATCCTAGCTCTTAAAACCTAATTTCTTTTCCAGATCCAGTTAAAATGCAGTCTTAATGAAAAAGAGAAGTTAAATCAGTCACCTCTTAAACACTGACAGGAAATTCAAATTTTGGCAAGGATCCTTTGTAAAGGTTCTTGAGAAATCCATTCCCATGGTGCTCATTGGTTGGGACCAATGAAATCCATTAAAGAAACCCAGAACAAAAGTTTATTAAAATCCTTGTTCACAAGGCAGTCATCTGCTTCACTTGTGCTCTAACTGTATTAGAATGTGAAGGAATTTGCTTATGTTCTGCAAAGTTCCTCCACTGGTGAGAACAGTAAGGATAAGAAGCAAAAACAAGATCACTGGAGTGAAAATGCAAATATTAATATCATTAAATAACTGGATGAACAAAAAATTACACGAACATGCCATCAGTTAATCAAAAGGGAAAAGAATGAAGAAGAGAAACTGTTTCACAGTCAGTCATATGAAGCAACTCTTGGACTCGCATGATAATCTCTTGAGTTCATCTGGATCTATGAAAAGGCTTCTGGGTATTATTAGGGATTTGATATATGAATTTAGTAGGGTTCATTAGTAAACTATTATTGGTATTTTCCTTCCCAGTTATTAAGTATCTAAACACAGGTGCATAGTGTACCTTAGAAAAATAAGGCAGATACAGGGTAATTCTTTGAAATTCAACAAACTCCAAAATAACCAAGGACTCTGGAAGGCTCCATTCTAAGAGAGTAGAGAGTACTAACAGCAGCAGCATCTTCTGTGTAATAGACCACATAATCTTTTTTTTGCAACCAGTTTAAATATCTATTTCAGTCTGTCCCAAAGGCACTCCAATCCTCTGTGCTTGAAATTAAACCCCATACTAATTTTTCTGAAACTAGAACACGTTTCTGCTTCAGCAAGTGTCACAGACGTCATTTTGTTCCTACTGAGAAGATGATGTCCATTCCCAGGCCCCTTCCCCCACATACACTTGGCCATCACAACACATTTTCTCAGTGTCATTCTTCATTCCAATGGGAAGGTATATACTTTACAGCTGTTTATTCACTAATCCTCTTTATTATCAAGGTAAGTGTTTACAGGCTGACAAGCCAAGCTACTTTGTCATCTGGCATGACAAAGTGCATAAATTGTTTCGAACTAGGAACAACTGTGAAAAGGAGATATTGGCCGTATTTTACCCACAAAGAAAAAGCAGCGCAAAGAACTGAAATAACTGGTTTAAAGTTACACAGATAACAGAACTTGCATTTTAACTCAGGGCTATTTGTACAATATGAAATTTGTACAGCATTTACTTTATACAATACTAATTCTCAACCAAGAGCTCCAAACGATCATTCCCCTCTGCAAAGGGCCCAAATAACTATTAACAAAAAAAATTTTTTTTTTTTACCTGCAGTGGCCAAAAAGTAATTGACCTGAAAATAACATAACATTGTGAAACAATGATTATTCAATTAAAAAAAAAATCTAATGAAAACAGCTCTGTGGACTCTGGAGATTGAATAAAAACTATAACTAACAGTAAAACAAGCAAACAAATAAATGAAAGGATGTGTTCAAAAATTTGGAAAAAAAGGTAATTGACCAATAAAATGTGAGTGCTTTGTGCCAAGTATTGTGGAGGGCATTTTATATATATTCAATTCTCACATCAACCCTAAATAAAGGTGGGAATAAAGGAGCTGTTTGTGGGTCCACAATCAAATACTCATTAGATATGAGGACAATATTATCCTATTTTACAGATGAGGAAGCCAAAACCTCAAGTCTCCATGCTATTAACTTTCAGACCTGGTTCTTAAAAGTCCTAAATTATTCTACCTAGCCAACCAAGGTATTTTGCTGCCCCATAGGGCAAAAAGGAAAAGTGGCAGTAACCAAGGCCTTACTACTGCAAGATGAAATGTACTACATCATCTTGATGTAATGGTACTAAAGCTCTAATACATGGTGCTAAAAATCTGAGAAGGGCCAAACTGCAGCCCGTCTTCAAGGTGAACTACTTGCACCTCCCTGGATCTGTCAGGTGTTGGGAAGCAATTCTTCATGTGCCTCACACATCTCTGCACAATGTTTGGAAGCATGAACTGCCCTTTTGTCCCAGACTATCTTTCAAAGATGTTTGTATAATGAACAAAGCTTTGGAGACAGAGCAAGAGTCTCACTCCAGAGCAAAAGTCAGACAGGTTTACTGCCTACTAAAAACATCTGAGTTCCCCAAGCTTAAGGTTCCTCGACTCCAACACAAGCCCACTGCAGTATCCCCCTGGAGCTCTTCCCTATCAACCCTGAAAGGACTCAGATTGGGAGTGAACCTACAGGAGGTAGGTAGAATCATAAAGCTTGATGTACCACAGAAAAGGCCTTTGTCTCAGACTCAGGAGTCTCCTGCTCTCTGCCAGCATCCATCCAACCGTGGCAGGCTAACTTGATAGCATCCACTTAGGGTAAAACCCCAGACCCTCCACAGATCTTGACACCAAACTCTTTGGACCACCTCTCACCTTTGCTTTCCTCAGAGATACCCTCTCCCACTCTACAGAAGCCACTGTTCATCTTTTGGTCATCATCTTCTACATGAAATTCCTCCTAAGGTCCTCAGCTAGAATTTACTACTAACCACATAGTGCCCCCATTGTTTACTGAACATACTGTATTCTCACAGCGCTTTTAAAGTTTTATTCTACTTACTCATTTGTGTTCTGTGCCAGTTATCAATTTATTGCCTCTCCCAGCTCAAAGCTTATCTTTTTATACATGCTCTGTGGTAATCAATGAAGTTGCTTTAAGCATTTCTCCTTACAGTGAGCAGAATGTTAAACTTTCTCAATGGGGGTAGTGATGGAGGACACTGCAGGAGGAAAGGAGCTCTGCAGAGAACATCACACTTAATGATGAAAGACTGAATGTTTCTGTCCTAAGATAAGGAACACAATAAAAATGCCTGTTGCGCTTCCCAAATGGCTCAGTCGTAAAGAATCCACATGCCAATGCTGGAGATGCGGGTTCGAGCCCTAGGTCAGGAAGATCCCCTGGAGAAGGAAATGGCAACCCACTCCAGTATTCTTGCCTGGAAAATTCCAGGGACAGAGGAGCCTGACGAGCTAGAGTCCATGGGGTTGCCTAAACAACAAGGATGCCTGTTCCTGACACTTCTATTCAACACTGTATTTACCGCAGCTTCTAGCATCAGGGAAGAAAAAGAAATAAAAAGACTGGAAAGGAAGACATAAAACTATCTCTATTCACAGATGACATGATCTTGCATAAAGAAAATCCTACCACATCCATTAAAAATACACACATATACACACAATATACATATATATATATATAAACTAATAAGTGAGTTCAGCAAGGTTGCAGGATATAAGAGCAACAAATAAAAATCAATCGTATTTTCACAATTTGCAATGAACAATTTGAAAATGAAATTAAGAAGATAATTCCATTTACAATAGCACCAAAAAGAATAAAATGCTTTAGAATAAATCAAAAAAAGAAATGTAAAACTAATGCTCTGAGAACACTGTTGACAGAAATTAAATAAGATTTAAATAAATGCAATCCCATCAGAATCCCAGCTGTCATCTTTGTAGAAACTGATAGGCTGATCCTTAAATTCGTATAGAATTACAAGCGATCCCAAAGATCCAAAACAATTTTGAAAAAGAAGAGCAAAGTTGGAGGACTATACTTCCCAACTGCAACTCTTACTACAAAGCTACAAGACGCTGCGGTACAGGCATAAGGAAAGGACTACAGAATTCTATCAATGGAACAGAATTAATTGAGAGAACAAAAATAATCATGTATGCCAATGGTCAACTGAATTTCAACAAAGAGGAACGAAGACTATTCAGTAGAGAAGGAATGGTGCTAGGACAACTGGACAGTTACATGCGAAAGAATGAAACTGGACCACTAACTCAAACCATATACAAAATTCACTCAAAATTTAATGTAATAGCTAGAACTTTAAAACTCCTGGGAAAAAACTAGGAATAAATTTGCAAGACCTTAGATTTGGCAATGAATTCTTAGGTATGACATCAAAACCACAGGCAACAAAAGAAAAAACAGATAATTGCACTTCATCAAATAAACTTCTATGCTTCAAAGACTACTATCAAGAAAGTAAAAAGACAACGTGCAGAATGGGAAAAAAATTACAAATCATTTAATTGATAATGGACTGATACCTAGAAAACATAAAGAACTCTTAAAACTCAGAAACAAATAACTCAATACAAAAATGGGGAATGGATGTGAGTAGACATTTCTCCAAAGAAGATGCACAAACGTCCAGAAAGAACATGAAAAGAAGTTTCGTATCACTGCTTATCAGGGAAATGCAAATCAAATGTGCAGAACAGCATTTCTTAATAATATACAAATAACAATTAATAACCACAAAGCAATGTCTATCAGTGCGCACAGAAAATGTATATCCAAAGAGTGGAATACTATTTAGCCATAAAAAAATAGGGCAATTAACTGGGAGGGGACTAAAAGAAAGCTAGGTTATCCTAAGTAAAATCCCATCAAGAGCAATAATGAAACAGCAATGAGATCATTTTTAATCAACCTCATTATGGCCCAGATGCTGCTTGAATCAGGGAAAGAGCAGATCCAAATGGTAATGAAGCCTCCTCTCAACTTCAGTCTAGGCGTAAGTGCCAACTCAAAAATGCCTTTAAAGAAATTCATGCAAGGAATGCCTCTTTGAGAGCTGGTCACATGCAAAAGTGAAGCAAGAAGCACATCTGTTTGCCCCAAGGGCCTCTAGTTCCTCTCCAAATTGGGTTCATAACTCCCACCCACAGAGAGAAAGTCAGTGCCTGGAGCAGCACCCAGGGACAAGCAAATTAGCATTTCCAAGGTCAATTGCTGACAGGCCTAATGGTTTACAGCAACCAGGATATTCTGGCTGCTGAAGTTAAGAGGCTTAGCCTCTCAAGCTCACTCAACACCAGCAAGAAACTAATTTAACACATCAACTACAAAATATGAAAATATTGTAGGTGTGGAGTCAAATCAGCATATGATATTCCAAACAGAAACAAATATTAATAGGATCTGCAGAAGTAAGTAATTTTAAGCTAGTTAAACAATTTTGGGAAAAACCTAAAATACCAATCCCACCAGTAGTAGAGTACTGATAAGAATAAAAAAAGAGAAAAAAAATCAACACATAATATATTACCTTATTTTACCAACTGGTTTAATGTGAATATTCATCAGAACTACTTTAAAAACTCTGCAAAACTAACTGATTCAAGTCCCATTACAATTTCCTGCCCTCCTCTGAGAGTCACTGGAAACTAAAATGCCCTCTGTACTTGCTGCTATGACAACTGCCATTTCTAACATGGAACTATTAAGCATCTGAAACATGGCTAGTCCAGACTAAGAAAAGAATGTGGGTACAAAAATAACTCAATTGTCATATTGATTATATGTTGAGGTAATATTTTAGACAACCTTAGATTAAATAAAATATTACTAAAATTATTGCCTCCTCTTTTTTCTTACTTTTTATAATGAGGATACTAGAAAATTTTTAATTAAACATGTGGCTCACATATTTTTACTGGACAGTGCTACTCCATATAAATAACACATTTATGTAGCGCACACATACGTAATTTCAGGTGTAAAGTAGAGAAAGAGGGAGAAATGGATCTGGATAATAAATATCTTCTGTAGAATAATCAAACTGGTTTCATCTTTTAATCACCAATCTAATAAAACCTCCTTTCTGGTTACTGAAAGACAAACTTTTATGTCTTTTAAAAAGGACCTGATGTTTCAAAAATGATTCTAAAGTCTGTTCTACTTCTGCTATGAACTGTCTCCTTTTCCTAAAATTAAAATAGTCTTACTTCCTTCTTTTCAGTGATCAAAGATACATGATAAAGTGCCAATCTAATTTTTAAATCTGATCGAGTGACTCCATTTCAGTTTTTTCTGTGATAGCCATTTTCACACCTGTTAGGTCTTTGAAACCAAACCCATGCTTTTGCTTCAGAGATTTTTTAAAAAGTAGAATCAACACAATGACTGTTCTCCAGCATCTAGAAAAACCCAGGCAATACTGAGGTACTATACAAACTGCTTTAAAAACTAAAATATGACTCATTTACTATTTCAAAAAGTAACATCCCAATGTGGATGGGAGAGCTTAGCAAACAGGAGAGCACAGCAAGCAATTATTTCCACACATTCCACCATGTGTAGAAACCATGCCAACTCTCAGGTTGTTGGAGTCAGGGGAAGAAAGAGAATCTGGAGGTGTTGAAATGGCTGGAAATTTATGGAGTGAGACTGCACAGTAAGACGAGGTGAGGTGAGGCCAGCGACTGCCCAGACTTTCCTCTGTGGGTCTCAAAAAGGAAACAACCCGCCTTCTGACTAAGGAAAGCAATAGGAGAGGAAAACACATTTCACTCTTTCTAACGTCCCCAAACTGTCCCCACTACAGGTGGCCCACTGACAGAACTGTTCACACTGTTCATATTTGTATAAACAGTACAGATAAACTTTTTAAAAGTGGTTTTTAAATGTTATCTTCAACAACAAGATTCACTAAGGTAGAATGGTAAGGTAGAATGGTAAATATGAGATGTACTCTTCTATTTTGTGACAGGGCCAGCATCTATCTCTGGTAAATGAACTGAGTAACCTGTATAAACAGAAATAAAACCAGTGGAAAGGAGAGCTACAGTCCTCATTCCTTCCTGGAAGAGGTGACCTTTAACCTTAATAGCCCTACCTGTCTGTTGTTCTGATAGAATCAACACATTTTTTGTATCCTTATATATATAGACTAACTCAGGTTCCAAGTTATGAAATTTCAGTAACTTAGTGATTATACCTTTTAAACAGTCTTGAAACTGCAATTAACACACACAGTAGGGGCCCAATGGCTACCTGATTAACAAGTGTTCTGGTGCCACCTAGTGGTGTATGCTTCCCATCAAAGGGGAAATAATGATTAGACTAGGGTTCTTGGCCGATGCAGGAGCAACATCAGCGTATCCTAGACCTACTGAAACTTTAGTACTAGGGCCCAGGAATCTGTTTTAACAAGCCCTCTAAGGTAATTCCTCCCATGTGTGAGCACAACTGGATTAATCAGTACTGACACAAAAATTAAGTGCAGAGTCAAAAAAATTAGGTTCTCAAAAATAAACAAAAGTGCTCAATTTCCAATTTTGGAAAGAAATTTCCTTTTCTGTATTTTGAATCCAAATATCTATATTTAAGGAACTGCATTAAAAGCCATTTACTAACACATTAATATACATCCAAAATTTGATAGCCCCAGTCTCTGAAAATATCCTAAATGAACCCTGAGGTCTATGTCCCAAGGAAATCCAGTACAAAGGAAAGGCCAAACACATAACAAAACAAAAATACAATGAAAGTGAAAGTTGCTCAGTCGTGTCCTACTCTTTGCTACCCTGTGGACTATATAGTATATGGAATTCTCCAGGCCAGAATACTGGAGTGGATAGCTGTTCCCTTTTCAAGGGGATCTTCCCAACCCAGAGATCGAACCAAGATCTCCCGCACCGCAGGTGGATTCTTTACCGGCTGAGCCATCAGGGAAACCCAAGAATACTGGAGAGGGTAACCTATTCCTTCTCCATCATATCTTCCCGACCCATGAAACAAATCGGGGTCTCCTGCATTTTAGGTGGATTCTTTACCAGATGAGCTACCAAGGAAGCCAAGCCCAAGAAAGTCAAAGTGTTAGTCGCTCAGGCTCTCTGCAATCTCATGGACTGTAGCCCACCAGGCTCCTTAGTCCATGGAATTCTCCAGGCAAGAACACTGGAGTCAGCTGCAATTCCCTCCTCCAGGGGATCATCCCAATTCAGGGATCAAACCCAGATCTGTATTGCAGGCAGAGTCTTCACCACATGAGCCACCTTAAGAAAAAGCATTAATTGTTATCAGGATATCAGGTTATGGCCTCGTAAGGGGGCCCACCTGAAAAGCCAAGGTGGTAGAACACTGCTGATTTTTAAATAAAGAGTCATTTAAAGGGCTTCCCAAGTGGCACAGTGGTAAAGAACCCACCTGCCAATGCAGGAGATGCAAGAGACACAGATTCCATCCCTGGGTTGAGAAGATCCCTTGGAGAAGGGAATGGCAACCTGCTCCAGTATTACTGCCTGGAAAATTCCATGAACAGAGAAGCCTGGCATGCTACAGTCTGTGGGGATATAAAGAGTCGGACATGACTGAGTGACGGAGAGCACACTGATGATGACACCCCGATAACAACAGACACTGCAAAAAAGGTCCACTGTTTATATCTGCTCCTACGCAACGTTACAAAGGAATCAAGAGAAAGCCTTGCTGAACCTTTATTTTCTATGCAGGTCTTAGAGGAGAACTTGGTTACTTTAAACTTAAAACAACTGGGATTCATTAAGAGAAGTTCCACAATGCATCTAGTTGTTTGCATTCCCTTAAATTCAGCTTGATATTATGCTCTTCTTTGCTGGGGGGAACTAATCTTTAATAAGTATCTGTTTATTTATAATTTAAAAGTAATATGCTTGAAGTAAAAAAACTGGATCAAGAGATATATGTCCAATATGACTACTGGTCCACAGAGTCACAATTAAGTATATATACCATCCTTCACTCCATGGCTTAAATGACAAATCTATCACTTAAAAGAAAAAAATCAACTCTTGAAAGGTTAACCATGCAAAACCAAGCCTCAAATACGACAGGTAACATCACAGACATTAATATCGATGGCATAAAATATAAAGGAACTGCAACAAGAGACAGAGAAAATACACCCCCCAAATGCCTCTGACATCACTTAACGGCTGGTAAGAATTACTGCCATCCACTGAGGGTCATCAGAAAGCGGCACCAGAAAATCTAGGTCAAGGGGCTGAAATCAGGCCAAATTGGTTTTAAATTCAAATACCCTAGCTGTCACTTACGTGTGTGCCCTGTGGTAAGTTACTTCAACTCAGTAAGCCTCATTTCCCCATCTATAGACTGAGGATAAGACTACCCCGTTCAGTGATTTTCACCACCTTGCCTGTCTGCATGCCTTCTCAGTCGTGTCCAACTCTTTACAACCCTATGGACTGTAGCCTGCCAGGCTCCTCTGTCTATGGGATTTCCCAGGCAAGAATACTAGAGAGGGTTGTCATTTCCTCCTCCAGGAGACCTTCCAGACCCAGGGATCAAACCGGCATCTCCTGCATTGGCAGGACAGGTTCTTTACCACTGCACCGCGTGGGATTTTCACTGCACGCACCTTTATTTAATAGTATCGGCCCACAGTCAGCTCTCCCAGCTTCCTTTTCTTCAACTTCAACTCTTACATCAGGAGGTGAGGCATGTTCCCAGATCAAGACTAAACAATACAATAATGGTGGTGATACATTTAATAGTATCTCATATGTATCTCCAAGACACAAGTCACAGTAAATGGAATTTTACCAGCTGAGAGAAAGGCTTACATACAGGACAGACAGATAACAAATAAAGTGACTATTCCAGTGATAAAAGTATGCTCCCCCAGAGTTTGTGCAAATTCATGTCCACTGAGTCAGTGATACTATCCAACCATCTCATCCTCGGTTGTGCTCTTTTTCTTTTGCCTTCAATCTTTCCCCCAGCATCAGGATCTTTTTCAATGAGTCAGTTCTTTGCATCTGGTGACCAAAGTGTTGGTGCTTCAGCTTCAGCATCAGTCCTTTCAATGCATATTCGGGGTTGATTTCCTTTAGGATTGACTGGTTTGATCTCCATACAGTCCAAGGAACTCTCAAGAGTCTTCTCCAGTATCACAGTTCAAAAGCATCAGTTCTTCAGTGCTCACCCTTCTCTATGGTCCAACTCTCACATCCGTACATGACTACTGGAAAAACCATAGCATTTGATTCTACAGGCCTTTGTTGGGTATGTAATGAAGCCTCTGTAAAAACCCAAAAGGGTGGGGTTCAGAGAGCTTCCGGGTTGGTAAACACACAGAGGTGCTGGGAGGGTGGCAGGTTTGGGGAGGGCACAGAAAAGTGCCCTTTCCCACTCACCTTGCCCTTGGCATCTCTTCCACCTGGCTGTTCCTGAGATGTACCCTTTTATAATGAATTAGCAATCAAGGACGTAAACTACTTTCCTGAGTTCTGTGAGCTGCTCCAGCTAATTATATCAATAGAACCTGAAGGGCAGACTTACAGGACTGAGTCCATAGCTTGTAAGATCTGACACTAACTCCAGGTATAGTGTTAGAACCGAACTGAACTTTAGGACACCCAGCTGGTGGCTGCAGAGATTTGGAGAACTGCTTAGAGTGGGGAAAACACACAGACATTTGATAGCTAGAAGTGTCAGAAGCGTTGAGTAACAGAGTAGAGACAGTGCAGTTTTCCCTACACCTGGGAAATATGAAGACACAGGCAAAATAACAGAGGTCTTTTAGAGACCTGGATTTTTAATATTCTGTACGCCACACCTTTATACTTTTAACACTACAGAAACCATAATTTTCAATAGTCTTCATTTATTTAAGTTATAATAATCTCTTGCTTGTATAATTGGCTTCAGTTACAAAAGCGATGTAAAACATACAAACGTTGGCTTCTTATGGTTATTGTAATTTCTACTGTCTTTTGGCCACCACCCCACCATCTTTACTTTCTTCTAATTACTGCTTCTACTCAATAACATAATTATGGAATAAAGTATAAGAGTGAGGCCCAAAAGAAACCTTCCCCATAACTAGACTCCTGGCTGTAAGAAGCTGTTCTTTAGACAGAGAAATTTATTACAATATAATGAAAATTCAGATCTTCCTAAGAAAATAAGTCTTGAGAATGTAACGTCAGTATGTGCTGGCTTCTCAAACCATTAAGTAATTCTGAAAATAAATTTAACATAAAGGATTTAAGTAAAATAATCACTCCTTTTTCACAAAATTAGATGATGAGTGAGAGGGTTATAGGTGGTCATAATTTTCTTTTTCTTTCTATTCGTCCAATTTTTAGATTTAGGAATGCCTTATTTCAGGAGGAAAACTAGAATACTACCCCCAAAAGCATTCAAATTGAGAAATATGCACTCAACTAAATGCTTAATGTTTGCAAAACTTCAGTTAATCATGAAGAGCACAGACTTCCAAGACCACGCAATTTTTTAACTCTGACCACTGTTCTTTATTCATCATTAACTCTAAAGAAACTGTCACAAAGTGAAAACTCTGTTTCTTGCCTGGAAGGAGTAAGCTGTGAAAAAGAAAAGGAATCAGGTTTTAAAAGGTGATGATTCTTAGCTGGAATACAAATTCTGGATACAAGAAAGAAAATCGACTATCATTCAGCCAATTCACCGTGTCACTTCCATCAGTCAGGATGCACTGGCTGCAAGGGGAGGAAACCTGTCCACCATCGTTTAACCAAAAAGGAACTGATTTTCCTGCCATTATGAGTCCAGAAATAGACAGTCCAGTGTCAGCACAATGACCCCAAAAGATCCCAGCTTCTTCCTTCCGAAACCAGACTCAACTCTGCCTTTGTAAACAGAAGACGCTAAAGCCCAGGAAATGCACAAATGTCCAAGGGAAGTTGTTGAAAACTCCACTTGCAGAAAAGGACAAAAACTGATGGGCTGTTTCAGAAAAAGGTGCAACCTCACTTTGGAATTTCAAAGAGAGAAGGAAAAGAAGAGGAAAAGGGAGAGGGAGAAGAAAGGAAAATCAGATACTGTAAACCTCAACAAAATAACCAAAACTTTCTGAGCTAAATATCACTAAATGTTACTTTAATATTATCCAACTGCTACAAATGCCACTTGAAGGACAAAATCAATTTTCAATAAAGTGTAATGGTTAAGCACAGAAACTGCAGTCAAATCGCTTATGCTCAAATCTCAACTCCCCCTGCTGAAACTGTGTGAGCTTAGGAAGGTACTCAGCTTCACTAAGCCTCAGTGGCTCAGAGTGGGGATAACAACAGTCCTTACTTTGCAGGACTGCAGGTTGGACCAAGTGAGACAGCACCTGTAGAAACCGCACAGCACCTGCACACGTTTGATGCATGTACCAAATCCAGCTCTTATCTTTAAGAGCAGTATGGCCATCACCATCACCACTGTACCTTGGCATAATTCAACAGACATCCAGTTACCTGCCTGACCTTAATAACTAAAGTCTTTCTACTCTGCTTCTTTCAGCAAGGCACAGAAAGAAAGCAGTATAGAGCAGTAAAATCCAAAAGCTCTCCATCAAAATTTTCTCATCTATTCAACGCTTGGGCAATATAAATATGCATCTTTTTATTCTTTTCTTCCAAATGTTCCTGACATATTCAGTAAGAATCAGATATTTCGCAGATAAAAAATTATAAGTTCAAAATTCAAAGAAAATTACCTATCTTTGAGCAAGTTACAGAACTAAGGCTGTAACTGGGACTAAAGCCCATATCAGGCTGATTTTAAGTCCTTCATTTAAGTGGCAATTTTGGCTCTGTCTCTTACAAATCTTTCATCTACTGTTGGAGACTGAGTTAGCATCAAATTTACTTAAATGCTAGGTGTTCTTCTACTCTCTGGGTCCTTGGACAGCACCTCAGTCTGGTGCCACATGAAGACTGCTCTCCTAACAAGTGTTTGCTCAATTACTCCAGTGGGGGTCATTCTTGGCCTCCTCTCTGTATGGAGTTTCTCCCGCCACCTAAATCCTGCTCACAGGCACTCCAGTTCAGGTTCATAACCAGTTGTTCTCAGGGTGTGGTCCCCGAGACCCTTCCATAAGATCCACAGGATCAAAACTATTTTCATAATAACTGTCAGACCTGCAACGGAGTAGCTGCAGCAGAGACCACATGGCCCACAGAGTTTAAGGTATTTGTTATCTGACCCCTGATGGAAAAACTTTGCCAATTTCTGCTTTAGAGCATGAATCTTTCAAAAAGTGATGCTTATGTTTCTTCTTAAATGACACAGAAGATGCTGCATTTTGCTTCAAAATATACATCTTATTAAAAAAAACAGAACAAAAATGAAGTTTGCATTAAAAACACTCAGAAATCTTCAAACCAAATCCTGAAACAAAAACTGATACAACCCTCCAGGAGGTTATGTAACACCTCTTCTCTCATGGTTTAAGATTTTATTATGAGTTTCCCCAGGACTACCTACCAAAGCCAAATCTCCATCAGCGTCAAAAAGAGACTACAAATCAGGTTGGACAGGGCTAAGACCTTTAGAGAATACCCACTAAAGATGGGTGACTTCTGCTGCCTTCTGTGAATGAATATCTAGTATGGAGCTCACCTTCCTGCCATGAGTGACCATAAGGCTGGGCAAAACATAGGGAACAACTGCTTTCAGGCATTGAGACAACAGGCAGAGCAGAACTGGGATTCCTGTGATTTCAAGTGAGGTAAGTCCTCTATTGCTCTCCTCCCTGCAGAAAGGAGGAAGAATTTAAGTGGGCACAGCAGTCTGGAAGGACTAGACTGGAGTTCAAGTTGCTGAGCATTAGGGGTTTTGCAAGACAGAGCACAGTGAGGGAGGTATACAGAGAAAGCCCTTCAGGAATCTATACAGAGATTCCTCCTAAAAGCTAAATTAACCCTAAGTGAAGCTACACTCTGTATGCTCAGTCACTAAGTCATGTCCAACTCTTTCAGAATCCATGAACTCTAGCCTACCAGGCTCCTCTGTCCATGGGATTTCCCTGGCAAGAATATAGGAGCAGTGTGCCATTTCCTTCTCCAGAGGACCTTCCCCACCTAAGGACTGAACCTGTGTCTCCTGCATTGTAGGCAGATTCTTTACCACTGAGCCACTCAAGAAGAGAAAACTACACTAGACCTGTCCTAATGAAGTTAAATAACAAGTCTGGAATGAATCAACCTAATCCACAAATTACTTAGCTGCCAACCAAAACAAAGGTCAAACTCTTCAAAGGAAGATGATAAAATCCAGAAACTCAACAACATAATGTACTTAAGCAGCAATGGACAGAGCTGACAGAATCAGCAGACAAGGATATAAAAACAGGCAAGGATATTACAAATACACTTCATGTGCTCAAGAATACAAAAGAAAACATGAGCATAATGAAGAGAAAAATAAGATTCCGTTTAATTCTATTTTATGTCTTCTAAAGCTGAGTTGGACTGTAAAGAAAGCTGATCGCCGAAAAATCGATGCTTTTGAACTGTGGTGTTGGAGAAGACTCTTGAGAGTCCCTTATACTGCAAGGAGATCCAACCAGTCCATTCTAAAGGAGATCAATCCTGGATGTTCATTGGAAGGACTGATGCTAAAGCTGAAACTGCAATACTTTGGCCACCTCATGCGACGAGTTGACTCACTGGAAAAGACTCTGATGCTGGGAAAGGTTGGGGGCGGGAGGAGAAGGGGACGACGGAGAATGAGATGGCTGGATGGCATCACCGACTCTGTGGACATGAGTTTGAGTGAGCTCCGGGAGTTGGTGATGGACAGGGAGGCCTGGCGTGCTGTGATTCATGGGGTCGCGGAGAGTCGGACACGACTGAGCGACTGAACTGAACTGAACTGAACTGAAAGCTCAAAAACGTCTGAAATTAAAAGTCCCCTGGACAGACTTAGTATATTAGACCCTTGAAAAGACAGGACTAATGAACTTGAAGACACAGTAAAAGAAACTATTCATACTGAAGCCAAGGAGAAAAAAAAGGCTTGAAAAAAAATCACCCAAGCCTCAGTTGATTTATGGGACATTACCAAGCAGTCTAACATACATGTGACTGGAGCCCCAGAAGGAGAAAGGAGAGAAATAGTAGCAGAAATTTTTTTCCAAATTTGATCAAAACCATAAGTCTACAAATCCATAAAGCTCAAAGAACACCAGAGAGAATAAACAAAGAAAATCACATCAAGGCATATCACAATCAAATTGCTGAAAAACAGTGATAGTAAAAAGAAAGAAGAAACATTATGTTGCTCCCCTGCTTCTATATGTGAGAGATATAAAATAAAAATAAATCTAAACCAAACAAAGCAAATAACATCTTCCTAGATCTTCTGATCAAAAAATTGTGGTCAAGTTCAGGAAAACTGAACTTTTCTCATTTTATTGTAGAGGCCTTCCTTTACCAGTACCCCTAGCATCAGGTTAGTCTGTCTACTGAGTAATTAAGCACGAACAAAATATAGTTAAATTACTGAAAAATAACTATCACAATGCTGTATACCATACAGTTCACAAATATCACATACTTTTGATTGTATGCTCCTTGAGATCAGAAATCTTCATGTTTCAGCACAAAAATTTCTAATGCAGTTTCTAGTGGTTTGAACATAAGGGTCTGAACACATACACATGGGTCAATCTCATCTCATCCTCGGTACATTACTACGCGGGATACACACAACAAATGAGAAAACAGATGCCCAGAGGCTTAAATGAGTGTCCCAAGCTCACCCAAAAGGTGAGTGGTATCTCACATGCCTAGAGCAATGCCACCGCACAGGGTTACCTCAAAACAGACACAAAAGAAAGAAGTTTTAATGATTACTTACTCTGAGTTTCCACGAGATCCAAAGCCACACTATAAGCTGTGTCCATTCCGGAGTTGATACACGATTGGAAGTTTTTCAAGGAGGAGAGTGCAGATTCTATACCACTGAAGGACATAAAACCAGTTGAACCTGAACCTGAACTTGAAGAGGAACGCCCCGACATCTTGAAAGTATTACCTAAGTTTTCAAACACAGTGAAATGAGATATATGAATAAGAATAATAACTGCACAGGAAAACAGAACCACTAGAAATATCCATAACACTGTATCCAGTATCTCTACAAATGCTACACTATTCTATATCCCTTGAAAGGATATCAAAGCATTGTGCCATCATTTGGGCCACCAAACACAATATCTGCCCTTTAATATACAGGGAAGGTAAGTGTTCTCATTTTTTAAAGGAAGGATAATACCCTCTTCCAAAAGATTCCCTGATTCTCTAAAGAATTCAACAAGAGCTCAGTTCCTAAAAACCTGCTGAGCAGTCGACTGCTCATATGATGCATTTTTCCAAAAAAAGAAAATAGTAGCAAAAAAACAGTTTAATAAGGAGGAATTTTCAAAACCTGCAATTTTTAACTTATCTGACATATGAGTACTGATTTCAAGGCATTAGAATTAGAAGCATTCATGAATTAGAAGCCACCTCCAGGCCCTGGCATAAAAAACGAATATACACCATCCAATTTTACAGCTTGAAACAGACAAGCAATGACCTTAGAAGTCACATACTGAAGATGGAGAATCACCAAATGGAAGGAGCCTAGGTTCCCACATCACTGCTTGGAGGAAAACTGCCCACCAGTCAGGTTCCATGCATGAAAGAAATTGAAAAGAACTTCAGTTTTGCAAAGCCATTTAGATTTGGGGGTACATCTATTATTATAACACCAACTGTTGTTCAAAAAACACAACCCTGCAAGGATCAAATGATATAGTTCAAGTATTCAGTTATCTGGGGGGGTCAATCTTGATTCTAGTGTAAGTCTAAATTGTCTAGAACAGCACTATCTAAAAACACTTCTTTCTTCAAAGACAAAAATGTTCCTCCTATAGTCTGCATTGTCCAATACGGAAGCCACCATGCGGTGTGATTATTATTTAGCAGTGATTACTGATGGTCATAATAGCATCAGTAGCCTGACAGAAGAATTGAGTTTTAAATTTTATTTCATTATAATCAATTTAAATTTAAATAGCCATACCGTAAGTCAACTATACTTTTAAAAAAAATAGTAACATATCCACATTGAAACAGATTTAGAAGTCTTTTTATATCAATACCAAAATTTAAAAAAAAATAAAATTATTCTTGGTACACAGTCACATTCTTTAATCAGTTTATTAGCCATATCTGTCTTTAATACTATGACATGTGTGTTTTTGAAGATGTATTATCTCAATGTGCTCTTATTATTTTAATTTTTCATAGGATTTCCTGAAATTCTCTTCAAAACTGCATGTCATGCTATGAATGTGAAGCCGTTGACACCTTCAAATGAGTCTTTTCTGAAGACAATTTTTTTTAACTGTAAAATATTACAAGTAACCTGTGAAGCTCAGAAGTAATACTTCTAAATGGAGAATGTTTTCTATTCTATTCTCAATTTTCAAATAGATATATGTAAATATTTCATCACTAATATTTTTACCTATTTCTGCCTCTATTCAGAGGATCTCTGTTCAAAAAATATCTTTTATAAAACCAAACTTATCAAGTAAGTTACCTATTATTATTTTTGTCAATGCTCTGTTATGTAGAAATAATGCAAAAAAAAAAAATTAAACAACCACATGTGTCTAGTGGCTACTGCACTGGACAGCACCGTTCTAGAAATACAATTATCAAAGTATAATATAATATCACACACATACACACATACTAGGGGTTAGGCTAGTCACAGGATGAACAGGACATATCTTCCTGGAATATCAATTTTACTTAAAGAAAACATGAAACACATTTATATTAAAACAAACATTAGTTACGTTATAGAGTAAAACATGGGGGCAATACTAGTAGGAGTAAACTACTAAAAACTCCAGCAGGGGTTCAACATGTAGCCTCTGGAGCCAGACTGTGTGAGTTCAAAGCCTGATTTTGCCATTAAAGTAGCTGAATAACTTGCGACAAATTATTTAACCTGTCAATGCTTTCCTTTTCCTTTCTGTAACAGGAGGATGATCCAGTGCCAGTATCAAGGGTTACTGGGAGGACTAAATGAGTTCACTTGTTTAACAAAACACTCAGAACAATGCCTGACAAATCATCTTTTAAAATGAGAACAAATATCACCACTGACTTAATCATCACTGTGAGCAACAATACAGAATAGTGCATAAGTGAAACGGACCCTGGACACCAATGCCTGGAAACTCTACCTGTCCACACCACTCAAAACTGCATCACTCTGGTTGAACAGCTTAACTTCTCCGTCTTCGGTTCCCCCCACCCTGCCCCCCGTGTAAGGAGATAAACACATCTATCTTACAGCATTATTGTAAGGATAAATTACATTTTGTAGTTTTCTCAAACTTGTCTGATCTTAAGAATCAGTTGAAATACTTTCTAAAAATACAGATTAATGGATACTATCTCAGACCTACGGAATCAGTCTCTAGGGAACACTCTGAGGAAACGATATTTTTATGAAGCACCCTAAATAATTCAGGTATGGTGAACACTGATATAATTGTGCCCTCCAAAATTCATGTTTACCCTAACTTCCAATGTGATGACATATGGAGATAGAGCCTTTGGGAGATGACTAGGTTTAAATGAGGGGGGAGCCCTCACGATGGGATTGGCATCATTAGAAGAGGAAGAGACACAGGGCTCGCCTCTCTGTCCTTCATGTAAAGATACAGGAAGGTGGCCATCTGCAAACAAGGAGGAGAGCCCTCACCAGTACTCAACCACACCAGCAACTTTTAGTCTTCAAAACTGTGAGAAATAAATTTGTTGCTTAAACCATCAGGCTATGATAATTTTTAACAGGAGCCTGAAGTAAGACACAATGTATGTAAGGATTAAGGGCTTCCCTGATAGCTCAGGTGGTGAAGAATCCACAATGCAGGAGACCCAGGTTCGATTCCGGGACCTGGAAGATCTGTTGGAGAAGGGATAGGCTACCCACTCAAGTACTCTTGGGCTTCCCTTGTGGCTCAGCTGGTAAAGAATCCGCCTGCAATGCAGGAGACTCAGGTTCAATTGCTGGGTTGGGAAGATCCCCTGAAGAAGGGAAAAGCTACCCACTCCAATATTCTGACCTGAAGAATTCCATGGGCTGTATAGTCCACGGGGTCGCAAAGAGTTGGACACAACTGAGCGACTTTCACTTTCACTTTTTCACCTTCACAAGGATTAATATAATCCAGGACAAACAGAAAGCATCTACTACACGTTCAATTCAGTTCAGTTCAGTTCAGTCGCTCAGTCGTGTCCGACTCTCCGCGACCCCATGAATCACAGCACGCCAGGCCTCCCTGTCCATCACCAACTCCCGGAGCTCACTCAAACTCATGTTCACAGAGTCAGTGATGCCATCCAGCCATCTCATTCTCCGTCGTCCCCTTCTCCTCCCGCCCCCAACCTTTCCCAGCATCAGAGTCTTTTCCAGTGAGTCAACTCGTCGCATGAGGTGGCCAAAGTATTGCAGTTTCAGCTTTAGCATCAGCCATCCTTATTATATGAATGCAAAATTCACATTACTCTAGTGAAACTTTACACTTGCAGACAGGTGAGGAAAACATCTTTCTGTAATTCTGAACTACCAAGAGGAATGATTCAGATCCAAAAGCAAAGAGAAGTGGCTTTTCCCTATCTCTGACAAAGGAGCCTGGTAGGCAATAGTTCATAGGGTCGCAGAGTTGGACACGACTGAAGTGACTTAGCATGCAAGTACAGCTAAGTCATACATACATAAGTCACAGGGCAGCCTGCCACAACAAAGAATTATTTGGTCCCAAATGTCAGTGCAGTAGTTGAGAAACCTTGGTGTAAACTAACCACTTCTTGAAGCCTTCCTCAGGGAACAGTGATTATTTTGTTCTCTATACCTATTGTCTCAAAGAAAGCTTAAAACACAGTTACCCACTTTCTGAGTTTTTCCCCCTAGCATATTATGTTGCCTTCCCTAACAGGCCTTATCTTTATCAGTTGGTGCTGCTCTAACAAAATACCACAGACACAGTAACATATAAACAACATTTCTACAGTTCTGGAGATTATGAAGTTCAAGGTCAAGGCACCAGCACAGTCGCGTTCTACTGAAGGCCCTCTTCCTATGGTTCATGGCCAAGGCCTTCGAGTTCTGTGTCTTTACACGGTAGAAGGAGTAAGGGACCTTTCCAGACCCTCTTTTATAAAGGTATCAAGCCTACTTGGATGGCTCCATCCTCATGATCTAAGCACTCCCCAAAGGCTCTAGCGCCTAATTACCATCATCTTGGCTTTGGGAATTCGACATACGAACTGGGGGTGGGGTGAGAGAGGATATAAACATTCAGACCACAGCAGGTCTTTAAGATTCTCTGTAGATGGGGTGGCCAATAATTAGCTAATGTGAAAATAAAAATACTCCTCTCATCTTTGTGTCGAGCAAGTGGTAAGCACCCAAATAACCTAGATACTGTGCTGACCACCTTTAAATCCACAGGGCCCTATACAAGTTCAGCCACCAGAGCTGTACCTTCTTTTTCAATATGCAAGGTTACATCCTTATGAAGCGTTCTCTTATCCATGCAAGCAATTGCTTGTTTTCTTCTTCATGCTACTACTATTCCCCTCCCCCAACCACACGCACATATTCTACCTTAAAACTCATCACAACTACTTGCTCACATGTCTGCCACTCTTTCACCTTCCCAGCAACTTAAACTAGAATTCTGACATATTCCACACTACATAAAACAGCCCATTACACAAAATAGGCGACCAATAAAAATCTGGAAGAGTTACATCAATAACAGAAACCATTTCTATGTCCCCTATAGCATGCCATGAACTGGTGTCCCTAAGCTTTGTTCTCATTATAGTTAATCCTCACAACCATTTACAGGCGAGAAGAGAAAAGGAAACTGACGCCCGGAGAGTTTATTTCAACTGTCTGCCCCAGGCCCTGCTTTGAAAGCCAGCTCAAACCAGATTTACTTAGATCAAGAATTAGGAACCTCACACTACTATATAAAAGCATAAACAATAGAGTCCTACTGTAAAGCACAGGGAACTATATTCAATATCTTAATAATCTATAATGGAAAAGAACCTGAAATATATAAATATACACATATATATCTGAATCACTCTGTTGTACAACTGAAACTAACACACTGTAAGCGAACAATATCTCAATAAAAAATAATTCATTATCCACACCTTTAGAGCCAAAGGATGGAGAGATGGCGTCTTGGAGAGTGAGGTCCACGGGCCCCAGCCTACCCGCTGGGACCGTTAAAAGAACCACGACCATAACCCAGGTCCTCAGATCGCAGGTCCGGGCACCCGCGGAGAGCCTGGGACGGAAGCGACACCCCCCGTCACCCTCCCCATCGCCATCCCTCGCTCCTGCCTTACCTGGCTGCAGGATGCAGCTCTAGTCCGGCGGCGCCCGGATTCCCCAGGCCGTGACCCCAACTCCTTCCTTCGCTCCCTTCCCCTGTCGCTGAAACGGCCAGCGCGGGCTCAGACGTCATCAGTCGTCGCCGGCGAGCGGTCACATGACGCCCCGCCGCTCCCCGCCCCCCTGTCATGTGACGGCCGAGGGCCCGGGGGCGGAAGCCGGGGTCTGGCCGGCTCAGGAGAAGAGCTGGGGATAGAAGAGCAAGGAGACGGAGGGGTGGGGGCCGGCGTGCAGACTCCGCGCACGACCGCGGGCCCTGCGCGTGCGCTCTGGCGCGGCCCGGGTGCCAGGTGAGTCGGGGCAGGGTGCGCGCGCCGCCTCCTTCACGTCGCCCGTCCCCTCCCCCGCCCCGGGGCTGGGCCGCGCTGGCCCAGCCTCGGGGCGGGGGGCAGTTTGCGGCGTGGAGTGGGGTCTGGATGGGGGAGCCTGGCGTAAGAGGGCTGGGGGTTTTCCTGGAGCCGCGGCGGCAGTTCAGACTCCGCGTCTCCACTCAGGTTGGAAACAGTTTTCCACGCTGCTTTGGCGCTTTAAGAAGTGATGATGTTCAGCTGCTTGGTCCGCATTTGATCCTTCCAGGTTTCCGGGAGTAAAGCTTTGTGGACATCGTGATTCCTCCATTTACTCTCGAGAAATCTGAGTGGTTGGTGGAAGCTTTTACAGTCTGACGGACCTCGGTTTGAATTCTAGTTTTGGCATGGGCTGAGTTTGGGCAAATCATTGCTGCTCTCTGCACCTTAATTGCCTCACCTGTGACACGCCAAAGTCCTTTGCATTAAAAAAAAAAATTCTGAGGGTCCTAATTTGTCTGTGGTAGTAAAGTAGTGAAGTGAAAGTCGCTCACTCATGTCCGACTCTTTGCGACCCCATGGACTATACAGTACATGGAATTCTCCCGGCCAGAATACTGGACTGGGTAGCCTTTCCTTTCTACAGGTGGCCTTCTCAACCCAGGGATCCAACCAGGTCTCCCGCATTGCAGGCGGATTCTTTACTAACTGACCCACAAGGGAAGCCCAAGAATACCAGAGTGGGTACAGTTAGAAAAATAGAAAACACAGAGCTGATAAGGGAACTGGGTCTCCGGATAGATTCTAAGTGCGTGGAGCTTCCTCCAACCTGGATGGTTGCTGGGAGGAGGGAGAGTCTTCACTGCCTTTGTCCGCTGCAAGGAACACCTTCCGATTTTTTTTATTCTGTTTCAGGATCCATGAATCAAACTAAAGTGATTAGGCTCATTGTAGAACTTTCCTGTAAGAGATGCGCCCGTGGCTTTTATCTTGATCAACAACCGCTACAGTTTATTCCTGATAATGGATGGGTGGAGACTAGTGCTCCATTCTTTATGTAACTGAGGTATGAAAGGATTAAACTAGATCAATCTTCTTTTGTCCTCTGTGTAGGATAAAGAATGATCCTTCCCAGGGCACTTTAATTTTCGTAATTCAGTTCTGTACTCCTTGGGCAGTTGGTATAATGCTGCCATGCTTCATTCTTGAAAGCGTGTTGTCTTTTGTCTAGAATTACTTTCCAAACTAAAAATCACAGGTCCATATCGCTTCATTAAAATGAGGTTACAGCCACTTTTCTGGGTGCCTTATAAAAAGAAACAGAAAATTGAGTGGAATTTCTGGTTTCATTTCATGGCAAATAATAAGACAGCCTACATTGAGATAAGTGGTCATTATGAATTGTCTTCATTCCTAGCACCAGGAGAACCTCTAAAAGGAAGATTTAATATATTGTAGTTTCTTCTACCTGCTTATTCACACCTCATTCTAGAGTGATTTTTTTTTTGTCTCAACTAAATCTTAACATCTGTAAAGCCACCTACCTCTGAGATCACTGCAACATGATTAGGCATATTTAATGATGCTTCTTAAATTCTGTTCTTTAGGACAGTTTTTCAGCCAACAATGGGGCTATTTACCAAAGACTGTTGTCGTTTAGTCGCAAAGTCAAATCTGACTCTTTGAGGCCCCATGGACTGTAGCCCGCCCGGCTCCTCTGTCCATGGGATTTCCCAGGCAAGAATACTGAAGTGGGTTGCCATTTCCTTCTCCAGGGGATCTTTCCACCTCAGGGATTGAACCCATGTCTCCTATCTTGGCAGATGGGTTCTTTACCACTGAGCCACCAGGGAGGCCTACCAAAAACTTTAGTCAAATATGAAGTTGCCTACAGTGTAACTCACTGGGTAAAAAGGATTTAAATAAGACACAGGCACACTGAAGGTTTGACTTACGTCATCCCAGGTCTAAGCTAAGCCTCCTTGACCACGTGAATGCATGTGCCCAGTGTGTCTGTTTGTTGGGAAAGAAGGCGGGTTATGTTGCTTTGCTTTAAGCTGTTTTCTCTTGGCCACACTGTCCTATCTTGGTATCCAAATGGTAGCAGTTAGGCCTGTTCATTGTAGGCTCCCCGCTTCTGAATTGAGTCTAGAATTTCATCCTGCTGAAACCTGAGTTAGTTTGGTGTTCTTCAGAGGACTTCAAGTGACTTTTGTTCCCATTTTCCTTTATTTTCTGCTTGTCTCATTTTCCAAGCCAGACCATTTCAGTAGGAGAAGTGGAATGAAATTATCTTAAATTCAGCCTACTAGGGATCAGTGTGACTCTACAAGCAAGCTTCACCAAGAAAACTGAAGGGACATGTTAATAATTTTTGCCTTAATGTAAATTATAGACAACCCTTGCGTGAGAGAGTTCTGGATAACTGTAGTGGCTCCTCTGTAATCCCTGCTATGGGCCCCAGCTCCACCTCTCCTATCTCTCTGCTTCTGTCCCCAGCTTACTCCCCACCAGGCACATCAGCTACTTGTTCTTCCTTGCACATTCCTACCCCGGGGCCTTACTTGTACTTCCTTGTAACTCCTTCCTGGAATGCCCTTCTCATAGATCATCATCTAAAATTACCTTTAAACTTAGTGGCTTTAAAACAGTATAAACATTTTTAAACATTTTTTTTCTTTTTTAATTTTATTGGTGTGTAATTGATTTATAATGTTGTATTCATTGCAGGTGTATAGCAAAGTGAATCTGTTATACAAATACATATATCCACTCTTTTTTTCTGTTCTTTTCCCATATAAGCCATTACAGAGTTAAAAAAAAAAGTAAGCATTTATTGTCTAATTAATGTTTGTGGTCAGGAGTCAGTTGTGTGACTTAGCTGGTGCCTTTGGCTCAGGGGCTCTTGGGAGGTTGCAGTCAAGCTGTGAACACAAACTGAGATGGGATGGAGGGTGGGAGGTGGGGGGATGGCACATGGTGTGTGGCAGCTTACTCAAGTGGTGAGTGGCAGACTTCTCCATCATCCTATGGGCTCCCTCCACAGGGCTCTCAAACACCCTGGCAACTTGCTTCTCCCAGGACACATAAGCTGAAAAGGGTTCTCAAGCCAGAAGTCACAGTCTTTTTTTCTGTCTGATCTCAGAAATGGCATCTTTCACATCCTCCATATTCTCTTCTTTAGAAGGGAATCAGTAAGTCACACTCAGGGAAAGAGGCCTACACAGGGCATGAACAGGGAGGACCATCTTAGAGACCTCAGATACCCTTGCAGCTTGCTCCCTCACTTGCTTCTGATCTCTGCTCAAATATCATCTTACCAAAGACACTTTTACAAACTGTGTAACATCACACACACTCCATCCCTTTGCCATGCTTTTCTTTACGCATTGTCACAGCCTGATACATAATTTATTTATCTCTTTCCCACTCCCAGTAGTATGTAGGCTTCATGAGAGCAGGAACTTAGTTGTGTTCACTACCATAGCCGCAGGTCCTAAAACAGTGTTTCGCACATAGAAGGCACTGGATAAATATTTGTTGAACAAGTGAATCTATATTATTAAGAATGCTTTCATCTACAAATAATACAAAACCCAGTTAACAGTAGGTAAGCCATAAAAGCAGTCCATTTAACAAGGATTACAAGAGGTAATGCCACAGTTGAATCAAGGAATCAGTAACATCAATAAGAATTTAGCTTCTTTCCTTCCCCAGCACTTGGTCAACTTTGCACTCATTCTTGGTTTGTCCATTGAGTACAGAGTTACTGCAGTTTCACTTTCAATTTTGTTGGGCATAAAACTTAACTTTCATAAGTTTTGATGATATCATTTCAAGATACATTGCTAATCAGAACCTCTCCACTGCTTAGTGTGAAATATTTGTCCTTCCTTTAGAATCACCCTATCACAATTCTCAGGCATGTATTAGTCTCAATAGTGGGACCTCCCAAACTTGACATATGAAAAAAAGCATTTTTAAAGATTGTTCCCTCACCTAATTCTAGTAAATTTTAGGACATAGTTACCTTTTCCCTTGGACCCACGCATACCCTATGATACCTTCTCCCAAGCTCTGGGATCGGCTGCATCACATCTTTTCTCATGGAGAGAAATGAATAAAGTGTTGAGAAAGAGGCCAAGAGTAATAATTTAGCGAAGTCCCTCCACAAGGAAAACATGTAGAGTGGAAAATAAATGCTCTTCCTCCATATCAGAAGTCATTATGTATTATAGTTTTTTTCAGTGAATTTGGAAAAAAAATACTGTGTATGTGTTTCACATCCTTCCTTCAAAGGACTGGAGATTTTTCATACTTTTTTTTTTTTTTGGTTGCAGGTCCTTTAATGGAGTGGCCAATGTGTCAACAGACCTGGTTTCATTTGATGACTTACAGACCCCAGCTCTGAAGCTAGTCACACATTCCCTGTGGCCAGGCCCAGAGTAGTTGATTTTCCTCAAAATGGTAGATTTTTTGGCTGAGAATAACCTGTGTGGCCAAGCAATCTTAAGGATTGTTTCCTGTGGCAACGCCATCATTGCTGAACTTTTGAGGCTCTCTGAGTTTATTCCTGCAGTATTCAGATTAAAAGACCGAGCTGATCAACAGAAATATGGAGATATCATATTTGATTTCAGCTATTTTAAGGTAATCTTCCTCGAAGCTTTTCTTACCAATCTTTTCTACAAAAGTGTGCTTTCTCTGGAAATCAGGAGACTCTGAGATGTTAAGTAATTATGGAGAAAGAGTTAAAAAGAAAAGCTTTTCAACAAAATTTAATATCAGCTAATTTGAAAAGTGATATAAACGTACTGTGCAGAAGCCCTAATATAACACAATATAATCAAATTTTTAAAAGATAACTTTGGTATGATGTATTTCACATTGAAATCCCCCACACTTAAAAGCATGCAAATTTTGGGTTCAGTTCAAGGCCATCTCCTTCAAGGGGATTGATTTTATTTCTAGGCTTCTGTTATCTTCTTTACTTTCTGTTCCTCTGCTTTCAATTTTTGATATCCCTTTAGAGGCATAAATAAGAATACATTTTTCAAAGATTCTTTAGAAATTGTTACCCGCAATTGTATTGTTCTTTTGACTCTTTCTTTGATGTGTTTTTCTTCTTAGGGTCCAGAATTATGTGAAAGCAAACTGGAATCTAAGCCAGAGCTACAGGATTTAGATGAAGAATTTCGGGAAAACAACATAGAAATTGTGACCAGATTTTATTTAGCATTTCAAAGTGTGCATAAATATATTGTAGACTTAAACAGGTATTGACTAATTTAGTAATAGCTAATTTTGATAGTAAATAGTGGAGAGGGAGAAGGGACATACTAGAACATGTATATCTTTCTGAGTTACTAAGAAATTTACTAACTTATACCCTAGGCAATTTTCTTTTCCTTCCTGTGGCACTAGTCATCTTAAGTATTGTAGAATTTCATTATCATTTCCTGCTCTTGTGTAGTATTTAATCATCTTGCTTTATACCATATCTTTGGCTTTCAGTCTTGATGCTAATTTAGTTTATTGAATATGAGAAGTGGGAAAAAAAAAAACTTTATTTTTGTAGCATTGGTACCCATAACCTTCCTTCTTATCTGTGACCATACAATATTGTCTTCCTTCTAGCCCTTCAGTGTTCATTACTCATTAGCTTTTAAGCTAACTAGTCCATGTTCTTATGCCATTATTTCCAAGATTTCTGTAATTCATAAATCAGGACTAAGGAGTTTCCTTTTACTTGGAGTGGCCATAAATAACCTGTGGCCCTAATCATGAGTTCCTACTCACAAACCTATTCTCAAAGCACGTGAATGGAAACAAATGATTTGAAGGCCAGAATACCTGGTATATTGCCTAATCTTTTAAACATCTTTACTGGCCTTCTTCAATGATATTAACCTTTCATTTTCAATGGATAACTTGCTCTGGGGTTTCTTTTCTAGGTATCTAGATGATCTCAATGAAGGTGTTTATATTCAGCAAACCTTAGAAACAGTGCTTCTCAATGAAGATGGCAAACAACTTCTAGTAAGTAGTGACCATTTAAAATAAAAAATTCAAGAATGTCAAACTTACTTTTTTCCCTGTGAGTCACAAATACATACAGTGTATCCTTCTTTAAAGAGAAGCTAAATAAACTGATAACCGTCATCTAACTGGCAGGTCTTTGTCTGAACTTAGAGTAGACTTTGAACAGAATTTCAAGTAAAAGAAAATTATGTGAACGATGTGCACTTCCTCAGTGTAACAGTCCTATCTTCTTTATCTTTTGCATTCTAGACATCTAGCCTGGTACCTAGTACATGGTAATCACTTAGGAAATGTTTGTAAAATAGATGAATGATCTAGAGGTATTCATAATCTTGGGATTCTATTTTGGTATCCCAAGCAAAATATGAAAAATAGACCAGCTGAAAGATAGTCATTGTAAATTAAACTTTGCATAAATGTTTTCAAGCCCATTCTGTACAGAATGAGACCCTTTGGGGGAGGATCCTGCTTTCTCCTTGCAATCTAAAGCTTTTAGGAGAAATGAGAGCGAAGGGCTCGTTTTACCCATCATTAACTGTACTGCATAAGCTTGTGTACTCCCGTGGACATGGCTCCTCTCTTTTTCTCTTATAGTGTGAAGCGCTGTACTTATACGGAGTTATGCTTCTGGTCATCGACCAAAAGATTGAAGGAGAAACTAGAGAGAGAATGCTGGTCTCTTACTATCGATACAGGTATCCCTGAGCTAAGCCCATGCCCTCCAAAAGCACTGCTCTTGGTAAAGAGCAGTGTAGATTTCCTATCCTCCTTTTATTATGAACAGCAGCAATATCATATAGAATGCAGAAGATAAGATTCTTATCACTGCTGAACATAATACATAATGTGGAAATATAAAAATCTGTGTTTTATATCATCATAATAGATTATACATCATATAATCTATGTATTATGTATGGAATAATTTATTATAGATTATTAGAGATATATGGATTATCATGTCTGTGATGGTACTCAGTTTTTTAAAAGAGCAATCTGAATTTCTGTTACCTTAAAGATAAAATTTGGGAAGTCTAATGAATTTTTTTTTTAAGTTTTCAAACATTAGTCCTTGGTAGATATAAGGATACAAATGAACCTTCTGTTGTCATTTTCAGATTGATTCATTTTGAAAAGTTATCATTCAGGGCCAGGTTGAAAGTGAATTCTCACTCATAAATACTGTATTGGGTTGGCCAAAAAGTTCATTTGGGTTTTTCAGTGAGATGTGACTTCAAAAAGTAAGGGCTTAAAAACAGGACCTACCTTAACTAATTGTGATTTCAGTCCCTAACACACGTTTTTCAGTTTGTTGAAATAATGAGTCAAAATCTGGACACCAGGTCAATGTTAGAAATAGTTAAGATTCAGGAAAGAAATAGCCGAGAAGCAGGAATCATTTAGGAACTTGGGCTACAGAAGCGTGGGCTAGAATGAACATTTTCAAACTTACAAATCAGGACAGAATAAACAGGGCAGAGAGTTAGATCCTCAACAGAGAGGGATTGTCTGGGCAGTGTTGTATTTGCAGCCACACTTGGTACTCTGCCTTCTCAGCAGTAAATCAGGCTACTCAGCTCACCTGTTCCCTTTCAGCTCTATCAGGGCGTGAGGCTGCATAATTCATTCACATCAGTTTAACCATGAGCTCCTTTACTATCCATATTTTTTTAAATGAGCTTCAAATGGTCTTGACTCTGTTCCTGAAAGTACCTGAAAAAACAAAAACAGTAACATGAAGAAGAAGAAAAAGGTTTGCTCATCAAGTCCAGCTTTGACAATCCAGCTTTGTCCCTTTGGGTACAACAGCTAATTGATGAGAATGTGATGATCCATTATTGAAGAGACACCAGACAATTTCAAGTCAGAGCTAAAGTAAAGGAGATTCTCACATCAGATAGGAGGTCATCTTCAAGTCTAAGATTGAGTCTCTTTGGAGATTTACTCCTTCAAACCACCAGAAAAATCACAGATGTTTTGATTAAATCTCTGTAGAAGGTACACCTTGCCAAGAAAAAACAGTTGGTATATCCCACTTGAAATTGACTTTATCTTTTAAATTGTTTTTAAATATATGAAATGTTGGTGTAGGTTCACATTCTTTATCCACAATTCTGAAATCCAAAGAGCTCCAACAGAAATATATGCATATACACACACGCACACAGAGTAACTACTTTGGCAGCAAGACTTAAACTAATCTGAAATTTGGAGTCAGAACCTGATTGGCACATATATGAGGCTATGGACAGTCTTTATTTATCTCATTTGTGTGAATGTTCATAGATTTTACTGTAGAAACATTAATGTGTCTTGATCATGGAATGCCATCTGCCACCCTGCTGAAGTATTATATATGATGTATGTATCATGTTACTTCCTTATATTTGAGAATTGCTGTCTTCCAAAACAAATCCTGCCCCAAGGATTTTGGGAAAGGGGTCATGGACCTTTACATAAAACTGTACATACATACAAGAACCCATCTTAAAAGTTTGCTATATTACAGGCTTTTTGAAATTATAGTTTTGAATCTTAAGGATATAAATTGATCCACTCATATCTAAAACTATAAAGTCAATTTATACTGAAATTCTGCTTTGCTGGACTTCTTATTTGTAATATATATGGTTTGTTTGGCCCTTTATTTCCCATTGTGAACATGGCTCAGTGCTGCCCGATCTTCTGCTGATTCGAATATGGATGATATTTGTAAGCTGCTTCGAAGTACAGGTTATTCCAGCCAACCAGGGGCCAAAAGACCACCCAACTATCCTGAGAGTTACTTCCAGAGGGTACCTATCAACGAGACCTTCATCAGCATGGTCATTGGTCGGCTGAGATCTGATGATATTTACAACCAGGTAGGAATTTAATCTATTATTAAACCTATCTTAATAGTTTAAAAGTGTAGTTTAGTTTATCTTTATAGATTTTACCTTCCTCCTCAATTATTTCTTTCCTTCTTGCTCAGAAGAGTAAAAACAGCAAGAAACCTTTTAAAACCTCTAGGCTGTGCTTTGGAATTGTACAGAAAAGAGGGATATTAATTTGGGATTAAGAGATTAATATCTCTTGAAATAGAGATTTCAAGAAGGAAATGAGATCTGAACTATATTTGGAAAGAAGATGCATTGTTTCAGGCGTCAGTTCAGAAATGATTGCTGAGTATGCACTTTGTGGCTGTCGTGTGTTCAGGGATCCACTGCTGATGAAGGCAGGCCATGGTCCCTACTCATAATGAGTTTGTAGCTGAGGAAAGAAGGCAGACAAATGAATTAGAGTAAAGCAAGATGGGTATTAGGGGAAGCACAGAGTGCCACGAAGCATGCTAATAGGCAGCAAGATTGCACCAGATGACTAAGGGGTGTTTGGGCCACCCAGGTAAAGGAAGGAGCATGAGCAGGGTTGAAAAGTCTCACTTTCCTCTCCAGTATGTGTGTTATTCACGTACCTAAAAGGATACAACTGAAAGTTACCATTTGACTTCTTTTTCCTGAAGAAAACACAATTTTATATATTATCTGTTTCTTTTTTTACTAGAAGAGAGTGAAGAGTTGGACCTGTAATGACTGGATATCGTCTATTACAGAGCCCACCTGTTCTATACAGTTCCTAGGTAGACTGCTAGTTTTTTGTATGAATATGTTAAGTGTCCATAAAGAGTTTTTAGTTTGTTTTTCTTAAGACAGCTCAAATCAGGAGCTACCTGCAGATGCCAGGTCTCCATAATATTTGATGCCATTTATTGAGAATTCCGGAGAAGGCGATGGCACCCCACTCCAGTACTCTTGCCTGGAAAATCCCATGGACGGAGGAGCCTGGTGGTCTGCAGTCCATGGGGTCGCGAAGAGTCGTACACGACTGAGCGACTTCACTTTCACTTTTCACTTTCATGCACTGGAGAAGGAAATGGCAACCCACTCTAGTGTTCTTGCCTGGAGAATCCCAGGGACGGGGGAGCCTGGTGGGCTGCCGTCTATGGGGTCGCACAGAGTCGGATGCGACTGAAGCGAGTTAGCAGCAGCAGCAGCAGCATTGAGAATTCAGTATGAGCCAGAATCGTAGGAGGTTTTTTCCGTATATGATTTTCTCTGTTTTTCATAATCTTGCAAAAGAGCATTATCCTTATGGTGCTATGGAGAAAAATAAGGTTTAGAGAGCTTAAATAATTTTTCACAAGGTCACATAAGTAGGTGGCAGAACCATAATTTTAATTTAGGCCTGTATGACTTCAAAGCCCATGCTGTTTCTTTAACTGTCTCTTATTAATCCTTCTGTTAAGGCTTCTGCCTCCTAGATGGTCCATTTTGTCGATGTCTCAAGGCAGTGTATTTCTATTTTCTCCCTGCCCTGTGACTTTTATTAACACAGGGATTAAGCTGTGGTTGTGCTGTGAATCCACCCCTCTCCCTGCCCTGCACCTCCCTTGTGCCCGGCTGATTGGACCAGGGCAGGTCACTTGACCCAAGATAGATCAGATTCTCTGTCTCCAGGTAATATGGAATTGGGCCTGAAAAACAATTTCTGGACATGTATTTACCCACAGCATGCAAAACTTGGAGTTTGGGGCCACCTCAGTCCCGTCTTATGGAAAACAGCTGAAGAAACAGTTGAGCTTCACATCCAGGGGAGAAATAATGAAGGCTTTCTGGTTCACAGCTCCAGGCCCTTCCTGAGACCTGACCACATTCCTGCCTCCAGATTCCATGCAACATTGCTATGTCTATCCTTAATAATTGCCTCCCTTTCTGCTCCCGGTCCACAAGGTGATGTTACTATGTGCAGCCAAAGATTTCTAATACTTGAGGCAGTGGAGCCCTGCAACTTGGCAGCATTTCAAAGGCAGGGAGGAGAACACCCAGCAAAGCAGACTGAGAAGAGAGACTGATGTCTGGGAAACCAAAGGAGAGAATTTCAGTCCTCAGGAAATTTAAGTGAGAGTGCTAGAAAGGTCATTGAAATGGATGACTGTGAGGTTATGTGTGACCTGAGGAAATTCCATTGAGGTGATAGGTGTTGTTGTTGTTCAGTCACTAAGTCATGTCCAACTCTTTGTGACCCCATGGACTAGCTCACCAGGTTCCTCTGTCCTCTGCTGTCTCCGGCATTCATGTCCATTGAGTCAGTGATGGCATCTAACCATCTCATCTTCTGCCACCCCCTTCTCCTTTAATCTTCAGTCTTTCCCAGCATCAGGGTCTTTAACTCCATTGAGGTGATGGTGGAGGTCAAATGCCCAGGCTCCTCCCTCCATGGGATTCTCCAAGCAAGAATACTGGAGTGGGTTGCCATTTCCTTCTCCAGGGGATCTTTCCGACCCAGCAATCGAACCCAGGTCTCCTGCATTCCAGGCAGACACTTTAACCTCTGAGCCACCAGGGAAGCCCTGAGCTGAAAAATAAACAGGAAGTAAAAGCACCAGTGAGTGCAGAATCGGTCAGTTCTATAAGAGCTTCTCTGTGATGGAAGAGACTCCAAATTGGACAGTAAGAGATACAGGATTATTACTTTTTTTTTTTTTTTAAGGGAAAAGAGAATTGCAGCAAAGTCAAGGACAGTCAAGAGAATGTCATGTGGCTAGAAATAGGAAGAAGGTCCTGGTTACTGATGCCTTAATCTGAGAATTGCTTCCAGATTGCCCAGGATCCTCAAAGAGGTGGACTTTTGAGAGGTTCATGTGTGTTAGCACTGGGTCGTTTACTCGGCACATGTAAACTCAGCGTCACTAACATCTGCCTCTCCTGGTTCTGGTCTCTGCCTTGCAGGTCTCAGCATACCCATTGCCGGAACATCGCAGCACAGCTCTGGCGAATCAGGCTGCCATGCTGTACGTGATTCTCTACTTTGAACCTTCCATTCTCCATACCCATCAAGCAAAAATGAGAGAGATAGTGGACAAATACTTTCCAGATAATTGGGCAAGTATTGCTGTTAGTCTTTTGTTCTCTATAATACACTTATTGGAGAACTGATTTTTTTCCCATTCTTTTGCCTATAAACCTAATGTTGAAATAATGAGACATAAACTCCCTTAAGTAAAGTTACTTTAAGTATGCTGAGAATATTACAAATCATAGCATGAAGGAATGAATCAGTAAAATTTCCTGAAGCACCTATTTATATGTGTTTTTTTCCTTAAATGAATACTCTCAAGGTAGAACAACCATGTGTTAAGATGGATCTTCCTTTAGCTATGGAGAGTGCAACTAAGTTACATAAGCGTTTGTCTTACAAATCTAAACCAGCCGAATTTATCTAATGTCATTTTGTGAATAGGGATTGCGCTTTTATAAGTTTTATCTGTAAGCTAATGTGGGCCCTTAAGGTTCACGTTAACTGTAGGGATGAGCTTATAACTTTTTAAACATGTTTCACTTCAAAATAATAATTCCTAAAAGTTTAAAACTAAGTGTACTTAATATGTATGAAATATTATCTCTCCTCATAGAGGTTTGAACAAAGCGTAGTGAGTTGGATCACATTTTCAGGGACCAGGTTTTATTTCACTCCTTACCAACTATTGAGCCACAGGCTGTAATGAGGGACCTGATTGAGGAGTTTTACTGTCGAGAAGAACAGCCTACAATTAGAAGATGATGCTTCCTGTCCACAAATGAATCATACCCACGAGCTGGGAGATGAGTAGCCAAGAGGAAAACTTTTGAGAGAGTCTGGCTTCATTTGCCTAAGTGTTAACAAAGAAGTTCTGACTGTAATACTATACTCAGAAACACTTTTAGCATTAAAGAAGGTCAAAGTCCAATTACATGATATTTATAAGATACATTCCTGAGAAGACACCCTGGCACACTGAAAATAAAGCATTTTTTAAAAATAATGCCCATAAAAAGCCAAAAAGTTTAACACTATACTGCAAAGAATTTTAAACAAAAATATTAATAGGGATAAAGAGGGATTGTATATAATTTTTAAAAGAAATGTGAAACATAATGCCACTCTTCTCACAAAAATTTTTGAGACAAGTTTAGTTCGATTTGTAAGAGTATAAAGGTGAGATGAAAATAATTGGGAAAACCACTACTCTGGTCAGAGTCTCTGTTTTTCTCTCCCCTTTCATTTTTCTTCATCTAGGAATCTTACAAATAGCAGTTTGAAAAGAAAACCTTGTTTTCGTTATTTTCCCATGAATAGTAGCATGTAATAGTCACTCTTGTTTCCAAGCACTCATAAGTGCTTTACTCATAAGTAAAATCACTTCCCTGTATATTTGAAAAGACTTGGTTTTTCACTGGAATGGCATTTAAACTTGAAGGATTGGTTGGTGTCGCTTATCACTTTGTATTTTCCCAGCCCCTTGCCTTGGAGTGAGTAGGTATTTAACAAATACTGAATAAAGGTCTCCTCTTTCAGGTAATTAGTATTTACATGGGGATCACGGTTAATCTAGCAGATGCTTGGGAACCTTACAAAGCTGCAAAAACTGCTTTAAACAACACCCTGGACCTTTCAAATGTCAGAGAACAGGTAGGTTCTGATTAATCAGGAGGGTTCTCAACTACATGCTTGATGTAATGGGGTGGGAAATGAGCTAAGTAGATTTCCAAAACAATTTGGAAGATGCCTGCATAGACATTTTAGTGCAATGATTAATGAAAGGGGAATTTTGAACATTGAAGTAACAGATTTTTAACTTATGTGAGCTGTATAAATGGGAGATTTGGGTCCTAAGGAAGATTCAACACTCTAAGATGAGCTAGTGTGACATCTGGCCCCAGGTGACTTCATGTACTCTTCTTAAAGACTGTGTCCTCGTGGACAGAGCTCCCTTCCCCAGAAGCTGGCATTTTAATATTTTCATCAGTAGGGTTGAGTGTTGAAGATGGTAACTGGATGTAGACAGTCAACCCTTTCACTGTAATTTATAGTCATCATTTCTGGTGTGTGAAGTAAGCACCAAAACCAAAATAGAGACAGTTATCTCCTTAAATTTGAAATGGCTACCTTCTGTCTCTCTGATGAGAACCAAGGCAGAAGGAGGAACCTAAGTAAACAGAAGAATCAAAATCTTTTTCTTGGGGCACATACTTGATACTTCTCAACAGTGATGTCTTCCTCAACCTGGCTGTCTGAGTTTTTGAGTTTCCAAGTATGGATAGAATGACACTGACTCAAGGAACTTCAGCATGTTTTATTCAGACAAATCGAATTCCATAAATAATGCACAAAATAATTTCAATTTTGGCATATTTTTCCCAGAAATATATTAGAGAAAGTGGCGCTTCCATGATTTCCGGCCTCAGAGCATTAATTTTTCATGACTAAACTTCCTTTCCAAAATCGCATCTTCTCACCCATGACATTGCGAGTTCTTAAGAGGCTTCTAATGACACATCTTGTGCTAATTTTAGGTTGATGGTGTTTGCCATTCAACTCTTGCTTCAGGAAGGCAGAGTGAACAGATTTCCACACAAGGCCGGTCAATTTTGATGCGCTGAGGTGTATTTTATTAAGCTCTTGTGTGTACAGACTCATCTTTTGAGTGTTTCTGCTCTGCTCTAGCTCCTTCGTCAATAATAATGGTAGAACAAGTAATTTAACTTCTGCCTTTGTGTCTCTCCACATCCAAGTTAAGAGAAGCAACGCCAGGAAAAAAATGTTCCAGTTTTCTAATTTACATTTGAAGAAGCCAGTGCTCAGAGATTAAATCCAAAGTCACACCAGTATTTCTAGATGTTTGCCTCTCAATTCTAAGTCCAGGGCTTTTTTCAAAAACTTCCAATGGGAACTTTCCTGGTGGTCCTGGTGGCTCCCAATATCAGAGGCCTGGTCTCGGAACTAGATCGTGCTTGCCCCACGCTACAGTGTGCCATAAATAAGACCCAGTGCAGCCAAATAAAAACAAATTTAAAAAAAAAAAATAAGAAAGAAACCCCAGGTGTTCAATAAACCACTTGCCTTTGTTGTTATTGTTCATTCGCTCAGTCATGTCTGACTCTTTGCGACCCCATGGACTGCAGCACACCAGGCTTCCCTGTCCTTCACTATCACCAGAGCTTGCTCAGACTCATGTCCATTGAGTCGGTGATGCCATCCAATCATCTCATCCTCTGTCGTCCCCTTCTCCTGCCTTCAGTCTTTCCCAGCATCAGGATCTTTTCTAATGAGTCAGCTCTTCACATCAGGTGGCCAAAGTATTGGAGCTTCATTTTCAGCGTCAGTCCTTCCAGTGAATATTAAGGATTGATTTCCTGTAGGATTGATTGGTTTGATCTCCTTGCTGTCCACGGGACTCTCAAGTGTCATCTCTAACACCACAGTTCAGAAGTATCAATTCTTCAGCGCTCAGCCTTCTTTATGGTCCAACTCTCACATCTGTACATAACTACTGGAAAAACCATAGCTTTAACTAGACGGACCTTTGTTGGCAAAGTGATGTCTCTGCTTTTTAATACACTGTCTAGGTTGGTCATAGCTTTTCTTCCAAGGAGCAAGTACCTTTTAATTTCATGGCTGCAGTCACCATCTGCAGTGATTTTGGAGCCTGTATGTTTTTTGTCTCATATAGAAATATTATTATTCATCGAGGGATTCATTTGAATATGATTCACTTTCAAGGTGATTCTTTCTTTGAAATGCTATTCAAGTTTTCTTTTCCTTTTCACAGGCAAGCAGGTACGCTACTGTCAGTGAAAGGGTGCATACACAAGTGCAGCAATTCCTGAAAGAAGGTTACTTGAGGGAGGAGCTGGTTCTGGACAACATCCCGAGGCTTCTGAACTGCCTGAGAGATGGCAACGTCGCCATCCGATGGCTGATGCTTCATACTGCGGACTCAGGTAACACAAAAGGCGTGACCATATGTGTCGCTCCGTACATAGACATGCCAAACCCTGCTCTGCCGTGTGATGCCAAGTGGTTTAGCCCTTGAGTGAGAATCAAGTTGCTTTTGTAAAATGGTCTTTTTTGTGCCAGTTTGGACAGAGCAGTGGCCCACCTGAACAGCCCCTGTGCCAGGCAGGTCCTGTTAGGTGCTTGGGAATATGAGGACACCTGTCTCCCAGGCTCGAGGAGCTCGTCACTGGTCAGACTGAGATAAGGTGTCTCCCCGTGAAAAAGTGTAGCTGCGGGTACAGGTAGAATAAAGCCTTCCCACCTCACCCTTCCAAAGATGTCCATGGCCTAGTCCCTGGACCCTGTGGGCATGTTTTATTACAAGGCAAAGTAGATTCAAGTTGCAAATGGAATTGATGTTTCTATATTCAGCTGACCCTCAAGTAAGGAGATTATCCCAGTGGGCCCAGCATAATTACAGGTATCCTTAAATTGGGAAGAGCGAAGCAGAAGAGTCAGAACTAGACAAATGGCACCATGAAAAAGACTCAGTAGGTCCCTGCTGGCTTTCAAGATGGAAAGGGCCACAAGCCAAGGAGTATAGGCAGCTTCTAGATGCTGAAAAAGACCAGGAAACAATTTCCCCCTGGAGCCTCCAGAAATCACACAGCCCCGCTGATACCTTGATTTTAGCCCAGTGAAACCCAGTCAGATTTCTCACCTATGGAACTATAAGAGAGTAAATTTGTATCATATTAAACCACTAAGTTTATGGTAATTTGTTACAGCAGCGATAAGAAGCTAACACAGCTAAAGGGCCAGGCCAGCACCTAAGGGTCAGATGTGTAAAACAGACAGTTGGTGGGATTTGAGTCCAGAGTCCAGACCAGGAGAGAAACATTGCTTGGGGTGGAGGAGTGGAGGCAGGCTCTTCATGGAAGGCAGGAGCTGACCAGCCCTTGGTACGATTTCACAGTAAAAAGCAGGAGAAATTCTAGACTGGAGAAATGACCAAAGAAAGGACAGAAGGAAGGACAGAAAAATGTGGGCCCACTTTGCTGAGGAACTGGCTAGATCAGGGTGCTTAATTAAGATAGATGAGATTTTAATTTTTTCTGGGTCATGGTTAGTCCTGTTTGATATCCTTTTGTCTGTCAAGGGAGTTTCACAGATCATGTAAAACACTTCCACAGAATCCATAAGCCCACAACTTTGAAACCGCTGGTTTACTAGTCCTACTTACGTTGGATCAACACCTGAGCTTATTCAGAGCCGACACAGTTCCTTATACTTAGTATGAATAAATGCTTGATCAATATTAATTACTAATAAGTTCCCTCATCTGGAATTGCACACTCCTTCACCTAAGAGTGATGTCATTCAGCAGTCCTGGAAAGCCAGAGCTCTCATTTTTGTTTTTCACTCAACAAATTTTTGTAGAGCATCTACCCTAGTCCTACTTTCAATACCTTCTTGTACTTTTTTTCAGGTGAGATTGTCTCTCAAAAAAAAAAACCATCCACACCAGATAATCCTGCATCCTCCCTGGGTAACACGGTAGATCTGTCTCCCAAGCCCTCCTGCATCCTCCCTGGGTAACACGGTAGATCTGTCTCCCAAGCCCTCCAGGCAAGATGCTCTTGACACTACCTCTAACTGCCACCTGTCTCTGCTTCCTGTGAGTGGTAAGCAGTGAGAATAGCAGGTGGACTTCCTCATCCTTCAGCTCTTTGAAAACATGGGAAGTTTCTCCTCGGCCTTCCCTCTTCACACTAGAAATGACCAGCTTCTTAAATCCTTCACACGAGTGCTGCTTTCCAGTTTTGTTTTTGTTTTTCATCATTTTGCTTCTAGGCCTAGACCTCTCTCCATTTACCATTTAATCACAGCATGAATATCAGGGCCAAAGTTTTTAATCATCTCATGGACTAATCTTTAACTAGTCAAGTTTATGTTTTACTTAAAATCCAGTCCTAATTTGAGAATTTCACTACATTGACTCAGCTTATAATCTTCTTTACCATAAGTCTTACATTCAGAAACATGTAAACAACTCAAGCCCTCACTTTATCCCATCGTAAAGCCAACTGTGGGTTTCTAGTGACTCAGCCTCCTCTTCGTCTTCCGGACGACTGTGCCTAATAGCCATGCCTGTGTTCTGGAAGCCAGTGGTCTCCTGGATTTGTGCCCCTGCCAGGAACCGGCTCAGCTTGCCAGAGTTCTATGATTTTATCTTCAGCCACATCTGTTTTCCATTTCTGAGCTGGCAATTATCTGATCTGATTGCACAAGGTCAGAATTTACCAGAAACAAATGATTTGCCTGTCTGGTTGTGAGTCATATGTGGGAAAAGTAACTGCTTATTTAGCTTTTATGCTGTTTTGGTCACGGTTTGCAGAAAGGAAGGCATATTTCTCATATTCCCTCCTGGTAACCCACTGGAGCTAATTGTTAATGCTCAGTAATGTTCCCTTCCAGAAATGAAAGGAAATTAATATCAGATTTCATGTTGAATTAGAATTAATATAAAAACAAATGGAACTCCTTACAGGTTGGGTTGTTGTTTTTGTTTTTTTTCCTGTTTTGTTTTTGTTTTTTAAGTTAGGCAAACCTGAAGCTGAAAAATGGTCTCTGTGTGATCAATGTCATCAGTTCCGATATATTTCTTCCTAGGGAGTTCTGGAGAATGTTTGGTAAATCAGAACTCTGCAGTTTCCCGTGAAAACTGAGCCCTTCTCCAGGTTGTCATGAGTCTCTTCCTGATAGAGTAACTTGGAAATCAATATATAAAATAACCTTGCTCAAGCTTTACCATAACTGAAGCACCAAAAACACCCGTGATATGTGCTTGTAAAGTGTGGTCATTCTGTACGTGCTGGACCTCCTAAGGTGCCGGTAGGAGGGCTCAGAAAGCCTGAACAAGCACGGTGATACCAGAGCAACTATGAGGGACCTGGTACCTTAATAGCTATGAACTTTCTGACAGTGTTTATTGTCTTAAAGACTTTATTTTGACTTTATTTGCAGTCTAAGTAGTTTTTACATGTAAATATTTTGCCCTATCCTATTTTTCTTTTTCTTTCTTGCGTAAATAATTGACCCCATAAATCACTTTCAACAGATATCATTATTTTTTATTCTATATATTTTTAATATGTTTATTTTATTTGAAATTATTTATTTTGGCAACTGATACACTGACCAGGAAATCAAAACATCTCGTGACTTATGCCTGGGTCAATCACTGCCTAATTTTGTGACCTTAGCCTAGTAGCCATACACTCTCCAGGTCTAGGTGGTAGATAATCCAGGAAGCTCTGAGTATCAGTCATGCCTTTACAAAGAGCATGAGGATGGTGTCAGGCCTGGTTCTTCTGGTCTGAAAGTGCCGCATCTTTGTGTGGTGACCTTGCTCCCCTTGTTGTGTCGGTGGTCCCCGAGGACATCCCAAGTTCACTGCTTACTAGGCTCAGCGTCTGAACTTAAGGATGTGATTTGCAACAGGAGAAAGAGAGAAAGCACAATCGGCACAGGGCAGAGGTGCATGGGGTGGAGTCTAGAGGAAACGAGGAACAAGCTTTTAAGAGTTCTCTCCAAGTGGAGTCACACAGGGTCCATTTAGTTCCCCTCGCAATGAGTTGTGACAGCATGTGTAAAATGTCAACCAGGGAAGCCCATTAGAAACTGTGTGTCCATGGTTTTTACTGGGGGCAGGGGATGCTCATCAAGACAGCCTCTACCTGGCAGGTACCAACATTCCAGACTCCCAGAAGGAAAGCAGGTGCACATAAGAAAGCACATTGTTTGTACGAAGAGTTAAAGCATAGTGGGCCACTCTTATCAGTTCTCAAAATGGTGGGAACCCTTCCAAAAGCCAAATTCCCAAATGCCAGCCAAGAGCCAACCTTGCAAACAGGCCTTTTTGAAGATGGCGGTTTCAGGCCTGCTGTGTTAAATCTTTTCTGCACACCTGTCCATAGCTGAATGGCAGAGATCAGTGCCCAACAGAAAGCAACTTCAAACAGACAGGACACAAGGAGGCCACCTACTTAGGGAATAGTGCCAAAAGGCTCCACCCATCATTGTGACAAAGGCACTGACCCATGGACAGTCAATAATAAACCAACCACAGGATACTTACAAAATTTGGAAACACTATTCTCACTTTGCTTTTTTTCATTCAACAGTATATCATGATGACATTCTATGTCAGATTCAATGTTATATTTAGCAGTTCAATTGTACTTCCTCTAGCATAGATGTAATATAATTTATTTTACCATCCATCATTGATATACATTTTGCTCATTACTTTTTAAATGCTTAAAAGAAGGGAAATGAAAGTATTTCAGAATCCATCTTACTTATTATAGGTATTTTCTACACATTTAGTAAATTGGAAACTCTTTTCTCCCCGTGTCTAGCCTGTGACCCAAACAACAAACGCCTTCGTCAAATCAAGGACCAGATTCTAACAGACTGTAGGTACAATCCCAAGATCCTCTTTCAATTGCTGTTGGATACTGCACAATTTGAGTTTATACTCAAAGAGGTAAAAATACTGAATAAGTAACCACCAAAATCTTTTCTTAATGCTTAAATTTTTTTTTTTTTTTTAGAAATTAGGATTTTGTAACTAACTGTGTTAGTGTCTTTGATTCAAGCTAAAGATTCTAGCTGTCTGAGAGAATTCTTATATTAAAAGGATAGGATTAAGCATTTCACAGGCATTTAGTCTCTACTGTCATTTAGGGATACAGTGATGGGGAAAAAAATGCCCCAGATTATGGAGATTATGGTCTAATGGGGAATGTGGATAGTAAAGAGAGAATTACACAAATGAAAATGTAAATAAAAGCTGAGGTGTATGCTCTAAAGGAGAGGAACATAGTTCTCCACCTAAAAGAAAGGATCCTGTCCTAGCTTTCATGTCTTCCCTGAGAAGGGCAGCAGGAGCTTTTGAAGGAAGCTGAGAAAGGGACCTGCCAGAGTTAGGTAAGGCAAAGATGGGGAGCTTGATGGAGAACATAGCACAGGGAGGACTGACTGTCTCAGTCCTCTCAGGTGGGGAAGAGCCTGGCCAGTTCAAGGGCCTGAAAGATCTGCTGGCTGGAGGGGAGAGAATACAACAGAAAGGTGTTAGGAAGCGAGACTGACAGGTGGGCAGAGGCCCGCCTGTGCTGGGCCTTGCAGGATATTAGTCTCATCTTAAAAGCCATGAAAACCTATTGGAAAGGCCTAAATAAGATGGTCGTTTACATTTAAACAAGGTTGACTGAAGGACTTTAAGGGATTTGAGTTCACAAAAGGAAATTCTGTGCTGGTTTTACTCCTTAAAAAGGCTCCATGGGCATAATTGGGCTTCCCTGGTGGCTCAGATGGTAAAGAATCTGCCTGCAATACAGAAGACCTGGGTTCAACCCCTGGGTTGGGAAGATCCCCTGGAGGAGGGCATGGCAGTCCACTCCAGTATTCTTATCTGGAGAATCGAGGGGCCTGATGGGCTACAGTCCTTGGGGTTGCAAACAGTTAGACATGACTGAGCGACTGAGCACAGCACATGGGCATGATAAAAATGGCAGACACCTGGGGGTGTCCAGGTTCTACAGAAACTTTGGGGGGTTTGGATCAGGTGGCCTCTGGAACTAGCCGCAGACCTTGAAGCTCATTCAGAACCAACACTCACTTTGCCTTAATTAGTCTGAGAGCCACCATCTGAGAGAAGGTCTAGCTTTTTTATCCCCCAATTTGTATAAAGTAGTGATGCTTAAGAGTGGCATCAGAATGATGTTGATTTTAGGTACCTATTTTTATAATAAACCGGGTTTCACTCAGGCTTTCTTAGTAAACTGCCTAAGCTGGATTTTCTCTTAAAATCAGTAAATCTCATCTGTCTCTTCAACAGATGTTCAAGCACATGCTTTCAGAAAAGCAGGCCAAATGGGAGCATTACAAGAAGGAGGGCTCAGAGCGGATGACGGAGCTTGCTGATGTCTTTTCAGGAGTCAAACCCCTAACCAGAGTGGAGAAAAATGGTAATTGCTGGAGAGGAAACATCAGTGTATTTGAAAGGTGTTCACAGTTTATTAGAAACCAGCTGAGTAAAAGTCATTATTATGTCATCACTGTGGGCTGGGGTGTTGCTGATGAAGATCAGAAGTTTCATTTTGGCTGCCCTAGCCCTGTGCTCCCTTGGGAAATCTCATATTCTCTCTCAACTTCATGTTTCTTACATATGAAATAAGAAATTGGGGGCTAAATTGGAGCTTTGAGTCACAACTGTCAAATTTATTTCTGATAAAGTTAATTATACAGTAGATTGGTTAGTAGTATAGATTTTTATTAAAAAAATATAACTCTGCTGTTCATAGTCAGTATAAACTTGTGATTACTGTATTTGGCTCTTGTTGATTTATTTATGCTGAATGATCAATCCAAAGTATATTTCCAAATTATGTTATTATTCCTACTGAAGCTTCCCTGGTGACTCAGATGTTAAAGAATCTGCCTGCAGTGCAGGAGACCTGGCTTCAATCCCTGGGTCAGGAAGATCCCAAGGAGCAGGAAATGGCAACTGACTCCAGTATTCGTCCCTGAAAAACTTTATGGACAGAGGAGCCTAGCAGGCTACAATCCATGGGGTCACGAAGATTAAGCAATGAGTTCACACCCACACAGGTTGTTTCAAAGCAGTCTGCAGGTCCCCTCTTGTGCCACTAGATGGCAGGTGTGTTAGTGAAGAAGAACCAACCAGGATTGGAACACAAGACTCTTAGATATCATCTGTGTTAGTGGTTATTAATATTCTTGGGAGAAGTAGCCTTCTGAGATCATGAAAGTTATTCCCTCTTATTGAAAAAAGTTGGCCAGTTTTTGATGATATGATATAAATTGGCAACAGGTTTCACAGATCACCATACTGTATCTTAAAAAAGAACCTCCGGTACCAATCTAACCAGATAAGTTGTCTAAAATCAGGCACATTTATCTCTATTTTAGTCTCTTTTAGGTTCTTATAAATATAAGCATTGTTTCAAAGATCATTCAAAACAATATACTGTACTTTTTCTGGCTGTATAGCTTACTTCAGCGTAGGAAGTATTTTCACAAATATTTCTTGTTTGATCCTTACAACCCTGTGAGATAAACATCTTTATCCTTATTTTATATATACACAGACCAAAGCTTTAAAAAGCAATCACTAGCCCAGAGTAACAAAGGTACAAAGCCTGGATCTCAACCATCACCGCAGACTCCAAATTCTTTCTTCTTTCTTCTATAGCATAGCTGTCCTTTGGTCCTACAAAAAAAAAAAGTTTAAAATTGCAACTAGTTTTCTTCATGTCAGTTTTTTTTATTGGGTGTAATTTCTTTACAATGTTGTGTTAGTTTATGCTATACAACAAAGTGAATCAGCTCTATGTGTCCCTGTATCCCCTCCCTTGGTGACCTCCCTCCCACCCTGTGTCAATTCTTTTTTTTTTAATACTTTTATTTACTTATTTTTGACTATGCTGGGTCTTCATTGCTGCACAGGCTTTTCTCTAGTTTGGCGAGTGGAGGCTACTCTCTAGTAGCTGTGGTGCGTGGGCTTAGTTGCTCAGTATGTGAGATCTTCCCTGATCAAGGATCAAACTCACGTCTCCAGCATTGGCAGGTGGATCCTTAACCACTGAGCCACCAGGGAACCCAGATGTCAGTTCTTAAAATAACATAGAATATAAGCTTTTAGTGCTTTTATTAAAGTGAAATTATTCCATTGATGACACACAGAAAAACCTTTAGCTTCTTTAACTTGGTGAGGTGAGAAGAGCAAAGGCTTTGACTCTGAACAGTTTGCATACCCTGGCTCTTCCATTAAGTGACTCTAAGCCACAGAGGCTCTTAATATCTCCAGGTATCAGCATTCTTATCTGAGAAACGGCTTTTAATTCCACTCCATAGATTTTTGTGAAGGTAAGATGAAACGAAGCTTAAACCCTTGCCTGATACACTGAGGGTCTCAGAGTATGTTAACAGTACTCACCATCTCTGCCTTAAGAAATGCCAACTGGTGTGTGAGTGCAAATAGTGCTCCCTAATCCATTCAGACTCCCCACAGCTCACCACTCACACGTCACTCTCCTACACATTGGTCCCATTTTGCCCTCCAAAATGTGCCATTGCCCTTTTGCCCCAAAGTTTCTGCTGTATCTGTCTCTTCGTCTAGAGACAAATAATCCCTCTCCCCGCTCTGCCCCTGCAGACCTTCACCCATCCAGCTCTGTGAAAATCCTTCAGTTCCTCCCCGACTCCTCGCCTCTCCCACTGCCATCTTTGCACACATCAGTTTACATGTACCCTTTCTGCCAGGTGTTATAAACTCTTTGTGTAGAATGTTTCATCATTTTTACTAGGTCACATGCCCCAGGCATTTTTGTTGTTACAATTTGGAGAATTCCTGAGAAAAATTGATAGATACATAGTAAAAGCTTTGTAAGAACTGGACTTGTGAAAGATTGTTAAAGTCATGGCCACTGCTACAGGTGTTCTGGGATTTCAGTAGTCTTTTCTTGTTTCTATATTAATAGAAAATCTTCAAGCTTGGTTCAGAGAGATTTCAAAACAAATATTATCACTAAATTATGATGATTCTACTGCTGCGGGCAGAAAAACTGTGCAGCTAATACAGGCTTTGGAAGAGGTAAGGAAAGTCTTTAAATGACAATTCTTGGATCATGAACCATACTTTTGACCTACACAGCAGTCCTGGAAACATATTTAAGAGACTGTTTCATCAAACTAAAAGCAATGTAAGTGAATATGTTCACTGTTATATACAGTGCCCTAAAGTTGGGAAAATAACTAAATGATAATAATAAAGAGAATTTTAGTGAAATTTATGATATTTCAACTTGCAGAAACATGTATGTAGTCTTGAAAAACTAATCATGAAGACAGTATAGAGACACTGGGAAAACTATGATAAGGAGGTAAAAGCAAAAGCAAATTTCCATTATATGCGCCATTTTTAGGTTTGTAAAAAATGTGTGCCTTGGGGGAAAACCTAGAAAAAGGTACACAAAAATAAAAATAGTTGTATAATGATCATATGCTTAAAAATAATGTGTTTTGTTTTCTGGAAAAGAAAAGTTTGTTTTTTATCTACTGAAAAATGATTGTCAAGAAAATCTTACCTCCACACTCTTAAAACTTGTATGTTTAACCAGAAAAATAAACAAAAGCATCAGAACAATAAGCATATAGTCTATTATCTAAAAAAAAAATCATCCATCCTCACCTGGAACCCTGTCCAATTGATATGTATGCATTAATCCTTTTCTTATAAGCTCTTTCTTATTTTTGCAAGGGTTTTAGGATGGCCACTATTACGGCAGCACAGTATAATGCTCCATTGTTAGCATGCCAGTTTCCATAACCATTCCGGAACAATTGCTCACTTGTGCTGTTTCTATTTTGGTTGTTTTTGGATTTTCTAGTCGATAGTACAACTATAAACAACTTTATAAATCTGGGGTGCTTTTTCTCTTTTGCATTATTTCTTTTGGCATGTAGCCCGTGCCCATTGAATTATACACTTTAAAATGTCAGAACACTGTGGAATCATTATTTATTAAAGAGTTCATCAAAAGAACTTAAAAATGTACAATTGCCCACTCCTTGGTTGTGGCATGACTTGTTTTTTAGCAAGCCAGCAAATCTGCAGAATTAGAATTTTCCAATATATATTTATTGATATTAAAGTGGAAAATGGGAGTATTGGCTTGTTATGTTATATATGTATGGAATGAGAAATAGTGGAACATTTTCTAATTCTAGAAATATATGCATTGTTTTCTGACTTGGCTTGTACATTTCTGAAATTACAATTTGAAATTAAAATTTTTCCAAGAATGTTAGTTAAGTAGTATGTTTTATTTGAAGTGTTTTCAAAGAAAAATGAACACCATGCAGGCCGTAAAGAATGTTAAAATCCAGTGTGTTTATGTACCTCAGGTTCAAGAATTTCACCAGCTCGAATCAAATCTCCAAGTGTGTCAGTTTCTTGCTGATACTCGCAAGTTTCTCCACCAAATGATCCGAACCATTAACATCAAAGAGGAGGTCCTGATCACAATGCAGATCATTGGGGACCTTTCTTTTGCTTGGCAGTTAATTGACAGGTAATGTGGACAACCTGACAGTAGTCCTTGATGGGAGCCACTGTAAACATCATCTTACCACTGACATCTTTTTGCAGTTTCACGTCTATCATGCAGGAGAGCATAAAGGTGAACCCATCGATGGTCACTAAACTCAGAGCTACATTCCTCAAGGTAAGCAAGTAACAGTAAGATCACATTTGCAGTTTCCGAGCAAGCGTTGACCTTCATTTTTACCTCATTCATTAATTCAGTCCAAGATCTTATCCTTTTAGAAAGTTGGACAATTTAAAGTATTTTTATAGCAAAATTTTATAGCAAACTTTTAGCAAATTTTTCATAAGAGTGTAGTTGGCAAAAGATGTGAGAAATAAAGTTTAAATTCAAAATAGATGTTGGAATGTCTTACAAAAATTGTTTTTAATGAAGAAATTGATTTTTATAAGTTTTACCAATATACTAAAAATGTACATCCTTTATTCCCTAGACATGAATAAAATCCTTTTATTTATTCAGTTAAAAAAGTTCTTGTTGAGCTTCTGCTATATTCTAGGATCTCCTCTAAAGGTTAGGGAAGGGGACTTACTTGGTGATTCAGTGGTTAAGACTCCAAGCTTCCACTGAAGGGGACATGGGTTCAATCCCTGGTCAGGGAACTAAGATCTCACATGCCACAAAATAAAATTTAAAAAGCCAAGAAATAAAAATAAAAAGGTTAGGTAATAATGGTGAACAAAACAGGCATGAATTGACCCTTCTCTCAAGGTAATTTCATTTAGTGATAAATGAACAAATAATTTACTCAATGTCTTCTGATGAAATTACCATATATATCAAGTCTGAGGGGCATTTTTTTTTTAGCAGTGCATCAAATAATGGCACTTCTTACAAGCCATGCCATCTTAGATTAGACCCAATGTAGTAGTCTATCAATCAGAATGTCCGATCTCCATAGAGAAGTAGCTGCCTGCTATAGCTCAGTGGCTCAGACTTGAGCGTGCAGGAGAATCACCTGGAAGATGTGTCACAGCCCAGATTGCCGGTCCCCACCCCCGGAGCTTCTGATGAAGTAAACCTACGTGGGGCTCGAGAATCAGCATCTCTAACAAGATCTCAGGTGATGCTGACGCTGCTGGTCCAGCGACCACAACTTGAGAGCCACTGCCGTAGCTGATACCTATCATTCTACATTATGTCCTTGTCAGAAACTGTGAACTGATGAAGTTCAGTCATTGTTGCTGTCTTTAGAGCGAAGCCTAGGAGCTTCGTTGTATGTTACTGCTTCTAGAAAGAGAGATTTCTAGGACTTTTGAAACAGAAACAGTGGTGTCTTACTTTCCTTCCAGCTTGCCTCTGCCCTTGACCTGCCCCTTCTCCGTATTAATCAAGCAAATAGCCCTGACCTTCTCAGCGTGTCTCAATACTATTCTGGTGAATTGGTGTCCTATGTGAGAAAGGTAAGAAATGCATCAAGGTAATACTTATTTTAATGGCAAACTAACTGCTATTTTAAATACAAATAATGTGCTTGTGGCCCTGAAAAAAAAGTACACCTGTTATTCCTTTTCCTTACTCCGTTTTTTTTATTGAAGTGTACTTAATTTCTGATGCATTAGCTTCCAGTGTGCAACAGAGTGATTCAGTTATACATTTGCATAGCTTATTACAAGACCATGTTCTGTAGCAGGTCCTGTTGTTTATCTGTTGTAATCATAGTAGTTGTAAATACTTTTCTTTAATTCTTAATTTGATTCCAGAAATTTTCAATACCTGAAAATAAATTTATTCTTACTGGCACTGTGGGTGTGCAGATATGTTCTTACTTTCAAAGAACTTTTATACTTATTTTTTAAATGATGATGGTAATTAACCCCCATTTTATAGGTGACTTCCCTGGTGGCTCAGACGGTAAAGTGTCTGCCTACAATGCAGGAGACCTGGGTTTGATCCCTGGGTTGGGAAGATCCCCTGGAGAAGGAAATGGCAACCCACTCCAGTACTCTTGCCTGGAAAACTCCGTGGATGGAGGAGCCTGGTAGGCTACAGTCCATGGGGTCGCAAAGAGTCGGACACGACTGAGTGACTTCACTTTCTTCTTTTCTTCTTTTTTTTTATAGGTGTAGAGATTGAGAAACATAGATCTTGGTAGCTTCTTCAAAGTCACCGTTGGTAACTGTGACTAATTGGAACTTAAAGTTTTCAGGAGAATTTTGGTCCTTGTTTCAATAACTTATAGTGTAACTTAGAGCCACACAAGCCTGGATTCAAAATTGTCCTGTGTCACATTCTAGCTGAGGGCTCTACAGCCATGTAACTTAACATCTCTGAATCTCAGCTTTTGAAAAATTTATGATGTGGGAGTGATACATCTTTTACAGCATTTCTAGGAGAATTAGCTTTATCTCCTGTGAGCAATTCGTGTTTGAAGGAACATAGCCCTGTGCCTGGGAGAAGTTACTAAAATGATGCTTGTGAGAGCCCCCAGCATCCTTTCCTGCAGGTGGAGGGCTTTTTTTTTTTTTTAATAAATGGACACCCTTTTTACTGTTGTCCTAGCATCTGTCAACTAAGAGAAAACAGGAGGTTCACTTGTTTTTCCTCTTTTCCCTCTTCACTAAAGGTGTTGCAGATTATTCCAGAAAGCATGTTTACTTCCCTTCTGAAGATCATAAAGCTTCAGACCCACGATATCATTGAAGTGCCCACCCGGCTGGACAAAGACAAGCTGAGGGAATACGCTCAGCTTGGCCCACGATATGAGGTGGTGTGTCCCTTTAACATCTGCCTTTTGATTTTTAACCCCCAAAACCATGAAATAGCACAACTGTGTCACCTGCCATATCCGCAAGACCCCCGGATCAGTTCTGATTTATTTTTCTACACGCTTAATGATAACCAGATTTTGTTATTTTAGTGCAATCTTACCTTCATTCTTTACAATGTCCTGGTATCATTCAAGGCCTCACTTGCCTGAACGTTCTCTTGGTTCATGACTCTGTGGTTCAAAATAATCCATATTCCATGAACAAAGTAATCCATATTCCATAAACCACTTCAAGTAGGCAGATATTTAAGGCCATTCCATAATTAAACAGTCTCAGAAGTAGTTCTTCCCAAATGCCTCTGCTTTTCTTTCTCCCTGAACTTAGAGACCTGAAAAATAAAATCAAGTAAAATGTGAAAATGTGATAACCAGCATCAATTTCACATCCTTTGACACAACTCCAGAAGTTTCATTAGGCATTGAGCCGCATCAAGCTCAGGATTTCCACATTGATTCTAACTCAAGAATATAGCCTCAGTCAGCCTTTTCAGCGTCTCCCAGCATTGTTTGCAAAGAATGTGGACTGCAGTAAAAGGGAGATTACCTTTCCAGTGTCTCCATGAGCCTTTTGATTTTGGAAGGTGTCATCTATATCACTGAGTCCTGCTTTCATCTAACGTGTGAAATACTGAGGCCCAAAGAAGGGGAAGTGACTGATCAGAGGGTAAGGAATGATTGAACATCTTCTGACTCAGTCACCCGGTAGGTCTGACAGTGGTCAACACCGCAGAGCCTCATTTCTGACCAGGGCATGTACACGCAGGTGCCTTCAAGCTACATGCTTGTTCTCTTGGCTTTGCCTTTTCAGAACTATTACCAATTATTTTAGCTTCCCGTAGAAGTGATGGGTCTTTTATGAGAAGTACTTCATTAACCTCTTTTTCTTTGTTGAAGGTTGCCAAGCTTACTCATGCTATTTCCATTTTTACTGAAGGCATCTTAATGATGAAGACAACTTTGGTCGGCATCATCAAGGTAATGGTCTTAATGCTGGTCTCTGTGGCCTCGTAGTAAGCCTCTCCGTCATTTGGATTGTTGTGGAATTTACCCTGTGGGGGTAGTGTCATCATCTTATGCCCCTCACTATTTCACTTGCAGCGTTTGATTTTCATTTTACTCACTTATGAACAGAGAGAGAGAAAGCATTACTATCCTCATTTTTCATAACACCCAGGAATTCCTAAATGCTAAGAAAAAAACTTTGTTGAATTTTTGTAATAACAAAACAATAATTCAGTTCCCTTAGGCAAAGTAGCTTGCTTGCTTGATCACTTACTGTCTCTTTCCTCCTTGCCTGCAACCTTTCTTTGTCTTTAATGTTTTTATACCACACCCCAGGTGCAGAGAGCTGAGAGCATGGTAAACCTCTGACCACAGGCCATTGCCATCACCAGTACATGCAAGCTCCTCTCTTATTTTTTTCTTTCTCTTCTCCTGATACCCACCCCCAGACCCCATGGCACCCACTCTGTTTGCTCTCTGTCCATAAATATGCAAGTCTCCTCATTTTTAGCAAGTAGTGGATGGAGGAGCCTGGTGGGCTGCAGTCCGTGGGGTCGCTAAGGGTCGGACACGACTGAGCGACTTCACTTTCACACATTGGAGAAGGAAATGGCAACCCACTCCAGTGTTTTTGCCTGGAGAATCCCAGGGACGGGGGAGCCCGGTGGGCTTCCGTCTATGGGGTCACACAGAGTCGGACACGACCGAAGTGACTTAGCAGCAGCAGCAGCAGTATTTTATGTGTACACATTTTTTATTTCTCTAAATCATATTCTGCTTCAAAGCCTCATTCTTTTTCTAACATTTCTAACTAGTTATTGCTTTCAGGATTTATTTATGTTGTAGTGAGGTAGTTGGTTACCACTTACTGCTGCAGAGAATTCCACATTTTCCTTAGCTGTTCCCCAGGGCACAGATGCTGCTCATTTTCAAACCTGTGCTTCCTGATATCATCAGCAATGTCTAGATGAGCATCTCTGAGCATGTCCCCACGTAGGCCAGTGCAAGAATTGCGCTGAAGTCTGCCTGGCCAGGAGTGGGTCAGAGTCTTAGGGCACATTTGTACTTAATTTGTCTCGGTACAGCCAGATTGCCTCCTCACATGACTTATTTCCTGTGTATCTACCCCCATTTTGGCCAACACTACCCATGATCCGCTTCCTAATTTTTGTTCTCTAAACGGGTCTAAAGTGGTATATCATTGCTGTTTTATAATAATTTGTAATCCTAGAATGACTAGTGATGCACCCACTCAGTTCGTGGTGCTGTTATTTATTTTTCCATTTATCTGACATCAGTAGAATCTTAACATTTTCAATTTTCTAAAGAATTTTCATTGAATTGCTGGATATAACATTTGTGTTAATGAAATCCAAGAAAATATAGGAACTGAACCTAAACAGAAACAGAACTTTACTATGTTGTTTCTAGAAATGTAGTAAAGAAATACCATTCTAGCCCTGTAGTATTAATGGACTCTATTAAACTTGCTTTAGGCCTGATGCGAGTTTAAGTCAGTTGATATTCAGAGAGTACATAGACAGGTTATCACTTCTCACTCATCTTTATGTGATGATACATCCTAGGACCAGATTAGTCTTAAATGCAAAGTGACTAGTTAGATGTAATAAAACCTAGTAATTAGCAATAATTATCAAAGGAAGGACTGCTTAAGAAAAATGTAAATCTCTTACCAGAATCTTTCATTTAATAAGCACAAGTATGTTAGTGTTAGTTACTCAGTCATGTCGGACTCTTTGCAGCCTATGGACTGTAGTCCGCCAGGTTCCTCTGTCCATGGGTTTTCCCAGGTGAGAATACTGGAGTGGGTTGCCGTTCCTCAAGGGTCGAGCCCAGGTCTCCCGCAGGACAGGCAGATTCTTTATCATCTGAGTCACCAGAGAAGCACCAATAAGTGCAAAAGGAATGTCATCTTGACATCCTTTAAGCTAACATTGTCTCTGACGGTTTAACAACTCAGAACTTTATGTGGGATCCCATGGCCTTCAGTAATCTGTAATCTTTGAATGCTATGGATCTATTTCAAACCCTTTCAAAGAGTTTTAATTCATTTCAGTTAATATGAGTTAAAACAAGTGAGAGATACACAGATGCACATATAATGCCCATTGTTAGATGTAGCCAAAGTAATAGAAATAGCCTAAGCATTTTATGAGTGAAAGAATGACTGAATATATCATTGTGCAGTCACACTGTGGATTACTTTCCTGCCTTTCAAAAATAACTTACCACTAGGAAATTTCCAAAATGTAAGGTGGAAACGCAATTGCAGAACAACATGTAGTATATATATGTTCATATTGGATTAACCAAAAATTTCATTCAAATTTTTCATAACCTCTTACAAATAAATCCTAGGACTAGATTGGTCCAGATGAACTTTATAGCCAACCCAATATTTTGATCCCATTTAGACTTTTTCTTGGAGGATAATTGCTTTACAATATTGTGTTGGTTTCTGCCATACATCATCATGAATCAGCCACAGATATGCATCTGTCCCCTCCCTTCTGAACTGCCTTCCCATCTCCCACCCCTTTAGGTTGTCACAGAGCCATGGGTTGAGCTCCCAGTGTCACACAGCTAATTCCCTCTTGCTATTTTAGATATGGTATGTTTCCAGACTATTCTCTCCATTCCTTCCACCCCTCCTTGCTGCGCTGTGTCCCAAGTCTGTTCTCCACATCTGCTCTTCATTGCTTCCCTGCAGATATGTAGGCCATGCAGCCATGGAGAACATTATGGAGATCCTGTAAAACGTTAGAAATGGAACTGCTACGTGGCCATTTAGATTTTTGAATTAATACATTTAAGAACAAATACATAGATAAATTAATAGAGGAGGGTCTGGAGGTCCTGTGTGCAAACTGGTAACTGTTGTTAACCGCAGGAGGTAGACAGCTGCAAGGAAGGAGCTGTGCGGAAGGGTCTTTCCCTTCCCTGTGAGCACTCCACAGCTTGGTTGGTGGAAGTCTGGGGAGACTGGGAATGGCCCTTTAAGACCATGAGATTCATGGAAACATTAAACTCTTTATGAAATCTGTTTTTATAAGGGCTGTTTCTTTGGAAATTCCATTTTACCTGCTTGAATTTGTTTTCATTGACTGTATTTATTTATAATTTACCCTTTTCTTGTGAAATACAGCATAGATGCCTAAAGCTATAGGTTAGCTTGATAGGTTAGTGTGAGATAAACCACTCATCCTCACCACCTCTCAAGCCCAGAGATACAGTTCAGCCAGCTCCCACCCTAGGATCCTCCTTGTGGGCCCTGACCTCATCCCAGTCTCTGTAGTTTTATTATCCAGAAGTAAATCTCTAGACATGTTAGTTCAGATTTGCCCATTTTTTAAAAATGTATGTCTTTTAAGACTGATTTACTCCTCAGATTCCTCCTTCATTCCTTTCTTTCCTTACAGTTTGTCTGTTAAAGAACTCAAGGTCTTGACCTGTTGTTTCTCCTCGGTCTGGCTTTCGATGACTGCCTGATCACAGTGTAGTCCAACAAGTTCCTCTGGCTTCTGTATTTTCAGGAACTTTTTCATTGCAGTTATCTTCCTTAAAGTTTAAATATCCTCAAATCCAGATGGAACCCGTCAATTGTCTTTATGACTTTTTTAAATAATAAGTCTTGAGAAATTAAAAGAAACATGTCTTAGAGAATTCAAAGGACTATATTAAAACTATTTCATGTTTTATAGACTTGACAGACTTTTCAGTTCAGTTCAGTCGCTCAGTCGTGTCTGACTCTTTGCGACCCCATGAATCACAGCACTCCAGGCCTCCCTGTCCATCACCAACTCCCGGAGTTCACTCAAACTCATGTCCATCGAGTCGGTGATGCCATCTAGCCATCTCATTCTCTGTTGTCCCCGTCTCCTCCTGCCCCCAATCCCTCCCAGCATCAGAGTCTTTTCCAGTGAGTCAATTCATCGCATGAGGTGGCCAAAGGATTGGAGTTTCAGCTTTAGCATCAGTCCTTCCAATGAACACCCAGGATTGATCTCCTTTAGAATGGACTGGTTTGACCTCCTTGCAGTCCAAGGGACTCTCAAGAGTCTTCTCCAGCACCACAGTTCAAAAGCATCAATTCTTTGGCGATCAGCTTTCTTCACACCCCACTCTCACATCCATACATGACCACGGGAAAAACCATAGCCTTGACTAGGCGGATTTGGTTAGCAGACTTTTAGGGAATAACAAAAACTTTCTCACTATAGAGAAAAAGAATCAGCAAAATAAGCTATAGAGTTAAATAGCAGATTTCTTTCCTATTTTATCTCCCTAATTACAAACAGCATCCTGAGAATGCTGAAAGAAAAAAGAATTGTTGAATCTGCAGAGGTCCAACCCCAAGCTTGATTTTGCTCATATGATTATAGATGAGAGCATCTATAGATAACTTCCAGATGAGAGATGTGCACTAAATTTCAATGCAAGCCATTCATTCCACTACCTCCTCCTGGTGATAAGAAAAGGCACTTTTAATGAAATGACCAAAATGAGAGGCCATTTAAAACTTTCCATACCCACCATCTTTGAAGTGACATGTAAAATTATCATGAATGTTGCTGAGATAAACTAAGTCCTACTGAGGTAACAGGTTTTAATAATTCTATCCAAGCTGCACAAGATCAAAGAGGGGCAGGACAGGGGGAAAAAAATTTAGGATTGAGGTAGGGAAGTGCTCCCCTACAGATTCTGGAGACTGTCTTTCCTCTGTGTTTCTTCTAGACTGAGGTTTTCCTGACTGACATTTAATGCTTTTCAATTTGCATTTAGGTGGATCCGAAACAACTGCTGGAGGATGGAATCAGGAAGGAGCTGGTTAAGCGTGTTGCTTTTGCCCTTCATAGGGGTTTGATCTTCAACCCCCGAGCCAAGGTACCCGATCACCAGAATGAGTCTGTCCTTGCCCTCGACTCAGCTTGCAGAATGTTCTAGAATGTCATTTTGAACACGAGCAAGACCTTTCTTCCTATCTACCATATATCTACTGTATCATGTGCAGTACAATCAGCTGATACGCTTTTGATCCTATCTCCCCCCACCCCGTGGGGTTTTTTACTAATTTATTTAATTGAAGGATAATTGCTTTACAGAATTGTGTTGGTTTCCAAACATCAACCATAAATAGCCATAGATAGATATATGTCCCCTCCCTGTTGAACCTCCCTCCTACCTCCCACCCCATCCCACCCTTGATCCTATCTTATAAGCATTCATATTATAGGAAAACCCTTTTTAAAATCAGCCCTTTCCTTCACTTCAAGTTTAAGAATTAAACTGATGTTTATGATTCCAGATTCCTTCTCATAGTGAAAAGAATTTGTTAAGCCTAAAGCAGACAGAAACTACAAAGGCTGTAGTTTTTTTCTTTTGCTTGGTCATATTCTAGAGAACATGATCACTTTTCTCAAAACAGAAAGAGCAGGCCTGAAATTTACATCTGAAATCATATCAGTAAATTCAATTTAAAAATTGAGGTTAGAGTCGTCAAATGATGAGAGAAATCATTGATACTCATTTTTTATATTCTTTTATATGAGGCTTTCTTCCCAAATGAATGAAATATATTCTTTATTGGAGGCCTGGCATAAATTACCACTCACTCTAAATGAGGTAGGAATAAGTATTTCCAGAGCTGTCTTCCACTGTCACTGGGATTTCCTTGACAGTCGCATGTAGGCATTAGCAGTTGGCAGACATGCCAGTCTAACAGGTTTCTGTTTCTTCTTTGATGCAGCCGAGTGAACTGATGCCCAAGCTGAAAGAGCTGGGAGCCACCATGGATGGATTCCATCGTTCTTTTGAATATATTCAGGACTATGTCAACATTTATGGTCTGAAGATCTGGCAGGAAGAAGTATCTCGTATCATAAATTACAATGTGGAACAAGAGTGTAATAACTTCTTAAGAACAAAGGTATCTAAACAGATTTTAATATTCTTGACTATATATCACTTCTGACATGCCCCCAACCTCAGAAATGCCAACAACAAAGTTTGTTTAAACAATTACTAAAATTCCGTAACCACTGCAGAGGCAGAAATACCTTCAGAGTAACTTTAGGAGCTGTGAGAATTGCAGAAAGGTTTCGGTGACACCTGACCTCTCCAAGTTTACTGTCCTTAGGAGAAAGCAGACTTAATTACATGGCTACAGAATGAAACCGTCTGGTATAGTCATTATAAAACAGGTACTCAGGAGTTCCAAAGACTTAAGAGCTCATCTGGGTTTGATCAGAGTATATACCTAAGAGCAGAATTGCTGGGTCATTTAGTCATTCTACATTTAACTTACAAACCACCAAACTGTTTCCCACAGTGCCTGAACCATTTGTTCATTCCTACCAGCAGTGTCTGAGGGTTCTGAGTTTTCCACATCCTGGCCAACACTTGTTAATTCCCTCTTTTTTTCTTTTTAATTGTAACCATCCTAGTGAGTCTGAATGGTATGGCAAGCCACTCCAGTACTCTTGCCTGGAAAATCCCATGGACGGAGGAGCCTGGTAGGCTGCAGTCCATGGGATCGCTAGGAGTCGGACACGACTGAGAGACTTCACTTTCACTTTCATGCATTGGAGAAGGAAATGGCAACCCACTCCAGTGTTCTTGCCTGGAGAATCCCAGGGACGGGGGTACCTGGTGGGCTGCCGTCTATGGGGTCGCACAGAGTCGGACACGACTGAGGTGACTTAGCAGCAGCAGCAGCATGACTAATGGTGTTGATCGTCTTTTCATGTGCTTATCGACCATGTTATATCTTCTTTGGAGAAATGTCAAGTCCTTTGCCTATTTTTTATTGGATTAATTGAGCACATTCTTAAGTGTCACAGCTGAGAAGACTGATCTTAGTAATTAACAAGGAGTCACTCACACGTTTTTAATGAGGGAACTGACCGTGATTCAGGTAACATTTTCAAAAGATTATGTATCTCCCAGCCCTATATTTTTAATGTTTATTATTACATCGATACATGTCAACTTATAAGACAGAAAGTAAGCAATTCCTGTCTTTTTCCACTTCTCCGCAATCACTTCACTTTTTCACAGTTATTTCTTTTTTTTTAATAAATATTATGTGGTGTTTCTGGGAGGCTGTTACTACAGTTTTTAAAATTTCTTCTCAAAAATCGAGGAGCCGTTTATATTCACTATTCATGCAACATTATCTTTGTAAAACTATGTAAGAAAAGGATAACTAGGTTAAGTTATCAGAGATGCACTAAATATTTATGTCCTTGGGGTACTTTTTTTTTTTTCTAGATTCAAGATTGGCAAAGTATGTACCAGTCCACTCATATTCCAATACCAAAGTTTACCCCTGTGGACGAATCTGTAACATTTATTGGTCGACTCTGCAGAGAAATCTTGCGAATCACAGACCCAAAGTAGGTGTACCTCAATCCCACTGGGCCTTGAACATCATGGACAGCAAGTCTCTAAACATATCAATCATATATCCTTGACCTCTACTCAGATCATATCCTTGTTCCTGCCATCGTTGGAGCCTTTCTCGTGGGTTGATTAAGTTTACTTTTTCTGGGACTGCATGTTTTCCTGAGTGTGACTGAGGTCACCCCAGTCCAAAGACATATAAATGAAAACAATTAGAAGGTCCATTCAGCCACCTCTTATTTTAGTCTATGCCTCTGTTTCTTTCAAGCTAACATTGCTTGGGTCTGTGAACTACCTAGTTTATTAAAACTTTAAATTCCAAATTGCTCCTGTGGGTCTACCTAGTCCTGCATTGCAGTCACTGGCCTTGCACTTGCCAGCTCACACCTTGCACTTCTAAGATGACCTTCTTGTTTCTCAGCCCCACCCTCAGGCATTCATGCGGAAGACCCAGCTTTTCTTGAGCCCTTGCCTTGTGCGCTCCCCCTGGGCCCTGACACATATTCCTTCGCTTACCCATCACAACAGTCTAAAGGGGTAGGCACTGTTATTCATCCCCTGTGCCTCTCAAAATAACCGAGCCACAGAAAAGCTCAGCACTTGCCCAGAAGTTAATAAATGGTGGCCCCAGTGTATATACCAGGCCCTCTGACTCTGGACCCCAACTCTTAAAGCCTGTGTCATTCAAGGGCAACAGTGACTTACAGATTGTGTATACAGTCATGTGGGTGAAACCCTCACGTAATCAAAATGACCACTGAGAATATTACAGGTGGGCACCACAGTGGGGACTTGCACGCTGTCTGTCTCCGTAAGACCAGCTGAGTCCTCATTTTTCTTCAGTTGAGCCTCTGATGAAACAGCTGGTACTAAGCCCTACTAAGGGGAGAGCAGGCTCCTGTCTGTTCTCGTGTTCACCCCTGGGCCTGTGCCTGCTCAGTGGAATGACCAGTATGGTTACCCAGGGAAAGGTGGTGTCTCTTCTTTCTTAGTCCAGTTGTGTGGGTGATGTTGACTTGTGCAAGTAAATGTCCTCATGACATGTCTTCTCTACACTGCCTTCACAGTGAGGCTGATTTTGTCTGTCACAGCTTAAGAAACTTGACAAACCTTATGTCACCTTCGGCAGAAATGAGTTTGGTCTGTGACTTATGGGCCAAAAAGATTAAACGATCCAAAACGTTTTGGGACTTCTCCTTTCTCAGTCCCCATGGGTTGGTCTCGGAAGCCCTCCTAGAAACCTGTCCGCCGCACTCACCTAGGGCCAGCTTAATTCTGGCAGACAGGATTAAGCATGACTGGAATTTCCATGTCCTGTATGTCATCAAAACTGGGAGCCTCTCAGGCGACACATTCAAAGTGCCCACACTGAATGGCAGAAGCAGGACGCTTTGAAGCCTGAAAGTAGACTGCCGCTCTGGAAGCCATCCTGTTCTTTCATTTAGTTCCAAATTTAAAATTCCCTAGCTCCTGAGTCTCTTAATTCCCTCCCAAGCTTCATTTCAGTAAAGATATGTATTGTCTCTTAGGATTGGGGCCATATCATTTTGTGGGGGCTGTTGAAAGTAGAGGCTAGGCTTCTACCCCAGACATACCCAATCCAACCCTCCAGAAATGGGATCTCGACATCTGTTTTTTTAAACATGTTCTACCATTGACTTAGGGCTTCCCAGGTGGCTCAGTGGGTAAAGAATCCGCCTGCAATGCAAAAGACACAGGAGGTGGGGGTTTGATCCCTGGGTCGGGAAGAACCCCTGGAAGAGGACATGGTAACCCATGGTATTCTTGCCTGGGAAATCCCATGGGCAGAGGAGCCTGACGGACTACAGTCCATAGGGTCTCAAAGAGTCTGACATGACTGAAGCAACTGAAAACACATACTTGCACCATTGCTTTAAGGTCCCCACGCAAACATTTGAGAATCTTGGTGGTTGTGGGTGTGGTGTTAGAATCAGGCCTGTCTAAGACTCAGTTATTTCATGTATAAAATGAAAGTCAAGCAGCTTGGACATCACAGCGCTGTTCTGAGGATGAAGAGAGAGCGCTCGGAAAGGTCTGGCCCAGTGCCTGACACATAGGCAGTCCTCAGTAAATGTTGTCAGTTTTTATCATCGCCATCGTCACACTATTGAGTCTAAAAGGGAATCGTTGGTCGATGACAAGGACTAGGAGGAAAGAGGAAATGGCTCTGTCATCATGGCCTCAGACATGAGGGCATGAGGATTCAAAGTTCCTTTCTTACCCAGGTGGAAATGGCACAAGAGATTGTTTCATCCACAGTCTCTGGATATTTATAGAAAGACCCTGCAGAGAGGCAATGGGGCTCTGAAGTCTTCCAGGCTGATGACTGAATCTAGCCTTGTCCTTGAGACATGACTCAGCTACCCAACCCAGTAGAAATGCATCATTCAAACTGGTGACATAGCAAGGGCAGGAAGAGGTGACTGAACTGAATTTTGCCTTCCTGGCCTATTGGACATTTACCGTGAGATGTCTTGGGTGCCCAGAGGCAGGGGTTATTAAAACACAGATCATGAAACCATTGTTCTTCCTATCCGATGCCCCTAATCCTATTGCATCCCTCATCCTTTCAGGGTGAATTCTGAGCTGCTTTTGGGTTTTGAGTTTGTTTTGTTTATGTTTTAGAATGACGTGTCACATTGACCAGCTGAACACTTGGTATGATATGAAAACCCATCAAGAAGTGACCAGCAGCCGCCTTTTCTCAGAAATCCAAAACACCTTGGGGACTTTCGGTCTGAACGGGTTAGACAGGCTTCTGTGCTTTATGATTGTCAAAGAGTTACAGGTGAGCCTTTGGGTGTCCACGTGTGTATTCTGCTATCCTGGGGAAGAAGGGAGTAGATTAGCTTTTCTTTCATGCTTTCCTATACTGACATCAGGCATATGTATATAATTCCTGTTAAATATAGAAGAACTGAGAATAAACTAGAATCTCTTTGGCCAGCATAGTATTTTTACCAGTAGACAGTTTTTGTGAATTTCATCTTGGAAACCAGCAGCTCCTCCCAGCAGGGGATGTTTCTGATGGGAACTGGAAGTTGTGTCTTCCCATCGTCTTATTTGTAGCTTTGTGTGAATGAGGCTTGTCTGTGTTCTGTGTAGCCTTTGAGTTAACTGGAGCGTTTCTTCATTTTATTCATTATATTCTGTTCTTTGATCATGCTTTCTCGTTTTAGAATTTCCTCAGCATGTTTCAGAAAATTATCTTGAGAGACAGAACTGTGCAGGAGACTTTAAAAACCCTCATGAATGCCGTCAGCCCCCTAAAAAGCATTGTAGGTAAGTGTTCTAAAATGAGCCTGAGGTAAAGAGAACACTGTAGTCTTTCCAAATTTACTAAATAGAAACTCATATTTTAACTTTTCAGCAAATTCGAATAAAATTTATTTTTCCGCCATTGCCAAAACCCAGAAGATTTGGACCGCTTATCTCGAGGCTATCATGAAGGTACGTTGTGAGAGAAGCAACACTATGGTTTTTTAAATTATTTCTTGTAACTTGGTTACCCCAAGAAAGCCACTCTTCTTTCTTTGGCCATCAAACCAAAAATACATCACTTCAGGTTTATCGTTATTTCTAAATGAGTCTGTTCTTTGACTGTTCTGGACTGCGCTTTTCATTGGCCCATTTATTGTGCTTCTTTCACTGAAGAAAACTTTCATTTTGAAATTCCTTTAAGCAAGAGGTGCTTTCACTCAAGGAAATAGGAGTTTTCCTTCCTCAGTCATCCCCCATCCTTATGTGACAGGTTCATTAATGAACTGCTGTCAGTTTGCCGCCCTGATCTCAGCCTTTAGAGTAGTTAAGTGTCTGCACAAAAACTAGAAAGGTTTTTAACATGTCCAGGTGCCTTTGGACATGTTATCCTTACACTGTGACTAGAACGTGTGTCTTTGGAAATGAGTGAGAAAGTCAGATGGGGAGATTGTAGGAACATGTCATCTTACTGCGCTTCACTTTGCTGCACTTTGCAGGTATCGCATTTTGTACAGATTGAAAATTTGTGACAACCCTGTGTCGAGCAAGTCTCTCAACACCATTTCTCCAACAGCTTTTGCTCTCTTTATGTTTCTGTGTCACATTTCAGGAATTCTCGCAGTACTGCAAATTTTTTCATTATTGTTATATTTGTGGCAATGATCTGGGATTAGTGACCTTTGTCGCCACTCTGAAGGACGTGTAGCTTTTTTGGCAATAAAGTATTTTCAAATTATTTTTTAGACATAATGCTTTTATACACTTAATAGACTATAACATAATGTAAACATAACTTTTATATGCACCGGAAAACCAGGAAATTCATGTGACTCACTTTATTGCAATATTTGCTTTATTATGGTGATCTGGAGCCAAACCCAGAATTTACAAGGTGTGCCTGTGATTTGTCAGATGGAAATCCAGGTTACTTTAGAATCCACGTATCTGCCTTTACACTGTGGTGTTGGCTTCCAGAGACACCTTGTATCTTCTGCATATTTTTCTCTCATCACTTGATGATCTGAGACATTCAGTAACCCTTTGTTGAACACCCTTTTGTGGGTGCAGAACATGTTCAGTTGCTGTAAGACAGAGTTCAAGGAAGCTGGCTGTCTCCCTGGAAAGCCTACTCACAGTACAGTAGGAAAGAGTAGATTTCCTGGTGGAAAACTGACTGATTATTAAAAGTATCAGATACCAAAGGAGAAGTCTAGACTCCTCACAGAATTTGGAGCAGTCCCGTTCTCTTGTTCCCAATTATGTAAGTTGCTCACAGGAGTTGTTGGTGTCTCAGCCCAATTCACAGTATATTTCTCATCATTTCATTGAGTTTTTGTTCTAATTTGGAAACTTAAAATTGAATAAAAGCCTTTGGCTCTGCTAGATGGCCTCTTGTTATATAGGTCTGACTTGCCCTAAGCCAGAATAACAAGGGAAGCAAGTTATAAATCTGTTCTTTTAATTACTTGAGAATTACACTTTGTTACAATTGGCTTCCATTGTTATCCTGTGTTTTATTTCATACATTCAAAAGAACTATTCTGAGACAGCATCCATAGACTTCTCCAACTCTCTAAAGAGGTCCAAAGTGCCAACAAAACATGAAGAACCCCTGTTTCCAGGGCTATCATTGTTAGAAGGACCTTCTTGGAAGATTGTATGTAGGTTATTTTATCACCTTGATTATTTCATGATCTGTAATCCTGAGGGATGTAGACAGACTGATACTGACCATTAGATGAATTGGCACCCTTAGGGCTTGAGAAAGTTCAATTTAGGACAGATAAAGAAAGTAGGGCTTCTCATTAGTGGTTACTGAACATGAGAACTTCTTCTAAAAGATCAAAAATAGAGCTTCAGAACACATGACTTCAATCCACGGACAACAAGAACATTAATGGTTCACTTTTAGACTATTAGGTTCAGTATTAGACTTCAGGGTTCTGTTGAGGTTGGCATACAGAATTTCTGAAGGCATTTTTTGAAGGGTCCCTTGTGCTCCATCAGGGGTGATGCTGGTCTTAGGCATTAAACAAGTCCAGGAAATCCTTGAATTTTTCTGTAGAATGTTGTGAACGTTTCAGTAAAAACTTGTCATCTTTTTGTTCATCAGCTTTTCCCTGTTCTTTCTCTTGCTTGTTCACAGGTTGGGCAGATGCAGATTCTGAGACAACAGATCGCCAATGAATTAAATTATGCCTGTCGGTTTGACTCCAAACACCTGGCAGCTGCTCTGGAGAATCTCAATAAGTAAGTGCTGGCGTTTGAAGCAACCACCTCTGGGCCTAGATTGTTCATTGTCAGCTAACTTCCCAGTGTCTTCAGTACATACTCTTTTTTTTTTTTTTTTTGGAGTATAGTTGCTTTACAATGTTGTGTTAGTTTCTCCTGTCCAGCACAGTGAAGCAACTGCACGTAATACCTATAGCCCCTCCTTTTTGGATTTCTTTCCCATTTAGGTCGCCACAGAGCATTGAGTAGAGTTCCCTGTGCTCTAGAGTAAGTTTTCATTAGTTATCTGTTTTATACATTCAGTGTTTAGGTGGCTGAGTGGTAAAGAATCCACCGGCAAGGCAGGAGACATGTCCAATTCCTGGGTCAGGAAGATCGTCTGGAAGAGGGCATGGCAACCCACTCCAGTATCCTTGCCTGGAGAACCCCACAGACAGAGAAGCCTGGTGGGCTACAGTCCATAGGGTTGCAAAGAGTCAGACAGTCCTGAAGCAACTGAGCATGCATGCAGGCACCTACTCTTTTAAGCACTTTTTGAGTGAGAACACTCTCTGAATTTATAGGCTTCCTTCCCATAGGTAATCAAATCGATCTTCAGAAGCCTCTCACTTCAGTATTGTCTCTTTTTTTTGATGGAATCATTTCAGCCAACGTGTATTCATCACTTAATACACATCAGACAGTTTGCTAGATTCTTGCCCAGACTGAGAAAGCAATTATCACCAGAATCCACACTTGACTTTCCACAGAACTGAAACCCTGATTCTCCTGAGGGGAATTAGAAGCACCTTGATGACCAGGCGTGGCTGTGGACACATATCCTAGCATCCAGTCACACTCTCCACCTGACCAGCAGCTTGCTCTCATTTCGAGCCTCCTGCTTCTTGGTCACAAAGTCAGTGTGCTTTTGACAAAGTAGGTATTGAAACTAGTTCAGTCAACTCATAAAAATTTAAGTGGTGAAAGCATTTGATTTGAGTGAACTATAAAAGAAAACGTAATTCAAGTTTAGATTTCCCACTTATCACCAATCACAGGTATGGAAATTGGGAATTTGAAGGGAGCAAGCCTTTGTTGTACAGATGAGTACACTGAATCCCTGGAAGATTGTATCATAACTTGTGTTCACTGTTGTTTGTATTCAGTTTATCTCTAACGTTTATCACTATTGTTGTTTTTCTTCATTCAGGGCTCTCCTAGCAGATATCGAAGCCCACTATCAGGACCCTTCACTTCCTTACCCCAAAGAAGATAACACACTCTTATATGAAATCACTGCCTACCTGGAGGCAGCTGGCATCCACAACCCACTGAACAAGGTTTATGATTACTAACATATAGTGTAATGGTGTCAGGGGAGACAGGGTAGGACCAAAGGCCATCTGGCCCAGGTAGCAGATCCCCACGCTCTGTCTGATATTGGAAGACCCTGGTTCCAACCCCAGAACCTCTGTTCTCGTGATCCTCCACCCTTTCTGAGTTCCCATTCCCTATGTGTAATATGAAGATGATCACGCCTCCCCTGCCTGACTCAGGGCTGTGGGAGTTAAGAGTGATAACAGTGTTTGTCAGAACTGAGTGACAAGTGCTGTATCAGTAAGAGATGAGTTTTAGGTTCCTCTGGGGTTTGGTATTTGAACTGCTGCTAAATGGTGGCATTGATCCTTCTTGCCCAAAGACCCTTCCCTCCTTGGCTAACAGTAATCACAGTCAGAATCTGGGGAGACAGGCTCTCTTCTGCTGTTCTCATCTCCATAAACCTCTGAGAACTGGTTAGTGCCAGTCACAAGTTAGTGCCAGATCGCATGTAGTGCCAGAACCTATCCCAGACTGACTTGAGGCTATTTATACTCCTGTGAATTGTCATGTTTTTGCAGAAATACAGATAACTTTGCTTATAGTCTGTTACCCTACACTGTATTGCCTACCTAAGATCTTTATTGGAATATGAAATTCTGAAATCGATATGATCCCCTGGGTTTGCGGTAAGATGATGAACATAAATAGCACCTAACATTTTACGAGGAGTTATGTGCCAGTTCAGTTCAGTCGCTCAGTCGTGTCCAACTCTCCGCGACCCCATGAATCACAGCACGCCAGGCCTCCCTGTCCATCACCAACTCCGGGAGTTCACTCAAACTCATGTCCACAGAGTCGGTGATGCCATCCAGCCATCTCATTCTCTGTCGTCCCCTTCTCCTCCTGCACTGTGTTAATCCTGACCATGGGTGCTATCGCTTAATCTCACAGCAGCCGCATGAAATGTGCCCTTGTTGGGGGAGGAACCTGAGGTGTAGAGGTTGTTAGCTTCCCAGGGCCCCACAGTAGCCAGCGATGGAGCCAGGCAGTCTGACCAGAGTTGGTGCTGCTGGCCAGGATGCCACCCTGCCTCCCAGGGAATCAGGATGACTAGCAGCGGGGAGATGGCTGGGTGTGGCCTATCTGTGCTTTCTGCCTTGTGAACTGGGCAGGAGACTGCTCTGTGACATTGCTCGGGGGAAAGGAAATGGCAGTGGGACCCGTGCTTGCCTTCTGCTTACGCACTGCCATGCAGTGCTGTGTGGATCGTCCTTTCTTTCTGCCTCTTTTCTCTTTCCCTCTCTTTGCCCTCCTTCCGGCTTGGCCTTGACCTTCTTGCTCATCTTCCTCCCCCCCGCCCCCTCATTTTGTTACTGACATTAAGAGGATTGGAGGGAGAAAAAGAGGGTTGGGGGTAGAGGGGAGTAACTGCTAATCTCTAAGCAAAATTGTTCCTTCCCCGAGAGGGCTAATTGTCAAGTAGGTGTCTGTGTTTGGAGGGAGAGGGGGTTGGTGGTGTTAAATAAAACTCTGAAGGCAGCGAATTAATGGAACCACCCTCGTTTTCAGTAGTCAGAAGAGCAAACTGAAATTAAGTGGCAGCTTTCCATGTGAAACTGTGTTCTTTCTCTTTCCAGATATACATAACGACAAAGCGCTTACCCTACTTCCCTGTGGTCAACTTTCTGTTTTTGATCGCCCAGCTGCCAAAACTTCAGTACAACAAAAATCTAGGTACTATATGACATTTATTCTTTACAATAAGGAACAATGGTGGTAGATTAACATCTAACCAAACATCCCTTGGTAGAGAATGCTATGTCACATATGAGGTCTTTCTTGGTAATTACATGTTTATAAAAATTCATGTCCTTGGGCCTCTGAAATATCATGAAGACAGTGGATTTAATATCAACCAAATATAATCCATCTTTAATTTACAGTGGTTGATTATCCAACTTGTAAAATGTGTGGGACCTTTGCTTCTCTCTTTTCTTTAAAGGAGCTGATTTTGGTGGGAAAGAAACTTCTTTTGGTTAATGTCCTATTCTTTCAGTAATTGTCATGTGCTTACTGTGGAGCTTTGGTATGAAGAGTAACAATATAGTTGCAGAGAGGAGACTAGTCCTCTGGTACTTTACCCTGGGATATCTGTTACTTTAGTTCTGAAAATACTTGATGCAAACAATAGTTTCCAAAGGCTATCAGTATATTTGTCCTATCCAGCATTGTAACCCAATTTTTTATGTGTCATTGACTTTATCTTAAACATTTTTATAAGATTCCCAGGTATTTCCTCTGTCTCCAAACTTTATATCTAAGTAGAGTTTTTTAAAGTCTGTTATAGAGTTTAATATACTTTAAAAGTATTTTCTATAAATGTAACCATATATTTTTTTTAACCAGCAGTTCCAAAATGTATTTCTTATTTGAAGTATTTCCCTTCCTATTTCAAAAGTTTTTTAGGATAAAGATGTGCATTCTTTTTAAGGTTTTTAATTTCCTCATTCAAAAAAGTTCCTTTATTCCAGACACAGCCCCCATAACAGTATTTGTCACAGCCGCAGAGTGCAGGGCATGGTTCTCGGTCACTTAGTGTTCGTCACTCACTTGTGTCCGACTCTTTGCAACCCCATGGACTATAGTCTCTGTCCATGGATTTCCAAGGAAGAATACCAGAGTGCGTTGCAATTCCCTTCTCCAGGGGATCTTTCCAACCCAGGGATTGAATCCAAGTCTCCTGCATTACAGGCGGATTCTTTACCATCTGAGCCACCAGGGAAGCTCAGTCACTTAGTCGTGTCTAACTCTTTGTGACCCCATGGACGGTGACCCACCAGTCTCCTCTGTCCATGAGATTCTGCCAGCAAGAATACTAGAATGGGTTGTCATTTCCTCCTCCAATGCAGGGCATGGTGGCACCCAGTAAACCTTGGCTGTAGGATGGAGGGAACAAATGTGTGTTTGGATTCTGACTTCACAACTTACCACCTGTGTGACTTTGGCCAAGATACTTAAACTTGTGGGCCAATTAGAATTTTAAAATACCTGTGACGGTACCTCTCACAGAGCAAGTGCTTGCTGCTGCTGCTGCTGCTAAGTCACTTCAGTCGTGTCCGACTCTGTGTGACCCCATAGACGGAAGCCCACCAGGCTCCCCCGTCCCTGGGATTCTCCAGGCAAGAACACCGGAGTGGGTTGCCATTTCCTTCTCCAACGTGTGAAAGTGAAAAGTGAAAGTGAAGTCGCTCAGTCATGTCTGACCCTTAGCGACCCCATGGACTGCAGCCCACCAGGCTCCTCCATCCATGGGATTTTCTAGGCAATAGTACTGGAGTGGCTTGCCATTGCCTTCTCCGGAGCAAGTGCTTACCTGATGCTAAATCCTTTTCTGGATGTTGGTCAGAATCAGTGTAAAGAACTATCCCAAGATGGACTTAAAAGTTCATCTCAAGATTGAGATCCATGACCTCTCTCTCTTATGACTAAATAAGAATGTATGCTTCTTTATAATAAGGCGTGCTCAGCACATGAAGATACCGTTTTTTCATTAAGACTGTTTGCTCACTGGTCTCATCCTTTGTTACCATTTCATTGCATGGGGTTAAGGTCAGGCTCCTTGATTGTACAGCTGCTTATGAGAAGCATGTCACTATGCCACAGAATTCCCAGATCTTGAAATAAAACTGTGAAATGTCTTAGAAAGTTCCTGTACCTGACTACAGTCCTTTTCATAAATCAGGTCAGTGTGTTAAGTTGGGGATTAAACTAAAGAAAAAGCAGACCCTCAAAAGGAGCATCAGCATGTAGTATACCTGAAAGCTTTTATAATAACCTTGTGAGCATTGTTATCAAGACTGATCTAAGAAACGCACAGCTGCTTTGGTCAGTCTTTTAAAAAGGAATCTCTGTGGTGCTCCATTCAGAGAAGTCTTTGTTGTAAACATCACTTTTGCTGTCTACCTGGGAAGGATTCTCTCTCCATGTTCTGAATACAGCTAGTGTCTTACAGTGGGCATTGAATAATTTGGAATTGCCAAGGCCTAGGTTATGTAATGGAGAAGGCAATGGCACCCCACTCCAGTACTCTTGCCTGGAAAATCCCATGGACAGAGGAGCCTGGTGGGCTGCAGTCCGTGGGGTCGCTAAGAATCAGACAGGACTGAAGCAACTTATGTAAATAAGCAGCAGGTTATGTAAATCACGATAGCTTGTTTTGGCATCTTAGATAAGTTTTCTCACTCTTCACAAGAACCCAAATGTGGGGGTTGATTAACTTTCTAATCAACTGCCAGTCCTTTCCCAAAGTGGTTGTTCCATTTTTACAACTCACCATCATTTGGCCATCTCAGTCTTTTTAAACATTATAATGCATATGTAGGGTATCTCATTATAGTTTTAACTTGCCTTTCCCTGATGAGTTATGATGTTGAGCACTTTTTCAAATGCTTTTTGGCCATTCTTTGTATAGTTTTTGTTTGTTTATCTTTCTTTGCTAAATATCTGTTCAGCTGGTTTGCCTGTTTTTAAATTGAGTTGATAGCTGTTTTATCACAGAGTTGTAGGAGTTATTTATTTTATGGATACAAGTCCTTTTTTTGATATAAATGCTGTAAATTTTTTTTCTCGCGAAATGGTTTACCTATTCATTTTCTTACTTGTGACCATAATGAGGAGAAGTTTTATTGCTGATGATGTCCAATTTATCCATTTTTTTCCTTTATCATTAGTCCTTTCTATCCTCTAATAAATCTTTGCCTATCCCAAAGGCACAGATTGTCCTTTTTTTTTTTTCTAGAAACTTTGTACTTGTAGCTTTTATATTGATGTCTGTGGTCTATTTCAAATTACTTTTTATGTGAAATAGGGCTCAAGGTTCATTTTTCCCCCCCATAAAAATATCTATTTTTAGCATCAGTTATTGAGAAGATTTCTCTTTTCTCCATTAAATAGTGTGGATATCCATGGAAATTCAGTTGATCCTTTAAGGGTATGACTGTTTCTGTATTTTCTTGTCTGTTCCATTGATCTGTTTACCTGTCCGTATGCCAGTACTGTCTTGATTACTGTAACTTTATAATAAGTCTTGAAATCTGGCAACGAAAGTTTCCAACTTTGTGGGGTTTTTTTTTCCCCAGCACTGTGCTCTGTCTCCTGTTCCCCAAGCAGCCATTCAGGCAGGTCAAGGTCTCCATACTGGGGCAGAAACCCTTAGTGACAAGGCCAGCTTTGGCACTCACTCACTCACTTGGCATAGTTCCTTCTTCCACTGTCCTGACTTCTGCACATTCTTTTGTTGTGTAACATTTTATCTGTCTCGATTTTGTTTCTTTTTAATTGGAGGATAATTGCTTTACAACATTGTGTTGACTTCTGCCATACAACAACATGAATCAGCCCTAAGTAGACATATGACCCTCCCTCTTGATTGAACCTCCTCCCAGCCCCACTAGGTCATCACAAAGTACCACGTTGAGCTCCTTATATTATACAGCAGCTTCCCATTAGCTATCTATTTTACATATGGTAATGTGTATGTTTAAATGCTACTCTCTATAATACTTTCTACCATTGCATCCATTAATTACAAAATCCTAAAGAAACAATGATGGGAATTATAAAATTTAGTACCCGTTTTAGGGTGTTGAATCCTTCAGACCACTAGAAGACTCCACCAATCCTGGATCAGTTCGAAATCTAGTCCTGGATTGTCATTCCCTCCAGATAATCATCTGCCAGAGATCACATGGGCCCCAGCATCTTGACATTCGTGAACATTCATCCTGTATGAACATTGCAAAAGGCCAGCACGTCCCTCCGTGGTGTAATCTGTGGTCTGTCTGTTCTCGCAGGAATGGTCTGCCGAAAGCCCGCCGACCCCGTGGACTGGCCACCCCTGGTGCTGGGGCTCCTCACCCTGCTGAAGCAGTTTCATTCCCGGTACACGGAGCAGTTCCTGGCGCTGATCGGCCAGTTTATCCGCTCCACAGTGGAGCAGTGCACAAGGTACAGAAGGCCAGCCAGGAAACAGTGGACTTGATGTTCCAGAATGGGCCGGGAACCGCACATGCCAGATTCCTCCGCTTAGTATCCCCCAGTAGAGCCGGGGACTGGCTGCTCACCCTGCCCTTACAGCAGGTCTGGGCACATCTACTGTTTGGGGCAGTTAAAGGCGTGCCCATCCTTAGTCACACCACAGGAGTCGCTGGGAGTCCCCTGGGAGCGCCTCTGTGAATGAGTCACGAGCACCATGCGCGAGCCCCACGGGGAGAAAGTAGAGGCCGGCCCCTCTGCCATCGTGGGTGCTGTGCTCGGACCTCAGTGAGCCCGTTGTCCTCCCCCTGGGCCCCTTGCCCAGGGGCGGCTCCACCCTTCAGTGGGAGGCGGGGAGCCACCCCACTGTCAGCACAGCCCAAGGTCCTGGTGTGAAATCAAACAAATGAAACACTGAAGCTCCTACTTGATACAAAGCTTGTAAACCTTTAGTTTTTCCTCCCCTCCACCCCAAGTGCGGCTTTTCTGGGATAGAACAAGTTATGTATTTGCATGGGATGCTGGGTCCTGAGTCTCCTCTGTTACCCTAAAGGGTCAGCAGGGGCTACGTCGTAAAGGGGCCATGTAGACCATTCAGAGAAGTTTCGATTCCCTGCTCCAGGCTGTGTGCTGAAGATCAGCCAGCAAGATACGGCTCAGTGCAATAATCCAGAGGAGAGTCTGTAGATGTGTGTCTCTTCTTTGGCTTCATTTCGTCATCTGTCGTTTTTCTTCAGTCTTTCACTGTTTTGACTAAGGGTCTACATACGAAAGCAGTTTATTGATCCAGATTGTTCTGTGTTGCAGCCAGAAGATACCAGAAATGCCTGCCGATGTTGTGGGCGCCCTTCTGTTTCTGGAGGATTATGTTCGGTACACAAAGCTACCCCGGAGGGTAAGCAATAGATAAAGAACACTATTGATGCCCCTTTGGGACCTCCCTTGAGAATCAGTGGTTAAGACTCCGCACTTCTTTCACAGGAGGAGCCATGGGTTCCATCCTTGGTTGGGAGACTAAGATTCCGCATGGTACACAGTGTGGCCAAAAAAAAAAAACAAAAAAAATTTATGCCCTTTTTGTAGGAAGATGGTTTGAAGAAAGGCCCTGGACTCATGAGGAATGAAGTCCAGAAGCTCATTCCCTGTGGACACCTCTGAGCACCTCGCCCTGCTTTGCCCCAGGGCTCGGCTCGGAGATGTTCCTTCCTCTTCTGCATGCTCAGTGCTTTGTGAGAAGGCATGATTGAACACAACTTCCCTCCTCATCTCACCCACTACCATGTCCTCCTCCAGTCTGCAGGTCACCCTGTTCAGGAGATAAAATGGGCACTCCAGGAGAGAATTCCTTAAGAGGCCAGGGTAGCGAATGATTGTGTGGTTTGTTTCTTCATCTCCAAAATAACCCAGTTCCTGCAGCCCATTTGGCTAAGTTCCCTCCATGGTTGAAGTGTACAACCATGGTTTCCAAAAATGACAAAAGTTCATCAAGATACCTGTGTAAGGATGTTCAGAACATAACATTTAGCAGAGGCAAAGGACACAAGATTACGTGGTCCTAGTTTTAAGTGTGTGTATGTATGAATTGTAAGAATTTAATACAAAATAATTATCACTTTTAGTTTCCTTTAGGGAATTAAGATCAGATACTATTCCTTTTTATACCCCTCTCCATTTTCTAATTTTCCTCAAATTAGCAAGTGATAAAAAGGTCTATCTAGTCAAAGCTATGGTTTTTCCAGTAGTCATGTATGGATGTGAGAGGTGGGCTATAAAGAAAGCTGAGCACCGAAGAATTGATGCTTTTGAACTGTGGTGTTGGAGAAGACTCTTGAGAGTCCCTTGGACTGCAAGGAGATCCAGCCGGTCCATCCTAAAGGAAATAGTCCTGAATATTTATTGCAAGGACTGATGCTGAAGCTGAAACTCCAATACTTTGGCCACATGATGCGAAGAACTGACTTGTTTGAAAAGACACTGATGCTGGGAAAGATTGAAGGCAGGAGGAGAAGGGGACGACAGAGGATGAGATTGTTGGATGGCATCACCGACTCAATGGACATGAGCTTGAGTAAACTCCTGGAGTTGGTGATGGACAGGGAGGCCTGGCATGCTGCAGTCCATGGGGTCACAAAGAGTCGGACAGGACTGAGCTACTTAACTGAACTTTATAGTCAGAAAAAAATTAAACATTGCTTTTAAAGACTACCAATTTCCAGCACTAGATGTCCTGTTCTTCCTAGTTGGTTATTAGTTAATTATGAGATGACCTGAAACCAATCTTAGTACTTCCCAGAGGCATGTCCATTTTTGCAGATCCAAGTGCCTTTAAGAGCCAGGGGGTCTTCTCATCTAGGGGCAGGGCAGTGGAGGGCTGGGGAAGGGACTGTACTGCACCCCTTCAGATGTCAGCAGCATCAAGAAATTAAATATCAGTGGTAGAAATGCCAGAAAAAGAAGGTGGTGGTTTCAATTAGTGGTTCAATATTTCCCAGTGATTCACCTTGCTCCAAAGGATGTCTTCTCTTTAATTTTCATATGGAAAATTTTGAATTTTTTTAATACATACCAATATAATAGCATATAATAGATATCATAGGTTAATATATTCATGTTACTCTGCATTTCATTTTCATTTTAAAACTACGCCACTCCATGTTATTTTGTCTAGGACAGATTACCAGGGACCACTGCTGAATTTGGTCTTCTTACACTATGAAACCGTTAACTCTTTTGTTTTCATTTTTTAGGTTGCTGAAGCACATGTGCCTAATTTCATTTTTGATGAGTTCAGAACAGTCCTGTAACTTTTCTTGACTTCTGCTTCTTCAATGAAAAGATTATCCTTAAATCTTCCCACCATTACTAAAATGAACTTGGAAATGAAAAGAAACCCACCTGCTCGGAGAACTGCATTTTTTCCCTTTCTTGTGGGAAACATCAGACATTCTGAGTAAGATGTATCCACTGAACGAGTTAATATAATTAATATTGTTTAAATCGTGGTATTATGTACAATTTATATCATGCAGAAGCAGAACACATTTTCATACTGCCTCGTATAAATGCTGACTATAATTGTTATGTATAAATCCACTTAGTTTTATGTTCTAAAGAACTATTTGTGCAACTCCAGATTTTCAGTAAAATAGTATTGCCAGTACCCGAAGTCATTTTTCTGCCTGTTATTCAGAAACAACATATTCACCCAGCAAAAAACCTTGCCTGGAAGGTAAGAAAGGAGCCTGGTAGGTCCGATGTTGTATCCATGGTCACATCCATGACAGGCTGGCAGGCACATGGTGACAGCAAGACTGGTACCAGGGGAAGAGATCACACAATCCATGGGCTACATACCATGAAAGTTTACTAATGTCTGAGGCTCAATGTCCTCTTCCAACCCCAGATACCTCAGGGGTTCCCTGCTTCCCTTCTGTAGGACTCGCCAACTTCAGCTGCTCCTCCCTCAACACCCCTGAGGAACCCCACCCCAAGTCCCCACAATGCCCCCCCTTATTGGAAGTGCTTATTGGTTTGTTCACTGTTTCTTTTGTTTAGATGAACAGAAAGTATCTCTTCATTGTTCACTAGTTTTGACATCATCTGTTTCCCAATGGCTTTAGTTTGGGGCCATGTATTGGAAATTTGATAGAAACACAAGGGATTCAAAAGCATTGTTACTTGTGTGAGAACCTCTTTACAACTGTTTAAACTCTCTCCTTGGAAAATATTAGTTATGGGTAGAAAACGTACATCTGTACCAAATTCAGTTGTGGGGTATTTGGGTTTTGAGCCATACATTATATAATTTAGAATTAGTCACTTTTTGGTTGTAATAAAATGAAAGCAAGTTAACCTTTAAATTTTTTTGGCATCTTGAAATTGATGTTGTCTACCTGGACTTCAAAGAAAAGTCAGAAGAAACTAAATCCCAAAATCATTAGAGCTTGGCATTTTGCATATGTATGTTTAAAGGATGTGTGCCCATGATGTACCAGAAAACATCATGCTGGTACTTGTTTTTCTTTACAATCCAGTTTATAGTCCAGTGTACATCCAGTACATAGTCTAATATACACCAGTCTATGTCCAGTGTACAGTATAGTGTACAGTCCAATATACAGCTGGACACATCTAGTGTATGGTCCACATGCACAGCTGGCGCGCATCTGGAACACAGCTGGACACATCTAGTGTACAGTCCAATGCACACCTGGGGTAGTCCAAGGGGACCTCCCAGTATTCAGTGCAGTCTACCATCCAGTGCACAACCTGTGCCCCATCCATCCTATGTACAGTTGAGGGTACTGTCACGTGTACAGCCCATGTACAATCCCGTGTACAGTTCAGTGAACACTCTTGAATGTCACATACAATCCAGTATACACTCATGTATGTCCTGTGTACAATCCAGTATACACTTGTGTACGTCCAGTGTACAGCCCAGTGTATAGTATACACCCCAGTGTACAGTCTAGTTTATACTCCAGGGTATAGTCCAATATACACTCGTGTACATCCAGTGTACAGGCCAATGTACAGCCCAGTGTACAGGCCAATGTACAGTCTAGTTATACACTCCAATGTACATCCCTGTTCGCTGTTCCTTGAAATAAGCCTAGCCTGGCTTATTAATGTTACACAGTGGAATTAATATAAAGCCCTTGATTCCCTTTTTATATGAATGTGACATTTTCCAGGAACTCAGAACCTTATCCAATTGGATAAGTGAGAGGAGATAGAGGGATACATGAGGAAAATGAGGTGCAGATATATTAAGGCAACTTTCCCAATGTCAAGAGCTGTTTAACAGAAAAGGCTTCCCTCTGCATTTCTCCATCCCACTTTGGTTTTCTTTTTCATGAAGTTATATAAAGAAGCCCACAGCAACAGACAAAAAGAAGAGGACTTCCCTGGTGGTTCAGTGGTTAAGACTCTGTTTCCAATGGAGGGGGCTCAGGTTGGATCCCTGGTCAGGGATTTAAGATACCACATGCCTCAGGGTGTGGCCAAAAAAAAAACCAGAAAGACATGAGAGTTCATTCTTCATTTTATTTCCATGTCCCACAGTGACTCATCCCAAATACTGAATTCAAAAGACAAACCTCAGCTCCTCAATGTTAGCACTAATTTATGGTAACAATCATTTCTTTTAAATATCTATCTTATTTTACCCTTCATTTGAAATTGCAAACTAAGGTATATATTTACATGTATGTTTATATACAAAATAACTTCAAAAACAAATAATCCCAATCTTGGTCCGAGAATTCCCACTTTAGAAGCAGGAGGAGTACTGTGCTATATACACTGTCTTCCAAGTCACTGCAGACCTGGCGAATTCCCAGTATTCATTCACAAATGGTTCCCCTTTAAGCTTAATGAACCAAGTACTTCATTTCTGAGTAAATCAGAGGAAATATTACAGAACACGCTCTGTACAATACAGCACCACTTCTGAAAATGGCTCGGGGTTTTGTAATCCAAGGTTCTGATTTAAAGCAATAATAGGTGGCATACAATGCGACGCCAAAAAAGTGTCCGATTAAAACCAGAGGATTGGGAGATAATCTGTAATGGGAAAAAATACATATACATATAATTAAGACCCCAAAATGAAAACTGACTCATAAAAGAGACTCCAATTGTGTATCATCTATAAAGGTAAATATACACTCAAAATTATAGGGGGCTTAACAAGCTTGTATCTGCTGGTCAAGGGACAAATTAAAGAATGTTTTCTTACAAGAAACTACTTAGACTTTACTCCTGTCAGAGAAGCCAGTCACTTATCTTAGTTTATATGAATTGTACGTCCTGAGCTGTTTTCTTTCATTAATCTTGAGATCTCAGCCTGAAGTAGCCTGGCCTATGGAGTCTAGATTTTTCAAAAGGTAACAGTGCTGACACTCAGAAAGTGGACAAAGGAGAAAAGCCTTAAGGAATTTCACTTTACAGACTTTCTAAGAATAATTCTACATGTGTCTGCACTGTCAGAACTGAGTTTCATGAGTCCCACACGTCAACAGAATTCAATGTTAAACATAAACTTCTCTGTTATTCATGGTTCCCATATATCAGGTCAGAGCCATAAACCCACAGGCAAAAATACAAGCTGCTCTTTTAATCAAGGCTTTAAGGCTCATCTACTCAACAACTCAGGATCAACACTGTTGCCCAGAACTAAAACGCAGGATTGAACACTGCCTTTTTTAATTTCTCTGGGAACATTTTGATTGGGATACTAATCAATAATAAAATGATGACATGCGGCAGGTAAAGCGATTAGCAGTGATTCATAAATCAAACTTCCCAGGTGGCACTAGTGGTAAAGAACACGCCTGCCAATGCAGGAGACATATGCAGGTTCGATCCCTGGGTCGGGAAGATCCCCTGGAGAAGGAAGTGGCAACCCACTCCAGTATTCTTGCCTGGAGAATCCCCACGGACAGAGGTGCCTGGTGGGCTACAGTCCATGGGGTTTCAGAGAGTCGGACATAACTGAGTGACTAAGCAGCACAGCATAAACCAAACAGTCCTAAGAAAATCTGGAGTATCTGTTTCCTCTGTGTCATCAGAACAACTTACATGGAAAGCAGCCCAACCGGACCTGCAACACATTTTCCACCAAGTTTGAAATAAAAAAAACAGGCTTTTCTCAGTTGATGTAGGGAATCTAAAATAAAAGTTTAAAATTACTCTCAATCAAAATACTCACACATTTACGTGGGGTGCTAATGATATGTCAGAAAAAAATGAATATGTAACATACACCTTATAGATTTCTTAAAAATCTAGTGTTAGCATTTTAGCCACCCAAGATTTCTTTTAAATTTCATAATGAATACTACATAGTTTCACAAGTGAATAAACTTTTTTCTGCTAGTAAATAATCACTGAACACGTAGGCCTCGGAAGTTACGAGTTCCTTAAAAGCTATCTCCTTGACTGTGCTGCCAATTCATTTAAGTGATGCCAAATATTTTGTACATTCTTTTCTTACAAAAACACAATTCTAGAAACCAGAATCATGGTCTCTAAGATGCCTGGGGCATATCTCTGAGCAGTAAGTTATCAAGTGAATAATAATGCCTTACTTATATCTGTACAATTTTATTATACTTTTCAAAATGATTCATTAAACCCTCACAACACAGTATAATCAGAAACCTTTTTTTAATAGTATAGAATTAATGTTCAAGTATACCTCGATTATTCTTTACAACAGATAAAAAAGATTACAACAGGTAAACTTTTACTCCAATAAAGCCCATTCCTCCTTCATTATCTCACAGCTCTGTTGTTTTGCAGGTAGATTCAAACTCTAAGAAACTCAAAAGCTGAGAAAAACTTAGAAAGAAGAGCTTAGAAAAACTCCAAATTTAGTTCTCTTCTTGCCCAACCAGCCACTGTAACTTCCATGCTCAACTAGCAAGAGAGATTTGCTTGGCAAATCACAACACACTGTCTTTTAGCAAGAATGATGATTAGAGGGCCTGCACGAATGACGATTAGAGGGGCTGCATGAAGTATTTGTACTGTGTCATCCTTGGTAATCAGATCACCAAAGCAAGGATCACTAGCACCCCAGCCAGGTCACAGAAATAGCTTTCTTGTATTATAAATACCCAAGGTAATGGGATTAGAGTTATGTTCTTTAAAAAAAAAAAAACACAACTTTTTGTTTTGTATTGGGACTTACATTTATTCTTGAAAACCTAAAGGTCTCGTTTCACTAACCCACCGCTCACTAATGTGTATATGGCCATGGCTGGGAAGTGGCATGGGTGACTTTTCCTCCATCTCTAGCCCTGTTTCTGCTAAGTCATGTTTTCCTTCATGTTAGACTGACCATCACCCTCTACCATACGGAAACAGAAACAAAAGCCTTATAGTAGTAAAGTGGGAATATTTCACATAAGTAAAAGGTGGATACCTTCTGCTTGCGCATTTTAATAAGAGACAAAAATCTAGGTTTGACACAAAGCTTATTTTCATTTTACAAAATACCGTATCGAAAAGAAACTACGGTCTGGGAAGAAAAAGGATTAACACTACCTTGGCCTTTAATTCACGGTCAGAAAGATCTTCCATCACAATCTTCTGCATTTGGGGAATGTGTGATGTGATGTGGACCAGAGGAATGAATAATGACACATGATTGAGGTACTGTTACCTCAGTAACAGGAACGGTTTCCCACATACAGTGGTGGATACATGATGATTAGCCAAAATTGTAAAGGACTTATTGACTTGGAAGTTGGCAAACTCAGGAAACATTTCTATTTCTGGCCTAATTACTAACTTTTTGTAATTCAGTTCCCTTCCTGTGCTAAAAACCTATAATTTAGTAACAGTCATTCAAACATAGCTGTACTTACCATCTGTGGCAGAAAATAATTCATAAAGAGCCTGAGCAAGGACATTCACAACAAAGGAGTGAGACCTTTTTCTTGTCCAATAAAATGATTTTTTGGCCTAAAAAGAGAAAGATCACCTATTATATGGTAAGGGTTTAAAAAAAAAAAAAAAGCACAAACTAATGTTTATAATCCCCTAAACTGATACCCTGAGGACTATCTACTAGAAATTATGTCTTGTTCAACATTTATACTCCCATCAAAAAAATAAAAATCTCCAGAGGAACGAGTGGCCCATGTAATCTCCAAACCAGAAATTCTAGAAGATTCACAGGTTGCAAGTCATGTTCTTAATCCTGAACAAGACTGTTTAAGAATCACTACTAAGGACCATTGCTCCCAAGTACAGATCTCCTCCGCAAAGGCCCATTCATCTTAGACCCCAGAAAGAAATCTATTTTGAGATATTTTTGTCAAAGAATATCTTACCTGGAAAAGAGCTGCATCATCATAAAGGTCAGGGATACCCTTCAGCAATTTTCTCCACAGTTTTATATCATTAAAAACTACACTCATTCCTCCACCAGTAAGAGGATGCCTCATATTATATGCATCTCCCAAAAGAAGAACACCTGTAAAAAGAGAACTGAGATCATGACGTCATTCTGGAGCATCCTTTAAGATCCAAAGAAAACAAAAAACAACACCCCTCAAAAAAACCTACTCTATTAATAATTTATAAACATTACGTCAGCTAGTAAATTAGAATACTAAAATACTAAACCAATTAAAATACTAGTACTAAACCACGACTAAAATTTACTCAGGCAAAAAATTCAAGAGTTGATTCAATTACTATTTATTGGGTAACTAATATGTGCCAGATGCTAGGGATATAGTGAAAACAGGGATGCGATCCCTGCCCTTAAAAAACTCACATGCAAATCTAAGGTTCAGTCAGACAATGTCAAAATATGTGTAAGGCCTCTTCCATGAAAAAAAAAAAAAAACAATGTACAGGCATCCATGCATAAAAAGCAAGTCTTTTACAAGGGAAAAATATCAAGCATCTGTTGGCATTTTACAGTAATTGCTGCCTGCATATTATAGAGATCTATGTGGTTCTATGGGAATATGCAGATATTACAAGCACATCAGAAGTTAATTTAGAAGAATAAACCTTGATTGAACTGGCCCCTTGCATCAAAACCACAGAAGCAGAAAGCTCTGCAATCTGACTCGAGGTACAGCACCTCCTGACTGCGGCCCCGACTCTTTTAAGATTCCCGCCCATTGTCAGCCTGGCTCATGACCCATGACTTAGAGAACAGTTAAACAAAGCATGTATTTAATTTTCTCTCTTAGGGGAATAAAACAATCATAATAAAAGTGGTAAGGTGGCAAAATTATGGATCATTTTTTTCTGTAATGTCACACTATAAAATTATAGAATACACCTTTATTTATGACAAAGCAGCTTGTAAATTTTAATCCAAGTTTTTTTATGTATTAGTGTAATACCTTCACTAGAAACCACTGGCTATAATCAGCTTTTATTCCTCCTCCACAGAACATCCCCAATTCCACCAATGGGGATATGTTCCCAAAGCATGCTCTTTGCATCAGTTCGGCACTGGCTTTCATTGTGCTTTGTATTATAGTTTATTTCTATGACTGGCACATTATGATGCATCTCTCTCCATAGCAAACAACAGCTGTTTATGTTCGGGAGCCACAGAATATCAATAGCTCTCGTTCACACCTCTCCTCCAGGCTCCACGCTCCTGTTTTCAATGGGCCTCCACTTCTCCAGGCTCCACGCTCCTGTTTTCAATGGGCCTCCACTTGGCCACTCAAATGACCTCCCAGCCACCACATCACTGTGTCCAAAAATGAACTCATTATCTCCCCACACTTCCCGAAGTCCAATGTCAGCAAATAGATGGCAGAATACCTAAGCCTGAAACCCGGAATCCTTCAAGAGACCTCGCTCTCTTATTACCATTAATCACTCAGTCTCATGTATTCTACATCCTAGATGTCACTAAAATCCTTTTACTGCCTTCTGCTTTTATTGTTACTTTATACCTTCGAGGATGGCTACGGCAAAAGGACAGATACTAATAAATGTTGTCGAGGATGTGGAGAAATTGGAACCCTCATATATTGTTAATGGAAATGGAAGATGGATCAGCCCCTTTGGAAAACAGTTTGGCAGTTGCTCAAAGCATTAGAGAGAGTTAGGACCCAGCAATTCTATTCCTAGGAATATAACCAAGAAAAATGAAAATAAATGTCCACACAGTAACCCATACACAGGTATGAACCAACGTGGAAATAATCCAAATGTCTATCAGTTGATAGTCAAGAGCATGGAGCAGTTGGCCGTAAAACTAAATGAAAGACTGACACATGTTACGACACGAACACGCCTCAAAGAAGCCAGTTTCAAAGGGTCACACGGTATGATTGCATCTATAGGAAATGTCCAGAACAGGCAAGTTTATAGACAGAAAGTGAATAAACGGTGGTCTGGGGTTTGGGAGGAAATGAGCAGTGACATGGTTACACGGTTTCATTCCAGCATGATAAAAACATTCTAAAATTGACTGTGGTGATGGTTCCACAGACCTATGAACATACTAAAAACCAATGAACTGTACACTTTAAATGGGTGAACTGTGTGATCTATGAATTCTCTCTCAATAAAGATATTATAACAAAAAAGAACTTTTCAATGACTTTGCACTGTCTAGAGGATTAAAACTAAATATCTTACCTTTCTACCACTCTGCCAGCTCTCCTATGCTCCAGGGATCTAGGAAACTACTTGAGTTCACTTACAAGTGCCACCATTTCTCAGCTATCCCGGTTTCTGCAGATGTTGTTCTGCCTACTCAGAAGTCCCTCATCTCACTGTCCAGCTTTGTCTTCAGAGCAACGTCTTCCCTAATTACCCTTCCCAGTTCACAGGCTCGCTCCTGCCTTGTACACCCCACGCCTTCACACTGAATCTGGGGTACCAAGAGTGGGCTTTCATTACAGCATTTATCAGCAGTGTTCTGAAATTATTTATATCTCTCACTGGAAAACTGCCTTCTCCAGGTTAAGGATTGTATTTAATTAACTTTTATTTTCAATAACTCAAACAGTGACCTATGTATACTCAATACTAAATAATAAATATCATAAAACTAATTTTGGTATGCACTAATTATAATAATCTATTTTCTGTACCACATTATAAACTGTACCACATACATGTCATTTGGAATACTGAATTAGAATATTTGGAATATCTTTTATAAAACTGGTTCAATAAGATAATACCTCGTTTGTTTACTGGTGAAGAAGGGAGGAAGCTTGCTGGCATCGATCTCAAGTGCGAATTCTGAGAGGCTTCTAGGAATGGTTCTTTCAGGTGATCTGCAATAAAGCCCACCCCACCAAATAAATGGTGTATAACATTCCAATTTCAAATTATCACATTTTCTTATGAAGTATACACAAATACATACTACACATCTGTGACGGTTGTTACAAACATCCCTTGTGAAAAATCGAGAACTAATTATTAACGAACTGTTCATTAAGCAGATAGTTGTTCCTGCTAAGGGATGGGAAGGAATTTAAGCAAAAATTAATGTAAATAGATACAGAGCTGTATGAACAAAAACCTAGAAGAAGAAATCCAGATGAGATGATAAGACAAGGAGAAAAACCACCCACCTTTCTTCCAAATGATTACCAACAGGTATATATTTAACACCTATTTTACTGTCACCACCATATTCTATAAGAACAGGCGGAATATACCACCAATTCACAAACAACAGGAGGGTATGTGTACAGTTAAAAAAAAAAGGGGGGGGGTTAGATGTAGACAGTGCTCTCTCTCTGAGGAGCTTTAGTTTCTTCACCTAGAATGAAACAGATTAGTTCATCTCTGTGACATTTCCCAATTTCAAAGTTTCATGCTTCCACTTTATAGAAAATGAACTTGCTTTTCATACAATTCCCACTGTATTCTGGGAATATGACTGTGTTGAAACTACTTCCTTCCTCCAATGAACAGAATTTCCATAACCTAACTAATATGAACATAAACCTACAAACGTTTCTCTCTCTGATCACAGGGCAGTCTTCTCCAGCCATGCTTTGGACTGGGGGAAAAAAACAATCTAAAAGAAAAAAAAATGCTAAAAATACCACATTATTAATTATCCTCTTCCTAAATATACATAACTCATTCTTTTCATCTAAAAGCTTCAAAATGGCTTAACTGAGTGAAAATGTATTGAAGTACTGAAAATGTCATTATTAAAAATCTAAATTGGTCCATGTCTACCTTAATTTCTATTGATACTGTCAGTAAACAGTGCTGTTGCTTAGTTTAAAAAATAATGTTCCTTAGTTTAAAAACTAACTTGAAAAACCAGAATATTTAAACAAATGTACTCACATGCAGGATAATCTGCTATTACTATAATCATAATTGGTGAGCAGAGTTTTCCTTTCAATTTTATCAGTACTCTTAATAATTTCTGTTACCTGTCCTTCTTACATCTTCCCATTCTCAAAAAATAGTTTTAATGAGGGTTTAACAAAGATGTCTGAAATCTCATGAAGCCTTTCTGTACTCAACTCAAAACTAAAAGCTCTCTAAGACCCCTTAGAGCCCTGTGTTCCCAGGGCAGGGACGCGTGAGCACCCAGACCTGCTCTCGACCTTGGCTCTGCCGCTTACTAAAGGTGTATGTTTGGAGAGGCTAATTAACTCCTCTGAATCTTAGTCTCCTCATCTGCTAAATGAGGATCATGATAATGCCTACCTCGGGTGGTTGTGTAGATTAAATTATGTTTGTAAAACACCTCTTACATAGTAGACAATCGATAGATAGCAGCTATCATTTCTACAAAAACCAAGCAAAAAGTAATTATGTATAAGAGCTATTTCAAGAATTCAGATATCTAGACTGCTAGCCAGACTACCTTAAAAAAAAATACCATATATGCCACTATTAATGACTATTCACAAAACTACACTTTCATTATTACTATGAAAAAATACACTGAAACTATTTTCTTTATTTTCTGTGGAGATTTTTTTATGTGCAGTTTAAATAGTTTATTCAGCTCCACTGTATCTGACTGATTAGATGAAATTTTTCAGCTGCCATTCTCATCTTTCAGCCTAGTTTAGACAAAGCTTTAGTGAGAATTGGAGATGGAGAGTCTTTTGTGAGACTTATTTACAGACTAGATTACAATGGCAGTAAAACACTACTTCTTACCAGGTAACTGTGGGTAGATATTTTCACTCATGTATTCTCTCAAGTTCCTTGGCATGTCTCCTCGGATGTCCACAAGTACTCGAGTTTCGTTGGGTGAAATTTGGTAGATGAGAACTGGACTTGGGTTAGCTAAAATAAGTTCGGCATGATTTGCTTTAAACTGCGGTGCATCCTAGGAAAATAAATAAATACAATATTTTTAATAACTTGCAAATTTCAAGTTGCTTTTATCTTCTACAATTGCATTTCTACCATACCTCCATAAGGAAGCCAACAAAATGTGAAGAAATGGAAACTTTATTGGAGATGAGGTTTTTCCTGAACTTGGAGAAAAGTCCATCTGCAACAACAGTCAATGGAGCATGGAGTTCCTACAATAAAAACAAAGAACACTCAGCTAAGTGTTGAGAAATACACAGTGAAAAGACTGTTCTTTTAAAGTGTACATAAACAAATTTAAACACATTATTGGACATCACAGAGTACCTGGAGATAATGCTCTCGTGAAGGAGCTCTCATATGGGCTGAGGTTAATGAATGACCCATTTTTAGAGACACTTCCCCTTGAGATCACCTTTCACCAAAGTCCTACCATTCCAAACCACCTGGGATTAAGTCACTTCGATGGACACCGGGGGAAACTGTGACAAGCAAGCACAGCCCACAGAAAACTGACACATTACAAATCCCAAGGACTAGCCACATTCTATTATTCTAGAATTTTTTAACCCCACATAGTGCTTTCAATCAATGGCTATGGCTCAGAAGAATTTTTGTACACACGGACGTATATACTTATATTACCTTGCAATCGCCCCCATTAGAGTGTAATTCCTAGGAGGTAGTGACCCTATTAAAGAATCAACGGATAGGCTTTTGACTTTCTCCTCTGTTCTAAACCAACATGAGCAAATACTGGAAACTATTTTATTCAGCTATTTCCCCAGAGAGTCTCTTAGTTTTTGCCTTTCTTATTTCAACAATAGTTCATTTTATTCTAATTATTTCTTTCATGCTGAATCCTTCCTTTTTCCATCTTCCAGTTCCCCTCTCTCTCTCCGCTAGGCTACATTTCTCATTTGAGTTTTTAATACAGTTAACATCATGGAGTTTGTTTCCAAAGTTATTTGAACAGCATTCTGCAGTGCTCTAAAGAACAATGTGTTGCAATCTAGGGCAGAGTTTGGAGGGATCTCAGTGCATTTGATGAATAATAAATTTGTAGGCCTACTTTTCTTAAAGGAGTAGAAGAAAAAGAAAATAAAAAAACTCTCAGGAAAAGCTAATATCTGCTACTTCTCACCTTGATGTCTCCAGTCTCTTTATCCTTGTACTGAACTCCTATCACAGCATCATCTTCTTCTAGTAACTGCAGCACAGTGCCCTCGATAAACTTTGCACTAAAAGATAAACAAATTTCTGGTAGCATAACTGAAAAATTTAAACAAGGAATGAAAAACTCCTTTTTCCTATCTCCAGTTTACCCTAAACTGGACACACATGTACATAGAGAAAGGGCTGGAATGACGAAAAGCAAAAACATCAATGGGTTCTAGAATTAGGTGGGATTATAATTTTCTAATTTTTTAAGATGGAATATATGTAACTAATGTAATGACTTTTCAGAAAAGCATTTTAAAAAGTAACATGAGGTTTTATCTCAATCCATTAAAAAATAAAATACATGCAGAAAAATTTCACATACCAACAAAAGTTTATACACAGAATTTGTTAGAAGGATCATGGATAATTTTTACAATCTCCTTTTTCTATTTTTCTAACATGAATATATTCTACTTTCATAGATAGCAAATTCTTCAAGTTCTAAAATAATCAATTCATTTCTCCTTTTGCTTTGTCAACATTAAAGCCAACATTAAGCATTTAAGCGTTTATCAGGGTCTCCCCGATAGCTCAGTTGGTAAAGAATCTGCCTGCAATGCAGGAGACCCCAGTTCAATTCCTGGGTCAGAAGATCTGCTAGAGAAGGGATAGGCTACCCACTTCAGTATTCTTGGGCTTCCCTTGTGGCTCAGATGGTAAAGAATCTGCCTGCAATGTGGAAGACCTCGGTTCAATCCCTGGGTTGAAAAGATCCCCTGGAGAAGGGTAAGGCTACCCACTCCAGTATTCTGGCCTGGAGAATTCCATGGACTATACAGTCCATGGGGTCACAAAAAGTCGGACACGACTGAGCAACTTGTACTTGCACTTTCAAGCCTTTGTCAATGACATGAGGGTTCTCATGTTTAAAATTTAAACTGCAATTATAGTGTACAGAGCTAGAAGTAAACATAAGTTAATAATTAAAAGAAGCCCTCCAAAACTGTCAATCACTATACTGTACATCTGTAATTTACATACTATTGTACATCAATTATAACTCAAAAAAAGAGACAGGGACACCCAGGCAGTCCTGTCAGTCCAGGTCCTTAGTATGAATGCAACAGGGATTTTCTCTTTGAACTCCTCTGTCCAGACTTTTAATAAAAAGCCCCATAACCACAAACTCCAACTCCCAAATGGGCACATATGAACTTAAACCTTAATTACAGTGACTGCATCCTCTCAATTCGAACCACATAAAAATCACACATTGAAGTCATAGGAAAATTCTCAATAGTTCTAATCATTCAAACGATCTATATGATATTCTTAACAAAGAATGACATTCTTCTAACTTATGGTTTATTCTAGTACAACAGCTATGCTCTAACCTATACCAAAACACTTATGAAAATGGATAAAACAGTATTTGTACAAAGGCCAAGTTAAACATGTTTAACATCAAGTGTCGGAAGCTGAGCCTTACTTGGGCTCCGCCATGGCTGCCTTCCGGAGACGCATGATGAACCTTCCATGATGGAAAGCTCTTCCACTGTGCACGTGGTTGTTCTCTGACAGAGGGAAAGGAATCTGAACCTCTGTTTTGCTCTCCTGATCATGAATTATGTAGCCATTTACAACCTGGGCATCAATACCTTCCACTGCATCTGCAAAACAATACAGTTTATAAAAAAAAGTCAGTTTTTTGTAATATGCCCAGAGTTACACTAAGCACCAAGCGGACGCGGATGTGGAAAATGAGTTTCTGTGTTCATAAAGCTACGAAACCATCTTGGGGACTGGATGTTAACATAACTATTTCAGAAACCTTAATGCTTCTGGAAGACAGTAGTCTTAGCAAATTTGTCATATCATAAAAGGTAAATATTTACATATAAACTTTATTCATTAAAATTCATAGGAAACATATTCAGACCCTAACAGGGAAAATGTTGATTCATACTACAAAGAAACATTGAACATGTCAGGAAAACAATGTTCAAAACTTGACTTTTTTAAAAAATCAATGAAATAAAACTGAAATAAGAAGACACCAAATCTATCAAAGTTGCTGGTGAAATGATGATAAAATGGATAAATATATATTACTGGTCATATCATAAACTAATAACATTTTAGAAAATAAGTACAGCAATAACTATCAAGAACCAAGAAGAAATTAGCACCTTTTAATGTAATATTAGTCTTTTTATCCATCTAAGATATTCATCCTAAAGATACAATTCATATTTTTAGTAATTATTGAAACTATATACAAAAAGTCATGTTACCTCTAATAAAGAATAAATGTAAAAAAAATTGCAAATAACCTAAATATGAATATAAGTTAGGTAAAGTACAAAGTATTAACTGAGAAAATACTATGAACAGGCTTAAAATTATGATAAAGAATGGATAACAGTATTAGAAATGTTTCTGTGAGCAAGTTGACTTTAGCATGTATTTTAAAAGTCACATGCTATAAATATATTTAAATACATTAAAATATAATATTGAGGATTAAGTCTATTAAAATGATTTCATTTCTGATGAATGGAAAACTTTATAATAAACAATTTTACCACACATCTATGCTAAGATCAAAATAAATCATTTTTTTTCTGATATGCTTTTTAGTTACACTTAAAGTCCAGTCAGGGACAAGCTGGATAAATACTTGTCAAACGTCCCACCAAGGATCCAAATAAGTTAGTTTTTTGGTTTGACTTCTAAATTATTCCAGCTAAAATTCAATCAGAGAAAAGTACACAGATACCATAGAAGCTGCCAATTAGTAGTGTGTTCAATTTGGATCTCGGCAAACTGCCAATCTTTACTGGCCTCCACGTTTGAAACCCACCTACTATTTCCACTTTTGTTTTGTCCAGCTACTGAAATAAACTTATTTTTCTTAACTCATATTATGGAAGAACTTCTCAGTGCTAAAACTGGCCAATTTAGAACACACCAGAACATGTAAAAAGTATACAGTAGTGGCACAGTAAAATTTTTCCTTGGGTAAGTTATCTTAAGACAAAGTATATAAATAAGGTCTAATTTAAGATTTGAAACACCTGCCTCTCACAATTTGATTGGTAAAATCAAATATGATAGACTTTGGCACTTTCACTTTCTTAAGCAGGCAGGCAGGAAGATGGCATCCTAAACCTCAATCAAATTCACACCTGATGTTCAATGATAAAGCTGACAAAATCCTGCCTCAGGGTACTGTCCTACCTGTCTCTGGTGACCCTCTCAGGGAGGGTGGTGGTCAGGGAACGTAAAAGGACAGAGGCAGCGGGTCTCCCTTCTTCACAATCCACCCTCTCCACTGGGGCCCGGGGCCCTGCTGTCTCTAGCTTTTCCTCTCTATCTACCCCTTCTCAGTCTCAATCCTCTTATTCGGCTCCTGCTCTCACTGACCTCTCTACCTCAGAGTCCCCCCGGCGTTGTCCTGGGCCTCTTCTTGGCAAAGCCATCCAGCCTTCTTTAAATACCATGACTCCTCTCTTTCTCACACCCCTCACATCTCCTTCAGCAGCAGCAGGTCCTACAGACTCTTCCTTCCAAACGTATTCCCAGAATGTGACCACGTCCCCCACCACTACAGCCATGACCCTGGTCCAAGCCATTAACTCTCACAGTTTCCGCAGTAACTTCCTAACAGGTCTCCCTGCTTCTGACTTGCACTTCATGATCTAGACTTTTTCTTCTACACATTAACAAGAATACATTAAATTGATACTTTTATGAAGTGAAATCTAGTAACTTCCTCTTCTTGAAATTCCCCAATGGCTTCCCTTTGGAATAAATATCTAATCCATTTAGTGGGCCACCAGGGAATCCAATCTCCATTCTCCATCTGACCTTTTCTCCAATTCAAACCACTCAATTCAACACAATTCTCCTTTCCTGCTCTTCAGAGAGGCCACAGGCTCACTCCTCCCCATCAGGCTTCACCCCATGACGCGCTCTCTGCCTGGAAAGAGCTTCTCTTTCTCCAGACAGCCCTGGGGCTCTCCTTCCCCTTCCCTCCAGTCCTTTCCTCAAACAGCACCTTCTCAGTAAGGCTTTCCCTTCCCCCGCCCCCGACTGCGTCATTTAGAAGTACACTCCCTGTCTCTCTTTTCTGATTCTTCTCTGAGGCACTTATAACCATAATATATACTCTAAATTTTATTCATTCAGCTTTTATCGCCATCTTCTACACGAGTACCTAGAATGTATGCTCTGTGAGGGCTGGAACCTGTTCTGTTCACTACTGTAGCCTCAGCACCTAGAACAGTACTTACAATATAGCCGATGCTTAATAAGTATGTTAAATGAAAGAATAAATGTCACCCCTTTAGTCACCTCCCTCCCTACCTGATCTTCTCCGTTACCCCCCAAACACGCTCTATCTAGTATCAAAACACCCCTCTCGTATCCTCACACCTACATGTCACCTCTGCCCCATTTCTGTTTTCTGTTAGAGAGAAACTCCGCGAAAGTAGTTTTCTAGCCTCAAATTTTTTCATCTCCCATTCACTTCAGTCCAGGTTTCGTCTAAACTCCACCGAAACAAGTTGTCAGTCTCATAGCAACCTCCAAATGGCCGAATCCCACGGCACTTTCTATCCACTGTTCTGACATGACCCTTCATTAACAAACCATGATGTGGCTGCTTTCCTTTCTTGATATGTACCCATCCCATCCTGCAAGAAACACTTTCCTCTGTTGGATTAAGGACACCAAACGCTCCCAGCTCTTTCCTGTCATTCTACAGGCTCCTTCTCAGTCCTCCAGCAAGCTTCTCTGCTTCCACCGAAATTCTAAACGTCAGTTTCCCAGGACTTGGTTTATTCCGTCTTCTCTTTTTTCTCTGCACACTCTCAGCTGGTCTCCATCATTCTGTGGTTTTTAAGTACTACAAACACGCTGACATCTCTGAAATACCTCCCCCAGCCAGCTCAAAGCACTCATTCCTCTGCACTTGAGAGTCATATTCTCAACTAAACAGTCCACTTGTCTATCTCCATGGTCCCCCGACTTCCTCCCAGAGCTGGTCCTCTTTAGGTGTTCTTATCAACAAATGGCATTGCATCTACCTGCTGTTCAAATCAAAACGTTAAGAATCATTTTTCAATACCCTGTCTTCTCATACCTCACACCAATCCTTTACTAAGTCAAGCCATTCCTGTCTCTTAACTTGGTCACGAACCTGTCCACTTCTTTACATCCTCTGCTAGCGTGCTAGTCCAAACCACCATCAGACGCCATTTGGACTTGGCAGTAAGATCCCACTAGACTCCTTACACTGACTCTTGCTATCCCACCACCACAGCCTTGCAGTGTATTCACCACACAATATCCACATATTCTTTCAAAATAGCATCCTAGAAAAGTGCACACACTCCTGAGCTGGTCTCTATCACTGCTGTGGCTTTTAAGTACTTTTAAGTGCAGGATGAAAAAACTGTGAAATGAAATTTCAAGCTGCGAATTGTAGACCTGGGTAAAATCATGCAAGTATTTAAAAAGTAAAATAAATCTCAGTCAGATTTAGGAATGTATGTAGGTACTGAGCAGCTTCTCAGGTGGCTCAGTGGGTAAAGAATCCGCCTGCAATGTAGGAGACGTGGGTTCAATCCCTGGGTCAGGAAGATCCCTTGGAACAGGAAATGGCAACCCACTCTAGTATTCTTCCCTGGAGAATCCCATAGACAGAGGAGCCTGGCGGGCTACAGTCCACATTGTCGCAAAGAGTTGGACGTGTCTGAGCATGCACACACATAGGTACTGAGTCAGGATATAAGAAGTGTTCGTCATTGTGAAGACTTCTCAAAGGTCTGAAGCCTTTAGAGGCATAAACAGGATCCTGTCATACTCCTGTTCCACTGCCTTCAAAGTCCTAACTCTCCAATCTCAATCTCAAGCTCCACTCCTGTCCCCATTACCCACTACTTGTTGACCACACTGGGCTTCTCTTCAGTACACCGAGTAACACAGCAAACATTTACATAGTGCTTGCTACATACCAGGGATTGTTCTGACTGCTTTATCTTTATGCTTGAATTCAATTAATCCTCTTAATAACCTATAAGTCAAGAACTCTAAATGTGCCTCTTTCACACATAAGTAAACTAATACAGATTTCCCTGGTGGCTCAGAGGTAAAGAATCTACCTGCCAAAACAGGAGACACATGTTCAGTCCCTGGGTCAGGAAGATCCCCTAGAGGAGGAAATGGCAACTCACTGTGGTACTCTCGCCTGGGAAATCCCATGGATAAAGGAGCCTGGTGGGCTACAGTCCATGGAGTCATGAACAGTCAGATTTAAAGACTAAACAACAGCAACAAACACACAGGTGGTTAAGTAACTTAGCCAAGATTACACAGCTTTTTAAATGCCTAAGCTGTATTCAAACCCAGGCAATCTAGTGCCAGAATCAATGCTGGTAATTACAACATCATGCCCACCCTAAATGACAAGCAAGCTCTCTCTCAATTTCCAGACCTATTTTGCACTCCGAACCCCACAACTGGATCGCTGATCTTATTTGCCATTTTATCCTTAGCACCCAGTATAGCACCTCATACAAAGCAAACAGCAAAAATACTTCCTAAATGAAGAGTATTTAAAAAGCACTGGATTAATGGATGAATGATCCTTAAACAAAAGGTTCTAAAACAGGTACATCACAGGCACTCTACAAATGATAGTTCACTTCACCTTTCACTAAATTTCATTCCTCACTCCAAGTTGAAGTTTTCCAGTCTTCAACTTTGACCATTACAATTTTTTAGCCACTTTTATCTCACAAAGGCTACTTCATGTTTCCTCATGCTTATCTTCTCCTTTGCTTTCATTTTCATGAAAGTTTGTTGATAAATGTGTAACCTTTATACATGAAAATAAAATGGAATACCCTTTTACCAGTCATAGCAAAGAGTGCTTGCTTATGCCACATTAACTCCTAAAAATCACTATGAACCTACCTCCAAGACCGAGGTCTTTCAGGACATAATAACCACCTGGCTGCAGAAATTCTCCAAGGATCCGGTCAGGCTCTTTTAAATCTCTCTCAATTACCGTCACCTTTCTTCCATCTCTGGAAAGCACTGTGGCCAAAGCAGAACCAAGGACGCCAGATCCCACGATGATAACTTCTGGATCATTTTGAGAGGAGGTCAGTGTAGAGGCAGCTGTTCCTACTAAAGTTGTTTCCGAAATACTGGTCCCTTTTTTGCACTGTTTAAAAAAAAAAAATGAATTATGTAGCCACATTTGTTGTCTTTAAATCATACTACTACTACTATACAGGCACAGTGAATGCTTGCATCTTAGGTAAAAACTATACCTTAAATATTATTAAACCAAATGAACGGTTATATTTTTAAATCCAGATCATATATAAAAAACAATAATATCTAAATACTGGTTAAACAAAAATGGATAACAATACCCCAGTAAAATTAAACTTACGTTCCATCTTCCAAATATATTTAGAAAAAGCTGTCACATATTTAGAAATATACAATAGGCCAATTATAAGATATGTTTACAAGGGACTTCTAAGTCTTACAGGGAAAATTCTATCTTATTTACTCAATTCTTCATATACATTCTGAGCATCCACCAGATACAAACCATGTACAGTTTCTGCTATGATTTCATGCACCCTTTAGATATTTCCACTATTCGTCTTCATTTTCTCCCTCTTGATTTTCATCTGAAAAATCTATCTTAATCTAAAATCACTTTTTATATAACAAAAAGACTGTCAAATTCTGGCCAGGGATCTATTAATTGAGAATACATACCTTACAATTCCAAGAGAATAACTCATCCTGTCCCTTGGAGTTCAACCTGTTCGCAGTTTTAGTCCTTGACATATAAGAACACATTTACCTTCCTTTTCCCCCATCCCGATACTGTTAAAGGAACCTGGTCAAACAAGTGGCCCTCCAGTTTAGGGAAAAGAACAAACATTTTTGTCAGGCAAAAAGGAAGGAGATAAAACCTAAAATCATTTAGAATTTTAAATCTCTGTGATCTAATATTCATCTGGCCTCTATAATGACCTGGGCCCTATCCACTATTTTTTTTTTAATCATTTCTCTTAGAAAAATTACACTTTCACAACAGAACCTACTCTTTCTCTCAGTATTAACAGCCAGAACAACTGACTATATTTAAAACCCCTTCTGTCATTTTGGTGGCTCAGATGGTAAAGAATCTACCTGCAATGCAGAAGACCCAGGTTTGATCCCTGTGTCAGGAAGACCCCCTGGAGAAGGAAATGTCAACTCACTCTAGTATTCTTACCTGGAGAATTCCCTGGACAGAAGAGCCTGGTGGTCTACAGTCCCCAGAGTCACAAAGAGTCAGACACACCTGAGCCACTTTCACATGTCATTTTAGCCATTGTTTATTAGTCTTTCTTTCTAAATGTTCCCTGTTACACACAAATACACATACACAATCCTGGAAGGAGAACTCTGGAGAAAGTTGCCTTTCAGAGCCTGGTCAGTAGGTGAAGCACTAATGGGAACTTAATACAGTCTACCAACTCCCAGGTATTAAGGAAACAAGCAGAGAGCCAAGGGTATTTGCAAAATGGAACCAATACTGACTGCTGTAATTCAACTTCCAACCGCCAAATTTCTCTTCAGTGTGATGGCATTCTAGCCTCCTGGACTAGTGCTCAGTGGCCCTGAGGGACATCATCTCAGGTAACAGTAGCAAAGACTTCTAACTGAAGATTAAAGATTCCCTTACCCTCCGATTCCTCCAACCCAGATCCACCCCATCACTGAATTCAGCAACATTCCAAAAGTTCCTAACAGATGGAGACTACCCCTAGACTAATACGGATAACTACTATTTACCAGACAGTTATGTACCAGGCATTTTGCAAACATTAAATCAATCAATTAATTCGCTAACTACCAGCAAGGTTAGCGCCGTTTCCACCTAACAGAAGAGGTAACTGATCTTCCAGAAAGTAAGTAACTTGCCCAGAGTCTCACAGGCAGCAGTGATGGAGCAAAACTTCTAAACCAAACCCCCTCTCTTCTTAAACTGTGTTGATCTCTGCTGCAGATACGGGGAAGAAGAAATGGCTCCGGAACCCTGAAGGAGTGAATTACTGTGCAGGTCACACTCACTTATGTCAAGTCGCCATCATCCCTTATTTGGCCTGCTGCGAGAGTCTCTCAGCCCACATCCCTGCTTCCATTTTTGTCCTCCTACAATCCATTCTCCACACAGACACAGAATGTTCTTTCTAAAAAGTGAAAGTCAGGGACTTTCCTGGCAGTCCAGCGGTTAAGACTTCTCCTTCCGATCGATGCAGGGGATGTGGGTTTGATCCCTGGTCGGGGAGCTAAATTCCACGTGCCTTGTGGCCAAAAAAACCAGAACACAATATGGAAGCAATATTGTAATAGATTCGATAAAGACTTAAAAAAATAATAAAAAATAAAAAGTAAAAATCAAATACCATTACTCGCATACTTTAATCCTCCAATGCTCTTGGGGAAAAGTATAAACACCCAAGGCCAACAGGCCCTAAATATTCTGGCCTCAACGATCTTTCCCGCCTCTCATATCTCTCACCATTGTCCTCCTCTACTGTCTCTGCAGGGACCAAACATTAATTATTCACACCTAACCTAGGACACTGATTTACTCAAGGCTCCACTGATGTGGGGAGAGGAGGGTGTTTTGCCCCAGACTTTAAAACACTGAGCATTTTTACTCTGCCAGTTCTTCCAGCTGTTCTGTGACTTTCCCCAGGCAGCTGTCCCTTCTTATTAGCAACGGGCTTACCTGCAGCAGCAGCTTTCTTCTTTCTTCCCAGGTTCAAACATAATCCTTACCAAAGGATTTAAATAAAACTATTTTTCCATCACAGATAGTGATTCTGTCCTACTGACTTGAACATTTCACCTTTCCTTAATCAAACCGAGTTCGTTTAGCTCTGGCACCACCACACTAAATTAAACAAAGGTTTTCCATCATTTCTAAGACAGCCAAGGATGCAGTCAAGAACAGTCAAGGGCTTACACAAAACAAAAATACCAAAATCATCTATGTCAGAATTCGTACCAGAATATCTAACTTGCAGCCTTTCTCCCTTTAAATCACATCTGGGTGATCGCAGTCCTAATTTTAATACAAGACACTCATACATGTGCCCACTTCGAATTCAACCTACCCTCCTAGACCCCAGGTGCTCTTTATTTTCTGATCCAGCGGGGGATTTGGCCCAGAAGAAGCCAATGAAAGGCAAGGCTGACAGAATATAGGAGAAGCCCACCAACTGGGAGCCGCTCTGCCGGCGCCCGAGGAGGGCCCCGCTCCGGTAGTGATAAGACAGCACGAGCCCCAGCGACGCACAGTAACAGCTCCTTGTTGGCCAGAGAGACGAAGTCTCCGCATTTCTTATAAAAATAGGTGAAAGTGGCGATGCCGAGAAAAGTCCACATGGTTTAAAGGCTTCTTTGGTGACTCCGGATCAACGTTAGGGGATCCCTTTTTTTCCCCCTGGTAGGGTTTTGATGTTTAGATGCTCTCCCCAAAATGTGTTGCCAAAAAGGAGCGCGGGGGACCGGTTAAAGTCCAGGAAACACCGTCGTGGGATTACAATTCAAATCAGAGAAATTTACAAAAATCATATAAAGTTGGTATAAAAGTACGTGAAGACGGGAACGTTCTCCAGGATTTAAAGAAGAGTATTTAAAAATCTCCAACAGCTCCCGATCAGACTCTCCCCTTTCAAACAATCCACCTATGGGGGGTGGGGGGTGCTGGGGGTCCTGGGGGGTGAATTCCGGATAATGTATTAATTTTGTTGTTGGCTTGTAGTGCACTGAAATTGCTCTTCGCGCTCACGAGCAGCAGGTGTCCTTTCGGAAGAGCAACAGGGAGACAAACATCAAAGAAATATCTTGCGCTGGGCAACTGCGGCCTCACCGGGTCCGAAAGCTCGAGGGCTGAGACAGCGCGGAGAGAGCTCCTTCTCCTGCCCGGGACCTCCGCGCTCAGAAGGAAAGGTCGGACGGGGCAGCCTTTACCCACCAAAGACGGCCTTGGACTCGAGTCTGCGGCTCCAGGACTGGGAAGCGTAGCCCAGACTTCCTCCTCCCCGCGGCTCCCGAGGCACCGGTCCCCGAACCTTCACCCAGCTGAACGGCACTTTCCAGGGCGCTCCCCCGTCAGAGAGCAGCTGCGGCGGCGGCTCCCGACCGACTCATCGCCAGCATCTCCAGCGGGCGGCGGCAGCGCAGCGCTTCCACAGTAACCAGAGTAACCGTCTGGCGCCTTATCACTTGCCCGGCCGCGTGAGCCTCGCCGGCGTTTGGGCTCTACCCCGCCGAGGAACCAGAGGGCGGGGCTCCGCCCACCGTCCCCGGCCCCTGCCGCCGCCAGCCAATGAGAGCGAGCGCCGCGCTGTAGGCCGAGATGGCGCTATGTCGTGTTTGGCCAATCGCAGGCGGCGCGGCTCGCGCGGTGACGCCCAGAGAGGCGCTGGGACGAGGTTGCGTGGTGTCGGGCGGGGGCGTGGGGATGGCGGCCGGCCGCCGGATGGGCGGATGGGAAGCCACGGGCTGGCTCTGGAGGGAGTGGGGCTGGTGGGCGTCATGCCCGGAGAGTCACGGGCCCAGCCGCTGGGATCCTACCCAGAAAGAGGTGGAGCTGGTTCCGAGGAAACCCCGCGGTGCTTTCGCCGCCTCGGCAAGTCTCCATTCATCTGGCCGCTCTGTGGACGGGTCGCTACGTGCCGGGCGCAGGTGTCATAGAGAGGAATCAGACACAGCCTTTCTGGCCTGTGCCTGCCGTGTGGGAGTGGGCGGTAGAAAAAGCTACAGGTACATGGAGATCGTGACGTTCACGGCTGAATCTGCAAGAAGGTGTGGGCAGGCGTCTGGCAGAGGAAGAAAGGAGAGGATATGCCATATGCCAGGTGTTCCTTTCCTTTACCCCAAATTGTGAGGCAACTTGCACTTTATCACTGTACCCAGGCTGAAGATACACTTATGCGCGCTGCCCTTTTTTTCCTCAAAATCAGAAACGGTGAAGGGTGCGGGGTAAAGAAGTAAAATAAACAGAGATGTGTCAGAAGTGCCCTGAAAAAGTGGGTGGGCGGGGAGGGAACCATGGAAACGCGAGGCAGACCTTCACGCTGCCTGGAGTGAAGCAAGGCCTTCTGGCAAATTACATGAAGTCTGTCCAGGACAGGCATTCTAGAGGGAACAGTAGAAAGTCTGCAAGATTCACAGGTGAGAGACGGACCTTGTTACGATAAAAAAAAAAAAATTATTAGAATTTATTGAGGGCTAAGATCAGTGCCTTTGTTCACCTTACCCTGGATTGCCTATTTTAAACCCTAAGACATGTACAAATCCTTTCTGCCTTTTGGAGCAGAATTGAATTGTCACCTCTTCTACCAAGGGTCCACTGATCCTCACCATATCACATAATAGTTTATTCATACCTTATCGTCCCAGCTTCTGACTATACATTTATGGCTATTACCCCACTAGTTTCTGTGTTCTTTGAGAGGAGAATCTACATCTGATAAATCAATCACCCACAGCAGCTAGCACAATGTTTTTGCATTTATCGTCCATAAAGCTATATTGAATGAACGGTGAATGACAGTGGAAAGACTAGGTGATTAGAAATCAGAAGACCTAGACTCTGACTGCCACTAACCAGGCTCGGGACCTTGAAGAAGTCAAAAGTCAGTCAAATCTCTGAAGGGATAGGGCAATATCTTCATGAAATTTAAAGTTCCTGGCAGTTTGCTGAGTTTATACAAGTATAGTACTTGTCACCATTTTTCAACCCAAATATGTTTTATCTGTTAATGAAATAATTATGTGTCAAAACACTTTCACGGGGATCATTTGACACTCAAAACTAATGTTGTAGCCACACGTTCCAGGAAAGAAACTCACTCAGAAGGACAATGCAGATAGTAAAGTGCAGTTTATTACACATGCAGGCCCAAGGGAGAGTCTCCTCTTAGCCAAGGACCCCAACCAACATTTGTGAAAATCTTTTATACCTCATGTGTATGTGTCTGAACCCACCACTACAAATTCCTTGAGACTTACATAAGCCAAGGAAAATACAACCCCAGTAATAACCCCATCATTCACGTTCTATGTGCTCATGTGCTCAAACAAACAGTCAGCCAATAATAAGCCCAAGGTTACACTCCGATAGATACAGAAAAATTTACCGCCTGTCTGGAGGAAGGGGTGATTAGTGTATGTTTTCTCTTAGGCGATGAGTAACCTAGATACGATCTTCAAGGTTCCCCTCTCTGGAGGGGGTCTTATCCTTCTGTTGTCGTTTTCTAGGCACTAAACACAAGAGTTGAGAGTCCATTGGAAAGGTGGCCGAGCATGATCAGCATGAACAGGCCTAAGAGTCCAAGCCCTATGAATTCCTTCTTCACTACCTGGATTGTAAAAATAACAAACATGAAACTTAAAGAGGTTTAAGTGGCTTGGCCAAATCACAGTTTATAAGTGATGAAACCAAAAGCTAAACTCCTGGTCTCCAAATCTTGTTTCCCCAATACTCTGAAAGATCAGAGTAAATATACAAGGTAAATATACTTTACCTTTCTTCCATTATAAAACCAAGACTTTCCTTGACAATTCCTCTCTGCTATCAACAAATTCAGCTGCTTGAAAGACACATGGAATTAGAAAGAACTCAAGAAAATCAGTTTAACGTGGGAAATTGCTTTCCTGAAGATAATTCTTCACTTAACTGCTTATTGGTAACTATGAGTTCCTATACTGCTAAAATGACAGAAGGCTTGGTCAGCTGACTCTTGTAGAAGCAAATACAGTTATCACCAGAATGATTGCTACTTAATTAGAAATTATCATGAGGATTTTTTTTCCTTATTAAGTAAAAATTTTTTTAAGTAGGTAATTTTTTAATCTTTTGAAAGTCACCTTATCCATATGTGTACAGTCCAAAATCCACTTTCAACCTGGAGGCAAAAAGAGCATTTGTGATCCTCACATAGGGCACATTCTGAAAAACAGTGCTTTCCAAATTTAATGTTACATAACCATCACTTAGGTATGTTTGCATCTTGGCCTGGCTGCTGCTGCTTGTTTAGTCGCCAAGTCGTATCCAACTCTTTTGCAACCCCATGGACTGCAGCCCACCAGGCTCTTCTGTCCTTGGGATTTCCCAGGCAAGATACTGCAGTGGGTTGCATTTCCTTTTCTAGGAGATCTTCCTGACCCAGGGATCGAAGTCACATCTCCTACATTCACCCACAGGTTCTCTACCACTGAGCTGCCAGGGAAGTCCTTGGCCTGGCTGCACTTATTCAGAAACAAAAATTTGTCACTCAAGCCTGAGGCGAAGGCAATGAAATATGACAAAATCACACCCTGACTGGCAGAAAGTAATACTACTTTCAAAATCACCAGAGACACTTTTACAGTCTGGGCAGCATTCTACAATTATTTTTTTCATATAGTAGCTAATTTTGTCCTCACAACCACACTATCAGGCAGGTGCTATTTTTAACCCTATTTTACAAACAAGCAAACTGAGGTACAAAGAAGTGGTCACACAGCTAATAGAAAGCACAGCCTGAAACCAAGCCCAGGAAGTCTGCCTCAAGAACCTACCGATGTCTGACCAGAATGTAATTTTTTCTCCTTTAAGGTAAAGATTTAATCTTTAAAACAAACAAAAAGCACACTTGGTCTTTTCATTTCATTGCTTAATCACCTCTGGAATCTCCGTTGGCGCCATCTGGCCTGACAGGCTTATTACACTTTTGCCTTTTCAAATGCTATTCTTATTGCAGGAAAAAGCCTTTTCCTCCTCTCTTCAATTATCCATTGTTTAAGACCCAAATTAATTAATATCTCTTATTCTTCAAGTTTTCATAATTACCTGTTTGTCATAACAGTCAATAATTTGTATTGCAATTATTGACTTACACCTTTTCAAGAGATTTAGTTCTTAAGGCAAGGACCGTCTTATTCACAGCTGTATTCTCTGCACATGGTATATAATACACATTTTTCAATGTATTGAATACAACCTTTCCTTACTCCATCTTTTTTTTTTTTGTACCAAACTGAACAACTCCCTTTTCACTAATGGTTTGTAACACATTAGAAACACATAAGATCAAAACTTTCTTGCTCACCATGCACCTTGTCCAAAAAGACTTCGGCCACTCACTTAACTGTTCTACATTCCCTCAGCACTTAGGTAATCTTTTGCAAATTCTAGTTGCAAATGATGGAGCCAATTATATTAATTTGGAATTTTGCCTCCACCTTTTTTCTCTCCTTGAATACAGCTCATCCAGCCATAATTAGAGTACAGGTCAAGCCAATTCAGTGTAGGTAATATGTATCAAGTAGCTAACTTATGTCAGGCACTATGCTTGATGTGAGTAAAGTGGTGAGCACAGCACAGGATTTAATGGTGATGACAGCAGCAAACAGGTAATAAAAGATGTCAGGCATGTGTGCATGCTCAGTCATGTCTGACTCTTTTGCAACTCCATGGATTGTATAGCCCACCAGGCTCCTCTATCCATGGGATTGTTGCGGCAGGAATATTGGAATGGATTGCCATTTCCTCCTCCAGGGGATCTTCCTGACTCAGGGACTGAACCTGCCTCTCCTGCATCTCCTTCCTTGCCGAAGGATTTGTAAACACTGAGCCACCTCAGGGTGGCTTAAAGATGTCGTTCAGTTCAGTTTAGTTCAGACTCTCAGTCGTGACTGACTCTTTGCGACCCCAAGAATCACAGCACGCCAGGCCTCCCTGTCCATCACCAACTCCCGGAGCTCACTCAAACTCATGTCCATCAGGTCGGTGATGCCATCCAGCCATCTCATTCTCTGTCGTCCCCTTCTCCTCCCGCCCCCAATCCTTCCCAGCATCAGAGTCTTTTCCAGTGAGTCAACTCTTCGCATGAGGTGGCCAAAGTATTGTAGTTTCAGCTTTAGCATCAGTCCTTCCAATGAACACCCAAGATCGATCTCCTTTAGAATGGACTGGTTGGATCTCCTTGCAGTACAAGGGACTCTCAAGAGTCTTCTCCAGCACCACAGTTCAAAAGCATCAATTCTTCGGCGATCAGCTTTCTTCACAGTCCAGCTCTCACATCCATACATGACCACGGGAAAAACCATAGCCTGGACTAGACGGACCTTTGTTGGCAAAGTAACGTCTCTGCTTTTTAATATACTATCTAGGTTGGTCAAAACTTTCCTTCCAAGGAGTACACGTCTTAATTTCCTGGCTGCAATCAGCATCCACAGTGATTTTGGAGCCCCAAAAAATAAAGTCTGACACTGTTTCCACTGTTTCCCCATCTATTTGCCATGAAGTGATGGGACCAGACGCCATGATCTTTGTCTTCTGAATGTTGAGCTTCAAGCCAACCTTTTCACTCTCCTCTTTCACTTTCATCAAGAGGCTTTTTAGTTCCTCTTCACTTTCAGCCTTAAGGGTGGTGTCATCTGCATACCTGAGGTTACTGATATTTCTCCCAGCAATCTTGATTCCATCTTGTGCTTCTTCCAGCCCAGCGTTCCTCATGATGTACTCTGCATATAAGTTAAATAAGCAGGGTGACAATATACAACCTTGACGTACTCCTTTTCCTATTTGGAACCAGTCTCTTGTTCCATGTCCAGTTCTAACTGTTGCTTCCTGACCTGCATACAGGTTTCTCAAGAGGCAGGTCAGGTGGTCTGGTATTCCCATCTCTTTCAGAATTTTCCACAGTTTGTTGTGATCCACACAGTCAAAGGCTTTGGCATAGTCAATGAAGCAGAAATAGATGTTTTTCTGGAACTCTCTTGCTTTTTCCATGATCCAGCGGATGTTGGCAATTTGATCTCTGGTTCCTCTGCCTTTTCTAAAACCTGCTTGACCATCTGGAAGTTCATGGTTCACATATTGCTGAAGCCTGGCTTGGAGAATTTTGAGCATGACTTTACTAGCGTGTGAGATGAGTGTCATATATGTCCAAAAAAAAGGGAAGTACATGTTGCTCTGGAGGGTAAGAAGATATAAACTAACCTAGGGGTCAAGGAAGGTCTGACAGAAGTTACTTTTAAGCTGAAGGTTGAAAGTAAGAATGGGATTTCCCTGTGATCCAGTGGTTAAGAATCCACCATGCAGTGCAGGGGACGTGGGTTTGATTTCTGGTCCAGAGACTAAGATCCCACATGCTGTGGAACAACTAAGCCCAGGCGACGCAAGGAAAGATTGCCCATGACGCTATGAAGATCCCATATGTCACAACTTATACTTGACACAGCCAAATAAACATAAGAAATAAAGAATGGTTAGCAGGAATAACCAGGTATGACCTCTAACTGTAAGTGGCAATAACCACACCTTACATTTCTTTTCTCCTTTTCTCACACTTTTTCCCCCTTTTCTTCTCTTAGTAAAACACTAATGCCTGCAGCAGACAATACAAGTTTTTCACTGATTGGTTGACAGCAGTAGGATGGTAAAGAGGAGGAGTCTATTCTTCTGAACAGTCTGACTGGATATCTTCATAAGCCTCCATTCTGTTTTTTCCTCAATATCAATTTTAGAAACAAAGGAATCCTCATCAATGTGCCGAAACTGAATTGACCTTAGCATACTGGATCTGGAATGCACTTCATTTTCTGAATCAGGGGAAAATAGGGAACTAACTGCGCCAGTCTTTTCCTCAACCATGGGACTTACTTCCAGGCTCTGGGCCTAGTTCTTATAACAGCTGCCAGTAACAAGTACTGGAATTGTGCCTAGCGCTGCACAAGGGAAAAATCAGATCGTTCTTTTACTATTGAATTATACTTCTCATATAATATTAGCTTCAGGTGTACAACCTACAATGGAACAATCATCATAAGTCTAGTTACCATCGGTCACCGTACAAAGTTACTACAATGTTACTGACTATATTCCCTACACTGCACATTCCTGCTTCATGCTGGTGGTTTAGTCTCTCAGTTGTGTCCAACTCTTGTGGCTTCATGGACTGTAGCCTGCCAGGCTCCTCTGAATCCATGGGATTCTCCAGGCAAGAATACTGGAGTGGGTTGCCATCTCCTTCTCCAGGGAATCTTCCCAACCCATGAGACGAACCCCAGTCTCCTGCGTTGCAGGCAGATTCTTTACCAACTGAGCTATAAGGGAAGTCCATAGTTCTTTGTATATTTTACAATTAGCAAGTATTAATTTAATGATCAGAAGGTAAGCTACTTTTTAACAGGAAATTTTTTTATCAGTGTTTACCAGTCTCACCAGCTAATATTTTCTTTAACCATATATTTGTATGACTTAGCATGGGTCAAAATTAATCATGATCAATTTGCACCCAAGGCTTCCACTTAATCCTTCACTGTGTCAAATCCTAGAATATGTACTGATTTTACCAGTCAAGCAATATTAGATCAGCAACTTACCTGTCTCAGAACCCATAAGCTATCTCTGTTTGTAAGTGACTACATGTCCACAATGTCATGATTACCAAGATTCTGTTTCCATAACAAGATTATGTTGCCAGAATATAAGATTCTGTTATCTTTATAACCAAACATTTCAACCACCCTTAGTCTTGACTTGATTCCTACTTCACTAGGAAGGGAAGGAGGAAAAAGGAAGGGGAAGAAAATAAAGGGCAGGAAAAAGCCTGAGTTAGAATACCGATGGACAAAGCAGGAGAGATTAGGGCCAGAGAGAGGTAAAAGAGAACAAAGATGAAGTGAAAGAGATAGGGGAGTGAAAGGAAGGATAATTTTTAAACAGAAAAGGCAGCAGTTGCCCAAGTATCTGCCATATTATAAGAATGATGGAGAAGGATAAGAGGCTTATGTAAAGTGAAAGTCGCTCAGTCATGTCCAACTCTTTGCGAGTCCATATAGTCCATGGAATTCTCCAGGCCAGAACACTGGAGTGGGTAGCCTTTCCCTTCTCCACGGGATCTTCCCAACCCAGGGGTCAAACCCAGATCTCCCGCATTGCAGGTGGATTCTTTACCAGCTGAACCACCAGGGAAGCCCAAGAATACTGGAGTGGGTAGCCTATCCCTTCTCCAGGGCATCTTCCAGACCTAGGAATTGAACTGGGGTCTCCTGCCTTGCAGGCCGATTCTTTACCAACTGAACCATCAGGGAAGAAGCTTATGGAAGCTTCCTGATGGGAGAGACTGAGGGGGAAACTGGGTCTTATTCTGATGGGTGGGGCCATGCTCAGTAAATCTTTAATCCAATTTTCTGTTGATGGGCAGGGATGTGTTCCCTCCCTGTTGTTTGACCTGAGACCAAACTATGGTGGAGGCAATGAAGGTAATGGTGACCTCCTTCAAAAGGTCCCATGCACGCACTGCTGCACTCAGTGCCCCCAATCTGATCACAAGGACCACAGCCATGTCTAACTCAATGAAACTCTGAGCCATGCCATGTAGGGCCACCTAAGACAGATGGGTCATGATGGAGATGTCAACTACAAATTGGCACTTACCAAGAGCATTGCCAATGACTGAACAACAAAGGCATTAGCCACCTGCCTCTATGGAGACTGAACACCATGCTGCCATAGCTGGTGACCTTCAACAATCCCTGAGGGAGTTCAGGGTGGAGTGAGGCACTCTATGCTCCAGGGAATCTGGTGGGACAGGCCTTTAGATGTTTTTAGGAACAGATTTTATGATCTCAATCCTTGCATCTTTTCATATCTAGAGAAGCATTAACATCCCTTCATGGTGATATCAGACCCTCATGACTAACAAAAAACCTTTTATAAATTGAGTGCTTCATGGTATTGAACTCCTCCTTCACCAAAACCTTGTATATTGACTTTCCCCACTGCCACTTTGGAACAGTCTCTCAGAGCTAGCTGAGATGCTGCCTCCTGGGCTGCGTCCTCATTGTGCCCCAAATAAAACTTAACTCACAACTCTCAAGTTGTACATCTTTTTTAGTTAATACAGTTCTGACAAAATGTGATCCACTGGAGAAGGGAATGGCAAACCACTTCAGTATTCTTGCCTTGAGAACCCCATGAACAGTATGGAAAGGCAAAAAGATAGGACACTGAAAGATGAACTCCTCAGGTCAGTAGGTGCCCAATATGCTACTGGAGATCAGTGGATAAATAATTCCAGAAAGAATGAAGAAACAGAGCCAAAGCAAAAACACCCAGTTGTGGATGTAACTGGTGATAAAAGTCAAGTCTGATGCCGTAAAGAGCAATATTGCATAGGAACGTGGAATGTTAGGTCCATGAATCAAGGCAAATTGGAAACGGTCAAACAGGAGATGGCAAGAGTTTTAGGGATCACTGACATTTTAGGAATCAGCGAACTAAAGTGGACTGGAAAGGGTGAATTTAACTCAGATGATCATTATATCTACTACTGTGGGCAAGAATCCCTTAGAGGAAATGGAGTAGCCATCACAGCAAGAGAGTCCGAAATGCAGTACTTGGATGCAGTATCAAAACTGACAGAATGATCTCTGTTCATTCAAAGGCAAACCATTCAATATCACAGTAATCCAAGTCTATGCCCTGACCAGGAATGCTGAAGAAGCTGAAGTTGAACGGTTCTATGAAGACCTACAAGACCTTCTAGAACTAACACCAAAAAAAGATGTCCTTTTCATTATAGGGGACCAGAATGCAAAAGTAGGAAGTCAAGAGATACCTGGAGTAACAGGCAAATTTGGTCTTGGGAGTACAAAACGAAGCAGGCTAACAGAGTTTGGCCGAGAGAACACACTGGTCATAGCAAACACCCTCTTCCAACAACACAAGAGAAGACTCTACACACGGACATCACCAGATGGTCAATAACGAAATCAGATTGATATTCTTTTGCAGCCGAAGATGGAGAAGCTCTATAGAGACAGCAAAAACAAGACCGGGAGCTGAATGTGGCTCAGATCATGAACTCCCTTATTGCCAAATTCAGACTTAAATTGAAGAAAGTAGGGAAAACCACTAGACCATTCAGGTATGATCTAAGTCAAATCCCTTACAATTATACAGTGGAAGTGAAAAATAAACTCAAGGGTAGATCTGATAGAGTGCCTGAAGAACTATGGATGGAGGTTCATGACACTGTACAGGACGCAGTGGTCAAGACCATCCCCAAGAAAAAGAAATGCGAAAAGGCAAAATGGTTGTCTGAGGAGGCCTTACAAATAGCTGAGAAAAAAAAAAGATGCAAAAGGCAAAGGAGAAAAGGAAGGATATACCCATTTGAATGCAGAGTTCCAAAGAATAGCAAGGAGAGATAAAAAAAAAAAAAGCCTTCCTCAGGGATCAGTGCAAAGAAATAGAGGAAAACAACAGAATGAGAAAGACTAGTGATCACTTCAAGAAAATTAGAGACACCAAGGGAACAGTTCATGCAGTGATGGGCTCCATAAAGGACGGAAATGGTATGGACCTAGCAGAAGATCTTAAGAAGAGGTGGCAAGAATACACAGAAGAACTGTACAAAAAAGATCTTCATGACCCACATAACCACAATGGTGTGATCACTCACCTAGAGCCAGATGTCCTGGAATGTGAAGTCAAGTGGGCCTTAGGAAGTATCACTACGAACAAAGCTAGTGGAGGTGATGGAAGTCCAGTTGAGCTACTTCAAATTCTAAAAGATGAAGATGTGAAAGTGCTGCACTTAATATGCCAGCAAATCTGGAAAACTCAGCAGTGGCCACAGGACTGGAAAAGGTCAGTTTTCATTCCAATCCCAAAGAAAGGCAATGCCAAAGAATGCTCAAACTACCACACAATTGCACTCATCTCACATGCTAGCAAAGTAATGCTCAAAATTCTCCAAGCCAGTCTTCAACAGTACATGAAGTTGGCTTAAAACTCTCGAAGCCAGTCTTCAACGGTGACCTTCCAGATGTTCAAGCTGGGTTTAGAAAAGGCAGAGGAACCAGAGATCAAATTGCCAACATCTGCTGGATCATTAAGAAAGCAAGAGCATTCCAGAAAAACATCTACTACTGCTTTATTGACTACAACAAAGCCTTTGACAGTGTGGATCACAGCAAACTGGAAAATTCTTCAAGAGATGAGAATACCAGACCACCTGACTTGCCTCCTAAGAAATCTGTATGCAGGTCAAGAAAAAACAGTTAGAACTGAACATGGAACAACAGACTGGTTCCAAATAGGGAAAGGAGTACATCAAGGCTGTATACTGTCACCCTGCTTATTTAACTTATATGCAGAGTACATCATGAGAAATGCTGGGCTGGATGAAGCACAAGCTGGAATCAAGATTGCCAAAAAAAAATCAATAACATCAGATATGTAGATGACACCACCCTTATGGCAGGAAGCGAAGAACTGAAGAGCCTCTTGATGAAAGTGAAAGAGGAGAGTGAAAAGTTGACTTAAAACTCAACATTTGGAAAACTAAGATCACAGCATCTAGCCCCATCACTTCGTGGCAAATAGATGGGGAAACAGTGGAAACAGTAACAGACTTTATATTCTTGGGCTCTGAAATCACTGCAGATGGTGACTGCAGCCATGAAATTAAAAGACGCTTGCTCCATGGAAAAAAAAGTTATAACCACCCTAGACAGCATATTAAAAAGCAGAGACATTACTTTGCCAACAAAGGTCTAGGCAAAGCTATGGTTTTTCCAATAGTCATGTATGGATGTGACAGCTGGACTATAAAGAAAGCTGAGTGCCAAAGAATTGATGCTTTTGAACTGTGGTGTTGGAGAAGACTCTTGAGAGTCCCTTGGACTGGAAGGGGATCCAACCAGTCCATCCTAAAGGAAATCAGTCCTGAGTGTTCATTGGAAGGACTGATGCTGAAGCTGAAACTCCAATCCTTTCGCCACCTGATGCGAAGAAATGACTCATTTGAAAAGACTCCGATGCTGGGGAAGACTGAAGGAGAGAGAAGGGGATGACAGAGGGTGAGATGGTTGGATGGCATCACTGACTCGATGGGCATGAGTCTGAGCAAACTCCAGGAGATGGTGATGGACAGGGAGGCCTGGCGTGCTGCAGTCCACGGGGTCACAAAGAGTTAAGACACAATAAGCAACTGAACTGAACTAAACTGGTAATAATGATGTGCTACTTTATTAGCCTACATACTGAGCTTACTATATACACTCCCAATTTGCCCCCTCATGTTCATGAGGTAAACAAAACCAAAAGGACTGCACCATTTTACTGGCTCAAGGGGACACCCATGTCTCTGAGATAATCTTTCAAAGATAATCCAAAGATCCACGGTGGTCTCTTTATGTTACTTTATGAAGGTAACAACAGCTAACGTTGAGTGATTACTATGTATCAGCAATGCTAAGAAGGAAATGGCAACCCACTCCAGTATTCTTGCCTGGGAAATCTGATGGACACAGGAGCCTGGCTGGCTATAGTCCACGGGGTCACAAGAGTTGGAAATGCCTTAGCGACTAAACCACCACCAAGCATATTACATCCATTATCTCAGATCCTAACAAACCCATGAACTAAATGTTCTTAATATCTTTATTTTAGAAGCCAAGAAACAATCAATCCAAGAAATGATTAAACATTTCCATGATCAGAGCCTATACCTGGCAGAATTTGAGTGAACTCCGGGAGTTGGTGATGGACAGGGAGGCCTGGCGTGCTGTGATTCATGGGGTTGCAAAGAGTCGGACACGACTGAGCGACTGAACTGAACCGAACTGAACTGAAGAGCTGACAGTGAAGGCAATGGCACCCCACTCCAGTACTCTTGCCTGGAAAATCCCATGGACGGAGGAGCCTCTTGTGCTGCAGTCCATGGGGTCGCTGAGTCGGACACGACTGAGCAACTTCACTTTCACTTTTCACTTTCATGCATTGGAGAAGGAAATGAAAACCCACTCCAGTGTTCTTGCCTGGAGGATCCCAGGGACAGGGGAGTCTGGTGGGCTGACGTCTATGGGGTCGCACAGAGTCGGACACAACTGAAGTTACTTAGCAGCAGCAGCAGCAAGGGCTGACAGAATGTGGTCCACTGGAGAAGGGAACGGCAAATCACTTCAGTATACTTGCCCTGAGAACCCCATAAACAGTATGAAAAGGCAAAACGATAGGATACTGAATGAGGAATTCCCTAGGTCGGTAGGTGCCCAGTATGCTACTGGAGATCAGTGGAGAAATCAATCCAGAATGAATGAAGGGACAGAGCCAAAGCAAAAACAATACCCAGTTGTGGATGTGACTGGTGATAGAAGCAAGGTCCAGTGCTGTAAAAAGCAATATTGCATAGGAACCTAGAATGTTAGGTCCATGAATCAAGGCAAATTGGAAGTGGTCAAACAGGAGATGGCAAGAGTGAACGTTGACATTCTAGGAATCAGTGAACTAAAATGGACTGGAATGGGTGAATTTAACTCAGTTCAGTTCAGTCGCTCAGTCGTCTCCGACTCTTTGCAACCCCATGAATCACAGCATTCCAGGCCTCCCTGTCCATCACCAACTCCCGGAGTACACTCAAACTCATGTCCATAGAGTAGGTGATGCCATCCAGCCATCTCATTCTCTGTCATCCCCTTCTCCTCCCACCCCCAATCCCTCCCAGCATCAGAGTCTTTTCCAGTGAGTCAACTCATCGCATGAGGTGGCCAAAGTATTGGAGTTTCAGCTTTAGCATCAGTCCTTCCAATGAACACCCAGGATCGATCTCTTTTAGAATGGACTGGTTGGATCTCCTTGCAGCCCAAGGGACTCTCAAGAGTCTTCTCCAGCACCACAGTTCAAAAGCATCAATTCTTTGGCGATCAGCTTTCTTCACAGTCCAGCTCTCACATCCATACATGACCAGGGGAAAAACCATAGCCTTAACTAGACGGACCTTGGTTGGCAAAGTAATGTCTCTGCTTTTTAATATGCTATCTAGGTTGGTCATAACTTTCCTTCCAAGGAGTAAGTGGAAGGGAGGCTTAAAAAAGAGAGAAGTTTCCAAACACGAGGAAACACTCTCACTGGCGAGTTTGTGGCGAGCCTTGGAACCTCAGAGGGCAACACAACCGGGAGAAAAAGAAAGAAATAATTAAAACCCACAGATTACGCGCCCAACGGTAACTCCCAGGGGAGAAGCAGCGCAGACGCCCGCATCTGCCATTAGCAAGCGGGGGCCGGGCAGGGAGGAGCTGGCAGAACTGCTTAGAGAAAGGACTGGGCCTGAATGCCGCGAGGGCAATCTGAGAGAACTAACTGGGGATAGCGGGGCAGACTGTGGGATAACTAACCCACGAAAAGGTGAAAAACCCTAACCTAAGACTCCGCCAGCCCTGCTCACACAACAAAGGACTGAGCAGGTCCAGCTGGCTGTGGACTGCCCATCCCCTGCCGGGACAGGCAGGGAGGGAAGCCAGAGGCGGAAGGGGGCAACCGCAGCCCCAGAGAGGCATCCGATACCAAACTGCAGGCAGGCTTCGTCGCTAACCAAAACTTCTTGGGTTTCTGGTTGGTCAACGTCCTCCTGAGAAGGTGCGCCAGCTGTACACCAAGAAAACCGAGCAGCAGGGACCGGGGAGGCAATAAGTCGCAGTGACCACGCTCACCAAACACCTGGTCACCTGAGCTGCTCGGACCGGGGAAGGCACAAAACGCAGGCCCAACCGAGTCTGAGCCTTTGTGGAGTACCCGAGTACCTGAACCTGAGCAGCTTAGACCTGGGATGTGCATGCAACCCAGCGCCGGCCTCAGACAGTTCCCGGCAGACTAACCTAGACCCTGTTCAGTGTAGACTGGGACAGCACACATGCCGTGAGCAGGGGCAAACCCAGTGTAGCCGAGACACTGCGAGCACTCCCCACAGACGCCAGAGATATTTGTCTACAGCGTTCCTTCCTTCCCAGAACAGGACTGAACAAGTGAGCCTTAAAAAGTGTCCACCACCACCACCCCCTAGTGTCAGGGAGGAAATTAGACACTGAAGAGACCAGCAAACAGAAGCTAAAACAGAGGGAACCACCTTGGAAGTGACAGATGGAGAAGTCTAGAGGCTACTGCAAGAATAAGACTGAAAACCAGAGGCAGGAGATTTAAGTCCAAATCCTAAGAACACCAGAGAACTCCTGACTCCAGGGAACATTAATCGATAGGAGCTCATCAAATGCCTCCATACCTACACTGAAACCAAGCACTACCCAAGGGTCAACAAGTTCCAGAGCAAGACATACCACGCAAATTCTCCAGCAACACAGGAAAATAGCCCTGAGCTTCAATATACAGGCTACCCAAAGTCACTCCAAACCCATTGACATCTCATAACTCATTACTGGACACTTCATTGCACTCCAGAGAGAAGAAATCCAGCTCCACACACCAGAACAAAGACACAAGCTTCCCTAACCAGGGAACCTTGACAAGCCACCCGTCCAACCTCACCCACAGCCAGGAAACTCCAAGCCTGTGCCCCAACCAATAACGCTGAAGAAGCCAAAGTTGAACGGTTCTATGAAGACCTACAAGATCTTTTACAACTAACACCCAAAAAAGATGTCTTTTCATTATAGGGGACTGGAATTCAAAAGTAGGAAGTCAAGAAACACCTGGAATAACAGGCAAATTTGGCCTTGGAGCATGAAATGAAGCAGGGCAAAGGCTAATAGAGTTTTGCCAAGAGAACGCACTGGTCATAGCAAACACCCTCTTCCAACAACACAAGAGAAGACTCTACACATGGACATCACCAGATGGTCAACACCGAAATCAGATTGATTATATTCTTTGCAGCCAAAGATGGAGAAGCTCTATACAGTTAGCAAAAACAAGACCAGGAGCTGACTGTGGCTCAGATCATGAACTCCTTATTGCCAAATTCAGACTGAAATTGAAGAAAATAGGGAAAACCACTAGACCATTCAGCTATGACCTAAATCAAATCCCTTATGATTATACAGTGGAAGTGAGAAATAGATTTAAGGGACTAGATCTGAAAGAGTGCCTGACGAACTATGGACGGAGGTTCATGACATTGTAAAGGAAAGAGGGACCAAGACCATCCCCATGGAAAAGAAATGCAAAAAAGCAAATGGCTGTCTGAGGAGGCCTTACAAATAGCTGAGAAAAAAAAGATGCAAAAGGCAAAGGAGAAAAGGAAAGATATACCCATTTGAATGCAGAGGTCCAAAGAATAGCAAGGAGAGATATGAAAGCCTTCCTCAGTGATCAATGTAAAGAAATAGAGGAAAACAACAGAATAGCAAAGATGAGATCTCTTCAAGAAAATTAGAGATACCAAGGGAACATTTCATGCAAAGATGGGGTCGACAAAGGACAGAAATGGTATGGACCTAACAGAAGCAAAAGATATTAAGAAGAGGTGGCAAGAATACACAGAAGAACTGTACAAAAAAGATCTTCACGACCAAGATAATCATGATGGCGTGATCACTGACCTAGAGCCAGTCATCATAGCATGTGAAGTCAAGTGGGCCTTAGAAAGCATCACTACGAACAAAGAGAGTGGAGGTGATGGAATTCCAGTTGAGCTATTTCAAATCCTAAAAGATGATGCTGTGAAAGTACTGCATGCAATATGCCAGCAAACTTGGAAAACTCAGCAGTGGCCATAGGACTGGAAAAGGTCAGTCTTCATTCCAATCCCAAAGAAAGGCAATGCCAAAGAATGCTCAAACTACCACACAATTGCACTCATCTCCCACTTTAGTAAAGTCATGCTCAAAACTCTCCAAGCCAGGCTTCAGCAATACGTGAACCATGAACTTCCAGATGTTCAAGCAGGTTTTAGAAAAGGCAGAGGAACCAGAGATCAAATTGCCAACATCCGCCGGATCATGGAAAAAGCAAGAGAGTTCCAGAAAAACATCTATTTCTGCTTTATTGACTATGCCAAAGCCTTTGACTGTGTGGATCACAATAAACTGTGGAACATTCTGAAAGAGATGGGAATACCAGACCACCTGACCTGCCTCTTGAGAAACCTGTATGCAGGTCAGGAAGCAACAGTTAGAACTGGACATGGAACAACAGACTGGTTCCAAATAGGAAAAGGAGTACGTCAAGGTTGTATATTGTCACCCTGCTAATTTAACTTATATACAGAGTACATCATGAGGAACGCTGGGCTGGAAGAAGCACAAGCTGGAATCAAGATTGCTGGGAGAAATATCAGTAACCTCAGGTATGCAGATGACACCACCCTTATGGCTGAAAGTGAAGAGGAACTAAAAAGCCTCTTGATGAAAGTGAAAAAAGAGAGTGAAAAGGTTGGCTTGACGCTCAACATTCAGAAAACAAAGATCATGGCATCTGGTCCCATCACTTCATGGCAAATAGATGGGGAAACAGTGGAAACAGTGTCAGACTTTATTTTTGGGGGGCTCCAAAATCACTGCGGATGCTGATTGCAGCCAGGAAATTAAAAGACGCTTGCCCCTTGGAAGGAAAGTTATGACCAACCTTGATAGTATATTAAAAAGCAGAGACATTACTTTGCCAACCAAGGTCCATCTAGTCAAGGCAATGGTTTTTCCCGTGGTCATGTATGGATGTGAGAGTTGGACTGTGAAGAAAGCCGATCGCCGAAGAATCAATGCTTTTGAACTGTGGTGCTGGAGAAGACTCTTGAGAGTCCCTTATACTGCAAGGAGATCCAACCAGTCCATTCTAAAGGAGATCAGTCCTGGGTGTTCATTGGAGGGACTGATGCTAAAGCTGAAACTGCAGTAGTTTGGCCACCTCATGCAACGAGCTGACTCACTGGAAAAGACTCTGATGCTGGGAAAGGTTGGGGGCGGGAGGAGAAGGGGACGACAGAGAATGAGATGGCTGGATGGCATCACCAACTCTGTGGACATGTGTTTGAGTGAACTCTGGGAGTTGGTGATGGACAGGGAGGGCTGGCGTGCTGTGATTCATGGGGTCGCAGAGAGTCGGACACGACTGAGTGACTGAACTGAACTGAGGAATCTATGTAAAGGAAATAATTGGAGAAGCCTGCAAATTTATGCATAAAGATAGTTATTTAAAGTTGTTTTATGTAAAAATGTAAATGATGACAGTTGAAGGTTAAGTAAACTATGTACATCCGTGAGTACTGTTACACAGTCATTAGAGTATACTTAGGAACAGGAATGTTGGAGAAGACTCTTGAGAGGCCCTTGGACTGCAAGGAGATCCAACCAGTCCATCCTAAAGGAGATCAGTCCTGGGTGTTCATTGGAAGGATTGATGCTAAAGCTGAAACTCCAATACTTTGGCCACCTCATGCGATGAGTTGACTCACTGGAAAAGACTCTGATGCTGGGAGTGATTGGGGGCGGGAGGAGAAGGGGACGACAGAGAATGAGATGGCTGGATGGCATCACCAACTCGATGGACAGGGAGGCCTGGCGTGCTGTGATTCATGGGGTCGCAAAGAGTCGGACACGACTGAGCGACTGAACTGAACTGAACTGAACTGAACTGAGGGTTAGCGTGATGACAGATCCAGCCTTTCAAGGCAGTCACTTTCATTTCCAAGTCAGCCCAGTTTCTGTGGACTGGATAAACAATGGTGTTAAAGGGACCTGGGGGCATGCTGAGCATATACAGCCTAACTCAGTAGACTTTATCCATTGGTAAAGGTTTGGTTGACGTTTATCCCTCAACCGAAACCAATCAATAAACACTTCATATGCCAGGTTTTGTGTCAGGGTTTAGGATTACAAAAATGAAATCCATTCTCTGATTCAAGGAATTCAGTCTAGTAGAAACACATATCCTGGAAGGACATACTCTAGGACATTAGCATAAAACATAAAAGCACATGACAACTACTCAGTAATAAGCACTACTACGTGCAAAACAAGTATTGTGTCAAACTTCACCAAGCTTGTATTTTCACAGCAAATCTAACCCACTTTGATGTACAGTTATCTCAAGGTCATCAGACTATCCAATTATTAAATCTGATGATGGAGGGGTCAACATAATAAACATAAAGAACTGCCAAGGAGAAAGGAGTTATCCGAAAGGCTATACATTTTCCTTCTATTAGTCTATCCTTACCTCTGCTTCCCACTGCTATATGACCTCTGATAAACACATATTAGGTATCAGGTAAATTTTTGTTGAACAAATGATTATGCTGCTTGAAAGGAATTACACAAACTCAAATACAGAGTAAAAACCAATAAGTTTGTCATTACAATGGTTACTGGCAAAGGTGGGGACTAATGTATAGGAGCAATTGTCACACAGACTATAATCCTCTCTTTCTCATCATCAGTAAGGAAACTTCTACAGCACCAAGGAGAAGACCATCTGGTAGATTAAACTTGAATGGCTTAGAACAATGAAAGCAAAGTTTTATCTCAGGTACTATAACAGATATTTATGCTTGCATACTTCTGGTAAGCTATAATGCAACTGGGGAGTGACTTCCCTGCTACATCTGTGAACATAAGCATTAACATTAATTTCCCCATTTCACTGTTAGGGCTAAAATATCTAAGCCCCTACTTTGAGTAGGAAAAAATGAATACAGGAAGGAGTCTTCTCTTTAATTAAGAAGAAACTATGAAACACATCACTTGTTAGTAAGAATGCTTTATTTATTCAGGTGCTAAATCCTTTGTGCTGGCAAGAAAAACAGAATACAGAGAATACTTACTTTTGGGGGAGCTAAACAAAGAACCTATTTGCTGACTCATTAAAGTGAGGCAAAGGCATCAAACAGGATTACATCTGACTACATTAAATTCTCCTTTGTTAAATGACAAATCTCTCTTCGGTTTTCTGAATTTTCAACTCAAACAGATTCTTGCCAAATTATTTTACTAATGAAGCCCATCTAAATCCATCTAAAATGTGAACATATATGCCTCTACAGGTATTAAGGTTTGTGAAGTAGGTTTTATATAATTGTGGGCAGTCATAAAACACAGTGCAGGGACAGTAATAGGACACAAGTTATACAGTTGTTAATCTCTTCAGATGCAAGTTAACTAAAATTGAACTTGCAGTTTTGTTCTTTCTTGACTTAAACTGAGTCCTTTCTTTCATGAACAACAACAAAATTCAATAAGCCAAATGAAATAAAAGTGCTTTCGACAGTCTGCAGACTAAAACACATTAGTCTTGTGCTTTTATAATACCTTATTCCTTGGGGTTCCTGAGGCTGATCATAAAGAATCCACAAGTAGGAAAGTTTGGAACTGTACTGTTGCTTCTGAAAATGAAGGATATTTTTCAATTTGTTTAAATTAATAATAACTAATTACCATTTATTTAGACCCATATTTTAAGCACTGTGCTAGCTGCTTTGCAAACATTCATTTAACCCTTACCAAAACCGTGCAATGTAGACATCATCTCTGTTTTACAGATGAGGAACCAAGTTCAGAGTGGTTACTTGCCACACATAATGGGCTCCACGATTGTGAACCACCCCAACAGCTGCTTCTTTGCAAATGATCATTAATCAGACGCTCATCAAACATCAAACTCTCAGTTGTCTGCAATAAAGAATATTGTATGTATACCTATGGCTGATTCATGTTGAGGTTTGACAGAAAATAACAAAATTCTGTAAAGCAATTATCCTTCCATTAAAAAATAAATTAATTAAAAAATAAAAAAAAAGAGTACTGTAAACACTTATCCGTCTAGTCAAGGCTATGGTTTTTCCCGTGGTCATGTATGGATGTGAGAGTTGGACTGTGAAGAAAACTGATCGCCGAAGAATTGATGCTTTTGAACTGTGGTGCTGGAGAAGACTCTTGAGAGTCCCTTGGACTGCAAGGAGATCCAACCAGTCCATTCTAAAGGAGATCAATCCTGGGTGTTCATTGGAAGGACTGACACTAAAGCTGAAACTCCAATACTTTGGCCACCTCATGCGATGAGTTGACTCAATGGAAAAGACTCTGATGCTGGGAAGGATTGGGGGCGGAAGGAGACGGGGACGACAGAGAATGAGATGGCTGAATGGCATCACCGACTCTATGGACATGAGTCTGACTGAACTCCGGGAGTTGGTGATGGACAGGGAGGCCTGGCGTACTGTGATTCATGGGGTCGCAAAGAGTCGGACACGACTGAGCGACTGAACTGAACTGAAACACTTATCCTCAGATACGACAGTTAGGACAATTGGGGTAACACTGCCTAACATACAAAGGCAACAGGATGCTTGAGTAAGAGTCACACTAAAGCCAAAGATGCCCATAAGGTTTTCCCCCTTTCTGAAAGCATAAAATCACCCCCAAAGACTTCTTGAATACCATTAATTATCAGCTTTGATTCATTTTGAAATCCCAAAACAATATAAAAAGACACAATTGCCTTGCCAGTATCAGGTGCACCACAGTCACAAAAGAAAATCCCCATGGACTTCAGTTACCCACCAGCTACAGAGAGCCCTCTGCCCAAGCTGTAATTGGCCCCTTCTGGCTCCACATTCCTAATATACATCTCTACTTATTCTTCAAAAAGTATATTTTTGACTCAAAAAAAAGAAGATGAAATCCTGGGTAAGTCCTGACCTTCCTACACATCTACCTTTTTACAGTGGCAGGAAAAAATGGAGGTGGGGACAGAGGAAATATCTTAATCCTTTACAACACACCATTCCCATTGGACAAATGAACAGGGAGAATAGTGTCTTGGTTACCAGATCCACACACCATGTACGTCAAGAGGCAAAAGCAAACTGCCGAGACTGGAACTTAGGAATCTGGAGCTCCAGTGGCAAACTGTCCCTGGACACTGGCTCAGACTCAGTGAGTTAACTAATAGAAAAAGAACCCAGTGTCTTTGATCTGATGAAGAATTATATAATAGGAAAACTGAGGGAAAAGGACCACTTGACAGAAAAATTCAAAACAGAATTATGAATCCTACCTCTTAATCTGACTTTGACCAAGACAATGGGATCATATCTCTAGATAACTGAGACGGTTGAATCTAACACACACAATCATCAAAATAGTGAACTGTTAGACCTAGTGCCTTCAAAACTCTATCTACTCCTAGACTATATTGTAATTCCTCTTGGAGAACAGAATCCCCAGAGCACATTTCCTACAGTCTTATAAGAACCGTCAAGAACGATGATCTCGAAAGAATTTTTTGTGTTATTTAAAACAGCAGCCCCCAGTGGCTACTGAGCATTCAGCAAGGGGTTTACCTGACTAAAGAACTCCATTTTAAATTTCATCTTAATCAATTTAAACTTAACTATCTATGTGTGGTGAGTGGCTGTTGCACCAAACAATGCAGTTCTAAAAGTTAATTTTCAGCAAATAACATATTTGAAAAAAAGTAGTCTTCTCTTCCTTAAGACTCAACAAAACAGCCAGGAAATCACATTATCTGTTCAAAAAAATCTCTCTCTGGGCAAACCCATAGGACAGCAATGATCTGTCACCACCCAGTCAGGCAACAGGAAAAAAGATTCAATGACAATCTCATCTTTAGTCTCCCAGGATTTCTCTCCAGGTTTTCCTTTAAAACTATTACTGTCTTACCTTAAATAAAAAATATTCTTTCTCTCCATCACTGGCAGTATCTCTCACTGGGCAAATTTGGTGACCTGATAATCTGGGTCTTCCCAACCTTTAAGCTGGGAAGTTGACTTTTCCCACATGTTTTGGCAAACAAACCAAACAAATTTTGCAACAGTGTGATCTGAGAACATCTTAATTGTAATTTTTGATAAGAAAAGAAAAAGAAACAGACTTTAGGACTCAGGAGGGAGATGAACTTGGGATCGAAAATGAAGGGATGAGTGCTATTTCCCCAGAATAGTTTTTCCAAGTCCATTCATGAGGAAAATCTTCCACTTCAGGAAACTCAAAAGATTTTCCTACATGAATTTTCCGATGCTGACTGAGGTAGGCACTTCGGCTGAAGCATTTCTCACAGTCAGTACATTTGTAAGGTTTTTCTCCCATGTGGGTCCTCCGGTGTCTGATAAGGTTAAAGCTCTGACTGAAGCACTCACCACAGTCAGGACATTTATAAGGTTTCTCTCCCGTGTGTGTCCTTTGGTGAATCACCAGGGTGGAACTCTGACTAAAAGTTTTCCAACACTCAGAACATCTGTAAGGTTTTTCTCCTGTATGTGTTCTCTGATGTCTTATGAGATGAGAGCTGAGGCCAAAACTCTTTCCACATTCACAACATTTATATGGCTTCTCTCCTGGCTGGATTCTGCATTCTTCTATCAGGCTATAGTTCTGACTCAAACTTTCTCCATATTCAGAACTTTGATAGGTTTTGTCATCTGTGTGCATTTTCTGATGTGTAACCAGGTTTGAACTTCGACTGAAATTCTTCCCACATTTCATACACTGATAGGGTTTTTCTCCTGTATGTATTCTCTGATGCTTGATTAGAGTAGAATTACAACCAAAGCTTTTTCCACATTCAGGACATTTATAGGGCTTCTCACCAGTGTGGGTCCGCTGGTGACGAATCAGACTTGAGCTCTGACTAAAACTCTTCCCACAGTCGGGGCACTTGTATGGTTTTTCTCCAGTGTGGGTTCTCTGATGTTCTACGAGCACGTAACTATGGCTGAAGCATTTCCCACAAACTGGACATTCATATGGTTTTTCACCTGTGTGCGACCGGTAATGCTGAATAAGATGAGAGCTGCTGCTGAGACTCTTCGCACACTCGGGACATTTATAGGGTTTCTCCCCCGTGTGAGTTCTTTCATGGATAATAAGATGGGAAGAGTTGCTGAAGCTTTTCCCACATTCACCACACTGGTAGGGCTTCTCGCCTGTGTGCGTCCTCAGGTGCTGAATCAAGTGAGAGCTGTTACTGAAGCACTTCCCACACTCAGAACATCTGTAAGGTTTTTCTCCTGAGTGGGTCCTCTTGTGAGTTCGAAGGTGAGAACTATTACTGAAGCTTTTCCAACAATCAGAACATTTGTAGGGTTTGTCCCCAAAGGATGGGTTCTGCTGGCCAGCAGGCCTGGTATGTTCTCCTGGGCTCCATCCCCAGTGATTGGGTTGTTCCTCCTTTTTTTCTGTACAATTTTCCTGATTCTCCAAGTTGCTATCATTCTCATAGGAATCATCACATTCAGTTTTACCTCTTTGGGACCCTGTCAACAGTATTTCTTTTGTGTCTTCATCCTTACAATTTTCTGGGTCATCACTTCTAGACCATTTTGAGGCTCTCTCTTTATCTGCCTTGGAGTTACTGTATTGAACAGTTTTCAAATTATTCTTACCTTCATCTCCTGCAGGAATAAACAAATACTCTAAACATTCCCTAGTCTCTGCCAGGGGGAAGAAATTCTCAATTACAGTGGAAGACAGGGAATAACAAACTCAAACCTTGTAAAATGTTTTAGATTTTTAAAGTGTTTCCAGAAGAATATTAAACAATTATTAGTTGGGGGGGAAAATGTGTTTACAGTTAGTTTTACTTCTTTTACTCAATGTGTTCATCAGAAGCAGGTGAATTTTCTGTATTTATAACAACAGTAATGAAGTGTCTGGTCAGTTCTCACCAATTGCCATGGTGGATATCAAAATATTAATAAAAATAAGTTCACTGAATTTTACTCTAGAAGACTTTAAAAAGTAAGAGAGAAAGTGAATAGAACACCATCTGAGGTAAAAACTAGACAAAAATATTAGTTAAAATCTTAGCAAACAAAGAAATAGCAATGATACCCACTACTTATTAAGAATGGTAGTTTTGCATACAGTGTATCAGTATCTTAAAAAAATATGTGAGACATATTCTCATTCACCTTTCTTAAAGATGAGAAAACTGAGGCTAAAAGAGTTTTCATAGCTTGTGACAGACCGGGGAAATCAAATTAAAAGTCTGTCTCATTCTAATGCCCTGATCTTTCTATACATTCTACAGCATGTCTTAAAACAAATTCCCAAAGGATTCAGATCTCTCACCTGTAATAGTGCTTTTCAAACGCTCCTTCTTTGTGAAGCCATTAGAATCTGAGACCAATAATTTTTGCTCTTGTTCCATCACAATGATCAGTCAGATTCGGGATCAGAAATCCTGCAGAAGGAAACAAGTTATGTTTAAAGGCATTTGTTAACATTTCTCCTTCCTTCCTTCCAACCACTGCAACACAACAACTGTTAAGCACTCAATGTTCTGCGGACCATACTGAACATAAGAAACATGGGATTTTGAAATCCTTCGGAACATCTAACCTTAGATTCAAGTTATTTAGGATTAAGCATTAACCCAATTTACCTTTCCCAGGGAAATAATTTAAAAATTAAACCTTTGCAACAAAGTCTGAGGATCAAGGTTTAAAAATAGAATAAACATTAATACTGTCCACTTGGAACTCAGAAACACTTTTGGTTGAAAAACTGAAGTAGTTTTTTTGGAAAAGGCATCAATAGTAAGACTTTAGGAATCGACATGCAGGTATAAGAAGCAGCTAAAGAGAAACTGTTTAAAATACGTGGATCCTTGACAGAAGGACGAAACCTTTGAAGTTAATTTCAAACAAAAGTTAGGATTTACTTGACTAGTAACAATAAATTAAGACAAAGTAGAGCTAAAATCATCACAGCCAATAATTTCTAAATATAAAAGGGAGGCTAACAAGTGACCTCTTCCTTGTCTCTTACTATCATAATCACAATATTCCTTTCAGCCTAAGCTTTATCTTCTGGACCCAATTACAACCCCTAACCTACTTGAGGGACTGGAAGGCAATTATATATGGACTTGGCATCCATTTCAGGATATAAAAAAATAGCACAATTCAAGAAAAATGAGAGCTTAAAAAGCACACACATAGAAAATAAAAGACTAATACTTTTCAATCTGTTACTGCCTATTATGTGTCATGCAGTGAACCAGATACCTTACACATAACATTTCTCACGTAATTCTTATAAGAGCTCCCTGAAGTGTATAAAAATATTGTTGCTGTTGTTTAGTTCCTAAGTCACGTCCAACTCTTTTGCAACCCCATGGACTGTTAGCCAACCATGGTCCTCTGTCCATGGGATTTCCCAAGCAAGAATACTGGAGTGGGTTGCCATTTCCTTCTATAGGGGATCTTCCCAAACCAGGGATAGAACATGCATCTCCTCCATTAGCAAGTAGATTCTTTACCACTGAGCCCTCAGGAAAGCCTTGTATAAACAGGTACCAGCACGTTATAGGTGAACAAAACAGACATTCAGAAACTTGCCCAAGGTCAAACAACCAGAACGCAGTAGAGCAGGATTCAGTCCCATATATGTTGAACACTGAATGTAATACTCTTGTCTATTATAGTAAACAACTAGAGAAGAAAGCAGAAACTGGGCAAAATTCCAACCAGCAAATGATCAGGACTTTTATTTTGTAATATATTGACTTCCATCACCAGCACCTCCCCTACTGCCTGCACCACAAGCCTTTGTGGGATCTTAATTCTCCAAACAGGGATTGAACCCCAGGCCCTGCAATGAGAGTGCCGAGCCCTAATCACTGGCTTGCCAGAGAATTCCTATACTGACTGCATTTTTAGAAAACCAATTTATATCCCTAGACTTTCTATCAAAAGAAGCTGGCATTCTCTAAGTACCTTCAATATATATGAAATTTGTCTAAATTACAAGTATGCCCAATGTTTGTGTAGGGAAAAAAACATACACCTGAACGGGAAAAAAAAGTTGTTCAAATGGAGTAATATGTTTTACCATCGGAGTTACATACTTCTATCACAGCCCTTACAAAAGAAGCATTAGTCCACGTAAGATACCCGTGCTACCATTTTCCCTGCTAAGAAACTTACTAATTTTGGTAACAGAGGAGCTCTCAGGAACACTGGCTCAGCAAAACGGTAGCAAACTTAAGGCCACAGTCGGTATTAAAAAGCTGTCGCTAAGATGTCACGCCACCGAGAAAGGCTGTTTTTACTGCCTAGAGCAAAAAGGTGATTAGGAACGGGGCAGTGCTTCGGCTTAAAGACTCCCAAAGAAAATGCACTGCCTGAAGCTTAGCTTTAAAAAGCGCCGGCAGGGAGCACAGGTCGGGTACACTGCGGGTAAGTTCCAGGGGAACGGATCGTCTCCAGTCGACACGGTCCTTCCAGGGACGTCGCAGGGGAGGGAGGCGCGGTGGCCTGAGCTGCTGGAGACGCTGGGCCTTGGCCCTTCCCAGAAGCGGCAGTCCTTTGCAGGAAAAACATTGCAGCCTGGGGGACGCAGCTTCCGCTCCTCCTGCCCGAAACCCTCGGCTCCGTCCCCCTCCCCGAGAAGGAACTCACTGTTCAGGGGGCTACATACTAGGCGCCCGGCACCCCCAGCAGGCCCGGGATTAGGAGCCCACTCTACTTCTGACCCCACCAACCGAGGGTCCTAACCTCTCAAACCCGGAAGTCAGAAACAGGAAGTTCCCCCTTCTCCCACAGTGGGCTTGATGGAGCCTCTCTAGAAAACAGGATGGCTGGCTCTCGTTGATCTTAACCCTTAGGGTCCCGGACAAGCAGGAGTGTGCCGGTGGTATTCCTCTTCCTTGTGGACACGTTTGCCGACTCTGATTCTCATCCCTCACATTTATCAAGTACCTTATAATAGGGGACCAGTTGGAGCTGATGCTTTTCCTTGCCATCGGGGCATCATCAGATTTCTCATCATCACTGGAATTAAAATGAAGCGAGTATTTGTTAAGCGCAGACTCTGTTCCCACCGCTGTGAACTGGGAGGTATATTTAGCCATCTGTGAAACAGGGAGCGAAGGCATCCATCCACATATAAAACAACTAGTTTACGAGGCAACCTTATGAATAATATTTGGTGAAACAAACTCTCCTCTTTCATTACAGAGAAACTAGAAATCAATCCCTTCATCTCCCCACATCAATCTAAGTCTGCACTGCAACCATCTCTTCCCTCCAATTACAACAGCGGATTGGTAGTTCGCTTTTTAAAGGAGCCCTGCACTGCCGGTCACTTCCTACCTTCATGGAATCCTTACACTATCAGCTGAACTCCTGACTCTCCCACCACCATCCCCATATAGTCCTTCAGTTTTTCTTTTTTATTAACGCCTGACGTTTCCATTTTATCATTTCCCACTCATCTTTTAACTCATTTCTCCTGTAGTAAAAAACAATAAATCACTAAGATCATCAATGAACTCTGCGTTCTTCAGTTCAGTCGCTCAGTAGTGTCCAACTCTTTGCGACACCATGAATCACAGCACGCCAGGCCTCCCTGTCCATCACCAACTCCCGGAGTTCACTCAAACTCATGTCCATCGAGTCGGTGATGCCATCAAGCCATCTCATTCTCTGTCGTCCCCGTCTCCTCCCGCCCCCAATCCCTCTCAGCATCAGAGTCTTTTCCAGTGAGTCAACTCATCGCATGAGGTGGCCAAAGTATTGCAGTTTCAGCTTTAGCATCAGTCCTTCCAATGAACACCCAGGATTGATCTCCTTTAGAATGGACTGGCTGGATCTCCTTGCAGTCCAAGGGACTCTCAAGAGTCTTCTCCAGCACCACAGTTCAAAAGCTTCAATTCTTCGGCGATCAGCTTATTTCACAGTCCAACTCTCACATCCATACATGACCACGGGAAAAACCATAGCCTTGACTAGATGGACATTTGTTGGCAAAGTAATGTCTCTGCTTTTTAATATACTATCTAGGTTGGTCATAACTTTCCTTCCAAGGAGCAAGCGTCTTTTAATTTCATGGCTGCAATCAGCATCTGCAGTGATTTTGGAGCCCAAAAAAATAAAGTCTGACACTGTTTCCACTGTTTCCCCATCTATTTGCCATGAAGTGATGGGACCAGATGCCATGATCTTTGTTTTCTGAATGTTGAGCTTCAAGCCAACCTTTTCACTCTCCTCTTTCACTTTCATCAAGAGGCTTTTGAGTTCCTCTTCACTTTCTGCCATAAGGGTGGTGTCATCTGTATATCTGCTGCTGCTGCTGCTAAGTCACTTCAGTCGTGTCCGACTCTGTGTGACCCCATAGACGGAAGCCCACCAGGCTCCCCCATCCCTGGGATTCTCCAGGCAAGAACACTGGAGTGGGTTGCCATTTCCTTCTCCCTGCATATCTGAGGTTATTGATATTTCTCCCGGCAATCTTGATTCCAGCTTGTGCTTCTTCCAGCCCAGCATTCCTCATGATGTACTCTGCATATAAGTTAAATAAGCAGGGTGACAATATACAACCTTGACGTACTCCTTTTCCTATTTGGAACCAGTCTGTTGTTCCATGTCCAGTTCTAACTGTTGCTTCCTGACCTGCATACAGGTTTCTCAAGAGGCAGGTCAGGTGGTCTGGTATTCCCATCTCTTTCAGAATTTTCCACAGTTTATTGTGATCCACACAGGCCCTTGGAGCACGGAATGAAGCAGGGCAAAGGCTAATAGAGTTTTGCCAAGAGAATGCACTGGTCATAGCAAACACCCTCTTCCAACAACACAAGAGAAGACTCTACACATGGACATCACCAGATGGTCAACACCGAAATCAGATTGATTATATTCTTTGCAGCCAAAGATAGAGAAGCTCTATACAGTTAGCAAAAACAAGACCAGGAGCTGACTGTGGCTCAGATCATGAACTCCTTATTGCCAAATTCAGACTGAAATTGAAAAAAGTAGGGAAAACCACTAGACCACTCAGATATGACCTAAATAAAATCTGCATTCTGAGCACATTAGTATTTTTTGGTTCCCAAGTCCTCTTTCAGGAGTTTTGACACTGCTTTATTCTAGAAACACTCTTTTGAGGGGACACTGCACTCTCCTCACTGTCCTCCAACAACTCTAGTCAGTCCTGTCTTTTACAAGCCTTTGTGTGTGTGTGTGTGTGCTCAGTCATGACTGACTCTGCAGCCCCATGGATGGTAGCCTGCCAGGCTCCTCTCTCCATGGGATTTCCAGGCAAGAATACTGAAGTGGGTTGCCATTTCCTTCTCCAGGGTACCTTCCCAACCCAGGAACTGAACCCATGTCTCCCGAGTCTCTTTCATTGGTAGGTGGATTCTTCACCACTGAGACACCTGGGAAGCCCCTCACTTCCAGGACCCAGGGACAAAGACCAGCCAAATTCTTGTTATACAACAGGAACCAATCCAGTCCTTCTTTCCTGCATCCTTCCAATCGCCTCAGATGGTGAAAAGTGCCCCCCCCACCACTGCTGATTCTCTGCCACTATTACCATCACCACCACCACAACCACCAGAGGAAGAAACTCCTCTCTGCTCTTTTCCACAGCCCAGGAATACTCATGTGTCTGAGAGATAAACTTGGTATTTGCTATGGCATGAATTGTGCCCCTCCCCACCAATTCATATGTTGAAACCCTAAACACCCAATGTGATGGTATTAGGAGGTGGGGCCTTTGGGAAGTAATTAGGTCTAGATGAGGTCATGAGAATGGGTGCCTCATGATGGGATTAATGCCTTTATAAGAAAAGACACCAAAGACTGATATTCCCCTCTCCCCTCATTGCATCCTCTCTCTCCATACCATGTGAGGGCACAGAAGGCAGCCACAAATTGGCACCCTGAACTCAGACTTTCAACTTTCAGAACCATAAAGAAGTAAATTTCTGTTGTTTAAGCCACCCAGGATATATGGTATTTTTTTGATCTGATTATATGAGCAGAGCAGCTCATACTAAATTGTCCACTGTCCGGTTTTATCCTTTGCAGGGATATTTAAACCAGAAGGTGGTTTAAAAGATGGAATCCCTGATTGGCAGATGGGGCAAGGCCATGTCATGAGAAGCAGCATGATGTCCTAATCGGCAAGTTCTTTGCCTCACGTACAAGATTTGTGACTCTTCCGTTCCGTTCCGTTCAGTCGCTCAGTCGTGTCCGACTCTTTGCGACCGCATGGACTGTAGCCTACCAGGCTTCTCCGTCCATGGGATTCTCCAGGCAAGAATACTGGAGTGGGTTACCATTTCCTTCTCCAGGGGATCTTCCCGACCCAGGGATCGAACCCAGGTCTCCCGCATTGGAGGCAGACGCTTTAACCTCTGAGCCACCAGGGAAACAGATCAAACCTCAGCCACAGTGACTTGGGTATGATGATATGCATCTTCCCAGGTCTGAGATTACTTATTTTTAGTGGTGGGCTTTCCAATGCTTTCAGCAGATCTTTGGCTTCTTTTTTTTTTTTCATCATCTCTCCTCCCACTTCTCCCTGCATTATTTGGCCTGAGAATATGTGCCAAGAATTTCTACTGAAATAATCCCTGCTCCAAGTGCCCATGACTCAGCACCTCCAGGGTGGATTCTAATGGAATACAGATTCAGTTTAAGGAATATATATGAGCTGGCACAGAGCGCCAAAGATATCAGAAACCAAAAACCATAAATTTCCAAGGCAGAGGACCATTTTATTGAAACAGGTGCCAAAGAAACTGCAACATCTTTTTTCAAAGTGGGTGGGAGGGATGGGTGTTTGGGTTGGGAAGGAAAAGAAATGTCTGTATGGATTTTATTCTGGTACAGCAAGTAAAGGGCATCAATAGCTCAGAGTCTAGATTGGCCCTTTCTCATAAAAACCTGGAATGCTCTTTTCTTAGTCACATTAAATGCTCAGAATTCTAAACTGTGTCAGCAGGTGGCTCCAGAGGCAGCTGTTTGGTGAGACTGCCACAAAATGAAAATTATGCTGCAGATTAACACATCCCAGTATAATCTTAAAACAAACATGACATTTGTAGCAATGTGATTTAACAAAAGTAAAATCTGAATGTAATAAAGGAGTATAAGCATGGATATTCTCTAACAGGAACCATATGGAATTAAATACGAGACAGAGACAGAGAGAATTTTGCTGGGTGCAAAACACCAGTCTCCAGAATATTAAGGGTCCCTTCTCTTTGGCCAGAGTTTCTCTATGGTTAGTTGTCCCCAATGTTCCCATTCTGGCTCCTACCCTACTGCAAGCTAGTCACCCTCTAGCAGACAGAGGATCAAGATGAAGCAGGCCTCAATCTGGATGTAGATGAGAATGCCAGTTCTTAGGGCCAGTTCTATTTTACAGCCACAGAGCTGAATGATGTAGAAAATTGCAAAACTGGTCTCAAAATTTTCAGGAACCCAGAAGGACACCATCTTGAAACCAGAGGTGTAAGTACACATTATGAAGCCTGGACTATGGCAAAGGGCACTTGATTCATTTCTAAATACACCAAATGCTGGAAGGCAGAGTGATTACCAGTCAGAACTATGAAAGCAGGGGAATTTCTTCAGGACATCTTTCCACTTGCTCTCTTGGATGCCAGACTCCTGTCTCCAACTGTGCACCTGCCATCTTAACTTCAGACCAATCTACCAATAGTCAGCACCCCTCCTAGATATTGGGGCTTCCTTGGTGGCTCAGATGGTAAAGAATCCGCCTGCCAATACAGGAGACATGGGTTTGGTCCCTGGGTCAAGAAGATCCCCTGGAGAAGGAAATGGCAACCCACTCTAGCATTCCTGCCTGGGAAACAGAGGAGCCTGGTAGGCTACTGTCCATGGGGTCACAAAGAGTTAGATACGACTTACTGAATAAACAATAACCACCTACGAGATGTTACCTCCTCCAGCCTCTTCATTTTACTCTTTGTTTCTCAGCCCATCCCTAGAGGTGCTGATGTACTCACGGGTCAGGATGAGTAGCATCTGTAGAATCACAGACCCAGAGTTGGCAGGAGGAAGGAAGGTGGAGAATAATATTTGTGCAAGGCTTTCTGTGGCCCAGACACTGGCATATCCATTCTCTCACCTGATCCTCACAGCCATCCTGCACGATGAAGGGGTGAGTTGTCCAGCTTTTTGCATTTTGAGGAAACTGACACAAAGAGCTTAAGAAAAAAAGAAGCTGAGGGAGTGGAGGCCCTCAACAAAACCTGTCCTGCCCAATGGCAACCCTATAGATCTCTTTCGAAGTCATGAACCCATGCCTTCTCCTGGATATTCTTCTGCAGTGAATGCCATCCCCAGGCAGAAAGTTGGTCCCAGCACCAACTTAAGACTATTCATTTCCCTTAGCCCATAACCAATTCAAAGTCACTAAATTCTGCTGATCTTGCCTCCTGAACAGCTCTCAAACGTGTCCACGCCTCAGCTCTCCCACCATCACTTCCCTAGGCCAGGGCATCATCATTTCTTATTCTCGGTATCTCTGACTCCTAGTTGGCTCAAGAGGTATGTGTGTGGAAGGTGAAGGGGGGAGGCTGAGAAAAAGTTGAGGCTGTAGAAATATCCTATGTTAGTTGATTTTTAACAATATTAAACCAAATAATAGCATATGTGAAATGCTCATATTACCATACTTGGCACTATAACTACTCAGTGTGTGAGTGTGTGGGGAGGTGTGTATTCAGTCACTCAGGACTCTGCGACCCCAGGGACTGTAGCCCTACAGGTTCCTCTGTCCATGGAATTCTCCAGGCTAGAATACTGGAGTGGGTTGCCATTTCCTACTCCAATACATGGTATTAATATGGAAATCACATGCAAAAGACTTCCCGGTTACCATGTTTAATATCTTAACTGCAGCTCAGCTGGAGGGTCATGCCTTGTCTTCTCCCTCTATCTAGAAATCACTTTTTAATCCCCCTGAGACTTCTTCCCTCTACATTCTTCATTAAGTCCTATTCATTTTATTTTATTTTTTTTAATTAATTTTAATTGGAGGCTAATGACTTTACAATATTGTAGTGGTTTTTGCCATACATTGACATGAATCAGCCATGGGTGTACATGTGTTCCCCATCCTGAATCCCCTCTCCCACCTCCCTCCCCATCCCATCCCTCAGGGTCATCCCAGTGCACCAGCCCTGAGCGCCCTGTCTCATGCATCAAATCTGGACTGGCAATCTGTTTCACATATGATAATATACATGTTTCAATGCCATTCTCCCAGATCTCCTTGCCTTTTCCCACAGAGTCCAAAGGACTGTTCTATACATCTGTGTCTCTTTTGCTGTCTTGCATATAGGGTTATCATTACCATCTTTCTAAATTCCATATATGCGCATTAGGATACTGTATTGGTGTTTTTCTTTCTGACTTACTTCACTCTGTGTAATAGGCTCCAGTTTCATCCACCTCATGAGAACTGATTCAAATGTACTCTTTTTAATGGCTGCGTAATATTCCATTGTGTATATGGACCACGGATTCCTTATCCATTCATCTGCTGATGGGCATCTAGGTTGCTTCCATGTCCTGGCTATTGTAAACAGGGCTGTGATGAACATTGGGGTCCAGGTATCTCTTTCAATCATGGTTTCCTCGGTGTGTATGCCCAGCAGTGGGATTGCTGGGTCGTATGGTAATCATTTTTTTAAAAGAATGAATCAGGATGCAATTCATCAAAAACCCCTGCAGAATTCAATGCTCCGAAAAACAAAGATTCAGTTACCTGAGAAGCTTGGGTTCTGAATTTAGGCTGACATGTGTGAAAGATTTGTTAACTGCTAATCCAAAGAGAGATTATAGCACTATAGTTGTTCAGACTGTAGCCCACCAGGCTCTTCTGTCCATGGGATTCTCCAGGCAAGAATACTGGAGTGGGTTGCCATTTCCTGCTCCAAAATCCTATTCATTTTAGATCTCAGAACAGATGCTATTGACTTTTATGATATTCATTTGTCAAAAAAAGTCTATTCAATCTAGGGAGGACTATATAGATAACTCTAAGTCTCTCTGCCTATGCTTCACAGTGTATTAATTTAGGATAAGCAAACTCTGAAAGAGAGGTGATATTATCAGCTTTACCTCATGAAAGAAGTACCACACTGGATTTCTCTGGGAGTTGGTCCAGAAAGTACTTTTTGGGATTTCCCTGGTGGTCCAGTGGTTAGGACTCAGTGTTTTCATTGTCAAGGGCCTAGGTTTGATCCCTGCTTGGTGAACTAATATCCCAGAAGCCATGTAGCATGGCCAAAAACTAAAAAGCACTTTTTGCAAAGAATCATCTCACCTGTCATCAGATGATAGCGAAAACTGGTAGGTAAACAGGCATTTGTAATCAAGTAAAGTAGCTATGAAAATACTCAATATTGTAGACCATCCTCTTAGGATCCATTTGTGAATAGATCCGAATATCTTTGGTTATCTTTGATTGGCGCTACCAGTAGTTAGTTGGGCAAGTGTTATGAACTGAATTGTCTCCCCTCGAAGTTCATATGTTGAAATCTTAACCCCCCAGTGTGACTATATTTGAATACAGAGCTTTAAGTAGGTAATTTGGGTTAAATGAGCTCATTAAGGTGGTGTCCTGATTCAATAAGACTGATGTCCTTACAAGAAGGGACAAACACCAGGGTCCTTACAAGAAGGGACAAACACCAGGGATGTGGGCATACAAAGAAAAGGCCATGGGAGGACCCAGCAAGAAGACGACCATCTGTAAGCTAAGGAGAAGGGCCTCAGGCTAAATCATACTGTCGACACTGTGGTGTTGGACTTCTAGACTCTAGAATGCTGAGAATTACATTTCTGATGTTTAGGCCATCCAGCCTGAGAGATTTTGTTAGCAAACTAAGACAGCAAGGAACAGGAATGCTAAATTCCCTACCAAGTGCAGGATGGCTTGGTATTACCTAGACAGCATATTAAAAAGCAGAGACACTACTTTGCCGACAAAGGTCCATCTAGTCAAAACTATGGTTTTTCCAGCAGTCATGTATGGATGTGAAAGTTGGACTACAAAGAAAGCTGAGCACCAAAGAATTGATGTTTTTGAACTGTGGTGTTGGAGAAGACTCTTGAGAGTCCCTTGGACTGCAAGGAGATCCAACCAGTCCATCCTAAAGGAAATCAGTCCTGAATACTCATTGGAAAGATGGATGCTGAAGCTGAAACTCCAATATTTTGGTGACCTGATGTGAAGAACTGACTCATTGGAAAAGACCCTGAAGCTGGGAAAGATTGAAGGCAGGAGGAGAAGGGGACGACAGAGGATGAGATGGTTGGATGACATCACCAACTCGATGGGCATGAGTTTGAGTAAGCTCTGGGAGTTGGTGATGGACAGGGAAACCTGGCATACTTCAGTCTTGGGGTCACAAACAGTAGGACACAAGTGAGCGACTAAACTGACATAGTAAAATATTGTCCTGTCTCAAATGCAAATAACACTGAGAAACACCAATCTGGTCCCAACTGTTCATCTTACAGATGACTCCATTAGACTTGTCTTTGAGGCAAAGCACCTTGTTTTATTTACATTGTTCCGTCAGGTGTTGGCACAGTGTCTGGCACTCAGTAGGATCTTAGTAATCATGAGGGTGTGATATCTTTCAAATTATTCATGTGCTTATGCGTTTTACCTTTCTTTATTCCAGTTCACCTGAGCCATTCTTCTGCTTGAGGGTGATATACAACTTATTATTGAGAGACTAAAAAGATAGACTGGGATAACATTTAGCTTTTGACATTCAAAAATAAGATTTTGCTGCAAGACAACAATTGCGTTCCTTGCTAAGCTCTTGTCTTGAGAGAGGATTTTTTTAAAGTCCTTTAGTGTATCAAGGGCCTGGTCTGGGACTCAGGCAAAGGAGTTCTTCCTTGGAAGTTCTAGAAAGAATATGAAGCCCATTGGCTGAAGACCAAGAACTTTAGTTTGAAAAGAGTCACACTAGAAGCAGGGAGTTATTACCCACTCTGTCCTTTCCTGGCCCAACCTCCCATCTAAAAATTGCACCCCAGTCACTTATGATCATTCTGTTCTGTACTTGTTTCTTTGCTTATCATTTTTCTCTATGATTAGAATGTCAACTGCAAGAGGCAGTTCTTTGTCTATTTCACTACTGCTGTATTCCAAGCATCAGAAACGTACCTGGCCGCTCAATAACTATTTACTGAATGGAATGAATGTGTCTTCTTTTCTCTTCATCTCCATTTCACATCCAAAGAGAGAGAAGAATAAATAATTTTAGAGGATATTTTTTAAAGCTTTTGAATTCATTCACTGAATTGCTCTGCTTGCTGAGGAAATCATGAGAACTTCATAAAACTGCATACGTAAAGATCGAAAGAAGAAGCGTCTCCTAACAGCTCTTTGTTCCTCTCTTCATTCTGCTTCCTTGTCTTCCTTTGCAAAGTTTATACTGTGACAAATGACATCTCTAATGGCACTGGGCCACTAATTGTTCAGAATGTACACATTAAAAAAAAGCTGATGCCCTAGATGCCTGCCTGTTTCTGGCAAGCAAACCTGGGGATATTTTCCATGAATGATGAAAGGTTTCCTTTCTCAGTAATGGAACCTCATGGGTCCTAAATCCTAGTGGAGCTGCCCAGAGAATCATGTCACATCCCTGAAGGACATCACACCTCCTTTTCCATCACCTCTGTGGGGAGCATGTATGAGTAAAAAGATGAAGTTAGGATTCTGAACTAGAAAGCAATTTTATCACGAAATCCTGTGTTCAGATCACCAATTTTGGGCAACGAGTGCTGGGACTTTTCTTTGCCACAAAGAATAAATGTTTTAGGAGACACCAGGCCTAATGATCAAGAATGTGGATTCAGACAAAGCATGTGGATGATCAGATTCTTTGTTTATTAGTAGCCAGAAAAATCAATCATGATCCTTTGGGATGAATTCAGTGGAGATTATTTATCAGGATGGGAGAGGGAAGAAAGGAGGGAAGATCCACAAAGGGTGTGGCCCCTTACCATATGACATCTGCATAATATCAAGATCATGTGCGGAACAAGTCATTTGTTACCTAAGACAGTCCTTGTTCTAAAATGGATTCTCTTCACCTGCATAAAGGAGAGACTTCCTAGTGAGGTACTAGAAAATAGGATGAAATAATTGTTCCAGATCGATATTAGCTCTGCAGTGGCCTCAGGATTGGAAAAGGTCAGTCTTCATTCCAATCCCAAAGAAAGGCAATGCCCAAACTACTGCACAATTGCACTCATCTCACACGCTAGCAAAGTAACGCTCAAAATTCTCCAAGCCAGGCTTCTACAGTATGTGAACCGTGAACATCCAAATGTTCAAGCTGGATTGAGAAAAGTCAGAAGAACCCGAGATCAAATTGCCAACACCCACTAGATCATCAGAAAAGCAAGAGGGTTCCAGAAAATCACTACTTCTGCTTTATTGACTATGCCAAAGCCTTTGACTATGTGGATCACAACAAACTGTGGAAAATTCTTCAATAGATGGGAATGCCAGACCACCTGATCTGCTTCCTGAGAAATCTGTATGCAGGTCAAGAAGCAATAGTTAGAACCGGACATGGAACAACAGACTGGCTCCAAATCGGCAAAGGAGTACGTCAAGGCTGTATATTGTCACCCTGCCTGTTCAACTTACATGCAGAGTACATCATGAGAAATGCTGGACTGGATGAAGCACAATCTGGAATCAAAATTGGCAGGAAAATTATCAATAACCTCAGATATGTAGATGACACCACCCTTATGGCCGAAAGAGAAGAAAAAAGAGCCTCTTGATGAAAGTGAAAGAGGAGAGTGAAAAAGTTGGCTTAAAACTCATCATTCAGACAACTAGATCATGGCATCCAGTCCCATAACTTCATGGCAAATAGATGGGGAAACAGTGAAAGACTTTATTTTGGGGGACTCCAAAATCACTGCAGATGGTGACTGCAGTCAAGAAATTAAGACACTTGCTCCTTGGAAAAAAAGTTATGACCAACCTAGACAGCTTATTAAAAAGCAGAGACATTGCTTTGCCAACAAAAAGCAGAAACATTACTTTGTCTGTCTAGTCAAAGATATGGTTTTTCCATCAGTCATGTATGGATGTGAGAGTTGGACTATAAAGAAAGCTGAGCACCAAAGAATTGATGCTTTTGAACTGTAGTGTTGAAGAAGACTCTTGAGAGTCCCTTGGACAGCAAGGAGATCCAACCAGTCCATCCTAAAGGAAGGACTGATGCTAAAGCTGAAAATCCAATACCTTGGCCACCTGATGCGAAGAACTGATTCATTGGAAAAGATCCTGATGCTGGGAAAGATTGAAGGCAGGAGAAGGGGAATGGAAGAGGATGAGATGGTTGGATGGCATCAGTGCCTCAATGGACATGAGTTTGAGTAGGGAGTTGGTAATGGACAGGGAGGCCTGGCGTGCTGCAGTCCTTGGGGTCGCAAAGAGTCAGACACGACTGAGCGACTGAACTGATCTATACTGTCATCATAAAAAGAACTTTCAGCTGTGTGCTAGTGCAAAGCTGATCAAGTGCTATTAAACCAGTATGTCATTTATTCCTCATTACAAGTTTACGAAGAGAACAGAGCAGGAACCACGTCTATTTTGCAGACAGGAAAACTGAGGTTCTGAGAGGGTAAGGGAAGTTGCCTGGGCCCATGGCCCAGGGGTGTAGGTGGGTCTAGAACTCTGGTCTTCCAGCCCCCACTCTTCGTGTGTCTTGCACTGCTTCAGGAAGCAGCATAAATAAAGTAACCATATGATTTATCACCCAAACCCGCACGCTTCAGCAAGTGAAAGCAGTTCTATGAAGGATTATTCTGAGACAAAACTGGAAACCAGGACTGTCTCAAGAATACTTGGGTGAATGGTGGCCTTAATCATAGGGAGAGGCAGACTCCTCTTCCTGTGCAGAGTACCCTGGACATTGCCCTACTCATCTTTTTTCTTTGTCAGGAGACATAAATCTTCATCTCTTTTTCTGAACACAAGTTCAAAAAACTTGTTTTCAGTTCAGAAAAATACAGTTCACAAAAAAAGAAAAAAACAGACCTGGTTGGGTCAAGTAATGAGGAACCAGTTCTCTCCTGTTTTATGCCACTGTGTCTAATCAGTTTGGACCCCAAAGCTCAAGAAATGTAATCAGTACTTGGAAGATGCAATGGAGAAGGAAGAAACAAATAGATGATACGGCTTCTGCGGGACAGAGTAAGAGGCTGATGAAAAAAGAGGACAGCGTGGACAGTGTGAGAGCTGTGAGCGAGCAGCTTGGGTATTATCAGTGTCCATGTCCTTCGACTGGGAAAGGCAGGTTCTGTCATATGGATAAGACCATGGGGCTTCCTAGAGTGAGCACAGACTGCCCCATCTGGCTGGCTAGATCATTTGATTGCTGGTCACCATCAATATCTCAGTGGTCACTGCAATATCTGTTATGGCAACAACTTGCTTCCGGATATAGTTACTTATACAAAAGTGTATGACAAGGACTTCGCTGGTAGTCCAGTGGCTAAGACTCTGCACTCCCAATGCAAGGGGCCTGAGTTGGATCCCATCAGGGAACTAGATCCCACATGCCACAACTAAGAGCTTGATTGCTGCAACTAAAGACCCTGCCTGTTACAACTAAGACCTGGTGTAGCCAAATAAATAATTCTTAAAGTACATGATAACAGTGATTAGCAATTACATTTCTAATACCAACACACACATACCCTTGGCTGAATGCTTTTATAATTTTTACACTTTTTACTACTATTTTAAGTTCATACATGTAAAAGTGCTTAAAACAATGTCTGCTGCTGCTGCTGCTAAGTCACTTCAGTCGTGTCCAACTCTGTGCGACCCCATAGATGGCAGCCCACCAGGCTCCCCCATCCCTGGGATTCTCCAGGCAAGAACACTGGAGTGGGTTGCCATTTCCTTCTCCTAAACAATGTCTAGGACGTAATAAATACTATGTAAGTATTTTCTTTTATCATTGTCATTACTATTTCATTTGATTTTCACAAACACCCTACAAAATAGTTTGGCCAGATATGACAGAGAAGAAAATTAAGCACGGCTTGGCTAAGTTTATTTTCCACTGTTACCCAGCCTATCAGTTTCAACAGCATGACCCTTGTCAGAATTCTTTGGGTTCAGCTAAGAACAGTATCTTCCGTCCTCTGAGCCCATAATTTTAGCATACAAGTACAGACTCTGAAACCGTACCCCATAGGGTTAACAGAAGCTGGTGCCTTAATAGAAGTCCTTGCCTGTGTCTTACAGAATAGCAGATAATGGAACAGCATGTTAAAACCCCTCTGCTTGTAACCTGTCTTTAGTCGAGCCTGCTTTAGTTGTTTTTCCTTTCTTAAACTGCACACCCTCCAAGCTTCATGTAGCCCAGGTAGTATATCACCAGACTTCTTACCACCCTTATAGACAAGGCCTCTTGACAAATGGTTCACTGTAATAGTGGACAGGAGAAGGCTTAAGTTGTTTTCCAAGAAACTGGAGTCACCTTCTGCCCCAGCTCAAGCCAGCTAAGATTCGTTGGGACCACCAACCCCACAATGGGGGGTTAATAGTCGTCCCATGAGTGAACTTTTGACATCAGAGGGCTTAAAACTCCACCCTCAGATAGTGCTAAGTGTCTCTATTTTTGAACATGCATCCCAGAAAGAAAGCTGTAACCAGGTATGTCTACACAGAACACCAATTACCTCCCCTTTCCCTTCCTCCAACCCACTCTCCTTATGTCAAAGACCAGCCTGCTTCTTTAGCCCATAAAAATCTCAAGCTCCTCACCTTTCAGGAGGTGGATCTGTGACTCCTTCTCCTGTCTCCTTGCTTGGCTGCCTTGTGAATAAACTCTTTTTCAGCTAGAAATCTCAGGGTTTGGCTTGCTGTGAGGTGGGCAAAGGAGCCTGGTTCAGTAACAACTCCCTCCTGTTTCCCAAAGTAACATACCCTGGGGACGCTTAGCTATTTGGAACCTTGAAGCAAGCTTGCCTGCCCTCAAAAGCTCAGGGGCATCCTGAGGCCACGATGTGATGGGGTGACTGGCCGTGTCAGTGTGCACTGCAGCCTAACTCACTCTCCATCACCAGTGCAGTGAAAGCAAAAACCCCATCACCGTTTTGGGCCCACTCTCCGTAGCTGTGTTTGCAAAGGGAACCAAAGGCATCTGTCAGAACACATTCCTGCTGCATTTCTTAAAAAAAAAAAAAAAAAATACTCCATGGGCTAGGAAAGGTTTGTCCTCTCTCAGTCACACAGGAGCGCACTGCAGTCTCTTGCTGAGTCCTGATGTCTATCATTTCCCAACACTGAAAGTGGAGATGAAGAAGTGAAATCAAACAAAAGCAAACTGAAGTTGTTTCTGGGGTATACGGAGACAGTTTACCAATAGTCTGTCTTTAGAGTAAACGGAAAAGCAAAGGGAAAGGTCACCTTTCATTGAGCACAAAGGCTCAGTGTGGGTGCACCCCTTGAGAGAGGTCACATCTGAGTAGGGATAAGCAATACGGAGGGCGAGCCCAAGATCAAAGCCTTGAGAGTTAGACATGGAAAGCAGACTAGCGGGGTCTCATGTTTGATTCTGATGAATTTACAAGGCTGGTGATATCTTGTTGTGGGCTTCTCTGGAAAGGTACAGTTTGGACCTGGAGGTGAAACTTTGCCAGTGTCTTAGGGTTTTCCAGAGGAACAGAATAAACAGTGTGTATATATATGCATGTTGTTGTTGTTTGATCGCTAAGTCATGTCTGACTCTTTGCGACCCCATGGACTGCAGCCCACCAGCTCCTCTGTCCATGGAACTTCCCAAGCAAGCAAGAGTACTGGAATGGGTTGCCATTTCCTTCTCCAGGGGATCTTCCCAACCCAGGAATCAAACCTGTGTCTCCTGCATTAGCACGTGGATTCTTTACCACTGAAACACCAGGGAAGACCATATATATACATACATACATACATATATATATATATACACACACACTCTACTAGCCTTTGCCCTGCTTCATTCCGTGCTCTAGGTGTTTCTTGACTTCCTACTTTTGCATTCCAGTCCCCTATAATGAAAAGGACATCTTTTTTGGGTGTTAGTTCTAAAAGGTCTTGTAGGTCTTCATTGAACTGTTCAACTTCGGCTTCTTCAGCGTTACTGGTTGGGACATAAGCCTGGATTACTGTAATATTGAATGGTTTGCCTTGGAAATGAACAGAAATCATTCTGTCGTTTTTAAGATTGCATCCAAGTACTGCATTTCGGACTCTTTTGCTGACCATGATGGCTACTCCATTTCTTCTAAGGGATTCCTGCCCACAGTAGTAGATATAATGGTCATCTGAGTTAAATTCACCCATTCCAGTCCATTTTAATTCACTGATTCCTAGAATGTCTATGTTCACTCTTGCCATCTCCTGTTTGACCACTTCCAATTTGCCTTGATTCATGGACCTAACACTCCAGGTTCCTATGCAATATTGCTCTTTACAGCACCGGACCTTGCTTCTATCACCAGTCACATCCACAACTGGGTATTGGCTTTGCTTTTGCTCCATCCCTTTATTCCTTCTAGAGTTACTCCTCCACTGATCTCCAGTAGAAAAGGCAGAGGCACCAGAGATCAAATTGCCAACATCCGCTGGATCATGGAGAAAGCAAGAGAGTTCCAGAAAAACATCTATTTCTGCTTCATTGACTATGCCAAAGCCTTTGACTGTGTGGATCACAATAAACTGTGGAAAATTCTGAAAGAGATGGGAATCCCAGACCACCTGACCTGCCTCTTGAGAAACTTGTATGCAGGTCAGGAAGCAACAGTCAGAACTGTACATGGAACAACAGACTGGTTCCAAATAGGAAAGGGAGTGCGTCAAGGCTGTATATTGTCACCTTGCTTATTTAACTTATATGCAGAGTACATCATGAGGAATGCTGGGCTGGAAGAAGCACAAGCTGGAATCAAGATTGCTGGGAGAAATATCAATAACCTCAGATATGCAGATGACACTACCCTTATTGCAGAAAGGGAAGAGGAACTCAAAAGCCTCTTGATGAAAGTGAAAGAGGAGAGTGAAAAGGTTGGCTTGAAGCTCAACATTCAGAAAACAAAGATCATGGCATCTGGTCCCATCACTTCATGGCAAATAGATGGGGAAACAGTGGAAACAGTGTCAGACTTTATTTTTTTGGGCTCTAAGATCACTGCAGATGCTGATTGCAGCCATGAAATTAAAAGACGCTTACTTCTTGGAAGGAAAGTTATGAACAACCTTGATAATATGTTAAAAGGCAGAGACATTACTTTGCCAACAAAGGTCCATCTAGTCAAGGCTATGGTTTTTCCCGTGATCATGTATGGATGTGAGAGTTGGACTGTGAAGAAGGCTGATCGCCGAAGAATTGATGCTTTTGAACTGTGGTGTTGGAGAAGACTCTTGAGAGTCCCTTGTACCGCAAGGAGATCCAACCAGTCCATTCTAAGGGAGATCGATCCTGGGTGTTCACTGAAAGCACTGATGCTAGAGCTGAAACTGCAATACTTGGGCCACCTCATGTGACGAGTTGACTCACTGGAAAAGACTCTGATGCTGGGAAGGGTTGGGGGCGGGAGGAAAAGGGGACGACCGAGAATGAGATGGCTGGATGGCATCACCGACTCTGTGGACATGAGTTTGAGTGTACTCCGGGAGTTGGTGATGGACAGGGAGGCCTGGCGTGCTGTGATTCATGGGGTCGCGGAGAGTCGGACATGACTGAGCGACTGAACTGAACTGAACTGATATATACACACACACATTCCTTTTATTATAATAACTATATATGTATGTATGTATCTATCTATCTACCTATCTCCTGTTGGTCCTAAAGGCTGACAGGTCCCAAGATCTGCAAACAGATTCAGCAAGCTGGAGACCCAGAAGAGCCAATGATTTAGTTTCAGTCTCAGTCTAAAGTCCTGGAACATAGGAACAGTGAAGTCTGGGTCCAAGTTTCAGTTCGGGTCCAAGATGGGAAAAAGCACCACTGTCCTAGTGCAAGGCTGTCAGGTAGAAGAATTCTCTCTTCTTTTTTTTTTGTGCTGTGTCTTCACTGTGGTGTGTGAGAGTCTCTTGTTGCACAGCACAGGCTCTGGAGCGCATGGGTATCAGTACTTGTGACACATGGGCTCTCTAGTTGTGGCGTATGGGCTGAGTTTTCCAGCAGCATGTGGGATCTTAGTTCCCTGATCAGGGATTGAACCCACGGTCCCCTGAATTGGAAGCTGGATTCTAAACCACTGGACCACCAAGGAAGTCCCAGAAGAGAGAACTCGTACTCAAGTGAGGGTCAGCCCTGTTCTCTTCAGGCCTTCAACTGATTGGATGAGGCCTACACATAGTACAGAGAAAAATCTGCTTCACTCAGTCTATTGATTTAAATGTGAAACTTATCCAAATCACCCTAACAGAAATACCCAGAATAAAGTTTGGCTAAATATCTAGGCACCCGGTAGTGCAATCAAGTTACAGGTAAAACCATCCATCACAGTTGGTATTATAGATATGCCAGAAACTACAAAGAGAGTCATTTGGGAACTGCTCTAGGCAGAAATCATTGCTCCTGAAACACACATGCAGGGAAACCTATAGCTAGCCAAGGCCTTTTTGTGGAGGGCTAGAACTCAGGGGATACGTAAGGGAAATGAGGACCACACATCAGCCCACCAAGGGAACTAGCACTGCCACAGAGAACTGCTGACGTTCCTGAGCTGAAAGTTCTTCTTAAATCTGTTTAAAAGGCTCATCTTAAAAATGGGCTATATTTACTGCTATAATAATTAGAAAATCTGAGAAAAGAAATTGCAATCAGAATTCCACCAATAATCATAGCAAATATTAAACCTTCATTGTTTCTTCCATTTTTTATTCGCTTATTTAGAGGGTTTTTAACATATAGGTTTCTGTATATTGTTGTTGTTGAGTCACTAAGTTGTGTCTGACTCTTTTGTGACCCCATGGACTGTAGCCCACCAGACTCCTCTGTCCATGGGATTTCCCAGGCAAGAATACTGGAGCAGGTTGCCATTTTCTTCGCCAGGGGATCTTCCCAACCTAGGGATTGAACTGATGTCTCCTGTACTGGCAGGTGGATTCTTTACCACTGAGCCACAAGGGAAGCCCAGGTTTTTATACAGTTGTAGACAAAACTGTATAAGGTAAATTGTGTTCTGTGTTGAAAATGTATTATACTTGACCACAGACAAATTTGTTCCCTGGGAGACATGTGGCACTGTGTGTCTCTGTTGGTTGTCAAAACAAGGCAGGAGGGAGGGTGTGCTTCAGGCCCACTGGTACAGGCCAGGGATGCTGCTAAACACGCTGCAATGCACAGGACAAAACCACACCCCCCAGCAAAGTACTCTCTGATACAAACGTTGAGAAACTCTCTCATACTTTATAAACCTAGTTTTACTGTATATACAGTGTTCAATATTACTGCCTTGTCTCTGAACTAATTTAGTCTATGTGTTAGGTTTTTGGCACATTGTGGGTACTGAATAAGACGTTAATGAATGAGTAATGTTCCACTGAGTCAATATGAAGAAATTTCCATAACTATCCCCCTATTATTGGACATTAAGGTTAAGAAGTTTTGCTACTAAAAAGTTATACTGCAATGAATATTATGCAAATATCTTAAGTTGAAATACATTTTTTAGATTAATTCTCAGTTGTGAAATCAAAGTTTCACTTGTAGAAGAGGAGACTGGTAATGTTTTGTGATCAAATAGTATATGCTTTAGGTTCCTGAAAGCAGAAACTTGCCTTATTTAATGTTTTATGGTCCATAAAACTTAATGCAGTGCCTTGCATACACAATATCTCAGTAAGTGTTCATTTAATATTAATTTTTTATCATGTTAAGGAAGCATTCCTCAAGATACAGTTTACTAAGAAATTTTTTTTAATTAGGAGATCATATTTTCTTCTGTGATCTACAAAACATTCAGTTCAGTTCAGTCGCTCAGTCGTGTCCGACTCTTTGCGACCTCATGAATCACAGCACACCAGGCCTCCCAATCCATCACCAACTCCCGGAGTTCACTCAAACTCATGTCCATCGAGTCGGTGATGCCATCCAGCCATCTCATTCTCTGTCATCCCCGTCTCCTCCCGCCCCCTAACCAATTCCAGTGCTATGTTACCTTTTTATTCTTGAAATTAATCCTACTGGATCATAAGTATTAGTCTGCTTATATACTAATAATAGTTGAGCTGTTGGTATTTCATCTCAGTTTTATTCCAAAAGAGATTTGTTTATAATTTTATTTTTGCGGTATCTTTTCTTAGACATGTACAAAGGGAGAGGTATGGTGGCAAAATGTCCACACAGAATGGGGAAGTTACAGAAGGAAGCAGATGAGAAAATCACATGGAGACAAATGTACTGTGGAGAAGAGAATAGATCATATCTTAAACGCATGCCTCAAATTTTGGTGTCTTTAAGAATCCCAGGGATGGGGGAGCCGGGTGGGCTTCCGTCTATGGGGTCACACAGAGTCGGACACGACTGAAGTGACTTAGCAGCAGCAAGCTCCTTTAAAAGGGTCTTTTAAAGAGAGCATACAGCTAGTTATTAAAAAAAAAAAAAAAAGCATGTTGCCAAACTAACATAAATGTCTCTAAGTAAATAAATGGATGAATAAATAGTTTTTCATCCTGGAGGAATTTATTCAATATACTCCCATACATAAATTATTCAATAAATGTAAAGAACCTAATGTATCCAACCATTTGTGTTAGATGCTATGGCTATCACGGGGAGGAAGCCACTGTCTAGCAGCTGCCGCCACTGTCTTGGGATGTTCACTAAGTAATGCTATTCTTAACCTACAGTGCTGGGGGAAATGAGTTGTTTCTTTAATTACAAAATTAACATATGCTTAATGCAAAAGAGAGAGAAACATAAGAAACTTACATCCATCATGGTTCCATTACCATTCAAATGTAACTACTGTTCTTGTTCTATATAAACATGTAATAGGCTTCCCTGGGGGCTCAGTGGTGAAGACTCTCCCTGACAATGTATGGAACAGGGGCTCAATTCCTGGTTTGGGAAGATCCCACATGCCACAGGATGACTGAGCTGAAACGACGCAACCACTGAGACCTGCGAGCCTAGAGCCCGTGGCTCCACGACAGAAGCAGCACAGTGAGAAGCCCGGGTGACGCAGCGAAGAGCAGCCCCTCCTCGTCAGCCACAGAAGAGCAGCCCCTCCTGCAGCAGCAACAGAAGCCCGGCACAGCAAAAAATAAACAAACCTTTATTATTTTTTTTAGAGAACAAATCATTTAATTTTTATTACAAATTTCCAATTTATAACCAAAACATACAATCGCTACATTTAAAATCAGTTTGTACAATCATAGTTGAAGTGCTAAGTAAAAATTATTTACAAAAACTTGATATCAGTCTACTGTAAACAGAATAAATCTGCAAGAGCAGAGTGCAAAGCACATCAGCTACTGTGAAAGTACAGTTCATGCTCTAATCAAGCACACTTGCCCTCTATATAGCTCAAAAACAGTAAATTCTCCATTCATTTGGAAGTTAATGATTGATTTTAAACACATAAAAAAGAAACATGAAGAACACCACCTTCTCCTTTTTTCAAGAAATATAAAGATAGAAGAGATATTCCTTTTTCGTTATTTTTAAAAGCTACTGTTTTTGAACTGCTGGCACCTGCAGTTTAGTTTTTAGACCCTAATCTGACTTACGTTGATGGAGGTGATCCTAAAATTGATCTAAAGTTTTAATCTTGCTTTATCATATAAGCATCTGGTTGGAAACTGTGCTGAAGAAGATTTGTATTTTGTGGCATCAGTTCTTCACGTTTCTTTAAATAAACCTTTAAAAAAAATTTATAACAAATCTACAATAGGTGATGGACAGGGAGGCCTGGCGTGCTGTGATTCATGGGGTCGCAGAGAGTCGGACACGACTGAGCGACTGAACTGAACTGAACAATACAGTGGCTAAAACAATTTATCATTATTTTTCAGAGTTCTGGGCCTGAAGGGCTCAGTGCAGCAGTTCTTGGTGTGCCCCAGATACTGATGGTCAGAGGACATCTTTTCCTTCCTGATCCTTCCATGTGACTAGCGTGGGTTTCCTCGCAGCATGGTGGTTTCAGGGTACTTGCACTTCTTACGCAGCAGTTGGCTTCTCTATGAGCAAGCACTCTGAGAGACACAAGCAGAGGCTGCAAGGCTCCTTGGGACCTAGCCTCAGAACTCGCACAGCCTGACTTCAGTAGTATTCTGTTCATCACAGCAGTCATAAGTCAGGCCACGTGTGAGGGGGCAGTGGAACAGGCTGCAACTCTGGCTTGTGTGTAGAGGGGAGAAGGAAAGCATGGTGGTCAGCCATGTTGGAGACAAGCTGCCGTAATCACCTCTCCTTGTCAGGACGACTCTTTAGTAATTTTCTACATAAGCAAAATATAGGTGTTTAAATCAGGACATTAACATTTGATGACAGCAACTATCTAATTCTCAAAACTCTACTCAAGTCGTGTCAGTGATGCCAACAAAAGAACCCAGTTCAGAATCACAAGCTGCATTTAGCTGAGGCCCACAGATAAGGAGGGGTTCCAAGGACAAGCACTGGCCAGTGCAAAGCTCCTGCCATGGACAGACTTGGAAGTGTTCAAAGCACAGCTAGACAACCAGACTGGGCTGGAGCACAGGATGAAGAGGAGAGTAGTAAAGAGGAGGGTGGAGAAACAGAGCCAAAATCATGAAGGGCCAGGAGGTGCAGGTAAAGGAGCAGAGAGCTTGCTCTAAGCACAGGTAATCCAGGGGAGAGTTTCCAGCAGGAGGAGTAAGACATTCCGATATGAATGTTGAAATCCCAGGGTGGGAGTCAGGCCAGGAGAGACTATAGGTGAGCCCCAGCTTCAGAGCAGAGTCCTGTTTCATTGGGGCTTCCAGTCCACATTTGCGAGGGAGCCAGGAGCTAATGACAAGGAGTCACGTCCATAAGGACTCTGTGGGATTCTTAACTCCCTGTGCTTGCTGTTTTTGTAACCCCACGTTCCATAAAATCCTAAGACTCATGGATTTCTCTTTGGAGAGTGAGGCAATAAGGTGGAGCTGGAGATAAGATATCTTGAGGAATGGAGTAGCAGGCAGCTAGCCAAGGGGAGGAAAAGCAGCTAAGGCCCCAGAGTCTGCAGTCAAAAAAAAAAAAAGGAAACACCAGAACCAGCAGGTCTGGGCTTGAGAAACAGAAAGGCAAGGAGACAAAAAGGGAACTTTCACTATCTAATTACACCCACTTAATTGTATAGGCAGCCCTTTTGTCAGAGCACCTTAGCCCAGCTCTTCCGATAGTATCCGATCACACTGTCAGATTAACACCTCTACGTCACCTGCTCACATTTGACTCTTCGCTTCATTTTGGCAGCAGGATCTGACAGGGGCAGCGGGTTTTATTGGTGACAGGGAACCAACTTGAGGTACTTAAAATGTAGTGCTGAAAACCAAAGTGGAGAATGAATTTATCCTAATAGGTTGTGGAGATTTCTGAATGCAGAGGGACCAGCTGAAAAGTGGGTCGAGCAAGCCAGGCCCCCAGTCGCTGATGACTTGGGTCGGTTGGTATAAAAAGGGAACCAACCTGGATGCAAGGGAAAGGGCAAGGTTCGAGTCTTCTCAATTTTCCTACTGGTTTTTCGGCCTGGATTGTGAATATTACTCCGTGTCCTCTGAAGGCACATTTTGTTTTCATCTCCAAGTTCATGAATGCTATGCTCAGCAAATTTGGAAAACTCAGCAGTGGCCACAGGACTGGAAAAGGTCAGTCTTCATTCCAATCCCAAAGAAAGGCAATGCCAAAGAATGCTCAAACTACTGCACAATTGCACTCATCTCACACGCTAGTAAAGTCATGCTCAAAATTCTCCAAGCCAGGCTTCAGCAATATGTGAACTGTTATCAGGGACCAGCCTCGATATGGCCCAGGGTATCCTCGGGATGAATGGCATCGGTGTCAGCGAGAGAGAGAGAGAGAGAGAGAGAGAGACGGGCTGATGACTCCTTGGTTTATGCAGGAAACCAATAAAACCCCAGCACGGGGTGTGCTCTGTTTACGTAGGCCGCAGGCGCCCTCTCGAATCACTGGAGGCACCCCACCAGGGCACCCCCTCGAGTGGGTCTTAGAAGCCCAGGCAGATAAGTAAACGCAGAGGGCCCAGCACTCTAAGGATCTCAACCAGAAAAAGGAGAATAGAGTAAAGGACAGAAAAAGAGAAAGAACGACACGGGGAGACCAAGCTTCAGTGAGCAAGGCCCAAAACTTCATTTTCCAGTGCTGTTTTTATACCCTAAGTTGTGCACGTAAAAAAAGAGAAAGGGAGGTACAGAGTCATGCCAAAATCACGCGGGGTCAGCAGTCTTGACCCTTATCAGGATCAGGGCTTATTTTTGTATGTCTCGTGATATACAAAAGTTTTAGGTGGTTTACATCATCTTCTGGCCAGGAGGCCTGCTAACAGTTTATGGCCCTCTCTCCTAACAAAGGTTAGTTATCTAGAAAAAGTTTTATATTCTTTTAAGGTGATTTTCCTAAAGTCAGGTGCTATTCTCCAAAGATACATGACAAAGTTACATTCCTTTAAGGCAAGGGTGTAGTGAGCTACAAGAAAGGAATTTAACAACTTAGATCTGATATGGTTAAATCAAAGGCTACTACTTATTTTCTCTATATGTGATTAATATATTTCCAAGGATACAATAGATAGAAAATATGGAAACTTTGCAGCAAGCATTGATTCAACAATGAAATCTTTTTTAGTACTATTCTAATGATTTTAACTTCTTCAACAAATTCCTGTATTTTAGAATATTAGGCTTTCTGTCCTTGCATGGCTGGGAGGCTGTAAACAGTCACATTCGTAGTTGTAAGAGCCCGGACAAACTTGTCATGCAAGTTAGAAAGCTATCAGAGGGGCTTGGATTGGAACACTCCTATTAAGCCGAGGAGAACTTTTTAACTACAGCTCTGAATTAATGTTTTCAGAGAAAGATGGTTGGGGGGAAGCCCCCGTAAGTATTAGAAGACTTGGTAAGAGGCGTAAGATAGTAAGGCAGTCAGACTCCGGTTTTCTTTGGGGTAGATGCTCAGGTAAGTCCAGGGGGTTTCTCGAGTCCTGATTAGCCTTTGCCCGTCAGGCCTCTTCCCCAATTGACCTTCGCCACGGATAGGATTTCCCTCGCTGGCTCCCAGCAAACCGTGAACTTCCAGATGTTCAAGATGTTTTAGAAAAGGCAGAGGCACCAGAGATCAAATTGCCAACATCCACTGGATCATGGAAAAAGCAAAATAGTTCCAGAAAAATATCTATTTCTGCTTTATTGACTATGCCAAAGCCTTTGACTGTGTGGATCACAATAAGCTGTGGAAAATTCTGAAAGAGATGAGAATACCAGACCACCTGACCTGCCTCTTGAGAAACCTGTATGCAGGTCAGGAAGCAACAGTTAGAACTGGACATGGAACAACAGACTGGTTCCAAATAGGAAAAGGTGTACGTCAAGGCTGTATATTGTTACCCTGCTTATTTAACTTGTATGCAGAGTACATCATGAAAAACGCTGGGCTGGAAGAAGCACAAGCTGGAATCCAGATTGCCAGGAGAAATATCAATAACCTCAGATATGCAGATGACACCACCCTTATGGCAGAAAAGTGAAGAGGAACTCAAAAGCCTCTTGATGAAAGTGAAAGAGGAGAGTGAAAAGGTTGGCTTGAAGCTCAACATTCAGAAAACAAAGATCATGGCATCTGGTCCCATCACTTCATGGCAAATAGATGGGGAAACAGGGGAAAGAGTGTCAGACTTTATTTTTTGGGGTTCCAAAATCACTGAGGATGCTGATTGCAGCCATGAAATTAAAAGACGCTTGCTCCTTGGAAGGAAGGTTATGACCAACCTGGATAGTGTATTAAAAAGAAGAGACATTACTTTGCCAACCAAGGTCCATCTAGTCAAGGCTATGGTTTTTCCTGTGGTCATGTATGGATGTGAGAGTTGGACTGTGAAGAAAGCTGACTGCAGAAGAATTGATGCTTTTGAACTGTGGTGCTGGAGAAGACTCTTGAGAGTCCCTTGGACTGCAAGGAGATCCAACCAGTCCATTCTAAAGGAGATCAGTCCTGGGTGTTCATTGGAAGGACTGATGCTAAAGCTGAAACTCCAATACTTTGGCCACCTCATGTGATGAGTTGACTCACTGGAAAAGAGTCTGATGCTGGGAGGGATTGGGGGTGGGAGGAGAAGGGGACAACAGAGAATGAGATGGCTGGATGGCATCACCGACTCGATGGACATGAGTTTGCGTGAACTCTGGGAGTTGGTGATGGACAGGGAGGCCTGGCGTGCTGTGATTCATGGGGTCGCAAAGAGTCAGACACGACTGAGCGACTGAACTGAACTGAACTGATGCTCAGCATGTGACACTTACTCAGTGGAGGTTATGAAATTATTCTTCAGGAAAGAAATAGGCCAGAGAATTCAGTGGGTGAACAAAAACAGGTCATGGCATGAAGATGGACGGGCTGCTGGCCAAAGCTCTGGAGCCCAAGTGCAGCCATCTGCTGGGGTACCAGGCAGTGCCCACCTCCCACTTCTGGCCACAAGCCTGTCCTAGAACGACAGTGCAGAAAACAGCCACTGCCTCCTATCGCCTTTGGAAAGTAGGATCTTTCTGTTGTTTAGCCACCTTAAAAGGTGGAATTCCACCTCAGCATTCAAATCCTGGCTTGCTAGTTCTGTGACATTGTGACACTGAATTTTTTAATTTTTTTTTTTTTTGAGTCTCAGCTTTCTTCTCTGTAAAACAGAAGGTGATAACTCTTACCTAGGATTTTGAGAAGGTACTCAACTGACAATGTATTTTGCACACAGAAAAATAGTGATAGCATGTGACACCCATCTTGGCCACTCTGCAATCACCTGGGCAAGCTATTTAAAATACCATGTGCCTCCGTTTCCCCACTAGCCATGTGGGGGAATGATCAAATAAAAGCTATCTCATATGGTGTTGGGAGATTTCAAGGAATTAACATGGGGAAAGTGCGGAGAATGGTCTGGCACATACGTGTTAGGTTTCCTCCTCCTGCACCCACTTTAGCATCCACGTTGGGACTTCCCCATGTTTCTAAGAATGAAACCACCTGAAAATGTTCAGGTAGAAACAAGTCGTGGAATTCCCATCCTGACAATTGCCTCTTGGATGTGTGTTTCTGTTTCTTAGAAAAACATGGTCATTGTCAGAATTTCCAATGAAGTTCCTGAACATTTAAGTTGAACAAACTTTATAAGAATAGTCTTGTGGGGATTTCCCTGGTGGTCCAGTGGTTAAGACTTCGTCTTCCAACGCAGGGCTTGCAGGTTCAATCCCCGGTCAGGAAAGTGAGATCTCACAGGTCACAGGGCAACTAAGCCCACATACCTCAACTAAAGAGAGAAGTCCGTGCACCGCAATGAAAGATCCTGTGTGCTGCAACTAAGACTCAACCTGTGTGTGCTGTGCTTAGTCGCTCAGTCGTGTCTGACTCTTTGTGACCCCATGGACTATAGCCCGCCAGGCTTCTCTGCCCGTAGGATTCTCCAGGCAGGAATACTTGGGTGGGCTGCCATTTTCTCCACCAGGGAATCTTTCCAGGGATCGAACCTGCATCTCTTACATCTCCTGCATTGGCAGGCAGGTTCTTTACCACTAGAGCCACCTGGGAAGTCCAAGAGCCAATGCAGCTAAAAATAAATATACATACATATATATATATATATCTCTCTTAAAAAACAGACTTGTTTTAGGCCAGTGGTCATTACCTTCTATGCTTCCCTACTTTTTACCAGCCCAACCCCACTGCCACTTATTAACACGGGACATGATTCCTTGTGGCTTCCAGGGAGGGTGGTGGTCCCCGGTGAGGCTTGCGCCTCTCCCTCATCCAGCTGCTAGAAAGTCCGCCTGCAGTAGATGCAGCAGTTGAGAGGGGTCCAGAGAGACACCAGCTCCAGTAGAGGGCAACCTCTGAGGGGCTTTGCACGAACAGCTTCCTCATACAACTCTGTGGAGCCATCAAAGAACAAAGGCAGTCTGAGGAACTTGATGCCAACTTTAGGTCAAAGTGTCAACCATGAGGAACACCTAGTCACTGTGCATCAGGGCGCATCGTCTTGTACATTCTGTCAAAAAGATTCCTCAGAGCAAAGGGGTGGATGAATGCACAGGTGTTGGCCCTGACCTGGAACAGCTCCAGAGGAGAAAAGCATGCTGGAAATTGATCATGTGGGGGTGGGAAGGAAACGAACTGGGTGAATAGTTGCTTCTCCGTCCCCTGGGAATAGCAGAGTTGTCTGGGTTGTAATTTAGGAGGCAGGTGTCAGGGAAGAAAAACTCCTGATGACTCTAAAGGACTTTGACAGGACTTTAAAGGACTATAATACAGCAGGTGACAGCTAACATATCCTGACAGCTTCAGGTCAGGTTTTTTACAGCAGATTCTGGAGAAATGCATTGGTCTATTGTCAGAACTAGAGGAGGAGCAAGAAGAGAAGTCTCCTAGAAAGTTCTTTCAGCTCGCATATTTAGGCTCTCAGACTATGGTGCAGCCACATTTCTGAGCTCAGAGTCACGGCAAACAGGCTGAATGGCTGCAAATGTGACAATGAGTTTTGGAGGGGAAAGAAAGGGTTCAAGAAATGGGTCTCTCTACACTAGTCTGCTCATCCTGGTTGAACTCGGGACAACCCTGAAGGGTCATTCTACTTCCAGAGTTCTGAATGGCATCAATGCCATGTGAATAGTGTAATTCAGGTTTAATCAAGGCCTTTCTGATTCTATCAAGACTATTCTCTGAATGACTGTGCTCTATTGTTAGCATGGAGTCATGCAGAAAACAGCAGGGAGTGAAAGAAACAGGGACCATCACTGTCTACTTGGCGAGTACTTGGGCCAAGAGCTGCTGCCTGAACCTGCCTGTCTCGCACTCACAGTGGCATGGTAGGGGGGAGGTCAGGGCAGATAGCTACTTTGTCATGTTTCCTATTGAGTTTTACTGCTTAGTCAACAGAAGTTGCTAACTCATGGAGTCACAGATGGCACGATCTAGAGATGAAGTTTTAGGAAATGCAGATTTGGATAGTAAGAGCTAGAATATTACAATTCAAGGTAATCAGCTATGTCCTACATTATTATTTTGGATAGCAGTGGAATTGATGAAATCAGAGCTCACATCAGTATCCATGTGAGTTTTATTAGTGAGTGGTCTGGCCTAAGGAATCTGTGCTCCATTTTGAACTCTTAGGGTATGATCCTACTGGTCATCCATCCCTCTTTCCACCCATTCATCCGTCATCAAAGATTCATTTATCACCTGTCATACATCAGGCACTCTGCTGGGCTCTGAGATTGAAAGATGGTTAATGAATAGCATCTGCTGGAGCAGCCTAGTGTCCCTTGGAGGTGACAATTATTTGCAATACAATGGCATAAATGCTTGAACCTGTTGGCTTAGTGTAAACTATGCTGCAATAACAAATGGTGCCCAAAATCCCAGTAGTTGACAACAATGAAGGTTTATCACATTACTTGAATCTCTACAGGTTCCCTGAAACTCTACTCCATTTCTTCATTAAGGAACCAAGTTAGTAGGACTAGCCTGTATCTAGAAGATGCTGATCTCATGACACGGGGGAAAAAAGAGAGAGTGGAAATAACAGAGTAGCTAGCTCTTCAAAGCTTCTGTTGGTACCAGGTACATGTCAATTCTGCTCACATTTCATTGGCCAAAGCAAGTCACATGACCAGGCGTGACATCAGCAAGGCAACCTTGGTCAGTTATCAGTTAACAGCTGGCAGTTAACAGTTGGGAGGGAAAAACACACTCCTCCACGGAATTATACCAGAGTTAAGCGCCAGGCACAGACAGAAGGAAGAAAGGCATCGACATTTTTTGGAGCTCCTCTTAGTTCTCTTTATTGATTCATTTTAATGGAAACCATGGGCATTTTTTCCCTTCTATCCAGCCTTTAAAGTCAACCTTGGCTAAGAACAAATATAGTGGAGAGGAGGTTGTGGAATCAATGTTACTCAGTGTTTCTATTTTCCCAAGTGGGAAAACAACTTTCGTGACCACCCTGTGTGGTACACAGATATTGCTCTCACTTGGGAATACTTTTATGGAAAAGCCATTGTGCTTAAAGTCAGACATACCCGGGTGTGAGCTCTGCCCTGCTACTTACTAGCCACGTGATTTTGAGGAGTCATTTGGCCTTCTCCAAGTTTTAGTTCTAAATCTATAAAACAAGGGTAATTGTGAGAAATGGAAGTTGCTCTGTAAACAGCCAAGCACTATTCAAATGTTTGACCTTTGCAAAAATTTAATGGAAAATGTCATAAGAAGTGGGTAGTAGTGTTTGTTCTCTTCCACTGCTGTGCGGAGCTGGTGCACAGCATAAGAAAACTGAAAGCAGCCAAGATGTGCTGAAGCTGGTAATTATCTGTGAGATGGGCTGGGTTTTGAGTGTAAGAGTGCCTGGCAAACCTATCAATGAGACATGTGCCTTGATGAAATGCTGACAGTCTTTTTACACAGAGGCAGCCGTGATATAAAAGAATGAAAAGCATGCTGGCGTTATAAGCTGTTATATGGAGGATCTGACTTCCATTTACCTGTGTTGTTGATTGTTCTGAGATGGCAAAAAAATCTGGTATAAACATGAGCAAAAGAGTTTCTGAATTTTAATAATCCAGTATCTTAGAGATGGATAAAACCTTAGCAATGATGGGAATCCAACCCCTTGTCTGTATAGATAAGGAAACTGAAACTCATAAAAGTTAACAAATTAACTTTTATATACCTTATTCTTGACTACGCATAGCATTAATGTCTTAAGTGATTCAGTTCAGTTCAGTTCAGTCGCTCAGCCGTGTTAAGTGATTATTAACAGAAAATTTCACCTTTTATTTAGTGCATGTACTAACTCATTAACCTCTAAAACAACATTTAATATTCAGCATTCACATTTCTAAATATTTATTCACTATTTACACATAACCAAAACCTAAAAACTTAACATTACACTTCCCCGGACTTTTAAACACTGACTACAAACTTGTAATCAAGCTGTTATATAAACAGATGATTAAGACTGTGAATCTAATAAATGAGATTCTTTCACATGCTCTAAACACCTTACGTAGGAGACAACACATGCACAGCATGTCGCTTTGATTACAGAAATGACTATACTCCAGGGAATGTTTCCTGAGATACAGGGAAGCCAAGGGACAGATACTGGTCATAGATGTGAGGGAAACTACTCTGCTTTCTCCTCTGTGTGAGGAGAGGACGTGCTGGTGATGTACAGCTCAGAAGCTTAGGAGGTCTATGAACGTATCTGTGACTTCCCAGGTGGCACTAATGATAAAGTATCTACCTGCAACGCAGGAGACTCGGGTTCCATCTCCTGGGTTGGGCAGATCCCCTGGAGAAGGAAATGGCAACCCACTCTAGTATTCTTGTCTGGACAATCCCATGGACAGAGGGGTCTGGTGGGCTACAGTCCATGGGGTTGCAAAGTGTTGAACAAGACTTAGCATGCACGTACTAGTACAGGTGGCACTAGGGGTAAAGAACCTGCCTGCCAATTCAGGAGGACTTAAGAGACCCAAGTTCGATTCCTGGGTTGGGAAGATCCCCTCGAGGAGGGCACGGCTACCCACTCCAGTATTCTTGCCTGGAGAATCCCATGTACATAGGAGCCTGGCGGGCCACAGTTCATAGAGTTGCAAAGAGTCGGGCAAGGCTGGGGCGACTTAGCACACAGGCACGCATGAGCATATTTTCAACTGAGTGCATAGGTGGCTGGCACAGATTCTTCTGGAAATAATTATACAATTCCATAGCAAGATATTCCCACAGCAGAGACTATGGAAGTGACCTCAACTCTGTTAGTCTCCTACCCTGAACACAGGATTTCCAGAGGGACACGTGTTTTTTTGGGGGGTGGGGTGGTGGTGGTAAGAGCTGCATGACAGATGTGTTTAGATATGTATCCAACTCTTTATGACCCCAGACTTCCAATAACGTGCTGCATCTTTGGCTAACTCTATGAGGAACTTTAGAGACGGGCAACAAGAGTGAGAACAGGAAAGGTCTCCTAGGTCTCCCTGGTGGCTCAGCTGGTAAAGAACCCGCCCGCAATGCGGGAGACCTGGGTTCGATCCCTGGGTTGGGAAGATCCCCTGGAAAAGGGAAAGGCTACCCGCTCCAGTATTCTGGCCTGGAAAATTCCATGGTCTGTATAGTCCATGGGGTCGCAAAGAGTTGGACATGACTGAGCAACTTTCACTTTCACTGGTCGCCCATCAGTGCAGCCCACCTGAAAAGCTAATACACTTGCATTATTAAAATCAGCTGTAAAAGAGCTAATACCAGGAATTTAAGTTTTCTTTACTTTCTTCATTTCATCTTTTAATTTTATAACTTCCCAAGGTTAACACTTTTATACCTTTCCAGTATTACAGTAATTTTTTAAAAACTTAATTTCTTTTAACACCAAAACAATTTTGTATTGGGATTCAGTATATTAACCGCGCTGTGATAGTTTCCGGTGGACAGAGAAGGGACTCAGCCACACACAGACATGCATCCACTCTCCCCAACATGTATCCATTACCCCCACAGTAATGTTTATAGGATACAATTTCTGTACTTTAAGAGTTACTGCATTTATAAAAGCCTCAAAACTGAAAAGAATATGACTTCTGGTCAGCTGAGTTTTGACAGGTTCTGAGGTTTTGACACAGATTGGCCACTCCTAGGATCACCCTTAGATTGCATGGTCCAAAATGGTTCCCAGACACTTCTGAATGCCAGTAGCAGGGCGGGGGGAGGGGAGGGAAGCAGAGATACGCCCCTTCCTTTTAAGGGCATGACCCCAAGGTTGCTCCACTCATTTTCATTCGGGAACTTGCCTGTATCTAGCAGCAAGAGAGGCTGGAAACATGCTGGCCAGGCGCCCAGACAAGAATTAAGTGCCTTATAGTCTAAAAGAAGGGGAGACCTAGCACTGGTCTAGGTCTTAGTCTAAGATCTAGACCTGGTCCAAGGATGTCTGCCATCATCCAAGTTTTGGGCCACCAAATGTTTGCAGGCACTCCTCACATACAGACACATCTCCCCCATGGTCCAAGAAAGACAAGCCCCAAATCCCAAGTGCTTTGATTCAGCTCAAAGACCAGGAGCTTCTGATCCAACAAACAGTGAGAGCCAGGTGTAGCTCATGGTACTACCACTTAAAGAGACAAGTGGTCCCCACCCCCCAGCCCTTCTACACCCAATATACAACAGCTGCATAGAAACAGGAAAAGTGCAGTATTAAGTTCCATTCAGAAGGCGGGTGAAAAGAAAACACACAAGTCGCTGGGCTGCAGCAATGATCAAATCGTACAAGGCAAGGACTGGAAAGACTTTTTGTCTCTGTCAGTAAACTGCTTGGTGGTTCCATCTGGCCACCCCGGCTCTGCCCTCCAGGGGAACCACCCTTGGCTGACACACTGTGGCTTCTGACATTTCCCTTTGGAAGGTTCTGCCTGGTTCATCTCAAATAGCGTTCAAGGTCATACCCCTCTTGGAGACACAGTTCCCTCCTGCAGGTCTAGGCTGGAAGGTCAAGGGCTTTAAAAGGGCAGAATGGTAGTTTTCCAGGCAATAAAATTCCCCAGGAAACCACAAGTAGGCTTTTGTCTAATTCCTTCCAATTCATTTCATGTGCAAAGAACTACAGCCACAATCTGGTCTGGCCTAGGTTTAGCCTACAAACCCCAACGCTCTGCCTAGCCCTTGGGTCTCAAACCTCAGTGTGGCTGTCTGCAGCCCAGCCAGATAAACAGGCTTAAGTGGAAAGGCAACATCTTTAGTTCTGGCAGAGAACTCTGAACAGTGGGGCCTGGGACAGGCTTGGGACAAAGTCTGAGTGTTTTGCTAAAGCTACTCAGGGCCGCACTAGGCACTCACACATGTTGTTGTCAAATCCCTCTCCCCCAGTCCCTCTCCATCAGTCGGTTCTGCAGCCCTCTGGGTTCATTCTAACTCAGGCAAGTTTCACCAGCATTCCTAGATTAGAGAGTCCTGGCAGCTTTTGGAGGTGAAGGAACTGGTCAAATGGGTTGGGAACCTGATATTCCTTGAGGTGCCTGGACCCAGAAGCCCTGTCTGTAGCCACCAGTGGGGGGAGTCTGAGCCCTGCGGGTCATCATCCACCAACTTACTATGACTGATCATGGTTTTCAAAGTTGGCCACGCAGCATCTGCCATCCTGCACACTCTTCTGTGCCACCATCATGCCACCCCCCCCATCAAAAGGTGGGGCGTGTTTCACCACCCACCCCTTTGAAGCCAGGAGCCTTGGGGACTGCTTTGACTACTAGAACACAGTGGAAGCAATGCTATGCCATGCTCAGACACAGTCCTTAACTGGCCTGGGGGCCTTGCTTTCTGCCTCTTGGATGCCAGCCACTTTGTAAGAAGCTCATCTACACCCTGAGACCACTCTGCTGTGAGCAGCCCAAAACCCACTTTGCAGGATGAACTGACCAGTGGAGAGAGAGAGGCCAAGGACCACTGAGCCAACATACATAGGAACATGGAAGATTACAGAATTTGGGGGCTCCCCTGGTAGTCCAGTGGATAAGACTACCCTGCTCCCACTGCAGGAAGTCTGGGATCCTTCCCTGGTCAGAGAACTAGATCTCACATGTCGTATTCCGTGTGCCACAAGTAACACTCTAAATTAAATATATATGTTTTAAGGCTACAGGGTTTTAACTTAATATCTTTGATTTTGTACTTGTATCTCTTTTATGCTCAAAATCTTGAATCCTAATGACAAATGACATAATCAGTTACGTGCTTTATAGGTACCTTTAGAAGGTACCTATAATCATTTCAATGCCTATATTGTCAGTAGAACATTGACAGTGTGATCTTGAAAAGGAAACTTTTGGTTCTTCTTGCCTTTATGATATATTCTTTATTTAGGAATATCCCTGTGCATTGTAGCTTCTACTTTCTATCCCCTCAAGAGGCCAGTAGAAACCTTCCAGTTCTGACAACAAGAAATGCCCCCAGATGGAGCCAAATATCCACTGGGGAAGGGCGTAATTACCTTAGGCTAAAGACTGCTGTTCGTGGGATACACAGTCAAAACACTGAGTTTAACATCTTTTCAAGTTAGATTCTTTTCTCTCTGTGACTATGTCACCAACTTGGTATATAGTTAGGATTGTTTATTTCAGTGGTTTTCAGGTTTTGCTGCTGCTGCTGCTGCTAAGTCACTTCAGTCGTGTCCGACTCTGTGTGACCCCATAGACGGAAGCCCACCAGGCTCCCCCGTCCCTGGGATTCTCCAGGCAAGAATAATGGAGTGGGTTGCCATTTCCTTCTCCAATGTGTGAAAGTGGAAAGTGAAAGTGAAGTCGCTCAGTCATGTCCGACCCCTAGCGACCCCACGGACTGCAGCCTAGAGACTGCTTTTTACTCAAAAGTTTTTAGACTTGTGTAAATTGGAAAAGACTGACCCTGATGCTGGGAAAGACAGAAGGTAAAAGGAGAAGAGGCTGGGAGAGGATGAGATGGTTAGATAGCATCACCGACCCAAAGGACGTGAGTCTGAGCAAACTCCAAACTTTAATTTTGTTTCTTAATCATGTAATAAAACATAATACTGAGTAGCTGGTACTGCCAAAGAGGTCTCAGTTTCATCCCTCCATCCTGTTCCCTCCCTCTGCGATAACCATTTTCATTAGTTTGGGGGTTATCCTTTCATTCTCTTTGAAAATATATTTGTGTTTATACATGTTTATATATATATATATTTACTAATATTTATTACCCTGTTTATTATACAAAAGTTGCCATACTATAAACACTGTTGTGTATATCTAAAATCAAGGACTTCATCTGCAGTAACTGGGGTGTCTGAGTGACTATTACACACAAAGTTCTGTTGAAGGCACTAAGAATGTCTGCCCTCAAAGATAATAAAGACCACTGTAAGACATGACTCAACGCTAAGTTTTCAAGGTCTCCAGTCCTATGGCTGACTTCTCCCATGTGACTGAGGGCCATCCTAAATTTGATTTCTGATGAAAGCGTTATCTCAGGGGATAATGTATCTGCCAAGAAGCCTTCATGTCACCAAGAATGAGATGTACTTGATAAGGAAATAATGGGTGGGGCAGTTTGCTTGAGACAAAGTTCCTTTAGAGAATGCTCCTTGACCTGCCTGGGATGTGTTCATAAAATGCCTCAAGTGAGGTTTAAGCAAGTACTGTAGAAATGAGTGTAGGAGTGAGATAGACCCAAACCTCTGCCTTTTACCTTTGTTGGTAATTGGAGTCTATTAAATGAAGCATTAAGAAACCTCAGCATCAAATTTAGCCACTTGACCCATCTTCCTTAACTGTCAAAATATCTATGGGTAAAACTTACACATGAATACAGTTGTTCCTTTTTATTATAAAAAGCTTCCAAATTAAGACATATAGACTACAGGGCATTATGAGTCATCACCCAGTTTCAACAACCATCAGCATTCTGCCACACTTGTTTCATCCAGCCGACCTATTTTTTCAGAAGTATTTTAAAGCAAACTCCACGTAGTAAGTTATCTCAATTTTTTTAAAAGTACACTAAAAAAAAAAAAGTAGGTGGGGTTTGACAGAGCATTTTCTCACATAACTGCAATGTTATTATCACACCTATTAAACAATAAGATGAATTTGTTATTACCCAATATCATTCCTAAGTTTATATTTTTCTGGTTATCTTAAACAAAAACAAACAGAAAAAAGATCCCAATGACTGTGTTTACTGTTAGTTCAAAATCAGGGACTAAACAAAGTCTGCCCATTGTATCTGGGGGAACCTGCTATGGGACATGAACTGATCAGGCATGACCCAAAGCACTCTGGGTGGCTGAGAACAAACCAGCAAGTATCAGGATAGCCTGACTCCTGGTTGGTTTGACCCCAGGTCCTCAGGGTTGTTGAAAACATCTGTGTTCCCTTCAGATTTCTCCAAGGTGAACATTCTCAATTCGTTCCGTTGTTCCTCTGTGACTTGGATTCTCCTCTTATAATACTATAGATGGCTAATGTCTCTGGTAGACATATTACAAGGAGTTGCTAAGCTCAATTACTAAGCCTCAAATCAGCACTGATGTCCCTATTATGTGTCAAATTGCTTTGTCTCCGACTCTGTGACCCCATGGACTGTATCCTGCCAGGCTTCTCTGTCCACAGAATCCTTCAGGGGATCTTCCCAACCAACCCAGGGATCGAACCAGGTCTCACGCATTGCAGGCGGATTCTTTACCATCTGAGCCACGAGAGAAGCCCTGGCAAAGGTTAACTTCAAGTTTTTTCCTAGGCAGGCATTTTTAACAGGCTCCTCTGTCCATGGGATTCTCCAGGCAAGAATACTGGAGTGGGTTGCCATTTCCTTCTCCAGGTGATCTTCCCAACCCAGGTATCCCAAATCTACATTGCAGGCAGATTCTTTACCATCTGGGCTACCAGGAAAGCCCATTTTAACAAGCTAGCTGTTTTTAATTGCATATGTAAAAACAACTGGTTTTGCAGTTTCAAAGGAAAAAAAAAATATTTCATTTTAACCAATTTTCTCCAGAGTCTAAAGAATATCATGGCCATTCTGTATAAAGACAGCCAATGACTTGATGGTTGGGTGCTACGATCTCCAGTTCAGTATTATTTGAAAATTCCAGAGCTCAGCCAATAACTCAAAGCTTCGCTTGATTCTTCTCGTTGGAACATAAGACATATTGATTCTAACCACCCTCTGGTTCCTCCCCAAAAGCCTGTTTAAATACTTCATCATTTGTGAATATCCAGGTGCCCACCCAACAGAGTACAGTTAAGAGTTAAGGGCTTGCATTCTTCTGCAAGTTTCAGAAGCACTGTATTAGGATTGGACACACAACTCTGCACCCACACTTTCCAAGTTCAAATTCAAAGTCTGCCAAATATGAGCTGGGAGACGTGAGCAAATTAATCTCTTATTTCTCCATTTGTTTCTCTATACAATGGGAGTGGTGGTAACACCTACCTCACTAGGTTGTTGTAAAGATTAAGTAAATCATCTCATGTAAAGCTCAGGACATGGTGCCTGACACAATAAGTGTTACGTGTGTTTGCTATTGTTACTAAATATTCTGCCTCCACCAGGTAGAGCTAAACCTTGGAGCAAGTTGTCCAGCTAGACTATATCAGCAGTGCCTCATCCCTCAATTGGTGATTACAGTGGGACCGACTATAGGAATACTGTGAAAATTAAGAGAGGACGCATGCATGCGTGCTAGGTCGCTTCAGTCGCGTACGACTCTTTGGGACCCTATGCACTGTAGCCCGCCAGGCTCCTCTGTCCATGGAATTCTCCAGGCAAATACAGGAGCGGGCTGCATGCCTTCCTCCAGGGGATCTTCCAGACTCAGGGATCGAACCCGCATCTCTGTCTCCTGCATTAGCAGGCAGGTTCTCTACTACTAGAACCATCTGGGATGCCCCGAAAATTAAAAAGAGACAATTCACCAAAACCTGAAAGAACCGTGTCTGGTACATATTAAGCACTCAATAAATATTAGCTATTATTAATTTTATCCCTTCACACTTAGTACAAAAACCAAGCTAGAAGGTCCGGTGTGTCAGAAATAGTGGCATCTTTTTGTTTTCAATAAATCAACTTGATTTCATCTCCAGTTTCACACTGCCTCAGTCATTCTCAGAGTTTCTGTTCCCTGAGTCCTCCAGAGTTCGTGCCAGGGATCTGAGATCTTACACAATGCTCAGGTTTCCAGAGGGTCCCACCAGTCACCAGCACCCCCAGATCTCCCTCAGATGTCCATTATCTCGGGCCAGGTGGGCTCTGCCACTTCTGTGCCCACACCTGGAACCCAAAGTCGTGGCCGAGCCCATGGGTCCCTGCCTACGATCACATCTCTTGGTTCACAATTTCCAGCCACAGCCTTGGGACTCACAGACTTTTCTCTTACCTCCTGTCCGAGCCTCTGGAAATCTCTTCTAAAACCAGAGGAAAGGGACCTCCCCGGTGGTCCAGTGCAGAAGGATCTGCCTTGCCATGCCAGGGGTGTGGGTTCTGCCTCTGATGGGGGAACTAAGATCCCACAGGCTGAGGAGCAACTAAGCCCACAGGCTCCAACTACCTGTGTCCCACAACTAGAAAGTCCATGCGCCCCCATGAAAAGAGCCCGCAGGAGGCACCGAAGAGCCCACCTGCCACAACTAAGACCCACTGCAGTCAAATAATGAAAAAAAAGGAAATCCAGAGGAAAATCATTTTATTCTCAAATCCTGTTCACCTTCATGGACTTTGGAAACGAGGGTTTGGGCACAAGTCTTTGCAGCGACAGAGAAGCCCAGGGCCTGCTACACACTTGTGTGGGAGGAAGAAAGACAAGTAGAGGGAGACATTCTACATCCCCATCTCACGAGCTCTCCATCCCCTGAATCCACAAACGTGAACAATCACACATAAGTTCCCTCACAGTCACCAAATAAACACTGATCAGGTGCCAGGCACTGTGCAAGGCGCTGGAAGAGATAAGAAGCCAACCTAGACATGAACCCCACCCTCAAAGACTCACAAGCAGTGGAGACTGCCCAGGGGACATCAGGCAATGGCAGCAGTTATTTTTGGTTGTCATAACTGGAGGGGATGGTACCACTGGCATCTACTGGGTAGAGGCAGAAATGCTGCTAAATAGCCTATAATGCACAGGTCAGTCCCGACAGCAAAGACTGATCCGGCCCAAAATGTCAATAGTGACAAGGGGAGAGCAGGAAAACTACCAGCAAGGTAGAAGGAAGTGCTAGAGGCTCATTCGGCAAAGTCCACCAGAGGGACACTATAGTCAGAAGGAGAATTCCTGAGAGGTTTCCGTCATAGCAGGATATGATCTGGGATAAGGAGGAGCGGAGACTTGAGTTCATAGCCCTTTTCCACGCAATTTCAGACAGCAGTGGTCTAGAAAACATGCGGAGACCTAACAAGAGCCAGCTCCATCCAGCCTGGCAAATGGAGCTACAGCTGGCCACTGAGGGCCCGCCATGGGGCTGGAGACGGAGTTGCCCTTCACTACCAGGCTCTGTGGTGCTGTTACCACCCCAGGGATCAGTGACCAGGACAGTTAGGTGAGGTCCCTGGTGACTCTCCATCCTGGCCTCACAGCATGTCTCCCCAGGAATGCCGACAGCTCCAGGAAGGGAAGGGCCCAGACAGGGGTTTTGTTTTTTAACTCCAAAAGTTAAAAAATAACAACAAAAAAAAGATACTCACATTATCCCCATTTCACAGATGTGGAAACTGAGGCACGAAGAGGTTAAGTATCTTATCTGGAGTCACATGTCATTGAAAGGGAAAGCCTGCTCCAGTGATAACTCTCTGGTTCAGAACCCTAAAATAACTTCGCGAATCTTGACCTTTCGGGCAGTGTGCACACTTTCGTATTGGCCACGGGGTCCTCTGTGACTCAGGCTCTGCCTCCCGCTGCATTTACCACTACCCGTGCTCCCCTCTGACCCACCCCAGAGGCTCCCATAGCTATTCAAAGGTGCCGGTGGGTCTCGCTGCTCTTTGTTCAAGCTTTTTTCCTTCCCCAAGACCCTTCCCCATCCACTCTGTCTGGCAGACACATCTCCCAAGGTTCAACTTAAAGGACACCTCTGCCATGAAGCCTTTCCAGAGTGATCTTGCTCCCACCTCTCGGAGAACTGACTTCCTCCTCATGCTTTGCTGATGCCTGGTCCTGTTTGTCACCAGGGGTGAGGGCAGGGACAGAATGTGCTCTATGGAGATTATCACTGTGTGGGCTGTGGCTTGACTGATTCATGCGGCCTGGAAAGGAGGTTTCTCAGTGTCTTGGAGGTGTTGGCCATCATGGTTAGGGTGAAGTTAATGTCCCTTAGTGTAAAGAAGAGTTCATGGATGGTCAGCTGATATCCTTGGGCTGTGCAAGGGGTGGGGGGCAGCCTCAGAGCCTGGGGAGTGGCTGCCCTGAGACCATGGGGAGCTCAGGGGAGGTGGGAAGAACTAGCTGCAGTCCTCTGGGTTCTAAATTCCTTGTGGGGTCTTCCCTCATGGTCCAGTGGCTAAGACTGAGCCTCCAATGCAAGGGGCCTGGGTTCAATGCCTGGTCTAGGAACTAAGATTCCACATGCTACACGTAAAGACTAAAGGTCCCATATGCCACAACTAAGACTGGAGAAGCAAAATGAAGAAATATTCAAAATAAGGATATAAACTCCTTGAATCCTCTAGAGTCTTGTGAGACTAGAACCTGTCCAAGATGCAGTGGGACATACCATATGGGACACCCGTGTTAAGTCCCTTCAGTCATGTCTGACTCTTTTCAACCCTACAGTCTTTTCAACCCAGGACTGTAGCCTGCCAGGCTTCTCTATCTGTGTCATTGTTCTCCAGGCAAGAACAATGGAGTGGGCTGCCATGCCCTACTCCAGGTAATCTTCCCACCTCAAGGATTGAACCCAGGTCTCTTAAGTTTCCTATGTTAGCAGGCGTGTTCTATACCATTAGTGCCACCTGGGAAATACAATGGGATGTCCAGACCCCCACACAACTCCCCTGCCACACACTACCTTCCCAGCCCATCTTTCCCCTGAACCCCTCAGGGGCTGGGGGTGGTGAAGGCATGCAGGAGAGGTGTTGCAAGAGACTGAATCAGTCTGGAAAAAAAAATGGCATCTTTCTTGACCATGGGATCAGGTTGGTCTCAGATTTTCTCAGCGGGTTCTTCCTTCAAATGTTTATAGTAGCAACTCCTTTTAGCACTCCAAGTCCTTGCCACACGCCTCGAGGAATTTATCCTATTCTGAAACACATCATAATCCTTACAAACTACTGTACTTTCAAAGGCACGTGCCTTTGCCCCATCCTCTCACATTCTTAGAGCCATCCACACGATTAGTCTTTGCATTCCCTGCACTTAGCACAGATCCTGCTCCCTGGGTGGTGCTTCACATGTCTTGATGAGAAGCGCACACACAATGCTGTATATTATTACTATGGGCAAGGGAACTAAATGAAAGTCTGATGGATATAAAAGGGGGATAAACACGATGCTGCTGATACATCTGTTTTCACCCTCCTTCCGTCTCCCTTTGTTTCTTTGGAATTTCCTTTCCTTCTCCCCTGCGTACTTCAACTCATGCTTCAGAACTCTGCCCACGTCGCCCACTCCAGGAACTCTTCCCTCATCTCAGCCTGCAGCAGACTAAGACACCTTCCAGGAATTTTTAGACCATCTCCCACTATGGAACACAGACTCATAAAGGTCTCTTTATGTATCTTACCTCCTCCACTAGGAGGCCAGCTCCTTGAAGGCAGGGTCTGAGTTCTTTGTGATACTTAGCACTGCAACATACATGTCCATTCAGATTCAACTCATGCTTTTTGAATGCCAACCAGGTATCCAGGCACGGGTGTCACATTGACAAACTACCCCTGTGGTAGCCAGTCTCCAAGATGGCTCCAATGGTCCTTATTTCCTGGTATTCACACCTTCGTATGGTTTCCTCCCAAGTGAATTGAGACTGGCCTGTGTGACCGACAGAGCGTGGCAGGAGGATGTGGGACTCTGATGCCCTGGAGTTAGATTTGATCATAGAGGCCTTTTCAGCTTCCTTCATGGTCTCCTGGATTGTAGGCTCTAGGGGAAGCCAGCTGCCACGTCAGGAAGGCAGTCAGCACCAGCCTGACAAATGTTCACCTGGAGAGGAAGCAACAACAGCAGCCACCGTCAGCCACGTGGGCGGGCCACCTTGGGGATGGGTCCTCCAGGCTCTGTTAGGCCCTCAGATGACGATAACCCCGCTGGCATCTGAGGTTCAACCTTATGAGAGATCCTGAGTTGACCTGCCCTCCCATGCTGAGCTTAGTCTCTCAGTCGTATCAGACTCTTTGTGAGCCCCTCTCAAATTCCCAATCCACAGATACCATGATTCTCACTGTTTAAACCACTAAGTCTTGGGGCAATTTATTTTAACACAATAAATAACTGATAGAATCCTGTTGTCAGGAAGTTTACATTCTATTTGTTGTTTAGTCGCTGAGTCAAGTCCACCTTTTTTTGTGACCCCATGCACTGTAGCCCACCAGGCTCCTCTGCACATGGGATTTCCCAGACAAGAATACTGGAGTGGGCTGCCGTTTCCTTCGCCACGGAATCTTCCCGACCCAGATATCGAAGCTGTGTCTCCTGCATTGGCAGGTGGGATCTTCACCACTGAGCCACCTGGGAAGCTCCCTTACACTCTAGTGGAAGAGATTAAGTGAATAGAATTCATTTGTTCATTTACTCAATCCAGACATTGCTGGGGTGCTGGGATTACAGTGGCAAACAAGACGCTGAACAAAGTCCCTGCTTTCCTGAAGCTGATGGTCTCTTGTAGATAGAAATGAGAATAAACAAGTAAATTCTACAAAATACTAGGTCAGGGTGCTAAGACTAAACAAAAACTGAGCAAGCTTGATGAGAGGGAGGGAATTACAATTTAGACTATTTTGCACTAAACATTTTCCATCTTTATCTCAACCCTTAAATCTTTCAAAGTAGGTAGTTTATCCCTATTTTACAGATGAGCAAACTGAAGATCAGAAAAGTTGAATGAGGAGGCTGATGTCACACAGCTGATAATGGGTTCACCCAGAGTGTAACCCAGGCTGAATCCAGGGCTCTTTGCAGGCCCCAGACTGACCTCTGTGGACTTCCCTTTCCGCACTCACCCTTCAGCGCAGCAGGGCTGAGCATCAGTCAGGCGCTTGTAATGCCGTGGTGGCAGGAGGGCAGGGAAACGGTCTTCAGATAGGATGGCCACAAGTTGGAGATGAGCCTAACCCTCCCTCCACTTTTTCTAACTCTGGACAACACCGCAGTGCTCTCAGCTCCACCAGCAGGCTAGGGATATCCATCCAGTCCCCTCCATCTCAGCTGCTCTAGCTGTTTGGAGGTGGCACCCACCCCCTCAGGCTGCTTCCTGCCCACTTCCCTTCCTGCTCTTCAGACCAAGATCTCACCCTGTCTACTCTTGCATTCATCCTCACTCTCCTGGCGCCTCTCTATTTTTTTTTCCCCTCCTTTTCTTGTGCCATGACCACTAGAGGGAGCTATACTAATATACTATACTGGCTGCTCATTATGTGCCAAGCTTCGTATTCTCTGTGCTTCTTGGGCTTGGTTTCATTGAATGCTCATGACAACACTTTGTAGAAGTCCCATTATTTTCCTCGTTGAGGTTAAGGCTCAAGGTCATTCAGCTAGTAGGTGGCACTATATTGGCTGCTCATTATGTGCCAAGCTTCGTATTCTCTGTGCTTCTTGGGCTTGGTTTCATTGCATGCTCATGACAACACTTTGTAGAAGTCCCATTATTTTCCTCGTTGAGGTTAAGGCTCAAGGTCATTCAGCTAGTAGGTGGCAGAGTTGGGATTCGATCCCACGTCTCTTTGAATTCAGACTTCGTTCTTTGGCTAAGTACACCCACTGGGTTGGAAGAGCTCTAAAAATGGGTGATTTTTTTGCATTTAATATTAATTGCATGTAATATTCTTTATAATTCTTATTAACTAATGGCTCATTTGAAAAACATTTATTAAGGGCCTACTGTGTGTTAAGCCCTGTGCTGTGATCGAGTCAGCTGTGGGTTATCATGGAAGCATGGAGGGATGCTGAGTAGACCGGCAAGTCAGGGCGGCCACTGGGCGATGCTAAGCTGAGCCCTGACAGTCTTCGAAATGCCAGGCAGCAGACAGAAGGAACAACATGAGCAAAGTCAGGGAGAGGGGACTGAGAAGGACTTGTTTCAGCATGTGATTGGCGCTTACAGGAAGTGTTAGGGAAGGGCAACGGGATTAAGAGATGACCAGTGCTAGATCAGTGCTAAGGGAAAGGATCTGCTCTCTATCCGGAAAGTGATGGAGCATGATTTAAGGGTTTTAGATAAGGTACTGATATAATCAGACTTGCAAAATAGCACTATTTCAGCAGTGGTATGATGATAAGGGGAAGACCAATTAGGGAGGATACTGCAATGGTTTGGGCAAGAGATGATGACTAGAGAAAAGACAGCAGTGGAAGAATGGTGGGAGAGGTTTACGAGAAGACTAGTTA